>NC_090265.1:22991610-24276610 GCF_040414725.1 Anabrus simplex
GCAAGCAGATTCTGTCTTATTCATACTGGGTTGTAGTCTCCAGTTTCGGAAGTAAGAGCTAAGTGTATCCAGGTCAGACGTCAGGATGGCCTCGGCATGGCTGAGATCTGGATGTTGAATGGCAATGGCTAGGTCGTCTGCATAAGAGAATTTTACTGATTTTGTCTCAGGAATATCCGATATGTAGAGATTTGTTCATTAATGATTCCTAGAATGTCCTTGGTACCTGTTTCTGCCTTGAAGTACCAATACATACCCTTCCATTTTTCCCCCAAATTTGTATGACTGCCAATTACGCTTGCCATCATGTTACCCTTAGCTGACTTCTTTGCTAGATTCAATATGCTAGTAAGTTCCTTCAATTTCTCCTTACATCCACAGCCATTTCTAACTCTATTTCTTTCCAGTCTGCACCTCCTTCTTAGTCTCTTTACTTCTCTGTTATAATATAGTGGGTCTGTACCATTCCCTACTACCTTTAAGGGTACGAACCTAATTTCACATTCCTCAACAATTGCTTTAAACCCATCCCAGAGTCTGTTTACATTTTTATTTACCATTTTCCACTGATCATAGTTACTTATTAAAAACTCCCTCATGCCTGTTTTATCAGCCATATGGTACTGCCTAATAACTTAGTCCTACTTTTAAAACCTTCCTTTATATCACATCTTTCATTCCAGCAACACTCTCCAATATCATTTCATTTCATTTCATTTCATTTCATTTCATTTCATTTCATTTCATTTCATTTCATTTCATTTCATCTGTCAGTGATTAATCCTTGCCCCAGAGGCATGTGACAGGGTTTGGCAGCCAGCACAATTCCTATCCTCACTGCAAGGTGGGGGTTTCATTCATTCCATTTCTGACCCCGTTGAATGACTGGAAACTGGCTGTGGATTATTGTTGTTTAGGTACTTCGTAGTCCAATGTGAAAGTGCTGAATATGGACAATCTCTCTGTAACCACTGAAGATAATATTGTAAATGGCAAGCAAAAACTCTTCCAGGCCTTCACCGAGGAAGTAGTAAGAAATTCCATACATGAGAAGAAATTAAATAAGTAAGCTGTAGGAATTGATGGCATTTTCAACTAAACTTGAGGGTATCACTCTTCAGTAAATATGTGACACGTGGAGACACTCAATAATGAAGATCATTTTTAATTATTTTTTCACAAGTTGCTTTACATTGCACCATCACAGATAGGTCTTATGGCGACGACAGGACAGGAAAGGGCTAGGAGTGGGTAGGAAGCATCCATGGCCTTAATTAAGGTACAGCCCCAGCATTTGCCTGGTGTGAAAATGGGAAACCACGGAAAACCATCTTCAGGGCACGAAACCACTATCTCCCGAATGCTGCGTAGATTCATATCATGGGACTGCCTTGGAAATCAATGTCTTTAAACTTTTCACAAGGTTGTTAAGAACGAGATTGATAGAAGAGGTTGACCAAGCATTACCAGAAGAGCAATTTGGCTTTAGACGAGGATGATACATAACGAATGTGATAACAAATTTAATTGACGACATAGATGATGCCCAAAGACACCCAAAGGGAAAACTTTACAAGACTTTCTTACACTACAAAAAAGAGTTTGACCTCATAGATAGGAAAAATTGGGAACATTATTAGGACATATGAATCCTTTAACGAACATCATCAAGAACATTCTTGCTTATAATTAAATCACTGTAAGCAATAACCTCTCTCTCGAATCTGATAACGCAGATGGAGTGCTAAACGGGTGACTCACTGAGTCCCACGCTGTTCAATATAGCAGTCTCAGACTTAATTTACAAAATAAAGGAGGAAGGTAACGAGGTAAATATTTACATGTATGCAGATGACAATGTACTTGTATCGAAAACACTCGAGAAACTATAGACTTCTTTCAACTAGCTGAATATTTGGGCAGAGGCAAATAAATTCAGAATTAATTGACAGAAGATGGTACAGATGATTTTCCACAAGGAGGCAGACCAGCATTAAGCGAGAAAATTTGCTACGAGAATGGAGGAGGAACTTTGCAAATCACAAGCAACTTTTAATATATGGACATTACAATACAGAAATTGGGGACTACTTATACCAGACACATCAAGGATAGAATGGCTGCAGCAGTAATAACAATGAATGACATCTTGATTTTATGCAAGCTCTAAGTTGAAGTAGCAATGAAGCTGTTCCATGCAAAAATATCACCAATAATCACAAACAGAATAGAACTGATATGGGAATATCTAACCAAAAGAAATATTCTCAAGACATTGAAAATGTGAAAGCAAAATACATGAAAAAAGCTACTATGCCTATCTAAATTTACTTCATCAAGATTATGTTACGAGCCCACAAGACAACTTTTCTACACAGAAGAACTCTGATACAAACTAATATTGCCAACTACGGCTGCATTCAAACAATTACTGGCAGAGCTTCAAGCCAAACAGAAAGAAATATGGGAAAATTTTTATATACCGCAGAGGCCATGATTAGTACTGATTGGATGAAGGCAGACTTATGAACTCAAGACACATAACTAGGCGACTAGATGAGCAACACATGGTTTTCATCAAGTCTGTACCAACAAAACTTTTCACACTCCAAACAAGGAATATATTTGTGTATTATGCAAGGAGACTTGCAACATATATTTTGTTGTGACGTGCCTTGTGGCCGTGACCGTTAAGACGTTCAAGTCTGACACCGAGGTTAGCTGGTTCGATTCCCGTTGGTCGAAAAAATGTTCACCATCAGAATGTTGACTGGCAAGGTAGGGGAGGTTGTGGTATACAATTTCTAATCACTAGATTGCGTGCCAAAAGCCCGGATTAAATTTCAAACCTCTCCGCAGTGCTCATATGGAGTGAGGGCTTATGACGTTGTTGATGGTGATTCGTCGTCGGACGAAGACGTTAAACCTTGAGCAAACCCCTTGGTGCTATTCGACAGGAGTAGGCTATGTGCCGGCACCGGGTTTCACCCTCTTCCTTCTTACTATCATATATCACATCATTCATTTCATCTCATTAACTCCTCTCATGAGGTTGACGTCAGGAAGGGCATGGAAAAAGAAAACCTACAACCTTTTCCCAGTCAATGACTGGGTCAGGGATGAATGAAGCCCCCATCTAGCGGCGAGGATAGGAACTGTGCCGGCTGCCGACGGCTGTCGCACTGCTCTGGAGCAATGATTAATGACTGACACTTGAAATGAAATGATAATGGAGAGTGTTACTGGAATGAAAGTTGATAGGGAAAACTGGAGTACTGTCCCGCCTCCACTTTGTCCAGCACAAATCTCACATGGAGTGACCGGGATTTGCACCACGGTATGAGGCCGGCGCGCTGCCGCCTGAGCCACGGAGACTCAAGTCCGATCAGGAAAACCCGCGACGACAGATTTATCTCACCTCATACTCGACCCCGCAGAGAAACGGGACAAACACTGTACTAAAAGGCAGATTGGACTAACAAAATTCTGTTTAAATTGTGTAATTTAAGTGTAATTTAATGTTCTGGCTGAAATAAATTCTTTATTTGTTTAGTCCACCGGGATGTATTGAAATTGTGATGACTTTACTGTAAGTTCGCCCTATACTACCCCAACCTGAAGACATACCAGTAATCAATTTTAACGCTTTTACATGTGTGACAGCGTGTTACATTTATGGAATCAGTCTACTTCACTTTAATCCTTCATTGTCAAATGCATCGAATTAATTTATTTTAAAAATATGCTCTACGTTCTCACAAATTTGTAATAAAATTCTAAAATCATACTTACCCTAACCTGTTAGCGGTGGTTGAACTCGTAGCTGTGACTGAAAGCTTATTGTAAAGCTGTAAACGAGACATAAGTAATGTTGCATTAAGTATCGTTACTACGAACAAAACAACAGCTGTCACTACGCTAGCCATGGTGAGACTAAGAGTACTTCTTCCCGTATTCAAGAACAAGATTTCGAGCAAAAGTCGACTTTGTACCCACCAAAGTCACTATTTTCCTACTGATAGTCGAGACTACGTAAAGTAGACCTTGGCCGAGACTCTGCTTCAAAGTCACCAATGGTCCATTAAATTGCTCAGGTTTCTTTCCATTTTAAGAGCTACAGCTAATAAGCTAAAGCACTGTAGCCTTTGTGAGCTACCGGCACTATGGCCTGACTAGAGATGGGACAGAAACTCGAGCTCGATATCGACTTCCTATTGTTATCGGTCAACCACACAAGCATTTTAAAATAGGTACTGTAACGATCTACTAACTTGAAGAGCAGACGAAAGGAGGGGGAGGGGCAGTCCTCGGGAAGCGTCGTGACACTTGTGGAACATAACAGGTGTTGTGAGGTCTTGATTACCTTTCCACGCGTATAACTAGTGTTTCTTTAATATGTATGATATGTTACATTATGCTTATGTGAGTTTGTTCGTGGCTCAGGCGGCAGCGCGCCGGCCTCTTACCGCTGGGGTTCCGTGGTTGAAATTCCGGTCACTCCATGTGAGATTTGTGCTGGACAAAGCGGAGGCGGGACAGGTTTTTCTCCGGGTACTCCGGTTTTGTCTGTCATATTTCATTCCAGCAACACGCTCCAACATCATTTCCTTTCGTCTATCATTCATTAATCATTGCCCCAGAGGAGTGCGACAGGCTTCGGCAGCCGGCACATTTCCTATCCTTGCCGCTAGATGGGGGCTTCATTCTATTCCTGACCCGGTCGATTGACTGGAAACAGGCTGTAGATTTTCATTTTTTCATTTGTCAAGGAAATCTCGTATCGCAATGACTAGTCCTGGTGTAGGCTGACGTATTAAGCAAGAAACATTAGTGAGGAAGTCAATTTTATGCAGTGATAATTGCGTTATATTCTGTACAATAACAAATCATTCGCTTTAACATAATCACAATTTTTTCATACAACTCAACACATCTTCAAGACTACAACCTAGGAATCTCCATAACAACACAGAACAAAACACTATCTTTCCTCTGCTGGAAATCGATTATTCGCACAAGATACAAAGCCCCATTCGCAAATCCAAACGTAACATTAAGGTGGTGTTCACAATGGAGGAACGTAACATTAACGTAAAGAACACACAGCACCCAATCAAAACACTGCCATGTTATTAGCACGGAAGTCGGGTTTTATGCTGTCTCACAGTTTTATGTAGTACCTCTATAGAATCAAACAACGTGGTAGCGGAATTCATGTGGAGTGGAATCTGAGGTAAGGCTTTTTGCGGATGATGTTATTCTCTATAGAGTAATAAACAAGTTACAAGATTGTGAGCAACTGCAGCGTGACCTCGAAAATGTTGTGAGATGGACAGCAGGCTATGGTACGTTGATAAACGAGGTTAAAAGTCAGGTTGTGAGTTTCACAAATAGGAAAAGTCCTCTCAGTTTTAATTACTGCGTTGATGGCTTGAAAGTTCCTTTTGGGGATCATTGCAAGTATCTGGGTGTTAATATAAGGAAAGATCTTCATTGGGGTAATCACATAAATGGGATTGTAAATAAAGGGTACCGATCTCTGCACATGGTTATGAGGGTGTTTAGGGGTTGTAGTAAGGATGTAAAGGAGAGGGCATATAAGTCCCTGGTAAGACTCCAACTAGAGTAGGCCTATGGTTCGAGTGTATGGGACCCTCACCAGGATTACTTGATTCAAGAACTGGAAAAAATCCTAAGAAAAGCAGCTCGATTTGTTATGGGTGATTTCCGACAAAAGAGTAGCGTTACAAAAATGTTGCAAAGTCTGGGCTGGGAAGAAATGAGAGAAAGAAGGAGAGCTGCTCGACTAAGTGGTATGTTCCGAGCTGTCAGCGGAGAGATGGCGTGGAGTGACATTAGTAAACGAATAAGTTTGAGTGGCGTTTATAAAAGTAGGAAAGATCACAATATGAAGATAAATTTGGAATTCAAGAGGACAAATTGGGACAAATATTCATTTATAGGAAGGGGAGTTAGTGATTGGAATAACTTACCAAGGGAGATGTTCAATAAATTTCCAATTTCTTTGAAATCATTTAGGAAAAGGCTAGGAAAACAACAGATAGGGAATCTGCCACCTGGGCGACTGCCCTAAATGCAGATCAGTATTGACTGATTTCTCTTCTTCTAACAACCAATGGAGCGCTAAGTTTTTAGACTCTTCGTGCGACGATGTATGCTCTGAAGCTTGTTTAAGTTTCCGACTGTGGTGGAACTACTGACAGGAAAACCGTAAGTTAATATGGGTCTCACCATAGCGATTAGGCTGTTCGTATGGCCCTCGACCGAAGCCTGTTATATTCCTGCCTATAGTTCCGTTTTTATGAGTTTCGACTTGACAGTTAACCGGAAGTCAGCCTGCGGTGCCGAATTGCTGTGAACACAAACAGCTGATTTACGATACACTACACGAATAGAAATGTAAATACTGGAATATAAGTCGATAATCAGTTATTCTTTGTAGCAACATACATGATTCACATAAGATCAATAATACACAACACATTTAGGATAAGGCTACAAGAAAAAAATATGTCAATGCTCGAACAGATAAAACGTGAGAAAATTAAATTAAATTTCTACTCACCATGTAGAAGATCTCGCGTTGCTGTTAGATTCAGTTTCCCGCAACGAAGGAAATAATCCTACAAAGCGAATATACTGCTCATTTCTGAGCCACTATCGGCATTGTCATCGTCTGTTGAGGTTTCACTCTCGCTTGATCCTACAGAGATAATAAAGTCTTCAACATAATTGTCTGTGAGACTTTCTTTCTCCCAAGCTGTAATCATATCGGATTTCGTGTGTCTCACAACGACGCTCCAGTCCTCCGCACTTATACGGTCTACGGCTTCGAAAATAAGTGTTTCAACTTCCGAAACTCTGAAGAGTCTGTTATTCTCAGCTACTTAATCCTTCACGTGAGCCCAAATCAGTTCTATGGAGTAAAAATGGCAATGGTATAGTGGAAGGTGAACTACTTTATGCCCGTTCCTTCTGGCTATCCACCACATAAACTGGGTACTGGGGCTTGTTTTGTTTCAAGAGATGCATAAGATCCCCCTTCCCCATCTAATCGCGAACCGAAATATTGTGCTCCTTCAACCACTTAATCAACTCATTCTTTCTAACCGCCATTGTTGGTGCTTTGTCAAGAATGAGTCCCTAACATTACAAACAATTTCCCGGGCCTGACTCCTTAGTGGAGCACCACGTCCGAAGGGCTTTCTTCTCTTGGGAGCTTCATCCTTAGACGTAGGCGTCGACATGACAGAATATCAAATTCACACACGGGCCTAAAATCAACCTACTATATAACTACCGAACGAAATATTAAACTAAGCTACTATATAAAATAGATCACCTGTTACACACTATTCACTACAATATAACGCGCTGTACTATTAAAAACACTAAACAATACATTTATAAACTCTGCACTATGAAATATAAACGAACAACAACCTAGCACAAAGACCGCGAAAAGAACTGAGCACAATACAACACACAGCTGATAGCACGTGGTTACAGTAAACAACAGATCGACAACACTGCTAACCGGAACTGGAGTCTAACGCGCCCTATCGGAGCGATCGGATGCCTATGATTGGCTGTTGATTAATTCACTTACCCTCTGCCAAAAGGCAGCGCTCAAACGTCAAGTCGAAACTCATAATAACTGAACTATAATAATCCCATTAATTTTACTGTCTTTCTCTTGTCTCCTCCACCTGCAGGCTCCACTTCAAATCACTAGAAAATGATTCCTAACAGTTTAATATTTGAGCGCTGCAGAATTACGTTCTCATTTGTTCTCTAGGCAGTTACATGATCCACTGTACTTATGCTAATATATTTACATTTATGTTTACGCCAATCACCGAATACCACACAGATAAATTTTGCAAGTCTGATCGTAGTATTCGACTATCTGCCATGTTTCTTTATGGTTTTATATAGGATGCTGTCATCTGCATATTGCACCATGTGTATGGTTACACAACCGGGAAGATCGAGGAACATCATGGGACCAATCAAGAACCCTGAAGTACTCCTGATGTCACTGTGATAAGGTCACCGACCCCTGGAGAAATCATTACAAGCGTCATGTAATACCGTGTCATTCAGCATCTGGACTTATTAACCGCCTGGATTCGGTTAGGAAGGTTGTGCATTTACGTCACGTCCATGTTAAGCCATTCACTGAGGATTTGATCGCGCAATTCTACCAAATCGCGGGGGTGCTGATGTCGGCGTTTTACCCACTGTTCCAACATGTCCCACAGGGTTCAAGTCAGGTGAATGTTCAGGCCAATGGAGGTGTAATAGGGTGGGGGAGTGTTCATAAAACCTGCCACATATTCGTCCAGTCCGATTAACTTTGCTGTTGTCACCCTTAAAACTCGGGGTGTCAATAGCATACTCATCATGCAGATGTTGTCTGAAAGGCAAAACCTGATCATCATCATGTTAGTGTTCACCTCAGTAAGCGGCCCCCTAAACATCAATGTTGCAAAGTTTGGGCTAGGAAAACTTGGAAGAAAGGAGACGAGCTGCTCGACTTAGCGGTATGTTGCGAGCCGTCAGTGGAGAGATGGCGTGGAACGACATTAATAGACGAATAAGTTTGAGTGGTGTCTTTAAAAGTAGGAAAGATCGCAATATGAAAATAACGTTGGAATTCAAGAGGACAAATTGGGGCAAATATTCATTTATAGGAAGGGGAGTTAGGGATTGGAATGACTTACCAAAGGAGATATTCAATAAATTTCCAATCTCTTTGAAATCGTTTAAGAAAAGCCTAGGAAAGCAACAGATAGGGAACCTGGCACTTGGGCGACTGCCCTAAATGCAGATCAGTAGTGACTGATATTATTTGTTTGATATCACAGACCCACCTCCGTCTTGAACCTGACCTTGTACACATCCAGGATGATATGCTTCATTTGGTCTTCAGTGCACTCGACGACGTGCGTCACTGGAATATTCATCAGAGCACATTACGTTCCGCCAGTCAGGTATTGTCAACGTCTATAGAAGACGCGCAGCTTATGAGCCTGTGTGAGGAGTGGCCTCTTGCAAGGTGACCGTCACCAAATGTTCATAGCTTGCAGTTCCCGTCGCAATGTTCTCTCGCTAACAGGTTCATTCACTGACTGCAGGTGAACAACGCGTCTTCGGTCCCTCTCAGTCAGGATGTTTTTCCGACTACAGTTCTGACGTCGTGTTTCGTGGCCATGTGTAGTACACCACTGCTTCTAGACACGTTGAACAGTCCACTGCGAAACACCAACAAATCCAGCAACTTCACGCACTGTATGGCCACTCTATCACACCCTAACATCTATCCATATTGACGTGCACTGTCCGTTTGAAACATGAATGTTCCACTGATCGCTACTGCCTTGTGCTCACCTAGAGACATTGCACGTGCGGTTGAGCACGGGACTCGTTCGCTGCGCCATCTGTACAGCCTTAACTATCCATCTATGCGTGCACACTGCTGTGACTAATGTTTTGTCCGGTGAGCTTAGGTTGTGACCAGGTCCCTCCGTACACTAAGGTTGGGCACTATGTCCCTGTTTCGGCACAATGTGCCGGTCCACAGTTATGTTCCGCTGTTCCAAAACACCGAGTGTCAATTGTTCCGAAACATTCTCAAGCGAGCCGGAGACACTGACTCGCTGTCCCATCAGAAGCGCCACTATGCACTGCCCTTCGCCTACTGGCTGAACTGTGCAGCGGGCGCACGGGACGCGGGACTGTAACTGCACAGTGTAGAGAGAACTTCGAGAGGCAACACTACTTGCTCCGCGCCAGTGGGAACTGGAAATGTGCCTGTACGGAACGTGCTGTGTGGTGTGTGCCTGTGTGTAGTTATGGCCATGGTCCAGCATAAAACTGCAGGGAACGTGAACGAACAGTCGGAACACTGAAATTCGCGCCCACTAATCACGTTTAAAGGCTGCTTTTAGGTTAAGATTTTTCCGGTCAATATAAAATACACATAACAAGGTTACAATGGCAGTGCAGGTGTTTAAAAGTAACCAATTCAAGAATATTTTCACCAGTTGAATGTATTGGCCTGTATTGTGAGTAATTAGTGAGTAATTAATATCTCGAAAATTTCCCTCAACACTTTCTCGGGGATTGACGTTAAACATTAATTTGGACTTTAAGGAAACTTTTAAGCCCAAGAAAAGTATGGGTCGTCGCTTTTGAATTAAAAATATAACTGGATGAATACATTGTTGTACTTTCGTGCTGTTAGGCCGGGCGCACATTGAGAAGCAGTTGGCCGCAGAGCAGGGAAGAGCAGAGCAGAACAGCGCGAAGCTTACGAAACTGCGAAGTGCACGTGAGCGCACATTGCCACGCAGGGTCTCGTCGGTTTTCATAAATAACATGTTTTCTTTAGACTCTGTGATACTGGGGCATCCAGTATAAAGAGACTCTTTTTTTCTTTTTCTTCAAGCATTCGCGATTTTTCTCATTTTGTTAGTCACCTTCACAATTTCCCTTGTGCTGATGGCAACGCGGTTTTTCAGCTTAAGACAATCGCAATAAAAACAACCACCTTCGCCAGTTTACAAAACAATATATCTATGTTACCGATGTTCGGCGTTCATTTGGACTAAGCAAAGAATTTAATTCATGATTATTTTTTATATTTTTTACGTCGCACTGACACAGATAGGTCTCATGGCAACGATGGAATAGGAAAGGACTTGAAATAGGAAGGAAGCGACCGTGGCCTTAATTAAGGTACAGCCCCCCCAGCATTAGCCTGGTGTGAAAATGGGAAACCACGGTAAACTATCTTCACGGTTGCCGACAGTGGGGTTCGAACCCCCTATCTCCCGAATGCAAGCTCATAGCAAGGCGATCCTAACCGCACGAACAACTTGCATGGTAAATTCATTAATAGGATCACAGTTGGGGAGAGGGAAAAATATGTATTTACAAATGTACTGCTAGATTTTCATCTACTTGTCACAAGACACAAGATACTAAAATCAATCAACATTGACAATCTGTTGTGAACGCGTTTGCATTTATATTTGACAAGACATGATAAATGATTTTCCGTATTTATCTCTTCACATAAATGTGATGATGGATGACGGCGACGGAGTCGGCGATGATGCTCTCCATAATCAGCATTAGATCTTTTTCTTAAATTCTATATGTTGCGAGAACATGGGTCACGGATTGTTTCATAGATTACATTCATTTGTTTGCTGTTTGTTTAACGTCGCACTAACATATCGAAGGTTTTCGGCGACGAAAGGGTGGAAGATTGGGAAGGTAGCGGGCGTGGCCTTAATTAAGGTACAGCCCCAGCATTTTGCCTAGTGTGAAAATGGGAAACCACGGAAATCCATCTTCAGGGCTGCCGACAGTGGGGTCGAACCCACTATCTCCCGAATGCAAGCTCACAGATGCGCGACCCTAACCGCACGGCCACTTGCTCGGTGGATTACATTTTAGGCCTTTCTCTAAACTACCTT
Organism: Anabrus simplex; assembly: GCF_040414725.1. Lineage (NCBI taxonomy): Eukaryota > Metazoa > Arthropoda > Insecta > Orthoptera > Tettigoniidae > Anabrus > Anabrus simplex. The sequence goes on from NC_090265.1 coordinate 23,003,121, forward strand.
GTTACGCAGCGTGAATAAAATGATTTATAGCCTAGACTGTAGTGCCTTATTCCCCGAATTTACATACCGATTTTCATTAAATTCTGTTCAGCCATTTTCTCACGAACATACATACATACATACATACATACATACATACATACATACATACATACATACATATATATACGCACATACTGCATTGCAGTCCACATGATTCACATAGTACCTACAAAACATGGTGAGACTGAATGGCTGTGGTAATTTTCTCCTCCATTTCTTAACTAACTGCGTGACACGTGCTCAGGAAACTGTTTCGAAGACTGCGCATGGTAGGCGGAAGTAGGTGCAGAACCGGCCTGCTCTGCTCTGTCCTGCCCTGTCTGTCAACTTGCGACGGTGCAATGATTTGTGTGGATTACAAAAATCTGCTCTGCGCTGCATTGCTTTAGCTGCTTCGCCTGCGTCCCAATATGCGCCTTATGCTCTCTGCACTTCGAATTCCTTCCCTCTCAACTTCCATTTACTTTTTTCAATATCTCGAAACTTTCCCGCAACACTTTCTCGGGGATTGATGTTAAAAATTAATTTGGACTTTAAGGAAACTTTTAAGCCCAAGAAAAATATGGGTGATCGCTTTGGAATTAAAGATATAACTGGATGAAAAAATGTTGACACTCCAACACAGGGCGGCACACAGCCGGTATCGACAGGCGGACACAGCCAAGGCCAACTAATCTATCTAGTGCGGCCTTGGCACAACACGTTCGGTTCAGGCACATTCCAGCTGAAGCAGAGCATGTCCTGTTGCCTCTCGAAGTTCTCTCTAGGACACAGTTACAGTCCTGTGTCCTGTGTCCCGCGTCTCGGCACTCTGTACCGAAACACTCCGCCTCAAGCTCCTAATGTTGCGGAACAAGTGAATGTTCCGGTCTGCCCAACCCTACCGTGCACTACAAACTGAGTTCGACACTTCAGGAAGGACCTCACCCAGGACTGACCGACGGACTAACTGAGCAGTCATAGATTTAGCGTGCTTCGGTACCTCGTGACAGAGCATAGTTCCTGCAATCACGTAATATGTTATCATTCCTGTCGCCAATCTTATGTGACCATGAAGGAGCAACTTCCACACTTCTAACACACTCAGATATATCCTCATCATCATCAAGGGCGGTGCGTGTTATTGTTGCACAACTCCCAATAATTTTACACTTCATTTCTTGTATTTTCTTCCATTTTTAGTTTAGCAAACCTAACATATACTGTAAATATGTTAAATCCGACGATCGTTGGTGGTTCGATGTACTAATACTTTGTAATGGACGAATAATCGCTGCTAGCTTTGAATCAAATTCAGAGGTTTTGCTTTCCTACGGCAACTCCCAGCTGGACAGCGCGGAGCAGTGTGGTTTCAGCAGGGACGAACCTATGCCTGTACGTAGCATCAGGTAGCACGCTCGCCAGTATCGGTCCTTGGGTGTTGCAAGAGACCAGTAACCCCCTATCGAGAAACAATTCCAGTATCCCCGTTAGATTGCACCATTCTGCGGAGATGTCTTCATCCCTGCATTCCCTCCTCTCGTTTTCCACGCCACTGCGGTACGCACAACCCACAATACTACCAACATTGGTATTTCATCGGCAATCATAATCATTTTTGAAAAGAATGAAAACATTCTTAAGGAGCTCTATGACTCAGAAAAGATTGTCGGCCTTGGCGATACTGTTTATTGAAACAGGTCTGGTGAGGGAGATTGCAGACTTCAATCAACGGATGACTGACAAGTTTTCATGAATGAAAAACAGGGGGGCAAATTTTCAATTCAAGTGAGGTAAGAATAACTGTAATTATACTGTATAATTTGCCTCTTATTTCCTGTGTTTGACTTGCTGGATTTGTTTCAGTTTTAATAGGAAAGCAGTTAATTAGTTAACGATAATAGAGTTTCTTGTTATTTATGTAAGCTTCCCATATAAAAATGCGGCATTGAAAATGTTGGTGCAGCACCCAGCTTCAGACACCACCAGCTGCCACTGGTTGTTACAATCTACTACTTTCTCCCACAGAAACCATTCTTTTTTGCCTAAGTGTCCTGCCCCCTCTAGGGACACCATGACCTTGAAGTCGGTGTGGGGGCTTGTGTGCTTGTTGATCCCGAGGGCTATGCCAGCTCAGGGTTACCCATGCTGGATAGGCCTCGGTGTAGGGCCAGACTAACAAGGTGTCCCCCGAGTTGCTTGAGAGGTGTCTGTGCTCTTTATTCTTCATCACTATTTCTACCCCTCTATTCTCACCCTCTTTAATTTCATTCCTCTTCCTGTCTGGCCACCCTCTTTGCCTCGGGTAGATTAGGTTAGACATTACAGAAAAATAAAAAATAAAATAAAAAATTTAAAAAAATTAAAAATTAAATTAAAAAATAATTAGGTTAGTACGGAGGTTTTATCCTCCCCCAATCACAAGTTTCGGATCGTGGCGAGGTGATGCATGACTACTGGGAGAGTAGTTCCAAGCGACCCCCTCCAGATACCGGGCACCCTCTGGAGTATATAGCCTTGCCTCCGGTAAATCTCCTTGGCTCTGCCGGAGGTCGACCTCTTATTTCCGTGAGTACTCGTGGGACAAAAGACGGAACCTCTTTCTCTTCCTTCTTTAACAAAGGGTGGCACCCTTCAAGAAACGGCGTCTAAAATTGGTAAAAAACGTAAGCGGTATACTCCAGTTCCTGTAGACTACATGAGTGACGAACGTCTTCCTCGATTCCTGGTTGCTTCCAGGGTCGATGGTAAAAGTTTCCTTGACGAATGTCCTTTTATGATAAGCAATTCAATTGAAAAAAATGTTGCTGGTGAAGTCGACGAGATGCGCAAGCTCCGAGATGGATCCGTACTTATCAAGACATCTACGGCTGAACAGTCCAGACGGCTACTTAAAGCCAAGTTATTCGGAAAGGTAGAGGTGAAAATCGAGAAGCACCAAACCCTTAACTCCTTCAAGGGAGTTATATTACACAGGGATTTGGTTAAGTCTTCCGATGATACAATGATCCGGTACCTAGCACGTCGGGGCGTAACCGACGTGAAGAGGTTGAAGAGGCGTGTGGGTGATAAGCTACTCGATACGGGTGCTTTCATCCTTACCTTCGACGCTGAGACCATACCTGAACGAATAAAGGTAGCAATGTATCGCCTGACTGTTCGTCCGTACATTCCGGCACCAATGAGGTGTTATAACTGTCAAAAGTTTGGCCACACCTCATTGCGATGTACAGGTTCGACGACCTGCAAAATGTGTGAGAAGTGCGAGCATGCTGGGGTTGAATGCACACCACCACCTGTGTGCGTCAACTGTCCGGGTACGCATGCTCCAATCTCCAAGGAGTGCCCCACATTCAAGCGGGAGAAGAAGATCCAGGAGATAAAAACGCTGGATAAGCTATCTTATCCAGACGCCAGGAGGAAGTTCAAGTCCATGGCTGCTCCGGAGTTCTCCATCTCATTCGCGGAAAAGGTCGCAAACGTACGGATCACTCCACAGAGTTTTGTACAGAACACCGGTACTGAAAATGCATTGAAAAGTCAAGGCCAGCAACAAAATTCAGTAACTAAAGAAACTGGAGATTCAGCATGTGAAGCACCGAAAAGAGCGTTACTGTCGACGTTGCCTGGGAAAGGCCCTTCCCAGGAACGTTCGGCTGGGAAGTCCTCTCCCAACAGGGCGGGGGGAAAGACTTCCCAAAATAGGGCTGGAAAGTCCAGCCCTCCTTCCAATGCCCAGATCATAAAGGAGGAGAAGGTGAAGCCACAGAGCTCCCTTAAAACATTGGAGAAGAAGCCTTCTCCAGCTCAGTCGGGGTCCACAGGATCACCGAAGAAATCCGGCAAGCCATCTGCCGGCTCTCCTCCTAAAAAGAGAGAAACGGTGGGCAAGAGCGAGAGGCCCCGACGCCCTCTTGTTCGATCACTTTCTGGAGAACCTAGTTCTCCCAGGAAGAAGGCCCACTGTTCCAGACCAATGAGATCACCGTCCGCGGATGGTCCAGTCACCGCGCCTCCTTCTTCTGAGGAGACAATGGAGACTGAACCACTCATTGTCGTGGATGGTGACGACAATACCGACAACAACGGCGGAAAATGGCAGGTAGTTGACAAAAAGAAGGGCAAGCAATTGTCCTAATTTCGCAACACTACCAATCCACACAATGGCACTATTGCAGTGGAACTGCAGTAGTTACCACTGTCGCCTAGCTGAATTACGTCAACTGACATCCGTCTATGCGGCCTCCATAGACTGTCTACAGGAATCTCGTTTGAGACCTGGACACGACACGACTATGAGAGGATATCGTCTTTATTCCAAAGACAGAGTAGCTGTGGATGGCGCAGCAACTGGGGGCGTTTGTACCCTAGTTCGCTCCGACATCTTCAGCGAAGAAGTACCGCTCCGTACTCAGCTAGATGCAGTTGCAGTTCGCACTCCGTTGCCAGTAATGACAACGGTTTGCAACGTGTACTTTCCACCGGATTATAACCTTGATATGCATGCACTACAAGATTTGATCGCTCAGTTGCTTCCTCCTTTCCTCATGCTGGGGGTTGTGAACGCCCGTAACACACTATGGGGCTCTCCGTCTTCCTGTTCTAGGGGGAGGATGCTCGAGCGAATGATCAACCTATTTGATCTTTGTGTGCTCAATACAGGGGAACCGACACATTTCAGTAGCGCGCATGGCACATTCTCACACCTTGATGTCACTTTGTGTAGCCGTGCGCTAGTTCCCCTGCTACGGTGGCAAGTTCACGACGACCTCTGTGATAGTGACCACTTCCCGATAATTCTGTCTCTCTTGAATCAAAGACAGTCCGAAGTGCCCAAGCGCTGGTTACTTCGGCGGGCAAATTGGCCAGAATTTACAAAACGCGCAGTGATGGCTGATGATATGCTGGAGTCTGTTGACGACCACGTCTCTTCCATTACTACTGGAATTTTGGCTGCTGCAGAGGAAACAATTCCTTCCTCGTCCGGTATTCGTCGCCGGAAACAGGTCCCATGGTGGACGGACGAAATTGCAGCAGCCATACGTGATCGCCGACGGGCTTTTAGGCATTATCGTCGGAATCCTACGATGGCCAATCATATCACATTTAAGCGTCTGCGCGCGAAGGCCCGTTTTTTGATTCGAGAAAGTAAGAAAGCTACGTGGGAAAAGTATGTGTCATCCATCACGGCACATACTCCGTCATCACAAGTGTGGACAAAACTCCGCCGTATTGTCGGAGTACAGAATGTGCCCTCAGTACCCGGAATCTCCATTAATGGAGATATAGTTACGATTCCTTCAGTCACTGCAGACCACATCGCGTCACATTTCGCAGATACGTCCAGCTCTAGGAAATACGACCCTGCATTTCTTCCTATCAAGCGCGAAGCAGAGGCACACCATCTCTCTTTTGCCTCTAGTGCTTCGCATCCCTACAACGTGCCCTTCACGGAGTGGGAGTTGCGAAGTGCACTTGCGCTATGCAGAGATACGGCTCCTGGACCGGACAAAATCCATAATCAAGACAAATGTCTCAAGGATATCCTCACCCTATTCAACAGAATATGGAGTGAGAGAGTGTTTCCATCTCAATGGCATGAGGGAATTGTAATACCAATTCCCAAGCCAGGTAAAGATCCAAAACTTCTGGATAGTTATAGGCCAATATGCCTTACAAATGGCCTCTGTAAGCAATTTGAAAGGATGGTTAACCGGCGTCTTGTGTGGGCCATGGAAAAGGAGGGTCTCTTGTCTAACTATCAGTGTGGTTTTCGCTCTCATCGGTCTGCCACTGATCACCTGGTCAGATTGGAGAGCGCCATTCAGGAGGCCTTTCTCCGGAAGGAACACCTAGTCGCCGTGTTTTTTGACCTGGAGAAAGCTTACGACACTACCTGGCGATATGGAATTCTCTCCACACTACACCAGTGGGGATTTCGGGGAAATTTGCCAACGTTTATTGAGAACTTCATGTCCCTCCGTCTCTTTCGAGTCCGTGTAGGGAATGCTTTTTCTCAATATTACGTTCAGGAAAATGGAGTACCTCAGGGATCGGTACTGAGTGTCACGCTGTTCGCAATCGCCATCAACGGCATAGTTGCCGCTGCTGGGCCCGCAGTCGTTCCTTCGCTGTATGTAGACGACTTAGATCTACATTACAGCTCCGGAAGGGTGGCGTTTGCTGAGAGACAGCTACAGCAAGCTATTAACCGAGTCGACAGATGGGCCCTGCAACACGGTTTTCGATTTTCAGCAGCGAAAACCTCTGTTGTACACTTCTGTCGACGTCGGCCTGTGCATCCCGAACCAGAACTCCGCTTGCGAAACAGTGTCTTACCAGTGGTTGACACCTGCAGATTCCTGGGTCTTCATTTTGATAAGAGACTTACGTGGCAGCCCCACATCCGTCAGTTGAAGGTTGCCTGCATGAAGAGACTTAACATGCTTAAGTTTCTCAGCGGCACTTCGTGGGGGGCTGACCGTGCGGTACTGCTGCGATTTTACACGGCTACGGTCCTCTCCCGAATTGACTATGGAAGTGCGGCTTATGGCTCAGCATCAAAATCTACGCTGAGCCTTTTAGACAGTATTCACCATAGTGGAGTAAGGCTGGCAACGGGGTGCTTTCCGTACTAGCCCCATTCCCAGCCTACTCGCTGAAGCGGGAGTTCCACCTTTACGGATAATGAGGCAGCAGTTACTTCTCACGTACGCTGCCAAAATTCGTGAAATGCCGCTACATCCAAGCTATCAATGCATCTATCGTACTCAATACCACCAGCGGTACCAAGACCGGCCGAATGCCACACGGCCGGTTGGGTTTCGGATTGATAGCTTGTGTCATGATTTGAATGTTGATATCGGTGGTTGTCTTGAAAGATCTCTTAGCGAGGTACCTCCGTGGTTGGTTCCGCGACCGGATATACGTCTAGATCTGCTGCGTAGACCCAAGGTGAACACGGATTCCTCCGTTTATCGGAGGTATTTCCAGGACTTCGTTCACCAATATCCGGCTGCGAGACTTATCTTCACCGATGGTTCAAAAATCAGAGATAATGTTGGTTGCTCTTTCGTCATTGATGATATGAGTACGATGATCTCGCTCCCTAAGGTATGTAGCGTGTATACTGCAGAGCTTTACGCCATCTTAGAGGCTCTGCAGTTTGCACTGCGTGACGAAAGAAGCCACTTTCTGTTGTGTACTGATTCGTTAAGCTCTCTGCAGTCCATTGAAACCTGTTTCTCGCAACACCCACTGGTGCGGCAGATACATGACCTTCTAGCCAGGTTATGGGATGCTGGCACCAGAATCACTTTCACATGGCTTCCAAGCCACGTTGGGATTGCGGGAAACGAACTTGCGGATGAAGCTGCAAAGGAAGCTGTACTTTTACTTCCAAGACCAGTCAATGTACCTGCTAAGGATATTTGTTCTCAGCTACGTCGAACCATCTTGGCGTCCTGGGAATCGGAGTGGCTAGATATCCGAACTCCCAACAAGCTGAGAGCAATTAAGAAGACAACTACCGTGTGGCGGTCCTCTTTCCGACCTTCACGGAGAGAGGCCATAGTACTATGCAGGCTGGGGATAGGTCATTTACGATCCACGCACTCTTATCTCCTAAAGAGGGAAGACCCCCCAGTGTGTTCTTGTGGTGCCGACTTCACCGTGGCCCACATCCTCACAGAGTGCGCCGATCTCTCTGGCTTAAGACGGAGCCTCGGCCTGCAGGAAACACTCGAACGCATACTAGCCGATGACGCGACTACTGCTGATCTCGTCATCCGCTTTATGTGCGACAGTGGACTTATCAAGGGTATATAAATTACAAGTGTACTGTTACTCAGGGAACGTACGTTCCCTTTTGATACGTTAGTAATCCTTTCGGTCTAATCCTATAATTGCTTTTTGTTTTATTTTGTACTGCGTTTCCAAATTACTTGCTGAATAAATTATTTCTTTTTTATGTTTTAAAGTTCTCTTCCACCTATTTGTTCAGAGAGGATGATTACCTCGTTGTACTTCCTCTTAAAACAAAAATCACCACCACCACCTAAGTGTCCTGCTGTCTGGGCAGTCCTTATCAGAATCTGTTTCCTACGACCTCGTGAATCTTTGGTCTTGGTTTTGGGCTCCTCTTTACCTCGTGTGCTTTTGGTACTAGTTTTTGTTTTACATGATCATAAGTAGATTTGACACTTTCTTCTTATTCGGCCTTCCTTATTTTACTCACTGACCATTGGCGTATGCTAGCTACCACTAGACTTAGATTATCCCTTTTCGATAGATGGTTTAGTGAACCTGCTGTGTTGTCAGTGCTGTTTCACAAGCTACTGCCCTCGCCTCTGCTACTGTCAATAATCAACACCTGATCACTGGAGATGGTAGTCTAAGCTTTAGCAACTTATAATCCGGCTTTGTGGCTAAATGGATAGAATCTTTGCGTTTTGCTCCGATGGCCCCGGTTCAATTCTCAGAATCAACCCCCTCGTACTCTTAATTACACTGGCTTGGGGACTGGGTGCTTATGACGTCTTCGCCATTAATATCATCCTCATTAGGTCACCACCATTCCTATACAGATGCCATGCATCGTTACTATTATTATTATTATTATTATTATTATTATTATTATTATTATTATTATTGAAAATGAAAACCTACAACCTGTTTTCTAGTCATTGACCGGGTCAGGGATGTAATGAATGAAGCAGATATAGGCTGTTAGTACGATGGGGTCGCCAGTCCCAAAGTGATTTTATTAATGAATGATAGATGCTATGAAATGAGAATGGAGAGTGTTGCTGGAATGAAAGATGACAGGGAAAACCGGAGTACCCGGAGAAAAACCTGTCCCGCCTCCGCTTTGTCCAGCACAAATCTCACATGGAGTGACCGGGATTTGAACCACGGTATCCAGCGGTGAGAGGCTGACGCGCTGCCGTCTGAGCCACGGAGGCTCTTATTATTATTATTATTATTATTATTATTATTATTATTATTATTATTATTATTATTATTATTATTAAATTAAAACTGCGACTTTTACAGCATTACCAGCGGTCGTACCCATCGTTCACTGGTTTATTAGCCTCCTCGGGAGATCAGTGGTGGTGTCCGACACATGATCACGGGTTCTATTCCAACCAACAAGAGAGAACACTAAACCTGAAAGATTGCATTTCATTTTGGCAGATCTACCTATAAAAGGAAAACTGTTTTACTCGCAGTGTCTTTCTACAAGGATGTAGAAGTAAACAGGAGTGAAATACCAGCCTCCGCCTCTGTGGTGTAGTGGTTAGCGTGATTAGCTGCCACCCCCGGAGGTCCGGGTTCGATTCCCGGCTCTGCCACGAAATTTGAAAAGTGGTACGAGGGCTGGAACGGGGTCCACTCAGCCTCGGGAGGCCAACTGAGTAGAGGTGGGTTCGATTCCCACCTCAGCCATCCTGGAAGTTGTTTTCCGTGGTTTCCCACTTCTCCTCCAGGCAAATGCCGGGATGGTACCTAACTTAAGGCCACGGCCGCTTCCTTCCCCCTTCCTTCTCCCTCCCATCCAATCTTCCCATCCCTCCACAAGGCCCCTGTTCAGCATAGCAGGTGAGGCCTCCTGGGCGAGGTACTGGTCATTCTCCCCTGTTGTATCCCCGACCCAAAGTCTGAAGCTCCAGGACACTGCCTTTGAGGCGGTAGAGGTGGGATCCCAAGCTGAGTCCGAGGGAAAAACCGAACCTGGAGGGTAACCAGATTAAGAAGAAGAAGAAGAAGAAGAAGAAGAAATACCAGAACTCTGTTATCTACGAGTATGAGGTGAGGAAGTATATACGATGACTAATGCATGGTTGGTCCTTAGCAGTGGCGATCTGACGGAGCGAAGCCTAGCACACTTCCCCCCGGTCCCCGCACCTAGCAGCGCTTGGATTACTCTCCGATGCCTTGTTCTCACAAGTACGTGCGACGTTTTTTCTCATCGCGTTCAAGTTTTGTAAATGGAACAATGTGCCAGATGCTTGCATTATAATGTGTTTTAGATTTACAGCGTTCTCATTTCACCGATAGCCTCGGTAGCCCTCGATGTACGCCACTGTCACTGACATAAAATAACTATTTATTTTACTCATTTTAACAACGTTTGCAATCATTTCAGTTAACAGCAGATTTATTCAAAACTCAGGTGAACCCCTACATATTGCAGAGCAGATGTAGAACTGATAGCCTGATACTGGAAACAGTCGGGAAGTGAACATAACTCCCTGTTTTCGGCTGCGTTACCAACCTATGAAGCATGATGCAAGCAAGGTACCAACTTGCGAGCATAACACCTGAAAATTCGATTATAAACACAGAACCATCGGCTAGAATATTTATAATAAACAATTCTGTCAATTAATCGCCGGCACTGTCTACCATTGCATACCTGGGCAAAAGCACCGGCTATATAAAATTACGCTGGCTTTTTAGGGAAGCAGCCAGCCCCGTGGTGTAGGGGTAGCGTGCGTGCCTCTTACCCGGAGGCCCCGGGTTCGATTCCCGGCCAGGTCAGGGATTTTTACCTGGACCTGAGGGCTGGTTCGAGGTCCACTCAGCCTACGTGATTAGAATTGAGAAGCTATCTGACGGTGAGATAGCGGCCCCGGTCTAGAAAGCCAAGAATAACGGCCGAGAGGATCCGTCGTGTTGACCACACGACACCTCGTAATCTGCAGGCCTGCGTGCTGAGCAGCGGTCGCTTGGTAGGCCAAGGTCCTTCAAGGGCTGTAGTGCCATGGGGTTGGTTGGTTGGTTTTTAGGGAAGCAGGTTATTTTTTTAAAACTGTTGAACAAATCAGAAAAATTGTGAGTCTTTAGTCCCTAAAAGCAGAAGCACTGCCTGAGCAGAATGGAACTCACTAATTGAGCTTTGAATTCAAAGTTCTACGAAGAACGTTCTAATGCATTCTCTTCCTCACTCTAGCAATTTTCCAGGAGAGAGCTTTTCTTTGTTTTGGCACATGTTTTATCGGTAAAATCCAAAATAACCTGTAAACTGTTAGCCTCACAAACAAAAGTGGTCTACGTGCACGATTTATAATTAGTTTTACTATTGACATACAGTATCTATATGTGGGTTTAATTTTGTAACCCTACGGTTGTTGCGAAACCTAATTCGCAACGCGTCCTTCCGCATAAGAAGAAAGAACGATCCGAGACCTCCAGGGTAAAGATCTCAAGAGTTCAACTTTACTACGCCTAACATATCAAAAGTGAACGCAAGACTCCAGTGCAGTGATACACAGTGATTACAGTGTCGGTGGCAACAGGGACGGATACAGATTACCTAGTGGGGGGAGGGGGTAAACATACTATACCCTAAAGCAAAAACAACGAGTTCATATTTTGTAGTAAAGCGAGGAGAGTGGCTACACATCCCCCTCAACAAATCAAACCTTTATTTTTCCACATATTTTCACTAATATTAAAGCGTTTCGAGTTCTCATCAAATATGCACTAAGCGTTCAGTATGAAACATTTTCATACATAAATACAATATGAAGGGAAATTCTTCAAAGAATTGAGCGAGTTCTAATATATATTATAGATTACTGTGAACACGAAAGATGTACAAAACATGCAAAATCACGCAAGCCACCAATACCAACGACATTATTCACCTGTTTTGTCATTTGTGCAGTTTATTATGAATTAATGATAATAATGGCGTGTGACCTCCGGAGAGGCCTGAGGCAGATCTTTCGGGTTGACGCCATATGGGCGACCTGCGCGTCTGTGAGTATGAATTCTAATGATGAAGAAGAAAATTACACTCAGCCCCCGAGCCATCGAAATTAACCAATGAAGGACCTCGCCGGGAATCGTACCCGGGACCCCCTGGACCAAAGATCAGCATCAATCAATCAATCAATCAATCAATCAATCAATCAATCAATGATTGGAGGAAAATTAATTACAGAAATGAGTGATTGGTTAAATTCAAAACAGGCGGAAAGAAAGGATTAATGTTGCCAACCCACAAACCACAGAACAAAATTTAGTAAAACAAAACTTAGGAATACAAAATTTCTTCAGGAGAGTGCATTCCATTACACCAGAGTGTATTACCATAGTTTTTGGTAGAGACATCTGTTAGAGAATGTCCACACTTCTTGATCAGGAACAAACACAAATCGAAATAGACACAGTTCAGAACACTTCAAGATTACCAAATTTAGAGTAGTGACATCTTCCGAGAAACCGTTGAGTTAATTCAGTTTGTTAAAGTTCAGGCTTTCTCCTGTAGAGGAATTTCAACTGGCGCGATATTTGAATTCGCGGCGTGGAGGTGTACCGATCGGTACAATAATAATAATAATAATAATAATAATAATAATAATAATAATAATAATAATAATAAGTGTTTCATAAATTCATTTGAGTGTATTAAGGATGAAAGCTCCAGAGAAGGACCTTTAGCAGAGATAGGTTCCAGCGGTGAAGCAAGTTAGCTCAGTGTGTGTGTTTACTACCAATAAACAGATAAGAATGCATGTTATTGCTTGGCTCCAGTTGGTGAGAAGTCACAGGAATACGCTTGACTCTTGACACGTAGGCCAAAATATCTAGAATCTGGGCAATCTGGTACATGTTTACCGCACGAGTGTCGCAGTTGTGCACATATTTTTCAGTCCTCGGGGTAACAAGCAAGTGGCTGTTTGTATAGGTGCGTTCATCAGCTTCTACTGATAAAGGAGATACCTATCTAAATGAGGAAAGAGGAAACGATCAAACTGCGATGGCCTACAATAATATGTGGCTTACGACATTCAGTCACAGTTTTCTTCATCATGAAAGCAATGACAACCATCAACAGGACGCTGTACAATACCTGATGCTTGATGTTGCTGAATATCTCCAATAGCACGGCTCGTTCCCTTCTAAAGGATTCCGACTCCGTGTCAGCGTCGAGCACTTCGGTCCACAAGGTCCCGGGTTCAGATCGGGCATTTTAACCGTATCTCTGACGCGGAGACTCACAAAACAGCTAGAATGGCTGAATGGTCGCCTTTGGTTCACAGGGCCCCGGGTTTGATTTCCGGCCGGATCGAGACTCGGGGGCTAAGTGTTTGTACTACAACTCACACACCACACCTAACGCTACCATCGACTACCGCCCACCCTCAGCGGAGGGTCTGCCTTCTTACAAGGCCTGCACAACACGAAGTGATTATATTAGCGGAATGTGGAACTTAATTCCCTAAAATGTACGACTTCGAGATATTATAAAATGAAAGTAAAAATATGTGAACGTAAGCAATATTTAATGAAGCCTTGTGGCTCAGGCGGTAGCGCGCCGGCCTCTCACCACATTGTTCCGTGGTTCAAATTCCGGTCATTCCATGTGAGATTTGTGCTGGATAAAGCGGAAACGGGACATGTTTTTCTCCGGTTACTAGTGTTTTCCTTGTCATCTATCATACCCGCAACACTCTCCAAGAACGTTTCATTATTCTGCCAGAGGAGTGGGACAGGCTTCGGCAGCCGGCACAATTCCTATCCTCGCCGCTAGATGGGGGCTTCATTCATTCCATTCCTGGTGATATTGTGGATTTTGATTTTTCAGTGTTTTGTTGCAAACACATAACACTCAGAGCAGTTCAAGTGTATGAAGTTATATCTATCTAAACGAACCTTCACAGATTCTATTTTTCTAATATGTTCATATGGCGGAAACCCGCAGCAACAGCGAGTTACTAGAACTAAAATAGCTCGCCCGCTTATCGTTAGAACGGGTCACGTAGCTATCAACTTGCATTCGGCAGCCTTGAAGATGGTTTTCCGTGGTTTCCCATTTTCACACCAGACCAATGCTGGTGTGGTAAATTAACCAAGGCCACGGTCGCTTCCTTCCACCTCCTAGCCCTTTCCTATCCCATCGTCACCGTAAGACCTCTCTGTGTCGGTGCGACGAAAAGCAAATTTAAAAAAAAAATGTATTTCTCCTTGTCCATGCGGTCAAGTTTATTCTTTACATTTTTAAACCACTCAGTGTTTTGAATTTCTAAGAAAAGGGAACTTATTTAGAAATATTAAGAAATTCTTCCGTGTCGCCGGACAGAAGGCATGTCGGGAATGTTCTGGATCAACAGATGGCAAATACGAATTTATACCAACGGTTACAGTTAAGATAATATTTGAATCACAACAACTGCCCAAGACTATTGCAATTTTTCACGTAATTTTTGAGCTACATGCATTTCCTGCCATCTGCATGCCCCTTTAACATGTGGCTTTCACTAGCAATACCACCAGCAAATCTTCCCCTATACATGATCCTCATGACTGCACTTCATCATCATCATCATCATCATCATCATCATCATCTGCCAGCTTCAACGTAATTACCAGTCCGACTCGTTGGTTGAATGGTCAGCTTACTGGCCTTCGGTTCAGAGGGTCCCGGGTTCGATTCCCGGCCGGGTTGGGGATTTTAACCTTAATTGGTTAATTCCAATTCCAATGACCCGGGGGCTGGGTGTTTGTGCTGTCCCCAACATCCCTGCAACTCACACACCACACATAACACTATCCTCCACCACAATAACACGCAGTTACCTACACATGGCAGATGCCGCCCACCCTCATCGGACAGTCTGCCTTACAAGGGCTGCACTCGGCTAGAAATAGCCACACGAAATTAAATTAACGTAATTACCCAGCTTTCTACATTGGCTTAACTACCAACACTCTAAGCAAATTAATATGTGGCCTTTGTGGTACATACAAAGCCCATACTGCGGATCTTCCCATCCCCATTCACCCCAGTTCCATCTAACAATGTTCAATTGATGTTTTACATGTTAAAAGTTGTTGAGATTTGCCATCTGGAATAAAGAGGTTTCCACCTTCTTGCACTTGAGATATTCTGAAGTTGGACAACAATTGGTGCTCAGGTCTAGTGAAGCACCCTGCCGTACCATAAAATCACCACTCCTTTCTTCCATTCTCTTATATCTCCAGCCTCTTTCTTTACATTGTGATAGCATAAATTTTTGACAATGACCACCACTATTCTTACTTATCTTCTACTGACAACGGCTGCAAAATATATATTTTTAAATGTGTTTCTTGTATGTATATTATATCTAGATATGCTTACTTGGGTGTATAAGGGCACAAATGGCCTGGCTGGTAGTTTATACTGATATGGCAACCAATAAATTCCACTTTCAGAATAAAAATGTATCTATTTCAAATTAATAATTACAGCCATGTAGGCTATATTATAATTAAGGGAGTCATAAACTTATGTTAATAATATAAAAGCCAATATACATATGTCTCTTTTTCTCAGAAATTGTTGAATATAGGAACATTTTTTCTTAACTAGATGTTTATTCTCAACACACTGATCCTGGATCACTAAAAAAATTCTAATTGCAGGGCGTGGGAGGACATCAGTAGACGAATAAATTTGACTTGTGTCTTTAAAAGTAGGAAAGATCACAATATGAAGATAAAGTTGGAATTCAAGAGGACAAATTGGGGCAAATATTCGTTTATAGGAAGGGGAGTTAGGGATTGGAATAACTTACCACGGGAAATGTTCAATAATTTTCCAATTTCTTTGCAATCATTTAAGAAAAGGCTACGAAAACAATAGATAGGGAATCTGCCAGCTGGGCGACTGCCCTAAATGCAGATCAGCAGTGATTGATTGATTGATTGATTGATTGATTGATTGATTGATTGATTGATTGATTGATTGATTGATTGATTGATTGATTGATTGATTGATTGATTGATTTACTTATGAATAGAGCCCGGATTTCCATGCAAATGCATGTTTATAAATAAGCTGGTTACACTTCTCAAACTTTGCAAATATTCTTTTTATGACTTAACGATTCCAAATAATCGTTCTTTTTCCGTGCATGTTTCGGTCATTTTAGGAGAAAATGCATGCATAATGCATATATTGAAGATTTTAGATTTAATAGTGAATATTTGGACGTTTATATTGCATGATAGTGTCTTTTATGAATGTTGGTTTTCAGAATTGGGACCGTCTATTATTGAGATAGGCAGAGGACTAGAACGTATTCATGGCATCCTAACTGATAAACAAAGTTAGTACAGATCCTACAATCCAATTAGCCAAGCACTTTCTTATAGTATGTTGCTTGAATAAACATTGTCTACCGCTGTATCCCAGTGTAAATTGCTATAAAATGAACCGTAAATTTGGCATTACTAAATTACGGCTCATTTTTTTTCTTCTATGTTAGACGAACAAAACAAATCTTGTATCACACTTCTGTGACGCTGCTTTACCTTGGTTTTGCACTGGAACCACTTCCGTCGTTACCCGGAACTCTCACTCATCACACGTCTCAGGCCAAAATGATTGAAAGAAAAAGGCAATTGGGAAGTAGCACGCATGCACGCTGCATATTTCAGTTTTGTGTTGTGAAGTGTTGTTGTCATGCCGCCTGTTAAAAGTGTAACAAGAGACTTCGTGTCTAAATGGATTGAAGGAAAGGAATTCCTAAGAACGGATAGCGAGGTAGTTTATTGTGATTGTTTTAATAAAGATGTAAGTACCGGTGCTTTCTTTTACTTATCTTTGCTAGTTTATTATCTTTTAAATACCGTATTTATAATAGCACCTTATACTAGTCAGTGACCCACTTTACTTAAATGTTACTATTTCTGAAAAATGCACACGTAAAAAGAACGGCACTTGTTTCGTTTGCAGACTAAATGTTCAAGAAAGTTTCAAGTTGATCAACATACAAGTTCCGTTTTACACACTGCAAATATGAAACAACGAAAGGAAACCAAAACGGAATGTATCCGAACATTTATTACCACAACATCAGCTAAGCCAGGCCAGAAGCCATTTTTCGTGGATTTATATGATGATGTAGTGGGGGCAAAAATACCGGTTGAAAAACTGGAAAATCGCGTATTGAAATCATTTTTAGAGAAATATACGAAACATGATATCCCGGATCCAACAATCTTAAGAAAAAAATAGCTTCTAGCATCATATGCATATGTACAGAAAAGCAGATATTTATTTATTTATTTACGCTACTTTGTAAATGTTCAATTAATATTATTTGGAAATGTGGAATTCATTTTTTTGAAATGAGGTAACTTCAAACTTACTTTGTTTACATGAATAGTATTTCATGACTTCGCTAAGTAGGTTTTAGAAGAAATTCGAAACGACTTGGGAGATTCAAACATACGGGCTTCTGTGGACGAAACTACGGACTCAGCAGGTCGATATGTTGCCAATTTGATAGTTGTTAAGTTAAGTGAAAATGGACCTGGTCAAGCTCACCTTGTGTGCTGCAAAGTTCTATATATATAAAAATAAAAAAAACATTCTTCAATTGCGAACTTCTTCGATGAAGGAATGCGTGAGTAGTCGCATTAATGATGTACATCGTGTTTTAAAATGTAAATTAATTCTAATACTTCGTATCGTAATCTGTTTACCCTCCAGGGTCGGTTTTTCCCTCGGACTCAGCGAGGGATCCCACCTCTACCACCTCAAGGGCAGTGTCCTGGAGCTTCAGACTCTGGGTCTGGGGATACAACTGGGGAGGATGACCAGTACCTCGCCCAGGCGGCCTCACCTGCTATGCTGAACAGGAGCCTTGTGGGGGGGGGGGGGATGGGAAGATTGGAAGGGATAGACAAGGAAGTGGGAAGGAAGCGGCCGTGGCCTTAAGTTAGGTACCATCCCGGCATTTGCCTGGAGGAGAAGTGGGAAACCACGGAAAACCACTTCGAGGATCGCTGAGGTGGGAATCGAACCCACCTCTACTCAGTTGACCTCCCGAGGCTGAGTGGACCCCGTTCCAGCCTTCGTACCACTTTTCAAATTTCGTGGCCGAGCCGGGAATCGAACCCGAGACTCCGGGGGTGGCAGCTAATCACGCTAACCACTACACCACAGAGGCGGACAATTCTAATACTTTCACTGATAATTCAGGAATTTTGTGGCCAAATCATTCAGATAAGGAACGGGTTGAGTGATGCTACGCCATACATGGTGATAGCCCATGCGCCACATCACGTCTTATATGCATGAAATGTCCGGCTCCATGGCTGAATGGTTAGTGTGCTGGCCTTTGGTCACAGGGGTCCCGGGTTCGATTCCCGGCGGGGTCGGGAATTTTAAGCATCATTGGTTAATTTTGCTGGCACGGGGGCTGCGGGGTGTATGTGTCGTCCTCATCATCGCCTTCCCAATTGACATCTGGTAAATTCAGATTTTTGTAATACATAATTTGTTGTTCTTTCTTACGTATAAAGCAAATAAATATCCAGTAATTACATTTAATTATGTTTTCAAATTCCTGTGTGTCTGAGGAGGTTAATTCGGAATTTTCGTTCAAATAAATTATTTTAAGCGGTCTATTCATTATTGTGGGGTTTCGGGACTGTACATTCTGTTTACTGACGGATAACCGTTATTATGTGCGATTTGAGATTGATGAAAATTGAATCGGCATTTTTGAAACTCCTTCAGTCACGAAATGTAAACTTGTGAGAAAACAGAAAAAACTGACTGGCGAATAAATCAGAAACATTTTGTAAACATTTTTGTCTCTGAGGATATATGAGTACTTATAGAAATACATCGTGGAAGTCGGATGAAAAGCTATAAACATTTACGGTACCAATAAATTCCGCCCAAATTGTACAAGAAAATATATCATTTTATAAATATGTTCAAACATGCTTCATAACTGAAAATGAAACTTTCCCATTTACCCCTTGTTATTGGTGCTCCAGTTGTATACAGTATTCCAGAAGACAATTTAGGACGGTTGGAGAAGTTATTTTCTATTAAACTATGCTTCATTAGTGAGCAAACATTAAGTTAAATATCAAACTACCTGCTGGGTACATTAGTATTTCGTGGATGCACTCCTTTGTTATTGTAGCCTACATAGGTATGAAGTTTGTTTCACTCTTGTTGTTTGTATTTTGTTACACTTAATTCCTTTTTTTCTTTTGACACTAGCATCATTATCGTCTGAAGAAGACATGCGTGCCCAACAACCGGGAACGCTTCTATAACAAACGCAAAACAATACGCTTCTTGCGATTAATGAAATTCGTGTTACCAACAGGTGATGCTGACAGCACACTCATGAGAGCCCCCGCAAGTTAGTGACTTACGGAGTTATAAAACCAAACCAAATGTTAACGATCTCCTCACGGCCATTGTATACAGCAGACTTACGGGAGTTCAGATATATCTACACTTCAACATTAAATTTGTCACATAAAACTAAATTGTCAATGAATGTGACTTACGGGGCTTTAAAACTAACCGATTCAATTCAGATATAGGCAGCGCGCGTTAGAAGGAGAAATGCACTGCCGCGCTGCGAGTGGCGAAAATGGTAAGTTATTGCGTTATACCGCGAACGCACAAACATCAGCTGCCATCTCACCACGTGTTGCCATGGCAGACTTGATAATAACAGTGGGATTTCAGAGTATTTTATCTGACAGTAATCGGCACATTTCTTCGAAGAAAAGCCGTTTACTTGCAGAAAGTGGACATGTAATAAATTTATTAGAAAAACAGTTTTCAGGATATACCAACAGTGTGATAAGAGAGACATCGGTTCGCCAGAAACCTTACCATGTCATGTTAGAGGTAACGTACCTAATCAATTATGTACCAGTTGAGGTGATAATGGGATTAATGATCATGTACACATTAAGCAATGTTGACTTAAGAAAACTATGTTAGGCTTATTTCTAATAGGATATCATGTTCTCATTGGTTAGAGAGACGATTAACTGTTCCTGTGAATGCCCTGCGAGACCGTCAGAGAAGTGCAAGCATATTTCGTCTGTTATTCATGCAGTGAACTCAGAAAATGTAACTTCGCGAACCGATCAACCATGTGAATGGTCTCGACCTCGTATCTCAAACGCGGGGAAAGAGAAATATAATAAGGGGAAGAGGTTAGAAGAACTTTTCCCCACAAAAAGGCACAGGCTTGATGTTAATGCAGCTCAAATTCCTGATTTTAAAACCCCATGTATACTTTCCAAAGTCTTAAGTGAGGAGAAAAAATCGGAATCAGTAAAAGTTGCCAATAAATTCCTAAGATATTTAATAGCAGATGTCACAGTTACTGTTCAGAATAATGCATGTAAACATGTAATCACAACATTATTAATGAAACAGGAGACTACATCTGTAATTAATGTGTGTAGTGTCAACAATTATGCACTAGCGAATAATTTTTATAAAAATCATGTTGTAATTAATAAGACTCAAGCAACTGAAATTTGTGTCAAAACCTTACATCAATCGAAGTCTGACTCTGGTTTACAGAAAGAAAGAAAGAAAGAAAGAAAGAAAGAAAAGGATCTCTGCAAGTAGGGCACATTCAGTTGAAAGTAGGAGAAAATATCACAAGAAACTGGTAAATAAACTTTTTAATCCTAAATGTCTTTATGGTAGGGGCCTTAGAAATGTCACATTTGGAAATAA
Source organism: Anabrus simplex (assembly GCF_040414725.1). Classification (NCBI taxonomy): domain Eukaryota; kingdom Metazoa; phylum Arthropoda; class Insecta; order Orthoptera; family Tettigoniidae; genus Anabrus; species Anabrus simplex. Next base: position 23,023,660 of record NC_090265.1, read on the forward strand.
ATTAGAAAAACCTGCTCTTTCCAAATACACAAATTTATATGACAGAACAGTTGATGAATGTGGTCTTGTAATTCATCTCACCCATCCTTGGTTATGTGCTAGTCCTGATGGTATAGTAATGGTGGATGGGAAGCCAGAAAGGGTACTAGAAATTAAATGCCCTATTTCATGTAAAGACAAACCAATTGTAGGTAATAATGAAGAAATCAATGTATCCTATTTTATAAAAAATTCACAAAGAAATTTGGAACTAAAACAAAATCATACATATTTCACTCAATGTCAGCTATTGATGTACTATTGTGGGCTAGATGTTTGTGACTTTTTCATCTATACAGAGAACCATAGTACCATTCTTTTAGAAATTCAAAGAAATGATATGTTCTTGAAGGGCTGTATTGAAAAGTTGCAACAGTTTAATTTTACACATTATTTAAAGAGACTATCATGCAAATTTAATAATGAGCTTCAGAAATCAAGGCAGGTTGTACATTTGTCATTACACAACACATATGCACAATGCCATCAACACAACATAACAGCTCACTTGGAATTTTTTGAAGTACGTTATATACTGTCACTCTCTGAATGCAGCGTTCAACATGGATTCGCACACTAGCAATATTGTAAGTAACATCTACTTCTTCAGGTGTCAAGTGATCTTCATGCATGAAGGGAGGCATTACTAATATTGCATTGCTGTTCTCCAATACAGTTTTTTTATGCCAGGGAAACCTTTATCAGTCATTGTTTGATCTTCTCGTTCTATCAATTTCAAAATTCCACAGTCATTTGTGATAAAACTGTCACTATCTCTACCACCATAACATTTGGAAATAAATGGCACCATACCACAAGGTGCAAATGCAATAAGGACCTTTGCAGTAGGCTATATGTAGACTTATAATTAGAGTATTATCGGCACACTTTATCTTGGTGCATTTACACCCTAGTGCTGAATCGGTCGACCTCGACAATCTTCGAGATTCGTACTGACAACCTTTGAAACACAAACTATGAATCGTTTAAGCATCGTTGTGCGACATCTAGCGTACACTTTAAGTACTAGTACTGTTGTTTACACAGCAAAGCAAAACTATAGAATTCATGCTAGGAACAAGATTCGCATCGAAAAATGTTATATAATGTGTATGTGACACAGTTGTTGGCTTAAGATGATAACGGTTTAGAAACTTCATATCGATCGATCATAGTCTCGATTCAATCCCAGATTTCATTTTCATTCAGCTGGCAGCACTACCGGAACAGGGAGAGCTCCCTCCTTACTCCTCACCCCCGTACACAAATGCACCAAGATAAAGTGTGCGGATAATACATATACATACGCTGGCTGATTTCAGGAGGCTGTTCTGTTTTAATTTCAGTGCAGTCTATAACAGATCTACAATTTGGATAGTAATCTTTCAAAACAGAAGGCAATGTAGCATTAACAGTATCCTTTCTAGGTCAGAAAACCCACTTTTTTGTTCCTTGTGCCAGTACAGGTAAAACCGATTGAAATATCCTAGAAATAGTACTATGGTGAATATTGAAAATAACAGCAAGGGCAGCAAAAGGCAAGGCTAACTTCATTTTCATTAAGAATACCAAGAGTCTATTTTCTTTACTAATTTTGCGTGTAGTAGAGTCTGGCAGTTAGTTTAAAAATATATTTAAAATTTCTTTGTTTACACCAGTGAGAACCTTTAATTGTGATTCATCAGAAACTGAACTATAACCAAAAAGTCCTCTTTCTCCATGTGAGGTGTCAGGCCCAGGCAGTTTACTAACATGTCGAGGTTTAGCATGTAATGTGTGAATGGCTTTTGTACTGACACTATTTCCATCCAAAACACAACTGAATTCAAAATTACTTTCTACACCACTATTTCTATTTGAGTTTGGGCATCAGCTTTAATGGTCACTAGAACAGGCTCACTATCTTGCAGATCTGATATATGAGATGTTGAAAGGACTACATTTATATTACACTTCTCTTCTTCAAAGTTACAAATCTGCTGAGTGAGCCTGTTCCTGTTGACTTTTCCTGTAACATTCTGGAAAGATACTTGGTACATATGCTGGACTAGAATGATGTTGAGATTTACACCCTCCTATTAAGTGTTTGCTGCAGATTTTAGATGATTTTGAAGGTGTCCACAAAGTACCATCTGCCCTACAGAATGAATTGTGTGCATGTGGTGATAAAGTTTGAGCAATCTGTAGGCATAAATGGAATTATTATTCTGAACACATATTGTAAAATATAATTTTTATCTGTATTACACTTTTTTAATTTCAGTTGTAATGAATTCAAATTATTTTGTGACTATCTGGTTTCATAATATTACTTTGATAGGACTATTTAAAATACTGTAATGCTTCTTTATTTAATGTTTATATATAATTACACATTTGGGAAATATTTCTGTAGGCTATTAAGATGGTGTTCCTATTTCTTGCCATGTAGGCCTATTTCTGTAAATATATTTATCCAATAATTTAATAAAACTACCAAATTTCACACTTTGCTTAGTATTAAGGTATTTATTCTTATCATCCTGGCTTTCATTAAGAATATTGTGAAATATAATATCTCTACGATTATGATTGCGTGTGCTTTAAAAATAAGGCGTACGGAGCTTACTTTTCATGTATAGCGTTACTATAATTATTTGGTTGCAGCTCTTAACTTTTTGTAAAATTCATGGCTAATATAGTAGGATTTGTACAGTATATAATTTAGTATTAATTAAAATATGTAAACCCCCAATTACTTCTTGCGATTTACTGCTAAGATCCACTGTTTTTTCAAATCTATTTCGTGAGGTCGTGATGGAAAACTATAAAATTTCACACTTTGTTCTGTATTGCAGTATCTATTTTTAAAGCCAACAACACAGCACACAGTATTTCCGGAACGTTTTGACATTTTAAAAATAGTAATGCCAAGATAACACTATAAAAGGATTGAATAAATACATGTAAACACACGTACTCCAACGTCTTACGATCAGCTGTTTATAAACATCAACCTCTGAGTAGTTCTCATAATAACCCCCCCCCCCCCGCAGCAGCACAGTGCTATACGCACGGAGCCTACAGTGTTTCTTGTTTTGAAAGAACTCTGTCAAAAATGACTAGGAAAAATTTTACAGTTATTTATGACATAAGGACATTAATTCAGACATTGATTCGTCAGGAACATAATGTCTCAAACGTTTATTCGCGTACTTGCACCAAGCGTTCTTTCAGCGATTCACCACGAAAATAAAATCAGTTACAGATAACAGTTATAACCATAAAAAACACAAGATCTCATCTGTTTAGCGTACATGCTACATAATATAAAATATTATGTCTCTTTGAATCATTGAATCATTTATTTGGCATTAAACAAGTGCAATAGCCTTGGTCATAATGCATTAATATATGCAGATACCGACATTCTCCATCTAAACGAGCTTACTGCAATAATAAAACTATATACACCTCAAAGTATCTTACATGCCAATAGATACGTTGCTATATCGATATAAATATATGCTCTGTAAAAACTAAATAATTATGGTAAAGTAAATTGGCAGATATGCGAGTAACAACAAAATAATTATTGTAGGTAATATGGACAGTTCAGCGGCCGCCGCCACCGCAGTGCTCCCAGAGGCCCGCTCCACCGCAGTCAGAGGCCTCCTAGTGCTGCCAACTTCTGCAGCCAGAGGCCTCTTCCAGTGCTGCCAACTTAACCATACTAGCGCGAAATTTGAATTGGTAAACAAAGCCACGTGCTTTTTTGACAGCCACGTGCTTTTTGACAGACAACAACGCATCGCTAACCTCACTGCTGGTATCCTGACGGGCCTAAACCTCAGTGCTACCAACTTAACCTTACTAGCGCGAGATTTGAATTGGTAAACAAACCCACGTGCTTTTTGACAGCCACGTGCTTTTTGACAGACAACAACACATCGCTAACCTCACTGCTGGTATCTTGACGGGCGTAAACCTCACCACCTTAACCGTAGTAGCTCGAGATTTGAATCGGTAAACAAATCCACGTGCTTTTTTGACAGCCACGTGCTTTTTGACAGTCAACAACGCATCGCTGACAGCAGCCATCTTTAATCAAGAGAACAACGTGCTGCCCTCTTTAGCTAAAATGTGGTGGCGGCAATTTGAAAAAATTCTGCATGCTCTTGTTTGGAAACAAACTTACGTGCTAGCTGTCATCCGCTATCTTGCATCACAAACCTTAGTGCTGCTCTCTTTAGCTAGATACCTGTGAAATGTGGTGGCGGATAATTTGAAAAATGTTTTTTTTCTGACAGCAACTATCTTTAATCGACAGAGCACCGTGCTGCACTCTTTAGCTAGATACCTGCGGTGGCAGGCAATCCCACGTGACAGCAGCCATCTTTAATCAAGAGAGCACCGTGCTGCCCTCTTTAGTTGAAATGTGGTGGCGGCAAATTCCACGTCCTCTTGTTTTGTAAACAAAGCCGCGTGCTAGCTGTTATCCACCATCTTGCAACACACAAACCTCACTGCTGCACTCTTTAGTTGAAATGTGGTGGTGGCACGTTGAATTGGTAAACAAAGCCACGTGCTAGCTGTCATCCGCCATATTTAATGAACAGAGCGCCGTGCTGCCCTCTTTAGCTACTTACCTTTGGAATATGGTGAGGGCCACATCCGCTATCTTGCATCGCAAACCTCAGTGCTGCCCTCTTTAATCCACGTGCTAGTTGTCATCCGCCATCTTGCACCACAAACCTCAATGCTGCACTCTTTAGGTGAAATGTGGTGGTGGCGGACAATTTAACAGCAGCCATCTTTAATCAAGAGAGAATCGTGCTGCCCTCTTTAGCTATTTACCTGTGGTGGTGGGAAATTTAAAAACTCTACATGCTTCTTGTTAGCTGTTATCCGTCATCTTACATAGCAAACCTCAGAGCTGCACTCTTTAATCCACATGCTAGCTGTTATCCGCTATCTTGCACTACAAACCTCAGTGCTGCTCTCTTTATTTGAAATGTGGTGGCGGCGGACAATTACAGCTGCTACTAGCGCGAGATTTGAATCGGTAAACAAAGCCACGTGCTAGCCATCTTTAATCAACAGAGCACAGTGCTGCTATTATGCGGGCAATTTCGTCGGCTGTTATCCGCCATCTTTAATCTACTGAGCACCGTGCTGCCCTCTTGCAAGCAATTTCGTCAGCTGTTATCTGCTATCTTTAATCAACAGAGCACCGTGCTCCTCTCTTGCGGGCAATTTCGTTAGCTGTCATCCGCCATCTTTAATCAAGAGAGCACCGTGCTTTGCACCCTTTAGTTGAAATGTGGTCGCGGTAAATTCTACAAACCCACGTGCTAGCTGTTATCCGCCATCTTTAATCAACAGAGCACCGTGCTGTGCACTCTTTAGTTGAAATTGGTGGCGGTAAATTTTTATCTTTAATCAAGAAACCACCGTGCTGTCCCCTCTTTAGCTAAAATGTGGTAGCGGATAATTTAACTAGCTGCAGAGCATCGTGCTGCTACCTTTGTAACACTAAACTTTATTCTTTGACATGCGGTAGTAAGTAATGTACAGCTGTTATCCGTTATCTTTAATACCTTTAGCATGTAGTAGTGGGTAATTGTACAGCGACAGGAAATTTGTTGACGGTCCCTATCCAACGGATCTGTTTTTAGGATTTGAGTTAAAGCTAATGCTGCTTAGCGTGACTTGCATCTAACATGCTTTTAAAAAATAAATCCTGCTACGACAGGAAGGGCGAGCAGCTAAATCCCAGTCTTTTAGCGTCAAAAAGGGTATTCAGCTGTAAAGCAATGGCTAATGTTGTAAGACACTACATACTATAAGCGTATTCGTCCGTAAAACATATTCTTGTTATGCGTCGGGAAGGGCATCCAACCGTAAAACAGATCCTTGTGTCAGGTAGGGCATCCGACAGGACTAGAAGTAAGGGAGCAGCAGCTAGCTGCTTTCTAGTGTAGTTCAGGTGTTATGCCTTCCGAGTAGGTATGTACTAGCACCGGGTTTCGAATAAGCAGACTCTAGAGTTCCCGAACGAGAAAAAATATCAGGGATGTGTTTTTACTAAAACGTAAATCACGCTCGCACACACAAGCTGCTTCAGGCTGGCGAGCTGTTGTTGGAATGTGATTGTTCAGCGAAGTACGAAGTTCACCGCATGCGTACAGTCCGCAACGAAAGTGTAGACGTTCGCAAAATTACACATCCGCTTGGCGACAAGCCGCAAGGTGCAGCCTGTGTGTGAAGCGCTTACAGTTCTCTGTGTGTGTTAATTGTGTACGCATGTTCTTCTTCACTGAGTACCGTCAATTACCGTCTGCTGTGAATATTATTCTTCAGTTTGCAGCCTTCAACTTAAAGTAAGCCTAAACTGTTCGAAAGCAACTTTTACGCTAGCTAATAAATTAACTTACCCCTTTCCTATCCCATTATCACAACTGCTTAGGCAATAAAATCTTTGAGTTGCATGCTTGTAAAGTTAGCATTCTAGGATAGGAGATAGAAGAGGTTGATCTTCTAATTTCAAACTCACAACCATGTCTGACCTCTATAGGTTGAAACTTGGTTTCTTCCGAACATCGCAACTCTAAGCTAGCTAACTTGCCCTTTTATATCCTATTATTACAAGCGCTTAGGCAATAAAAATTTTGAGTTGCATGTTTGTAAAGTTAGCATTCTAGGATAGGAGATAGAAGAGGTTAATTTTGTAACTTCAAACACACAGCCATGTCTGACCTCTATAGGTTAAAACTTGGTTTCTTCCGGACATCGTAACTCTAGGCTGGTTGACTTACCCTTTTATATTTTATTATTACAAGTGCTTAGGCAATAAACATCTTTGAGTTGCATGTTTGTAAAGTTAGCATTCTAGGATAGGAGATAGAAGAGGTTAATTTTGTAACTTCAAACACACAGCCATGTCTGACCTCTATAGGTTAAAACTTGGTTTCTTCTGAACATCGCAACTCTAGGCTAGCTGACTTACCCTTTTATATCCTATTATTACAAGTGCTTAGGCAATAAACATCTTTGAGTTGCATGTTTGTAAAGATAGCCAGGCTAGGATAGGAAATGAAAGAGGTTAATTTCGTAACTTCAAACACACAACCATGTCCGACCTCTATAGGTTAAAACTTGGTTCTTCCGAACATTGCAACTCTAGGCTAGCTGACTTACCCTTTTATAGGTTAATCTTGTAACTTCAAACACACAACCATGTCCGACCTCTATAGGTTAAAACTTGGTTTCTCCCGAATATTGCAACTCTAGGCTAGCTGACTCACCCTTTTTATATCCTATTATTACAAGTGCTTAGGCAATAAAAATTTTGAGTTGCATGTTTGTAAAGTTAGCATTCTAGGATAGGAGGTAGAAAAGGTTAATTTGTAACTTCAAACACACGACCATGTTTGACCTCTATAGGTTAAAACTTGGTTTTTCCCGAACATCGCAACTCTAGGCTAGCTAACTTACCCTTTTATATCCCTGTTCTTTTCTTTTTAGGTACAACAAGAATATTATTGTTCGAGTTACAAGCTTGAACGTGTACATCCGAGTAACGGTTTGCAGCGTGTACATTTTAAAGGTATGTTTTCGAACTTCTTTTTTCGATTTTATAGCCTATGTTACATTGTTTTTAATCAAAAATAGTATTCCTCTTTTTTATAGAAAAACCATGGAGAAGATTAACCAGATAGGTCATATTTCAACTCCAACTACCAAGCCGCTGACGAGTCTACCGCTAAATCAGCAGTTTAAAGTAATTTCGCAACGAAAATTAAAAATGAAATTTGGAGAAAAATTTTATGCGTTTGTGAGGACTTTCAAGTTTTTTACCTAATAGATTTAGTGTGCTAACTGATTTAGAAATAGAAGAACTAAATCAACGTTCTATTTGCATTATATACCATGGAATAGAAAACAAATCATGTGTTTATAGTTTTGTTGATGCGTAATTACGAAACTACGCATACATGCTTTTTATTGCGTATTATACAAACATTTGCATAGAGATCCTGTTTTGTAAAAGTAGTCTTACACTGCATGCAGAAAAGGGGGGCGTAGTGTTATTGTGTTTAGCATGATTATGTTGAACAAGGTTGTTACGCCTTGCAAAGCTCTTAATGCATAAATTACACTAAGCACATCGAAGTATTTCTACATATTAGTTATATGCACATACAATTTTAATACAAACATACATCTATACCCCTAACGCTGTTAAAATGCGACGACTTGAGCTAACTTACGCTCTTTAGTTATATTACTAGCACTTCTACACGCATTATTTTTATGTGCATTACTCCGTAAGTGTCCCTGAAAATGTGTAGATGGTACATTAGTGTTACAGTGCTCACAGTAAATAGTTTGAAGTTCTTGATTTTTTCTTGGTTTTTTACTACAACTTTGTACATCAGTATTTATACGCTTTCTTCCTACTACCTAAGGGCAAGTAGATACCTGATGTACTTCCACTAAGTAAGCCTGGTATTGCTCTACTTTAACCAAATACACCCTACAAATTCTACATAAAGCGGATGTTATGCTAGGGTGTGTTGCTTTTATATGTCGTTTGAGGGCATCTTCTCGCGTAAATGTTAAGTTACACTTCTCGCGAGGTAACATAGCAGATACCTCTTCATGTTTTATTTTTAAATGACGTTAGAGGTTATCCCGTCTTCCGAACGTTTATTCACACTGCGAGCAGGTAAACATCGTATCTTCAAGTTATGAAAAGAGAACAACTATTTATGAATAGAAATTATAACGCGTAAGGTTATTGCGTCTTGCAAACGTTGTGTTACACTGCGAGCATGGGAACATAGTATCTCCAAGTTTTAAAAAGATGCGATGTTCGGAAGAAACCAAGTTTTAACGTATAGAGGTCAGACATAGTTACGAGTTTGGAGGAAACCAATACCGAAATTTTATCCTGCAAGCGTTGTTTTTAATATTAGCTATAAAACATTCTTCAGCTCTAGTTAACTGTGACATTAACAGATAGATATTGCAGCAGTACAACTTTTGGATAACAGTCAGACGTAGTTACGAGTTTGGAGAAAACAGTACAACCTTTAGCTAACGGTCAGACATAGTTACGAGTTTAGAAAACAACCATGTGCAGATAACTTTTGATAAGGGTGTTACTTAATGTTTTTTCTTTAAGCCGCGAAGAAAACATTGTAGGGTTATAGTCGCAAGCAGATAGCTGTTGATGTTTAGTTTTTAAGTGACGCGTTAGACTATTTTAGCTTGTAAACTGTAAAGAGTGTACTGTAGTACAAGTAAAATAAACGTAGACATTGCAACAGTAGTGGTGGTGATTATTGTTTTAAGTAGAAGTCCAACTAGGCAACCATCCTTTATCTGACACTAAACACTAATTACTAGTTAACTGCAGCATTAACAGATAGATATTGCAACAGTACAACCTTTAGCTAACGGTCACGCATAGTTACGAGTTTGGAAAAACAACTATGTGCGGATAACGTTTGATAAGGGTGTTACTTAAATTGTAAGATAAAGCATGTACATACAAGAATTGTGTTGTGAAAAGAAAAGTACGCATACATTACTACGGTAAAATAATTCTACATAAAACTTGTACATACGAGATGTAAATAAAATAATGTAGAATTGGCATATTGTTTTATTTTAGATTAGGTATTACCTTTTCCTTCTACTACTCCTTTCTCTTAAATGTTTTTGTTTATTGCTTGAAGAAGAAGAGTAAGAAAGGTGTTTAGCAGATTCGTAATTATGTTATTGTCTAGTCTTGCAATGCAGTGTTCTACAACATCAAACTATCGTATGTATATGTTTTGAACGGTAGTATGTGTTCAAGTCTAAACTTGTACACTCTTGCTTTTGCAATGAATGCTCGATAGAGATGTACCTTAACAGAAGAGCAGCTCAGTATGTATGTTAAGAAGATTTTTTTTAAACAGTGTTTGATTCTAGTCTTGCAATGCAGTGTTCTACAACATCGAACTATAGTATGCGATTCTAGTTGTAATAAGTTTTTAACAGCAGTATGTGTTCAAGTCTAAACATGCATCACTACAGGTACGCGATAAGTACGCTGCCTTATACATAAAATCGCGTCGTATGTTCGATAAAGCTATGCCTTGGCGGGGTAAAGGAAGTTATAAAAGTTACTATCTCGCGTAAGCTGTTCAAAATTCTAGCCTTATTTTTTTCTTAGAACAAAAGAATGCCCCCAGATATGTTCTAAACACATCAACCGATGTTCTAATCATACGTTGTATCGAGTACAGTGTTCGATTATATTCTTAATTATTTCTTTTTTAATATCTCCTTAGAACAAACGTATTAAAGATAGCTGCTAAGCACATTACCTACTACTACATGACAAAGAATAAAGTTTAGTTTTATAAAGATTGCAGCATGATGCTCTCTTGATTAAATATTAGAATTTACCGCCACTACATTTCAAATAAAGAGTGCACAGCACGGTGCTCTGTTGATTAAAGAGAGCGGATGACCGCTAGCACGTAGGTTTGTAGAATTTACCGCCACCACATTTCAACTAAAGAGTGCACAGCACGGTGCTCTCTTGATTAAAGATGGCGGATAACAGCTAGCACGTGGGTTTGTAGAATTTACCGCCACCACATTTCAACTAAAAGTGCACAGCACGGTGCTCTCTTGATTAAAGGTGGCGGATGACAGCTAACAAAATTGCCCGCAAGAGAGGAGCACGGTGCTCTGTTGATTAAAGATAGCGGATAACAGCTGACGAAATTGCTTGCAAGAGGGCAGCACGGTGCTCTGTAGATTAAAGATGGCGGATAACAGCTGACGAAATTGCCCGCATAATAGCACCACTGTGCTCTGTTGATTAAAGATGGCTAGCACGTGGCTTTGTTTACCGATTCAAATCTCGCGCTAGTAACAGCTGTAATTGTCCGCCACCACCACATTTCAACTAAAGAGAGCAGCACTGAGATTTGTAGTGCAAGAAAGCGGATAACAGCTAGCATGTGGATTAAAGAGTGCAGCTCTGAGGTTTGCTATGTAAGATGGCGGATAACAGCTAACAAAAAGCATGTAGATTTTTTAAATTTCCCACCACCTCAGGTAAGTAGCTAAAGAGGGCAGCACGATACTCTCTTGATTAAAGATGGCTGCTGTTAAATTGTCCGCCACCACCACATTTCAACTAAAGAGTGCAGCACTGAGGTTTGTGGTGCAAGATGGCGGATGACAACTAGCACGTGGATTAAAGAGGGCAGCACTGAGGTTTGCGATGCAAGATAGCGGATGTGGCCCTCACCATATTCCAAAGGTAAGTAGCTAAAGAGGGCAGCACGGCGCTCTGTTCATTAAATATGGCGGATGACAGCTAGCATGTGGCTTTGTTTACCAATTCAATTTGCCACCACCACATTTCAACTAAAGAGTGCAGCAGTGAGGTTTGTGTGTTGCAAGATGGTGGATAACAGCTAGCACGCGGCTTTGTTTCCAAAACAAGAGGACGTGGAATTTGCCGCCACCACATTTCAACTAAAGAGGGCAGCACGGTGCTCTGTCGATTAAAGATTGTTGCTGTCAGAAAAAAGCATTTTTAAAATTATCCGCCACCACATTTCAAAGGTATCTAGCTAAAGAGAGCAGCACTAAGGTTTGTGATGCAAGATAGCGGATGACAGCTAGCACGTAAGTTTGTTTCTAAACAAGAGCATGTAGATTTTTTTCAAATTACCGCCACCACATTTTAGCTAAAGAGGGCAGCACGGTGCTCTCTTGATTAAAGATGGCTGCTGTCAGCGATGCGTTGTTGTCTGTCAAAAAGGACGTGGCTGTCAAAAAGCACGTGGATTTGTTTACCAATTCAAATCTCGCGCTAGTAATGTTAAGTTGGTAGAACTGAGGTTTAGGCCCGTCAGGATACCAGCAGTGAGGTTAGCGATGCGTTGTTGTCTGTCAAAAAGCATGTGGCTGTCAAAAAAAGCACGTGGATTTGTTTACCAATTCAAATTTCGCGCTAGTAAGGTTAAGTTAGCAGCACTGGGGGGCCTCTGACTGCGGTGGAGCGGGGTACACTTTCTCCGTCCCGTTGAACTGCGCGCCTTCTAGGGAATAAAGAGTTTTCACCCTCTGTTAATTCCCACTCAACTTTGATGTGGGGGTGACTAAATTTTCTAAACCTCTAAATTCTTCAGTCTACCTTGGTACTTAATATTTCGCATCTAGGCACCCATTTGTAGTACAGGCTCTGCCTCTGCAATTTCGGGCCATAAGCCCATTTAGGATTTTAAAGTGTTTTTCAACAAGTGTTTCACCTCCCAGCCTTTCGTTCACGGCCGATCGTCTTAAACCCTTTATTTTGTACACCAAGTATGATTGTGTAAGAAACTGGTGTCTCTAAGAGGCTGGGGTGTATTAACGTTTGAAGCTCCATGTAAGTGAGTGGAGCAAATATGTTCTTGTAAAATTGTGTACTTTCAGAGCTATTTTGCTCTCTTGTACCTGATTGTTATTGTGGGAGCTGACGAGCTCATTTTATATTAGTGTTGCTCTTCCAGATTTTCTAACACCAAATTTGAAAATCAGAAAAAGAGGAAAGAAATAAAATGTCAAAATGTAGTGTTTTAACTGATGCTCTGATCATTTCGCTGTCCACCCCAGCACCTTCTTACACCTCTGTAAACCATGGAAATTCCGGAAAAAGAATAATGAGATAAAAAGTCAATCGGCGGTGCAGTAATTTTGTTGTCCATCCACACGCTCTCAGTCAGTTCATCTCGGCTTTGAATCCTGGTAAGTAAGTAAACTCGTGTCCTCATCCCGAGGTAGTGCAGCTCTTTTCAGGCACACCCCCATTGGAGGTGAGCTGCATGTACCATTTCAACCACATACCAGCCCTCCTGCCATTATTAAATTTCTGGCAGTGCCGGGAATCGAACCCGGACCCCCAAGGACGGCAGCTAATAACACTACCCGTTACGCTACGGAGGCGGACTGAATCCTGGTAGCATCTGGCAAAGGACTCTCATCCAGTATAATGCGTAGTGACCAATCAAAATATCCTCATGTGCGTGGGGGCAATAGAAACACCCACGGTATCCCCGACCCCGACGGTGTTAGAGCACTCGAGGCCTAGGGGTCTTTCATTTTCACGACCTTCGTCTCCCTTGTCTTTCTTTGGCCGATACCTTCATTGTTTGAAGTGACAGATCCCTTCCATTTTTCTCTATGAATATTGTTATATAGAGGATGGTTGTCTATTTGTACTTCCTCTTAAAACAATACTCACCACCACCACCAATCAAAATAAATCAGGACAACAACAACATTGTCAAAGAAATCATTTATGAATCCAATTATTCATAGCACATTTAGATAACTAGATATACATTATATTTAAGCAAAAACAGTGGAAGACATCAGCCCTTCCGAAGATATAGAAACATACGAATTAAAACTCGAACTTAGTGTAGACCGTTCCAGGCCTCTTCAATTCACTCGGCAATGGAGTAGCATCGTTTTACTAACATCCACTCTTTTGTCTAGTTCAATTGCCAGTATTTTCGTCAGTATTCTCCCATGATATATCCTATCAAAAGCCTTGGGTACGTCAATGGCGACACAATCCTTTTGACCTCCTGAAACTAAAATATCTGCTATACCTTGCTGGAATCCTACAAGTTGAGCTTCACTGAAATAACATTTTTTTTAACCCGAACAATCTTCTATCAAACCAGTTAGTAATTTCTCAAACGTGTCTAATATAATCAGAAGTAATGCTTTCCCAGAGCTTACAAACTGCACATGTCAAGCTGACTGGCCTGTAATTTCCCGTTTTATGTTTGTCACACTTTCCCCCGTACAGGAGGTTATTATTGCAACTCTCAGTTCATGTGGTACAGCTCCTTCATGTAAACAGTAATCAAATAATTATTTCAGGTATTGCACAATATCCCAACCCACACCTTTTAATATATCCAAAGAAAAATTATCAACACCAGCTTCCTAATTTCGTGTGTGATGTCTTTGCTCATTGAAGTTGTTTGAATTAATTAGCTGTTGTTTTCTTCATGTTCCTCATTCTTTTGTGCCCTAACTCATTCATTAAGTGATATATTTATTGGACCAGGGATGGTGCTATTTTCGTTACAACAAGAAAGTAATATATTTATTGGTACAGAGATCATGCTTTTTTTGCTGTTTGAATTGCCCGCGCTAGTCATATCGACAAAGATCATGAGAATTCACCGACATAGCACTCCAATTCGTCGGTGCTATCCGTGGATCTCAAAAAAGAAACAAAAGACTGCACGAGGAGCGGAATGCAACATAAGAGTGTCATGTCTACAGCTCGTAAGTACTGTAACCATAATTATTGATCTGCTTGGCTAGCTGAGTATGAGACTGACACAAGGTGTCTCTGATTCTTAACTGAAGCGTAACAGAGAAGGAGAGGAATGCATGAAATAAGTATAGTGGATTTTTAAAAATTGCTGATGAATTTATTAACAACATAAATGTTAAATTTCATTCACCTTTGTACAGAAGATTTTGTGACTGCCCATTCCTTGGTCTTGGCTGGTAATATCCACTATAATATCCACTGCGGTCTTGCTATCGACTTCTGATGGAGGTCTAGACGGTTTGGGAGGTCTGTAAGTTCTCGAAATTCTAGGAGGTCTAGAAGTTCATGTAGACGTTGAGATAGAACACGGCAATGTACTTGTGCCCGAGATGCTTTTGGTTATGCAAATGGCTTCTGCATAGGCAAAAGCATGAATAGCAACGGCTTCCGAAACGAATCACTACATCGTTAGATTGTACACTCTAATAATTAGTTAAAGAATACCACGCGACAGAATGTCAATGAAATCTGATCGGATTTGCAAATCAATCACTTGAGAGAAATTAAATCAGGTTGAAAGTTACTAGAGTTGAACACGCAACTGAGTTATACAGTTGAAAATGTTATTAGACCAAGTCAAATATAAAATGAAACTAAACTCGTAATGTAAAACAGCCACTTAGGAAATTTCAAAATTATGTCACTTATCACTGTCGAATGTTAATAAAATCGACCTAAGAATAGCGTGATATTCGGAAAAAATAAAGTACATCACACGTTGACAGTCATAAGTGCACATAGTTTTCAATTAACTTGAAATAAATCTCTTCAATAAATTATCAATGAAGATTTCTATCTCGTGAATTTAGTTCCGTTCACTTCACTTAACTTCAAGCAAAAATGTCGTAACACAAATATAATCTGTTCGAGGTCAGTCCTTGGTTCGACTTATACGAAAGGTAACTGTTATTTACAGACACAAGTTCTATCAAGAATCTTAAGAATGTTGATGAAATACGCGAGAAATATCCCCCACTCGCAAAACACAGGTTTAATGAAGTAATCAGAAAGTCGTGACAGTTCATAAAGTACTACTTGGAATGTAATTCACTCGGAAAGTCCTAAGTCCAATTGTAATGTTATACTTAGTCGAATATTTTAATCACTTGATGAAACTAAACGCACAGCTCGAAGTTTATTATCGAAGAAATATTCCTATCACCTTAGAATGTGAATATTGAGTTATTAAAAATATTTCAGTCACTTGAAGAAATGTTGTACTCGTGAGGAAATAAGACAGTTTCTAATGGCACTTGAGTTAGTCTCAGAAATAGTTAGTTACTTGAAATACAAGCTAAATTGAACTGTTTAAATTCGCGTTGGAAATCTTCTATCACTCGCGAACGGTGTCCGACACAGATTATCGCAGAGTTAAGGTTTTCTTTAACAGAGCACGTTGAATTTGTCAAACACTTGACGCGAACCGAACCTGTACTTCACATTACGACGATAGTCTATAGGACCACCAGTTGACCGTCCGGCCTCGACTGTGGTACTTAGTTGACTGACCTGGACATGCAAATTTGCCTTCCTTTTATACCAGATTCTTGAAAAATTAAGGCTTTTACATCTTACTGAATATCTCCCTTAACCTTGGTTGAATTTTCTTCAAACTTGGGAACTACGAAGGTCATCCGGAATGTGATACCCGTTTGCGCAATAAAGACACAGGAGCAAATATTAACAAATATACACATTTTTATTGGAAACAGCATACTTTACACTACTTCTCCACATAATCTCCAAGCAAATTTAGGCATTTGTCATAACGTGTGACAAGTTTTTGTATTCCAGCGTCATAGCTCTCCGCCACCAGCGTATTGAGATACGTACTCACGGCTCGTTTAAGGCCTTCATCTCTGTCAAATCTTTTTCCAGCCAGAAAGTCTTTAAACTTCGTAAAGAGATGAAAATCCGAAGGAGCCAAGTCGGGGTTATACGGAGGATGGTCGAAGGTTTCCCACTTGAATTGCTGCAAAATTTGTTGTGTTATCGCAGCTGCATGAGGCCTGGCATTGTCATGAAGTAGAATGACGCCTGTGGATAATAGACCTCGCCGTCGATTTTGTATTGCCCGCCGTAATTTATTTAATGTTTCACAATACGCATTAGCATTAATTGTGTCTCCACGGGACATAAAATCAATTAGCAGTACACCTCGGCGATCCCAGAAAACGGTTGCCATGAGTTTCCTGATGGACAGAACTGTCTTGAATTTTTTTGGTTTGGTTGGTGAATGAGCATGATGCCACTCCATTGACTGTCGTTTACTCTCAGGTGATGCATAACGAATCCATGTTTCGTCCCCAGTAATGATACGAGTCAGGAAAGAGTCTCCTTAAATTGAATAACGTCCCAGAAACGTCAGTGCTGCAGCCATACGCTTGGTTTTGTGCTCCTCTGTAAGCATGCGAGGGACCCACCTTGCACAGATTTTTGAATAATGCAGATGGTCTTCGACAATTTCATGAACAATTGTTCGAGACACATTAGAAAATGTTCACAGAGTTCATTAATGGTGACGCGCCGATCGTTCCTCACGCATTCGTCTACTGCGCTCAGCAGTTGGTCTGTAATGACAGATGGTCTCCCTGAACGCTCCTCGTCGTGTGTATTCCCCCTCCCCAGGTTGAAGGTGCAACACCAGCGCCGAACAGACGACTCGTCCATACACCTCCGTTAATTGGCGATGAATGTCCCAAGGTCGAACGTTTCGTGCATTAAGAAATTTAATCACGGCCCTCACTTCACAACTGGCGGGGTTCTCAATTTGTTTAAACATTTTAAACGATCACAGACACAACACAGGCAATGCTAGCGTTACGCAACCTCGCACAGAGCAGGCAGACAAGCCACTGACGCGGTCTGACCTTGCCCAGCGGCTACCCGAGTCGTCAGCGCTTAATGCGGCGCTAACGGGTACTACTTTGCGGATGGCCATCGTATGATGATAGAAAATCAGTTAACACGATGACGCTGTGCTTTTGATTGTACTCTGAGCCAAACAAGTCATTAGTAATAGGACATTTAGAATGTTCTCTCTCGGCTGACGTAATCTAGCCTTGGCAAAGATATGCAGGACGTGACGTCACATGTTCCACGTCGCTCTCAGCTGACCTTCTGTAGCCGGCTGGGTGCTAGCGCACGGCGCGTGGTTCGACTTCAAACATCGGGAACTCTGTCTTGGACCAGCATTTCTGGTACATTTCCCCCTCTCCTCGAGAGAAAGAAAATCCGATCAGGGTTTTCTTTGATTTTATGTTCCCATCTGTAGTACTTCTTCAGGTTATCATTTGGCATTCAAGCGGTACTGGAAATTTTCAATTACGCGAAGCTTATCACTGAGGCGTCTGAAAACCCTTTAAATAACATCTGGGTCGCCTCTGCCACCTGAGAATTAAACTCTGGGCTTTCAGTTACTCTAGTAGAATATATGAAGTCATTACGATCCAAATCAAATTCATCTTCGATGATGGGCGCTTCCGGCCCTCGACTGGTCCCTTTTCATCGGGTCTACCCTCTTCATCGATAGGCGGAGCATCGCTTATTTTGCCTTCGGTATTAATTATAGGGGCATCTAGACCCTGGTACTTCATATCCTCACAATTGAGCAGCTGTAACTCTACAGAGTTAATATTGAAAAATTTCAAAATGTTGGCAGGGTAGTCAATGATACCACCGTACTTGACAAGGAAATCAGACCCCATCAAAATATTAAATCTCATTTGTGTTATTACAAGAAATACAGTCCGACTCGTTGGCTGAACGGTCAGCGTACTGGCCTTCGGTTCAGAGGGTCCCGGGTTCGATTCCCGGCCGGGTCGGGGATTTTAACCTTAATTGGTTAATTCCAACGGCACGGGGGCTGGGTATATGTTTTGTCTTCATCATCATGTCATCCTCATCACGGCGCGCAGGTCGCCTACGGGATATCCCGACACTAAAAGCCATACGACATTTCATTTCACGAGAAATACATGTTCAAAGTGGACGCCGTCAATTTCGAATGTCAAGAAAGCTTGGGTTTTACACTTAATAAATTTGTCAGGTACAATCCCTTTGACCTTGAGTTGAGCGAATGGCATTAAAAGTACATCCTCTGTTTTCTTCAAACCATCAATTAATCTGTCGGAGACTAGCGAAGCTTGAGCTCCAGAATTGACTAGGGCAGTTATAGTGATAAGGCCTACCGCAACATTAATAACTGGGAGACTGCGTTGTATCCTAGGATTTGCACTTGTAGGATCCTCATGCAATAATTCGGTGTCATCCAAGTGCCAATAATTAATACTAGTGATGCAAAGTATTTCTTCTCCACTTCGGTTTTCAGACAATCTTATCGCACCCTTTGACTCAGGATTTGGCTCGGACGTCTCATTCCGTCTACCAATGTACTCCAGTGAAGCAGCGCCTGGTAATCCTTCCTCTTGATTTCTACGCTGGATATAATCACGAGTATACCTCCACCTTCTTTCAATTTCGGCCCTTTGTGCACCTCGGTCTGGGTCAGGTGATTTAGTGGGTTTTTTCCAAGTCTGGTTACGCTCATAGGGTGTTTTATTCTCATATGGGCGTGTTCTAAATCTTCGGAAGCGAGAGGGTGGATCTCTTCTTTGCCCCCCTTCCTTGCGAGGTCGGGGTTTTCGACCTCAGCTGCAATTTACCTTCCACATGATTTGCTATGACGTCTTTCGGTTTATTAGCCTTCGTTGGATTCTGCGTGTGGGCAGTGTCCAATCTCCTCAGAACTTCGTCAAGCTGCTCCAAGTCTTGAACATTGGCTGCCACGAGAATCTCTTGGACATGTGCAGGAAATTGAAGCGTCACTGGCCGAATTAGCTCCTGTTCAGGTAGGGGCGGATCGAAGAACTGCATTTTCTTTAATTTAGAAATTAAGAAATCTGAGTACTACATCAATTAATTGTTGCGAAGTTGGGAAGGCAGCCTTTAAATCTTCAACTACTTGCCGTTTTATGTCGTCTTTTACTGCGTCTAAATCGCGAGTAAAGCGGTCATTTTTTTCGGAAAACTGATAATTTATTTCAGCATTGGTTTCGGAAAAACCTCTTCTCGATCTCCGAACCAGCTTTAGCAAGTCTACGCTCGAGATTATTATTTACCTCAGAAACCTTAGTGTTTATATTTTCTGGCATACGGGTGATACGGGTTTCAAGATGGGTAGTGGTTGCAGCATTTATTTATTTATTTATTTATTTATTTATTTATTTATTTATTTATTTATTTATTTATTTATTTATTTATTTATTTATTTATTTATTCGTGTTTTATTAAGTGGCGAAGTTAGTGCTCTTGGCCCTCTCTTACAATTAACCACATACATTTTTTATTTTTAGAGTATTAATCTAAAATATCATTGTAATCAATTACTGTTATTGAGATATGTAAGTCAGATAAGGAATTACAATAATACAATTAATTAAGATTACTACTGATGGAAAATTATAGGATAAATAGAGAGTGGACAATAACAAAAAATATCATCTTATAACCTAAAGAATTTATCTACAATTAGCCTAAAGAAAAACTTATTCAAATATAAGGCTAAAATAAATTAACTGAGTATTAGTATGTTACAATCTGAGTATACTAAAATCGATGTTACTATGTAGTCTATTTCTACTAACAGTCTATAGCCTTAAATGAGAGTAGTAAAAAAGTAAATGGGATATCTAGTACGTAATTTTTTGTGTCATTCACTCTTACATTCATTCGAGTCAACTGTATGTACTCTGGAGGAATTCACGGTAGGCTGTTTTAAATGTCCTAGACGAGCAAGACTTGTAAAAATCTTCCGGGATCGTATTCCATAACCTCGCAGCAGAGACCAGGAATGAATGGCTGTAGGTATTTGTTCGATGCGGTGCTATTTCAAGGATCCGGAACGAGTGTTAATTTCGTGGAACGAAGAAAGAAGCCTAAAATTGGACGATAGATAGGTGGGGCTGTTTGAAGAAAGCAACTGATAGACGAGGGTCATTTGGTGCGTTTTTCTACGGTCATTTAAACGTAGCCATCCCAACTTTTTGTAGTATGGTGTTATATGAGCATCATGTCGGAGCTGGAAGGCATATCGAATGCAAGAGTTCTGTACACGTTGTAGCTTTGTTGCTTGTTCACAGGTTAGGTCAGTCAATAAACTGTCACTGTCACAGTAGTCAAGGATTGGAAATAGAAGTGTTTGTATGAGTTTTAATTTAAGGTCCAGTGGGAGAAAATTTTATGGCGCTTTAAAGGATAAATGGATGCATGTACTTTTCTGCACACATTAGTTGTATGCTCATTCCAGGTCAGAGTCTCATTTAAGATGACCCCAAGGTTTGTAACAATCTTGGAGTATGGCACTTCGGTATCATCAAAGGTAATTGGAGGAGGATTGTGATTACTATTTAGAGCACATAGTAATTTTTTGTGGTCAATGATTATGCTTTGGGTCTTTCGTGGGTTGATGAGTAAGGCATTGTTTCTGGTATACGTTGTGAGTCGTTGTAGGTCTGTATTCATATGCTGGATCGCTTCACATATACTATTTACACTGGTATGGTAATATACATGTAGGTCGTCAGCATACAGATGGTATTTACAGTGGACAAGTGGGGATGAAATATCATTGATATGTAGGCTGAATAATAAAGGTCCCAGCACAGATCCTTGAGGCGCGCCAGATAATCTGATAGCCCATTTGGACGTAACATCGTTTACTGAGACACACTGACGACGATTTGTGAGGTAGGATATAAAGAAATTGAGCGCATTCCGGTCAACGCCAAGGGAGCGCAATTTTGAAATGAGTAGTTGTACGTTGACTGCATCAAATGCACCGCTAAAATCAAGGAGCGTGAGTACCGTCACCTGTCGTTTATCCATAGCAAGCCTGATATCATCTGTTACCCGAAGGAGTGCTGTCGTCGTACTGTGGCCCTTCCTGAAGCCAGATTGCTACGGGTCTTGTAGTGAATGATTTGTGAGATATTCAGTTAGTTGCTCGTGAATTAGTCGTTCAAGGGCTTTCGCAAGCAGAGGGAGTATTGATACAGGGCGGTAGTCTCATGGATAATTTGATGTGGTGTTCTTTAATACTGGAATCATTAGAGTATCCTTCCAAATGTCTGGAAAAGTTCCTGAATATATACAGTAATTGAAGATATGAGTAATGATCGGTAATACTGCGCCGATGACATTTTTTATGAAGCCTATTGGAATATGATCTGCTCTTTTCGCTTGAGATTTAATGGAATTTAAGACTCGTTTTACTTCGTTTATATTGACAGTTCGCAATGAGAATGTTGGTTCAATATTCAAGTAATTGCCATCTTCTTGTAACGGGATTCCGGATTGGGGTCGAGTTTCTTTGATTTGTTTACCAGTGAAATTAGAGTTAAGTATGTCCAGTGATATTGTTGGAATATGAGGTTCTTTAATTTTTTCTATTCCTATTGAGCGTAACTGATTCCACGCATTAACTGTATTGAGATATTTGGTTTGATTTCTGATATATTTAAATTTACTGTTTCTAATTAATTGTTTCGTTTTGTTCCGTAGACGGCAGTATTGTTCGAAATCCGCTTGCTCTTTTGTTGCTCTGTACCGGCGAAATAAAACATCAGGGCGGGCCATTGTTGCTTTTATCTCAGTGTTTAACCACGGAGCAGGAGAGTGAGAAACCCTTGCCTGCAGAACGGGAGCATGCTTGTCACAGAGTCCTAACAGTAAGGAGGTAAATTGATGTACTTTCAAGTTCACGTCGTGCAATTGTCGTATGTCGTCCCAAGGCAAATTATATGCTTCATATTGTAGTAGAGTTAAGTCTATATTTTTCATGTCTCTGTAGTTTATATGCTTAGCTTTACACTTTGGCACCCGCAGTGAGTAGCAGAGATAGATAAGATCGTGTGTAGAGATACCAGGGACAGACATTTGTCCGTGCTTGACAGCCTTATGGGGATTATTTGCCTACGTTATAATACAAAGCCTGGAAATAGAGCCCGTAAAACGCTATGGAAGTGGTTACACTGAAGTTCAATGCCGGGCCGCTAGGATCGCTATCTTGCCCCCTAACTACCAGGCTCGCGCCTTTAAACGTGTTCATTAACTGAGTTGGTTGTGAATGTATTATGTATTCGTCTGATGTTGAGTATTCGCAGTTCCAGTCATGGTTTATTCACGAGAAATTTAAGGGTAGTGGAATTTCGTTTCACAAGTTTCCAGTGAATGTTCAATGTTCGAAACATTATACAGAGGAAGTATTACGCATGAAATACGACTTCAAGCTGATCGAAGCAGGCCTCTGTTCCTAAGTTTTGATCCGAGTTACGTCATAAGAATCTGGCGATCCCAAAATTTGTCACTGGATTTTTTTAAAACTATGCTACCGTGACCGGCAATCATTTGAGAGGCATCTTCAAACTCAGAAATCTTAAATTAGGAAACCAACGAGGAAAATAATTTGCCCAACAAATTTCACGAAAATGAATGTAGTAAGAGCTAAAAATATTGTATTTTACCCTGAAACAATCTCAGGTTTGTAAAGTATGGAGGTGGTTTTGTCCCGAGAGCATAACATATAGTTTAAAATAAGCCATTAGTTTTATGGAGCATTTTATTAAATTGTTCAATGCGCATAACGTCTGCAACACCTCACATGGGACATATTCAGGAACGAGAACAAACGAGCATCTTTTAACCGGGGGAGTTGGTCGTACGGTTAGGGATGCACGGCTGTGAGCTTGCATCCGGGAGATAGTGGGTTCGAATCCCTCTGTCGGCAGCCCTGAAGGTGGTTTTCCGAGGTTTCCCATTTTGACACCAGGAAAATGCTGGGGCTGTACCTTAATTAAGGCCACGGCCGCTTCCTTCCAACTACTAGGCCTTTCCTATCCCATCGTCGCCATAATACCTATCTGTGTTGGTGCGATGTAAAGTCACTAGCAAAAAAAAAAGCATCTTTTAGTACTGAAGATTGAACTCCTCAGTTGGTTAATTAATGATTTCTTGTCATATATTAAGAAACTTAAAATGCATTCAGAGAAAGTAAAAAAGAATCATGAGAGAAATGTATCAGGCATAGATCTTGACTACCCAGTCCACTGTGGCCTGCGTAAAATACCTCATAAGTATACATTTGCATTATGCATTGATGAGGAACCTAACGAAATGTGATATCGAGCACTTCTTCAGCTACCTAAGACGCCAAACGGAATACAATGACATGGTTCGTGTGGCAAAAGAAAAAACAGACTGTAAAGGCTGTTTAGAACATATCTGTTCTCCAGCTACTCAAAGTCCAACATTGTGTCTTATTCGTTTTCAAGATCAAGGAGCCCTCGAATACCGAAAATTGTCTGTGGCACTTCTGCAGTGAACGACGGAATTTGTCACTTCCGCTACGCAGTACCTGTCCCGAAGAGAGTTACTAAAAGGTGTACGTTTATTTTTTTCGAAAGACATGTTCAACAGTGCAATTAAGTGTGGAAAGTGTAAAGGCGACAAACCACCTCTTTCTCTACTATGAAAATTTCTGAGACCTCTGTTAGACAACATTGCTTTGAGCCACTCAAGTAGAAGAGAGAAATTTTTGAAACTTGATAAGAAGCCCCTCAGACGGAAAGTTTTGAAACTTCAATGACATATCCAAGCCAATGCAGCACCGCTCTATAAATAAAGTACTGTCAATACTCGCAAAAACATTCAGTTCTTTTTATTTAGGATATACTTTACTTTTTGACATATACGGCCAAGCGAATACAAGGGAGCAAGACCGCGATCCTATCGGCTGAATGGTGAACTAGGAAGCAACCCGTTTCCACCAGTGCATTTCAAGGCCTTGTATTATAGCGTAGGCAACGATACAAACTTAACTGTTATCTCGGTTTACGTAGCTTTTAACCAAGATAAAAGCTTTTACTCGTGTTGGTGAATACGGGCCTAAGTAGTCAATTAGAGTGTGGGTTGAGCCGTTACATGTGTGTACGTGATTAGTTGCGTCTAATGGTAAGATGGCCATGTCCATTGAAATGAACAGTCTGCGAATTCGGTCCGAGTCGCTAGTCTGGGTCAGGAGATTTATGTTAAAATCACCGAGGATTATGATGTGTTCGTAACCTGGTATAAGTTTCAGCAGATCCGCTTCAAGTGCGTCTATATTACAGTACTTACCTTGGGTGGCTTATATACTACTACTATTAACACTTTCTGGGGGTTGACAACCGCTTCAAGGAACGTATATTCAGTATGCGGGGTGTCATTGAGGGAAGATTTGCAGATTATTTTGCTCTTAATGTCGTCTCTACAGTACACTGAAACACGCCGCCTCGTTTACCTGCGTGGTCATTCCTGTTTAAAGTATACCCATCAATTTTTACAAGCGCGGAACTGATACTGTTAGTCAACCAACTTTCACTCAGACCGATTAAATGCATATTTGTATCAGTAATTATAGAACGGACTTCGTCAAAGTGACTTAAAAGTGATAAACAGTTAATGTGGCAACATTGCAGGTTTCTAGAAAACTGCGACGAGGCACGTTTCAATAGGATTCCTGTGGGCTCGGGTTGGGGTAGGGGAGCTACTGGTGATTGTGAAAGAGGGTTGTCATTGTCTTGCAATACGTCCGTGTCAATGGCATGCAGGTATTCCTCATCTGCTACAAGCACAGGCTCATTAGTTTTAGCCAATATCATACATAGCCTAACTAAAGAAATACTTACCGATAATTTCCCAGGTACGTTCGCTGACTCAATTCGCACACACTCAGACACACACACAAATATATACACATGAAAACTACCTACTGGACATTTTAAGACTTAAACCTTAATTCACTGTTATACCTGCTGAGTTTAGAGTTCTGTTCAAGTCACCTACAGTACTATAGTAACACTACTATGCGTCCTTCGACTGTCCATACCCGCTTATGCCCTAGGATATCCCTAGCTCCGCTTAGGATCTCGTTTCCGGATACTCGTAAGCGATTCAGTCATTAGAAATTTAGATCCTTTGAGAAGTTCTTTAACTCTCCAAACCCGATTACGATCTTGAAACCTAAGTAATTTCACGATAATCGGTCGTCTTCCCGTCACCACGGCTTCAGCTGTTGTACGTTTCCGCTCACCAAGCCTGTGGCAGCGGCCAATGTCTCCTAGTGAGATGCCCAGTTGTAGCTTATCCCTGATGAAGCCCGTAACGTTTTTATACACGTCTTCATCAGGTTCCTCGGCAACACCGTGCAGTAGGAGGCAGTTACGACGGCTATACTGAGCCAAATCGTCAATAATTTCTTCATGACGGGTTAGAGTCTCGTCCATTGTCGATATATTAGTCCTTAGTTCGGCAATTTCAGTGGTCACTTGGTCCTTGAAGGTTTCAAAGTCGGCAGCCAGGCTCTGAATTTCTTGTCGTGGGTTGGTAGTAGTGTCGCCAGCACTGGTGGTCGCTGCTGTTAGGCGAACTTGGAAGTCACTCAGTTGACTTTCAAAGACAGTTATTCTTTGATTAACTTCTTTAAGTGTCATGTTTTAGTGTTATATTTCAACTAGAACACTGTACAAATGTTTTCCGTGACAGAGTTCGTACCTAGTGCGGTTGTTCTTGCTGTTTTCGCAGGATGTAACAGAGAGCACTTAACACTCACACTGCACCGGCCGCCATTAGTTGTTTTATACTAGCTTCTAAAATGGTGTTGGACTCATTAATACGCGCATTTATAGCATCCCTTAGCGCCTCAAAATTAACGCCGAGTTGATTAGTGGCAGCATTGGACTCATTAATACGTACCTCCTAATTAATATTAGATTCCTGAATACGTCGTCCTAAGTTGGTATTAGATTCTGCCATTTTTTTTAATTTAAGTTAATTTTTAGAGCTTATATCGCGGCTAATATGTTTTCCATTTTGAAAGAATTATATTTGACCAAGAATAAGGCAAATAATAAATTATCAATCACTTAGAAACTTGTGCGTTTCACCATGAATGTTCAATGGTAGACAGTTTGTTAGAAATTTCACTGAAACATCGGCAAATAATTTAACACAAGATTCCAAAGTTCAGTATAGTCTAATTGTATCACATCTTAGAAAATTGTTTCTATAGTTCAATGTTCTTTAAATTATACCACATAAATCACGCTTAAAATAAATTTAACTACGTTCAAAATGTATCTGTGGCTTTTCAATTTAAAAGTTACTTTGATTAAATGGCACACGATCGGTGTTGCTATATTGATCACTGCACTTCACTTCTATACTTCTTTTACCTCAGTTCCAAACCTATTATGTCCGTGGTGCAATTTATACTCTCTGTAAACGTAATTATTGATCTGCCTGGCTAGCTGAGTATGAGACTGACACAAGGTGTATCTGGTTCTTCACTGAAGCGTTACAGAGAAGGAGAGGTATGCATGAAAAAAGTATAATGGATAATTTAAAATTGCTGATTAATTTATTAATAACATAAATGTTAAATTTCATATCATCTCTATACAGAAGATTTTGTGACTGCCCATTCCTTGGCCTTGGCTGGTAATATCCACTGCGGTCCTGCTATTAAACTCGTTCACCCGAAGATCGACTTCTGATGGAGGTCTAGAAGTTCTTGTAGACGTTGAGATAGAAAACGGCAATGTATTTGTGCCCGAGATGTATTTGGTTATCAAAATGGCTTCTGCATAGGCAAAAGCATGAATAGCAACGGCTTCCAAAATGAATCACTACATCGACAGATTGTACATTCTAATAATTAGTTAATGAATGCCACATGACAGAATGTCAATGAAATCTGATATGCGTTTGCAAACCAATCACCTGAGAGAAATCAAATCAGGTTGAAAGTTACTAGAGTTGAACACGCAACTGAGTTATACAGTTGAAAATGTTATTAGACCAAGTCAAATGTAAAATGAATCTGAACTCGTAATGTAAAACAGCCACTTAGGATATTGCAAAATTATGTCACTTATCACTGTCGAATGTTAATAAAATCGACCTAAGAATAGCGTGATATTCGGAAAAAAATAAAGTACTTCACCCGTTGACAGCCATAAGTTCACATAGTTTTCAATTAACTTGAAATAAATCTTTTCAATAAATTATCAATGAAGATTTCTATCTCGTGAATTTAATTCCGTTCACTTCACTTAACTTCAAGCAAAAATGTCGTAACACAAATATAATCTGTTCGAGGACAGTCCTTGGTTCGACTTATACGAAAGGTAACTGTTATTTACAGACACAAGTTCTATCAAGAATCTTAAGAAGATTGATGAAATACGCGAGAAATGTCCCCCACTCGCAAAACACAGGTTTAATGAAGTAATCACAAAGTCGTGACAGTTCATAAAGTACTACTTGGAATGTAATTCACTCGGAAAGTTCTAAGTCCAAATGTAATGTTATACTTAGTAGAATATTTTAATCACTTCATGAAACTAAACGCACAGCTCGAAGTTTATTATCGGAGAAATATTCCTATCACCTTAGACTGTGAATATTGAGTTATTAAAAATATTTCAGTCACTTGAAGAAATGTTGTACTTGTGATGAAATAAGACAATTTCTAATGACACTTGAGTTGGTCTCAGAAATAGTTAGTTACTTGAAATACAAGCTAAATTGAACTGTTTAAATTCGCGTTGGAAATATATCACTCGCGAATGGTGTTGAGAATTTCTAAGTCCGACAGAGATTATCGCAGAGTTAAGGTTTTCTTTAGCAGAGCACGTTGAATTTCTCAAACACTTGACGCGAACCGAACCTGTACTTCACATTACGACGATATATGACCACCAGTTGACCGTCCGGCATCGACTGTGGTACTTAGTTGACTGACCTGGACATGCAAATTTGCCTTCCTTTTATACCAGATTATTGAAAAATTAAGGCTCTTACATCTTACTGAATATCTCCCTTAACCTTGGATGAATTTTCTTCAAACTTGGGAACTATGATGATAAAAAGTCAGTTAACACGATGACGCTGTGCTTTTGATTGTACTCTGAGCCAAAAAAGTCATTAGTAATAGGACATTTAGAATGTTCTCTCTCGTCTGACGTAATCTAGCCTTGGCAAAGATATGCAGGACGTGACGTCACATGTTCCACGTCGCTCTCAGCTGACCTGCTATAGCCGGCTGGGTGCTAGCGCACGGCGCGTGGTTCGACTTCAAACATCGGGAACTCTGTCTTGGACCAGCGTTTCTGGTTCAGTGTGTATGCATATTTATCAAGATATTGCTCTAGTAACGACGGTATTTCTTAATTTACCGCAGATGTTACATGTTACTTGAGTGAAAGCAATTATTATCTTCCATTTGGGACAAATATTACAGTGACATTTCGTGAATCGGAATCTTACTTTAGTCTATCCATCTTCAGATTCTCTAACCTACCACAACGATTCAAACTTCCAACGGTCCACGCTCCGTCTCGCAGAATGTCAGTATCCATCTTCCTGATGATTGCCCCCTCTTGTGTAGTCCCCACCCAGAGGTCCGAATGGGGGACTATATTTGCTCCGGAATAGTTTACCCGGGAGTAATCCATCATCAGTACATCATTCAAACAGAGAGAGCTGCATGACCTCGGAAGTTAGTTAGTGCTTACTTTCCCTTTAACCCCACAACCTGGGCCCAATGTTTGG
This sequence comes from Anabrus simplex, assembly GCF_040414725.1. Lineage (NCBI taxonomy): Eukaryota > Metazoa > Arthropoda > Insecta > Orthoptera > Tettigoniidae > Anabrus > Anabrus simplex. Next base: position 23,052,746 of record NC_090265.1, read on the forward strand.
GAAGTCATGCTCTCCCTGTCACAAGTCAAGACAAAGGGTGAGTGAGAGACGAGTGAACCTCTTTAAAAATCCTTGGTACAGCTGACCCGGCTGGTAGTCCCATGGAAGGGTCCCTTGCCAGGGTTACGGTGAAAACCTCAACGGCAGTGAAGGCGGAGAAGAGGGACTTCGGAACGGTGGAACTGACGGAAGAGGCAACCCTCCTATTCGGGGGAAATAGAACAGGAACTGCTGCCTTGTAGTTAGAAGCGGGAACTTCAAAGGCTAAGGGAAGAAACGCCAACATAAATTCAGTAGGCCTGGCTACTTAGAAGGCTGCCCCTGCACCAGGCTTTGTGTGCTGAAGGCCAATAACCTGCACACCCGAGATCATCTCACTACAGAAACATCAATGAATAGAAGCCGGATGGATAAAATGGATTTGACCTTTAGCATGAAATCTGACACGAGAATTGGAATGTGGAATGTACAGACAATGTGGCAGGCAGAAAGATTGGCTGAAGTGTCTAGGGAGATGAAGCGATACAGGTTGGACATACTAGTCGTCAGTGAGACGAGATGGCCTAGGTTCGGTGAGATAAAGACCTAGGAAGGGGACACGCTGCTGTACTCGGGAAGAGAAGAAGAACATAGAGGGGGCGTTGGATTACTCTCTCTCTCTCTATCTCTCTCTCTCTTTCTTAGCATTAATCCCGACTTGCAGGGTCTGCTGCTTTGCTACATCTCCTCCATTTCTGTCTGTCGTTGACATCTTCTGGTGTTAAGCCAACACTGTGCATGTCTGCCCTGATGTTGTCAGTCCATCTCTTTGCCGGTCTTCCTCGTGGTCTTGTTCCCTCTGGGTTGATGTGGAGCGCTGTTTTGGCAACTGAGTCGTCCTGTTTTCTCATGACGTGGCCGTACCAGCGGAGACGGGCTTCCATCACTTTGTCTATGATGGGCGCGACACCAAACCTTTGCCGGACGTCCGTGTTTCTTATGTGGTCACATCGGGTCAGCCCCATGGACCATCGAAGCATCTTCATCTCCATGGTTGTCAACATTTGCTCCTGTTGTTTCGTCATGGGGCGACATTCAGTCCCTGCTGGCCGTACCACACTCTTATAAACTTTTGCCTTTAGATATTGAGGCATCTTTTTATCACAGAGGACTCCAGTGACCTGTCTCCACTTGAGCCAAGCTGCATTTACCCTCATCCGAGTATCAGGAGTGGTGTCACAGTTTGAGGTGACGACGGATCCCAAGTACTTAAATTGCATGGTCTTCTGCAGGTCTTCTTCACTGATACTTATGGTACCTCTGGTTTGGGGACCACATTCCAGGTATTCTGTCTTCTGGATATTGAGGTGCAGTCCATTTTCAGCCAGTCTGTCCTTCCACGTTTGAACCTGATGCTGGAGTTCAGGACGGGTTTCTTGTGCAAGTACCGCATCATCGGCATAAAGAAAGGTCCAGGGATGTGAAGTCTGTATGTCAGCTGTTGCCGTATCCATGCAGAGGATGAATATCAATGGTGAAAGGGCAGAACCTTGATGAACACCCACAGTGATATCGAAAGGCGGAGAGATTCCAGCAGGACTCCGGACGACACTAGTGGAATTGCGATACAGAAGTTGCACCCAGCTTACATACTCTTCAGGGACGCCATGACAGCGAAGAGCTCGCTAAATAAGTTCGTGTGCGATACGGTCAAAAGCCTTTTCTAGGTGGGTGTTGGATTACTGATCACTCAAAAGACAAGGAAGAGTTTGATAGAATGGTACCCAGTCTCAGAAAGGATTGTAGTAGCTCGATTTGCATCAAGAGTTAGACCAATTACCGTGGTGCAGTGTTATGAACCGACAGAGGCAGGAGAAGAGAAGAAAAAGAGCAATTCTATGGTCAGATACATCGAACTCTGTTAAAGGCAAATAAAAGGGATATTCCGGTCGTGATTGGAGACCTGAATGCGAAAGTTGGCAATGATAACCAAGGAGTAGAAAATATAATGGAAAGGCATGGTATAGGAAATAGAAATGAGAATGGTTAAAGACTTATTGAATTTTGTAGTAACCGCAGGCCGGTGATAGGGGGCCATATCTTCCCACATAGGAATTGCCATAAAGTGACATGAATTTCCCCTGACCATAGAACGGAGGATCAGATCGACCATTTCAGTATTAGCAAGACATGGCGAACCTCCCTGTTGGATATGAGGAACAAGAGGGGTAGATGGTGGAAGTGATCATCACTTATTAGTAGCTACGCTCCGACTGAAGATTGCAAGTACTAGGCAAATACATCAGAAGAGTAGGATAAAGTATAACTGTGAAAAACTGTAAGATATGGAGGTGCAACAATATTTTTCACTAGAATTGAGTAACCCATTCCAACAGCTAAGAGAAGAAGAAGGACAGTATATTGAACATAATTGGAAGAGCATAGAGAGTACCTACATTAATACCAGTGAAATGTCCTAGGCAAAAGGGAGAGAGGAGAGAGGAATGGATTACTTCTGAGACATGGGAAGCCGTGAATCAAAGGACGGAATGCAAGAAAAGACTCAATACCGCAAGAACACAAGAAGAGATTATACAAGCTAGAACTGGCTTTAATGAACTTAACAAAATAGTGAAGAAGAGATTTCGACGTGACAAACGCGCACTTATCAATAATGTTGCAACACAAGCTGAGACGGCAGCAAAAAACAATGATAGTACGACCCTTTACTACATTACCAAGAGACTAACAGGAGAGTTTTCTAGATCTGACAAACCAGTGAAAGCCAAAGATGAGAGATTATTGTCCACACAAAAGAACAGTTAGAAAGATGGAGAGAACACTTTCTGCAGATCTTGAATCGTGAACTAATCGAGGAATGGGAGACAGAGGTGAGGACAGAAGAAGAGCAGAAAGATGTTGCTATCAGTTCAGAACCACCATCAATAACAGAGATCCAAAGGGCCATTAAACAAATAAAGAATGGCGAAGCGGCAGGTATGGACAATATCCCGCCGGAGGTCTTGAAAGTGGATGTGGGTAAGTTTTGGAAAGAAGAGAAGATTCCCACAGATTGGAAGAAAGGACTGTTGATTAAGCTTCCGAAGAAAGAAGATCTATTAGAATGTGATAACTGGAGAGGGATTACCCTCATTTCGATACCAAGTAAGGTATTCTCACGAGTAATTCTAGAAAGGATGAAAAAGCGAGTTAACTCAAGGCTGAGGAAAGTATAAGCAGGATTTAGAGAAAGTTATTCCTGCACAGACCAGATCAATACATTGCGTATAATTATATAACAATCCACAGAGCTGCAATCGTCATTGTATATGCTATTTGTAGACTTTGAAAAGGTCTTTGATAGTGTAATGAGGAGGAAGATGTGGAAAGCCATGAAAGACTTGGGGATTCCAAAGAAAATTATAAATATAACCCAAGAAATGTCAAGTTTTACATCAAGGGATGTTGTCTGAGCCCATCCCAGTAAACACAGAGGTTAAGCAAGGATGTTTGCTGTCACCTATACTATTTCTGATGGTGCTGCATCTTATGATGAAGAAGGCAATGAATCGCCGAAGAGGAATTCAACGGGGACTGACAGGCAGGTTGGAGGACTTGGACTTTACGGATGACTTGTGTTTGCTCGCCAGCAGTTTTAAGGATATGGAAGCAAAGCTGAATGATTTAAAAACCGAAGCATCAGAGGTGGGAGTGAAGACAAATCGAAATAAAACCAAGGAGATGCGCTATGATAACCAAAATAAGGCACGATTATTTTTAGGAAACCAAGAGATTGAGCAAGTTAAGCAGTTTTGCTACCTGGAAAGTATAGTCACCTCTGAGAGAGAAACTATGGAGGATATAGGAAATATAATAAATAAGGCTAAAGGAGCTTTTGCAATGCTGACACCAATCTGAAAATCAAGGGAACCTAACAGATATACCAAACTACGCATCTTCAATACAAATGTCAAGTCAGTACTACTCTATAGGTGTGAAACATGGAAGACTAACAAACGATTGATTAGCAAACTTCGAACATTTGTGAACAGAAGTTTGAGGAATATCTTGAGGATATGGTGGCCACAAGTAATCTCCAATGAAGAGCTGTGGAGAAGAACCCATCAAACACGCAATGACATTGAGATGCTTTGGAGGAACTGGAAGTGGATCGGGCATACATTACGGCGAGATAAAGACGACATTGCAAGACAAGCCCTGGAATGGAACCCACAAGGTAGCAGGAGAAGACGCAGACTAAGGAGCACATAGGAGGGGTGTAATAGCGGAAGGGATGGAGAAAGGAGGCAAGACCTGGATCGAAATCAGGACGATGGCGGAGAACAGAGTCCGCTGGCGGAAGTTCATTGATGCTTTCTGCTCCACTTAGGAGATATAGGATATAAAGGTAAAGGTTAATTTCCCGTTGCTTTCAACCGTGTAGCAGCATCAACACTGCTAAGCCATGTTAAGTATTATTGCAAAGCCATATCAGTCAATCATCCAGACTGCCACCCTTGGAACTTCCGAAGGGCTGCCAACCCCACTCGTTAGCGTGGTCTGTCGACAGATACCCATGCGGCTCGGCCATCTCCCTACCGCGGCAAGGTCACATGGTTCGCAGGGGGAGGGATGCGATACAATATAAAATAATTAACCAGCAGTTTTCCTGACACGGAGTCGATGATGAGGTGAGATGTATTTATATTGCATGTTTTACGGTCAGATGTCCTTCCTGACACCAACCTCAGTTGAGCTAATGAGTGATGAGGAATGAATTTGGGTGATGGGTTTGAAGGAAACTGTATCGGCTGTGCCCTATGAATATGGACTGTCCCGGTATTTGCCTGCAAACCTCAGCAACTCATTTTCAGCACAGCCGACGGTGAGTTTCGAACCCACGCGACTCTCGCCTGCCTCCACAGCCGTAGCATGTTAACACGTACGGCCAGTCCCCTCGGTGTTAACAACCGGCACTTATCCGTTATGCAAATAGCCTATGGATAATTCAAATTTATTCATCAAATTTTAAACATGAAAACTGCGTTGTGAACATTTTGCAGTAGAGACTTCCAGGCTTTGCAACAAAGAGATGTAAGGAGCCAGAGTAAATCCTCTCTATTTGCTTTTAGACACGAACGGAATGGACCCATAGCCATAAAGCAGTCAAACAAATCGTATTTCGCCGCCTGGTGAAATTTCTGCGAAGACCTTCTCCCAGATAGCGGAAACGTAGGACAATAGGCGACCGCGCCTTTATTTTGAAAGACAAGGACCGCCGAACATGTGAAGGAGTATGACAGACACCCCTTCAGAGAAGTGGTTACTATAGCCTCAGAAAATATTCAGCCAATCACAGAATTTAGGAGAAATAACCGCAATGACCAGTTGAAACATTCAGTTGAAATGAATTATCGTGTAATTAATTAATAATCAGCAACCAGTCTGGACAGCACACCCACATGGCGGTAAATTTGTGTACATCCGACTATCAACATAACGCCAATGACGCTTACGAAATTCGCCTAAACTGTGTGATCGTTTTCCATAATATAGTGAAGGAATGGAATCGTAACAGTTTATGAAGTCACCACAGATGATTTAATAGGGAAATAAGTGACGGATATTTTGAAATAATGCTCCGAGAATGTGGTAGAAATATTAGTCCGCCTCCCCTTCTCCAGGATAGCTAGGGGCGTGGCGAAGGAAATGCCCAAATAGGGGCCGTAGGTGCTGTGAAAGAGTCAGTTTCCTGTCAGTATTTCGCGCCGGTAATCACTCTGTTTTGTTGAGACGTGAAGTTGAAGGGGAGTTACGGATTGGAATAACTTACCAAGGGAGATGTTCAATAAATTTCCAATTTCTTTGAAATCATTTAGGAAAAGGCTAGGAAAGCAACAGATAGGGAATCTGCCACCTGGGCGACTGCCCTAAATGCAGATCAGTATTGATTGATTGATTGATTGATTGATTGATTGATTGATTGATTGATTGATTGATTGATTGATTGATTTGCCGGTGAACGTCAGTGAAAATAAATGTGGTCGAGGGGTGTTAGCTTCTGACCCAAACAATTTTCTATATTTAATCAATCTCAATAGGAACTAGACGAACATTCGCACAAAATATATTTCAGTGTGCAGTATTATTTTGGAAGAAGAAGTTAATTATAGTAGATAGCACAATATGATTGGAACAGGCTATGTCAATCGTCATGGACATTTACATAAACTAATACGAGAATGTTGCTTTGTGGCCTTTGTACAGTCAATCTTGGGATAATTCATGATATTTTAAGTTGAACGTGCTAAGCAGAACTCGCAAACATTGGAGACAATAACAGTTCTGCTCGTTGTGAGTTAGGAAGCCGAGACAATTGTGTTATTAACGGTACACGTCAGGCTGGGAGCACATCATATTGGAATGCCACAGTGAAACAAAGGAATGGCTAACATTTTTACGAAGACACTGCAAATAAGACTGAAAGAACTACTACAGGGGCTAGAGACGAAAGGGGTAGCCGTTTCCAGGTAGGAGAGGACGAGGACTGTAGACCAAGGACGAGTCGCCGCCAGGGGAAAGAAATAGGTGAACGACAAGAGAGGTTGTTGACAAGCATTTTCCATAGGACGAAAGTAGACGTAACAAGAGGCGCCGCACAGCTGATCGAATTGTAGCTAATAGCATAGGTAGGAAATTTCAGTATGCAAGCGTTAATTTTGTTTTCATGTGTGTATGGATGTTAGTGGATAAGATATATTATAAATTAACACGTCAAGAAATGGTAAGCAAGAAATAATGAGAGTGATACCTACTATCATAATGTATACAAGTGTTGTGTGTTACGTTGATTACGACGCAATGGTGGATTCCGCCATGAAATAAGTACCATGTAACGGGAGCCTGTGAAAGGCAGTGTGCAGCTGACATGATGTAAGTAAAGAAATGTTGAACTTATTACCTATGTAAATGTAAGACTGTAGTTTAGATCTTAGTAATGTAGTTGTTAGATTGATTTCACGCACCTAAATAATTCCGATTATAAATGAGAGGCGTTGGTGGTAAAAATATTACCCTATTGACGAGATCAGGAGAGTCGGGTCTGCGATCGGAACCTGAATTGCTGTAAGCTCGGACTTTAATATTATTAATAGTCTTGATTTTCATTGTATGTTACCCTAGTAGTAGTAATAATAATAAATGATTGTTCTATAATAATAATAAAAGGGAGTAAGTGTCAGTAAAACATTATGATAACCTAATTAATCCTCCGTAATTTGAGTATGGACGCGGTGATAGTTTGGAAATAACGATCAGTAGCCGACTTGAGACTATGATAATAATTGTACCGGTTGGTACACCTATACGCCGCACATTTGAAACTTTGCGCCAATAAATCCCCCTGCAGGAGAAACTCTGAACTTTAAAAACTGTATCAACTCAAAAGTTTCTCAGAAGATGTCACTACGGCAAATTTTGTGATTACGAAGTTGTCAATACTGTGTGGATTTCAACTTGTTTTGTTTTCTATTGATCAAGAAGTGTGGACATTCTCTTCTAGATGTCACTGCCTAAAAACCATGTTTATGCACCTGGTGCGAAGTGAAAGAACTTTTTTGAGGAAATTTCGTATTCATAAGTTGTTGTCTTTACTAAGTTTCGTTTTTTCATTTGTGGGTTGGCAATATAAATCTTTTCTTTCCGCCAGTTTTGAATTTAACCAATCATAAATTTAGCTCATTAATTTTCCTCCAAACAGGTGTTTCTTCTTCAATTTGTGTGTAACTTTGATGTTAGCCAATAAAGTGGTGTAGGCGTGTCTGTATTATTCATGAAAGGTCTCGAAACTTCCTCGAGGGTATAAAACTGCTGATTTTCATGGCTCTTCGCCACTTCATCAACATCTAGCTTAGTGTGTGAACATGTAGCAGGAGGCGGGAAGTGCCTCTTTTCTTCTGTCAACTACTCTTCAACAAGGTAATGGCCGTTTAACATCTTTATTTCTTGCTAGCTCAGCAGTTTAACCCGCGGGGTAGGTCCGAAACCTTTAATATGTAACCTATATCTTAAATAATGTAAACCTTTTCTGTCTTTGAAAGACTTCATATTTCTTTAACTGTAACTCGGGGATAGAGAGTGTCTTACCCTCTCGAGCTCCCCTTCCTTTTGACTTGAGGTGACTACGTTTGGTAACTGATTTTCTTATCTTACTTAGTGTATTAAATTATTCATGTATGAGTCACCTTCAGTAGCTTGGGAATAGCCCCTGTTTAATCGGCCTAGTGACTCTTAGGTTTTAAGAAGTTTCTTTCAGGAGTGCAAGTATTCGCCTCCATTCATTTTGGTATTTTGGGCCATTTTATTAACCTGTTCTTTTTCGGCTAAGGCCCAGTAGATTGGGTACAAGATACCCCGGTTTAATCTTTGTAAGTTGTGCCTTGATGGCAAGGGATTATAAAGTATGCTATTGCCTTGAATAGGCTCGAGAATATTGAGAGCGGATCAGCTCTTTCTGGTATGTTGAAAGGTGCTTGACATTACTGGTGGGAGCAAGTGCTCCTTGTAACTAGGAGTTTTCTGCCCTTGGAACAAATGTGTAATGTTGGGCTAATAGCTCAAGGATTGTGAAATTGGGGCTCGAAGCCCAGAACTTGTAAACACCCGAACCTCGGGTTTTGTTTGTAAAAGTATACCTTGTACCTGATTAGTGGATAATTGTTGAGTGGTGGATACTGGTTGAGTTTTCAAATTCTATGTAAATCTTGTTATGTTCCGAAAATATAACCTTTATTTAAATTTTAATTTATCTTTTCGGCCTTGTAGTTAGACCCATTCCAGCCCGCACCTTCTTTCACCTCTGCTTTCCACGGGAATCCCCGTAACAATAATAATAATAATGATAAATATTATTATAGCAATGAAAAGTCATGCCTGATTTAATTGTATAAATGTACTAGTATTGTATGCAAGTTTGAATCAAAGAGGGGAGAAACTAGTGACAAAGTGTTAATGACAAATAGAGATGAGGCATTTGGTCATAAGCAAGCTCGTCGTTAATCCGCAGATGGCAATAAGTTCCGAATTGAGAGCCTAGAATGGGTGATCACGAATATAAAGTTATCCCAGAGAATAATTGAATAATGAATTTCGTCTCATATGATAGGAGACGACTGATGAGATATAGATATAAGGCAGTTAAGAGTAGAGCCCGATGGAGGCCATACACGTGAGTGGCGGCTTCTGGTATAGCGCAATGGAGCAATGAACCTCCAGTTTATATCACATTCTACTAAACTACTTAATTTTCACAACTGCCTTGTCAAACTCGAAGCCTTTGCTAAGCTCGTCAATCCGTAATATACTCGTACTGACTTTCAATTCAAGCGATCCGCGCGAAGTGCTGGCTGGATACTCGTCTGGAATGCACCCCCTATGCAAGGCCACATCTCCGTCCGTACCTGGGCGAAGGGTGTGGTGAGGTGCGGGGAGATGCCGACAACACGTAGACAAGACCAGGGGTGCTAATCCGTACATGCCAACCGACATTGTTCGATATCGGTTCAGTTCGTCAGTACCTGCGGTGCAGCGAGCATCGTTCCTCAGCTGACGTGTGCTTCAGTGTAGTATAGTTAGTAGGGAGTGCGTGTGTTAAATGGAGAAAGCAGTTGGAGGCGGTGGCACCAACCCCCCCCCCCCCCCCCGAATCTGGACATGGATTTGGAGGTCGATCGCGAAGAAGAAATTCCCGCAAAGAATGAACAGGTAGCAGTGAACTCTAACGATGAAAGGCCTCCGGCTGACAAAACTCTCTCTAAAAGCGACAATAGCTCATCACCTACAGAACTGTATCCACGTACTCATAGGGGTCCTTATTTGATTAATGTTGAACCTGTGGGTAATAATAATACAGGCAATTTGCATCCTATGGCCTTAGGTCGACTTTTTTATGACAATAAAATCAGTGGCATAAAAACTGTTAGTCGCAAAGGTGCTCACCGGATTCAAATTGCATTTAAGTCTGGTCAACACGCCAATAGTTTTTTGCACCATTCAATCTTACCAGAAAAGAATCTAAAAGCCTACATTCCATCATCCAGTATTTATCGTATCGGAATTATTCGTGGTGTGGATAAAAATTTATCCAACGAAGACATAATGCAATTCATTGAATCTACCGAACCCATTAAACAAGTGCAGCGAATGAACAGAAGGATTAGTGTTGGTGATAAAATAGATTACGTGCCTACTGGTTCCGTGAAAGTAACCTTCCGATCTCAAAACCTACCGGATCATGTATCTATTTTTAATGTGCTCTTAGAGGTTGAAGTATTTATGTATAATCCTATTATATGTCAAAATTGTCAGCGATATGGACACATTGCTAAAAATTGTAGGGCCAGCAATTCTCGTTGTGGGAGATGCTCTCTATCCCATTCAACACGGGAATGTCAGCAAACAATGTTAAAATGTCTACACTGCAATCTTAATCATTCAGTGGGATCACATTTATGCGAAGTTCATAACAAAAAAATACTATTAAAAAATTATGTGCATTCAAAATATATCTTTCGAAGAGGCACAAAATCAAGTACAGCCAAAGGCATATAACCCACTTTCAGTAAAGCAGCAATTTCCCCCATTACACTCTTCCTAATCAAACCAAACAGTCGAGCTTCCTAAAAAAAAGAAAATTTACGGAAGTTATCTATCGTGAACCTCGGATCACACCTCCCCCTGGTTATGATAGGGACGGTTACCTTCAAATACTTGGACCCACAAGAACAGAACATCGTTTATCTCTCATAACTAATACTACCCACGCGCCGAGTGGTTCAGGGATTCGGTCTACAGTGTCATCCTCTGATAATGAACCAGGAAGTAGTTTCCAGAAGGATAATTCATTATCCTTTAACCCAAGTAAACTACAATCGGCACTACGTGCTGAGTTTTTAATACTCATGGAATTATTATGGGGTAACCCACAATGGAGTCACTTGGTTAAGAGTATAAATGACAATAGTCTCATTGAACATGGCAATTTCGATTCTCCAGTGGAATTGTAAAACCATACTAGGTAAGAGACATGACTTAGTTAAACTTATTAATGAATATCATCCCCATATAATATGAATTCAAGAATCCTGGTTGAAACCCATTTATACTTTTCGATTTGCGGGTTATAGAACGGAACGAATGGATGGTGGTGGATATGGCGGCGTACTAACGCTTATTGCCACTGGAATAACATATCAACGGTTGGAGGTTGCCCATCATATAACAGGCACATTTTTGTAGCAGTGAAAATTAAGGAACTGGTCATTGTGAATCTTTATTGTCCCCCTCGTATACAGGGTACAGCTACACAGTGGTATAATTTTTTCTCTCAGTTTACTCCTTATCCTCATTTTATAATTGTCGGAGATATGAATGCCCATCACACCGCATGGGGATCTCAGCACATTTCTGCTAAGGGTAGGAAAATTCTTAATGTAACGCAGACCCTAGACCTACTAATATTAAATGATGGATCTCCTACACGACTCACAGCACCGGGGCAAGCTAAAAGCGCTGTCGATCTTTCTATTTGTAGTATCTCATTGGGTCACCGTAGTTTTTGGCAAACAATTAAAGATACCCATCTCAGTGACCATTTCCCCACATTTCTTTCACTTAGTGGGAATATTGGCACTATAAATTTCGATTCTTCTACAAATAACCAACACCGGCTCGACAGGTCAGTCCATGATTTTGATTTTGATATGTTTCACTGCTATTTACATGCCAAGCTCAAAGTCAGTTCTTCCCCTATAATGCAATATTCATAATTTCTTAGTGCAATTACCGAATATCTCAATATGTATCATCCAATTCACCCCAAAACATTCACGTCTAAGCCTGAACAAATTGTAATAAGATGGTGGGATAAACAATGTGATGCAATGGTCAAACGCCGCAAAATTCTTTTTCGACAACATCGAACTAACTTCACATTTTATCACTATAGGCTATCCTTCACCAGAAGTATACTGCACTTATGAAACGCACCTTTAATCATAAACGAAAGGAATCCTGGAAAAAAAATTCATCTGTACTATTCATAGAAATACTAAGCCACAAATTATGTGGTCTGCTATTCGATCCCTAGGTCGGATTCAACGACGACACAATACTGTTACCATTCATCCTGATAATCTACAAACATTTTATAACGAACTCACTCCAGATTTCGTGATACCCCAATTTCCGCTGTCTTCGTCCGTACATAATGTTCAATTTGACACACTTATGCAACCCATTGACCTAATAGAATTCCTCACCGCTGTTGAAGGTAAGACTTCCACTTCCCCGGGTCAGGATTGCATTACCTACAAAATGATACAACATCTTCCACACTGAGCTCAAAAAATTTTAATCACGTACTTCAATTCGGTTTTAACGTCCGCCACAACTCCACAGGATTGGAATCAATTTCTCCTTGTGCCATTAGAAAAACCACCAACTGAAGGACATGTATATCCACAGTACCGAGGCATAACCTTGGGATCCTGTATTAGGAAGGTTTTCTACGTATACTGCTCAATCGCCTACTACGGTGCTTGGAATATTATAATTTATTGCCAAAATACCAATTTGCTTTTATCAAGGGAAGAAGTACTTTTGACGCTATAAACATTTTCTTAACGGATCTTACTTTAGCTAGATTTCGAAAACAGGTACTCTTGCCATTTTCATAGACATCAAACAGGCATATTGTAACAGTAAATTTGGTACTTTGGTAGAGATGAGACGCAGGGCGTGTACCAGTCGCTGAAGTGCACACAGAGGGAGAGGGTTTGTTAACAGAAATCTTAAAAACTTGTGTTTCAGAGTTTATTAAAAAATTTGAATTAATATCACCTCTGTACAGCATATATAGTCGAAAACGTTCCTTGACCTATGGCTGGCGATGTCCTTGTATTCGGCAGCTCCACATTCCATAGCAACGAACCACCATTCGTCCCCCGATGGAAGTTCTAGAAGATCTATTCGGTGCTTTGAAGATCCATGGCGTCGAGGTAGTCCTTGTAAATGGTGAACATAAATGAACATCGTTCAGCTCTGGGGCGAGTTAGTGCAACGGCTGCTTCTGCACAGATGATAGAGTGTTTATAAATGCTTTTGACAAAGTCCAAACACAAAATGTCTCGGTGAAATGTCACTTAACTTTATCACATGTCAAGTGAAAGAAACATTCACAAAGTAAAGTCCACTCGGAACTGATTGTCCAGTTTAAAGTTATTTAAAGTTCGTTGCACCTATTACAACGCGAAGTAATGTCACATTACTTAGTTCATTGAAGCACTGTTCAATTTAAATGAAATAAAGACGTTCCGCTCGTGAATCAAACTCGTTCACGTGTTGAAACCAAAAGACGAAATTAACTGTGTACTGACAGTCCTTGGTTTGACTGTTCATAAACTAAATGTGCCCAGAATTGAAATACACTGTTCATTAGAGTAGAAATGCACTGTTCATTAAAATAGAGATGCGCTGTTCACACCTGCACAGTTTAAAAATGTCGACACAATTTACGGATTGGTAATTTAAATTTGGATTAAATACAGTTTATAACTTGAAGTATCGAGTCCTCGGCAAGGAGCAATCAGTTTTAAGTCCATCAAATTTCAATTTCGAACACTCGAAGATATTTGCGGGTCTTGGACACTCGTATAGAGTAACAGTCAATAAATAATGTCCAGACGATACACAATTCACCTCACGTCCTATCGGAGTAAAAGGTTGTCACAATATAAGGAAATCTGAATAAGTCCACATTCAGCGTGACTATATTAAAGTCCACGAACTTGAAACTTAGCAGCGGCTTCACGTTCGGTTACCACACCCGCGAACTGACTGCGCGAATACGACAGTCTAGTGTGCTTATAGAAATCCCGGCCGCAAACTGGTATCACATTCTGCAGCGCACTGCTGCTCACTATAACAAGCTGTAACACACCCTGACACACTGACACACTCTGATCTGCTGAGCGAAGCAGCACGTATTTATATTTGATCCGAAACTTGTAGAACATTCTGCATCAATCCAGGCTGTGGAGTGCAGCGAGGCAGGCTGTGACGTCACCCGCTCACTACGTCACACGCGCGCAGCTGGTGCTCGCTGCCCGGTCAGTTCTTCGTAAGCGGACCGGAGCATAACACGTAAGTTTAAGATTTTCATAACGGGGCTTAGTCTGTACCGCCGTTACCGGTACATCTCCCCCTCCTCCTGGGGAAAAGAAAATTCAATAGGATTTTCTTTTAATGATATTCTCTCCTGAAATATTTCTTTAGGTTGGCTGCATTGTAAATACCCTCGATGCTTCCATCCAGTTTATTAATTTTGTATGCCCCGTTCTCGAGAACCTCTGCAATCCTATATGGTCCTACATAAAGCGGGCAAAACTTTGCATAAATGCGAAGTTCGGGATGTGAAACAGCTGGTTTTCTTATCAAAACATAATCATTGACCCTAAGTGGTTGTCGAAACGCGCGGTTTCGGTATCGGTTCTCTCTGATTCTAGCAGCGTGTCTGAGCTTCTCCCTTGTTGCGTCCACGCGAGTCTGATGAGTAATTGCTGGATCTTGAGGTGATGGTAATACTTGGTCCCATGGCCTGTCAGGCATGACATCTCTATGTACAGTCATGGGGATGTCCTGCGTAGACTCATGAACAGTTGAATTTACACATTGCTGCATCACGGGTAAGACTTCGATCCATTTCCAGTGTTGAGTTCTGCAATACAAACGGCAAAACCTTGCAATCTCGCGCATGATTCTCTCAGCGGGATTAGCCTCGGTAATACGAGCTTGTAAATCAGCACCTACTTGAGCAGTTGCGGCATTAGCCTCGGTAATACGAGCTTGTAAATCAGCACCTACTTGAGCATGCGATTTGGCGATACGTTCATTTAAGCTAATCTTAAGAGCTTCAATAGCAGCTAAAATATTTTCCATTTTGATGGTAATGCATTTAAATCAAGTAACAAGAAAATCATAAATCACTTGAAAAAAATTCAGATATCACCATTATTGTCCAATGGTTAAAAGTTCATGTTCAAAGTCATTCAAAGAGAAAAATTTCCAAGACATTTAACACACAAAAATGATCCCATATCATTGATAACACTTCTTATTATGGAGAAGTTAAATCTTGTTAGAAAGTTCACTGTAATATTAATAGTTATTCCACATAAAGCACTGGAAATGTATCTGAATTAAATTACTAAGTCACACGATTTAGTGCGATTTTGTCTATCACTGCACTTCTTAATTATTACTAGTACTTCAACATTGAGCCTAGAATGGTTAAGTGTCAATTTAATGTCTACTGCACTCATAATTAAGTTCTGATATTGCTGAAGCGCTAATTTCTAATTTTACTGCACTCCAAATCGGCCCCGATACGACTGGGGCGCCAATTTCTACCCCTCTCCTCTGTAACAGTAAATTTGGTACTTTGGTAGAGATGAGACGCAGGGCGTGTACCAGTCGCTGAAGTGCACACAGAGGGAGAGGGTTTGTTAACAGAAATCTTAAAAACTTGTGTTTCAGAGTTTATTAAAAAATTTAAATTAATATCACCTCTGTACAGCATATATAGTCGAAAACGTTCCTTGACCTATGGCTGGCGATGTCCTTGTATTCGGCAGCTCCACATTCCATAGCAACGAACCACCATTCGTCCTCCGATGGAAGTTCTAGAAGATCTATTCGGTGCTTTGAAGATCCATGGCGTCGAGGTAGTCCTTGTAAATGGTGAACATAAATGAACATCGTTCAGCTCTGGGGCGAGTTAGTGCAACGGCTGCTTCTGCACAGATGATAGAGTGTTTATAAATGCTTTTGACAAAGTCCAAACACAAAATGTCTCGGTGAAATGTCACTTAACTTTATCACATGTCAAGTGAAAGAAACATTCACAAAGTAAAGTCCACTCGGAACTGATTGTCCAGTTTAAAGTTATTTAAAGTTCGTTGCACCTATTACAACGCGAAGTAATGTCACATTACTTAGTTCATTGAAGCACTGTTCAATTTAAATGAAATAAAGACGTTCCGCTCGTGAATCAAACTCGTTCACGTGTTGAAACCAAAAGACGAAATTAACTGTGTACTGACAGTCCTTGGTTTGACTGTTCATAAACTAAATGTGCCCAGAATTGAAATACACTGTTCATTAGAGTAGAAATGCACTGTTCATTAAAATAGAGATGCGCTGTTCACACCTGCACAGTTTAAAAATGTCGACACAATTTACGGATTGGTAATTTAAATTTGGATTAAATACAGTTTATAACTTAAAGTATCGAGTCCTCGGCAAGGAGCAATCAGTTTTAAGTCCATCAAATTTCAATTTCGAACACTCGAAGATATTTGCGGGTCTTGGACACTCGTATAGAGTAACAGTCAATAAATAATGTCCAGACGATACACAATTCACCTCACGTCCTATCGGAGTAAAAGGTTGTCACAATATAAGGAAATCTGAATAAGTCCACATTCAGCGTGACTATATTAAAGTCCACGAACTTGAAACTTAGCAGCGGCTTCACGTTCGGTTACCACACCCGCGAACTGACTGCGCGAATACGACAGTCTAGTGTGCTTATAGAAATCCCGGCCGCAAACTGGTATCACATTCTGCAGCGCACTGCTGCTCACTATAACAAGCTGTAACACACCCTGACACACTGACACACTCTGATCTGCTGAGCGAAGCAGCACGTATTTATATTTGATCCGAAACTTGTAGAACATTCTGCATCAATCCAGGCTGTGGAGTGCAGCGAGGCAGGCTGTGACGTCACCCGCTCACTACGTCACACGCGCGCAGCTGGTGCTCGCTGCCCGGTCAGTTCTTCGTAAGCGGACCGGAGCATAACACGTAAGTTTAAGATTTTCATAACGGGGCTTAGTCTGTACCGCCGTTACCGGTACAATATGATAATGTTAATATTCATGTATTACTCCAAAAATTAACGAACATGCACTTCCCTCCCAATTTTATAACTATCATAGGGCAACTTTTGTACTATCGATGCCTACACGTTAAATCATCATGGCAGCCTGCTAACATTCGTTATAGTTCCAAGGGCTTACCCCAAGGTGACGTACTAAGTGGTATATTATTTGCATTATACCTCAAGGATCTAGAAACACTCATTACTCGTGATGCTCGCATAATTACGTACGCGGATGATGTCCTAATATACGTTACTAAAAGTACCGTATTGGAAGCCAGACAAACCATCTCGCAAGCACTAGACAACGCAAATAATTGGTTCAATGACCATGGATTCGAAGTTTCGCAGAACAAGTGTGCTGCCATGGTATTCACCAATAAACGAAGTTATGATCAATCACCAATACAAAGTAGTACTTTAATCATTCCGATTCGTACAACCTATAAATATTTAGGTATATATTTAGATAACAAGTTAACCTGGAAATACCATTTTGAACCCTACACTATAAAACAAATAACTTTTCAAATATTCTCAGAGCTATCGTAAGGAGGAACTGGGGGGCGGACCCAGTCATGGCGTTGACAATCTATAAGAATACCATACGATCAAGGTTAGATTATTTTTTTTGCTAGGGGCTTTACGTCGCACCGACACAGATAGGTCTTATGGCTACGATGGGATAGGAAAGGACTAGGAGCTGGAAGGAAGCGGCCGTGGCCTTAAGTAAGGTACAGCCCCAGCATTTGCCTGGTGTGAAAATGGGAAACCACGGAAAACCATTTTCAGGGCTGCCGATAGTGGGATTCGAACCTACTATCTCCCGGATGCAAGCTCACAGCCGCGCGCCTCTACGCGCACGGCCAACTCGCCCGGTAAGGTTAGATTACGGATGCTTCTTTTTAACATGGCATCTGCCACCCTTGTCCATAAATTAGACGTTATTCAATACAAAGTGATACGACTATGCATTGGTGCATTGAAACCAACCCCCACTAATGCGTTGCTGGTTGAAACTGGAGAAATGCCGTTGTTCTTACGGAGAAAGTTTCTAGCAAACAAGTTCTTACTAAGAAAAATCTCGCTTACCTCCTATTTGTTATTTCCTAAATTACAACTTCTCTCGGAATATTTTCAAAAATACCCTAATACTAAATTAAAACCGCCTGACCTCTTAACAGCCTTTGAAAACATTAGAGATTATAACAATCAAGTCATTAAATGTCCCTCTCTACCTCATTATTCCTTCCCATACTCTGTATCATTGTATAAACCACAACTTATTATATCCCAATTCGAATTCAGTACCAAACAAAGCATACAATCTTCTCATATTATTTCTTTTCAATTCCCAGTATGCCTATCTCCTCATCAGGATACATTAAGTATTTACACGGATGGTTCTCGAAATGACCAAGGTGTCGGAGCAGCCTACTATATACCTTCATCTAAAACCTCCGGTAAATTCACACTACCAAAACATGCTTCTATCTTCACTGCTGAAGCATTCGCCATTCGGCAGGCCCTATTATATGTCAAACTTCATGCTATACCAAAAGCCATCATATTTTCTGATTCACAGAGTGTTCTAAAATGCATACAATCAACTCAAAGTCCAAGTTCGTGGTATGGCCTCAATATTAAAAAACTATTATTTAACCTAGACCAAAACCATCAGGATATAACGTTAGTCTGGATTCCAGGCCATTCTAATATTAATGGCAATCTTAAAGCTGATTTACTTGCCAAAGACGCTGCTTTAGGAAATGGGTTCAACTGTAACATCGCTATTCCAACTACCGATATTCAACCTCTCATAAAACATGCACTTTGTCAGGAATGGCAGGACGATTGGAAAGGATCTGCGACTTTAAAGGGTGGTTTTTATGTTAATGTGCAACCTTCTATCTGTTTACGGCCATGGTTTGCTAAAGGGAAATACACACGCCGGCATGTTACCACTATCATTCGCCTTCGTTTTAACCATGCACTCACACCAGCCTATAAATTTCGATTTCAGTTAAATGACTCACCGCTATGTAATTGTGGTAACGCTATCGGGGATGCTAATCGCATTATTCTACAATGTAAAACATTTAACTCACAACGAAACATTATCTTTCAACGATTATTAGAACAACAGGTTGCCTTTCCCACATGTGTCTCTTGCCTAGTATCCAATCTCACACCGGAAAGTGTGCTGGCCATCACGGACTACTTAAATCAATGTAACATTTGTCTTTGAATACTCTCACACAATTTAAATTACTCAATGTGATGTATCTAGTTCTTCGTAATTTCAACATGCATTCTTCTGATAATAATGACCAATCGTTCTATACGCATACATGTAACATTCATATAATAAAAAATAGAGACTACAGTGTTCAAGCGAGTGTACATTTGGTGACTGGGTAAATTGCGTGTGTGCAGCGCCCAACAACACAAAAGAAGAAGAAGAAGAAGAAGAATATATCGGTTACTCGACCTTCCGACTATGTTCGGCGAGCTCTATTGTACTCTTTCTTTACCGATAATAGTAGATGAAAGCTGTTGCTTGGACCGAATATCCTCGATTGGTGACCGTCGGCTTGTTGACCAATCGTTTGTGTGTTAACGACGGCTGTGTATACGTAATTACGCCTAAAGTCACATCACACAAAGTCCCTGTGCTCTGCATTTCAGCAAGATCTTGTAAAAGATGTATTGGAAGAATGTGATCACTGTATTTATAATTTTACACATAATGAATTTTAAACAAATGACCTTACTATGTGGTTTGTCTTGTCACTCAATTTGCCATATTAGCGTTTGTGAGTGTAGATGAACGAAATTATTGTTTACAAAGATATTTCGTCGTTTAATAACGAGTTGTGCTTTATGCTAAGTGTACCGGGCGGTACACCTCCACGCCGCTTATTTAAAATTTGCGCCAGTCGAAACTCCTCTGCTGGAGGAAGTCTGAACTTTATTGACCGTATTAATTTTCTACTTTCTCAGAAGATGTCACTACCTGGAAATTTTGGAGTTTTTGAACTGTGTCATTTTCGACGTATTTTGTTTTGCTTGTAGTAAGAAGTGTGAACTTTCTCTTCTAGAGGACACTACTGAAGATCAACAATAGTGCACCCTAGTGCGGAGTGAAAGAACTGTTTTTTGGAGAAAATTTAATTTCAAAAGTTTGTTCCTTGCTAAATTTCTTTCAGTCATTGTTTAAGTTGGCAATATTAACCCTTCCTTTCCCCTTGTTTTGAATGTAGCCAATCCCGAATTTCTTCAATTAATTTTCCACCAATAATGTGTTTCTTCTTCATATTGTGTAGGGGTTTTATTTATCCACCAATAAAGTGATTGTGGGAGGGTGTTTTCTTTCCCCTAACGCCTCGAACCTTCCGCGAGAGCATATAAACTGCCGATTTTTGGGTCTCTGCGCCACTTCTGTTCCATCTTTCAGTGTGTAAAGTACCTAGCAGGGGGCGGGAAGCGCCTCTTTCTTCGGCGGCGGTCAACAACCAGGTAATGGCCGATTAATTACTTCTTTTCTTGCTTGCTCAGCAGTTTAACTCTCGGGGCGGGTCCGAAGTTTTTCCATTATGTAACCTTCCTTAAAATGTAAAGAAACTTGTATCTATTCCATCTTTTAAACTGCATATCGGGATAGAGAGTGCTTAACCCTCTCGAGCTCCCAATCATATTGTTTTGAGGTGAACTTATTTTTCTTAACCTATTCTTCGTTAATGTAATGTAAATTGGTCTTCTCTAAGTCACCTCTGTAGTATGGGATTAGCCCTTGCATTAGCGGCCTAGAGCCCGATCAGGTTTTAAACGAATGTATTAGGAGAGCAGATCGCCTCCTCCCAAATTGTTATTTTAGAGGCCATGTAATTTTCCTTTTTTTAATTAATAGGCCTCAGTAGGTTGGGTATTTGACCCCTGTGTCTAGGTCCGTAGAGGACAACTTGAAGGTGGAGTTTGGTGTGGCCTTTGATAGGCTTAAAGTTGAGAGCGAGTGGCTCTTTTCGAAAACTGAGTGTTGTATGCCTCGAGGAGGCTTTACTGTGTAATTTGGAGCAAGTGCTCCTGGACATGATTGGGGTCTTCTGCCCCGTTGTTGAAATTTGTATATCGTAAAGTTGGGCTAGTTGCTCAAGAATTGTATTTTCAGGGCTCGAAGCCCAAATCCTGTAAATACTGTAATTGTACTTTGTTGCCTTGCTACTCCGTACCTGCCATTCTTGTTATTTCTGAATTTTGAAAAGAGAATATAACCTTGTTAAATTTTCAAACAATTTTACTGTAGTAGCTTGAGACCTGTTCACCACCCCGCACCTTATTTCACCTCTGACTACCGCTAAAACACGGTAACACTAAGATTAAGGACCTTGTAGTGGTATTTTATATTTTGTAGTTGGGTTAAACGAATTAGGTTAGGTAATTGTACGAACGTTAGAACTTGTAGGTTAGGAAATTATACTTTGAGTTAGAACTTGTAAATGTAGGTATATTCTGAGGTTAGGTTAATTACTGAGGGCCTTGTAAATAAATATTGTCCTCTAACTCAAGCATATGGCCAATGCTTACCTTGCTTTGGATCTCATGCATCTCGAGCATCGAGTACAAAGACTCCAACGGCAAGTAGAAAGAAGAGAGTGGCGAAATAGCCGTGACCCATTTTCATTGCACGACGATGAATTCATTGATCTTTTTAGATTAAGTCCAGATGCTGCCAGAGATCTTGTAGATTCACTTACATTATCTCTGGAACGCCAACGACCATATGGACTGTCTGCTGAAACCCAGGTAGGTCTACTATCTTTTCCTGTATTCTTATTTATTTAATTTTTTGTTACCTCTATGAATGAATGAAAATAATTTTCTTTAGCTTACCAGTACTGCCCTTTCATTCAGAGACTTTTGGAGCTCAGTGATGAATGATTGATTATCTTTATAGGTCCTTACTGCCTTGAGGTTTTATGCCACAGTCTCATATCAGGGTGCTGTTGGTGAAGAATGGGAGCTTGGAGTTAGTCAGCCCTCTGTGAGCAGATGTGTCCGTGCTGTTACAAGAAGCATAAATGAATTGCTTCTGAGACAATGGGTATATTTTCCAATGACTGCAGAAGAACGCTATTCTGCGGTTCAGAAGTTCCGAGATGCTCGGCAGCCATTTCCAGGCACTCTTGGTGGTATAGACTGCACATATTTGAAAATCATAGCACCTAAAGAGCATGAAGAAGCCTATGTAAATCATTGGGGTGACCATACACTGAATGTGCAAGCCGTAAGTACGATTGTAATTCCATTTCATACTATTATCATTATCAATCTGTTATTCATATATAGTAATGTAATTGTTGGTTTGCTTCTAGATATGCGATCCAGATTTGAAAATTTTGAATATTAATGCCAGATATCCTGGGGCTCGGCATGATGCTTACGTTTGGTCTAATTCGGCTGCAAGAAGAGCGATGAAAAGGAACATCACCTATGGTGAACGCAACACGTGGCTTATAGGTAACTGTGCACTTCTGTGTTCAATAGGTACAGGAGAGCTTAAAGGACAACATGTAATGCAAATAATAATGTATGGGGCTGATAATCTTTCCATTTTGACTCTTACAAATCACAAGTAATAAAATGCATTATTATATTGCAGGTGATGATGGTTATGCCCTGGAGCCATGGCTTATGACCCCTTTGAAAAATGAAATACGTGGAACACCACGATTCCAGTACAACGAAGAATTTGTGCTGCAAGATCTGTTGTTGAACGGCTCTTTGGGGTATTGAAGGGAGAGTTCCGGTGCCTTTCTCAGCAACGACAGCTAATGTATGACCCTATCATGTCTGGGATGATAGCTAACGCATGTGCTGTACTCCATAACATGAGAATTGCTCATCGTTTGGACAATGCTGAAATTGATGCTGAGGAAGAACAGGGTCGTCTTCATAGAGTAAACGAAGAGACTCTGCTTGGTGCAGAAGAAAATGCAAATCAAAGGCGTGCTGTAGCTCAGAGGATCCAGCAAAGCCTTATTTCTAGACACTATGGAAGACATTAAGTAAAGTACACAATTGCTTGCCTAACTATCAGTGAGAAGTTAAACTGTATTTTATTGTTGTTTTTAGTGTATCGAGACATCATCAGCAGCCCATATTTTTTGTAAGTTTGTACCCATGTTCATATGTTTTTGTGTAACTGGGGCTATGATTGGGAAGGGGCCAGGAGTAGTATGACAGATACCACCCTGGCATACTCTTGTGAAATGAATTAATTATTTAACCATTAAATCTATCTTTCTCCTAATCGCGACTTTTCATTTCAAAAATTCCATTTGCATTGGCCGCAAGTCGAACTGCGGCTGCTACTTTGGTATGAAACGAATGACTTTGTCACTCAGCTGTCATATCTGACACATTTTAGTTTCTGAAGTACTACTATATGTAAAGAGCCCTGTTGATTATGTAATATTTAATTGCTATGTATCCTTGAAATGATGTATGAAAATGATAAAATGACGAGGCAAATTATGCTGTTGACAAACAGCATGTAGGCCTAAGTTTTAACGTTCTGTCCATTTCCTAGTCCTAGTTGAATGAGTTGCGTTTGATCACAAGCTTTCTTCAGTGAAGTAAAATTTTACTTCAGTTGTCTTTTCATGCCCTGAAACGCTTGATACAATAGCCTGCCTGTATTGGCTGTCAGAAATCAAAGTAATGACCTAGCGCATACTTTCTTCTTAGATTCATATTATGTGTTTCATATCCTGATAAACAAAAAGAGCGATATTCAAATTGCGGAAGAATGTGTAAGAGAGAGCTGTATATTATCATTTTGGCAGATGTTGCTAATCCCACATCTTAGATTTTATATACTGTACTTTGGTTTTAATTTTCTGACAATGTTTGTGACAACAAGCTATACTTTGTAACTAGGCAAAAATCACTATTCTTAACAAGTTCTGCCCTAGTAATAAATTCAATTTATGGCACATGAATGAATTTCTTCACCAAACTATTATAGTTTTATATGCCAAATTAAATGCCCTATCAACTGTATAGCAGTGTCTCAAATCAGTCATTTTTGGTATTGTAGACTTCACCCAGAATGATGATGATTTTGAATTAGCA
This sequence comes from Anabrus simplex, assembly GCF_040414725.1. NCBI lineage: Eukaryota > Metazoa > Arthropoda > Insecta > Orthoptera > Tettigoniidae > Anabrus > Anabrus simplex. Next base: position 23,076,858 of record NC_090265.1, read on the forward strand.
TTTTCCTGTCATAATTAGGAAATAATCTTCAACTTCTCATCGAAGCCTTAATCAATGCAAAGTGAACAATTTATAACAATCTATAATTCTTGCTCATACAACTAGTCATGAAAATTACAATTTGTTGTAATGATAAATATTGACATTTCTGTTTTAACACATTGCTGACCGGATGCTTGAGCTTGTCACATACCTTGTGGACCGGACATTTTTCTACTAAGCATACTAGGGTGCACTTGATTATAAAAACGTAAATAAATATTAAACCAGTCAATATTTTATCTTTAAAGTTGGTGTGGGTACTCTCCAATGCCCCTAGTAATAGTGGATCTGCCTTTACAAAACCATATTCAGCGTCAATTCCTAACACATCATTAATGTTTACATCGTTGTCGTCGTCAGAATCACTTGAAAAAAGTACACTAGGTAAATTACGGCCTGTAGAGGCTTGAATATCACTTCCGCTATCACTCTCACATTCAGTTTCCACTAATTCATTACACTATTTCCAATTGAACGATCATTGCCATATAATTCTTCTAAAATATCGTCGTCAGCTAACACCGTATTCCGCGGGCGCTCCATCTTGTCATTGACTGAACCGGCAGAAAGAAAGTCGACGTTTCGAAACTAAATCAAAGAATAAAAGAGGCCGTAAATAGAAGAAAAGTGGCAGATATACATCGACGATTTATTGTACTCAATGTGCATGTCCAAAATAGTTCAAGATACGGTCACCAGTAAGACCGAAAACAATGTCGTGAATAAAACCGAGATTTCTCGGGGCCCATCACCTACCGCTGGCGAGCGTACTACGAGATTTCTCGGGGCCCGTCACCCATGTGTTAAAAGAATGTAGGAATATCAGTGACAATGTAATTGACCAATATTCCAATGGTGTACAGTAGTAGCTGCTATTTAATTTGTTTGTGAAATGCTTTTCTTATTGAAATGTATTTGATCGAGACATCTTTTTGCAATGATTAACATTTCATCTATTAAATAGGAAACAGGTATCTCTAGGAATAAAGTAGACTGTGAACAAAAATATAAACAGTATCTGAGATATTGTAAAGTGTGGAGTGTTTTCTGAAGATGTCAACTGTGTTCATTATACAATGTTGGCTCATGAGTCATGGCAACTATTTTTTTCCTGCATTAATGCAGGATCTTCCACACAAATGGAATGTGTGATTAATGCCAAGTATGCAGTGGTTCTTTCACTTTGGTTATGAGGTCAGAATCACACAGAGACAGGCCCGGTGATTATGGTGTGTGTTCCAGTATTTCCCACCCGCAACGCTGAAGTTGTCTCCGTTCAGCATCTGCTGCATGTAGTCCGGCGTTGTCATGGAGAAAGATGACATTGTTGAGAAGATCGAGGCGTTTGTTCCTAATGGCTCGACTTAACCATCTCTGAAGGAGGCTTCAGTAGTACGTTGCTGTCACCGATGTGGCAGGTGGAACAAGTGACACACAATCACGCCTCTGACATTGTGAGCCACAGTTAACCACCTGCTTCACAGGGGAAAGATTTTGCCAGAACATCTGTTTTCGTGGTGATCCTACATGTCGCCATTCTGCAGACTAGCATTTAAGCTCAGATTCATCCACGATCACCATTCCCTCCAACATTTGCTCGCCCTCCTGCTGGTAGCTTACCAAGTGTTCACAGTATATGGCATACCATGTTCACTTTTGCATATCGGTGAGTGCACGTGGCACCCACTGTGTTGCAGTTTTATGCAGATGAATATCTCCCATTAAATTCTTACGGATGGTTCATTTTTCAATGCCTGGTTTGGCTTGTAAGTGAAGTAGTATCCATTTTCTGTCCACATCCATGCACTGTGTAATTACTGCATGTAACTCATCAACCCAGACACTAACAGGTCTTCTGGACAATTGTACGTTGCTACTTGTTTCATGTCCATGCTGAAATGTCGCTGCCCATCTTGCAATGGTTTGTTATGGAAGGACAAAATTCCCCACAGCTTACTCAAGCGTTCTTGCATTCTTTGGCATTGTGGCCCTGATGAATGGCTAGTTTGGTGTTTGCACATTGTTCTTGCCTCGTTACATCCATCCTGCACAGAGCCTGACTCTACTGCAGCCCCATCACTCTGCGTGGTAATGTCCAATGCACTGCAATCTCGTGCTTTGTCCATGTAAGGGGTCTCTCATATAAATCCACGCCAAATTCACGGCATTTGTACTCTGCGCTACGGTTCCTGCAGTATGGGAGGAGCATGCATAGTCCTTGACCTAGCAAGCAGCCTGCACGTGTTCGACCTGGCAAGCGTAAGTTGCCAGTCTGAATCTCAGATGTTAACACGGTGAGGCAGTTATCATTGCAACACCGCATTTTCGTATGTAAAAGTTCCGGTTTCATCTTAATGGTCGTGTGAACAATTATAACTCTTTCGCTATTGGTGTGCAGAAAATCCTAATGGTGTTTATGAAGTCCCTCATTGTGATAGGAAGATTGGTGTTTGGTGTGCTGTTAGTGCAAGATGAATAATTTACCTTAGGTTGTTTTTTGAGACAATGGTAAATGCAGAGAGGTACCAAGATGACTTTTAGAAGCCATTCTTCCATCAGTTAATGGAAGAAGAAAATTTGCATGGGTGGTTTACACCAGATTCAGCCCTTGCTCATACAATCTCGGAAGTGTTTGCAGACAGTGAGATCAGTGCTGGTCTATTATCCCCTCGTTCTCCAGATCTAACTGTGTGTGATGTTTATTTGTGGGGTAAACTGAAAGAAAAAGTGTATTGAACAAATCCTCATACATTGGAGGAAATGAAATCACAAACATTACAGTGCCAGAACTCACTTGTGTAAGCCAGAATGTGGTTATCAGACACAATGTCTGTATAACCCAGGAAGGACAACACTTCCAGCATCTTTTGTAAGGTAAGATTTCATATAAGATGGTATACACACTTAAAGCAGGGCGGCCACGCGTGACACGAGTTCGGCTGAAGCAGCTGCTGTAGCGCAGAGCACGACCACCATGTGTTTGGTCTGAGTTTATATGCGAGAGCCTGTATTGTGAGTGTCATACTTTCCCAGACATGATCTTTGTATGGTAGCCCTGTGGAAATGCGAGGAAACACAGTTGCCATGATTTATGACCCAACCCTCATATTACCTGGTTTTCAAATTAAATAAAAAATACTATAACACAAATGACATTTTATTTTTACTTACTTCCTTGACATTATCCTTCTCTTGACAACTATGCTATAACCTAATATATATTTCAATGAATGTGTTGTAATCTCATTTTCCAAGAATTACTGATAGGCTTAGGGCATTGAAGTTTAAGATGGAAGTCTTGGACATTTTGCTCCCATTTTTCTGTAATTTCCATATTGTGTGGTAATATTGCAAGCCAAGTGTATCTTTAGTACAGAACTTGCGTTCTCTATGTATTAATGAAGTAATCAGCTTCAAATTATTTTTCAAATAGTAAAAAACACAGTTTAAAAAAATTAAATACTTAGGAAATATATCCTACATCTTATACAGTAATTGAAAAACTCCAAACATTTTAGACTAGTTTGACGTTTCCTCAGTAGCGACATAGAAGGGCCAAACTGATATTGAGATATTTAAGTAATAACGAATAAGACTGTAGATAATCTAGAAGATATATCTTTGGGAAGTTCATGAATGATGCACCTCCGACAGCTTCTAGCTAAAGATTGGATCAAAAGATAAATAATTATAACTTCGGGTGACTATTTCTAGCCAAGTGCAGCCCTTGTAAGGCAGACCCTCCGTTGAGGGTGGGCGGCATCTGCCATGTGTAGGTAACTGCGTGTTATTGTGGTGGAGGATAGTGTTATGTGTGGTGTGTGAGTTGCAGGAATGTTGGGGACAGCACAAACACCCAGCTCCCGGGCCATTGGAATTAACCAATGAAGGTTAAAATCCCCGACCCGGCCGGGAATCGAACCCGGGACCCTCTGAACAGAAGGCCAGTACGCTGACCATTCAGCCAACGAGTCGGACGGATCAAAAGATTAAACCAAGAGACGGGATTGTCCTATTCAACATATATGAGGATGGGTTCGATTAAATCAAAGCTGGAAGGATGAGTCATCTACGAAAACATAAGATATATGTACATTTTGATTTACGTCGCACTGACACAGATAGGTCTTGCGGCAACAGTGGGATAGGAAAGGGCCTAGGCGTGGGAAGGAATTGGCCGTGGCCTTAATTAAGGTGCAGCCCCAGCATTTGCCTGGTGTGAAAATGGGAAACCACGGAAAACCATCCTCAAGGCTGCCGACAGTGGGATTCGAACCCACTATCTCCCGCATGCAAGCTCACAGTTGCACGGCCAACTCGCCCGGTACATTGAATCGTGCAAAGAAACCAAAGGGTTTTGATCTCCGAAGAAAGAATTGGTACCGAGCGCGTGGCTGCGCAATTTGGGCCACATAGCTGTCAGCTTGCATTCCGGAGATAGTGAGTTTATAAACCCTGTTGTAGACAGCCCTGAAGATTGTTTTCCGTGGTTTCCCATTTTTACACCAGGCAAATGCTGGGGCTTAAGGCCACGGTTGCTTCATTCCCACTCCTATCCCATCGTTGCCATAAGACATATGTGTATTTGCGCGCGCAACGTAAAACAAATTGTAATTTTAAAAACAAATCTTTGGTGCTCCCTCAACATGATTTGGCGTAGACACGGCTGCTGCAACTATTTCCAGCACAAGATCGGCTCAGCAGTGAGAGACTGGTGTAGAGAAGCAGAGTATCGGACAACTTGTTCAGTGCTGTCATCGGCGTTCTTACTTTGGAAGCCCTAAACAACCTGTTCAGTCTCACTTCTGATGCTATCAGATGTTGACCTAGTGTAGTTTCGTACTTTTATCCATTCTTTGTGATTACTATACAAATAAACGAATCTTCATAAATTTACTCAGTTTCTTAAACAGTAGGGTATTCACGAAAGGACACAGGCTAGGTTAGGATAAATACACAGGATGAAACTGTCCTTGGAACTACTTTCAGTAGAGATATTGCAAAGGGATAGGTAATTACTACCTTCAGTTTATATATTTCTTCTCCAATTAGGGTTAGAGATAAACTATAATAAACTTCTTTTGTCCAACTATAATAAGGTATATTATACACAAACTTATAATAATGGTTTTTTGTTTATGTCCCACCAACTACTTTCGGAGTTGCTGGAATTTTGTCCGATAGATGTTCTTTTATGTGCCAATACGTAACAATGTGACACTGGCACATTCGAAAACCTTCAAATACCACTGGACTGATTCAGGATCAATCCTGCCAACTTGAGTTCAAAAGGCCAGTGCTCTACCACCTGACCTGCTCAGACAGATGTAAATCATTTTAAAAAAATTAATAGATACCTATCACCACATTTTTACATGCTTTGTCATTTGGTAACCTTTGATGACAAGAAGTTATGTAAGATCTCTCTCTGCTCGATTTCAAGCTTGGAAGATGAAACCTCAATCCTAATTATAAACAGAGGTGCCTACTTCATTTGCATGCTTTTACCAACTCAGTACTCAAAGACACACGAGTCTGAAATGCTATGCTTTTTACATTGCATCGACACAGATGGCAATGATGATGGGATAGACAGGACTAGGTCTGGGAAGGAAGCAACCGTGGCCTTAAATAAGATACAGATACAGTTGCCTGGTGTGGCTTATGAGAAAATCTTTAGGGTTGCCGACAGTAGGTTTTGAACCTGTTATCTCCCGAATGCAAGTTCACAGAGAGTCTGAAATTAAGCAGTGCGAAAACTTGGGTAGTCTGACAGACATACCACATATCGTAATCCTTAGAAAGTTCTGATTAGAGACTAGGAGTTGCCACTTCCTACTGAATGAGGGTACAAAAATAATGGAGAAAGTAATAATCACTTTAGTCAAGATATTTATTAATTTTTTCAACTACAGTCAGGAATCGCTCCATAACTATAGACTGATTTTCAATCACTCCAATCAGCCTCTCTGCTGTTTCATTTTCAGCCTGCTGCTTTGCTGCTTCACCAATCATCTGCAAAGAAAGAGAACAGTGTAAGATTAATATTTTAATGTTAAAAATCTTTCTTGTTACTGGTTTTATGTCGCACAGACTCAATCAATACTGATCTGCATTTACGGACCGAGCTTAATAGCTGCAATCGCTTAAGTGCGGCCAGTATCCAGTATTCGGGAGATAGTATGTTCGAACCCCACTGTCGGCAGCCCTGAAGATGGTTTTCCGTGGTTTCCCATTTTCACACCAGACAAATGCTGGGGCTGTACCTTAATTAAGGCCACGGCCGCTTCCTTCCCACTCCCAGCCCTTACCTGTCCCATCGTCGCCATAAGACCTATCTGTGTCGGTGCGACGTAAAGCAACTAGCATTTAGGGCAGTCGCCCAAGTGGCAGATTCCCTATCTGTTGTTTTCATAGCCTTTTCTTAAATGATTGCAAAGAAATTGGAAATTTATTGAACATCCCCCTTGGTAAGTTATTCCAATCCCTAACTCCCCTTCCATAAATGAATATTTGCCCCGTTTTGTCCTCTTGAATTCTAACTTAATTTTCATATTGTGATCTTTCCTAGTTTTAAACATGCCACTCAAACTTATTCGTCTACTAATGTAATTCCACGCCATCTCTCCGCTAACAGCTTGGAACACACCACTTACATGTAACTAATCTCATGATTAGACCCGTATTGAATTTGCTTACAATGCTTACAATGCTTACAATATTGTGATTTTTTATTCCACCTTTTCAATACAATTGGTGGAATAAAGATCACAATATTGTAAGCATAACATACCGGTACCACTTAGTCGAGCAGCTCGTCTTCTTTCTGCCAGTTCTTCCCAACTCAAACTTTGCAACATTTTTGTAACGCTACTCTTTTGTCGCAAATCACACAGAACTAATCGAGCTGCTTTTCTTTGAATTTTCCCAGTTCTTGAATCAAGTAATCCTGGTGAGGGTCCCATACACTGGAACCATACTCTAGTTGGGGTCTTACCAGAGACTTATATGCCCTCTCCTTTACATCCTTACTACAACCCCTAAACACCCTCATAACCATGTGCAGAGATCTGCACCTTATCCCATTGTTACCGTAAGACCTGCCTGTGTCAGTATAAAGTGAAACAAATAACAAAAAATACCCACATGCCATTGCTTACTTGTCAGTAAACTTAAAAGATGAAATATATTAAGCATTTGCCAAGGAAATCCAATTGGTAAAGAAAAGGATGAAGTGTGCCATACAATTCATGCATACTGCAGGTTTGTGGGCAGCTGGAGTAATAGGCATTGGTCACAATATTTAAATAGGAGAAATCCGCTGTAGACATTAATGGTTATTTATAAATTCATCTCGTTTTGCAGATATAGCCAGTTATTTCCTTTTGAAATATAGCCAATCGCATCAGATGTGCAGACAATAAGTATTTCAGTATGTATGCTTTGCAGGTATATTTGTAACCAAAGCAAAAAGAAACATTACTTGAATTCTTTAGTCAAACTACTCTTTATAAAATATTTATATTTATAATGAACTGTCGTGCCAAGAGTGAATGGCATATGTAATGAGCACGAGCCAACTCTTTATCATATTACATCATTAATAAGTACGTAGCATAAGCAATTACTTGAAATCAAAGTGTAAACAAGCAGCAAATTTGGTAAGGACATAGTGAAAGCATATTTTTCCCTCTTATTGATGGTCATTTTAGATGGGCCACAACCCAACATGTCACCTATTCCCAAACAGGAAAGTTCTCTTTATTTTGGCACTCTTGTAAATATAATTTAAAGGCTTTTCCAGGCTGTTGAACACTAACTGTAACACCTACATACCTGAAAAAAAACACCCAATGGTTTTACATGTATATTAGGTGTTGTAATTTGTATATAACAAAGTGAAAACTTTTAAGTTACATTAACTGAGTCAACATTGAAAAGCATGGTTTCATTCTTTAAAAAACTCTTGTAAATGGAACTTACCATCTGAGTTTTATTACTATCTTCCTGTAAGACTGTAAATTTCTCACGTGCCTCCAACAACTGAACTCCAATTCTCTCCCTACTAGGAGTCTTGCATTTCTTCACAGCTGAAACATAAGACTAATTAAATCCAAGTAAACAAAAGTTAATGTTTCTAACAAGTATTCTGAACAGAAGCAACCGATGACTGTGTTTGTAGGCCTACCTGTGCAATCGCTATCACCTCCGAAAGTGTAAAAGCAGACAGAAGTCACTGATTGAATATAGCAGAGTGAATTTTCAATAAAACTTCATTGTCATTTGAGTGCTCATTATTATCAAACTAAAGCATACTGGTACTTACAATATTGCCGTGACCCTGAGCTTTGAGTAGGAGTTCGTGGTGAAGGTATTTCTGAAAATACCCTTCCTTCAATTGAATTTTCCGATTCAGGAGGCACCTCTAAATTCTTTTCATGATTACCTATAAATAAATCACTTATTATTATTATTATTATTATTATTATTATTATTATTATTATTATTATTATTATTATTATTATTGCAAGTTTCAAATAATGCCCAGAATAAGAACAATGTTGCAGTTTGTGAAATACTTGCCAATCTCAGTATCTACCACTTCCAGTGATAGCACTGTAGGAGTCGTCACATCTTTCAAGATATGTGTTTGAGGAAGAGCCTGTAGGACTGACACATCCCCTGCCTCGAGTTGAATCTGTAGGCTCTGAAATACAATCTATATTTTAAATCTTTTAAGAAGACTATACAAAAATGGTTATTACGTCTACTGTAAATAGTTACCTCTTCTTCTGGCAAGCTATCAGGGCATGCAGATCCCTCCACATACACAAAGCCAATCACTTCCAACACCCTTAGCTCAATAGCTGTAAGAGGTGTGGCAGTGATGGGCTTATTTCCTGTTGCATTTCTTTGGCGCCTGATATTGGCTGCTTTCTTAGAAGCAGAGAACTTAAGATCCCTGCAAACCTGTACATGAAAACAGTATTAGATAATGATTACACACAAATACACAAAGATTACGTATAAATACAATTAAACGTACAACTTGCCACTGTTTACTGTCCTTGACATTTCCTCTGGGAACGCTGTTGAGTATGTCTGTTAAAGCCTTCCACCTTTCACTTAGGCCTCGTTTCCCATCTTTCCCTATAAATTTTTCACGAGCGAAAAGATTGTGGTTCTCCATGTAAGTCACCAGTTCTTCTATCTGGCTTTCCGTAGCTCTTCCAGCTCTTGGAGTTTTAAAGCTGAAAGTGATATTCTACATTGTTTATTCATCATAGTTTATACTGCAATATTTATTAATATCTCATTCTTGTCAACAAAGACATATTGTAGAGAAATTCTACACTTCTTTCCAGTAAGCATATTACTGTGGCCTGAAAATTACACACATTTTCATTATATTGTCGACTGTCATGACAGTGTTCAATTTGCAAACCTCTATGAATTAACTAAGCACCTCCATACTCCTTAGTTTGCAACTAGCTCTGTAGCGTCGTTTTGTTCCTGTAAAAAACTGAACCTAACCGTCCTCGCTTCAGTCCCCCTCTACTCTTAAACAACCAAGTCTATTATTTTTCTAGGCAAGCTATCCTTGTTCGTTTACCTGAAGAATAAAATAATAATTACATGATCTAGGAAGGAGCATAAATATATTACTGGTACCAGAAATTTTAATAAATTTAACAGCAATAAAAGACAAATCTACATCAAAACAGACTTTCAAAATCCCCTCTCATCAGCTATAGATACCAGTACCCAAAACCTATTACAATTACAATTTATAATATCTACATACTGGTACTGTTACTATCCCACAGTGGAGTAAGAAATAGTGTATCGGTATAATGACATAAAAATGAATGGAAGAATATTTAAGGTACCACTCACAAATAACACTAATTCATTCGCCAGGATGTAGTAATATAGAAAGGAAATGAAACTGGTAGGGTGGCATGGAAAGCAGCATCGAACCAGTCTATGGACTTATGACACAACAACAATAAATTCGGTACCGGTCGACAGCATCGTACATGCATTAATTTAACACATGATTTTGAGTGCTTAACCTTACGCGTCTGTATAAACTAAGAGCGACGCTTTGTTGTGTGATAGTAAAGATAGAATTATTCACTGTTTCAATTCAATGTGCATATCGGTTTCGCTGTTTTAAACCAATAAAATACGGATATTCTTCTATTCTGCCTCATATAACACAAATAAATACCAAAATCAAGCACTAGATTACCACATCTAACACTCTACAATTAAAACAAAGATATTGTAAGCCACGTGGTGTTTGAGCGAGTCTGTTTCATTTGAATGTTCAAATCGGTAAGTTAAAATTTCGCTCTGTTTTAAATCAATAAAATTCTTTAATTGTAGTTTTGGATGTTTTATTCTAGTGCTTGATTTTGGTATTTATATGTGTTATATGAGACAGAATAGAAGTATTTTATTGATTTAAAACAGAGCGAAATTTTAACTTACCGATTTGAACATTCAAATGAAACACATATAAATACCAAAATCAAGCACTAGAATAAAACATCCAAAACTACAATTAAAAAAAAAAGAATATTGTACGCCACGTGGTCCTATAGACCTAAAATGGGAATTCGATACTCTTGTTAATCCTAACATTCTAGTAATTCCTATAATATTATGCTGTTCATAAAACTATTAACACTTACCTCGAATAGTTTCTTGAAGACGTATCAATTTCAATAGCAAAAACCTTTAAAGAACAATGTATAAGCCTACGGCTCTAGTACGGTACGTTCAAGTGAGCGCTGAATTGGTTTTGAACGAAGAGGTTTTGAAGACCACCGCGCTTAAAGCGTTTCATTAACAGCTCTACTCACTCTCCTGTAAGAGATCATCACTTCTTATTGGTGTCCGGCTCCATGGCCAAATGGTTAGTCAAAAATTCTAGCCTTCGACCGTGGTGTTCCAAAGAAACTATTTTTACCGACCGAGTTGAGTGACGCCACACAGCTCTCGCTTGCACCGATTCGACAGAGTACAGAATAGCTCAGCGTCAGAACTATCGGCCCTGCAACCTATAATACTCGGTGACATGCCGATCCGAACGTCGTCGGTTGGCATGTACGGAATAGCACCCCAGGATAACGCAGAAACCGATATCCGTGATTTACGCATGCGCAATATGCCACTCTCTCTCACCCGTCTTCGTAATCGCAAGTCGTGTTGTTGGGGTTAGAAAACTAGTACATGCCTGCCATCTGTTGCCCTTACAGGAATTTAACTACGGCAGCAAAGAATAGTACATATAGTTAACACTAGTGTTGGAAAGCATCATTACTACCAAAAGTCACGTTAAACTGCCAAATTCCGATTGATATTTTGTCCCAAATATATTACTAATACTTACTGAACATCTATTCATTTACCTTATTTGGAGTAATTACTTCTTGGAGAGAAACTTGACTTAAAAATCATTGAGGCAAAAAATAGCGAGAAGATGATACCAAATACAGTAGAGACAATACACGACACTTACGGATATCGCCTTGCTAAAATGGGAGACAATTCGATGGTGGCGCTCCTAGTGACTTGACCTGAACAAATCGCGCTAAATTCAAATATCAATGGAAATGTATATACGGAAATGGATAAATAAATTACGTACAGAAAGAAAGTGGTATTGAGATATTAACTTCGAAGTTGCTAAAGCAATTCTGGATAAATGAATGAAGAATTATTTAAATTATTAAATTATTTAAATTAGACATATAAACAAGGTGTGAAATGGACTGCTGTGAAATGGCTTGATCTTTCATTTATGCATTACTTTTTCAGCTTTAGCATACCTGCCTGAAATCTTACGGTTGGATTTGTCTTTTTTCCTCATTTAAAAACAATGTATCATCACATTAAGACATTTGTCAATTAAAAATATCGGCACATTCCTTACACATTATGATGCAATGAATTAACATTTAATAGCTGGACAATTTTCCTCTTAACATGAAGCCTACTAACAGAAAGAAAATCTATAAAATCCCGGCTTTAATCTGAGAAGAGGGATAAAAGAAAGAAAAGTTTGAAAATGTTGTCGATAGTGATGCTTTGAGGAATATTTACGTACAATTAGAGTTAAAATGTAACATACCCTTGGCTGTATAGTCGAGGATTTTTAAAGTCGCTGGCCTGGAAATGATCTGAACAGATCTTATAATTCTTATACAAGCGTAACGTCCCTTCTTTCTTGTACACTTTATCCAAATCGCTTCTGTGACATTTCAAAACCCACAGATCACACCTACAACAACACATCGGTATTGAAGGTTAACTGCTGCACTATACAATAAAATATGCGTATTATATTTTAAGCCCGTTAAAACATGGGTCGAGCAGGTCAGAAGATTATGAAGTACTATAAAAATCTCTGTCACTGGAAGAATATATATGCAAACACAATATTACTTACATGTTCTTGTCACGAGGGAACCTGAAGAACGAGCGCGCATTTTTCTCTACTTCGTAGTTACTGCAGCCAAACACAGCACATACCTTTCCCCTCATGTTGAGAGGAGATATCAAGGAATGACACACGCTACTATTTAATTATGTCAACTCACTGAAAACGCATAAATAACACAAAAAACTTCACACAAAAATACACGTGCTCTTATGACAGAATCAGTACCGTTCAGGTCTATCCGCTAGAGTGAGCTCCAATAGCTGTCCCTCGATATCTCGCTCAGTGTCGTGTATTGTCTCTACTGTATTTGATGATACCAATGAAGATGCTAACTGCCTAGCCCACACGAGTTCGTAAAATTAAGTTACCAACGTTGTCAACAGTGCGAACACACATCCCTAAAGTTTCCTTCTGTTTTTCAAATGTGATACTAGTGTTTATAAAACATTGCAGTATTTATCATAATTCGTTATATTATTGTACGCTGTGCAAGCGTGTCAGTGTACTATTGTGTCGTACAGAAACTTAATTTTTAGAACATAAAGAAGTTACAATCTTATGTCCGTGTGTGTGTTTTTGTGCATTGTGGTTGCGTCCACAATCTTTGTACTCGGGAAAGGTAAGGAGCTACAAAATGAGTATGAACAGTGTCCAGATACCTAGAAAGACAAAAGACAAAAGTTTCCTCTCTCTCTCTTGAGCGCAAACTTGAGATTAAGAATGCCGGCCGCCCACTGCCTGATCTTGATATAACGATGCAGATTGAAAGTAAAGAAATCGTGCGTAAATTCAGAATGGATATAGGCCCTATGCAAAAGAATCGAGTGGATGTTTGGGTGCGAAATTACCTACAGGATGTTTTGTTTCCCCTGTTTATTTTTTGTGAGTGATGAAAGCGAAGGGACTTGGACCAAAGTTAGAGTGGTAGTATGTGGGGACGAAGGGGGGGGGGGGCGGCACAAGAATTCTTCCTTCTGTTGAACCCCCCAGTGACGAAAGTCACGCGCCGCCACTGATACACGTGTATAAGAATCGCGAGGAATATGGTAGTAGTCCAGAGACTTGGACCAAATAAATAATGGGAATCTACGATAAAATAGAGATGTTACAGAGGAAAATAATGAATCGGGATAATAAAGAAATATTTGATATAACGCACTCATGGAAGAATAATGAATAACAGCGGAACAGTATGAAATGTGAAATGCGAAGTAACGATGAGAAGGATTAGGATTTGCTGTTGAGATATAAACTAATTAAATGTGGTAATTTGGTTTAAATGTGACAAGTAGGGGAAGTGATTGCCGACAATAATAACTCTACAGTTCTGGTAAGGACAATAATATTTGTGTCACCGCATGCGTATACTGCAAATATGATGAGGATAAATTTGTATTTTGAATTAACTAGGGTAACCCGTGTTGTTTGAAAGTAAATATAAGGTGGATAATGAATTTTGTGGACCTAAACATATAATGAACTATTCCCCTTTTATTAAAATAGTGTAACGTAACGTAAATTTCGCGCAGGTAAATTTTGTGCCACTTAGATTTGGTCTAGAATTTTATTGGATTTGATTAATAAAGTCAGGTACGAAGGTCGTGAATTTCAAGTTTTGTAAATAAAGTTTCATTGCATATATTTTATTTTTTTTTTGTTTTGCTTGTTGGGTCTTGGTTGCTCTGTTTGGCGAACACTATTCTGAGTGTTATGTAAATATTTGTAAATACCATTTTTGAAGTGCGTCGTATTCTGATAGATATTAGGGTAGATAAAGGACAACCTCGTGTTCACAGTCTAATAAATGTCAGCATTTTCTTTTACGGTAGGCTTAGGCCATGGCAACGCAGAACATAAGATATTAAATTGGTTTGAATTTAGACGTCACAGTCAAACATTTGTAACGTGAATGTAAATCATGTCAACTGATCGATTCTGTATTGTGTTATGTTAATAGTGTAAGTAAACGCTACAAATATAACCAGAGAGTGTGAGAGGTAATACCAGTGTGATTGACACTAAATGTGGCAGAGGCAATCAGGAATATTTAATTTAATTTTCATGTATAGATAATTTTCAGTTGACCTCTGACAATAAATGTATTTTCTTTTCGATAAAATTTAAGTCCAGTGAGATCACAGTGTATTTCAATTAGACTTTTATCATGGCAGATAATTTGGTCTATAACATTATTGTGTTGTTAAAATAGAGACGGCCATGATAGGCGACTTACAATCATTTAAATTTTGAGTGTATTTATACGCAGAGAAATGAAACGATATTTATTTCGCAGTGTGTGTTCATGGTAATTTACAAATTAAGGTCACACATTTATTTCATGTTTTTAATTACAAATCTCCCTGAGGAAAAATATTGGAGTCCTGCGTTCATGCTAACTCGCATTTGTATCCCACTTCATTTGGGTTTTCATCATTTGCTTTGTTGTTTCATCGGTGTTTGGAGCTCGCTGAGATGTAAATGTAATTTTAATGTTCAGTTTTATAAGTTAGATTTTATGAGTGTAGTTATATTTGAGTTTCACATTTTTTTATCAGTATCATAGTCCTGTACTGTTTTATTTTCAATTTAAATTTTTGGATTTTTAATTATTCAAAATTCAATTTCATTTTATTTAATAAATTCTTTGTTCAAATTTCATTCAGCATGGGTTACTGTTTTTTTTATTAGCTAGCTTGATCCTTAGTTGGTTGTTTGCACCCCTATATGCCTGTTGTACGAGGAACTGCCGGACGGTCCATCCTGAGAAGAGAGTCTACGTGTGGTAAGTTATTTCCTTTTCAGTTGCCGGAGCCCAAGTCAACGAGTGAATCTTCCACACGTGCTCATGTGAAAAGGGCACAATATAAAATAAGACTTTTGTCTGAACATTGCCCAGAATTTAAAAAGGATGGTATTTCTGTATCGGTCGTGTCCACAGTAACAAGGAAATGCACTTTTTAATTTTCCGTAATTTCTGTATGTATGTATGTATGTATGTATGTATGTATGTATGTATGTATGTATGTATGTATGTATGTATTGTACCAGGAAAAGTTGTGGGCAAAGGGCATGAGTAGGACCTCAGGGAGTGGAACTGGGTTTTGGAGCCGATACAGAGAAGGATAGTCTCGCAGAGCGAATAATAGATGGTAAATAATTTTTTTTCTTAAAACAATTTATTAATTTTTCACCCTGCGGTATGATTATTGACTCAAATTTTGCATAGAAATTAAATGTCGAAAATAATCTCCTTAAAAAAATGGCATAAATATCATTGGTTTCAAAGTCTTTCATATGGGGAATTTCCACCTAAAGTCTTTTTAAACCTAAGCACACTTTTATAATTGTAAATGAGAAAATTATCGAAGTGTTCAGTTCTCAGTTCGTCAATCTCGATATATAGCACACTTGAAAGCCTACAGTCTTTCTATGAGAAATGAAACTGAAATTAAATTTATCACTTTTGAGAAATTATGAAAATTGTTCACACGCGACACTGAAGTTTCACTGTTCAAAATAAATGAAAAAGTTTAGTCAGTTTGTTACTCACTTATGACAAGAACTGTTGCTACCAAATGTCGAAAGATGGACGTCTGGAATGTTCCATGTAGAATCAGGATTGGCGATGTTGACGTTCCCAATGAGGTGATGACAGCTGGAACTGGATCACGTTGAGTTGTAGCTTGTTCGGGTGATTTTCGCACACGAAAATTTACTTAGTGTGAGTAGTTTATCACTGACACTGTTGAACACTATTTATGGCGTATGAAGAATCACAGTCCTTTCTGTACGAAATGCTATTTACAGTCGTTATTGAAACGTTCATAATCACACAGTTCACATAAAAGAAAAAAGAAAGTAAGTCGATAAGCACAGTCTTTGAACACAGTCTGAAGTTGCTAGGGATTATTTTCTGCTAATCCTGTTACTATAATGTTATATTAACACAGAAAAGTTCTCACTTTTTCACTCAAATTACTACTGTGAGTCTTATGTTGATGTGACGTGAATATGAGTTCTGGTAATTCTAAGTATTAGGCTCAGTAGAAGTTCAATGTTACTTGAAGTTACCTAAGTCCACACGTAATGAAATAGTTAATATTTGTACTCCAATAAGTTCACTCGCGTTACAGTCTTAAGTGTCTTTAGGATTATATTGTAATCGCGACGCGGTATACTAACTGCAGTGCGACGTCCTTTAATAATTCTATCGGTGATAGAATTTCGTGTTCCGGAGATACGACGGAAAGTACTTCTACCGTGACTGCGCGAACATACTGTACGCGGGCCGGTCTCTTCGCTATCTCACTCACACAGCTGTTTGCTTGTCCTTGTACTAGTTTGCGGGCTGTCTGGCCTTGACATATATAGATACCAGCGCAGGGAGGGGTGGCGGCTCTCTCGGCCATGTGACCGTGATTACGTAATTTCGTTGAGACTTTAAATTATTATAACTCAACAACCGTTTGATGAATTAATTTGAAATTTACAGGGATTAACTTTTATGATGTTTGCTATAATTCAGCGTTTGTCCCGTTGAAACTGGTTAAGGCGTTAAAAAGCTGTTAAAAGAAAATTTCTTTCGAGAAATATCTCTAGGGGAGGTGAGCTTCAAGCGACAGGTGACGTCACTTGACTCCGCCTAGCGCACTCGTAGGGTCTGGTACATACTGGAACATTCTTTACATGGATGTTCGTACGTCGGTCGGATTTTTAATGCTGGAAATAACATTTCTTTCAATTAACATGGACCAGGACCTAGGCCTTCCTGGTACAGTATGTATGTATGTATGTATGTATGTATGTATGTATGTATGTATGTGTCCGGCTCCATGGCTAAATGGTTAGCGTGCTGGCCTTTGGTCACAGGGGTCCCGGGTTCGATTCCCGGTAGGGTCGGGAATTTTAACCAACATTGGTTAATTTCGCTGGCACGGGAGCTGGGTGTATGTGTTGTCTTCATCATCACTTCATCCTCATCACGATGCGCAGATCGCCTACGGGCGTAAAATCGAAAGACCTGCACCTAGCGAGTCGAACTTGTCCTCAGACACTCCCGGGACTAAAAGCTATATGCCATTTCAGTTTTTATGTATGTATGTATGTATGTAGGTACACGCATCACAAGAAAACGGCTGAAGAGAATTTAACGAAAATCGGTATGCAAAGTCGCTACAATCTAGGCCATAAATAATTTTATTCACGCTGAATGAAATTGTGGTTTAGGGGAAGGCCTAAAATTTAATTCTCAAATTTTTATGTTATTAGTGGTTCTATACTAATGAAAATCGGTATACAAAGTCGGGGAATAAGTCGCTACAATCTAGACCATAAATAATTGTATTCACGCTGAGTGAAATGGTAGTTTAGGGGAAGGCATAATATTTGATTCTCAAATATTTGTTATTAGTGGTCCTAACGATAAATAGTACATAACTATAGTTGTATTTCTGACAATTTATGTGTTATACATTGTTACCGTACCGGCTATGATCATGAATTTGGATTTTTGTTACTAAGTCCATATCAGCGCCGAGTCACGAGAAAATGAGTAAACAGAATTTAATAAAAATCGGTATATAAAGTCGGAGAAAACAACTACAGTCTACGCTACAAATAAGTTTACAAGACGCCCTAATATCACAAAGTCGAAAGAAAACTAAATGTGAAGGCCTACAATATAGAAATCTCATAAAATTGATCAACAATAACATTACATTGACCATTGTTTGTTGTGATGTGCTTTGTGTCTTCTGTTGCCACTTATCTCCGGTAGATAGGATTACTGCTGCGTACCGAGAATAGGAAAGGGCTAGGAGTGTGAAGGAAGCGGCCTTGGCCTTAATTAAGGTACAGCCACAGCATTTGCCTGCTGTGAAAATGGGAAACTACGGAATGCCATCTTCAAGGCTGCCGACAGTGGGGTTCGAATCCACTATCTCCCGGATGCAAGCTCACAGCTGCACGCCCCTAACCGCACGGCCAACTCAGCCCATCGTACCGAGTGTAACAGCCTGCCTGAATATTGAGAGTTAGATAACTTTCTTCTTTAGCATGCCATTCCTCTCGTTCGTAAATTTTCTGATACTACTGATATATAACACACTGGTCCATCATAGCATTCGAGCTATTCAATCTCTACTCTGATTGGAATGAGCAGTTTGCATGTTTAACGAAATAATGGCAGAGGAGTGTTCACGGCTGTCTGCGGCCTGGTCATTCCCGCTCGGGAACTTTGGATTGTTAGATCGGCACCGTAGTACTGTTCGTAAAAGTGAGAAAATGTGCGGTTTACATTTGATCGAGTATCTTACAGTATATGATAGCATTGCTTTTAATCGCTACATTCCTACTGACATTTTTGTAATGACCTATGTTTACTTCAGTTAGGAAAACCCCTAAGACAATCTTTCTGAGAATCCCGTAGCGAAGCACGGGTACAGCGGCTAGTTTAAGAATAAAACTCCCTTGTCCACTGGATTTACATTACTGTATTCTCTGTTCTATCATTGATAGTTATTACCTATTGTGACGAGTCACCTGTTGGAAATGTACAATAAGCCACTACTCCACTCCACACTCGTATGTTGGGTATTCAGCCCGAAGGCTGGTTGGATCCTCAACAGGTTCACCATTAGCTGTCATAGATGGCCTAGGTGTCACTGAAGAGACGTACTAGGGAAATGAGGAGTGATGTAGTTTCCCGTTGCTTTCCTCACTGAGCCAGATGTTGCTATTGCAGATCAGTCTGCCAAGCCCACTGAAATGCGTGCACCAACCGACCCCAAGAGCGACATTTTCACACCATTCATAGCAGGGGCTGGCTTCATAAGGAATGGCATTACTAGCATCGCTCATACCTCAGCCACTTTCATATTGTCAAAGCCAAGTATAAGACTGAGACAGGTCAACATGGGCGTCCGTACGACAGTTGGGCCAGACCTGGGGGTAAGTAGTAATTTTAATATTTTGGAAGATAAATGGCGATTTGTATTCTACTCTAGAATAACCCACGGTATCCGCTGCCTGTTGGTGGTGGGCGGTACTACCGCTTTTACGTAATACTGACTTTTAAATCATTTTCTTGAAAGGAAAACCCGTGGCTACACTAGATTTTTGCCTTTCCCTGAGAGCTAGAGGGTGGGCCGTGGCCCCACCTTGCCCCCGGGTATGGGCGCCCTTGTAGGTCAATGAAAGTATCAATTTTATTCTAGCCCATGCCAGAATACATGGTGCACTGTAAACACTACATCTTGCCAGCAAAGGCCTTCCACACTCGTAACCTGACTTAACATTTATTGTTATACACTAGTGCCGTAGTCTAGGCTGTTACAAATATTATAAATGTATGTCAAATCGTAATTAGTTGTTTAAATGGCGCATTCGATGAAATTAAATTATGGTTTCCTTCTGGGAACTTAATTTATGATATTGTTGTTTACGTATTAGTCAATATTTGAAAACATGGTTTCTTTATTATCTCCTGTCCGTATTTATAATACAATTAGATCAATAGGATGCAGGCAATGACTAGACAATTTAGGTTCTTTCCAACACAGTCCCTGTACCAGTACATGGTCTCCTTGCGCATGCGTATAGAGCGATATATGGATGCGTCCGTGTACTGACAGCAAACTGCGTGTTGGAAAGAACCTATATTGACAGAAGTTGCTTCGCGTCCCCATCCGGCACATTACGTTGCTCCGCCCCCTCCTTCCTGCCAGCAGAAAACATAGCGGAGCTGCTTTCAATTTTCCTCACAGATGGCAGGTCATTCGCCAGTCTATGTAGTGTATAAGTCGTTGGTCACTTCTAGTACGCTGGAGACTTCACAGGCGATTGTCAAGGCCAGTATAAGGAGCGCAGCGAGAGATCTACTCGGCCGGGGCTAATGCGAGGTCCAAGTGATTACGAAATAGAAGAATACTCCCTGAATCCCTGACTCATCATCACCATGACAATCGTAGTGACAGCTGTTGTTTTCTTCCTAGTAAGGTAACAATACTTATGGCTCGTTTACAGTTTTACAATAAGATTTCAGCTGAAGTTATGAATCTAAGTTGGAGGTGAGTTTAAGTACCTATGATTTTTCGGTAAATCTTTACCAAATTTTTACCAGCGGAGGTAGCGCTGTTTGATGTCCATTTTTGGCTAGGGATGTACCGTACTTTGTTACTTGCGACTGCTACCAACTGAGAAGGAGGGACGTTGGGTGGACCCGCTGATTAATTGATTCGTTGCTGTGTCTATAAATAAATTACTAGTTCCTGATATTCAATAGCAACTTATGGCACGGTGAGGAAAGCAACGGGAAACTACCTCACTCATTTCCTTAGTATGCCTCTTCGGTGACACCTAGGCTATCTATGACAGCTGTTGGCGGAGGTGTGGAGGATCAAACCAGCCTTCGGGCTGAATACACAACGTACAATACGCGAGCCCGAGGTTTACGGGTGAGGAGTTAGCTCAGTCGGTTTTTGTTATACTGCCAACTGGATGGAAATGAAATCTGAACTGAATCGATAATATGATCGATCGATATGAATTCTCTAAACATTTATTATCTTACGTCATCAACTGTGTCACACATACATCATTTAACATTATATAACATTTCTCGATGCGAATCTTGTTACTAGCATGAATTATATAGTTTGGCTTTGCTGTGTAAACAACAACAGTACTAGTTCGTGAAGTGTACGCCAGATGTTGCCCAGCGATGAATAAGCGATTCATAGTTTGTGTTTCAAATGTTGCCAATATGGATATCGAAGGTAACTGAGGTCTACCGATTCAGCACTAAGGAGCTCAGGGCTCAAGAAAAGGTTCGCGTATTATACTTACTGTACATGTTAATAAGCACGTTATTCGTTGCTATGGTAATCAACAATAATAGTTACATATTGCTTAAAGATCACTGATTTTAGTGAACCGGACAAAGAAAATGTGAAAACTGAGAGAATAGCATGACATTGAGTATTAGGCGAGGAAACTCCTCTCCAGTAAAGTATGTACAAATTTGCTACATTACTTTTTCTATGTACGTTGCACTTAGTTTACATGTGTGTATGAAATCATTTTTCATCATTCGTTTCCCCTAGACCAATTATGGGCAGCCCGGACCAAATATAAGACTTACTAACAAATTGTAGGAGAAATGAATATTTTTAAATAAGTGACAGCAGAATAGTCTGTTGCACACTGTTGAAAATTCTAATTAAATTTCGATTCACACATCTCTAGGACGTGGCGGCATCTTCCGTGAAAATAAATTTTCGTCGCCTTGTAAACAACTCGATGAGTTCGAACACTTTCCCTAATGGTATTCGCCGTGACCTTCAGTGCTTCTCCGTGGTCCGTACCCGCAAAACGTATTCGCTCGCCAACGATATTTTCTTGCTTTCACGGACGTGATTTCTCTCTTCGCACCTCCCCGCTTCTCAGTTATCTTAGAGTGCTGTGGTTATCTGTGTAAGTTTGAAATGATTCTTACCTCCCGAAACGAAGGACAAACTGCTGATTGAATTAGTGAAAGCATACTCTTTTTTTTTTTTAATATAATTTAGCTGATCCGCAATACATGGACAGTGGCTTGAAGAAGCGTTTATGGGACGAAATAGGAGAGAAAATGGAAGATGAAAGTAAGTAATTATAACTTTTTATTACTTATCCGATTAAGAAAAACTGTGTGTGATAGTTGATCCAAATTTAATGAATTAGTAACATTATAAACAATCATATAGGCCTGTATAATATAATAATATCATAGTAATGATAATATTAAAATATGACATTCTGAGAACTTGATATATTAGCAATTCCTTCGGTGTAATTGCAGGTCTCCAAATGTGTTATTTTTCGTTTTTAAAGGTGCGACCTTAAATAGCACACTGAATGTGTATTTCTGCTCATTCTGAAATATCCGTGAAATGTTATTTTGAGATCCATCAAACCCCTATACAGGCCTAGAGTAAAAAACTGTCCTATACCCCTGCGTTTTCATACAGAATGAGCCACTGTTTCTTTTCTTCCTCCCCTTCATCCAAGATTACAGCACGGAACAGATGTGAGAACATACGTGATAAATTCTTGTTGGAAAGACCGGGTACGGAAGCGGAGAGCGGGAGATGTGTGAATTGACCTTTAGACTTCCTTTTGTGAGAAATGTTTCATTCTGACAGTGACAATAGCAGCTCCCTCTGTGGGTGGGGGCTGTAGAATGATGCCCACAGTATCCCCTGCCTGTCGTAAGAGGTGACTAAAAGGGGCTCGGGCTCTCAACTTGGGAGCGCGTGTTGGCGACCACGGGGCCCTTAGTTGAGTCCTGGCATTGCTTTCACTTATTTGTGCCAGGCCCTGCACTTTCATCTATCTTATCCGACCTCCCTTGGTCAACTCTTGTTCTTTTCCGACTCCGAAGGTATTAGAGCACTCGAGGCCTAGGGAGTCTTTCATTCCCATTCCCTTCCTGGCCCTTGTCTTCCTTTGGCCGGTACCTTCATTTTTCGAAGTGTCGGATCCCTTCAACTTTTTCTCTCTGATTAGTGTTAATAGAGGATGGTTGCCTAGTTGTACTTCCTCTTAAAACTATCTGGTGTCGCACTTGTCCTGTACATCATGATAGTATATAAAACAACCGTCTTGGCACCAGCAGTATAGTGTTGCTACTTGATGACCGGGCGAGTTGGCTGTGTGGTTAGAAGCGTGCAGCTGTGAGCTTGCATCTGGGAGACAGTGTGTTCGAACCACACTGTAGGCAGCTCTAAAGATGTTCTCCGTGGTTTCTCATTTTCACACCAGGAAAATGCTGGTGCTGTACCTTAATTAAGGCCACGGCCGCTTCCCTCACATTCCTAGGCCTTTCCTATCCCATCACTGCCATAAGACCTATCGGTGTAAGTGCGACGTAAAGGAAATTGTAAAAAAAAAAAAAAAAAAAAAAAAAGCTGGATGACTGGTGCAGATTTAGCTCGGTATACAAAATGTTCAGACCCTAATATATAAAACACCCCACATACGAAAATCTGTCTTGGCAACATGTGTTCATTCATTTCTTTAAGTGACTGTACATGTATTTAAAGGTTCATCTGCTTTCTGTATTTTAGCAATATATGAAAGCAACATTATTGTATAATTATATCCGCTACTTTATGGAACTTTATTTTGTTACTAGTGTGAAGATTGCCCCTGGTGCTGCTGAAATGCGTGGTGATGTTACCATCGGCAGCAATAATGTAATTCACCCGCAGTCAATAATCATTGCTGAAGCCGGGCCAATCGTAATTGGCTCGAACAACGTCATTCAAGAGCGTGCAGTTATCATTAACAGGTAAGAAACTATTGCCATACTCTGAATGATTCAGCTACATGCTTGGAGGAGGTTATGGAAAACTGGCAGTTGTATTATAGAAGTGCCTGAGTGCTCATCAGTTTTTGAAATAGCACATTCTAGAACTCTTCTACACTATAAAATGCCTTTCTCCTTAAAAATTGTGACATTATCCTGTTAAATGCAGCTTTGTCTAACGTTCGAATTGGTAGTGGAAGCTTATTGTACATCTTAAGCTGTTGATAACAGTGGCTGTTTGTGCTTTTACTAAGCCTGGAGTGAGGAGTATCCAGATCATTCTTGTATCTTGTGTCGCGCATGTGAACTGTAGATCTTTCTTTAAATTCGGAAAGATTCTCTTTTATATGTATAATACACTGACTGACAGAGCAAATGCAACACCAAGAAGGAGTGGTCAGAACTTTATGCCAATTGCAGGGTAGACTGACGTCACTGAGGTATGCTCATGATGTGAAATGCGCCGCTGTGCTGCGCACGTAGCGAACGATAAATGGGACAAGGCGTTGGCGAATGGCCCACTTCGTACCGTGATTTCTCAGCCGACAGTCATTGTAGAACGTGTTGTCGTGTGCCACAGGACACGTGTATAGCTAAGAATGCCAGGCCGCCGTCAACGGAGGCATTTCCAGCAGACAGACGACTTTACGAGGGGTATGGTGATCGGGCTGAGAAGGGCAGGTTGGTCGCTTCGTCAAATCGCAGCCGATACCCATAGGGATTTGTCCACGGTGCAGCGCCTGTGGCGAAGATGGTTGGCGCAGGGACATGTGGCACGTGCGAGGGGTCCAGGCGCAGCCCGAGTGACGTCAGCACGCGAGGATCGGCGCATCCGCCGCCAAGCGGTGGCAGCCCCGCACGCCACGTCAACCGCCATTCTTCAGCATGTGCTGTTCCAATATCGACCAGAACAATTTCCCGTCGATTGGTTGAAGGAGGCCTGCATTCCCGGCGTCCGCTCAGAAGACTACCATTGATTCCACAGCATAGACGTGCACGCCTGGCATGGTGCCGGGCTAGAGCGACTTGGATGAGGGATTGGCGGAACGTCGTGTTCTCCGATGAGTCACGCTTCTGTTCTGTCAGTGATAGTCACCGCAGACGAGTGTGGCGTCGGCGTGGAGAAAGGTCAAATCCGGCAGTAACTGTGGAGCGCCCTACCGCTAGACAACGCGGCATCATGGTTTGGGGCGCTATTGCGTATGATTCCACGTCACCTCTAGTGCGTATTCAAGGCACGTTAAATGCCCACCGCTACGTGCAGCATGTGCTGCGGCCGGTGGCACTCCCGTACCTTCAGGGGCTGCCCAATGCTCTGTTTCAGCAGGATAATGCCCGCCCACACACTGCTCGCATCTCCTAACAGGCTCTACGAGGTGTACATATGCTTCCGTGGCCAGCGTACTCTCCGGATCTCTCACCAGTCGAACACGTGTGGGATCTCATTGTACGCCGTTTGCAAACTCTGCCCCAGCCTCGTACGGACGACCAACTGTGGCAAATGGTTGACAGAGAATGGAGAACCATCCCTCAGGACACCATCCGCACTCTTATTGACTCTGTACCTCGACGTGTTTCTGCGTGCATCGCCGCTCGCGGTGGTCCTACATCCTACTGAGTCGATGCCGTGCGCATTGTGTAACCTGCATATCGGTTTGAAATAAACATCAATTATTCGTCCGTGCCGTCTCTGTTTTTTCCCCAACTTTCATCCCTTTCGAACCACTCCTTCTTGGTGTTGCATTTGCTCTGTCAGTCAGTGTATTTGTAAGAATATATAAACAGGGAACTGTCATCATTTTTAGGCTCACAAAGAAAGTTTTACATGACTGTCTAAATTCTAATCCAGCAATTAGAGGGACTGCCTTTTTCTGCCAAATAAATGCATTATTTGATGTAGGACAATTGCCCCATAACCTGATCCCATACAGTATATCAGGGTGAAAGAAAGCCTGATAGGATGCAAGCAGCATATCGTCGCTGCCGGGACGAAACCTCCTATGTGAAATATTTTAGCTTAGAACTTTGGCCGGTAAGGTTCTGTCATCTAAGGTGCAATATTGTGTGAATATTGTCAAGGGATTCTCGCTCTTCATAATGTATGTGCTGCGGGTCAGTATATCCCCAAAAATATTATCACATAGGTTTTGTCGCGGCAACGACGATATCCCGACTGACGCAGGTTTTCAGTTTCCGCAACAGATACCCCACCCTGGCTAATCTCTTACAGAGTTCTGAAGTATGTATTTCCCAGGTAAGTCTTGTATCTACATGTAGGCCTAATAATTTAACAGAATTATAGCAGTCATTATTTAGAGTGTGATCCAAGGTAAACAGGATATTTTCTGTTTTAGTGACATTAATATTTAATTTATTGTGAAGAAACCAGTTTTCAGCAATATTAACAGATGTGTTGACTTGGTTTCTTAGTGCTGTGATATCAACATTACTATTTAGGAAAGTTGTATCATCAGCATATAGAATTGATGTGCAGGGAACATTACATGCTAGGTCATTGATATTGTAACAGTAACTGCCGTACTTGGGCTAGAAGGGCATGCACGGTACAGAAATGGACTGCTTACAGAGGGAGAGAAGTTTGTTGAAATAATCTTTGATTCAAAGAAGACTGAGTTTATTAACAAAAGTTCAAATTTCATATCACCTCTGTACAGAAGAAATACTGGGAAGTGTCCTTTCCTTTGTCCTACTGCTGGCGACGTTTCCGGAAATCCGGTTGCTACTCTCGTACCTACTACCATGGGTCTCCTCTCTGCGTCATGTAAACACGATTCCTCCCTCGATGGAAATTCTAGACGTTCTGAAAGATCTATAAT
Source organism: Anabrus simplex (assembly GCF_040414725.1). Lineage (NCBI taxonomy): Eukaryota > Metazoa > Arthropoda > Insecta > Orthoptera > Tettigoniidae > Anabrus > Anabrus simplex. Next base: position 23,103,538 of record NC_090265.1, read on the forward strand.
TTCCAGAAGATTCATACGGTGTCTAGAAGATCTATATGATGTAAAAGTTCTAGTAGTACGGGCGTCGAGACTCGTCACGTATAGGATGAACGTGAATACCCTGGACGTGTTAATTTGGAAAACGGCTTCTGCACAGACGAGAAAGAGATAAAATAATGACCTTAAACAAGGTTTATAACACATGGAAATCGTGTAATCGAGGAATGAATTAATAACTATCACTCGGTAGAATGTCACTAGAATCTATCCCGTGTTCTGACACTCATCACTTGAAGTGAATTCTATACGGCCAAATGTCAATAAAATCGAACACGCAATTCAATCGTTGCACTTGAAAAGTAAATAAGTGGAGATGAATGTCAATAAAATCGAACTAGCAAACTAAATAGCCGCATACAACTGTAGGATAATGTAACTTCGTATTGTCGAATGTCCAATGAAATTCACCTAGTAAGTTCGAAGAATGTGACACTTGGCATAAGTTGAAGTATTATCACTTGACAAATATTCCTAAGTCTTTTACACAGTTTGAAAGCAATCAGTTTGATCGGATGGAAACGAAAATATTTTACTTGTGAACTTATTCTTCTTCACACGTGTTAATTGAAAAATAAATTGAAACTTACTCTCTACTTTAACAGTCCTTGGTTCGATCATACGTAAGGTTGATAAATACAAGTTCAAATACACAGTTCACAGTCTATCGCCTACGGAAATATTTCTAAGTGTTTGAGAATTATTTACGCACGAGAAAATTGCAAATCCGTAGAGTAGTTATAGAGTTTAAGTTAACGTGATACTCAATCACTTGTCAATGTTCGACACTTGAGGAATTCTAAGCCTTTTAGCACCATTATGTCAATGAAAACTCTCGAAATATTTCAATCTGTTCAAGAATCTATCACTGTTCAGAACGTCTTATTCACATTGAAATATGAGCACTTGGAAAATATACACAAGTCTTAAAATACTCATCTTAAATAATCAACCACTTGTAAATGTTAATGTCGGCGAAGCGCAAGTTGTATCGTCGGTAAATGCAGAGTGGGTTTCGGCCCTTGGGTTTCGTCCCTTAAGAGGCCACGGCTTGTCCGTGGTCCAACAGCTCTGTACTCTGACTGGCCAACCGAACAGAGGAAAGGTGGCCACGGCTCTACCGTGGCTCTACGCCTCTGCATTCGGGAGACGGGACAGGGGCACAGTGCTGGACTTCACGCCTGGCCCCACCCGTCGGCTGTCCTGAGAATGGTTTTCCGTGGTTTTCCATTCTCCTGCACTAAGGCGAATGCCGGGACAGTTCGTAGTGTAGGCCACGGCCGCCCACCCCCTCACCTTCACCGCACATCTCCCTCACCGTAACAAATCTCCCGGCCTGAGAGGCCCGCCTCCCCCTTCAGGGGAGGAATGAAAATGTTTGGTAGTAGTAGTAGTACAAGTTGTATTATATCGCTCTTAGTTTGAGAAAAATTATGTCACTCGCGAACTGGAGAAACTTTCCAAGTCCACTTTCAACACTGCCGAGTTAAAGTTCGCGAAGAAATTAAACAGTCACTACATCACGGCTGCCACGAGCCGACCGACCGGGTTCGACCGTGGTACTGTGCACACTAATCTGCCTTTTTCCCCCTAAATTTTCATTCCCCACCCTGAAAGGGTGGGGCGGGCCACTTAGAGGGTGACACCCTCTCTCTGGCCAAGAGATGCAGGCGGGTCAAGAAGATGTGAGGGAGAAGGAAGGTGGGTAAACGAAGTGAGAAATGATAGGAGATATGTGCGAAGCGGAAGGTTAGTTGAGGGTTCCAGGGCAGAGATGCAAGGTTAGGAGGTGGAGGGTGGCGGTGAGATTACAAAGGGAAGTGGTGAGGAGTCGAAAGAGAGCTGGCGTCGGAAAGGTTTGGGGGGAAATTAGTTGGAGGAAGGGGTGGACAGACGGGTTGACGAGGTTGAAAGGTAGGTGGATAGGTGGAGTTAGCCGGGGGCGACAGTAGGCAGTGGTGGAAGGATAGCGAACAGGTCGGGGTGGGGAACGAAAAGGCTCCACTCTTTAATGATGGTGGTAAATATGGGCGCCGTTGTCGATCAGGTGTTGGACGTCTGCTGCCGTTGGAAGGTGGAGGCGAACCATGTAGGTAGGGCCGGAGCTGTTTTGTTTCCGGGACGCTCGTCGGGCGGGGATTCCTGTTGTTCGAAGTTCACGAAGTATGTCCTGGTCAGAGATGCTGGGGTCTATGCCACGGAGCACGCAGCGAGGCATACCGTGGAAAGATGTAGGTGGCGACGGTGATGTTGAGGATGTGGCGGCGGCTGTTTCGGCGTTGTCTGGTGGGGATTGTAGAGTCGATGGCGGTGTTGCTGTGGTAGAATCCAATGGCGTGGCGGGGAGTTTTTGGAGACTAGGTTGTGCGGGAGTCGAGGAAAAGGGAGAGATGATGACATAGGTGAAGGGTGGCAAGGCGTGATCGTAGTGACGGGATTATAGGAAGGGGTATGGGCGGACGTCGAAGTGGTAGTGGTGGTGGTGGCGATGATGGTTGTAGTGGTGAGGTAAATGGAAACGGAAGGCGATGTAGGTTGTGACGGTGTATGAAATTGAGTAGAGGTTACGAAGGGCAGAGTTGTTGGATCTGCAGCGATTTGGGCCAAGATGGGTGGAGGAGTAGGCTCCACGAGGTAGAAGCGGTGATGTATGTTGACTCCGGTGGCGAGGAGGCGCTTCCAGTAGTCCCGCGTTGGTAGGTATAGGAGAATCTGCGATGACGGTGTTAAGCTGGAGCCATCCAACAGCCGGTAAACATCGTGGACTCCGAAGTTGGCTGCACGAAGTCGACAATTAGAGACGTAGTATGTAAGAGAAGAGACACCCCCTCTGCCTTGGGAATTAGTCCTCCTTATGTACGTAAATCGTGAAGATAGCAGCAATTGCATTTCATTGAATATCTTTAGCTTTCGTCGGATTTGCACCAAACTTGGTGCAAGTGAAGACCAAAACTTTGGCAACACAGTGATGTTGTTCCCATAATTTAGTTATCATCCTAAGGAAAGTTATTAGGTATAGAATATTTCGAATGTCCTCTGGCTGATTCAATTTTTCGGTCACAAGGGGAGGCAGGCTGTGACGTCATAAGCTCCACGTCGCATACGAACTTCATGCCGCAGCCTGCTGTTGAGTCGGCGCTGAGCGCTCAATTCAAGCTCGAAGTGCGGGTACTTTATCTTGGACCAGCGTTCCTGGTACAATATAGACCAAAAGCAGGAAAGGTCCCAAAACAGACCCTTGTGGGACACCTAATTTAACAGTTTCCATATCAGATTTCTTATCACTTATTACCTCCATCTGTTTCCTCTGATTAAGATAAGATGCCATTATTTTCAGTACATGGACCCTTACTCCATAATAACTGAGCTTATGAATTAAGATTTCATGCGAGACACAATGAAAAGCTTTTGTCAGGTCAATTAATGTAGCACCTGTGACTGTTTTATTCTCAAAATTATTTAATATGTCTTTGATAACACATCCAACTGCTTTTATCGTTGAATGACCCTTTCTAAACCCAAACTGTTTGTTGTACAGCAAATTATTTTTGAAAAAGTACTCGTTGAGTTGCATAAATATACAGGATTCAATAATTTTACTCAGAATGGGTACTATTGTTATAGGGCGGTAATTTTATGGGCACATTTTATCCCCCTTTTTAAAGATAGGTATCACTTTAGACAACTTTAAACACTCAGGAAAATCACCTTGTTTAAGCATTAAATTTATTTAAAATGTCAATGGCATCAATATCATGTCAATAACTGCTTTGATTGTATTGTTGGTGAGACCATAAATGTCTTGGGTACTAGATGAATTCAAATTTGTAACAATACTTCTGACGACTGTTTGCGGATTTATCTCCACCCACCGAAAACCATTATTCAGTACATTTGAGGGAAGACCAAAGTTATGCAACCGGTCTTTAAAAATTATGTTTACTTGCATCCCCATCTGATGAAATGCTATTATCCTGATCACATGTGCTTTCATGTGCATTGATAAAATACCTTTTACGCTTCTAGAGGAATCACATCTTTGTTATTTAAAGTTTGACTAGCACTTCTTATGACAGACCATGCAGCTTTGCATTTATTGTTCGCACTTTGGATATACCTGTCATTTGCTGCAAGTTTAGCCTCATGTATATGTTTTTATATAATTTCCTGTAGTTTTTGAATATATCTCTATCCTCTAAATTATTATTTAGCTTATACTTATTATAATAAGCTAACATAATTTCACCCAAATCAGGCTTAAACCAGTTTCTAACACTATTTCTTGGTTTAGAGCTGTTGGCGTTAATAGTTACAACTTTTTCAGGCAAAGCTGAATTAAAATATGTAATTATCGTGTTAATGAAATAAGAAAATGCAAAGTTGGCATCAATCATGGCATAAAGGCTAGTCCAGACTGTTCTTATTAATTTGTCTTCGAATTCATTAACCTCTTTAATTGATATGACACGTTTGAGGCATTTTAATTCTTTTGATGACTGAGAAACTCTTCTCTTACAGTTATTATCTAGGCATGCATTTATGTGTACAATATAAGTCATGTGATCTTAACATATTAAGGAAGTTTTGAGTATTTTGTGATACCTCTAAGATATTTATATTGAAATCACCAGCTATAGCAATATTTTGATCATATTTACAAGTTAAATAAGAAATTAACTTCTCTAACTGTGATATAAATAATTTTACGTTGATGTTAGGGGCACGATACATAGATACTGCAACAAAATAATATTCACACAATCTAATAGCTACTGATTCACATAGGTTGTTATTATTATTAACGCAAAACGAAGAAATATCTATTACTTCAAATGTAAGTGTTTTCTTAACATATATTGCAGCTCCACCATGTGTTAGTGGGAAGTCTCTAGTAAAAATACTTCCTAATTCAAAATCATGAGGTATATATAGATTGGTCTCATCTCTAGTCAGCCAGTGCTCATTTACACACAAAATATCAGTAGGCCTTTTATTGAGTATTACATCTAATTCATCCAGTTTATTTCTAATTGACTGTAAGTTAATGTGAAAAATAACTATGTTGATCATGATTGTTTTCAGTTTTGTTTCTACAGGTTCATTGATTTTACTGAACTGATGAGAACCTAACCTAGTCTGTCTACCTTGCACATTAACACTATTCCCCAATAGAGTTTTAAAAGAACCTAACTTGTATAGACTAACATAAGTATTAATATCATTCCTCGACTCTATCACGACAGACCGACCTACATTCGTCATTTTCTCTAGGTTTTTTTAGAGGAGTGGGAGCAGTTTTACAATCCACATCTTGAATTGCATTAGCAAACTCTATTATACTATTTACAACAAACCTTTTTCCCAACCTATTTAGGTGCAGACCATGCCGGGTATAAAATTTTCTCCCTAAATTACATATATTTACATATTTTTAATTCTTGAAGTGCCTACATATTTTCAAAAGTTCTTCATTAACCTTGTTTACATCCTTGTTAACACAAGACCATGCCGGAAGATCGTGTCTATGAGGAACCGTAAATACTACAACTTTGGTGTGATGCAACTCCTGTAGTCGTGATCTGAGGGAAGAGATCATTCCTCTTGCATTATTCCTTCCCACGGCGTTAGTCTCTGCCAGATAAACAGCAACCCCAGTAGCTCCTAATTGTTCACAGTATTTGTGACTTTCCAAGGTTATGTCATTAAAGTTTGCACAAGGCTTATTCACAGCAGAAACATCATAGAATAGTACAGAGTAATAAATAAGTTACAAGATTGTGAGCAACTGCAACGTGACCTCGATAATGTTGTGAGATGGACAGCAACGGGGTTAAAAGTCAGGTTGTGAGTTTCACAAATAGGAAAAGTCCTCTCAGTTTTAATTACTGCGTTGATGGGGTGGAAGTTCCTTTTGGGGATCATTGTAAGTATCAAGGTGTTAATATAAGGAAAGATCTTCATTATGGTAATCACATAAATGGAATTGTAAATATAGGGTACAAACCTCTGCACATGGTTATGAGGGTATTTAGGGGTTTTAGTAAGGATGTAAAGGAGAGGGCATGTAAGTCTCTGGTAAGACCCCAACTAGAGTATGGTTCCAGTGTATGGGACCCTCACCAGGATTACCTGATTCAAAAACTGGAAAATATCCAAACAAAAGCAGCTTGATTTGTTCTGGGTGATTTCCGACAAAAGAGTAGCGTTACAAAAATGTTGCAAAGTTTGGGCTGGGAAGAATTGAGAGAAAGAAAACAAGCTTCTCGACTAAGTGGTATGTTCCGAGTTGTCACCGGAGAGATGGCGTGGAATGAAATTAGTAGACGAATAAGTTTGTGTGGCGTCTTTAAAAGTAGGAAAGATCACAATATGAAGATAAAGTTGGAATTCAAGAGGACAAATTAGGACAAATATTCATTTATAGGAAGGGGAGTTAGGGATTGGATTAACTTACCAAGGGAGATGTTCAATAAATTTCCAATTTCTTTGAAATCATTTAAGAAAAGGCTAGGAAAATAACAGATAGGGAATCTGCCACCTGAGCGACTGCCCTAAATGTAGATCAGTATTGATTGATTGATTGATTGATTGATTGATTGATTGATTGATTGATTGATTGATTGATTGATTGATTGATTGATTGATTGATTGATTGATTGATTGATTGATTGATTGATTGATTGATTGATTGATTGATTGATTGATTGATTGATTGATTGATTGATTGATTGATTGATTGATTGATTGATTGATTGATTGATTGATTGATTGATTGATTGATTGATTGATTGATTGATTGATTGATTGATTGATTGATTGATTGATTGATTGATTGATTGATTGATTGATTGATCATGCTTACTGTTGCAATTGCTTTCATGGCCCGTACTTATAGACATGATATTGAACCATTTCAATCACATGCTTCATTGGCATAATTTTAATCATGACAGAACACTGTGGACTTATTGCCCAACATAGTGTACCAGGAAAAGATGTTTATATTTGAGGCGCTTGACACTAAATTGATGAGCATGGACTATATCTTAGGGAGTGGCTTAAAACATTGGAGTTGGTACAGAGAGGGGTATAGTTCATCGAACTAAGAGATTTTTTGATAATCTGAGTTTATTGATAATTGAAAGCAAGTTAAATATCACCTTCATACAGTAGAATTGAAGTGTCGTGGCTGGTTGGTAACTCCGGGTCCTGAGATGGTGCTGGATACGGCCTGGGTAGGAACCACGCCCGCCTGGATGTGAGGTTTCTAGAATTTCTCGAAGTTCTGGAATTTCTTGAAGTTCTGGAATGTCTCGAAGTTCTGGAATGTCTCGAAGTTCTGGACGCACACGTTCCAGGGTTCGATTTAAGATGTGATTCACATGCGAGTTCCCTGCACGGCATTCCACTCATTTATGGCACTGTCAAATAGATATGACCCTTCAATTATTGCATCTACTCGTACAACGAAATGTGACAAGTGTCACTACATCCTTGATTCAGACACTTCATTGAATCGAAAATGTTCCAAAATAGTCACTTGGAAAACAGGATGATTGTATCAAGTATTTGACCTTGTACTGGTAGAATTAATGTGTAAAATGTAGTTCATGACGTGAGCTTACTAACATAGGCACGGTAAACTAGAATGTTCTATAGGATTACAGTCACCACAGTTCTTAGTGCACAGTTTATGAGGGTTCGAAACACATTGGCACATTTGCAATAAGCTGAGTAAATGAAATAGCACTCGGAAAATGTCTTATTCCATCGATAAGCAAAGTAAATAATCATTAAAGAAAAATGGTACTTGGAAAACGTCTAACTCCATAAATTGTGAGTTCACTTAAAATTATGTTGACATGAATCAAAGCACAAGTCCTGATGTAGTACTCGGAAAGTATTTCATGTTTCACAATCGAACGCAATGTTTAAAAATACCTTAAGTCCCACAGTTTGTCACAAGACATAAATTCAATGTGGTACTTCGAAGAAGAGTCATACCATTCACGTGAAAGTTTACGTTGACACATCTTATTGTAGAACACAAGTCCAACCTACACACTCGGAGAATTTCTATGTTCCTGAAATTGATCCACGAAAGTACAAGTTTGAAATATAAGTTAAAACGTGGTACTTGCAGAAGTCACGACACTCACGAGAATTCTAAGTTCTTTCAATAGTCACGGGATAACAAAGTCCCACCGCGACACTTGAAGAAAATAACAAAGTTCCAATGCGACACTCGAAGAAAATAACAAAGTTCTAATGAGGCACTTTAAGAAAATAACAAAGTCCCAACGCGGCACTCGAAGAAAATAACAGAGTTCCAATGAGACACTTCGAGAAAATAACAAAGTCCCAACGCGATACTCGAAGAAAATAACAAAGTTCCAATGAGGCACTTTAAGAAAAGAACAAAGTCGCAACGCGGCACTCGAAGAAAATAACAGAGTTCCAATGAGACACTTCGAGAAAATAAGAAAGTTCCAATCCGATACTTGAATATAATAACAAAGTTCCAACGCGACACTTTAAAGAAAATAACGAGGTTCCAACACTCGGATTTCAATTTTTTCAACTATAACTTCGGCACTCACAGTGCTCCTCCCGTCACCCGTGCCGCAGAGACGGTGGAGTAACAGATACTGAATTTGTAGCCCGGGTCGTCCTCCTTTTATACCCGATTGTGTGGAAGCATCTAGAATATGGGTGTTATCTACCCTTATAACTCTTAAAGTATACGGTGGATTTTCCTGAAATTTTGACAAGTTGCGTCCATTATAATAGTTTTTATGATGGCAGTGTCAAAATAGCAATAGTGTAACGCAAAATAGACTTTTGCGGGTAAGCTGGGACATTACCATATATGGTCATGTAGAGCTCACTCGAGGCGGCTACGTCACTCGCTGCGTACGTCATTGAGATCGGCGGGCTGCATACCTTCCCCCTCGCGTGAAGTTCAGTAAACATACTTCGAACTTCTCTTCCGTAGCGGCGTTCCAGGTACCACAGCTTTGCGTGGGAGTCTGTTTGGAAGACGGTTAGATACCGGACCACGCCAGCACGAAAGGGAGCGGCCAGGGCGAGGCTTTATACAACGAGTTTGTTTAACTTTGAATGATTTTGCTGGAAACCTCCGCAGCACTCTTTGTCCAGCCAGTTTCGAACTCCGCCAATCACGAGCTAGTATTAGGACTTTGCGAACTGCCGAACCGCGATGGTAGGATGACCAACTCTCTAACTGCATGTTTGAACCAATTTCATTTATGATAATAATCTGTCATTGCGCCTATATTCCACAGTTCGGATGTGTCCAGAAAGACTAGTATAATTTTTCTGATGCTTGAGAATATATTTGATGCCTACTTGAGGACTAGATGTTTATTTCGCATTTATCAACGGTTTCTCATTCAAACTAAACCGCCGCTCAACAGACTTTCTATTCATCAGAAAGGAGTTCCCGCCTTTTGAATAAACTCTACGAGTCTTTATAACTGCTAGTAACAAGGGAGCGTCATCCCACTCTCTGTCTGAATTTCGTGCCGTTTGGTCGATCGCCTGCCGAAGACCATATTTATTAGAGGACGCTTCATTCTGATATTTGAGAACTGAACCAGTGATATGTGTTGGAATATAATACAATTTATAACTGTTTAACTGTGTCACAATGTATGTGCAGTATTTTAATTCGATCCGGGAGTGATCAGTATAAACGTAATAAGATAGTTACCTCTATCTGTAACGGTCGTGTAAGTTACGCCAAGCGCGGAAGTGGCGTATTTATCTGACGCTATCAGGACGGTAACGAATGGTGTTTCCAGTGCCGCCTATAATCCGGCCGATAACTCACGTCAATATTTGCATAACCACAATAACAATAAGAGTCCGCGATCCCGGAAACTTTCGTAATCGTATGTTGCGTTGCCACGCCAAGGACTCTTCGCGTCCGTGCCGACTTGCCCAGTCAATGGTGAGCGGAACGAAATAATTTTTCGCTTGCAGGCCGTAGTCAATTAACGGCCAAGCATTAAGGGCGTGATCTTACACACGTGTGTGACTAGCGGCGAAGATACGGTGCCTAATTCAAACGTTTACAGGAGCAACATCAATCAGCACTATGGAGCCCAGGCCGAGCATCGATGGAGTGACTTCCCACATCCTGAAGACTGAAATGACCATGGTCTAAGTTCGTGATGACGCCAGTGGCCATGTAATCGTCATGGATGATAAAGCCGGCGCAAGATAAGCTCTTTGTCATTTTTAACATGCCTGGGTAGTAGTCGCACACTAGTTTAGATCAGCGGTGTATAAATAATTTAAAGTTAATTGTCAGCCAGAGGGAACAGTGGTTTTCCAACTCAATTTACAGTAATTACGTCCTGGGCTGATGCATGATTTTATTTTCCTTTTTATCCTTTTTTCAGTTAGTTTAGATGGGTTTGAGGGTATGTCAGTGTAGTTATAGGAGTGTTGTTTTGTGTTTTTCAGTGTATTCCATTATGTGGTCAGTATACAAGCTCTGATCGTCATTTACATAGGATATACGCCGGTGATGATGAATGGGAGATCAGTTTACAGCTGTAGTTTTTCTCTTTTATTTTATTTTCATGCATGGGAATTTCAGATGTGGTCAGGAAGCAGAATCGCGGAAATTCAACATTGTTAGATAGAGTCATTACTACACTAGGGAAGGACGACTAACGGTTTTATCGAATAACTGACCGGCCATGTAAGACGCCGGAAGTGCACGTTACGATAGATGAATGTTAACCTGGGTCTGGTTATGTGAGCCGTGTGGAATCACAAGTATACTGATGAATAATTCAGGGGTTGATAGGTTGAGACATGTGAAGGAGGCTGAAATTGCCGTAGTCATGACATAAGGAGGGTCGAGAACCCGTACACTGCAAAATGCAAGGCCCGAGTATGGTCTAAGGATTTACAGTATGTGATGTGTGTATTCATGTGAGAGAGACTGACGCCCGTATTGATGTGCCTTTGTTTTTAATCTGCGAATTGAGATCACAGGTCATTATAAGTAAGAAGCAGTAATGGTGCTGCGAATGTTGTGTATTTATCCTTGTCTCCGAACGAGAGTTAGCAGGTAGAGACCAACTCTTTTCTTGAGAAGTTAAGTGTACCGCCCCAAGGCCGTGTTTTCGTAGAGTGCTAGGTGGACCGTTATTCGTATTCTCTCTCGAAAAGTAGGAAGTTACAGGTACCAGCTGTTTGCGTTAGTGAAAGTGTTTTCAGAATGAATGGCCGTTGCGTCTGACTTCTGGACGTAAGCCATGTGTCTGCCTGCTGAGGAAGATTTCGATGACCACATGTGGATTATTCATGCATTTTCCATGTGTTACTTTTACAGGTTCAACGCCTACTTTATTTACATGTGTTATGATGCCTGTCTGGTTTGATTGATGACATGGGTGTGATGATGATGGCTGATTTGTTTGTTTGTGTTTGTTTTGTTTCGATGTGATCAGCGTTGCTTTAGGTTAATTTTGTGTGTGTGTTTTATTGGCTCGGTAGATAATTAGATGGTCACTGGCCTTGATGCCATCCAATTGCTATGTGGGCGGCCACATATTTAGAATCTGTGTAATTATAAGTTGCAGCTCAGGGCTAGTGTTGCATTGAATTGATTGGTTATTGATATGTAAATATGTATAGTTTGGATCGGTTACTAGTGTGTTTAACTATCAACCGCGGCCATGTATAGACATTTTTCGAAGCGCATCCCATAAGGGAATTATGACATTGAAGCGAAGATTGCGTCGACTTAAATTAAAATGTATTCATCCGAAGTCGATCCTAAGTCGTGTGTTGCTTTAGTAGGGCCGAGTCCCTAGTGTATTAAATTTGTGTTTAACATGGAAATGTCACTCCACATGTGACATATTTTACTTTGATTTTATGTGGCCAACTGTCTTTAGTGTTATATATTTTCATGTCGTAAGTGAATGGATTAATGTCTTTAATAAATCCATTGTACCCCCATTTCTCTGTCTTATTCACGTAGTCTATGTACCCGAATTCCTGTCATGTACCTTTGGTATATTGCTCATGACGAGTTTTGAATTTAGTTTCACCATATCATTTTTTCGAACGGTAACCACGTCTCTGCCGCGACTAGCCCGGGATATTATGAAGACGGGTACGGTACAATGTAGGCTTTTGGGCCTATGCCGTGTCAAGAAAATAAGGTGAAATTCTTTACGTTTCTCTGGGAAACGAAAAAATCTTGACACGGCATAGGCCCAAAACCTATGTCATGTCTATCATGCTTACTGTTTCTACTGTATTTAGTTCTGAAGAAATATTCCTCCTCTGACTATCGGCAAAAAGTCTTATCTTCACAGATTTCCGCGAGGTTTTGCAACTTGGTTTTACAAGATTCCTGTTACTTTCACTCCGAGCTTCCAACAAATTTACTTCAGAGCTGTTATCTATAGATTCATGAGTACCACTTGCAAAGGGTTCAAACCTATTCTTTAAAACAGGTAAGTGACAATCGTCCTTTATACGCTTTCCGAAGCCCGCCCGGCGCCGATTCCCATCTTCTACAGTTTTTAGGCCTAATTGTTTCACTTCGCACAGGTTCGTAATTCGAATCCAACCCGAGCTCTAATCCACAGTTCAAATACTTGCTCTCCATCACATCGAAATGAAACGGCGTATGGCTTTTAGTGCCGGGAGTGTCCGAGGACAAGTTCGGCTCGCCAGATGAAGGTCTTTTGATTCGACTCCCGTAGGCGACCTGCGCGTCGTGATGAGGATGAAATGATGATGAAGAGGACACATACACCCAGCCCCCGTGCCAGCGAAATTAACCAATTATGGTTAAAATTCCCGACCCTGCCGGGAATTGAACCCAGGACACCTGTGACCAAAGGCCAGCACGATAACTATTTAGCCATGGAGCCGGACTCCACCACATTAATTTTATCTTTAAGTACGTCATTTTCAGCTTTAATATTCTCAATGTAATTTTGCAAAATATTTATAACTTCCAACGCATTTTCATACTCTATGTCTTTAGATTTCGATCCGCCACCAGCGATCGCACAAATCACTCAGGATGCCTTTTTTGACTACTTTAAGGCATTTACCGCACTTAACATCAAATTTTACACTTACATTCTCGGGAGTAGACATAACCGTGTTCACATTGCCGGACGTCATTTTGCAACTTCTTGAATTCTTGACTTAATCAATGCTAAGAAAATTTGCAATTGGTAGTTGTTGTTGTAAGAACATTAACATTTCACTGTCTTCTTTCTCGCCCTCTCTTCACTTCGTCGTTCTCCAGTTAGAGTACCGATGGCAAAGAGTTTTACATAGCTGCCAATATAATGAATACATAATGCACTAATCGCATTGTGGACGAACATTACTGTCAGTTAAGACTTCTTAATGGTTCTTGATGGTTGCTATTAGTGACAGGGTTAGGTTAGAGTTTGGCAAGGTCATACAGTGAATGTTATTCCAGGCTGTGTCAAAATTACTGATAATGATGGTTAGAATGTTGTGTTTGACAAAATGACTAATAGTGACTGGTTATGTCTGTTCGAAAATCACAGCACGCAGTAATCGTGTTCATCACAGTATCGTTCGGAGCTTTTAAAGGTAGGAACGGTAGAGGAATTAGGGAATGGAATCATTTATCAAGTGAAGTGTACAATAAATTTCAGAAAAGTTCTTTGAAATCATTTTAAAAAAGTCTAGGTAAACTAGTGAAAGGGAATTGCTACCAGTGCGACAGCTCTAAATGTAGATCATTGATTGATTGATTGATTGATTGATTGATTGATTGATTGATTGATTGATTGATTGATTGATTGATCTTAATTTCATCACAGTAATATTTTCAGATCAGATTCGTGGTTAAAAAACATGATTTTGAAATGCCTTATCTTTCTCCTTAGGTACAATTGTTTTACTTGGGTTCCTACCCCCTACAATAATAATAATAATAATAATAATAATAATAACATACAATAATAAATCTTCATTATAGACTGTTATGCCTTTCAGCATTCACTTCGGAAGCCTCTGTGAATTTACTAACTGCCGTCACAATCCTCTGTTTGTAGAGATGGGCCACGGTAACTCTTCAATCGTGCGACGTCATGGGTCACCGCCATGACTGACTGCAAAAACATCAGTTTAGATTTCAGCGAGCAGGTACCTGTCAGCGCTCTGTATGTTATATTGTATTCTATTTTGTTTCATCCAACAGACCATACAGTGATATAGGACGCGTCAATAAACATATTTACAGTACCAAAGCATAATATACATGCCAGGAGAAATAGAGAGAATTATACACTGTAGTAAAGAAGCACAGATAAAAAGGTCGATACATAAGTTAATTTTCAAGAGCTAAGTATTCTTCAATAGAATAAAAACAATGGTTAGAAACAAATTTCAACAATTCTTTCTTAAATTTTGAACATGGTTTTATATGCTTAATGAAGTATGTTCCGTTCCTATTGTCCACCACACATGGCTGTCTATAGTTATGTTATCCCGGAAGGCGAGTTAATTGTCGGACGTAATTTGGGATACTTTTAATAGCATAAATGATTTCGTTAGTGAGTGAATGAACAATAATAATCGCTGTACCAAAACAGTCCTTGATACACACAAATGAACGCTGAATGAAATGTCATCGACATCAACCGTTAATTCAAATTGGTCAAGAAATGACCTTATTCTAGCAGTCTGGCATTAATTTATTGTTCATAGGCCCGGTTTCATCAACACATGTTAGTACTTAACAAGGTGTTAAATCATTTTAACATACGATTTAAGGAAATTTGCGTTTCATCAACAACTGTTAACGTTAACATATGTTAAACTGCGTATTAAAGTTAACATCAGCCATTTCCCATGTTAAATGGAGCAACCTGTTCCAAAATGGCTGCTGTGAATCTCCCTTTAGATGCGAAATTGCTCTATTTAAATATTTTACACAATAATCCTGATTGAAGAAGAGTTCAGCGACGTAATGAATTTGAAAATTTGACGGATGCAGAATTCCTTCATAGATACAGGTTATCGAAAATAGTCGTTGCTACGGTTGTTGACGAAATTCGAGTGAGGTTGGAATATCCTACTGTACCGTACCAAGGGGTAAATACCCTCTAGGACGATGCCTCCATTTCTGTTTGAACATCCGACTAACTCAGGGTTGGGCAGAGAAGTGGGTGGTTACCGTAAGGGTCAGAATAAAAATCGAAGTTCAACTCTAAAATATCAGTAAATGACAGGAAATGGAGGTATAACACGAATGAGAAACAAACATAAGGGGGTAAGATGGATTTATTGATAAAGATTCCCAATCATATTATTTGAAAATAATTAAAATCAATGAATAAAAATATATCAAAATGAACTCAAAATATGGAAAATAAATGGACATAAAAACGTTACTAGAATCATAAACAAAATTTGAAATAAAAAATCAAGTTCAACAAAGAACACTTGTATATATCAAAACTGAGTTTCTTCTTATAGTCCATTGTTTATATTGTATGGCAACAAGTGTACGCAAACACTGCCACGTGATATTTCCGGATGGAGTTTCACACTATCGCATCATAACGATACAATTTCCAAAGTTAAGTTGAAAACGAGAGTCGCCAAAATTTTATCGTTAAATAAAAGTTACATTGTGAAGAAAAGTTACTATGAAAAAGAAAAATTTAAGACGCAATGGGACGCTATGTAAATTATGCAAAATACTAGGGTCATATCCTACACTATATTTACAACAAGTCAAATCATCAAACTAAACACTTCTATATACATCGGATATCGAGTAAAAACCTTAAATACGACACTGATTCTAATGTGAATCGCGGTTCACTGCAAAAGATCTAGGCAAAACTAGATAAACCATCAATAATTTAGCACTCGGGCTGTTCCCTTTTAAAACAACGAGACAAGGTATACAACAACATAATAGCACTGCAAAACATCATCCTGTAAGGGAAAACATATAAATAACCCTTGATGTCATGAAGAAAGCAATGGGCAACATTGCCTCCTTCTGTTGCGTTTAAGTGCTCAACAGCGCGGTCATCCGTCATGTACTTCCGGGTAGATTACGAGCTGAAAAGAAATGTTGAACTCCACTATGCTAAAGTTTGGATTCTGTCTCCCCGAGGCTGTCACAAGGAAGTCTCGTCTCATTCGCGCCTACTAATAAACACAAGGCCAGTAATCAGCTTGCCACGAGATAACGTCTCTCGCTGGCTACAGGAAACTCACGTATATTCACATCATCTTAGCATGCATTTACCATTTAACATCAGACTCAACAGTCTGGAATTAATACTTGCCAATTCTGATCACAATATACACTCAGAAGACACTTGCAGGAACACATCTACTGCACAATATTCTTTCTCTTGCCAGGCATACAATCAACCTGCACCAATACATTATCATTCAGCATGCAATCTAATATCTCATCTTTCTTATGAATCACATTGGCCTTCCACAATTATGAGACTCGGTTCGTTTCCTTGTCAAACCATCAGACAGAATAGATTCCAACTTAATTACAAAGATCTTATTCTAACAACGACGTTCTGCAGCTCCTTCCGTCAGCTTCTGTAATATCATGCGTCATGCAGATTATCTATTCCTGTCTCTCTGAATAGCCGAAATAAAATGAAGTCATACGTATTTAACGTTGTATTAAGATGAACCTGTCACACTAGCCCTTCTAGCATATATATAAGGAAAACTCGGAATATCCTATACTAAGGTAAACATGCATACATGAACAACAACTAATCCTATCAATCCCTCGTTTTCCCAAACATCTAATCATAGATCAAAATGAAAATAAAATAAACATGCATTACTCTCGTATCCGAAACTATCATAATCACAAAATCAAACAAATACATGCCGTCAGGCTTACTTTACATGAAATTAAAAGTCCTATCTACACTGGCCTAGTACCTTAACATAACTTACATATCATGCCATAAATAACACATGCGCCTTACTGTATTTACATGACGACTCTCGAGATACCAGGATAGCAGCTTACATCCCTGCTAATTTAGTGATCTACTCCATGTCAATCACAGTATTAGCATGTGGGAATACACTTCCTTCTTCTACGGTTGTAGCCATCATCTTGCTGGAAATATTCACTGGAACACAGAAGACTTTGGTTGACAATATCTTCACTGCTCAATGCTACGAGCCGAAATACCCTTTCTCCTTACTAGATCAGCAAACACACTGATACATTTATAATACACTTCACTTAAAGGGTAAAAACACAATTTTATGAGCAGCACACGATACGCAACGAGAGTTCCTCGCGATACGCGCCCGTCGCGAAATAGTGAAACGATCACGACTCCACTGCACTGACTACTCAGCGTTCAATTAACACCGTCTTTGGATATTGAAGGTATACTTCGCCAGAATATACTTTCCCATTTACTTAGGAACAGTTATACCTTCCAACTGCACTATTTAAAGACACTATTTAGAATCAAATACTACTTCTGGAACAGCACTTCAATAATAATGATCACCAAACAGAGTTTGTACTTCCGCACCATCCAAGCCTATAATCCCAAGTTTGTGCTTCCACACCATCCAAGCGTTTAATCCAAAGTGACGCTCTCCAGAGCTCGTGCTACCCAGGAGGCTTCGGTGACGCCGTTTCGATACAGGGATTCCCGGGTGTCTGAATCAACCACCAATCAGAATCTTCGTTGTACATGATGACACAACCTCAATTAGAATTTATATACAAAACACAGCTTAAACACTCGCAAATTTCTTTCTCTAATTACTATGTTACATTTTCGATGATATCTGACTTCTATATCTGTGAAAAACCGGTGACTGACAGAAATTGACTTTAGCGACTGAGCACGTTGGTCATACTGGAATTTCGACTTGGCGCGATGCAGCCCCCATGTTTAACTAATCTTCCAGTTCCTATTGGCTTAAATATAATGCTTGGTCAGCATCTAATACACGTGTCGATCCTGGCCAACGCTTGGCTTCACCAACCTTTTCTCACGGTCACTCGGAAATGTGAAGCAATGTCCCGCGACTTACTGTCGCCGTCGACATCCGGTATTACTGTCCTGGGATGCGATACTTTAGCATTGAAGACTGTAACTCGTGTGAATAAATTTTATATGTTGGGTCAAATAATACTCTAATTATTATTATGAGCCAGGAGGATACGGCTCACTACGAAAAGAAACTTACTTCTTTCTCCAATGTTGCAGGTACTGATATTTTTTGCTACTGGTTCTTTCCACATAATGGTCGGAGACAATGCTGGAATTTCTAAAGCCACTGTTAGTAGAGTTGTTTGTCGAGTGTCTGCAGCAATAGCATCCATGAGAAGAGGTATATAACATTCCCTTCAGTAGACGAGCGTCAGCAAATTATCCGCGACTTCTATGAAATAAGCCGTTTCCCTGGTGTTTGCTCTAGGTGCAATAGATTGCACATATGTAAGAATCCAATCACCTGGAGGAAATTGGGCCGAAATATATCGTAATCGGAAGGGATATTTCTCTGTTACTGTTCAGGTGATTAGTGAGCCTAACCTCCAAATCAGGGATACACTTGCTAGGTGTTCTGGTTCTGCACACGATAATACAATATTTAATAACTCTCATATCGGAGCACAGTTTGAAGTGGGGACACTTAACGAAGTGATTTTGTTAGGTGACAGTGGATATCCGCTAAGAAAGTATCTGTTAACCCCATTGACACCCTCGCGGACTTTCTCCCACGCCTCGTCCTTTCCTTTTATCGTCAAGCCATATGTGAGCTTGCACTCAATAACTTATATATATTTACTAACTAATTCAATTAACAACTCCTTTTCGAAGGAGGAAAAATTAGAATTACGATTCCGCTTCACTTCACGCGCCATATTTTACAGCTGTACAAAAACAAAAGCGCATCGGAGCGCGCTGTAAAACAGCATGTTCGTACCACTGCCTCCTTGATTCGCACCAGTTCGCAATGTTGGGAGGGTTAACAGTCGATTAGTTAACACTTCACAAGAAAAGTTTGATGAAACGCAAGAAACCTAACAAGATGTTAAATTTTTAACTCCGTATTAACTAACTACTTGTTAGTATATATTTAACATGTGTTGATGAAACCGGGCCTATAGTGTGGTAGAGAACATCAAGCACGAAAAGTTAATAACAGCCCGCAAGAGAACAATTGTGCGCAACTTATTCGAAACTGCGAGCGTAACGAGTGTTTTGAAGTATATACTGTTGATTAAACTGAGAAACAAGGAGTCACCCCATTTAAATGTTATGAAATTCTCGCTACAGGTGACTGAAGTTGCTTCTTGTTTCATGAACTAAGTCGCTGTATAAATTACACCTGCCTGCGAAAGAAAAACAAACCCATTCCTTTTTGGCGAAAGGTTGAAAAGGTGATTTACCCTAATTTAGGTGTACTGATTTCAAATACGGTATGTAAACCGTTTTTACATATCACGTACATTTTTTTTTTGCTATTTGAAATCCAAATTTGACATATTGTTATAATTTAGATAGAAAACACCATAATAGAGAATATATGTAATTTTAATGGGACACGATCAAATTGCAACGAATATACAAAAAGGCAACATGTTCATTGCTAGAATGTATGAATCTCACTACAAGAACACTATTGTTTGCTGCACTTTGATGTAAATGAACGCTGTGTTGATTTGCGTTTGTGTTCCTCAGTAGTGTTATCTCGCACTAGACACCAACAGTAAGCAGACATCGTGGACGCGTCACATCACCCCTGATACCTTCGTTCCATTTCTTTTAGATCCTGATGGAACCGCTCGCCATGTTCCTTGCTGAATGTTCCTAAATTTGTAGGGAAATAATCCAGATGACTCTGCAGGAAATGTAATTTTAAGCTCATGTGGCAACCCAATTTCTGGAAGTTGTACAGCATGGTTTCCACAATCTGTTGGTAGTTGACAAACATCCTAGAGTGATTCCCATGCCTAAAGCTGTGCTTTATTCGTCGTACTGAATGTCGGATCCTTCATAAGCTTCCGAATTTGGGGGCCGTCAAAAACACCTTCCTTAATTTTGGCATCCGACAGTCCTGGAAATTTCTGACAGAGGTAGCGAAAGCAGGGACTGCCTCTATCCAAAATCTTCACGTACTGTTTCATAGTTCCCAATTTAATATGCAAATGGGGCATTAACACACTTTGAGGATCAATTAATGGACGATTTACAATTTTTTCTCCAGACACGAACTGTTTCCTCTTGGGCCACTCAGACACTAACCAGTGACGATCCCTGTCCCGAGAGTCCCACTCACACAGGAAACAAGGAAACTTTGTATATCCTCCTTGCTGCCCTAATACTGTATGATACCGCACACTTTTAAATCACAGCACAGCAACCAACTGTGTTCATTGTAGTTCAGTTTCTGCAACACCATAGATAAACTGTGGTAGTTTTCACGAAGAGATGTGGATTGGGCGACTGCCACTGAAGCAAGTTTTTATTTCCATTGTGCAGAAGAACACCTTTCAGACTTCTTCTACTGGTATCAATAAACAGATAGGGAATCTGCCACCTGGGTGACTGCCCTAAATGCAGATCAGTAGTGATTGAAATTGAAATTGAAGGAGATCAAAAATCCAGACGCCAGTCCTTTGCTTGGTAAATAATTCCAAGACGAGGAATCAAGCCAGGGATATCACAGCAAAACACAAGTTCGTCTTCGTGAACAAAAAATGCCGGAATTCTTCCTCCCGATTCCTGTAACAAAAAATTTATCTCCTTTAATATTTATCCTAAAAGTTCACTCTTTCCTTTAGTGAGGCCTGGGTCACGAACCAAATCATTTAAGTCACACTGATTATAAAGACGTAAAGTTTTATTATCGACATCCGGTACAAAGGTATCATCATCACCATCCTCCGCACTTGAAGATGATGAAGACACACTCTCTGGTAAGTGTATTGGAGGTTTTGGGACAGGAATATCGGGTCCATGTAGTACAGGGGTTATGGCAGATGGAAGGCAGGGATACACAATGTGCTTTTGTTTTTCGTATTGAACCCGGACACTTTACATACACAAAAATAACATTCCTCAAAATGATTTCTTTGTTCCCGCGAAGTCATTGCGATTCCGAATGGTATTGGTGGCAACAACCCATTGTACCATGGCCGCATGTTTTCTACACAATATGGGGTGCGAAATACTTGTCCTGATCACCTAACTTTATGTCAAAATACCAAGTACAGGCTTGTTATAAATGGCGTAATATTTCGCTTCTGACCTTTAATTGTATACTGGCCACGTGTATAACAGAAGGAGTTGGGATTGTTCACACATAACTGCCACTTGCCATTTAAACACAAACTGACTCACTTATTCACACAATTGACTTCAAGTGTACGTTGTAACTTGTAGACAAAGGCGTGACACGCGTTCTTAGATTCTCCTCTCGGACTACGGAGAAACGCGATCTTGCGCATACGTGCATATGCGAATTGCAACTGTTCTAATTTTTCTTCCGGTGTTCCTCTATGATTACCTACTCCCCTCCAAAACAGAGCACTTACAGTATCTTCTCTCAGACATGTCCACACGTGTATTCCATACAATGAGATACCTGGATACTTATTGCAATTCTCCATGTTCCCTTGCTTATAGGTAGGTGCAATTACTTCTTTTGTCAAATCAGAAGGTACCTTACTAACACTCCGTATTAATCTCATTCCACTACGAAGCCTTCTCATCCCTGCCTCCCTACTATACTTCACCATTTCAGGTCTAATTTCATCTATTCCTGCTGCTTTATGACAATGGAGTTAATTTACTATTTTTTCCACTTCCTTAAGAGTAATTTCACTAATATCATTGACCTTCTTCGCATGAGCTCAGTTGTTTGCAATGTCACCAGGAAGATTTCCTTTTATATTAAGAAGATTTTCAAAATATTCCTTCCACCTGTCTAGTGATTCCCTCGGATATGTTATGCGTTCACCTGATTTACCCAAAACACTCTTCATTTCCTTTTTCCCTTCCTTACTCAGATCCTGTATTATTGTCCAGAAAGATTACCCTGCTGCTTGACTTAGCCATTCCAGATTATTACCAAAATATTCCCACGAATTCTTCTTGGATTCACCAACTATTTGTTTCGCTCTGTTTCTTTCATCTACGTACAATTCCTGTCACCATCCGTTTGTTTGGAGACAATTTTGATACGCCTTCTTTTTACATTTGCAAGCTGCTCTCACTTTATCATTCCACCAAGATGTTCGCTTTTTCCATCTTTACACACAGTTGTTCCTGGGCATTCCCCTGCTGTTTTTACTACAGCATCCCTGTATGCCACTTATTTTCTTTCTATGTCCTGAACCTGCTTACGGATCAGATAGTGGTCTACACATATCATAAAAAATATCCCTGGAAACCCCGCACATTCCTAAAAGAATTATTTAATTCAAAGTTGGTTTAGATATACAGTAAAACCTCGTTAAGGCGTATCTGCAGGAGACAAGAAAAAGAACGTGTTAAGCGAGAAACCGTATTACTGAATATACGAATAAAAGCTAGCCAACAGGAATATGGAAACACTAGATACGATTTTGTCCGACATAAGGCGATTTTCCGTCGTATATCCGTGGGAACAGTGAAAATTATATGAGAAGAGAGTATTAAAAATGTGAAAAAACACGAGAGAACAAATATCAGAACTTACTCCGGTGGGGCTTATAACATAACAATAGGGCACTGAGAAGTGTTGAAAACATCAAACAACAAATATAAAAACATTTGAACGGGGTCCTTAAATATATCGAAATATTGTTGCAGATCACACTCTTTCTAAAACAAATGTTAGTAGAAGCCTTTTACTTCGGACCAGTGGGTTATTACACATATTTTTCTGGTCACACACTTAGACAATGAATTGAAGGTTATACACGACCATGTGTGACTGCAACAGAATGACTTTGGCCGCCATTTGCAATCGAACTAAACTTCGACTGATCAAGTCCGATTCGAGTGATCGAGTCCAAATTGGAAGATGCGAGTTTCAGATTCACGCCACCTCTGTGCGCTTAAAGATGTAGATGTCAGTCGACTTGACGACAGACTTCAATTTTCTTTTCGTTAGGAAGGAATTTCACGACTTTTTCCGTATCCATAATTAGGCTATAAAAAGACAAATATGCAACACGCTCGTCGACTTCACCACGATTATGTTCCAGATGTAGGCTATCGCGAGCTATTCGCTACCCGTCACTGTACAACTAAACACGAAATACATTTCTAACTTCTGAATGGAATGCGAAATACAAGCACAGACAGGATCATAGTGTTGTTATGCAGTTTCACTGCTAACCGGCAAGCAAAACTGAGCATTCCTGAGGTTAACGGTTTGCACCCCGAACGTGCAAGTTATCCTGTGAAGATCACGAATTCAAGGCCTTTTCCAGTTATCACACAAAAGCGGCGAGGGCCCTTACCTGAGTTGGAAATCGCGTTCCTTCCACAAGGGATGACAAATAACATTTTCAGGGCTAGGAAAAATGTGATCGTACTGAGCGGTAATAGCGAAAATTCGTGATTTTGCAGCAAAATGAATGACTCAGAAGTGTTTCCCGGCTCGCTGATATTGTTCCCACAGCTTTCCATGATTGCCGGGTCTGTGCCTGTGGAGTGGAAAGAAGCCAACATAGTCCCGTTTTTCAAAGATGATTACCGCCCAGTTTCGATAACATCAGGGGTCTGTAAAATGTATGGAACGTCTAGTTGCTAAATGTATGTTGGATTTTCTCAAGGAGAGAAACCTGTTGAACTCAAACCAGCAACGGCTTCATTCCGGAAAAATCCTGCACAACACTTTTAAGAAAAGGCATTGATGACTGGCAGTTCTGTTAGGAGCAGACTGATGTCTCACAAATAGACTGTGTGACTCTGGACTGGAGCAAAGCTTTTGACTAGGTGTCACATCAAAGAATACTGTTAAAACTTAACAACTACGGCATTCAGAGTAAACTGCTGGCATGGCTGAGTTCATTTTTGGTGGATCGAACTCAGTGTGTTGTGCACGGAGGAGCCAAATCAGACCAAACCACAATTACTTGTGGAGTAATTCAGAGCAGTGTGAGAGGGCCCCTCCTGTACACGATTTATGCTCTCGACTTACCGGATTGTGTAAATTCGACCATTGCGCAGTATGCCGATGACACAGTCATTTACAGAGCCATGAAAGACAACGATGATATTGTACAATTTCAATCGGATCTGGATAGTATAGGTCTGTGGTGTGAGGAAAATAAAATGTATATAATATTAGGAAGTGTAAATATATAAGACTAAGTAGAGCTAGACAACCACTGCAAAACCAAACTACTCTATGTGGAATCCAACTACCGACTTCTAACTCCATCAAACTGCTCGGTATTCACATTACGGACAATTAAAGTTCGTGTTTTATAGCATTTAAAAATCACCAATTTAGCGTTTTGATTTTCAAATTTAGCGTTTTGTAGCATCTATACTTCTGAAATTTAGTGTTTTTTAGCAAATTTGTTGAAAATAGGCATAATTTGTGAATTGCACACACAACAGTTGGGAGTAAAATCATACTGTTTAATCACCAATTGTTCGTCATGCAGTCTTCAATACACTATGCAAAATAAAACAAATATCAATGTAAAACTGCAAGAAGTATTAACACACACACGAATATGCATATTTATAATTTTACCAACACAGTTTCAAAGTGAAAAATGCTATTCTGAACGTATTCAAGTTAACATGGCGCCTGCCGGTCGTGTTGCTCCTCAAGCTGTTGAGAATTTTCAGAAATGTAATAGTTTAATGGAAAGTAGTGAGTGCATAGAATGTAATGACGGGAAGAAGAAGGTGTCAAATACCAGTGGAAGTGTGGATCAGGACATAGGCCAAAGGGGAAATAATTCGCGAAGTGTTTGTGTATGTGACGCACGCATCGTGCATGCGGAAGCGTGTTGACTGTGTTAATTTATTATCCGAACTAGCCTCAAAGGATGAAATTATTTGAATGTTAAGGGAAGACATTGAAAGTAGTAAACGTACGGTAATAGACTTAGTTTAAATGGTGTGACTGAAGTGCAAACCGAGACATGGTCGGAAGTAATTACGAGGAGTTGCAACAGTAGGCCTAAACCTAATCATGATCGGGGCGTAGGCCAAGGTATTGAATTAAGGAATAATGTCCAGGTCCTTGAATCAATTACCTCTAGTGAAGAAAAATGTGTAAAGATTAATAACGTTCCAGTCATTACATGGAAGTCTGTACTGGGGTTGAGGAAGAACGAATGTAAGGTAGTTGTGTACGGGGAGAGCCATGGTCGGGGTATTGCTGTCGAACTTGGTGATATGCTACCGGGGACTGAAGTTGTAGGTTTTGTCAAGCCAGGTGCTCTCTTCAAAGAGGTTCTTAAGTCAGATATGGAAGAGATGGGAACACTTAATGAGAATGACTACGTGGTTATTATGGCAGGGACGAATGATATTGCTAGAAATGAAGCATCAAATGTGATTTCTGGGGTGAAGAAAGCACTTTGCAAATTAAAGACCACCAATGTAATATTATGTAATATTCCACATCGACATGATTTAATTGAATGGTCTTGTGTGAATAAGTTAGTTGATGATACAAACAGGCGGCTACAGAAAATTGTCGAATGCTTTCAAAATACAGAAATAATTGATATGAGCAATATGGATCGAGGATATTTCACAAATCATGGCATACATCTTAGCAGAAGAGGGAAAAAGCAGCTATGTGATATGATAAGGAAAAAACTACCACAGACCCAAGGAACAACTATCATGAATAATGCCATACCATTGCTGTTCGATAAAAATGAGGAAGTTGCAGAACATTTGAAGGTAATGAAAGTAATGAGGAAGTAGTTGAGGTGAGTGCTACCACCAAAGAAGGATGCCCAGGAGAAGAAAATCAGCTGAAATGGATTAATGTGATTCTGCCTCAATCATCAGAGACAGAAATACCAGAAACCACCGAGTACTCAGGGGAAACTCGTGAGGAAACCATTGAGCTCGTCAGTAGCAGTCACTTGGATGAACGAGGAGAGGAGTTACTGGAGAAGATGGATGTTGGAGCACCATCAGGACGAACTGAAGGAGGGCAAGCTAAACAACCAGAAATAAGAACGTCAAGTAGAACAAGGAAACGACCAGTATTACTAGAGCAGGATTTTTTAAGGTAAAAGGTAGCAATAGTAATAATTTCAAGGGAGTGCTAAATTTGTTCCACCAGAATGTTCAATCTTTAAGAAATAAAATTCTAAGTATGGAGGTTCTGTTGGCAGATAACCTACAAGGGTATGATGTTTTATGTTTACCTGAACATTGGTTCATAGGATGAGATTTCAAACTTTCTATTAGAAGGTTATGCTCCTGCAAGTAAGTTTTGTAGAAAGAAAATGAAGTGTGGAGGTTCATATATATATGTGAATAATAATTTCAAATGTAAGCAGCTGGATATCTGAATGTAGAGGAGCATTTCGAGGCTAGCTTTGTTGAACTAGTGGATTATAAGTTAATACTTATTATATGCATTTATAGAAATCCTTCTAGTAATGTTGTAACTTTTTATAATATTGAAATTATTTTAGATGACCTACAGAATAGGAACAAAAATGTATTAATCATGGGCGACGTTAATGTAGATTTTTTAGGAAATAATGGTGGGCGAGATAAGCAAAGGCTAGAAATGTTGCTTTCCTTGTATGGTCTAAAGGCAGTTGTAAATCAGCCAACTAGAATATCTGGGGATACAAAGTCAGCAGTAGATCAAGTTGTATTGAATGGGGAAATGTGGAATTATCAAATAGAAGTTTATTATACAGGTTTTTCAGATCATTTTGCTCAAATTGTGCATCTAAATTTAGGGTAACAGGAAACCGTAATTTAAAAATAACCATGCAATTTACATGGAAACTAGAATGTGTAACGGAAAATATTTCATATTTTAACCAGTTATTTTCCAAGGAAACCTGGGAGAGTGTATATAGAAATAACTCAACTAATGAGGCCTTCAGTGAGTGGCAATACCAGTCAAAAGGGTAATTGTAAAGAATTATAGGAATGGGTGGATTACAACAGGAAGTAGAAATTCAAGTAGACGATTAATGTTTTTAAGCAAATGTGTGAAAGAGAGTAACACCTCATCTGTATTGAAGGATTATTATAAGAAATATAAGAACATGTATTGAGAAGTTTTAAAGATTGCATAATGAGAATGAGCTAAAAAAATTCCAAACAGGTCTAAATGCATGTGGAACATTATAAAAAGGGCGAAAGGTACTCTAGTTCCAATAAAAAAGAATATTACTCTTACAAATTCAGGGAAAGAAGTCAGTGATCCAAAAGAAATTGCAGAAATCTTTAGTAACTATTTTCTAGAAGCAGTTTTGAGGTTAATGGAAAATTTTCAAACATCAATGACAAGAACAAACTTGAATACAGTTCATAGGAATGTATCATCCAGTTTCTTACTCCTGTGACTGAGAAAGAGATAGAGAAGATAATAAAACAGATGGGTAAAAAGAAGTCTTCTGGTTTAGATGGTTATTCAAACTATCTTATTAAATGCTGTTACCAATACATAATCAAACCCCTCTGTTATTTGATAAATTTGTCAGTAACCACTGGTATATTTTCAGACAAATTAAAGGTAACCAAAGTTGTTCCGATACATAAAAAAGGTAGCGAAGTAGATGCTGGTAACTATACGTCTGTCTGCCTCCCCTCTGTATTCTCCAAAATACTGGAAAGAATTATGTACGACAGACTATTATCGTTCTTAGAGAAGCATAATATATTAGCTGGTTGCCAAAATGGCTTTCGTAAAAGTAGATCAACTACCATAGCATTCATTAAATTTATTGAACGGATATATGACACACTAGATGGGAAGTGTGCATGCTTATGTATTTTCTTAGACTTAACAAAAGCTTTTGATATAATTGACCACAGCTTGTGTTTAGAAAAGTTATACATGTAGGGCATATGGAGTTCGGGGAATGGCCTGTAACTGGTTCAAATCTTTTTAAGGGATAGAAGACAGATTGTTGAAATATCACATACCGGTACTGATTTGAGCAAAAATGTAATTAAGAATGTGTATTCCTGTGCCAGAAACATAGA
The DNA here is from genome assembly GCF_040414725.1 of Anabrus simplex. Lineage (NCBI taxonomy): Eukaryota > Metazoa > Arthropoda > Insecta > Orthoptera > Tettigoniidae > Anabrus > Anabrus simplex. The sequence continues at coordinate 23,131,806 of NC_090265.1, forward strand.
TCATGGTGTTCCACAGGGGTCAGTTTTAGGACCATTATTATTTTTAGTATTTATTAATGATATTGTCCAAATTGTCGATGATATTCAAGGAGTGCAATTAACTTTGTTTGCAGACGATATCACTGTTTTTGTAAATGATGAAATTTCTGAAGGGTTAGAATTAAAGGCAGGCAATATAGTGAGTAATATCCTGAGCTGGCTTGAAGATAATAAATTAATTTTAAGTAGACAGAAAACTTCTGTGATTAGATTTCACCATAAGATTAATCTAAATATGGAAATTAGTCCAATATCATTAGGAGAGACCATAGTTGAGTACTCATCAACAACAAAGTTTCTTGGCTTGTGGATGGATGAATCATTAACCTGGAAAAACGTACAGAGTTTATAGGGAAATAGCTTAGTAGAATTAATTTCATGATAATATCTTTGAAAAATAGTTTTAATTTAGAGGCCTGCCGAATAATATATTTTGCATATGTCCATCGCATACTAACCTATGGAATCATTTACTGGGGGAATTCACGATATAGAGAAGTCATCTTTAAGTTACAAAAGAAAATAATTAGAGGAATCGCCGGTGTCGGCTGGAGGACAAGCTGCAAGAAATACTTTAAACTTTATTTTATTTTACCATTGCTTAGCCTTTATATCTTCCATACACTTGTATATATGAAGGAGAATGTAAACAGTTTCACCATAAACTCCGATGTACATAGGTATAATACTAGAAATAGACACAGTCTGCACATAGAACCACACAAAACTAAGCTATATGAATCAAGTTTGAGTTATGCAGGGGTACATTTATTTAATAAATTGCCAGACTACATTAAGCATATAAAACCATGTTCAAAATTTAAGATAGAATTATTGAAATTTGTTTCTAACCATTGTTTTTATTCTATTGAAGAATACTTAGCTCTTGAAAATTAAAATTCTTAATCTGTGCCTGTTTACCACATTGTATATTTCTCTTTATTTCTCATGGCATGTATATTACTGTTTTATCCTTTGTTACTGTAAATATGATTATTGACGTGATCAATTGGATGAAATAAAATACAATACAATACAATCACAGTACAACAGACCTAAAGGAAGAGGAATTTCAATGATGTTTGAAGTACAACATGCCAATTGATTGAATGGTATCCTCCTTCATTCGAGACCGCCTCTAAGTTACAATCATCTTGTACTTGCTAACAAACCCCTCTACCGTACATCGACACTATTTGTAGGGGCCCAAATGCACTGCAGTGTTGCCGAGGCAAAGGATGGACTCCAAAACATCTTTCTTCTTCCATTCAAGTCTTTGATTGCAAAGTCGGCACGCCAATATATCTGTATCGCTTGCATAAACATGCTACGATTTCTAACTCTCCGCACGCTGTTTGATCGTCACATCGCTTCTGCCCATGGCTATCAGACAATAAATCGGTACAGTACTTTAAAACAGAACGACTACTCAACACCTATGTCAAGAATAACTGACTATGATCAAGGGTCAGCACAAAGTGAATGAACGCATGTGCTTGAAAATGTATTAAGCTTTTTGAGTGGTTGTTCGTTGTACTGCTCTTTGGCCGTTGAAATATATTCCACACATTGAAAGATTTAAAGCTCCGTAATACAGCTTTCCCCTGAAATAAATAACAGCTTATATCTTATTTTTAAGAGAAATGCATCGTTTTTAAAAAGATATGTTTATTTCGCATAAAACGGAGAATTTCACATCTATTTCGCATAAATTGTATAATTTCCCATTTTGAACAAATTTCGCATTTTATCGCTAATTCAAAATTGCTAAAAACCACTCGTAGAGGTCATATAAGATGAAGGCACATACACTGACAAAGTTTCAACATACTTCGCATTTATCGCCAATACTAAAAACCACAAGCTCTACGGACAATCTGAAATTGAATAAGCACGTGGAGGAAGTGAGGTGTAAGGCATACAGAGCGCTAGGTTTTGTCCGTAGATATATCTCTGGAGGAAGAAGTAAAGCCCTACGAACGGCTTATATTTCCTTAGTGCGGCCTTCCTTCCTGGCATCCAACGACAACGGAAAATATGAGGAAACTAGCAGGTGTCTAGCGACGAGCAGAACGTTTAATTAACAAACACATCCATTTAAAGACAGCCAGGTCATTGCCACCAGTGAACTCGTTTTGTACACAAATAGACGTAGCCTTCCTTAAGAAATCCCTGACAGACAACACACACCATAATTACCGCTTCGTTACTCTCGTTCCTCCCTTCGCTATAACAACAAGGTCTTCTCGTACCATCTGAGGTAAAACTGCTTCCTCTTCCTCACTTCCTCCGCGCAGTAAAAGAATGAATATGTAAATAGAAACCCATATGCGATGTATATAACTTGTATAAATTAGAATTGTAAGAAAGATGGGTGCAAGTACAGTTGAATGCGGGTGAATGTGTATGCGTGTGGGTGTGGTTGTGAATGAGTGTGTATACAAGGGTATGTGTGAGAGTATAAATGACTGGGTCTTCTTACTCTAATATTCATTCATTCATTCATTATCATTATAGACTGTTATGCCTTTCAGCGTTCAGTCTGCAAGCCTCTGTGAATTTACTGAACGTCGCCACAATCCCCTACCTTACTCTAATATGTATAGAATAAATCTAGATAATAATTATTATTCTAAGAGTGCAGTGTTTGGAGTGTAAATTTGTAAATGTAAAATTATCTACATATATGTAAATATTTAGGAGAGCTTATGTACACATACATGTGGAGATGGAGGCACTTCCGTGTATGTGGGGCTTGCCCTTTCTCCATCTACCACCCAGAAATTGTACATTAAGGAAAATAAATAATAAGAATAAGAATAAGAATAAGAATAGATAGATAGATAGATAGATAGATAGATAGATAGATAGATAGATAGATAGATAGATAGATAGATAGATAGATAGATAGATAGATAGATAGATAGATAGATAGATAGATAGATAGATAGATAGATAGATAGATAAATAAGGAATGGGTGAGCCCTGCCTTCGCAGGGCTGCACATGTAAGTCTATGAAGACCCTTTGTGTCCCTTAAACAGGTTTGCCTAGTCCAGCCCTAGTGCTCCTATAAAGGATACCAGTGTCCGGATAGTGGCATTCCTGATGTCTTCCAGGTTCACGAAATGTGAACCAAGATAACGATGTCTAGTGCATGCAAGTGCCTCGCACTGACACAGCACATGCGCGGAGGTCTCTTCCTCTCTGCCGCATCTTCTACACAACGGATCTTTACCGATTTTCATGATGCGTAGGTGTCTCTCTAAGGTGTTATGGCCTGTTAACAGTCCAACTACCATTCGTATTCTGGTTCTATTCAAGTTTATTAGTACCTTTCTGTATCTTTGGCTGGGCCCTTCGATAAGTTCGCGTGCCTGCCTTACCGTAGTTAACCTCTTCCAAGTGTCTAAGTGAGACTGCTTTGTCCACTGGGATATTACCAGTTTCACAATTTGGAATGATATTCCCAGCAAGAGCTCTGGTCCTGTGAAGGAACCTTTTGAGCCCTGTTTCGCTAGTTTGCCAGCTTCTTCATTTCCACTGATTCCTGTGTGCCCGGGAACCCATAACCGGGTGACTGAGCTAAGTTCACACAGCTTATCTAACATCCTTTGGCACTCCCATACCATTTTGGATGTTGTTCTAACTGCACATAGTGCTTTTAACGCTGTCTGGCTGTCGCTACAAATGGTGATGTATCTTCTGCGCCCCGGCATGTTCCATACATATACAACACAGGCCAGTATTGTATATACTTCAGCCTGGAAGTCAGTAGCATATTTACCCATGGGAAGGGAGAGCCTTGTCTTAGGCCCCCAGATCCCGGCGCCTGTGCCAGTCTCCGTCCGCGAGTCATCTGTGTACCTTGTACAGTTCACAGACTTAAGACGGGCCGCAGCATCCGTACCCACTCCTCCCTCGTGGGTATCACCACTGTGAACTTATAGTTCAGGCTTCATCAGGTCCCCGATCATCATTATCGTCAGCCAGATCTGATGACCTCTATTCGGATTCTTGAAAGACCATCCTCCGAGTGACCAGAGGCGGTAGGCACTCATTCCCGCCATCTACTTAACATATAAATGTAAGGGAGGAAGGCATAGGATGGCCTCCATTGCACCTAACGGTGTGATGTCCAGAGCCCCTGTTATTCCTAGACACGCAAGTCTTTGGACACTGTTTAACTTGGTGGTTACAGTCTTACTCTCAGAACCTGGCCACCAGACTAAAGATGCATAGGTGATCGTGGGCCGTACGATAGAAATATAAAGCCAATGGACCACCTTAGGTCCTAGGCCCCAAGTCTTACCGACGGCCCTGGGACAGGCCCACATGATCTTGCGAGCCTTTTCCACCTTACAATCTATATGTTTTTTCCAACTCAGTCTTGCCTCGAGGATTACCCCTAGATACTTAACTAACATAATAATTTCGTGTGACTATTTCTAACCGAGTGCAGCCCTTGTAAGGCAGACCCTCCGATGAGGGTGGGTGGCATCTGCCATGGGTAGGTAACTGCGTGTTATTGTGGTGGAGGGTAGTGTTATGTGTGGTGTGTGAGTTGCAGGGATGTTGGGAACAGTACAAACACCCAGCCCCCGGGCCATTGGAATTAACCAATGAAGGTTAAAATCCCCGACCCGGCCGGGAATCGAACCCGGGACCCTCTGATATGAAGGCCAGTACGCTGACCATTCAGCCAACGAGTCGGACAGATACTTAACTGAAGTTGTCTTAAGTAGTTTTTCCCAAATAGGAGTGTCTAGCCTCCTCCTCCTGGTGACACCACGAGCTCCGTCTTATTGGCATTGACCGACAAGTCCGTATCGTGGCACCACCTTTCCACATTACGTAGGGAGCTCCGAAACCGTACTGGGGAAATTTCCTACGCCATTAGGCTGATATCATCTGCATAGCATTGGGCATAAATTCCTCCAACATTTAACCTGGTAAGTAGTTCATCCACTACCAGGCACCATAATGTTGGTGGACACCCCCTGTCTATATTAGCTCTCAACATTACTGAGTTGAGGGTAAACAGAACTTGACGGCCCCGCAATGACGCCATAATCCATCTTATGAGCATCCTGCTCATGCCTCTTCTCTCTAGACTAAGTTATATGGAGCCTAAAGACGTATAGTTGAAGGCCCCTTCTATGTCTAGGAATACCACCATAGCAAGTTGTTGTTGTTGATCCAAGGCACTCTCCAGCCTGGGGACGAGCTGGTGTAGTGCATGTTGATGAGAGTGCAGGGAACGATCTTTTAATACTTTCTCCCTGATATGTCTATCCACCAGTCTTTCCAGAGTCTTTTTTTTTTTTTTTTTTGCTAGTTGCTTTACGTCGCACCGACACAGATAGGTCTTATGGCGACGATGGGACTGGAAAGGGCTAGGAGTAGGAAGGAAGCGGCCGTGGCCTTAATTAAGGTACAGCCCCAGCATTTGCCTGGTGTGAAAATGGGAAACCACGGAAAACCATTTTCAGGGCTGCCGACAGTGGGGTTCGAACTTACTATCTCCCGAATACTGGATACTGGCCGCACTTAAGCGACTGCAGCTATCAAGCTCGGTCCAGAGTCTTAAGAAGAAAAGACGCCAGACTGACGGGTCTATAATCCTTAGGTCTAGTGTGTGATGATGACCTTCCGGGTTCAGGTATATATATACTACTTTCGCCTGACCCCACAAGGAGTACACGTACCCCATAGTGAGACACTCTAAAAATTCTGACCAGGTATGGTATAAAGACCACTCCCGCCTCCTGAAGAAGCGATGGATAGGTCCCATCTATTCCTGGACTTTTATAAGGGGCAAAAGATTCTAAAGCCCACTTTACCCTTCTTGGAGTAACGATCTCTGCGGCTTCCTTCCACCGACTTCTATCAGGTCGGAAGGACCCGCTCGATTCTATTGCACAGTTCGTGACTGCTAATCCTGGAAAGTGGGCATCAAGCAATACGCTCAGGGTCGTCTCCTCTGTGGATGTATGTCCACCCGAGGGAGACTCCAATGAGCCCAGCCTTGCCCTCCCATCCAAATTTAGAATTCTATGGAGCCTTGCCGCTTCATGTTGACTCCCAATGGAGTCACAAAATTGTCTCCAAGATTTCCTAGAGACCTTTATGACTTCTGACTTATACTTTCTTTGAGATTTTTTATAAGAATCTAGACTTTCTCGGTCTTGAAGGTCCCTGTATTTATTCCAGAGCCTTCGTGTATTTCTCCTCTGGTGACCAAATAGCTGTTACCGGGCGAGTTGGCCGTGCGTGTAGAAGCGCGCGGCTGTCAGGGGGATAGTGGGTTCGAATCCCACTGTCGGCAGCCCTGAATAAGGTTTTCCGTGGTTTCCCATTTTCACACCAGGCAAATGCTGGGGCTGTACCTTAATTAAGGCCACGGCCGCTTCCTTCCAACTCCTAGGCCTTTCCTATCCTATCGTCGCCATAAGACCTATCTGTGTCAGTGCGACGTAAAGCCCCTAGCAAAAAAAAAGCAAATAGCTGTTCCACTTGAAGCTCTATTGTCCTTTTTGCCTTAACAACTGGGCAACTCAGCTCATAAGAAGTAACTAGTGTCTGTGTGAGAAAATTCACACTGAGCTCTAGCTCTTCCTTGTTCTTAATTATATTTGAGGGCCCTCTTTCCACTCCCCTCCTCAAGTCCTCCCTGAAAGACGCCCAGTCCGTTCGTCTGGGATTTCTATAGGATGGGATCTCGAAGGAGCCCTCTATATGATACACAATGTGTCTGTGATCTGACAAGGAAGGTTCCAAAGAAACCTTCCAGTCTTTAAATTCCTATATGATTCCCATGGAACCCAGGGTAAGGTCTATGATCCCCTCACTCCTATTATTAAATGAAGGTCGGGGTATCACCTATGTTCATGATCTCAAGATCGGTTGTATATAGAAATTATATGAGGTCCTCTCCCCTTCGGTTTGTATATTTGCTTCCCCAAAATGCTGTGGTGAGCATTGGCGTCACATCCTACTATGAGGCTGAGTCCTTGTTTCCTTCAGTATATCACCAGTCTCTTGAATTTCTCCGGCGGGGGTGGAAATTCAGAGTCTCCTGGGAAATATGCAGAGCAGACAACCAAATCCCTTTGTTGTCCGCCCTCTTCATATCTCACCAGGACTGCTACTAGGTATCTAGTAATGAAGCCCGATATAGCACAGTCGGTGTGATCTTTAACTAATATACATGTTCTAGGCTTCTCCTCCGCTACTCCACTAAAGAGAGTGAAGCTTGCACATTTTAGTCCCATGATTAGGTCCTGTCTAAGCCAGGGTTCTTGTAATAAGGCGACTGAAGACCCACCTTTCTGGATACCTCTTGCAGGTACCCTAGTGGCCGCTATACAATGTTGTATATTTGCTTGTATGAAAGTAATCATTCTTACCTCCATGCAATACATTATGCAGTCTCCGGAACCTGCGACTCCAGCTCCCGCAATTGATCTTGAGGCTTGGCTGGTCCGGGCTCCTGCGCCTTGCCCCTGTTGCTCTCGATGATATCTGTGGTGGGGTTAGTCCTCTGCTTGTCGCGCTTACCCCCCACCAAGGTGAAGGTGGCAACATGCGCCCCACAGAAGATCTTCTTCCCCACCACTTTTTCCACATCCCTGGAGTCCATGCTAACCACAAGGCGTACACCTCTCTTCTCCTCCTTGCGGTCGTAGATTCTCCATCTACTGGGATTTAATCCATGGTTCTGGCGTGCCATTCTTCCCAGAAGGATATCATTGTCCTTCGGTTGTCCTGGTATCCAGACCATGACCCTCTTGTAGGAAAGGAGTTTATCCATGCCCATAATTGTGAGCCTGGCTCCTTCCCACGGCTGCATACTTATAACAAGACTGGAGAGCCATGCTACGTTCTCCTCATTTTCTCAGATTATAATGGCAGCACCTCTCGACAGATAGCAGTACAGGAACTAAGGCTTAAGAGACCCCTGCTCCGGAAGCTCATCTATTAGATCGGTGATAGCCTCTTCTACTGACTCCATCTGTTTTCCCGTTAGTTGCTGATAAGTTTATCCTTCGGGTACTATGGCCCTCCTGATCCCAGCTTTGGCTATTCTGGCATACTCCACCCTAGGTTTCTTGTAGACTTGCCGATCTTCTTCTGGGGTTGCCCCCGACAGGAGTCGTTTTTCCACCGACGTCTCGGTGGGAGGAGTCCTCTGTGCCCTCGAAGCAGAACCCGTTTTAGGGTCCCGCCTCTCCTCTTGTTCCCATTGAATCCCTCTACAGTCGTCGTTGCCGTGGAGGTAGAAGGCCTCTCAGATCCAGGAACTAAGTCCTCTTTAGCCTGATTCCGGCCCTTTAAAGTCTTCTTATACATTCTCTCCTCAGCGCCGGAGCGTTGTTTCTTCTTCTTCTTCTGAACTCGAAGCTTGCCCACCTCTAGAGTGAGCTCTCTTAAGGTCGATGTAGTGCTATCCGAGGGAATCTCCGCAGAATCCCCATCGGTTGAACTGGTGTTTCTCTCAGAGGCCCCAGAGGAGCTCTCCGGTTTTGGGTTCACTACAGTACTCATATAGGTCCCACGACTAGCTAGGGTAATATGGTGTCCGTCCAGGCAGAGCCCCATACCTGGGTAATGCTGCTTTCTTCAAGAAGACACCAGGTATCTCGAAGGCTCCGTTCAAGACACATCTTCCATGTGTCATGCACCCCATCGGCATGGGTCGCGTTACACCTTAGGGTTGAATGGTGCTTTAGCTTCCTCCTCCTTGTATACCGAATGGTTCCCAACAGGGCTCCATCCGGCATCTCAAGAAAGGAGCTACTAGTCCCCCTCACCACGCAGTTGAAGAGAGTAACCGAAGTTAGCCCCCTACACAAGAGGGGGAATAATAATAATATCCTTCAGTTCTATTTCAACCTCTCGCATTGAAATCGGGGACTTCATTTCTCCCATAGTTCCTAGACTTGTTTAAAATGTTATGCTTGCCATCATATTATCCTTAGCTGCTTTCTTTGCTAGATTCAATTTCCTAGTAAGTTCCTTCAATGTCTCCTTACTTCCACAGCCATTTCTATTTCTTTCCACTCTGCACCACCTTCTTAGTCTGTTTATTTCTTTATTATAATAAGGTGGGTCTTTACCATTCCTTACCTCCTTTAAAGGTACAAACCTGTTTTCACATTCCTCAACAATTTCTTTAAACCCGCCCCAGAGTCTGTTTACATTTTTATTTACCGTTTTCCACTGATCATAATTTCTTTTTAAAACTGCCTCTTGCCTACTTTATCAGCCATATGGTACTGCCTAATAGTCCTACTTTTAAAACTTTCCTTTCTATCACATTGATTTTTAACTACGACAAAAACCGCTTCGTGATCACTAATACCATCTATTACTTCGGTTTCTCTATAGAGCTCATCTGGTTTTATCAGCACCACGTCCAGGATATTTTTCCCTCTAGTCGGTTCCGTCACTTTCTGAATCAGCTGTCCTTCCCATATTGGGCAATTCGCCATACTTAGGTCATGCTTCCTGTCTTCGCATTTCCTTCATAATTAACATTTGGTAAATTCAGATCTCCCACTACAATCACATTATTTTCCATGTCGTTTCCCACATAGCTGATTATCTTATCAAATAATTCTGAATCCGTGTCAGCGCTACTCTCTACCGGTCTGTACACTCCAAAGACATCAAGTTGCCTATTATCTTTAGAAATGAGCCTTACACGTAGAATTTCATGTTTCTTATCTTTAACTTTTTCGTAGCTTACAAATTCTTCTTTCACCAGAATGAATACTCCCCCTCCCACCATTCCGATCCTATCTCTACGATACACTCTCCAGTTCCGTGAGAAAATTTTTGCATCCATGATATCATTTCTCAGCCATGATTTAACTCCTGTTACAATATCTGGTAAATATATATACCTATTAAATTACTTAATTACATTCCTTTCTTTACAATAATTCTACAGTTCAACACTAACATTTTTATGTCATCCCTACTTGACTTCCAGATCTCTGTACCCTTATCACCGCTCCCTAGACAACCTCGTTTCCCTGAATGTACCTCCCTATTACCCTTCCAAACAAATTTCCTAACTAATATGTACCACTGCGGTTTAAGTGAAGGCCATCTGAGCGCAGATCCCTATCTCCTACCCACCCATTAGGATCTAGAAATTTCACTCCCAGTTTCCCACATACCCACTTCATAGTCTCATTTAAATCCCAAAAAGCTTGTTATCAGAGATCTTGTATATGTTGATATTGTACGACTTGGAATGCCGAATGAACTTTCTTCCGCCTTTCAACATTTGTCTGCCAGGTTTGAAGCTGCGATCTTGTGGTCTGCAGGCCACCACTGATCCACAGAGAGAGCTTTGATCTACCATATAGTATTTTTCTTGCTCCATTAAAATATGTCACGGTACCCAACCTCGTAAACAAATAGCCCTTAATTTCCTAATTTGTCCACGAGAAGAGCTGTGTGACATTTTCCGCATAACACAGGTACTAAAAACACATATATGAAATATATGAACTAATAAGCACAGTAACTTTTTCCCCAACACAGAGAAACGCTCATATCTGAGGCACATATTTGTTCCACCATCCGTTTTATTCATTGTAAGCACAGTGATGGAGTTTAGTGATGAAGAAGCCGTTACCGTAAAACGTCGTGATAATGATGATGCTTGTACTTCGAATGAAGGCTGGAGGGAATACCGTGGCTTGGATATGGACTTTAAACGTATCCCTTTTACAGGTATGTCTGGTTACAAGGTATCACAAGGAAATAAACTTAAAACAGAACTTGATTTTTTTTCAGTCATTAATGACTGATGAACTGGTGACTGAAATTATGCAGGAAACTAACCGATATGCAAAGGTAAACATTCAGAAGGTTACGCCCCTGAGGCGAGAATCTATTTGTAAGTGATGGATATACGTCACTCTTTCCGAGAACGACTTGAAAACATATTTTTCTGTAACACATGCACACAAAAAACCTGGGTTACATCCTGGTTTTTAAAAGTTCCATACACAGCATGATTACTGCTGAAAATGAACGAACCTAGATGAATATCTGTGTCGGGTGTCCAAAATGCTTAATAATAATAAAGGGATACGTTTGAATAACGTCGAAGTGTACTACATTGTTGTATGTTATTTTGTTGGGAAATTGTAGGTAAATATTCTGTAGATTGTTTGTCAGCTACTAAGTGAAGGTATTTAAATAGACGGTGGTGGCGGTGATTATTGTTTTAAGAGGAAGTACAACTGGGCAACCATCCTCTATATAACACTAATCAGAGGAAAAAATGGAAGGGATCCGACACTTCGAAAAATGAAGATGTCGGCCAAAGGAAGACAAGGGCCACGAAGGGCGTGAAAATGAAAGACTCCCTAGCCCTCGCAAACCTAATAGCGTCGGGGTCGGAAAAGAACAAGAGTTGACCAAGGGAGGTCGGATAGGATAGATGAAAGTGAGGAGCCTGGCACAAGTAAATTTAAATAGACGTAGAGTGGCAGGTGTGTGCCTAGAAAAATGAGAGCTAAGGTTTAAAAAATACCTTGTAATCAAATCCTTCTGCATGTATTAGAATTTTAACTTTTATATTGCATACCTCAGACCATGGTAGGCAACGTTACAAACAATTAACTTCTAAAATTCAGCTGTAATAATTGTTTATGTTATCTGGTGGAAGATGAGTGGGACTTCCCGATGACTCGCAACTATAACACAGCCGGTGACATGCTGAACCAGCTTGCCTGGTGGCAGTCTGAGCTGATGTAATGATTGTGTGCATATATCTCCTCTTTCCTTCTTAAGTGATGGATTTCCTCTTGATGGCTTATCAACTGACTACTGAACAGCGTATTTTCATGAGTTGTTAATTCCTAAAAGAAGAAATCTGCTGCAAGAACAAGGGTATGTCGTGATGAGTTCCCCGGTGCACGAGTTCCATCCTGTCATGGAATAAGAAAAATTGTGAATAAATTCCAATGTGGAGGCACTGTGTCCAACCATAGCCGAACTCAGCCATGCATAGCAGAATATATGTTTTGGAGAGAGAGTGGACTGTATGTAGCAAAATGCTGAAATATAACAGAATTTCATATCTAAGATACAGTCGTCAAAAATATTAGTTCATTCTTCCTTCTTTTATTTACATTCTCAATGGTAATTTTCCTTTTAGTTTGATTCAGCGTTTCTGAACAATTCAATTTTAAGGGAAAGGATCTTTACTGTACCCACTGTGCTTATAAGAGAGGAAGAATATTCCAAGTACCGATTAACACACAACAGATTGGCAGCAAGTGACAGATGAACATTTCCTCCCATCCTATACTTAAAAACAAAATATTTTCTACAGTATGTCTTTTGATCCCGTGAGTGCATTGTTTGTGTATTGTTTGTTTAGTCTCCATTTTTAATTTAATTTAATTTTACTTTAAATACGTATGTTTTATCCTTCTACTGCACGAGTAGAAAAATTAACATTGTTAATGGAGGAACGACTGCAGTACATAGCGGAATAGAGGTAAATACTTGTGATTATTCTAATCCTTAGGGAATTTAACCCTACGCTGGTCGAGGGTTCGTGAACGGATGAGCGCAGCGCTCACCTGCACTTTTTACACTTCTTATGCGTGATAGGTTACTTATTTGTGTAATTTAAACCATTGCAACCATTTTTGTTTATTTAATCCTTATTTTGCGTAGAGAAATGTTTAACAAGACAGTTGTATCGTTAAGAAACGAATCAAGACTTCAGAAAAATTACTGAAATTTTATGGTATACCGGGTAATGAATGTTCTTATCGAAAAGTGAAACATTAAATTAGTTATTTCTAAGAGAAACTACCTGAAGAAAAAATAATTTGTATAATAAAGGTAATTGGTCAAGTTTTACAAACTTATTACCTAAGATGTAGTCTGATATTCTGAGTCCGATCCATTTTCAACATTGTTTGTTTTGCATTGAGTGCAGAGTGTTATTGTGTGTTCCCCACAAATCGGTGCTACACACGTTGCTGTCGTCGGCCTGTTTTTCTTCTTAAGGCAGAAGTCGCACTTTATCCGTTCATTGCTTCGTACTGGCTGTGGTCTGGGTCTTCCAACATCCATCCCAAGGTGTTTTCTTATTTTCATGTGGAGATCATTTTGCAGGCCATTACCTGAAACTCCGAGAGCCGTATGTGTCTTGACGAGATCAACTGCCACATCTTTGATCAGCTTTCTTCTTTTAAACTGTTCTCCTGTGTTACCATTTAGGATAATTTGAGCATGAATTGTCCCTATGTCAAGAAGAGAAAACAAGATATGAAGAGGCCACCGAAATGAAACTCTTGCAACAGTATATTCTCCACCAAATCGACTCCTCTCTTAGTGCTCTCAACTCTCCTATGTTCTTGTCAATGTCATCAGAGTCATGCATACTCGAGATCAATATCACATTATGGTATTTTTGGAACATATAATACAAGCATTGATTGTTCACCGAATGTAAAGAGACTACTGTTGACACGTCTGTGCCCACAAGTCCAATAGGTTCAGGTGTGAAGATGTCAGCACTCCTGCTATGTAGAGTAGTCGAATAAGAGCCTTAACTCCTTCAGGGTTCGTATCCATCACGTCAGACTTTCAGTTGTAATTTTGCCTAACTTTCTTTAGACGAATGTTCGTGTGTTTAGTTATCTCCTCACCAATTACATTGGGGAAAAGAAAAAAGACTCCATGCTTCTAATATTGTTGTTTCATTCCGAGCTTCACCTTTTACTACCGGAAGATGCACAGCAATATTTCTTGCTAAACTGCATCTACGTTGAGGGAACGCATGCTTGTTCCACAACGTAACATTGTCTTTGCCAGTGTAGGTTGGCCCAGTAGAGAAAGTAATTCCTGCCTCTTCTTCTTCACCTGACTGTTAACTGCCAGATTCGTGGTCAACGTTATTTATAACATTATCTTCATGATCAGAAGATAAATAATCATCTGCAATAGTGTCTTCTCCTTCACAGCCACTGCACTATTTTATTGCTCTTCACTCATAACAAGGGATTGAGTGACAAACTACATGTAATTAGAATTGTGCTTAAAATCACATAAAACGCCTAGGAAAATCTGACTTTGGAACAAACAATTGTAACACAGGTGGTCGTGAGGTTAGCGCTGCGCACGGGAGTTGCTAATCTGCGCTGATTTAAAGCAAAATAAAATTAAAAGTGAGCGCCGCGCTCATCGTCGACCAGCGTAATACTTAACTGATATCATATTTCACAAGAATTGTTTTACCACTTTAGATCAACTAATAGAAAGCAGCAGAATAGTCTCAGTATTAGCAGAATTATTGATGATAGTGGAAGATTTTTACATCAGCAGGTTGGCAACACTACCAAAGGGTTTCAGTGTTAAATCAGAAAGCTAACAGTGCTAACAGCTCCAAGATATTCAGGAATTACCGGAGCAATCCCTGAGGAAATCTTAAAGGAAACTTTCCCAACAAGCTGATGTTTACTGCAGAAAGGGTAACAAGAAAACTGAAATTTGGACGACATAAAGTTACAGAAGTGCCAAGTTTAAGCTGAAGAGATCCTGCCAATGGAATACACTAGTGTGGTTGGTTTCTTCGGCCTGTGAACAGAGGTGATTTCAACCCTGCATTAGTACTGTTCTCTGACGAGGTATGGTTTAATTTGAACGTGTGGGTAAATCCACAAAATAACTGATATCGGTCCCATTATTCATGAAACTCCATTGATTGTTGGTCTGCCATAAGTGCAACGAGAATACTAGGGCCGATTTTTTCAAGAAACTATACATTCTGACGGTTATATTGAGTAGATTCCGAATGTTTCCCACCCCGCAACTGACTGAAGAGGAAAGGACACTTAGATACTTTCAACAAGAAGGGAAAGCCGCTCACACGACAGTAATTTGTACAGGTTTAATGCCAGTCAACAGTCCCTGAGACTTTTATTTGTGGGGTAGTTTAAGAACCCCACGAGTTAGATATACTCAAAACTGCAATCTGCTGTGAAATTCTCAAAATTCCTGTGACTGAGTTGCAAAGGGTAAACACTAATATCACTTCACACTACAACACATGTATGCAGGCTAGCAGAGATTTACAGAATTTGATGGACCCTTAAAAAGAGGTGAGATGCCATATTGAAATTTCTAGATCATCATTTCATAAGATAACTTCATTCTTTTGTGATGAAAATCTGAGCCTCAAACTTAGGCAAAAGATGTTATGTCTGGTCGACACTGCTTTATGAAGTAGACATCTGGACTGTCAAAGCTTTCTCCAAGAACAGATTACAGGCCTTTGAAATGCAGTTATACAGGAGAATGCTCAGAATACCCTGAATACATCTTGGAACAAATAATGGAATGTTAAGATTAGCTAGATTAGAGTGAACTAGGCCGTGTGCTACGAGGTAGAAAGTACAGTTTTATACTCCTGTCATTACAAGGAAGAAGAGCTGGTAGGCCACCGATTTCATGGTACTGGACTGGCAACAACAACACCAAACAAAGGTTCAGGTTAGCTAAGGAAAGGGTGCTTTCTCCACGTTGACCACCAACGTCTGGGGGACCACATAATGGCACTTCTCTGCCTCTCTGTTTGTAACCTGTAATGGTTGAACATCGCACTAACACATGTAAGGATGGAAAAGGGGTAGGATTGGGAAGGAAGCGGGCATGCCCCCAGCACTTACCTGGTGTGAAAATGGGAAACCATGGAAAACCATCTTCAGGGCTACGCGACCCTAACTGCATGGCTAACTCACTCGGGACATATTGCAAGTGTTGAGGTTATCTTCTCTTGTCTTTTGGTGATTTTGATTTCAGGAAAGAAAAGGAAAGTCCCTGCAAGTGATATTGACTGCATAATTTCAGTATATCTTGAAGAATATAAGACAATTACCGGTATGTTGTGTGATTGTTAATAGTAAGAATGACTTGGTATTGTTCTCTTAATGAGGATGAAAATAATTTTGTTTTAAATTCCAACCTTTGAAATATTCTTTAACTTACTGTGTTGGTTCATGTTGCAGGCAGCCTCAAGTACTCAGGATTGGACATAATAATGTTTTTAAAGTGGACAGTCATTCAGAGGCTCTGAGGTTTGGAAACAACAACGTCTTAGAGCCTAGATGTAAGTCATTCACCTTCTTGTATAGGCAGCGCTCTTGCCGCTCTCCACATTTTAGTAGGTTATTATTTATCACTAAAATAATGTCTTGTAACATACTCTTTACTCTAATTTAATTTCATCAAAATCATTAGCTTGCATTTACTCCCTGATACATAAAAATACATTAGAAGATGATGAAGAAGCAGTTCCCCTCCCCTCTCCACCGAACAGAGTTATTGTCCACAATTCTCTCACCCCACTACATAGGAACCACGACCAGAGCAGGGAACTGGCTTCAGTCCAAATGTAGTTGCAGGAGGTAACGAACAATTAGCAGCTTGTTAATTGTTATTGAAGTTGTTATGGCTTGCATAATTGGCAGTCATACACATTTTAGTGAAAAATGGAAGGATACGTACAGGTACGTTATGGCAGAAACAGGTTCCAAGAAGGACATTCCAGGAATCATTAATGAATAAGGGGTGTGTGTACGAGTACAGTATGTGAGGATCTTCCTCCAGACGGAGGAGGTGACTAATACTAAAGAAGTATTAAAATTTACCTGTGATAACAACATATACTATAAGATACAAAAGTTGAAATCTAGAAAAGCAGCTGGAATTGTTAAGATTTCAGGGGATATACCAAAGACAATGGGTAGGGATACAGTACCATATCTGAAGTACTTATGTGATTATTTCATGAAGGCTGTACCAAATGAATGGAGAGTAGCTATACTAGCCCCTGTGTGTAAAGTAAAGGGTGATAGACATAAAGTTGATAATTACAGGCCAGTCAGTTTGACATGCATTGCCAATAAGCTTTGGGAAAAAATTCTTTCTGATTATATTAGACATGTTTGCGAAAGTAGTAACTGGTTCGATAGAAGGCATTTCGGGTTAGGAAAGGTTATTCCACTGAAGCTCTCTTGTAGGATTCCAGCAATATACAGCAGATATCTTGGATTCATTAGGTCAAATGGACTGTATCGCGATTGACCTATCTAAGATATTTTGATAGGGTAGTTCATGGGAGACTACTGGCAAAAAATGACGGCTATTGGACTAGACAAAGTAGTGATTGAATGGGTGGCTATACTTCAAGATTCAGGAACTGGAAAAAATCCAAAGAAATGCAGCTCTATTTGTTCTGGGTCATTTCCGACAAACTAGTAGCGTTACAAACATGTTGTACAATTTGGGCTGTGAAGACTTGGGAGAAAGGAGACGAGGGTGGCCTCCATGGTATGCACTAGTCTTAGTAGGTGTGCCATATACCAACTGAAGAGCCCTACTTAGCATACTGGGGCGAAATGCTGATAACCAGGAATGAGTTAGCTGGAAAAATGATAATGTCCAATAACGGGCCAACTATATTGATATTAAGTGGTATGTTACGAGCTGTCAATGGAGAGATGACGTGGAATGACATTAGTAGACAAATAAGTTTGAATGGTGTCTTTAAAAGTAGAAAAGATCACAATATGTAGATAAAGCTGAAATTCAAGAGAAAAAATTGGGGCAAATACATTCATTTATAGGAAGGGGACTTAGGGATTAGAATAACTTACCAACAGAGACGTTCAATAAATTTCCACTTTCTTTGCAATCACTTACGAAAAGGCTAGGAAAACAACAGATATGGAATCTGGCACCTGGGCGACTGCCCTAAATGCTGATCAGTATTGATTGATTGATTGATTGATTGATTGATTGATTGATTGATTGATTGATTGATTGATTGATTGATTGATTGATTGATTGATTGATTGATTGATTGATTGATTGATTGATTGATTGATTGATTGATTGATTGATTGATTGATTGATTGATTGATTGATTGATTGATTGATTGATTGATTGATTGATTGATTGATTGTTATAACATTTCAATAAATATTAAGACTTATTTACACATCTTAATAACGTTAATCAATATTTTTAAAACAGTGCAGTTTTATAGAATCTGATGTTTTTCAAGAACGGAACATGTCATAGTATCTTTAATGAAATTATTTCCTTTTCAGGTATAATCCCTTCTTGTATGTTTTGCTTTCGTGTATTTTCTAAATGTTATTGTATATTAAATTCGTTTTGACTGATTTAAGAACCTGTCGGTTATTCTGTAGACCATTGAGGAATGCCATAAAGAAGTGACCCAAAATACATTAGATCAACAGTCAACCAGCTTAATTAAATTTTAACATTCCACATACAAATGTTTTATAGAATTTGGACATAACATGAAATGTTTTCATGTTTGAACTTTTAATAAATATTCTTGTATTGTCATTTTATCCACAATCTGTTAGGACATAAAATAATGTTAAATAAAGTCTTCAAATGCATGTGATTTTATCCGTAAGCTGAAGAAGAGAATTTAAACTTCTCGAAACATGTACTTTTGTGTATATATGTATTTGATGGTTAAGATATATAATATATTTTTGAATATTATTGACAAGGCCGAATTACTCTTAATTAACTGTAGTGATTCTGAAGGTGATCGGGATTAGATACCGAGAACGAAGAATTATGTACAGGGTGGGCCAGAAGTCACGATCGTAATGTGTTTCCAGTAACTTAATATACATTTTCACAGTTACATGGTTCTGAAAATGTGTTATAGTTTGAGAATTCTGTAATGTTCATTCCTGCCATAGTATGTCTGTCTTCTGGTAGAGGTCACTAAAATTACAACAATACCGGCGATATTTGCTATGCGTCACTCCATGGAAGTACGGCGTGTGATCGTGTACTATTTTGCTTGTGGTTCAGGTGATACTGTTGTAATGGGAGATACAAGCAGATTCACAACTGAAGAATGTCTTCTTGCTGCATGGGTGCATGAAAAGGAATGAACGGGTGAGACATGATGAAATTAAGGAAATCTTTTATAATTGCTTCAATAAAGAAGCCCCAACAGAGGCTAATCGTCGGAAGCTGGAAAGAAAGACATTTGCAACTGGTTCTGTGTTGGATGTACCACACAGTGGAAGACCCAAGAAATATGACAATGATAATGAAGTCACTGAAAGCTGAAATGCATCATTGCTTTGCTCACCAGCAATATCAACAAGGAAGCGGTCAGCAGAGATGGACATTCCCGGAACCTGGAAATGAAGAATGAATGTTACCATTCATTTCGACCCAGCAGCATCAATGAATTTAGTGATCACGATATGAATATGCGACGTCATTTGTGGGCTTGCAGCTCTTCCAACATTAGTGGCTCGCTGTAAGGTTATGAAGACAGATGAATGTGCTGTGTATCTTAACTCTCTATCTCGAAATGTTTATATCTGGACAAAAGACATCCCTTATCAGTATGAAGAAATTAAGCAACACCCTCCTATTGTTATGCTATAGGACGGTGTTACCAGTGATCTTAACATCGAGTATTTCTTCGATGGGTCTGTGACGGGAATTGTACCACCAGATGATATCTCACTGGCTGTTAACTAAACTCGACAAAGTTGGCCTTCTGAATCACGTCGTTATGAAAGAGTATGGTGCCCCTGGACACTAAGTTGAACAACCAGTTTCCATTATGGATTGGACGTGGAGGGACTCTAATTTGGCCCCGCAGGGGCCCAGACTTAACAACATGCAATATTTGGCTGTCGTCCTTCTTAAAGGAAAATAATTCAACAAATCGTATGACTTCTGTTGAAGAGCTGAAAAAAGAGATTACACGTACCCTGAGAATGATTACCCCCGAAATGCTCCACCGGGTAAGCAGACGCACATGGCAGCGAAGAATGAAGGTCAGCATTCCGAGAGAGTTTGAAATATGTAAGAACATTCATTTCTGTCTTAATCCATTGTTGCGTGTGTTTTTCTCTGTTAAATACAATTGTTTGCCTTTCATGTTGCTTCTCGTTTCAATACAATATCATTCAACGTTTCCGATCGTGACTTCTGGCCCACCCTGTAAATCTGCATAAAAAACGGTCCGCAGTCATAAGAATTCAGAGCATTGAAAAAGCAGCAGCAGTCTACAAAGGAGTGAGGCAAGGTTACAGTTTGTCCCCCATCCTTTTCAATGTTTGTATAGAACAGGCAGTAAAGGAAATCTAAGAGGAATTTAGGAAGGAAATCACAATCCAAGGAGAAGAAATCTAACACTGAGGTTTGGTGATGATATTGTTATTTTATCTGAGACTGCAGAAGATCTGGAGAAATTGCTAATGGTATGGACGAAGTCTTGGGTAAGGAGTACAAGATGAAAATAAATAAGTCCAAAACAAAAGTAATGGAGTGCAGTCGAACGTAGGCAGGTGATGCAGGAAATATTAGATTAGGAAATGAAGTCGTAAAGGAAGTAGATGAATATTGTTACTTGAGTAAAACAATAACGTAACAATGGCAGAAGTAATGAGGACATAAAATGCAGACTAGCACAAGGAAGGAAGGCCTTCGTTAAGAAAAGAAATGTGCTCTCTTCGAACATTGATATCGGAATTAGAAAGATGTTTTTGAAGACTTTTGTGTGGAATTGAAACATGGACAATAACTATCTAATAAAGAAAGAGAATAGAAGCTTTTAAAATGTGGTGTTATAGAAGATGCTAATGGTGAGATGGAGAGATCGAATCACGGATCGAGAGATACTGAATCGAATTGGTTAGAGATCAATTTGGCTAAATTTGACCAGAAGAAGAGATAGAGTGATAGGACACATCTTAAGACACCCATGACTTGTTCAGTTGGTTTTGAGGGAAATGAAGGTGGTAAGAACAGTAGGACTAGACCACGGTGTGAATACCGTATGTCAAACAGATTAGAGCAGATGTAGGATACAGCAGTTGCGTAGAAATGAAGAGATTAGCACAGGATATGGTGGCACGGAGAACTGCACCAAACCAATCTAGGGACTGATGATTCAAACAACAACAACATAGCTCTTCTATGTAAACAGCTCTTAACATTGTTTCCTGTTGCAGGCTTTGTTGGAAGTGCAGTGGAGGTGACCGACAATAATGTTGTGAGCGCAGGCTGCAGGTTGACGTGCCCAGAAGTGGTTGGCCCGAACGCAGTAACATGTGGTCATCAGTGTACATGGAGCCAGCAGGAATACCGTCCTCCTGTAAGTACAATGTTCACAGTCTACTCCATCAGGATATACTCAGTGCATTTAGTGTTTTTCTCCAAAATGTTGAGATAGTATTAATCGTCTGATGAGTGATTACTGGTATAAGTAACAGATACTCCTTGCTCTAAACAGTGTGACACTGCCTTTGACATTGAAATCACCACGTTAAAATTGTCAAAGCCATATCTCACATGTTGTAATCGATGGGGCGTGTTTACCATATATTTCTACCAGCCAACGATGACTTTCCACAGCCTTTTTTTATTAAAGCAATGCGTGCCGCGAATGTTCTTTTTCAGGCACAAATGTCGACATGATCATTGAACGGCACAACACAGACACTAGTGTTTGGCGGACTCAATGTGCGTGTTGGTAGGTTAATGTCAGATGAACAAACTGACGTATGTGTCAAATTCATACGCTGCGTACTGTTCGCGGGCGCCATCCCTTAGTGAAACCGGAAAAGACTTATGCATACACCTGGTATACCTTGCTGGAATCCTACAAGTTGAACTTCAGTAGAATGACCTTTCCTGAACCCGAACTGCCTTCAGTCAGTGATTTCGCAAACATGTCTCATTCCACCACGGTGACTTCTTTCAGTCCCATCAGTGTCTACCAAAGGCACTATCTGTCCCACTTACAAATGCCCTTTTTATATTTCTTCCAAACAACATTCCCCTAAATGAACAATCCCCAAGGGTAGGAAGCCCCGAAGAATTCAAAACACCAAAGAAAAAATTCCCCCAACTAATAATTGATTTCGTTGCTATACGCCGAACCATTTAGAACATGGATGTTCAAATTATTAGTTCAGGCAGCAGTTGAGTAAAACTCCTAATGTCGCACTGAAGAATACCAACATCAAGCAAAATTCCTGGTATTTTATTCATGTTAATATTTAAATCTGTATGCTCGTTACCTTATTAGAAATCATGGCACTTAGATTTTGAAACAAGCACATGTTCACTGATATGCAAACTTGCAAAAGGATACTATTCTCTATGACTGTTCAGTATTGAAAACTGGATACGGACTGCCTTAATCTTCAATGTAAGTGGAAAAGATAAAGTTCACACTTCCCAAGTAATTGGTTACCAAAGTCTGCGACATACATGTTACTTCGTTGAGTTTTGAGAACAGAGGATTCACCGCCCATCATTGAATTGGCTTCCAGGCAATAAGAAGTGGTTTTCCCTTTCAGGGCAGCTATTCTTCTATTGCCTTGCGGTGAGCAGCGGTTGACAAACTCTTCTAATCTGCAGCCTTGATCATGAAATGAAATTTGAGCAAATCACGTTTCTGTTCACCACTTGCCAGTGTCATGCTCCTCTCTGATGGGAAGTTGTAAAGTAAATATAAACTTGTGTCCTCGCCCTGAGATGATGCAGCTCTTTTTAGGCACACCCCCAATGGAGATGAGCTGCATGTACCATTTTAACCACATGCCAGCACTCCTGCCATTCTTAAATTCCTGGCAGTTTCTAGAATCGAACCCGGGCCCTCTAGGATGGCAGCTATGCACTACAGAGTAGAGTTTGACAACTGTTGATTGCCGCAAAGCGATAGAAGAATACCTACACTGGGTCCACACTGTGCAGGTCCTGAAAACGTCAATCTGAACCTTCTCACCTTGGTGCCCACTAGCCCAGGTCATTTCATCTGAACTGTAGTTGAAAT
Source organism: Anabrus simplex (assembly GCF_040414725.1). Taxonomy (NCBI): domain Eukaryota; kingdom Metazoa; phylum Arthropoda; class Insecta; order Orthoptera; family Tettigoniidae; genus Anabrus; species Anabrus simplex. The sequence continues at coordinate 23,154,751 of NC_090265.1, forward strand.
GGTCGTATATTTGACGCCCTAATATACTGGAAAAGATCAAGGCGTATCAACGGACTCTGGCCAAGGAAACCTGCACCAGTATATAAACATTGTTTCTTAATCACTACATTGAGAGAAATATCTGCACTACCTGGAATTTTTCATATTACTTTTCTAATCATTTTTCTTGAATAATTATACTAATAGTAGAAATATTTTAGGAGGATAATCTACGTGACTGTGTAAAAAAGCTCAGATTGCAGGACCTGCACAGCGTGACCCAGTGCAGCGAGCAGTGGTTACCAACCTCTACTAATATGCAGCCTTGATCGTGAAATGAAATTTAAGGAAACCTCAATTGTGTTTACCACTTGCCAGTATCATGCTCGTCTCTGCTGAGAAGCTGTGGGGACAACTGTTTCAACAGGAAGGAATTTCTGGTCCTCACAGTATCATCAGTAGAACCCGAATGTTTTTAAATAAGCTGGTTACACTTCACAAACTTTACAAATATTCGTTTTAATACTTAACGATTCCAAATAACCGTTCTTTTTTCCCTGCATGTTTGCATGTTTTGGCCTTTTCAGGAGGAAATTCAAGCTTATTGCATATTTTGAAGATTTTGGATTTAATAGCGATATTTGGTCATTTATATTGCATAATATGACTTTTCTTCTGACTTTAGCACATATAAATAAACTTGCTTGATATGCCTTATATGAATGTTGGTTTGCAGAATTTGGGATCGTTTTTCCACGTTATACAGTATATCTGTCATTGAGAAACGGAGAGAATGTATTCCTGACATCCTATCTGACAACCAAAGTTAGTACATACGGTAGAGATCCTATAAACCGATCAACCAAGCACTTTCTTATCTGTTGCACTAGTAAACACTGATGTAAGCCGGAAGGCCCCTCGTCGATCTCTGTTTTTTAGGAATAAGGTGTGTCAGTTATAAATTGCTATAATTTGGACCGTGAATAGTGCATTCCTAAATGACGGTTCATTTTTTCTTCTATGTTAGACAAACAAAGCAAAACTTGTATCAAACTTCTGTGACGCCGCGTTACTGAGATAGCAGCTTACAAACCTTGGTTTTGCACTGAACCTTCCGTTGTTATCCTGGAATTCCCTACCTGGAACTCTCACTCGTCACACGTCTTTGTTATCACAGCTTCAATCCTTCGCAGTTATTGAAGACATAATGATCTGCAATCATCGCACGGAGAAGTAGCTGCGGCAACTAGAAATAAGCAGAACAGAATCTTCCCTACAAATCCTGATTTCGAATTCGTCAAGCTTATAAAAGGCGTATTGTAGTGACAATGGAGAGACGTACAATCTGACCTCACTTTGTCCCCAATGTCTTCATTGAAGTATGCATATGTCACTTCTTGTGATGTTAGAAGGTCATTTTCTGTTCTTAACACTTATAGTGTCGGGCGGCCAATCTATCTGCAATGTGAGCTGCTGCTAAAAATTCCGGGGGTCACCCCGTCGGCCACGTTTTTCCTTCGCCTGTATATTCAATTATTGTTGCACGATGGCAGCATAAGTAATGCCGCCGGAAAGATTGAAGCTTTCACTCTCTGGAAATATTGATAACATGGGGTATCGATATCAGTGAAGTTTTACAAACACTTTCTTAGACGCATTGTATGTTTTGCGCGTGGTAACCCTGCGCTCTGCCGCTTTGTATCACTTGCTTGTTATCTCGTTTGTTTACTTAATTCCAATAGTGTAAGAATGGGTAAGTAAATGAAAGGTAATTGAAATACGCAATGTTTTAACATTAAGTGATTCATTAGAGTATAATTTATTGACTGACAAATGTTCGAAGTAAAGAAGAGTTTATTGAGTGTTTAACCTGCGAGTGCATAATTTTTGTAAAAATTCGTAATTCTAAAAAAGTACTATCAAAAATTGCGTAAAACATCATTTTTTTTAATTGAAAATTAGCTTAAAATTCTCACAAATGTATCATATCCATGATAAAATTACACAATAAATGTAAAAAAAATTAGGTCACATTTTTAAATTTAATTTTTCAAAAATAATAAAAAATGCGTACACTTTTAAATAAAGAAAATGAAACACTATTGCAGTTATAGTCACACTACATGTTGTCTATTCACCTGTCTGTTATGAAAAAACCAGGGATTTACCTCCAAAAATGTAAGAAAATATCTTTCGTTAGTAAGTCCATTTTTATTAAAATTGTGTTGGCATTCATAGCACAATCACTACTTAGAGCCTGGCATCAAAAAGGTTAAGAATGTGCTAACAGATAAACGGATGAGCTTAAATCAAGACAATTTGGAGAAATTCGTTTTTGCATAATGTTTCAAACGGTACTGAATTTTGACAGTGCCTATTATCCAGTTTACTGTGCATGTTACATGTGCATGATATTTGATAGTTCATGAAAAACCGGGCACTAATCATCATCAGTCAGAAAGGATGACAGGACATTTCACTGTGTCATAAACTATGTGGAGCTGTAAGCTTGCATTCAGGACATGATGAGTTCCCCTCTACACACAAGAACTTACAGAGGGAAAGGAACACACAATAAGATAAACACAATGACAGGAGGGCTCTTTACTGCTTCTCAGCTTCATCAGGACATCTTCAATTTGATGTGGGAAGTGTCGGTTAAGAAGATAAAGTCAAAAAAGGGAAGAGAGAGAAAAAAGGTACAGATGAATTCAGATGATAAAGGACTATACAGGCCATAACAATAAAATTTAAAGGAACGCACATAGTGTCCAATGACACGAGAGTGCGGCTGCAATGTTGCCACGTTGCCACATAATAGCTTTGGACCTGCGTGCTGTAATAATCAAGAAATAATACAGTGGAACCTCAATTATCCACTCCCAGAAACTACGTTTTTCCAGATTATTCCTTCAAATTATATCGTCCTCCGAACATCCTAATTAAATCATGTTGTAAAATTCCTGCGTTATCCGTTCCACGAAGAAACGATTTCCCAGAACAACCGTCCAGAAATTTCAGTCCCATCAACGCTAAATCCTCAAACAAGCGTTTTTCAAGAAAAAGCTTTTCACAAAAGGACGACTACGACTTACCTATGGTTAGTGTCTCGTCATTGTGATAATTAGATCAAGTACAGTACTGTCCTGGGACCGTCTTAGTACCGCGTTCAATCAATCAATCAATCAATCAATCAATCAATCAATCAATCAATCAATACTGATCTGCATTTAGGGCAGTCGCCCAGGTGGCAGATTCCCTCTCTGTTGTTTTCCTAGCCACTTCCTAAATGATTTCAAAGAAATTGGAAATTTATTGAACATCTCCCTTGGTAAGTTATTCCAATCCCTAACTCCCCTTCCTACAAATTAATATTTTCCCCAGTCAGCTGAGACTTTTAGGGAATAATCGGAAATCGTAAAGGAGAGTGTCCACAACATTGGAAGGAGACAGAACGTATATCGACAGCTCTACTTGAAGACGGAATGAGTTTCGGCAAATGTTCGTTCTTGTAAAACATTTACATTATGCCCAGGGTTAGATGTTTATTTTTTAATTTTTCTATAGTATTTCCGACAGGTTTTCGGCACTTCTCCCTGGGCTTTCAGACAGGAATCGAAATTATTGCCACTTCCTAACACGAATCTAGTATTTTAATATGATCAGATTCGATTTTCTCCAGACCAAATGATATGTTGCACCTTACATAATATATAAATACATTATCAATAATAAATCAATCAATCAATCACTACTTATATGCATTTGGGCAGTCGCCCAGGTGACATATTCCCTATCTGTTGCTTTCCTAGCCTTTTACTAAATGATTTCAAAGAAATTGGAAATTTATTGAACATCTCCCTTGGTAAGTTATTCCAATCCCTAACTCCCCTTCCTATAAATGAATATTTGCCCCAGTTTGTCCACTTGAATGCCAACTTAATCTTCATATTGTGATCTTTCCTACATTTATAAACGCAACTCAAACTTATTCGTTTACTGATGTCATTCCACGCCATCTCTCCACTGACAGCTTGGAACATACCACTTAGTCGAGCAGCTCGTCTCTTCTCACCCAAGTCTTCCCAGCCCAAACTTTGCAACATTTTTGTAACGCTACTCTTTTGTCGGCAATCACCGAGAACAAATCGAGCTGCTTTTCTTTGGATTTTTTCCAGTTCTTGAATCAAGTAACCTTGGTGAGGGTCCCATACACTGGAATCATACTCTAGTTGGGGTCTTACTAGAGATTTTTATGCCCTCTCCTTTACATCCTTACTACAACCCCTAAATACCCTCATAACCATGTGCAGAGATCTGCACCCTTTATTTACAATAATATTTATGTGATTACCCCAATGAGATCTTTCCTTATATTAAGACCTAGGCACTTACAATGATACCCAAAGGGAACTTTCACCCCATCAACGCAGTAATTAAAACTGAGAGTACTATTCCTGTTTGTGAAACTCACAACCTGGCTTTTAACCCCGTTTGTCATCATACCATTACCTACCGTCCATCTCACAACATTATCGAGGTCATTTTGCAGTTGTTCACAATCTTGTAACTCATGTATTACTCTGTACAGAAGAACATCACCTGCAAAAACCTTATCTCTGATTCCACTTCTTTACACATATCATTGATGTATATAATAAACCATAAAGGTCCAATAATACTGCCTTGAGGAATTCCCCTCTTAATTATTACAGGGTCAGATAAAGCTTCGCCTACTCTAATTCTCTGAGATCTCTTTTTCTAGAAATATAGCCACCCATTCAGTTACTCTTTTTTCTAGTCCAATTGCACTCATTTTTTCCAGTAGTATTCCATGATCTACCCTATCAAATGCCTTAGATAGGTCAATCGTTATACAGTCCAACTGATCTCATGAATACAGGATTTCTGCTATACCTTGCTGGAATCTTACAAGTTGAGATTCAGTGTAGTAACCTTACCCAAACTGCCTTCTATCAAACCAGTTATTAATTTCGCAAACATGTCTAATATAATCAGAAAGAATGCTTTCCCAAAGCTTACATGCAATGCATATCAAACTGACTGGCCTGTAATTTTCAGCTTTATGTCTATCACGCTTTCCTTTATACACAGGGGCTACTATAACAACTATCCATTCATTTGCTATAGCTCCTTCATGCAGACAATGATCAAATAAGTACTTCAGATTGTCTTTAGTATATCCCCTGAAACCTAATCAATTCCAGCTGGTTTTCTAGTTTTCAACTTTCGTAGCTTACTGTAAATGCCATTATTGTCATAGGTAAATTGTAATACTTCTTTAGCATTAGTCACCTGTTCTATCTGGACATTATCCTTGTAACCAACAATCTTTACATACTGCTGACTGAATATTTCTGCCTTTTGAAGATCCTCGCATACACACTCTCCTTGTTCATTAATGATTCCTGGAATATCCTTCTTGAACCCTGTTTCTGCCTTAAAGTACCTATACATACATTTCCATTTTTCGCTAAAATTTGTATGACCGCCAATTATGCTTGCCATCATGTTATCTTTAGCTGACTTCTGTGCTAGATTCAATTTCCTAGTAAGACCATTCAATTTCTATTTATTTCCACATCCATTTCTAACTCTATTTCTTTCCATCCTGCACCTCCTCCTTCTTAGTCTCTTTACGGTACTTCTCTGCTATAATATATTCGATCTTTAACATTCCTTACCATCTTTAAAGGTACAAACCTATTTTCACATTCCTCAACAATTGCTTTAAACCCATCCCAGAGTCTTTTTACATTTCAATTTATCGTTTTCCACCGATCATAGTTAATTTTTAAAAACTTTCTCATGACTGTTTTTTCAGCCATATGGTACTGCCTAATAGTCCTAATTTTAATATCTTCCTTTCTTTCACATTTATTTTTAACTACCACAGAAACAGCTTCGTGATCACTAATACCATCTATTACTTCGGTTTCTCTATAGAGCTTATTTATTTTACCATCACCACATCCAGAATATTCTTCCCTGTAGTTGGTTCCATTACTTTCTGTGTCAGATGACCTTTCCATATTAACTTATTTGCCATTTGTTGATCATGCTTCCTATCGTTCGCATTACCTTCCCAATTGACATTTGGTAAATTGAGATCACCCGCTACAATCTCGTTCCTTTCCTTATCGTTCCCCACATAGCTGAATATCGTATCAAATAATTCTGAATCAGCGTCTGCGCTACCCTTTCTTGGTCTGTACACTCCAAAGACATCAAGTTGCCTATTATCTTTAGAGATGAGGCTTACACCTAGGATTTCATGTTTTTCATCTTTAACTTTTTCGTAGCTTACAAATTATTCTTTCATCAGAATGAATACTCCCCCTCCTACAATTCCTATCCTATCTCTACGATACACACTCCAGTACCGTGAGGAAATTTCTGAATCCATTATCATTTCTCAGCCATTATTCAACTCCTATTACAATATCTGGTGCGTATATATCTATTAAATTACTTAATTATATTCCTTTCTTTACAATACTTCCACAGTTGAGCACTAACATTTCTATGTCATCCCTACTTGATTTCCAGTTCCCTGTTCCCTTATCACCGCTCCCTAGACTTCCCCGTTTTCCTGAATGTACCTCCCTATAACCTTTCTAAACAAATTTCCTAACATCACCGCGCCCTAAACTTCCCCGTTTTCCTGAAATGTACCTCCCTATAACCCTTCTAAACAAATTTCCTAACTTATATGTACCACTGCGGTTTAAGTGAAGGCCATCTGAGCGCAGATCCCTACCTCCTACCCACTCATTAAGATCTAGAAATCTCACTCCCAGTTTCCCACATACCCACTCCATAGTCTCATTTAAATCCCAATCACCTTCCAGTCAGTATCCTTCCTACACAGTATTCCACTGATAACAATCTCCGCTTCCTTAAACTTCACCCCAGCTGCATTTACCAAGTCCCACACATCCCCAACAATGTTGGTACTTATACCTGCTTGCCTTACGTTGTTAGTACCAACGTGAAACACTACCACCTTCTCCTTTTCCTCGTCCTTCTCTTCTACGTTACTCAACATCTGCCTTAACCTAATTCCCGGGTAACACTCTACCCTGGTACTCTTTCCTCCACACACTTTCCCGACATGTCTAACGATGGAATCCCCCATGACCAGAACATCAACCCTACCCACGTCATTTAATCCCCTCCCCTCCTGGTCAGTCCTATCTTTCCTGACAGCTACAGAAGCTACTTCCTCCACCCTTTTCTCCATTCCATGACCCTGTTCCACCTGTCTTTTCCTATCCACTACTCCACATTTCCCTTTCCTACCTTTTCCCTTTCTCCTACTTCCACACTTCTCAGCAACAGTTCCCTGTTCCTCATCTTCCCTCTGTTGTTCTACCTGCAGAGACTCGTACCGATTTCTTACAGACACCTGTCCTGAATTCTGATCCTGAACAGAGCCCTTAGCCTGCAATCTCCTTCCCCTTAAAACATCAGACCGCCTGTCTTCTACAATTCCCCCCTTTCCTTCCCATCCCTCTCTTACATCTACTGTATCCTGTACATTGTTTGAGGGAGGCCTACTTTCCTTCCTGTCCTCTGAGAGAATCCTAATTATCTCCCTCAAACTCTCCAACTCCTCCCTCATACTCCTTAATGCCTGGCCACACCCACAGTTCCTACACTTGCACTCCATACCCATTATTTACTGAATAATGAAAAGAAAAGAAAAAAATATGATGACGTATTCTGTGCAAAATAAAAATGAAAGGAAAGAAATATCGCCTAGGATAGTTCACAAATATCACACGACAAGAAGGTAATTATTATAGGGTACTACTACACTACAATACTACTTAGTTGTACGATTTTTTATTCCTACAACACCCTAACAGGTTGAAAATTGCTGTTAATTACTGGAAACGGTGATTAATACACAAGAATTACAAAATTCTAAACTGCAGTAAAGTCTACCCTAATATCTGCATCAGAATTCTAGTAAGAGATTTACTACAGATAGCACAGATACTATAACACACAAATATTTCTCAGTACTAGAATAAACACACTATTTTCTAATTGTTGTTGGGTATTCAGCCCGAAGGCTGGTTTGATCCTCCACAGTTCCGCCAACAACTGTCATAGCCTAGGCATCACTGAAGAGGCATACTAGGGAAATGATGAGTGAGGTAGTTTTCAGTTGCTTTCCTCACTATTTTCTAATAAGATACTATAATACACTAAAATAATTTTAAACTACGTTCAGACGTATTCTAATTACAACAGGTTATTACTAAGCACAAACAGAAAAGGAAATTACAATTAAAGTTCGAAATTCGCAAGACTACTCAAAATAATAGAATAAGCTATCTAATTTGTAGTAAGTTACTCTAATACACTACAATAATTTTTAAACTACGTTCTGGCGTATCCTAATTACAATAGGTTATTACTAAGTACAAATAGAAATTAAAATTCCAATTAGGCCTAAAGTTAGATAATCGCAAGAACTACCGGTACTCAAGGATTACCAACAAAGTTAAACACGTAGACAGTTTAATATCAGTACCGTACTACTTTATCCTACTATGCTGTAATAGAAATGTTTATTGTTTTGGTCCTAATATAAGACAGGGGTTTTTACTTTTATGTTATCTTAAAATGTCCTTACAAAAGCAGCAGTCGTTTTACTGTATTTGCGCAGCGTAGCATTTAAAAAAGTTTGTATCATTTCCCATTCGCACTGGCGTTTGCAGCAAGCGCGCTTTCCAGCTTAGTTGTACCTCACGAATAAACAAAAATTTCTGGAGTTTTGATGTGTTTTGTTTTCCTCTATTCAATCTCCTTGTGATTAGTGATGAGCAGAGTTGAAAATTTAATGCACTGGAGAACTTTTCAGAATCAATGCTTACATTCAAAACCATATTCTCGAATTCAGCATAACCTTTAAAAGTCGATGTAGCCTAGGCCTAATTTACGTGTTACTAGATTTCCATAACCTTACTACAAACACTATACTGGTGACCAAATTACAATGGAAGATATAAAAGAAGGGATTTTGCCATCATGTTGGGGCTTTTGTATCTGATGTGCTTTATTTGATTAGATTAGAGGATTAAAAACTACTTGCAACTGATTGTTGTTCGGCTTGGTGTTATTAGATTTTTCTGTGAGCTTGGCTGATCAAGTTGCTGACATGAAAAAAGTTTTCACAGGATACTGATGAAATTTCCCCGGTAAAACAATGTAAAGTATCGAGATTTTAACTCATCCAACTAATGTCTACCTTGCCTACCTCTCACCCGTAGGCCCCGGGTTCGATTCCTGGCCACGCCAGGCACTTTTACCTGGATATGAAGTCTGGTTCAAGTTCCACTCAGCCATGTGATTACCATTAAGTGAAGAGCTATTTAACATTGAGATGGCGATCCCGGTCTAGACAGCCATGAATAATAGCCGAGAGGATTCGTCACACTGGCCATGCGTCACCTCGTAATCGTCAGACCTTTGGGCTGAGCAGCGGTCACTTGGTAGGCCAAGGACAATTAGGGCTGTAGTTTGATTTGTTTTAGGGGTGTTTGTTAGATGATAATTATATGTATTTAACTATTGTGATGTTTAGCCAAATTTCACTGTCATCTCTCAGATTAATGATAACTGGCTGCATAATCTAATCTTTGATGAGTTCCTTTTGGACATCTCTTTTTTGCAGTTGTTCTGCATGTCAGACACGTGGAATCCATTCTTCCCTTGGCACTCTGTCAATTGCATCATGCATTCGTTTCTCGATGTCCACCAGTTGAAATGTCACAACTTTACTTTTCACAGTAGCTCACATCAGTTGAATAGGGAGATAGTCTGATGATATGACGGCTTTGCCTGCTCTTTCAAAAGGCGCACGCAACATGCAGAAATTCTAATATTGTTTCAATGGCTTGAAATTCCTGCAACCAGTCCTTAATATGTTTCTTCTGTTATGTAGTGTTGGGTATTTTATTTGACAGTACAGAATAATAATTTGACTTCAAGGTAATTCAGAAATATGTTTTGAAACCAGTCTTTAAACTCTCTGAATTCATTTCGGAATGGTAGTCTGTATTGCACAAGTGTGCTTGTGAACGAAACCTGTTTATGCCAAACATTCATGACACGCAATAAGTCTGATTCCTTTCCATGGAGGAACTTTCAAACCTCACTTCCCTGATGATGCCTGCCAAATATACATATCTTTTGTGGTTCTGGTCAACCTAATGGTAAAATATAGGGCGTTGATCTCCAAAAAATCTCAAATTATGTACTGCCCTCGACAACATAATTTATTTGGGAACTATGTCCCCATGTTCCATGAGGAATTTCCGACCATCATTTGTCTTCCAGCACTTAATCCCAATTTTATTTTAGCAGGATATACATAGAAGACATCTATTAAAAAATTACAAAAAGCCTTTCCCTACACACAAAACTGAAACACTATAACACAGTTACAAAACCAGATGCAGCATATTCAGCAGAGGCCCTCTTTCATCTGAATGAACAATCAAAGACCGACAGACTCCGGAAGATTGAAGGGAGCACTGGAGGAACCTGCACCAAAAAAAATTACCAGAAAGATGGACAGTGGTGGATCGTACCCAACAAAGTCATATGCAGAGAGTTAGACCCAATTAATGAAACTATGCGTAAGAGAAGACTGGGATTGTTTGGACACAGAAAGAGAATGCAAGATTCAAGACTTCTGAAACAACTGTTACAGTATAATCTCGAATCAAAAATACCACGACAGGTTGCAGATCGATCAAAGAAATAAGAGAGGATCAGAAGGAAATTGGCCTTACACCAGAAGACACCACAGATAAGATAAAATTAAACAAAAAATCCAGGACACAAACTTCCCGTTTATACTTAAAAATAAGACACAACACAAATATTTTTAACACAAGAAAGGGCACGAAGATCGAAACACATGAGAAAGTACTGGGAGAACCTCAAGGCCCGAACAGTCCCTTTGAAGAGACTTAGATAATGGACTGAGTAAAGTGATCCTATGCGGTCATGAAACTGAAAGAAAAATAAGAAGGAAATAGAAGACACTGAGCCTGTAATTATTTCATTTTTTTCCTTTTCCAAAGTGAACTGCCACCCTTTCCCAAAATAATCAAGATTATTTCACGATTCTACATTTTGTGTTCCTTTGAGGGCACCTGAATATTGGAGTAATCTCCTGTTGGAGCAAATCTTTCACCTCTGCACAAAGTTTTGTCATTAAGCAAACTCCCCCTTCCGCAACCTTCAATGGTCAATTCTTGTGCCTTCAAACAATGTATTTTTACTCCCTCTGATTTAGACAATAATTTCTTAAAGGATGTGTAGACACTGAAAATAACGTTTCTTGTCTGTCCGCGGAGATGTTCACGTTTTTTCGCCAATCCTTCACCATTATCGGCTTGTTACTAAAAGTATTCCATGATACATACTTGACATAAGTAGTTATAATCATGATGTTTCCTGTAAATCGCACTAGTAAATTCCTAAGCACTATAGGCTCCGTGCGTATAGCAATTTGCTGCTGCGGGTGGACATTACGAGAACTACTTTCGGGCACCTTCATCAACAGCCGACCATAAGAAGCTGGATTATGTGTAATGTTTACATACATATATTCAATCATTTTACAGTGGCCCTCTATCGCTGAATCCCTTTCTGTGTGTTTGTCTAAAGCCATTATTAGAATTCCCGGCCCCGTGTTGTAGGGGTAGCGTGCCTGCCTCTTACCCGGAGGCCCCGGGTTCGATTCCCGGCCAGGTCAGGGATTTTTACCTGGACCTGAGAGCTGGTTCGAGGTACACTCAGCCTACGTGATTAGAATTGAGGAGCTATCTGACGGTGAGATAGCGGCCCCGGTCTCGAAAGCCAAGAATAACGCCCAAGAGGATTCGTTGTGCTGACCACACGACACCTCGTAATCTGCATGCCATCGGGCTGAGCAGCGGTCGCTTGGTAGGCCAAGGCCCTTCAAGGGCTGTAGTGCCATGGTTGTGATGTAGATAGCCGCCGTGGAGGTGCGCACTGTCCCTGTACATTCTCTATGCCAAGTTTTGTTTTGTTTTCGACACAGTGTATGATACCTACGTATGTTTTTTCAGCTAATTTCTTATCTTCCCCCCTTTTATAATTAATATACCATCCTTCACAGTTTTGGCTTTACACGATAAAACGACTAGTGGCTGGGTATAACACGAAAGCGGAACCCATGAAATAAATTAAGGAGAATCAGCAGAAGAAGAAGAATCATTTTACAATGCTGTCTTCAGAGGATTATTTTTAAATGCGATAACGTTCGGGCAGAACTATATGCTGCATTAATAGATACTGTGATACGACCTCATGAAATGCATTTGAAAATACGGTGGATCATAGCAGTAAATCACAAGAAGTAATTCTGGATGTATACATTTTAATTAATACAAACTAACTCTTTACAACATGTGTTTTAACCATTTTACAAATAGGTAAACAATTAGAAACAAATTATTATAGCAATATTATATTTGCAAAGCAGGCTGCAGTAGGCCATCTTTTTTACAGAACATACATCATAATAGATAGGCCTACACATTGTATTGTTTTGCCACGGCCTTAATTATAGTTATAATAATAATGATAATAATAAATATACCATATTATACTACAAACCAAATTGTGAAATTTTATAGTATTTCGTTACAACCTAACGAAATGGCTTTGGGAAGGCAGTAGAAAAATATAATTACACAAACAGGCCTCCATTACACAATATCAATAGCTCACAGAAATACCGTATTTTACATCCGTACATTCATGTCCTCGTCCTAAGGTGGTGCATTTATTTTCAAGCACACCCCTAATGGAAATGACCTGCATGCACCGTTTTAACCACGTACCAACCCTGAAGCCAATCTTAAGTTTCTGACAGTGTCAGGATTCAAACCGGGGCCCCCGAGGAAGGCAGCTAGTAGCGCCAACCGTTATATTACCGAGGTGGAATTGAACATACAGTATAATACATACAGACACACAATATAAATAATCACTTATTGGCAACCTTAAGTGATTCTGAACTTTTCATCTCATGCATAATTTTTTGATAGTGTACATGCGGTTTCAATATCAGGAATTTCAATAGGTCCAACGTCAAGCCTGAGCCTTTTTATCATAAAAAGTTCCTCTACACTCTTTCCCCTATTGTAGTTCACTTTCCCTACGTTTGTGATGCGTGGTCCAGACCATTCACCATCAGTACGTGAGGTGACATGTTCTGAACAAAACTGCATAAACAACAGCTGAAATATGTTTATATTTCATGGAAACAATTATTCGCCTTCATGAAATAATAACGATTCTTACCTAGGCCTTCCTTAGACAACATGATTATGTTTAAAATTATTTAAAATTTAAATTTAAAATCAATCGCCTCCCTAGCAACATTAACCTAAGCTAACATGATATAGTATTAGAAATAGACCAAGGATGTTTTTCTGAAGACAGCATTGTTGAATGTGTATATGAACACTAATCTCGTTATCACCACTCCACTGTCCGTCTCGTTGGCTGAATGGTCAGCGTACTGGCCTTCGGTTCAGAGGGTCCCGGGTTCGATTCCCGGCCGGGTCGGGGATTTTAACCTTCATTGGTTAATTCCAATGGCCCGAGGGCTGGGTGTTTGTGTTGTCCCCAACATCCCTGCAACTCACACACCACACATAACACTATCCTCCACCACAATAACACGCAGTTACCTACCCATGGCAGATGCCACCCACCCTCATCGGAGGGTCTGCCTTACAAGGGCTGCACTTGGCTAGAAATAGCCACACGAAATTAAAATTAAAACCACTCCACTACTAATACATAAATGACTACGTTTCTTCTATCGTGAAATGGTAGGATGTCTAGTGAACCAGTGTTTCTTTCTGATCACATTTGCACTTACTCTGTTGCTATTTCCTGCGAACTGTTTTTCTTGTAAATTATTACATGATCACTTTCTGCAAGTTTGGAATAATGTGGCCAATTGTTCTTGCATAAAACAATCTGAAATCCCACTGTTATTATTTAGTCGACCGTGGCAGCACGCGGTGAGAAGACAGCAGACGTGCGCGATGAATCGCATTAACTTACAATGTTCGCCACTCGCTGCGCAGCGGTGCATTTCTCCCATCAGCGCACAGAGCCTATATAGTAACACATACTTATCCGATATTGTGTTTTATCTTACATGTTCATAAAAAGGAAAGAAAATGGCTCAAATTTCACATCAGAATTGGTACAAACTGAACATTCCTTCCCTGCACCACGCATATCCAGCCCAAACTCTACTCCAGTACGCTTTTGCTGAAAGAAATCCCTGGATGTGCATTTGCGACTGATGAAATCCTCGATGAGTGGTTTTCCCTTGAAACAGCGAATAATAGGTCCTTACCACCTTTAAAAGTACATATCTGTTGCTTTAAACCATCCCACAGGTTGTTTATATTTTTATTTATCATTTTCTACTGATCATAATTGCTTTTTAAAAATTTCCCCATGCCTTCAGTCGCAGCCATTTAGAATTGCTAAGTCCAATTTTAACAATCTTCCTTTCTATCATATTTATTTTTACCTGTGACAAAATCAGCTTTTGATCACGTATATGATCTATCACTTCAGTTTCTCTATAGAGCTCGTCTGGTTTTATCAGGAGCGCATCTAGAATATTCATCTTTCTAGTTGATTCCATCACTTTCTGATTCATCTCTCCTTTCCATATTAACTTATTGAACATTTCCTAATCGTGCTTTCTTTCATTCACATACCCTTGAGATCATGCACTAAAATAACATTCCTTTCCGTGTTGTTCCTCACTTAGCCGATTATCTTGTGAAATAATTCCTCATCAGTGTCAGCCCCACCTTTGCCAGGTCTGTACACCCCAAACACATCAAGTTGCCTACTATCTTTAGAAAACAATTATTATAACTAGAATTTCATTATTTAAAATCCGTAACATTTTCGTAGCTTACAAAATCTTCTTTCACCAGTATGAATATTATTATTAATGAATTAATTATTATATTACTACTGTGACATGAAGAGGGCTGCTCCCTTGAGTGGAGATACAATGCTCTATCTCAACACCTTCACTCCCGTAGAGGAGTAAAGTCCGTTAGCGCTCCTTCAGTATAGCGCGCTCGGATTTTGCATGTATTTTCGGAGAGCAGAGGAGTTCCCTAGAAGTTTCTTTTTCTTCCGGTAGATGGCACAAGGTCGGCCGCGCGGTGTACGGGTAGCGTGCCTACATCTTACCCGGAGGCCCCGGGTTCGATTCCAAGCCATGTCAGGGATTTTTACCTGGATCTGAGGGCTGGTTCGAGGTCCACTCAGCCTAAGTGATTACAATTGAGGAGCTATCTGACGGTGAGATGGCGGTCCCGGTCTAGAAAGCCAAGGATAACGGCCGAGAGGATTCGCCGTGTTGACCACACGACACCTCGTAATCTGCAGGCTTTCGGGCTGAGCAGCGGTCGCTTGGCAGGCCAAGGCCCTTTAGGGCTGTAGTGCCATGGGGTTAGTTGGTTAGGTTTTAGATGGCACAAGTGTCCTCTTTGTTCGACACTGTGTTCGTTTACTCATTGTTTACGGTGCGAGCTTATTTTGGCGCTTCTCAAACGGATTGAAATTGCAAGTGTTTGTGGTTGTGTAGTACACAACGCTTAAGCCTAATAAGAGTGATTCAGGAAGAAATGTGTGATATTTTTGCACATTAACGATTGGCGATGATCTGATAGCTTCAGATAGTGAAAGTGAAAGTAAGTGTGATTACGTGTGCAGTTAACCCTACAATCGGCAAGCTTCGATGATACCAATATAGTTGGCCCGTTATTGGACATTATACATTTTCCAGCTAACTCATTCCTGAAAGTCCAGTAACGGACCAACTACATTGGTATTATAAATTTACTCATTCGGAACAAATATTTCAGGTTTCCTATGAGAATCAACATTCTTTTTCAAGCTTCGATGAATCGACGGTTTGCTCATTTCTGTAGCTGCAGAGTCGATTCTTCGACGCATTTTTATTTCCTCGTTTAGTAGCACTATTCCGTTAACAGGTGCTGTGACATGTCTTGTCTTGTGATCCTAGAAGTTTACAGATGCTTCTTACACATTTTCATCATAGAAGCAAGATCCTTGTATATGTTCTTGGAACCTAATGACAATGAGCGACTCGCTGCTGTACAAACCAAAACACAGTTTCATGGCGCTCTTATTTTAGGGCTGTAATTATATGTATTGGCGAGTTAAAAGTGCACCTTTGTTGTTGTTATTTCCGCCTACAATATTTTCGTTTTAGTTGGCTTTATTCTCCCCTTCGGGGAGGGGAATGAAAACTTTCACCTAGTCCCTAGTTGTACTTTATGTTGCATAGCTGCTGTAATAACATTTATTATAACAAGTTCGTGCACCCGTATAGGTTATAGGCGCATGGGCGCCCATATGACAGTTTCTAGAGGGGGCCCAGACCTGGAGGTACGTAGTAATTTTAATATTTTGGAAGATAAATGGCGATTTGTATTCTGCGGTAGAATAACCCACGGTATCCGCTGCCTGTTGGTGGAGGACGGTACTACCGCTTTTACGTAATACTGACTTTTAAATCATTTTCATGAAAGGAAAACACGTGACTAAACTAGATTTTTGCCTTTCTCTGAGAGCTAGAGGGGGGTCGCGGCCCCACCTTGCCCCCGGGTATGGACGTCCTTGTATAGGCCTAACGTGGCCCATATATGGGAAAATAGTTATTTTTCTTACCAATCAAACAAATATTATTGCATAGACTTGAAACTTTCACACGTACTATGTATATATGTGCATCATTCTGTATATCTTGGATATTGTGTTTTCATGTTTCATCTCGTATTTTACATTGTTAGAATGTTGATATTGCTCGTGAAATAATAATTCCACAATTTTCAAGTCTCAGTTTATTTTCTTATGAAGTCTCATTAACGTTAACGTTTCCATCTGAATCTGTCGTTTATTAGCTTTCCAAAGACATGCAGCAGTGCTATGGAACATGGTTTACAATAGGATGAAAATAATAATCCACTTGGTAGGTAAATATCACACAAAATAGCTGCCGGTACAGATTTTAACATTGCCGGTTCTATGGTTAAAGCTCTGGAAGAGTGAACAGTAATCTCGACAGAAACAATGACTGAATTTCCTTTCTGTGTCGTCCATCGGTTAGAATATTTGACGTACGTACAACTGTAAATAAAAACAATGTTATATAAAAGGTGTTAATGTAAAGTTCTGAAGCCTACTTATAAATAGCAGTTTCCTGTTAGAGGCTGCCACCTCGGAACCTATTTTAGAACGTTCATTCAGTGAGAAATGTAATAGTTAGGGGTTGGCATCTCTTCCTCTCTGGTCACATCTAAGGGTTGTACCTACTGAACTTTATTCAACCAACCATAACCCAGTCTGCCATTATAAAAGGGCTGGCCAGTTGTCCGCTAATGATTGTCTTGACTGTGGGATAATCGGCTCAGGTTCTCACCTCACTTAAGGCAGCTCGCGTGGTGAGCAACGAGACTAAGGTAGATTTCTTCATCCTAAAGCAGTGGCTCTAGACGATTCTAGTGTTATCGGGAATTTAAAGCTTAGGGTTGTGCCGTTCTTGCTTCAGATTTAATGTAGGGATTTTATTAACTTATTTTAATTTTGTATCATGTAGGTTTCTGGAAGTTTTCAAGCAGAGAATGTCACCGCCCTATTGGATGATATGCCTTCAAAGGAAGTACGAGTGTGGACCCTTGTTTCCCTTATCTTAAATTGTATTTCTTGTGAACAGGGTTTTCAAAATGGTATTGTATCCTTCAATTTCAGCCATTAATTTCTCTTCCTCTTAGTTACAATGTAGAATGGGATTATCATTTGCTTGTCTGGTCTTGTGCCCAATTAGGTTATACACTTATGCAGTCCAGTGGGGCCGCTCGACAGTTTTCAGCATCCTCTTTTGCGTGTTTGCCTATTTTCCAAATATTCCTTTTCGGACCTTTTTGGATTTAGCCTAACTTATTCTTGGCCGATATTTCTAGCCATGTAGTTTAGGCTCCCGATCAGTTTGTATGTGCATTTTTGTTGGTTTCCCTTGCAAATAAAAGGGCAGCAAGTGTTCAATAGTGCTAGTTTGATACGTGAAGGTGCGTAGACCTTTGAAATTACGGGGAGCTCAATTCCCTCTTATTATTAATGAAGCTCTGAGTGCTGTCACCTTCTTATAAAGAAAGTTTGGTTTTTGAAATGATTACCAAACTGTTAAATGTGATCGATCATTCTTAACACGTTCATACTGACGTGCGCCGCCAGTGGTACATACATTACATAGATACATAATCATTATAGACTGTTATGCCTTTCAGCGTTCAGTCTGCAAGCCTCTGTGAATTTATTAAACGTCGCCACAATCTTCTATTTGCAACTAGTGCTGTGGCCTCATTTAGTTCTATACCCCTTATCTTTAAGTCGTTAGGAACTGAGTCTAACCATCGTCGCCTTAGTCTCCCTTCTCTTGCCCTCCATAACAGATTCCATTAATCTCTTAGGTAACCTGTCCCCCTCCATTCGCCTCACATGACCCCACACCGAAACCGGTTTATGGGTACAGCTTCATCCATCGAGTTCATTCCTAAATTAGCCTTTATCTCCTCATTTCGAGTACCCTCCTGCCATTGTTCCCACTTGTTTGTACCAGCAATAATTCTCGCTAATTTCATGTCTGTTACTTCTAACTTATGAATAAGATATCCTGAGTCCACCCAGCTTTCGCTCCCGTAAAGCAAAGTTGGTCTGAAATCAGACCTATGTAAAGATAGTTTCGTCTGGGAGCTGACTTCCTTCTTACAGAATACAGTCGATCACAGCTGCGAGCTCACTGCATTAGCTTTACTACACTTTGATTCAATCTCACTTACTATATTACCATCCTGGGAGAACACACAACCTAAATACTTAAAATTATTGACTTGTTCTAGCTTTGTATCACCAATCTGACATTCATTTATGTTCAGTTTCTTACCTACTGACATCAATTTAGTCTTCCATCAAACTGAATCCCTCCCTGCCATTTTATACCTTTCAGCAGATGATTCATGTAAACTACGAGCAGCAAAGGTGAAAGATTACAGCCTTGTCTAACCCCTGTAAGTATTCTGAACCAAGAACTCATTCTACCATGAATTCTCACTGAAGCCCAGTTGTCAACATAAATGCCTTCGATTAATTTTAATAATCTACCTTTAATTCCATAGTCCCCCAGTATGGCGAACATCTTTTCCCTCGGTACCCTGTCATATGCTTTCTCTAGATCTACGAAACATAAACACAACTGCCTATTCCTCTCGTAGCATTTTTCACTTACCTGGCGCATACTGAAAATCTGATCCTGACAGCCCCTCTGTGGTCTGAAACCACACTGGTTTCCATCCAACTTCCTCTCAACTACTGATCGCATCCTCCCTTCCAAGATAGCAGTGAATACTTCGCCTGGTATACTAATCAATGAGATACCTCAATAGTTGTTGCAATCCTTCCTGTTCCCTTGCTTATAGATAGGTGCAATTACTGCTTTTGTCCAATCTGAAAGTACCTTACCAACACTCCATGCTAATCTTACTACTCTATGAAGCCATTCCATCCCTGCCTTTCCACTATACTTCACCATTTCAGGTCTAATTTCAACTATTCCTGCTGCTTTATGACAATGAAATGTACTTACCATCCTTTCCAAATCCTCACCAACATCATTTTCCTCCTCCCCATGAGCTTGGCTGTTCGCAACACCACCAGGAAGATTTTTTTTACGTTGAGAAGATATTCAAAATATTCCCTCCACCTCTCCAGTGATTCCGTGGGATCTATTATGTGTTCACCTGGTTACTCAAAACACTGTTCATTTCCTTTTTCCCTCCCTTCCTAAGATCCTTTATTATTGTCCAAAAAGGTTTCTCTGCTGCTTGACCTAGCCTTTCCATTTTATTACCAAAATCTTAACACGACTTCTTCTTGGATTCAACAACTATTTGTTTCGCTCTGTTTCTTTCATCTACGTACAAATCCCTGTCTGCCTCAGCCCTTGTTTGGAGCCATTTCTGATAAGCCTTCTTTTTACTTTTACAAGCCGCTCTCACTTCATCATTCCACCAAGATGTTCGCCTTTTCCCATCTTTACACACAGTTGTTCCTAGGCATTCCCTTGCTGTTTCTACTACAGCATCCCTGTATGCCACCCATTCACTTTCTATATCCTGAACCTGCTTATTGTCTACTGTTCGAAACTTCTCATTAATCATATCCATGTACTTCTGTCTAATTTCCTCGGCCTGGAGATTTTCTACCCTTATTCATTTGCAGGCAGATTTCACTTTCTCTACCCTAGGCCTAGAGATACTTAGTTCACTACAGATCAGGTAGTGGTCTGTATCATCGAAAAATCCCCGGAAAACTCGAACATTCGTAACAGATTTCCTGAATTCGAATTCGGTTAAGATGTAGTCTATTATGGATCTGGTACCCCTAGCCTCCCATGTGTAGCGGAGAATAGCCTTATGCTTGAAGAATGTATTCGTAACTGCTAAATCCACACTAGCACTGAAGTCCAGCAATCGCTTCCCATTCCCATTATCTTTCATATCTTCCCCACATTTACCAATCACTCTTTCGTATCCTTCAGTTCTATTTCCAACTCTCTCATTGAAATCGCCCATTAGCACTATTCTATCCTTGCTGTTGACCCTGACCACGATGTCACACAATGTTTCATAAAACTTGTCAACTTCACCCTGATCTGCACCCTCACATGGTGAATACACTGAGACAATTCTCGTCCTATTTCCTCCAACGGCTAAATCTACCCTCATCATTCGCTCATTTACGTGCCTAACATAAAGTATGATGCGTGCGATGGTATTCCTGATAAACAGCCCTAGCCCATGCTCTGCCCTTCCCTTTCTAACACCCGTCAAGTACACTTTATAATCTCCTACCTCTTCCTCATTATCTCCCCTTACCCGTATATCTTTTACTCCTAGCACATCCAGATGCATCCTCTTTACTGACTCAGCCAGTTCTACTTTCTTTCTTCCATAAGCCCCATTAATATTAATAGCTCCCCATCGAATTCCATTTCGTTCGCCAAGTTGTTTTCAAGGAGTCCCTCGCCTGTCGAATGGGAGTGGGACTCCGATACTCCCATAGGTCCGAGGCTTGCTTAAAATGTTCTGAGCTTGGTAAATTCATGAAGCAGGATGCTACACTACTTACAGATAGTCCAAGTGAGGATCTCTCCTCTAACGGGTTATGGACCACCGGTGGATTGTATAGTCCCAGCCGCCTGAGCACAAGGAGGGCCGTGACTCAGAATATGTCCGAGATGCCCACTCCCATTCCATAGCAACTGGTATCCCGACTCTCAGGACCACTTACTAGGCCACTCAGCCGTTGCCCATGGTTCACGAACTAGGACGTGACTACAGTAACCCATACCATGAACCATGCCAGTGGTACACGATTTAAAAAAAATCCTCTCAAAAATTGCATTGCATTGTATTCCTTAAAAGGCGACGTAGGATTTTTTTTACAAACAACATTGTTTATCACATGAAACTTTGATCATTGGTCAGTCTGCGTATTACAACAGTTTTAGAGACATTTTACGCACTTCATTTCGTGCGCCACCGATGGCATTTGGTAATCACGCGGCAGCCTCATGCAGTCGTACACAGTGGTACGTGCAATTTCATGGTCATTGAAATAGATTTTGAAGATCTTTAATCAGATTCTGAAAGTGATAGTGACGTAAGTGTCGTAGAAGAAAGCGAGGAAGAACGAAGTGATGAAGAAAGGAGTGACGGTGATCCAGTACAAACAGTAGTAGTATCTATTCATACTGATCACGTAAACAATATTTTGGATTAGACCGACTTGAAAGCCTTGTAGGGGGAATTTTCTTTTTCTATACAGCCAGGGCTGCAGTATAATTTGGATATATCAGACCCTTTCCTGTATATAAGGAATTTTTAGATGATGAAATCTTAGATGTAATTATTTTAGAAAAACATATATGCATGGCAAACGCTGTCTCTAGAAAAGTAAAAAGATGCTCAGCAATGGCTAAATGGAAGGACTGCACGAAAGAAGAAATGAAGAAGCTGCTTGGAGTTCTTATGATCATCTTCCCCCACAAAAAGTATGTACTGGTCTAACAATCGTATGTGCGGAAATGAGGTTATAAAGAAGACTATGACACCGATTTGACACCCTGCTGAAATGCTTGCATTTCCATAATAACAAGGAATCAACCATTGTTGAACCACGCCTAGCAAAAATCAAAATCTGTGTGTTCTTACATTATGAAAGTTTAGTTGCGTTGAATTTTAATAAATCAACCTTATTATAACTATACAGAATTGTTTAATCCTACAAATTGTTTAAATAGACAAAATTCTATATTTTCGTAAATAAAGGAGCTTATTGAATGGCAGTCATTTAAAAGATTTTTGTGCACCAATTTTTGTTATATCATCTACGATTGGTGGTACACGATGCACACAATCCTAATAAAGCCGAAGCATTACTATGTTTCCTTGCACAAAATGCCATCTTTAATATAAAACAAATGTATCTCGAACCACATTGTGCGCCACCGGTGACACACGTCGAAATTTTAGGAACTCAATGGTTGTCCACCGTCGGGCTTCTTGTGGTATCTTGTTAAATGAGGAAAGTGTGAGTTAGAATATATATGTTTTCCCTTTTGTGGTTATTTATATGTCCAGCCCCACACCCTGCGGACCACTGTTACAACTACCATTACTGTCTTGAACTAATAGAAAATTGTTATGTGCCCGACAGTGTTTAAAATGGATAGAAAAAACATGTAATACTTGAAAATTGTTTATGGTAACTATGACCACGATGGTGCTGCCTGTGTGTGTCCTCTGTGTGAACGTATTCTACGCTAAGAAGTAATTGATGAATGATGTGTTTTGATCCATGGAAGTGTACTTAATGTTATGTGTCCTTATTTCAGCCTCAGACCCCTCAGCTGTACTTCTTGACAAGAGTGTTTCCAAATTACAACCAACGTTGATTATCCGCCCTCGACATTCATACCACATTTTGTTGGATGAAATTTTCAGTATGGTCCAAATACTGTAAATTGTTTATTTTTATAAATGTATTTCTTATTGTTTTTAATGCTAAATAAATAAAGACTGAAATCCATGTCCAGTCCTGCATCAGTTCACTTCCCAAGTACAGTACTTGAACTTTCCAGAGTTTCAAGGACTTATGATCTTTCCCTTCTCTTTCTCCACTAGTCAACACCATTGCCCTACTTATTTCCATTCGATAATTACCAATATACTCACTCAACATGTCCTCTTGTCCTATACCTCATCTCACTCGACACACATCATTACCTTCAGCTCCCTGTCCCCTTACGTTCCTTTGCCTCCTCCAAAGATACATCCATTACCGTTATGAACAACAATGGCCACAGAAGACTTCCCTCACTTATTTCAATTACATTTAACACATTAGCTCCCACGGGGTCCGATCGGACCGGCAGTATAGGTATTTATTAACTCTTTCGCTTTCAAGCTCTCAGCTGATGGATGTGTGCAAACTGTCAGCCATATTTACCCTGCAATGCACACATTTCATTTACCATTACATGGAAGACACACCAATGAACATATCAACATGAAAGCTTGTAATCTTATAGAGTATACATCACTTATTATCACTACATGAAAGAAATAGAGTTAGAAATGGCTGTAGAAGTAAGGAGAAATTGAAGGAACTTACTAGGAAATTGAATCTAGCAAAGAAGTCAGCTAAGGATAACATGACGGCAAGCATAATTGATGGTCATACACATTTTAGTGAAAAATGGAAGAGTATGTCCTAGGTTCTTCAAGGCAGAAACAGGTTCCAAGAATGACATTCCAGGAATCATTAATGAACAAGGAAAGTGTGTATGTGAGAATGTTCAAAAGGCAGAAGTATTCAGTCAGTAGTATGTAGAGATTGTTGGTTACAAGGAGGTGACTAATACTAATGAAGTATTAAAATTTACCTATGATAGCAATGATATTTACAATAAGATACAAAATTAAAACTAGAAAAACGGCTGGAATTAATAAGATTTCTGGTGATATACTGAAGGCAATGAGTTGGGATATAGTACCATATCTGAAGTACTTATTTGATTATTGTTTGCATGAACGAGTTGTACCAAATTAATGGAGGGTTGCTATAGTAGCCCCTGTGTATAAAGGAAAGGGTGATAGACATAAAGTTGAAAATTACAGGCCAGTCAGTATGACATGCATTTATGTAAGCTTTGGGAAAGCATTATTTCTGATTATATTAT
This sequence comes from Anabrus simplex, assembly GCF_040414725.1. Classification (NCBI taxonomy): domain Eukaryota; kingdom Metazoa; phylum Arthropoda; class Insecta; order Orthoptera; family Tettigoniidae; genus Anabrus; species Anabrus simplex. The sequence continues at coordinate 23,179,184 of NC_090265.1, forward strand.
ACATGTTTGCGAAGTTAATAACTGGTTTGACAGAAGGCCGTTTGGATTTGGGAAAGGTTATTCCACTGAAGCTCAACTTGTAGGATTCCAGCAAGATATAGCGGATTTCCTGGATTTAGGAGGTCAAATGGACTGTATTGCGATTAACATTATCTAAGGCATTTGATAGGGTAGATCATGGGCGACTACTGGCATAAATGAGTGCAATCGGACTTGACAAAAGAGTGACTGAATGGGTGGCTATATTTCTAGGAAATAGAACTCAGAGAATCAGAGTAGGCGAAGCTTTAACTGACCCTGTAATAATTAAGAGGGGAATTACTCAAGGCAGTATTATTGGACCTTTATGTTTTCTTATATATATTGTACCCGTCCAAATGGTATTATATGGGATTTATAGAGGTTGGTTCGGTTCTCGTAATGTAATACGTGTATACGCAGAGAACAAGCATCAGCTGGTTACCAGGCCGTTCCTCTGCGGGTGAGCTAAATTGGGTCAGCAGTCAAGGACATGGATATGTCATAGTACGGCTTACGTCATACAGCGAGCGCCGGAGACGGAGAGAGAAGGATTCCAGAAACATCTACACCAAATAAGGAACAACCAATCACGTCGCAGAATAGCTATCGACCAATGAGATGCAAGGAAATCGCTCTACAGATAGAAATGACTTCTGGAAGGGAGAGAAACAGTGTGAGTGAGTATTTAGCGTGAGACTGAGCGATTGATGGACTACGATAGTTACTGCTAATGCTATTGAAGAAGTTGGTCAACTACAAGACAGTACTGCACGGCGTCATAGTATTCGAGTACGCTTGTATTAATTTTCCATACAGATGGATCAGTCAAGTGCGACATCGCATGACATTACATACGACTGGGTGTAATAGTCAAAACCACGGACAGTCACAGCAAGACGATACGCCGCATGTTGATCACCGTAACTTATGGAATGATCTAGTAGGCACCACGAGGCACAGTAATCACCGAACTAGAAGCTTCGAGAGTAAACCTGGCCGAGGAACATCGTTCAAATATATTAACTGTTCATGTGTAGTATTCGAAATTATGACGACTCAAGGAAGTGCTGCAAACTGATAATAGGGTCAAGATTTGAAGCTTTAATAAATGGTGAACCACATTGTACATCATTGCGCCAGTTAACTATTGTAAGGCAAGCTATTGGAATACAACGAGTGAGGATCCAATTCTAATATAAAATTTTAGTTTGAGCAAAATCTACGAGAGCCAGTTATCATCATGGACCGACCAAGAAGGAAATCCTGGGGAACTCTAAGACATCGCTGGAGTGATTCCATATTATCTGGCTGCGCAGGAATCATGAGTTGTTAAGCTGACCTGTGTGTGCCAGCACGATGAATTTGTTCATCTATAATTCGCCATAATCCGGAGGAGGAACCTACAGCTACATCTGCATTCAGGACGCCGGAGGCATACATCGGAATAATAAGTACTCTTGTTACATTATCCTTTCTTTCTGTAGATTACTAGTTGGATTGTAGTCTTATACAACGAAACTTTGAATTTGGTTAGAGAAGTAGAATTTAAATTGTGGTGATGGTAGAGTATACATTGATTTATTGATTCATTGATCTCTTATTTTATTGACTTCTTGAAGTGTTGCTGTGTTGATTCGTTGATTAATCCCCATTTGTTGGTGACATTCAAGAGGGTACGAGAGTAATTAAGAACTTCAAAATGGATTACGGGGAAATGAAGGCTATCCCTTTCAGACCGAGTACGCACAATTGTGCGGGTTCGTATTTTAGTTATCGCTGACCGTATTTGATGTTTTTTCGGCGCTACACCGGACTGCAGTGATTGTGCAGGACACGTGGCGTGTATTTCAATTGATTTTAGTATGCGCTTGACCGCCAGGGCGAAGGAAGAAGAGTTTAAAAAGCACAGTTGATCGGCGAGATGGCAGGAAGCAGTAGTGCCGAAAGTAAGTATTTATTTACTGCGTTTATATTAATCTAGAAGCTTTACTGAATACCGGAATATATTCAATGAAGTGTGTACGTTGGTTAGTGAACGTAAATTTTGAAGCTACACCATCATACGTGATACAACGAGGTTTTGAATTTTGATACGCACAATTGTGTGGGTCTGTTTTTCGGATGTTAGTTTTTATTTTGTAAAATAAACTATTAATATGTGTATTGAGGAGCATTTTAGTCAGTTCTTGACGTACAAACAAAAATTCACACCTCCAGTTTTCTTTCAGGTCTGAAAGGGCTATAATAATAATAATAATAATAATAATAATAATAATAATAATAATAATAATAATAATAATAATAATAATAATAATAATAATAATAATAATAATAATAATAATAATAATTTATCCGTCAATTAAAGCAATGATTTAACCGAAGCATTAGTAGAAATGACTTGTGAAATAATTCAGACCTTAAAAGGGAAGGCGATAGTTGTTAATCAGTAGGCAGTTCATCGAGAGGATGCACTGAGGAATAATAATCATGGAGATAATAATAATGAGAAGGAATAATGTAATGTTGTTGTTGAGAGATAAAATGCGAGTGGTGATTGTGTGGTGAATATAACTGACAACATGATGACCGCTAGGGTACATGTTAGTCGTGAAGTTATTCGTGATTAAAAATAGAATATGGCTCAACAACTTGCATTATGTAAAGTAGAGACTCAGTAAGTTTTCCATGAGGCTAAGTGAGTGTATTCTTCGAAGTATCCCTAAGTGATGGTGGTGATGATTTTTGCTCATCTAATTATGGTCATTTATTGCATGTCACGATGTATTTCATTGCTATGATCTGTGAGTATTATGCACTGGTCTTCAACCTAGTCCGGAAGGGAGACATACAAAATTCTATCCAAAGCATTGCAGCGGAGGCTTGAAACACATCGAGATAAACAAATTGGTGAATGCCAGGCAGTGTTCTGGAAAGGGCGTTCATGTGCTGAGCAGATTTATATTCTAAAAACACTTATAAAAATAAGATCAATGAGAAATCAGAAGAGGACAATCATAACATTCGTTGATCTCAAAAAGGCATATGATTCCATAGATCGTGGAGTGCTCATGAACGTTCTGCAGGAGTTTGGAGTGGATGAGAATTCTCTGGCCTTAATTCGACAATCTCTTACAAACACCTTTTTTCAAGTCAAATTTATTGGCGAACTCTCACATCCATTTGAAATAAAAACGGGTTTGAGGCAAGGAGACAGCCTTTCTCCACTACTCTTTAATTGCATTTTAGAAAAGTTATTAGGTAATGGAGGCTGAGAATGACTGAAAATGGAATGAAGAATGGGGTAAAGATAGGTTGTGGAAAAAATGCGATGATGTTGGACTGCCTTGCCTTCGCAGACGATGTCGTTCTTATTACAGACAACCGTCAAACATTTAAGAAACAAGTCGAAGAACTAAAAAATGTTGCAGTCAAAACAGGGTTAAGAATTTCCTTCGAAAAAACAGCATTTATGGATTCTATAAAAAAGGCGACACGGACAGACTTCTTACACTGTATGGAGATATCTAGCGTGTGCAAAAATTTAAATACCTTGGTGAAATACTCACCCCCAATGGAGATGAAAAGGAGGGATTAAAGGAGAGGGTGAGAAGGATGGAGTTGGCATTCAGACTATGTCATGACACCTATAAGTCCAAGTCTCTCTCAATTCAGGCCAAGTTAAAACATTACTGCACAGTGGTTAGAACAGAGTGCCTTTATGGAGCAGAAACCTTGACGAGGATGGCTGACCCACTCCTAGAAAAAAGAGAAAGAAGATTCTTGCGAAAAATCTTAGGCCCTAGAAAGTCGACGAGTGACCCAAACACATTCTGGTTAAGATCGAATTTGGAGCTCTACAAGACAGTAGAAAGAATCACGATTGTGATGAGAAAAAGGAGACTGACGTTTTATGGACATATCAAAAGAAGGAACCCTGAGAGATTGGCCAACAGGATACTTCTTCTGCAGGAAAGGTGGAAAAAACAACCGGGATGGCTTACACAGGTGCACAATGACTTGGCAGAAATAGGTATCAAGGAGGAGGATATAAAAGAAAGGATATCATTTAGGAAGAAGGTTGTGGGAATTAGGGATGCGTCTGAAGAGCAACATGCGAAGCCACGGAACATCTCGGTGGAAGAAAGAGCAAGAAGGAGTCAAGACTCAAGAATCCTTGGCGAGAGTGTAAAGAGAAGGGTATCAGTCTGCGTGATAGGAGGAAGATTGTGTAAACGTGGCCCACAGGTGGCCGTATCGACAAATAAAATAATAATAATAATAATAATAATAATAATAATAATAATAATAATAATAATAATAATCTTGATGCTATGATAAAATTTACTTATAAATAATTGGGGGAGATTGTGCGATTGCGTGACGGTTTATCTGTGTATTTCAAACCGTAATATTTCTTTTGGTGATTTTTCATGTATTTTTGACACGTGAGATTATGACTCAGTCTGTTGTACATTTATTTATGTGATACTCTACTATCCAGCTATAAGTAATTTAGAAAGTGGGTGATTGTTTGAAAATTTGAATATGGAAATACATTCGGACGTAATCCGAGAATGAGGGGAAATTTGCCAAAGAATTTTCCAAAAACTTGTACAAACAGTTTTCCAAGAAATTTGTAAAAAAATATCCAGGAACTTGTAAAAGGAAATTCCCAATGAATTTGTAAAGAAATTTTGGCAGTGAAGTTGTAAAAGAATTATCTAAGAATTTTTCAATGAATTTGTAAAAGAATTTTTCTAAGAATTGTCAAAGTGTTTTCTAAGGAATTTCCTAAAGAATTAATTGAAGAATTTGTAAAGGGTTCGTAAAGAATTTGTGAGTTAGTTGGTAGGAATTCGCCGAGGGTTTATAAAAGGATTTGAAATAATTGGTAAAGAATTTACTCATTAAATTCACAAGTGTAAGATTGAAAAATCAAATGTAGCAATATTAGCTATAACGATATTTTCGCTAACATTGTGGTCTGTTCATTGTTACAGTTCGTAGATCTACAGTTTAGACCAGAAGCGTCGTTTCAGACATGGCGTTAAGAAGCGATGGATTGTAATTAATGGAACCCATAAGCATGCAGTTATGTTAAATTGTACTTAATTAAAGAGTTTTTTTTGTTATTTGCATGTCCAGACTGTCATTTTAATTTAATAAATGTTATTGTTGTTTTGTTCCGATTTTCATTATGATATTTCACCTATCCAGTCACCTATGGCCCTGCAAATAAAAATTTCACAAGGTCTGTCCCGAAAAAGTAAAGACGGCCCTGCTGACGTTCCACCCGTTGGGACTCTCGCTCCACCGGCAGAGCGACCCCAGAAAAGGGGAAAATAACAATGATATGTGTAAAGTAGTGGAATCAGAGATAAGGCTGTTTGCAGATGATGTTATTCTACACAGAGTAATAGGTAAGTTCCAAGATTGTGAGTAACTGAAAAATGACCTCGATAATGTTGTGTGAGATGGACAGCAGGCAATGGTATGATGATAAACGGGGTTAAAAGTCAGGTTGTGAATTTCAAAAATAGGAAATGTCCTCTCAATTTTTATTACTGCATTGATGGGGGGTGAAAGTTCCTTTTGGATATCATTGTAATATCTAGGTGTTAATATAAGGAAAGATCTTCATTGGGGTAATAACATAAATATGATTGTTTATAGGCCTAAAGAGTACAGATCTCTGCACATGGTTATGAGGGTATTTATGGGTTGTAGTAAGGATGTAAAGGAGAGGGCATATAAGTTTCTAGTAAGACCCCAACTAGAGTTTGGTTCCAGTGTATGGGACCCTCACCAGGATTACTTGATTCAAGAACTGGAAAAATCAAAAAAAGCAGGTCGATTTGTTCTGGGTGATTTCTGAGGAAAACAACTGATAGGAAATCGGCCACGTGGGCGACTGCCCTATACGCATATCAGGATTGATTGATTGATTGATTGATTGATTGATTAATTGATTGATTGATTGATTGATTGATTGATTGATTGATTGATTGATTGATTGATTGATTGATTGATTGATTGATTGATTGATTGATTGATTGATTGATTGATTGATTGATTGATTGATTGATTGATTGATTGATTGATTGATTGATTGATTGATTGATTGATTGATTGATTGATTGATTGATTGATTGATTGATTGATTGATTGATTGATTGATTGATTGATTGATTGATTGATTGATTGATTGATTGATGTCCCTAAGCCAGAAAGGTTCAATTTAAAAAATAACAAATGCAGAAACAAAAGTACAAGTTTCAGATTTTGAAAGTTTTGAAGTAATTCTGAGAAATGGAGTTCAATGCAGAAATTTGAGATTGATGTTAGTAGAAATGCCATATTATTGTTTATTAGCGTGGTAAATATCAAGATTCTATGTGCATTAGATCGAAGAATAGATTAAATTGCGTAAAATGATGTATCACTGAAAAAAGTCGGCCATTTTGTATGAAATGCACATTTCTTACTGGAGGTGCTGGATTACTGTCATCGTTATCTACACTTTCTGATTCGAACCAAGAAACACCATCACTTGAATAACTGTCAAGATATTCAGTGATATCGTCAGCTAAATGAACTCTCTTCGCCATGTCGCACGCGATAAATAATTAGGCCTAACCTAAATGAACTATATCCGACTAGGGTATATCTAACACTTCGCTTACAATATGGACCTAATTACCTAAGAAAACTATTTAATAATGAACTAGCAAGTAAACTAAATATAATGCATATGATACTGCTTAATTTCACTATCTAATCAGTATCATCAACAAAAAAGAGAGAAATGCTCGCATGTTAGCCGCCAACCACGACGTAAAGAAGCATGGCCAGACTACACTAAAGGCCGTGACACTGAAACTTGGCAACACTGTACTGGTACTCCTTGGAGTCTTACTTGTAACATATGGGAAGTTCACCTCCAATGATGTTTTCTCAAATGAAACGTTGATGGAAGAGCAGTTTTCATTGGATACATATAAAAGAAGGTGAAAATTTAAATAAATACGTCAATGTAAATATGAGAATAAACAAACATATGGCTACAACTAGAAAAAACTATACAATTCTATGTCCATCAAAATACATTTCTAACATTGGGAATCAACTTACAACATAATCACTCCAGGGTCATCAGTTTTCTTTTCTTGCCGGAACTCTTAACCATGGCATCAGCATCATTAACATGTTTTGTGTAGTTGTTGATCAAAATATTTGCAAAATAGGGCAAAAATAGGCAGAGAAGAACATATAGAGGTTTTCCACAATATGAGCAGCACTCCCTTATAGGCCTATTGCTTACACTTTGCCTAGCAAGCTGAATCAATACACATTTCTGGTTCTTACTCTGAAGGAATGCTACTTCATATTCCTCAGAGGTTAAAATCTGCATGATCTTATATACACTTGTACACACATTTAAGAGCAATTCTGATGGGAACAATAACCCACCTCTGTTTTAAGTTATTAAACATGTCATTTTCCACTGTTTCGAGATACAGTATCTGCAGTTAAGTTTACTGGCTAGCTTAAAAGCTACATAAAATGAAATGTAAATGACAGGAAACATGTTATCAAAGTCTACTTCTATTTCATTTACTTTAACTAGCACACTGGAAAATGTTACAGGCAAGAGCCACGTTCTGCCTCTCTATGACTGATGGAAACACTGACTTGTAATTAAGTCTAGAGGCACACTTCAATAACTTGTTGGACTCTAACTTGTACAATTCTCTCAACACTGAAAACTGGGATTTGAAAACTGAACAACCATGACCAACGACAGGATCAAATTTGGGATAAAAGAAGGTTTTAGCTTCATCACACAGATTTAACCAATTATTTCTGACAGATTTAAGGAGATGAACAGTATCAAATAAAAAGTAAATAAAAGAATCACACTTTCGGTTGGGCATCTTATAATTTAAACTTCCACCTAGAACAGAAAACATGTTGCAATTTATCCGATTATTATCAGAAATAATGCTAAAACCGCAATTTTGGACAGTACTTATAGCTTTTTTGTCAAGATAGCTAAGTCATCACCTGATAATTTTTTTTACTGGCACCAGTGCAACTCCAGCAGAAACACTCCCAAAAACAGAACTTACCATATAGGCCTGAAAGGTTCTAGCTAACTTTCCTATTTGATTCTGAGTATGGTCATGCACAACACCTGACTTATACTGGCAATATGAGTTCACATACATTTCATCCAAAAGGAGATTTACATAATCGCTGTCTTACAGAAAGAACACGTGCTATTCTCGTAAGAAAACTGTCATTATCTTGATCAGGTGACACATGTTAATGCATTTGCTATGCGCTTGAGATGTCTAGAATGAGTAAGGAACATAATGTTTTGACTGCGAATAGCAGCATAAGAAGAAGAAGATATGCATTAAATTAGAAATGAAAACTGAAAAAGAAGGCAGGAATATAACTTCTTGGAAACACAGTGGAGTTGAAACTGATGGCTTAAAAACACTGCTTGTTTCGAGTCTGGAAATTCTTCATCTGAGTGAGATTCATTGAAAGTCTCAAGATCTGACAGCTAGCTTTTGATATGGTTAACCATTTTCTTGTAATGCACCTGAGGTTCCAACTCATTATTTGCATGGCATACACAATAATTGTTCAGAATGTCCCTGAGTTGTGACCACTTCTGTAACTTTCCCTTTAATAAGGGATCATCGTTACCTACATTTTTCCCTTTCACAAACGCTGATAGTTCCAACAACACTGACACTTTTATTGCTACCTCACTGATTGACAGAGTGTAAAATACAAATTCATTTTCACTACTTTTTGTCAACCATCTGTTTCCTAAACAGTCAGCAAGGAGGGTTTTACAATCTTTTTGGGCTGCAAAATCTACAATTTTGTCTTGTTCAAAAGTTTTTGAAATTTCTCCTCCTCTCTTTTCTGAATTTCTTTACGCCTGTCATCTGGAGTTTTTCTTGAGGATGGACTGGGTTTGGATAAATAATAGGGAAGGTGTGAGAAAATCCTAGGGAGAGCACCAGACTTTAATGTAGGTCTAAAAACGATGTGGATTTTCACTCTTCTACATACTGCAACATGAGAAAGCTCACATTTGCCGTAAAACCCTTAACTTGGCACAACAAACTTTTCATCTGAAATTTTTGCCACATATACATATTCTTCATCTTGTTTGCTCTCTAACACCTATAAAAATACTTTTAAAAATATTTAGTTGGTTTTTATAGTAAAAATCTACAAAAATAATTATGTATCCATTTGGATACAGTGCCAAGTATTCTGATAGTGACTGTCACTTTTAATATGTATCCATATGGATACATTGCCAAGAATTACATAAACATGGAAACTATAAATTCTCAGTCTAAAAGTAACAATAAACTGCTGTTAAAAATATTTAATTACACATGAACCCACACTTCATTATCATGTTCAAAATAATTGTTCAGCTCAGCTCAGCTCAGAAAAGTTTCTTGAAGGCCACGGCCGCTTCCTTCCAATCCCTAGGCCTTTCCTTTCCCATCGTCGCCATAAGACCTATCTGTGTCGGTGCGACGTAAAGCCACTAGCAAAGAAAATCTTGAACTCCCATTTATGAGGTTTGTTTTTTATGTACTGACGTCTGCTCCCTGCTAGAGTTCCCTTGTAAGGGGCCATCATTTCGTCAAAGCTATACTTTCCTTCTTCTTCCACGGCCAAAACGTTTCTTCTCACAATATCTACTAAAGGACGGATTTTAAAGTATCTGTCACTATCTTGAGCTTGAAGAGTGTTGTCAACAAAGTGTATATATCTACGGATCAACTGATACTTCTTCAAGGGCATTAGAGAGGCAATCTTCCCAAAGCGACGAGCTTCAGACCAATAATCAGTGTATGCAGGCATCTGTACCACGTTCATTGCAATCGACATTCCAATAAAATTTTGAATGCCTTTTCTGGTAACATGAATGGCGTTATTTCTCAGACTGGAGCTGTATAGAATGGTTTGTTCTACTATAAGGTCCCAAATGTCGTCAGAGAAAAATCTGAAAAATACTGAAGAGGTTTACGAACATTGATGTTTCTTGACGGGGTTGTGTCCGTGGAACCATTGACAATGTCAATGTCTGTGACTAAGCACTTAAATGGTTCTTTTCTCCAGCTAAATTCAGAAGAGCATACTTTTTTTCTTGACGACCTTTGCATTTCCAGGTCAACAGCACACTCACCTTCTTCCATTACTTCAAATTCAATATTGTCAATAACACTATCTTCTTTTGCTTCCAGTAGACATTGACGGGTCTCAAAGTCAGTTCCTCTGATATTTTCTCTTCTTGAAGTGATCTTACTTCCTCTTGGTTTCCTAAAACATCTAGTACGGGATCAGATGTTATTAAATAACGCTGAGTTCTGGACTATAAATTTCTTTGCGAATATCAGAGAGATTTGTTTGCAAATCATCTCTTGGAATAGAAATCAGATTACTAGACCCACTGTATATTTCATCGCAGCCTTTGAATACGAGCGATTCTTCATCATCTGAGCTGCTTGAACCTGAATCGTACGGGGGAACAAGAGCCATAATACGGCTTGCACGACTTTTACACGCTGAAACTACTTCCTTTCGTTCCTTCAGTCCATTCTTGAAAACCGTTGATGAAGAATTGGCCTTATGATAGTTTGCCAGAATTGGGCTTATGATCGTTTGCCATCATTCTATCTGTAAGTGTGCAGAATTTCTGAAAGAAAGACATTTTAGCACACTACATGACTAAAACCTCAATATGTATCATACAGCTTGCACAAAGAACGTATAAACTTCTCAGTGATAGCAAACTAGAAATAAGCTACTGCACATTAAGTGAAATAATGAAGAAACATGAATTCCCTCTTTAAAGATATAATAATAAAAACCTAAAATGTGGTAACTTGGTTATGTGAACATATGAATACATAGATATCAATATTACAAATGTCTACTGTCTTGGCAGTGTATCCAATTGGATACGTTTGAATCAAACATTATATGTCTACTGTCTTGGCAATGTATCCAATTGGATACGTTTGAATAAAACATTATACGTCTACTGTCTTGGCAGTGTATCCAATTGGATACATTTGAATTTCTTCCTGCATCACAAATACTACTACTAATAATTTCATTTTAATCATTTACCTACCTTCTTAATATTATTATCCACGCTGTCTTCAATATAATCACAATAATATCTTCACCAATAATGTAATATTGCCTTGGAAACAGCAACAATACCTAGATGAGTTGACTAGTCAGCGCCATCTTGTAAACTAATGTTTATCACTTTCCCGCTTATTACAAAGTAGTTGCTATGTGTTTCAAAGAGACTTGTAATAGTCATGTAAGTTAAGGGTTAATCCCGTTCCAGGATACCAAATAGCGTGTAGGTTAATTTTTTGAACTATAACACATAAAATATCTTCAGTATTCTCTGAATTTTAAACAATGCCATCAAGTTAATTCACGCACAACACAAAATATAATGATACACCACGTTAGACTTGTTTACAAATTACGAACACATAAGTCACATGCTTGACTCCAAGCGACGTTGTCGGATCTCCAATGTCACGGCCTTAGTCAACACCTCCTAGATAATAAGGCCTAACAACAGCGTAGTGACGTCACGCTACGGAGGCGATGGCAATGCAGAGAAACGCGGAACATAGTTAAACACAGACATGAATTTAATATTTTTTGCCAATGGAATAATTTATTTACTAACAAATAGCGTTTCAGATTTGAAGGATATTGAATTATACTGTCGTTATTACCGTATTTTAGTGACTCTGCCATTAAAGATAAACAGCAGACAGTTGTAAAACACGACAGCATTTTGCAATGTTAACTCACTTAGGCCGAATTGCTAACATCACAACAGAATGTTACAAACATATTTCAATTTAAATAGGTATTACGTGATCTTAAAAGAAAACTAGCACGTATAATATTAGCATAGGCCTAACATCTAAGCTGATGTAGCATCACTGGCAGTATTTGCACATGAGCCTACAATGTTTCCTCTCTTGAAGTTCATGTATGGTTTAATGAGAATTTCACCTGCCATCGATGTTACTAATTTGTAATTCTGTTCGAAACCTTTATGTATTCCAGAAAGTATGTAAGTTTCTAACCTAATATTGGACTACCATTCGGACTGGAGCCTACTCTTTTAAAAGTATTGACATACTGTGGCAACATTAAATTGCTACTGTCTCATAAATTTGTAAAAATCGCGCAACAGCCCTGAAGGGCTTGGCCTTGATCCTGCTCAGCCCGAAGGCCTGCAGATTACGAGGTGACTTGGGTTCCGCATGACGAATCCTTTCAGCCGTTATTCTTGGCTTTCTAGACCTGGGCCGCTATCTCACCGTCAGATAGCTCGCAAATGTAAACACGCAGGCTGAGTGGACCTCAAACCAGCCCTCAGATCTAGGTAAAAATCCCTGACTTGGCCTGGAATCGAACCGGGGCCTCCGGGTAAGAGGCAGGTATTATATCCCCTCACCACGGGGTCGGCCATAAATTTGTAAACATGAGGAGATATCAGACAGAAGGTTGAACAAATAACAAGAAAATCATGCACATACTCCTTTATGAACTAAGAAATGTTTTAACTATGGCTATTAAATTAACTGTGGGGACATCATCCTCGGTGTCCAATTCACCAACTAGGACTAGAATTAACTTATTTATTGAATCTTTCTACACATTGTTGCACTCATTCCTTGTGATGCAGCTATGATGTTTTGTAACTAAAGAATATGCCGCATTTATATTAGTAATTTTGTCCACATATACATTAGAATATTTTTACTTTAATAAAACCCGTTTAGAATAAAGGCCATGTCATATAAGATGATTACATATGCCATGCAGTATGGTTGCCTTGATGTATCGACGTACAGAAAAATTACTTACGTTCCCTTCATCACAGTACAACAACCATCAGGTAACAACGTGTTTATTGTACTTTTCAGCTGTGTTGAAATTCTGTGTATGAGATATGTACTATCTTCAATGGCTCTGTTTATTGCTCTTTTCTATTCTACATTTTTGCCTGGTTCTTTTAACTACTCCTCTTCCAAGACCATGATTGTCAGAAAAAGCAGTGGCTTATATCTTTTCCAACTGCCCATCATATTTATAGTCACATTCTGGCAGGATCAGTACCAGTTACTTCCCATAAAATATCACCGACTTTGAAATGTCTGTGGCATACCTGTAAAATAATGTATCACCGTGAGCGAAATTCGTGCATTTACAGAGTGAATCGGCCTACACCAGCAGCTCCTGTAGGTGGCATGTTTTAATGCGTATAATAATAATAATAATAATAATAATAATAATAATAATAATAATAATAATAATAATAATAATAATAATAATACCGTTGAAATAATGTATTCCATGATTGTGATCTAACATAACCTTATATCATTAAAGAGTAAATATGCCTACATATCACCAGCTGTTGCGTGTAGTTAAATACGTCAAAGGCCTATACTCATTATGATTGTGTGAGAATGTAATAATAATAGTTACTCACCATTGAGTTATTAGTAAATCTGTAGTCTTGTCTTGGAATTGCACGTAAACATATCTGCCGCATAACCTCGTCTTTCGTAAACTTAATGCATGCACTTCGTTATCACTGCCGGAATTCTCCTTAAAGTTGAGTACGCAACACATCAGTACCATTACGTACAACGGTATTAACAATTGGCACCATTAAACGAATTAAAACTCTTCTAATTTCAGCGTTACATGGCCAAACTCATTGCTGTGTTATTACTGAAAAGGTTCAAGCTTGCCTCCCGATTTTGACGTCACAGTATATTCCCAGAACAGTTGTGAGGCCTTATATATCTAGGAGGTGTTGCCTTAGTAAAGTCCGGCCATGAAAGAAGACACCGAAACTCCAGTGAGCCGATGTTTTAAACACTCAGAATATTGATAAATACGGATAGTCGGCAGTTCCCGCGGATTATAACGTGAGTTAAAATTGTGCTCTTCTTATTCCATGCAAAATGCTGCTATCTGGAATGTAAATAACGAAATAATAACAACAAAGGCCGGTAACGATGGATCATTACCAAGTCAGTTTTCGCAGGAACCGTGGGTACCGGTAGATCGTTACCTTGAAAGCATAAGGGTTAATAACTGCGCCGTCCGAGTGGGCCTACAATAGTTGGTTGCTAGGTAATGTGAAATTGAATTCTTATTCTAATTGGATGCATTATAACGCGGAAAAAGTAACCAGGGTATCTCAAGAGTCTCTTTGGAAATCCAATGATGTCACAGTGTCGCCCAGTTCAGTCGGCTACGCAGCATAGCACAGTTAAAAAATGACGGAATATGTGACGTTACTTATCGGCCCGATCGGGTCGGCATATGATTTTACCTAGTAAAGCCCGGGTGAAATTGAGTATTAGAACAAAATATACGAAAGTGTTAACTCCAACAATAATGCAAAATAAAAGCCACACCAAACAACCCGCATGGTGGCCATAATCATTGAGGCATTGAAGTCTAAACCCATCAAAATGTTGGCCGGCAGGTATGGAGATGTGGTGGTAAAAATTCCTAATCACTAGATTGCTTGCCAAAAGCCTGAATTAAATTCGAAACCTCTCCACAGTACTCATATGGAGTGAGGGCATATGAAGCTGTTGATGGTGATTCGTCCGTTGGATGGGAACGTTAAGACTTGAGCAGACCCTTTGGTGCTATCAACAGGAGTAGGCCGTGTGCCGGAACCGGGCTTCACCTTCTCCCTTCTTACTATCATGTATCACATCGTTCATTTCATCTCATTAACTCCTCTGATGAGGTTGACGTCAGGAATGGCATCCGGTCATAAAATCCCTCGATGACAGATTCTTCTCACCTCATATCCAGCCACGTAGAGAAACGGGATAAGGGTTGGACAAACAAACAAACAAGCAAACAAAAGCTACACCAAACGGGCATCATAATAATATACTGTTTTATATTAAGACTACGATTTCCTTAAAAGGAAAAGTGACACAAAAGTGTTGGATATATATGCAAGAGGCATCAATTTTAATGGACTCATGTGTAATCACAACATATCTCATCAATGCTTCAAGACATGCCAATAGTGTTATATTAGCTGTTCGTGTTTTCAAATTACACTCATTGTTCGTTTCCATTTATAATTTAAAGCTGAAGATGATGCAATACAAGGGTCGAAACAAGTCCCGAGGTAATGAATAATATCAATCACTACTGATCTGCCTTTAGGGCAGTCGTCCAGGTGATAGATTCCCTGTCTGTTGTTTTCCTATATTGTTAAATGATTGCAAAGAATATGTAAATTTTACGAACATCTCCCTTGGTAAGTTATTCCAATACCTAACTCCCCTTCCTATAAACGAATGTTTGCCCAATGTGTCCTTTAGAATTCCAATTTTATCTCTTATTGTAATTGTTCCTATTTTCAAAGACACCACTCAAACTTATTTGTCTACTAATGTCATTCCATGCCATCTCTCCATCGACAGCTCGGAACATACCACTTAATCTATTAAACAAACTTTTAAAATAGTTTCTTTAATACAGTTAGACAAGTCAATACAGGATCAAATAAAATACCTGTTATGGTTAAGTTTACCAACATACCACTTAGTCGAGTGGCCAATCTCCTTTCTCCCAAGTTCTCTCAGCCCAAACTTTGAACATTTTTGTAGCGCTACTCTTATGTCCAAAATCACCCAGAACAAATCAAGCTGCTTTTCTTTGGATTTTTACCAGTTCTAGAATCATGTAATCCTGGTGAGGGTCCCATACAATTGAAACACACTCTACTCGGGTTCTTACCGGGGACTTATATGCCCTCTCCTTTAAATACTCACTTCAACCCAAAAATACCCTCATAACCATGTGCAGAGATCTGTACCCTTTATTAGCAATCATATTTACGTGATTACCCCAATGAAGATATTTCCTTATATTAACACAAAGGTACATACAATGATCCCCATAAGGAACTTTCACCCCATCAATGCAGTAATTAAAAGTGACAGGACTTTTCCTATTTGTGAAACTCACAACCTGACTTTTAACACTGTTTATCATCATACCATAGCCTACTGTCCATCTCACAACAATATCGAGGTCATTTTGAAGTTGCTCACAATCTTGTAACATATTTATTACTCTATACAGAATAGCATCACCTGCAAATAGCCTTACATCTGATTCCACTTCTTTACTCATATATTTATAAATATAAGAAAACATAATAGTCCAATAATATTGCCTTGAGGAATTCCCTTCATAATTATTACAGGGTCATATAAAGCTTCACCTAATCTAATTCTCCGAAATCTGTCTTCCATTTTTGCCAGTAGTCTCCCATGATCCACCCTATCAGATGCCTTAGACAGGTCAACCATGACAGAGTACATTTGACCTCCTGAATCCATGATATCTGCTATATCCTGCTGGAATCCTACAAGTTGAACGTCAGTGGAATAACCTTTCCTAAACCCGAACTGCCTTCTATCGAACCAATTATTAATTTCGCAAACATGTGTAATATAATCAGAAAGAATGACTTCCCAAAGCTTACATACAAGGCACGTCAAACTTACTGGCCTGTAATTTTCAGCTTTATGTCTATCACCCTTTCCTTTATACACAGGGGCTACTATAGCAACTCTCCATTCATCTGGTATAGCTCCTCCGACCAAACAATAATCAAATAAGTACTTCAGATATGGTACTATTTCCCAGCCCATTGTCTTTAGTATATCCCCAGAAATCTTATCATTTCCAGCTGCTTTTCTACGTTTCAACTTTTGTATCTTATTTTAAATGTCATTGTTATCATTATAAATTTTAATACTTCTTTAGCATTAGTCTCCTCCTCTATCTGGACATTATCCTTGTAACCAACAATATTTACATGCTGCTGACTGAATACTTCTGCCTTTTGAAGATCCTCACATGCACAGTCCCCTGGTTCATTAATTATTCCCGGAGTGTCCTCCTTGGAACCTGTTTCTGCCTTAAAGTACCTATACATACGCTTCCAATTTTTCACTAAAATTTGTATGACTGCCAATTGTGCTTGCCATCGTGTTATCCCTAGCTGACTTCTCTGTCAGATTCAATTTCCTAGTAAGATCCTTCCATTACTCCTTACTTCCACAGCCATTTCTAACTCTATTTCTTTCCAACCTGCACCTCCTGCTTAGTCACTTTAATTCTCTGTAATAATATAGTGAGTCTTTACCATTCCTTACCACCTTTAAATGTAAAAACTTGTTTTCACATTCCTTAACAATTGCTATAAACCCATTCCAGAATCTGTTTTACCTGGCGAGTTGGCCGTGCGGTTAGGGGCGCGCAGTTGTGAACTTGCATCCGGGAGATAGTGGGTTAGTAGGTTAAGTTTTAAGGAGTCTGGACTACCTCAGCCCCTGCGCGTGCTAGCTCGCCCTGCTGGGGCCCACGGCAGGGCCACTGGCAGCAAGGCGATGCCTGTGTGGAATGTGCCACACCTGTTCTGTTTCTTGTTTTGTATTCTTTACTGAAGGCTAATATCAGAGCGAGCAGGATAACCTGCTTCACCCCCAGCTCTACGAGTGTGGATGAACTCTACTGAATGCAACTAAGTGGTCAGTTCTTACAATTCTTTATGTACAGAATTCTTTTCTACCTATTTACCTATTATCATTTATGAGCGCTTATTTTATCTTGATTAGCTCTCAAATATATACCTTGGTGTCAGGAAGGGCATCCAGTCGTAAATCTTTATGTTGGATAATTGCATTGTCTACGTATTTTTGTACGATATTTTTTTACATCGCACCGACACTGTTAGGTCTTTTGGCGATAGGAAAGGCACAGGAAGGATGCGACCGTGGGGCCCCAGGTAAAAGACATCAATCAATACTGATCTGCATTTAGGGCAGTCGCCCAAGTGGCAGATTCCCTATCTGTTATTTTCCTAGCCTTTTCCTAAATGATTTCAAAGAAACTGGAAATTTATTGAACATCTCCCTTGGTAAGTTATTCCAATCCTTAACTCCCCTTCCTATAAATGAATATTTGCCCCAGTTTCTCCTCTTGAATTTCAACTTTACTTTCATATTGTGATCTTTCCTATTTTTATAAACGCCACTCAAATTTATTCGTCTACTAATGTCATTCCACGCCATCTCTCCACTGACAGCTCGGAACATACCACTTAGTCGAGCAGCGCTTCTTCTTTCTCCCAATTCTTCCCAGCCCTAACATCGCAAAATTTTTCTAACGCTACTCTTTTGTCGGAAATCTCCCAGAACAAATCGAGCTGCTTTTCTTTGGATTTTTCCGGTTCTTCAATCAGGTAATCCTGGTGAGGGTCCCATACACTGGAACCATACTCTAGTTGGGGTCTTACCAGAGACTTGTATGCCCTCTCCTTTACATCCTTACTACAATCCCTAAACACCCTTAAACCATGTGCTGAGATTTGTACCCATTATTTACAATCCCATTTATGTGATTACCCCAATGAAGATCTTTCCTTATATTATCACCTAGATACTTACAACGATCCCCAAAAGGAACTTTCTCCCCATCAATGAAGTAATTAAAACTGAAGGGACATATCCTATTATTATTATCGAGGTCACGTTGCAGTTGCTCACAAACTTGTAACTTATTTATTACTCTATAGAGAATAACACCATCCGCAAAAAGCCTTACTTCTGATTCCGCTCCTTTGCTCATATCATTTGTATATATAAGAAAACATAAAGGTCCAATAATACTGCCTTGTGGAATTCCCCTCTTAAATATTACAGGGTCAGATAAAGCTTCGTCTACTCTAATTCTCTGAGATCTATTTTCTAGAAATATAGCAACCCATTCAGTCACTGTTTTGTCTAGTCAAATTGTACTCATTTTTGCCAGTAGTCTCCCATGATCTACCCTATCAAATGCCTTAGACAGGTCAATCGCGATACAGTCCATTTGACATCCTGAATCCAAGATATCTGCTACATCTTGCTGGAATCCTACAAGTTGAGCTTCAGTGGAATAACCTTTCCTAAAACCGAACTGCCTTCTATCGAACCAGTTATTAATTTCACAAACACGTCTAATATAATCAGAAAGAATGCATTTCCAAAGCTTACATGCAATACATGTCAAACTTACTGACCTGTAATTTTCAGCTTTATGTCTATCACCCTTTTCTTTATACACAGTGGTTACTATAGCAACTCTCCATTCATCTGGAATAGCTCTTTCAGGCAAAGAATAATCAAATAAATACTTCAGATATGGTACTATATCCCAACCCATCGTCTTTAGTATATCCCCAGAAATCTTATCAATTCCAGTCGCTTTTCTAGTTTTCAACTTTTGTATCTTATTGTAAAGGTCATTGTTATCATATGTAAATTTTAATACTTCTTTAGCCTTAGTCTCCTCCTCAATCTCGACATTATCCTTGTAACCAACACGCTTTACATACTGCTAACTGAATACTTCTGCCTTTTGAAGATCCTCACAAACACACTCCCCTTGTTCATTAATTATTCCTGGAATGTCCTTCTTGGAACCTGTTTCTGCCATCATGTTATCCTTAACTGCCTTCCTAGCTAGATTCAATTTTCTAGTAAGTTCCTTCAATTTCTCCTTACTTCCACAGCCATTTCTAACTCAATTTCTTACCAGTCTGCAACCCTTCCTAGTCTCTTTATTTCTCTATTATAATAAAGTGGGTCATTACCATCCCTTACCACCCTTAAAGGTACAAACCAGTTTTCACATTCCTCAACAATTCCTTTAAACCCATCCCAGAGTCTGTTTACATTTTTATTTCCCGTTTTCCACCGATCATAGTTACTTTTTAGAAACTGTCTCATGCCTGCTTTATTAGCCATATGGTCTTGTCTAATAGTCCTACACTTAAGACCTTCCTTTCTAACACATTTTT
This sequence comes from Anabrus simplex, assembly GCF_040414725.1. Lineage (NCBI taxonomy): Eukaryota > Metazoa > Arthropoda > Insecta > Orthoptera > Tettigoniidae > Anabrus > Anabrus simplex. The sequence goes on from NC_090265.1 coordinate 23,199,204, forward strand.
AACTACGACAAAAACAGCTTCATGATCACTAGTACCATCTATTACTTAAGTTTCTCTAGAGAGCTCATCTGGTTTTACTAGCAAACCATCCAGGATATTTTTCCCTCTGGTTGGTTCCATTACTTTTTGAATCAGCTGTCCTTCCCATATTAACTTATTTGCCATTTGTTGTCATGCTTCCTGTCGTTCGCATTTCCTTCCCAATTGACATCTGGTAAATTCAGATCACCTGCTACAATCACATTCCTTTCCATGTCTTATCAAATAATTCTGAATCCGTGTCAGTGCTACCCTTTCCCGGTCTGTACACTCCAAATATATCAAGTTGCCTATTATCTTTAGAAATGAGCCTTACACCTAGAATTTCATGTTTCACTTTTTCGCGGCTTACAAATTCTTCTTTCACCAGAATGAATACTCCCCCTCCCACCATTCCTATCCTATCTCTACGATACACACTCCAGTTCCTTGAGAAAATTTCTGCATCCATCATATCATTTCTCAGCCATGATTCAACTCCTATTACAATATCTGCTAAATATATATCTATTAAATTACTTAATTCTATTACTTTCTTTAAATTACTTCTACAGTTCAACATTAACAATTTTATGTCATCCCTACTTGATTTCCAGTTCCCTGTTCCCTTATCACCGCTCCCTAGGCCTCCCCGTTTCCCTAAATGTACCTCCCTATTACCCTTCCAAACAAATTTTCTAACTTATACGTACCACTGCGGTTTAAGTGAAAGCCATCTGAGCGCAGATCCCTATCTCCCACCCAACCATTAGGATCTAGAAATTTCACTCACAGTTTCCCACATACGCACTCCATAGGCTCATTTAAATCCCCATTCACCCTCCAGTCAGTACGGTATCCCACCTACACAGTATTCCACTAATAACAATCTCCGCTTTCTTAAACTTCACCCGTGCTGCATTTACCAGATCCCACACATCTCCAACTATGTTGGCACTTACATCAGCTTGCCTTACGTTGTTGGTACCAACGTGAAACACTACCACCTTCTCCTTCCCCTCCTTCCTCTCTTCTACTTTCCTCAACATCTGCCTCAACCTAATTCCTGGATAGCACTCTACCCTGGTTCCCTTTCTTCCACACACTTTCCCCACGTGTCGAACGATGGTATCCCCCATGAACAGAGCCTGAACCCTACCCACCTCATTTGATCCCCTCCCCTCGTAGACAGCCCTATCTTTCCTGATAGCTGCAGAAGCTACTTCATCCTCCCTTTTCTCCTTCTCCTTCCCCTGACCCTGTTCCACCTGTCTTTTCCTGTCCTCTACTCTGCATTTCCCTTTCCTACCTTTTCCCTTCCTCCTACTTCCACACATCTTAGCAACAGTTCCCTGTCCCTCATCTTCCCTCTGTTGTTCTACCTGTAGTGACTCGTAGCGATTTCGCACAGACACCTGCCCTGAATTCTGATCTTGAATAGAGCCCTTAGCCTGCAATCTCCTTCCCCTTAACACATTAGACCACCTGTCTTCTACAACTTTCCCCTGTCCTTCCCCTCCCTCTTTTACACCTACTGTAACCTGTACATTGTTTGAGGGAGTCCTATCTTCTTTCCTGTCTTCTGTGAGAATCCTAATTATCTCCCTCAAACTCTCCAACTCCTCCCTCATACCCCTCAATGCCTCTTTGCACCCACAGTTCGTTCATTCGCACTTCTTAGCCATTCTTTACGGAAAAAATGAAAATAAAATAACTTATTTGCAAAAAATAAATGAACGGAGGGATATATTGTCTGGATAGTACTCAAAGATCGCACGACAATAAGGTAATTAATATACGACTACACTACAATACTACTTAGTCGTACTGTATTTTTATCCTACAACCCCTGACAGGATAAAAACTGCTGTTAATTACTGAAAATCGAAAGGAATACACAAGAACTGCACAATTCCAAACTGCAATTAAGCCTATCCTAATTACAACAACAGAATTTTACTAAGAGTTTCTACGGATACCTCTGCTACGCCAGTACTACAAAATTATTTTCAATAATAAAATAAGCACACTAAATTCGAATAGGATATTGCTCGTATACTACTGTACATTACACTACAATAATTTTTAAACTACGTTCAGACGTATCCTAATTACAATACCGGTACCGTATGTCACTACTAAGCACAAACAGAAATGAAATTTGCAAGAACTACTGTACTGCAAGATTACCAACAAAGCTAAATGCTTAGACAGATTATTATTAGTATTACGGTCTAATAGATACACACGAAAGATAACACACGAATATAGCAGGCAAGGTACGGCACTAACTAAATATAGGCCCTACTGTATCTACACTACAAATTTCATCTGAAGTGTGGTTATAAGAAATTTTACCGCTGATGGATAAGTATTATTTTCGCTACTACGCGGGACGGAGAATAAAAATGTCCTTAAATGTTGAGAATAAGAGATTGTCTACAATAATTTCTGTCAAAACCACGCCGGGGGCTTTAAGTGCAATATTATTGGGATATAGGAATTTGATTATTAACATTTACTCGATGAATGAACGAAGGTGGAAAGTACAGAGTAAGCAGGGTACTAAGGCTACAAATTATCGGAATAATGAATCAGTTGACTTTGTATTTATATACACAACTACCATGTGCATGTAGCAACAATCGTCAACAATCCAAAAAATGTTAAGTACCGTAATTATCCAGTGAAATTACCGTGTATTCTCTTTAACTTTTCTTTAAATTGATGTTTACAGTCGTATCGTGTTATTACCTTTATGATAGTTTGAACGGATATCTATACGAAAGGTAAGGTACAACCTCAGCATTTGCCTGGTGAAAAAATACTTGACGTTTATGCATGAGAGGTTGGAAGAATTATTTATATTCAAGCTAGTCTACTAATATGTAGAACATAACACTATTTTATTTATTTTTGCTCAAAATACATTCCTTGATTCCTTCTTCCACGGCTCGCATTTCTTAATCATTGGAATCGGACATTCAAAATCAACTCCCTTATCTCCACGAGGATTTTAGGGGTGCTGGCAAGGACGACATGAGTAGATATAATGGAGAGTTCTGCGGCCACCTCCGCCTCCGCCTCTGAGGTGCCCCCTCCACCTCCTCCTCATTTGGGGCCTCTTCCACCTCCCCTCATCAGGAGCCTCGCGAGGGGCCTCTTGCACCTCCTCCTCCTCCTCCTCCTCCTCAGGCACTCGCGTGGGGCCTCTTCCACCTCCCGCGGGAAATTCGAATTTGTAAACAAAGCCACGTGCTTTTTGATAGCTGTCATCGGCAACAACGCATCGCTAACCTCACTGCTGCCATCTCGATGGGCCTAAACCTCCGTGCTGCCAACTTAACCTCACTAGCGCGAGATTTGAATTAGTAAACAAAGCCACGTGCTTTTTTGACAGCCACGTGCTTCTTGACAGCTATCTTTAAACAACAAAGCATCGCTAACCTCAGTGCTGTTATCCTGACGGGCTTAAACCTCAGTGCTGCCAACTAAACCTTACTAGCGCGAGATTTGAATTTGTAAACAAAGCCACGTGCTTTTTGACATCTGCCATCCGCCATCTTGCGTCACAAACCTCAGTGCTGCCCACTTTATGGCACTGCGGGCAATTTAAAATCCACGTAACAGCTGCCATCCGTCATCTTGTATCACTAACTTTAGTGCTGCCCTCTTTATAGTACTAAACCTTATCGTGGTGGTGGTTGTGGTGGGAAATTTAAAATCCACGTGCACTTTGACAGCTGTCATCCGCCATCTTCCATCGCTAACTTTAGTGCTGCTATCTTTATGACACTACCTTTGAAATGTGGTGGCGGCAATTTGAAAAATTATTTTTGACAGCAGCCATCTTTAATCAACAGAGCACCGTGCTCTAGGCACATACCTTTGAAATGTGGTGGCGGGCAATTTAAAAAATTCCACGTGCTTTTTTTTACAGCTGTCATGCGCCATCTTTAATCAACAGAGCACCGTCCTGCTATCTTTATGGCACTAAACCTTACTAGCGCGAGATTTGAATTTGTAAATAAAGCTACATGCTTTTTTGACAGCTGTCATCCGGCATATTGCATCGCTAACCTCAGTGTTGTCCTCTTTAAGGCACTATCTTTGAAATGTGGTGGCGGCAATTTTAAAAGATTCCACGTGCTCTTGTTTTTGGAAACAAACCCACGTGCTTTCTTGACAACTGTCACCCACCATCTATAATCAACAGAGCACCGTGCTGCTATCTTTATCGTAATTTGGGGCTTAAATGCAAAATGTTAAATATCTCGAAAACCGCGCGTCGTAGAGCAAAACGGACATTTTTTTTGCCTAATACTTAGGTTCGCAGTATGAGGAACATGTTAGCATAAGAAAAAGTAGTCTAATAATGAGATTAACGGTTCGGTTCCTACTTAGGCCCTTTGGCATTGGCGACTATCTAATTCTACAAGATGGCGGCTATACATAACTTCTTATGAGACAGCCTAAGGGTGCTTGCACAACATGGCTGCTGCTATTATGAGACTCCCTAGGGATGCTTACGCAACATGGCGTCTAAAAGATGGCGGCTATTCATAGCTTCTTATGAGGCTGCTTAAGGGCGCTTGCACAAGATGACTGCTGCTCTTATGAGACATCCTAGGGATGCTTACGCGAGATGGCGAACACAAGATTGCGGCTATACCCAGCTCCTTATGAGACAGCCTAGGGGTGCTCGCACAACATGACGGCTACTCTTATGAAGAAAGCTAGCTTAGAGGCTACTGCGCAAGATGGCAGCTGCTGTTATGCATGCGGTGGAGGGAAATTTGAAATTCTACATTCTTTTTGACAGCGGCTATCTTTAATCAACAAGGCATCGTGCTGCGATCTTTAGCTACTACCTTTGAAATGTGGTGGCGGTAATGTCTACGTAACAGGTGCTATCTTTAATTAACAGAGCACCGTGCTTCCATCTTTAGCTACTACCTCAGATAGGTGGTAGCAAGTAATTAAAAAAAATCTACGTGCTTATTTTGACAGCGGCCATCTTTAATCAACACAGCATCATGCTGCTATCTTTAGCTACTACCTTTGAAATGTGCTAGCAGGCAATTTGTAACAGCTCTCATCTTTAATCAACAGAGCATCGTGCTGCTATCCTTACAGCACTAAAACTCATTCCTTTGAAATGTGGTGGTGGGTAATTTAAAAAATTATTCGTGCTTTTTAACAGCTGTTATTTTTAAACAATGACGGCTATACATAGGCTGTTAAGGCCTCTTCCTATGTCAAGGCATTGCTTTATCGAACAAGTTTAAACCTGCATCGCGAAGGCAAGAGTGTGCAGCGATAACATCATTATGCGTGTTTAGACTTGCAGATGACAAAAGAAATGATTGAAACATAACAATACTAGAATCGAACACTGCATTCGATGTCGTTAACTTTATTATGTGATCACAACATTGATTGATGTGTTCAGAATACTCAATAAGTGATCAAGACTAGAATAGAACACCGTACTCGATACAGCATGTGTTCAGAACATGTCAGGGGATACCTTTGTTCTAGGAAGATTAGATTACCGCACATTCCTTGTAGGGCTAAAGGGCTAATGGGCAAAAGGGATAATAGTCAAAAGGGCTAAAGGGCTAATGGGCTAAAGGGCTAATGGGCAAAAGGGCTAAAGGGTAAAAGGGCTAATAGGCTAAAGGCCTAATGGGCTAGGGTGCCTCTCCTCTCTTTATCCGGGCTTGAGACCGGCTCTACATCTAGAGGCGGAGTTAATACCCTAAGGAAGGGGGAATGTTGTAAAATAATCTATACGAATATAGCAACTCGACTGACAGAAGGATTACTTAGGTGAGGGTAAGCGTTGGATTGTAGGAAGGTATTTAAGCTGTTATAGTGTCGAGACAGAGCTATCACTTAATAATACCTGCACTATGTAATTCTTGCTCTATTTCAAAAATATCTGCTTTGTACTCTGTGTAACCGGCATCATGATAGGCTCTTAGCAGTTCCAAACGTTTTACGAGTACGTTGGGGTCTTTACAGTAGCTTATATCTACATAGGGTAACAGAGGCTTGTTGTGAACTTTGAGTCTATATGCAGACAGTTGATGTGCAGGGACTTGTTTTGATGTAATACGTGCTTCAGCAGTAGCGTTTCTAGGTACAAACTTAACTTGTTTCGATAGCGATGAAGCGTTAAAATTTCCTTCTTCTTTAATTTGCATCTCTTCTTGAGATGTTTGCACTGCGACAGAACGTGTAGTAGGCTTAGGAAATGAAGTAAAATCATCAAGCTGTAATGGCAATGAATTTTCTTCTTCTTCTTCTACTTTCCCTTTACTACTGTTTTGATCAACATCATTATCCTTATTATCATAATCATGATCTTGCCTCTCTTTATCTAGAGGCGGAGTTAATACCCTAAGGAAGGGGGAATGTTGTAAAATAATCTATACGAATATAGCAACTCGACTGACAGAAGGATTACTTAGGTGAGGGTAAGCGTTGGATTGTACGAAGGTATTTAAGCTGTTATAGTGTCGAGACAGAGCTATCACTTAATAATACCTGCACTATGTAATTCTTGCTCTATTTCAAAAATATCTGCTTTGTACTCTGTGTAACCGGCATCATGATAGGCTCTTAGCAGTTCCAAACGTTTTACGAGTACGTTGGGGTCTTTACAGTATCTTACGTTTACATAGGGTAACAGAGGCTTGTTGTGAACTTTGAGCTTATATGCAGACAGTTGATGTGTAGGGACTTGTTTTGATGTAACACGTGCTTCAGCAGTAGCGTTTCTAGGTACAAACTTAACTTGTTTCGATAGCAATGAAGCGTTGAAATTTTTTTCTTCTTCATCCTGCATCTCTTCTTGAGATGTTTGCACTGCGACAGAAAGTGTAGTAGGCATAGAAAATGAAGTAATTCATCACGCTGTAAAGGCAATGAAACATCGAAATCTTCCTTTTCTTCTTCTTCTACTTTTCCTTTACTACTGTCTTGATCAATATCATTATCCTTACTATCATAATCATGATCTTGCCTCTCTTTATCTCGAAGTTTGTGGTTAGTAACAGAACTTGTAGCAGGCCTAGACAACAAGGGAGAATTAAAAATCTCTTGCAGAGGTGCACTTTTTAAAAATAAATCAGTGTTCGCTTGACTACGGTTGAGCTCTTTGTATTTTCTTCTCGATGAAGCTACATTACACGCGGCTTCATGACGTCGAGCGTTGTAGGCGTTCTTGAACTCTCTTCCACAATGTTTGCATTGAAAAATTGTCCGGCATGATATCTCATGACGTCTCTTGTGATAGCTTCGGGAAAATGCTTTTCCACACTCTTTGCAAATATACCTAGAAATTGGTTTTTCCATGACGGACATTTATCTCCTGCTAACAGATTCTTCTTTAAAACTTCTAGACACTTGTTACTCTCTACTTCGATGATGCGAACAGCTTAGTGATTAACAGTAAACTAACACAAAAGCGTAAAACTAAGGTAGCAACAGTAAGGTTTAAACCCGTTAAGATAGCAGCAGTGAAGTTAGCGATGTTCTGTTGTTGGATTTTAAATTCTATGCTACGACATCTATAAGGGGGCAGCTTTGAGGTTTAGAGCCGTGAAGATGGCAACAGTGAGGTTAGCGATGCTCTCTTGTCCTTAAAAGTGAGGTTAGGGTCCGTCAAGATGACAGCTGTGTAAAAAGCACGTGGCGTTGTTTACCAACAAGTGCACGTGGTCGCGACGTCACGGTCACGTCGTATGATGCGTCAGCACGCGAAGTATAAAAGCCGCGCCTACGTAGTTAAAACTCTGCTATGTTCACATAATTTTTGAACATAGCTATTCTTTGTGCTTTAAGCTTCTTGCTGCTGCTATGTTCACAAGATTTTTAAACATAACTATTCTTTGTGCTTTAAGTTCGTGCGCATAGGTCATGCTAAGATAGCAGCACACACACATGCGAACGTGGCTAGCGGAATAAGTTTAGTACGACTGTCGATGCATGTATTTTTGATAACTGATGTGTACTCGCTTTTAAACATCGTTATTTTCACTGCTGCTATGTTCGCAAGATTTTTATACATCGCTACTCTTTATGCTTTAAATTCGTGCGTATAAGTTATGCTAAAATAGCAGCACACTGATACGATTTCGGCACAATCTAGCGGAAGAAGTTTAGTAAGATAGTTGATGCATGCAAAATTGATAGGTGATGTGTACACGCTTTTTAACATAGTTACTCTTTGTGCTTTAAGTTCGTGCACATAGGTTATGCTAAGATAAGAGCACATATGCGATTGCTGCATGCTCAAGCGGAAGAAGTTTAGTATGTTACTCGATGTGTACATTATCGATACGTGTGTACACGCTTTTAAACATAGCTATTATTTGTGCTTTAAGTTCGTGCGCATAGGTCATGCTAAGAGAGCAGCACACACACATGCGAACGTTGAACATTCTAGCGAAATAAGTTTAGTACGACAGTCGATGCATGCATTATGGATAGCTGATGAGTACTCGCTTTTAAACATCGTTACTTTTACTGCTGCTATGTTCGCAAGATTTTTATACATCGCTATTCTTTTTGCTTTAAGTTCGTGCGTATAGGTTATGCTAAAATAGCAGCACACTTATACGATTTCTGTACAATCTAGCGGAAGAAGTTTAGTACGATACCTGATGCATGCAAAATAGATAGGTGATGTGTACACGCTTTTAAACTTGGTTACTCTTTGTGCCTTATGTTCATGCACATAGGTTATGCTAAGATAACAGCACATATGCGATTGCTGCATGCTCAAGCGGAAGAAGTTTAGTATGATACTCGATGTGTACATTATCGATACGTGTGTATACGCTTTTAAACATAGCTATTCATTGTGCCCTAAGTTCGTGAATATAGGACATACTAAGGAAGCAGCACAAAACTGCGATTGTTGTACACTCAAGCAAAAGAAGTTTAATATGATAGTCGATGCATGCAAAATCGATAGGTAATGCGTACACGCCTTTAAACATCGTTAACCTTACTACTGCTATGTTCAAAAGATTTTTAAACATGGCTATTCTTAATGATACTCTTAAGGATGTAGAGCATGGAATTTAAAATCTTCGTGCTCTTGACGAGTTCTAACTACGTGGGCGCGGCATTTAAACTTCGCGTGCTGACGCAGCATACGACGTGACCGTGACGTCGCGACCACGTGCACTTGTTGGTAAACAACGCCACGTGCTTTTTTGACAGCTGTCGTCTTGATGGACCCTAACCTCACTTTTAAGGACAAGAGAGCATCGCTAACCTCACTGTTGCCATCTTCACGGCGCTAAACCTCAAGGCTGCCCCCTTATAGATGTCGTAGCATAGAATTTAAAATCCAACAACAGAACATCGCTAACTTCACTGCTGCTATCTTAACGGGTTTAAACCTTACTGTTGCTACCTTAGTTTTACGCTTTTGTGTTAGTTTACTGTTAATCACTAAGCTGTTCGCATCATCGAAGTAGAGAGTAACAAGTGTCTAGAAGTTTTAAAGAAGAATCTGTTAGCAGGAGATAAATGTCCGTCATGGAAAAACCAATTTCTAGGTAAATTTGCAAAGAGTGTGGAAAAGCATTTTCCCGAAGCTATCACAAGAGACGTCATGAGATATCATGCCGGACAATTTTTCAATGCAAACATTGTGGAAGAGAGTTCAAGAACGCCTACAACGCTCGACGTCATGAAGCCGCGTGTAATGTAGCTTCATCGAGAAGAAAATACAAAGAGCTCAACCGTAGTCAAGCGAACACTGATTTATTTTTAAAAAGTGCACCTCTGCAAGAGATTTTTAATTCTCCCTTGTTGTCTAGGCCTGCTACAAGTTCTGTTACTAACCACAAACTTCGAGATAAAGAGAGGCAAGATCATGATTATGATAGTAAGGATAATGATATTGATCAAGACAGTAGTAAAGGAAAAGTAGAAGAAGAAGAAAAGGAAGATTTCGATGTTTCATTGCCTTTACAGTGTGATGAATTACCTCATTTTCTATGCCTACTACACTTTCTGTCGCAGTGCAAACATCTCAAGAAGAGATGCAGGATGAAGAAGAAAAAACTTTCAACGCTTCATTGCTATCGAAACAAGTTAAGTTTGTACCTAGAAACGCTACTGCTGAAGCACGTGTTACATCAAAACAAGTCCCTACACATCAACTGTCTGCATATAAGCTCAAAGTTCACAACAAGCCTCTGTTACCCTATGTAAACGTAAGATACTGTAAAGACCCCAACGTACTCGTAAAACGTTTGGAACTGCTAAGAGCCTATCATGATGCCGGTTACACAGAGTACAAAGCAGATATTTTTGAAATAGAGCAAGAATTACGTCGTGTAGGCATTATTAAGTAATAGCTCTCTCTCGACAGTATAACAGCTTAAACACCTTCCTACAATCCCAGCGCTTACCCTCACCTAAGTAATCCTTCTGTCAGTCGAGTTGCTATATTCATATAGATTATTTTTCAACATTCTCCCTTCCTTAGGGTGTTAACTCCGCCTCTAGATGTAGAGCCGGTCTCCACCCCGGATAAAGAGAGGAGAGGTACCCTAGCCCATTAGGCCTTTAGCCTATTAGCCGTTTAGCCCTTTAGCCTTTTAGCCCCTTCACCCTTTAAACCTTTTGCCCATTAGCCCTTTAGCCCATTAGCACTTTATCCCTTTTGACCATTATCCCTTTTGCCCATTAGCCCTTTAGCTTATTAGCCTATTAGCCCTTTATCCCTACAAGGAATGTGCGGCAATCTAATCTTCTTAGAACAAAGGTATCCCCTGACATGTTCTGAACACATGTTGTATCGAGTACAGTGTTCTATTCTAGTCTTTATCACTTATTGAGTGTTCTGAACACATCAATCAATGTTGTGATGACATAATAAAGTTAACGACATCGAATGCAGTGTTCGATTCTAGTATTGTTATGTTTCAATCATTTCTTTTGTCATCTGCAAGTCTAAACACGCATAATGATGTTATCGCTGCAAACTCTTGCCTTCGCGATGCAGGTTTAAACTTGTTCGATAAAGCAATGCCTTGACATAGGAAGAGGCCTTAACAGCCTATGTATAGCCGTCATTGTTTAAAGATAACAGTTGTTAAAAAAGCACGAATAATATTTAAAATTACCCACCACCACATTTCAAAGGAAAGATATTTAGTGCTGTAAAGATAGCAGCAGGATGCTCTGTTGATTAAAGATGAGAGCTGTTACAAATTGCCTGCTAGCACATTTCAAAGGTAGTAGCTAAAGATAGTAGCATGATGCTGTGTTGATTAAAGATGGCCGCTGTCAAAATAAGCAAGTAGAATTTTTTAATTACCTGCTACAACGTACCTGAGGTAGTAGCTAAAGATGGAGGCACGGTGCTCTGTTAATTATAGATAGCAGGTGTTACGTAGACATTACCGCCACCACATTTCAAAGGTAGTAGCTAAAGATGGCAGCACGATGCTTTGTTAGTAGTGTAATAGGACAGTTCTGCGGCCTCCTCCTCCTCTGGCTCCCAAAGGCCTCCTCCTCTTCCTCCTCCTCCTCCTCCCGAGGGGCCTTCCCAGGGGCCGCCTCCTCCTCCTCCTCCTCCCGAGGGGCCTTCCCAGGGGCCCACTCCTCCTCCTCCTCCTCCTCCTCCCGGGTGCCTTCCCAGGGGCCCGTGCCTCCTCCTCCTCCCGGGAGTCTTCCAAGGGGCCTGCCCCTCCTCCCGCAGGAAATTTCAGTTGGTAAACAAAGCCACGTGCTTTTTGACAGCTGTCATCGACAACAACGCATCGCTAACCTCACTGCTGCCATCTTGACGGGCCTAAACTTCAGTGGTACCAACTTAACCTAACTAGCGCGAGATTTGAATTTGTAAACGAAGCCACGTGTTTTTGACAGCCACGTGCTTTTTGACAGACAACAACGTATCGCTAACCTCACTGCTGCCATCTTAACGGGCCTAAACCTCAGTGGTACCAACTTAACCTAACTAGCGCGAGATTTGAGTCGGTAAACATAACCACGTGCTTTATTTGACAGCTGTCAGCCGCTATCTTTAAACTACAGAGCACCGTGCTGCCCTCTTTATCGCAGTAGCTGCAAATTCGTCACCTGTTATCCGCAGTGCTGCCAACTTAACGGGCCTAAACCTTAGTGCTACCAACTTAACCTCACTAGTGCGAGATTTGAATCGGTAAACAAATTCACGTGTTTTTTGACAGCTGTCATCCGCCATCTTTAATCAACAGAGCACAGTGCTGCCCTCTTTAGCTACTTACCTTTGAAATGTGGTGGCGGATAATTTGAAAAATGCTTTTTGACAACAGCCATCTTTAATCAAGAGAGCACCGTGCTGCCCTCTTTGTGGCGGTGGTATATTCCACGTGATCTTGTTTGGAAAGAAACTCACGTGCCTTTTTTCTGGCACCTGGCATCCGCCATCTTGCATCACAAACCTCAGTGCTGCACACTTTAGCTAGATACCTTTGAAGTGTGGTGGCGGCAATTTGAAAAATTCTACATTCTCTTGTTTGGAAACAAACCCATGCGCTTTTTTGACAGCTATCATCCGCCATCTTTAATCCAGAGAGCACCGTGCTGCCCTCTTTAGCTACTTACATTTGAAATGTGGTGGCGGCAAATTGTACGTGCTCTTGTTTGGAAACACATCAACGTGCATTTTTGACAGCTGTCATCCGCCATATTTAATCAACAGAGCACCATGCTGCACTCGACGTGCTCTTCAGCTGTCATCCACCATCTTTAATCAACAGAACACAGTGCTGCCCTCTTTAGCTAGATACCTTTGAAATATGGTGGCGGCAAATTGAAAAATTCCACGTGCTCTTGTTTGGAAACAAAGCCATGTGCTTTTTTGACAGCTGTCATCCGCCATCTTTAAACAACAGAGCACCATGCTGCTATCATGCGGGCAATTCCGTCAGCTGTCATCCGCCATCTTTAATCTACAGAACACCGTGCTGCCCTCTTTATGGCTACTACCTTAAGCATGTAGTAGCGGGCAATTTGAAAAGTTCTCTTAGCTATCATCCGCCATCTTTAATCAAGAGAGCACCGTGCTGCCATCTTTAGATACCTTAAAATGTGGTGGCGGCAAATTGATAAATTGCAGGTGCTCTTCTTTGGAAACAAACTCACGTGCTTTTTTTGACACCTACCATCCGCCATCTTTAATCAAGGGAGCACCGTGCTGCACTCTTTAGCTAGATACCTTTGAAATGTGGTGGCGCGTAATTTGAAAAATTCGATGTGCTCTTGTTTGGAAACATACCTACGTGCTTTTTTTATAGCTGTCATCCGCCATCTTTAATCAACAGAGCACCGTGCTGCTATCATGCAGGCAATTTCGTCAGCTGTCATCCGCCATCTTTAATCTACAGAGCACCGTGCTGCCCTCTTTATGGCTACTACCTTAAGCATGTTGTAGCGGGCAATTTGAAAAGTTCTGTTAGCTATCATCCGCCACCTTTAATCAAGAGAGCACCGTGCTGCTATCTTTAGCTAGATACCTTTGAAATATGGTGGTGAATAATTTAGAAAGTAAAATTCTACAGCAGCCATCTCTCGAAGCTAATTGCACAAGATGGTGGCTATATATGATTCCTTAAGGGTGCTTACGCAAGATGGCTGCTATACATATGTTCTTATGAGACTCCCTTGGGATGCTTGCGCAAGATGGCAGTTATACATGGCTCCTTATGAGATGCCCTAGGGATGCTTGCTCAAGATAGCATCTGCTCTTATGGGACGGCTTAAGGGTCCTTGCACAAGATGGCTTGAGACGCCCTAAGGAAGCTTGCTCAAGATGGAAGACACAAGATGGCGGCTATACACAACTCCTTATGAGACGCTTTAAGGGTGCTTGCGCAAGATGGCTGCCGCTCTTGTGAAGAACGCTAGCTTAGAGGCTAACGTGTCGTGCTAGTTCGATTCGTTAAAATAGAGCTTAAATGCAAAATGTTAATTATCTCGAAAACGGTGCACCTTAGAACAAAACGGACAAAATGTTTCTGCCTAATACCCAGGTTCGCAGTATGAGGAACATGATAGCATAATAAAAACATAGTCTAATGATGGAATCAACGGTTCGGTTCCTACTTACGCCCTTTGGCATTTGCTCTGTTTTAGCTTGTATTGAAGCGAGTCTTCGTAACATGATCAGGTCTAGCTATGGTAGAGAGTATAACGTACCCTGCTGGTTCGATTCATTAAATTTGGGGCTTAAATGCAAAATGTTAAATATCTCGAAAACGGTGCATCGTAGAGCAAAACGGACATAATTTTTCCGCCTAATACTTAAGTTCATAGTATCAGGAACAAGAAAAACATAGTCTAATGATGAGATCAACGGTTCAATTCCTACTTAAGCCCTTTGGCATTGGCAGCTATCTAATCGTACAAGATGGTGGCTGCTCTTATGAGACACAAGATGGCTTGAGACGTCCTAGGGATGCTTACGCAAGATGGCGGACACAAAATGGTGACTATACATAGCTCCTTATGAGACAGCCTAGGGGTGCTCGCACAAGATGGTGGCTACTCTTATGAAGAAAGCTAGCTTAGAGGCTACTGCTCAAGATAACGGCTGCTGTTATGCATGCGGTGGAGGGCAATTTGAAATTCAATGTGCTTAATCAACAGAGCACCCTGCTGCCCTCTTTAGCTGAAATGTGGTGGTGGATAATTTGAAAAATTCTTTTGACAGCAGTCATCTTTAAAAAATGGCGACTATACATAGGCTGTTAAGGCCTTATCATTCTCCTCCTCCTCCTCCTCCTCCTCCTCCTCCTCCTCCTCCTTCTGTACCTCCTCCTCCGCCTTTTATGTCAATGCATAGCTTGATATCGAACAAGTTTAAACCTGCATCGCGAAGGCAAGCGTGTGCAGCGATAACATTATTGTGCATGTTTAGACTTGCGAAACATAAGAAGAGTAGAATCAAACGCTGTACTCGATACAACATGTGATCAGAACATTGATTGATGTGTTCAGAACACAAAATAAGTGATGAAGACTAGAATCGAACACTGTACTCAATACAACATGTGTTTAGAACATGTTAGGGGGTACCCTTGTTCTAAGAAGAGTAGAATGAAACATAACAAGTCTAGAATCGAACACTGTAATCGATGTTGTTAACTTCAACATATGATCAGAACATTGTTTGATGTGTTCAGATCAAAAGTACAATTTTAATGATCTGCTTAGTGTAAAATCAAAAACTATGGAAACACACTGTGCACATATCGCGTAGCTAACTCGCTCAGTAAACGATATTGCAAAACTACAACTTCAATGATTTGCCTAGTGTAAAAATAAAAAATACACTGTACACATACTGCGCAGATAACTCGCTCGGTAAACGATATAGCAAAGTAGTATAATTGGATGGTTCTGGCGCCACCGCCACCGCGGGCACCGAGAGGCCACCTCCACCGCCACCGCAGCCAGAGGCCTCCCAGAGGCCACCGCCACCGCACTGGGGGGGGCCTCCCAGGGGCATCCTCCACCGCAGCCAGAGGCCTCCCAGAGGTCTCCTCCACCACCCGCGGGAAATTTGAATTTGTAAACAAAGCCACGTGCTTTTTGACAGCTGTCATCGACAACAACGCATCGCTAACCTCAGTACTGCCATCTTGACGGGCCTAAACCTCAGTAGTACCAACTTAACCTAACTAGTGCGTGGTAAACAAAGCCACGTGCTTTTTTGACAGCTGTCATCCGCCATCTTTAAACTACAGAGCACTGTGCTGCCCTCTTTATCGCAGTAGCTACAAATTCGTCACCTGTCATCGGCAGTGCTGCCATCTTGGCGGGTCAAAACCTTAGTGCTACCAACTTAACCTCACTAGCACGAGATAAACAAATCCACGTGCTTTTTTGACAGCTGTCATCCGCCATCTTTAATCTATTGAGCACAGTGCTGCCCTCTTTAGCTCCTTACCTTTGAAATGTGGTGGCGGATAATTTGAAAAATGCTTTTTGATAGCAGCCATCTTTAATCAAGAGAGCACCGTGCTGCACTCTATGTGGTAGCGGCAATTTGAAAACTTCTAAGTGCCCCTGTTTGGAAACAAACCACGTGCTTTTTGTGACAGCTTCAACCGCCATCTTTAATCAAGGGAGCACCGTGTCGCACTCTTTAGTTGAAATGTGGTGGTGGCAATTTGAAAAATTCCACGTGCTCTTGTTTGGAAACAATGCTACATGCTTATTTGACAGCTACCGTCCGCCATCTTTAATCCATAGAGCACAGCGCTGCCCTCTTTAGTTACTTACCTTTGAAATGTGGTGGCGGATAATTTGAAAAGTGCTTTTTGACAGCAGCCATCTTTGAGCACCGTGCTGCCCTCTTTAGCTAGATACCTTTGAAATGTAGTGGCAGGCAATTCCACATGACAGCAGCCATCTTTAATCAAGAGAGCACAGTGCTGCCCTCTATGTGGTGACGGCAATTTGAAAAATTCTACATGCTCTTGCTTGGAAACAAACTCACGCGCTTTTTTGACAGCCGTCATCCGCAATCTTTAATCAACAGAGCACAGTGCTGCCCTCTTTAGCTAGATACCTTTGAAATGTGGTGGCGGCAAATTCCACGTGCTCTTGTTTGGAAACAAAGGCATGTGCTTTCTTACAGCTGTCATCCACCATCTTTAATCAATAGAGCACCGGGCGAGTTGGCCGTGCGTGTAGAGGCGCGCGGCTGTGAGCTTGCATCCGGGAGATAGTAGGTTCGAATCCCACTATCGGCAGCCCTGAAGATGGTTTTTTCGTGGTTTCCCATTTTCACACCAGGAAAATGCTGGGGCTGTACCTTAATTAAGGCCACGGCCGCTTCCTTCCAACTCCTAGGCCTTTCCTATCCCATCGTCGCCATAAGACCTATCTGTGTCGGTGCGACGTAAAGCCCCTAGCACAAGAGAATCAATAGAGCTCTGTGCTGCTATCATGCGGGTAATTTCGTCAGTTATCATCCGCCATCTTTAATCCACAGAGCACCGTGCTGCCCTCTGTATGACTTGTAGTAGCGGGCAATTTGAAAAGTTCTGTTAGCTGTCATCCGCCATCTTTAATCAAGACAGTACCGTGCTGCCATCTTTAGCTAGATACCTTTGAAATGTGGCGGTGGCAATTTGAAAAATTTTATGTGCTCTTGTTTGGAAACAAAGCCACGTGATTTTTGACAGCTGTCATCCACCATCTTTAATCAATAGAGCACTGTGCTGCTATCATGCGGGCAATTTCGTCAGCTGTCATCCGCCATCTTTAATCCACAGAGCATGGTGCTGCCCTCTGTAGTAGCGGGCAATTTCAAAAGTTCTGTTAGCTGTCATCCACCATCTTTAATCAAGAGAGCACCGTGCTGCCATCTTTAGCTAGATACCTTTGAAATGTGGTGGCGGCAAATTGAAAAATTCCACGTGCTCTTGTTTAGTAAACAAACTCACGCGCTTTTTTGTCAGCTGTCATCCGCCATCTTACATCGCAAACCTCAGTGCTACACTCTTTAGGTACATACCTTTGAAATATGGTGGCGGATAATTTAAAAAGAAAAATTCTACAGCAGCCATCTCTCGACGCTAATTGCACAAGATGGTAGCTATACATGACTCCTTAAAGGTGCTTATGCAAGATGGCTACTATACATAGGTTCTTATGAGACACCCTTGGGATGCTTGCGCAAGATAGCGGTTATACAAGGCTCCTTATGAGACGCCCTAGAGATGCTTACGCAAGATGGCGGTTGCTCTTATGAGGCGGCTTAAGGGTCCTTGCACAAGATGGCTAGAGACGCCCTAAGGATGCTTGCGCAAGATGGCGGACGCAAGATGGCGGCTATACACGACTCCTTATGAGACGCCTTAAGGGTGCTTGCGCAAGATGGCTGCTGCTCTTATGAAGAAAGCTACCTTAGAGGCTAACGTGTCGTGCTAGTTCGATTCATTAAATTTGGGGCTTAAATGCAAAATGTTAAATATCTCGAAAACGGTGCATCGTAGAGCAAAACGGACAAATTTTTTCTACCCAATACCTCGGTTCGCAGTATGGGGAACAAGTAAAACATAGTCTATTGATGAGGTCAACGGTTCGGTTCCTACTTAGACCCTTTGGCATTCGCTCTGTTTTAGCTTGTATTGAAGCAAGTCTTCGCAACATGATCAAGTCTAGCTATGGTAGAGAGTATAACGTGCCGTGCAGGTTCGATTCATTAAATTTGAGGCTTAAATGCAAAATGTGAAATATCTCGAAAACGGACAAAAATTTTCTACCTAATACCTAGGTTTGCAGTATCAGGAACAAGAAAGACATAGTCTAATGATGAGATCGACGGTTCGATTCCTACTTAGGCCCTTTGGCATTGGCAGCTATCTATTTCTACAAGATGCCGGCTATACATAGCTTCTTATGAGACAGCTTAAGAGCGCTTGCACAAGATGGGTGCTGCTCTTATGAGACGCCCTAGGGGTGCTTGCGCAAGGTAGCAGCAATAAGACGGTGACTATACACAGCTGCTTATGATACGGCCTAGAGGTGCTCACACAAGATGGTGGCTGCTCTGATGAAGAAAGCTAGCTTTGCATCGCGCAGGTATTTTTACAGCACTAAACCTCATACCATTGAAATTTGGTGGCGGGCAATTTGAAAAATTCGACGTGCTTTTTCTTCACAGCAGCTATCTTTAGACAATAGCGGCTATACATAAGCTGTTAAGGCCTCCTCTTATGTCAAGGCATAGCTCTATCGAACAAGTTTAAACCTGCATCGGAATAGCTAGAGTAAGCACGTGCTGCAGTGATGACGTCATTATGCATGTTTAGACTTGCAAATCACTAAAGAAACATAACAAGACTAGAATCGAACACTGCACTCTATACCGTGATCATGTGATCGGAACATTGATTGAAGTGTTTAGAACACTCAATAAGTGATCAAGACAATAATAGAACATAGGGCTAATGGGCTAAAGGGCTAAAGGTGCAACAACCTCATCGATCGCTATCAGCAAGAACGCTTGTACTTTGTTAAATGTAGAAAATTAATCTTTATTTGTAAATGGTTTCATGTTCAGAACAAGGAATGGAACCTAGGGGTTACATCTTACCTAATAAAATCCCCGAGGTGCGATGAGTTACGTTTTTCGAACTAGTGTTTGGAACACTGAACTTTTCAAGATGATAGCAGAGAGTTTAGCAATGTTCTGTTGTTGGATAATAAATTCCGCGCTACAACATGCATAAGGTAGCAGCCTTGAGGTTTACCGCCGTAAAGATGACAAGAGTGAGGTTAGCAATGTTCCGTTGTTGGATTTTAAATTCCGCGCTATACCATGCATAAGGTGGCAGCCTTGAGGTTTACCGCCGTAAAGATGGCAGCAGTGAGGTTAGCGACGCTCTATTGTCCTTCAAAGTGAGGTTAGGGTTCGTCAAGATGACAGCTGTCAAAAACGCACGTGGCTTTGTTTACCAGAATCTGTGAAGAAAGTGTAGAGGTGAGGCCATCAACCAGTCGATAGACATTGTGGACTGGAAGGCCAGCGGCACAAAGGTCGTCGAAGATGTCATGGTAGAGTAGAAGTGTAAATAACTAATATGATATTAGTGTACTTACCGCCGATATTTTTTTAGAATACATATTCCTTCGGAATCCAAGAATTATGAGTGGCGTCGAAACCCAACCAGGATACCAATGCTTTGTTGCCTCATCTAAGTAAAATTTTATCAATAACGTATATTCTACGATGTTTTGCCTTCTTCAGTTCTTGTTCATAGAACGCTCCATAAATTGGTTTATTTTGTGAAATATCGCTTAATTTTATTTATTCGTACTATGTCACCGACTTTAAATTTTGGTGGATAAGTAGACTTCTTTTTCTTCATTTCTCGTAATTTGAACACAGTTGCAAATTGTTGAGGATCATTTGTGACTTCTATAGGTTTCATACCAATCGTACGATGTTTTCGATTATTATATTCGTCTAAGAGTTTTGGTAGCATACGCAGCTAGCGATAACACCAAATGCCAAGAATTTCTGCCACATCGACTGCTTCAGTGTTCGATTGAAGCGTTCAACTACGCGTGCTTTCAAGCTGCTCCCTGTCGAATAATGTTTAATTTTTCTTTCTGTGATGAACAATCTTATAAAATTATATTCCTGTGTCAGGTTGAAAATGTTTCGGAAAGCGTTTACATTTTAAATAAATACGATACAGATTATCTACTACTTTTTCCTGTTTTCGTTTTAAGTGGAACTGCCCATGCATATTTTGAATAAACATCAATTATAGTCAACATGTATTTATATCCACTATTAACTTTCGTAAACAGAGACATATCAGCAAGATCAGCGTGGTGAAGATCATCTTTCCCCTTGCTAATTACACTCCGTTTTTAAATTTTTTTCGTAGTGGAGCGTGGAGTTCATTCGCTATTTCTTCTCTGATTTTGTTCATAAAGTATGGGTAAAAGAATTCGTTCTGTAACGTTTACTCATTTCTTAAATCGAAGTCTGTCTATAGCTAGTTGTTGTCAATTGCTCCTTCTGTCCTCACATTCAATTTCGTAGGTTACTGATATATACTTAGAGAATCCAACCACTTTAAATCCAATTGCGAATGGAAGTTCGTCCCACGCAATGTTCATTTATTCAATAAAACCCGATTTTCGAAGTTCTTCTTCGATTGACAAGATTTCAATACAATCAATCAATACTGATCTACATTTAGGGCACTGGCCCAGGTGGCAGATTCCCCATCTATTGTTTTCCTCACCTTTTCCCAAAATGATTTCAAGGGAATTGGAAATTTATTGAACATCTCCCTTGGTCAGTTATTCTAATCCATAACTCCCCTGCCAATAAATGAATATTTGCCCCAGTTTCTCCCCTTGAATTCCAACGTTATCTTCATATTCTGATCTTTCCTATTTTTATGTACGCCACTCAAACTTATTCGTCAACTAATATCATTCCACGCCATCTCTCCGCTGACAACTCGAAACATACCACTTAGTCGAGCAGCTCGTCTTCGTTTTGCCAATTCTTCCCAGCCCAAACTTTGCAACATTTTTGTAACGCTACTCTTTTGTCGGAAATCACCCAGAACAAATCGGGCTGCTTTTCTTAGGAATTTTTCCAGTTCTTGAATCAGGTAATCCTAGTGAGGGTCCCATACACTGGAACCATACTCTAGTTCGGGTCTTACCAGAGACGTATATGCCCTCTCCTCTTCATCCTTACTACAACCCCTAAACACCCTCATAACCATGTGCAGAGATCTGTACCCTTTATTTACAATCCCATTTATGTGATTACCCCAATGAAGATCTTTCCTTATATTATCACCTAGATACTTACAATGATCCCCCAAAAGAACTTTAACCCCATCAACGCAGTAATTAAAACTCAGAGGACTTTTCCTATTTGTGAAACACACAACCTGACTTTTAACCCCGTTTGTCAACATACCATTGCCTGCTGTCCATCCCACAACATTATCTGGGACACGTTGCAGTTGCTCACAATCTTGTAACTTATTTGTTACACTGTACATAATAACATCATCTGCAAAAAGCCTTACCTCCGAATCCACACCTTACCTCATATAATTTATATATATATAAGAAAACATAAAGGTCCAATCATACTGCCTTGAGGAATTCCCCTCTTAATTCTTACAAGGTCAGATAAATCTTCGCCTACACTAATTCTGTGAGATCTATTTGCTAGAAATATAGCAACCCATTCAGTCACTCTTTTGTCTAGTCCAATTGCATTCATTTATGCCAGTAATCTCCCATGATCCACCCTATCAAATGCTTTAGACAGGCCAATCGCGATAGAGTCCATTTGACCTTCTGAATCCAAGATATCTGCTATATTTTGCTGGAATCCTACAAGTTGAGTTTCAGTGGAATAACCTTTCCTAAACCCGAACTGCCTTCTATCGAATCAGTTATTAATTTCGCAAACATGACTAACATAATCAGATAGAATGCCTTCCCAAAGCTTACATACAATGCACGTCAAACTTACTGGCCTGTAATTTTCAGCTTTATGTCTATCACCGAGCTCGATAGCTGCAGTCGCTTAAGTGCGGCCAGTATCCAGTGTTCGGGAGATAGTAGGTTCGAACCCCACTGTCGGCAGCCCTGAAAATGGTTTTCCGTGGTTTCCCATTTTCACACCAGGCAAATGCTGGGGCTGTACCTTAATTCAGGCCACGGCCGCTTCCTTCCCACTCCTAACCCTTCTCGGTCCCTTCGTAGTCATAAGACCTATCTATGACGGTGCGACGTAAAGCAACTGGCAAAAATTTATGTCTATCACCCTTTCCTTTATACACAGGGGCTACTATAGCAACTCTCCATTCATCTGGTATAGGTCTTTAAGGCAAACAATAATCAAACAAGTAGTTCGGATATGGTATCATATCCCAACACATTGTCTTTACTATATCCCCAGAAATCTTATCATTTCCAATTGCATTTCTAGGTTTCAACTTTTGTATCTTATTATAAAGTTCATTGTTATCATATGTAAATGTTAATACTTCTTTAGCAGTCTCCTCCTCTATCTCGACATTATCCTTGTAACCAACAATCTTTACATATTGCTGACTGAATACTTCTGCCTTTTGAAGATCCTCACATACACACTCCCCTTGTTCATTAATTATTCCTGGAATGTCCTTCTTGGAACCTGTTTCTGACTTAATATACCTATATATACATTTCCATTTTTCACTAAAATTTGTATGACTGCCAATTATGCTTGCCATCATGTTATCCTTAGCTGCCTTCTTTGCTAGATTCAATTGCCTAGTAAGTTCCTTCAATTTCTCCTTACGTCCACAGCCATTTCTAACACAATTCTTTCCGGTCTGCACCTACCTCTTAGTCTCTTTATTTCTCTACTATATTAAGGTGGGTCTTTACCATTCCTTACCACCCTTAAAGGTACAAAACTGTTTTCACATTCCTCAACAATTGCTTTAAACCCATCCCAGAGTCTGTTTACATTCTTATTTACCGTTTTCCACCTATCATATTCACTTTTTAGAAACAGAATAATGCCTACTTTATCAGCCATATGGTACTGCCTAATAGAGTCGTCCTACTTTTATGACCTTCCTTTCTATCACATTTATCTTTTACTACGACAAAAACCGCTTCGTGATCACTAATACCATCTATTACTTCGATTTCTCTATGGAGCTTACATGGTTTTACCAGCACCACGTCCAGGATATTTTACCTCTTGTTGGTTCCATCACTTTCTGAATCAGGTGTCCTTCCCATATTAACTTATTTGCCATTTGTTGGTCATGCTTCCTGTCGTTCGCATTTCCTTCCCTATTGACATTTGGTAAATTCAGATCGCCCGCTCCAATCACATTCCTTTCCATGTCGTTTCCCACATAGCTGATTATCTTATCAAATAATTCTGAATCCGTGTCAGCGCTACCCTTTCCCGGTCTGTGCACTCTAAATATATCAAGTTGCCTATTATCTGAAGAGATGAGCCTTACACCTATAATTTCATGTTTCTCATCTTTAACTTTTTCGTAGCTTACAAATTCGTCTTTCACCAGAATTAATACTTCCCCTCCCACCATTCCTATCCTATCTCTACGATACACACTATAGTTTCGTGAGAAAATTTCTGCATCCATTATATCATTTCTCAGCCATGATTCAACTCTTATTTCAATATCTGGTAAATATATACCTGTTAAATTATTTAATTCCATTCCTTTCTTTACAATACTTCTACAGTTCAACACCAACATTTTTATGTCATCCCTACTTGATTTCCAGTTCCCTGTTCCCTTATCACCGCTCCCTAGGCCACCCCGTTTCCCTGAATGTACCCCCTATTACCCCTCCAAACAAATTTCCTAACTTATATGTACCACTGCGATTTATGTGAAGGCCATCTCAGCGCAGATCCCTATCTCCTCCCCACCCATTAGGATCTAGAAATTCACTCCCAGTTTCCCGCATACCCACTCCATAGTCTCGTTTAAATCCCCATCCACCCTCCAGTCAGTATCCCTCCTACACAGTATTCCACTGATAACAATCTCCGCTTTCTTAAACTTCGCCCGTGGTGCATTTACCAGATCCCACACATCTCCAACTACGTTGGTACTTATATCAGCTTGCCTTACGTTGTTGGTACCAACGTGAAACACTGCCACCTTCTCCTCCTCCTCCCTCTCTTCTACTTTCCTCAATATCTGCCTCAACCTAATTACTGGATATCACTCTACCCTGGTTCCCTTTCCTCCACACACTTTCCCCACGTGTCTAACGATGGAATCCTCCATGACCAGAGGCTCGACCTTACCCAGTTTATTTGATCCCCTCTCCTCCTGGTCAGCCCTATCTTTCCTGATAGCTGCAGAAGCTACTTCCTCCTCTCTTTTCTCCTTCCCATGACCCTGTTCCACCTGTCTTTTCCTATCCTCTACTCTACATTTCCCTTTCCTACCTTTTCCCTTCCTCCTACTTCCACACATCTCAGCAACAGTCCCCTGTCCCTCATCTTCTCTCTGTTGTTCTACCTGTAGTGACTCGTACCGATTTCACACAGACACCTGTCCTGAATTCTGATCCTGAATAGAGCCCTTAGCCTGCAATATTTTTCCCGTTAGAACATTAGACCACCTATCTTCTACAACTCCCCCCCTTTCCTTCCTCTCCCTCTTGTACACATACTGTAGCCTGTACATTGTTTAAGGGGGTCCTGTCTTCCTTCCTGTCTTCTGTGAGAATCCTAATTATCTCCCTCAAACTCTCCAACTCCTCCCTTATACGCCTCAATGCTTCGTCACACCCACAGTTCGTACACTTGCACTCGTTAGCCATTCTTTACGGAAAAAGTGAAAATAAAAGGAAAAATTATGTGCAAAAAGTGAACGGAGGGATATGTTGTCTGGGGTAGTACTCAAAGATCACACAACAATAAGGTAATTAATATACGACTACACTACAATACTACTTAGTCGTACTCTATTTTTATCCTACAATCCCTAAGAGGATAAAAACTGCTGCTAATTACTGAATACCGAAAGGAATACACAAGAACTACACAATTCCAAACTGCAATTAAGCCTATCCTAATTACAGCAACAGAATTTAGTAAGAGTTTCTACGGATACCTCTACTACACAAGTACTACACAAATATATACAATAATAAAACAAGCACACTAAATTCTAATAGGATATTACCAGTATACTACTGTACACTACAATAATTTTAAACTACATTCAGACGCATCCTAATTTCAATTCCGGTACCGTATGTCACTACTAAGCACAAACAGAAATGAAATTTGCAAGAACTACTGTACTCAAAGATTACCAACAAAGCTAAATGCTTTGACAGATTATTATTAGTACTTTGCTCTAATAGATACACACGAAAGATAGCACACGAATATAGCAGGCAAGATACGGCACTATCTAAATATACTGTAGTAAGAGAGTTTCTACGGATACCTCAAGTATACCGGTACTACACAAATATTTTACAATAATAAAATAAGCACACTAAATTCTAATCAGATATTGTCGTATACTACTGTACAGTACACTACAATAAGTTTAAACTACATTCAGACGTATTCCAATTACAATACCGGTACCGTATGTCACTACTAAGCACAAACAGAAATGAAAATTGCAAGTTTGTAATTTACAAGAACTACTTTACTCAAATATTACGAACAAAGGTAAAAGCTTAGACAGGTTAATATTAGTACTATGCTCTAATAGATACACACGAAAAATACACACGAATATAGCAGGGAAGATACGGTACTATCTAAATATAATGTAGTAAGAGAGTTTCTACGGATACCTCTACTATACCGGTACTACACAAATATTTTACAATAATAAAATAAGCACACTAAATTCTAATCAGATATTGCCGTATACTACTGTACAGTACACTACAATAAGTTTAAACTACATTCAGACGTATTCTAATTACAATACCGGTACCGTATGTCACTACTAAGCACAAACAGAAATGAAAATTGCAAGTTTGAAATTTACAAGAACTACTGTACTCAAAGATTACGAACAAAGGTAAATGCTTAGACAGGTTAATATTAGTACTATGCGCCTATAGATACACACGAATATAGCAGGAAAGGTACGTACTATCTAAATATAGGCTACTGTATCTACACTCCACTTCTCAGCTGAAATGTGGCTATATGAATTTTGACCGCTGGTGGATTACTATTGTTTTCCCTACTACGCGGGACGGAGAATAAAAGTGTATTTAAATGCTGAAAAATAAGAGGTTGTCTACAATAATTTCTGTCAAAACTACGCCGGGGGCATTGAACTGCAATATTATTGGGATATAGGAATTTGATTTTTAACTTTTACTTGATGAATAAACGAAGGTGAAAAGTATAAAGTATGCAGGGAACTAAGACTACAAATTATCGGAATAGAGTAATCAGCTGATTCGTATTTATTTACACAACTACCATGTGCATGTAGCAACAATCGTCAACAATCCAAAAACTGTTAAATACCTTAATTATCCAGTGAAATTACCGTGTATTCTCTTTAACTTCCTTTTTAAATCTAAGTTTACAGGCGAATCGTGTTATTTAATTTAAAAAAATTTTTCGTGATAGTTTGAACCTTTATCTATACGAAATATCGGTAAAGTTGCGGCGTAAATTACAATGAGTTACAACTCCTTATGATAATCTGCCTTTGTAAGTATTATACCAACGAACCTACAGATATTTAAAAAATATTGTTTTAAAAGTTAATATTATCAAAAGTATTTCCTAATCTTCTACTAATGGCTTGATAACTTTTTGAAATTTGAGCGACTTCGCCCCTCTCATTTGCTTGCCTGCGTCATACTGTTTTCTGTGCACGTTAGTGTAATTTAATATATGACCGTATGCTGCCAGATCATTATCATCACACAAGTTTGCGTCTGGATCTTTCTGAAATATTAATTCAAGAAGACCTCCGGTTAAAGGATTGTTGTAATTGTCAATTATGTGATTATTATCCTGAAACAGTACTTTTTTACTCCCCAAATGGTATTCTCCATTAACTACTCGTATCCCAAATATTATATCAACTTTGTGTCTTAATTGTGGGTTAAGATAATTTTGCAGGAGAGTTGTTTCCTTTTTTTCAGAGCTTCTTCTTCATATTTTTCTTCATCACTTATTTAACTATTTAATTTTCGATTTTTCTTTGCATTTAATCCATTCAAGTTAACTGTAAGCAGCTTCACTTTATTTAATGCTTCAGTTGTTGGTTTAAATGTCTCTTGTAACTTTAATTGGTTTAATGCCATATCTGCTTTAAGAGAGTTCTATTTTTTACATCTTTTCTTAATTTAGGTAATTTATCCTTTACACGACTTTTTGCCATAATGTTCGCCTGCATTTTTATAACTAAAGTTAAACATCCATTGTTTTACTCATATATAGTATATTCAAAGAGTATATAGGGCGAAAGATCGTTAGTATTCCATTGCTCTGGATTTTTTAGGCGGAATTGAATTTCATTACCTTCTTTTACAGCAATTAGTGCACCTTCTTCTAATTCGATTGGCTTCTTAACATGATTAATCATCGCATATACCAGAGAACTACGTGAAACTGTTAATGGTGTTAGTGTACCTGTGTATGGAAGCTTATACATAAGGCGACTATTTTGTAGCATGTACTGTATATTGGTGACTGATTTGATGAAACTCTTATTTTGCAGTAGCAAACGTTTCTAAATACTGTTTGTTAACAACATCTTGCTCGTGGATAGGAGAATCAACATTTATAATTCGTTTATTCTTCATATTTAATTCTCCGTTATATTCTACTGGTAGATAATTTTTCTGAAGTTTAGATAAATCAAGATTTAACTCGTCATCTTCTCTCCGCGCAGCCGCATACTGTTCTACAAAGATTTTATTTGCAACAACTTTCTCATTTAACGGATTGTGTACGTTAGTAATCCGCTTATTTTCCATACTCAACGTGCCACCCACATCAACGTTGAGTTTCTGTTGATTGCTTATTTCATTCTTCAGTTTTCAGAGTTCTTCTCGCGCTGCTGAATGTTTTTCCAGGTATGCTTTATTGATAGCATCGGTCGATTAAATAGGTTTGCTGATGTTTGTTACTCTTTTATTTTGCATATCTATTGATTCATCGTCATTCAATTGAAATAGCTTACCTTTTGTGTGCTTTTAAAAATTAAAGTGATATTTCATCATGTTCCTCATCAGGATCTGCCACACCCGATATTCACTTGTTGTTCATGTTGAGTTTATTGTAAATAGGAGGAAGGTGATCCTCCACGATATCACGTATAAGCGAGTCAACATATTCTATGCGTGCTGAAACGTCATTAACTTGTTTCTCTAAATTTCTCTGCACATTATTAGTGTGCGTACGCATTGTGTTAAGCGAAACTGTTTCGTTTCCATTTATCGCTGGAGCTATTCCTTTCAGCCTTTTGTTCTTAAAATCAACTGAATCTTCACCTAATTCACATACTTCACGTATTTGATTTTTAAGATATAAAATGTCACGTTGCATTTCTTCTTTATTAATACTTACTTACACGACAGTAGTTGCACGACCAGGGAAAATAAAATTAAACAAGCACTTACCAAGATGTTCCCAACGCAAGGTCGTAGCAAGGCGTGGAAGTTATCCGAGCCCACCGAGGTTAGGTGGATTAAGCAATAAATAAATTATTACTGACTAAAATAAAAACCAGTTTCAAGTTAAACAGAAACTTTCATGTAAAGATAAGAAATTAAATGACAAAACAAATTGCAAGTCCCTAAGTTGAAGTAAAGAAAAGATTAAATTGAATCAGGAAATATAGGTCATTAAACTTTGATTAGGGTTAAAATTAAATAAGTCTGTTTTCGCAATTAAGTTCCCAGTTTAAAAATAAAATGAAGAAATGGAGTACTTACTGAGAATCCCAACACTGAGATCTTGGATTAGCTACAAAATTATAGTGGAGTAGAAAAGTGCTTCTTCTGACTACTTCAAAAGTAATCCAAATGTAATCCGGATAAGCTAAGTCACCGATCATAAGTTCCACCAAGAACAAACATTAGGAACGCATAATCTAGCATAAACATTAACGAGAAAAATATACACGAGGAATCACCAGAACAAATAATTTTACAGAATCAGATATTAAAAACATTAACCACCGCGTAACACAGAAATACGAAGGCACGTATCCAGTCCCACGTCAATCACCAAGAACAAAATCACACAATTCCCGAACGTCAGATGTGAAGAATTAAACAAAGGTAAGAACCGTCAAATGTCAAGTCAAACACCGAATACGCCCCCAAACGTTAGTTATGAATGCTACCATAGCAACGAGGTCACGTGACCAAATAAAGCAAAATGGCGACTCCCCAAATAGTTACCTACCAAAGGCAGAACTAGTCATCAGAAACAATTTTCAACTCTTACATTCCTCTTCTTTCACCCATTACTACAGATAATAGGATATTTAAGATATAACTGGTTGAATGAACACAGACGTAAGTGATAAGGATACTCATTTCTAAGTGTAGTAGTTCGGGACACATACTTGTTACCAAAACATCAATTAATGTATGAATTACTTTTAAGAAGACGTTCTCAGCATGATTATCAAATCAAATAATTCTACAAATTATTACATCAAAGCCCCACAATGTTCTCAACAAGATAACCTTGAATTACAGTCTCCTTTTGTCAAAATAGTTTCTCACTTTCGGAAATAATAAAATTTTACTTAACACTATTTGGATTAATGTATTCCAAAACCATTTAGTAAGATTCAATCATCGTTAGGGCTTGTCACTTCATGGTAGTTCCTGGACCAACAAGAACAGAAATGCTACTTACAGACATCAATGATGAAAAGAAAAATAAATGAAAAGAAATTTGGCGTATCACCATATGGTGATACAATCACCCAAGATCAAAAGTTAACATTTTTGCTCCTTCTCCTCAAAATATAATCCAAAAGTCCAGCCGCAACAGCAAGAGTTGATCCTTCTTGTACAAATCAATCCGTAAAAACAACTGCCACTCACTTGATTGTCATTAATGCATGGAGAAAACGATGCTGAGTTAAGTTCGGCAGTACAATCTCGACAGCATGCCTACTGGACGCTAGCGCTACCGTGGCGGATCCGTTCAATTATGAGCTTGCAGCATAATATACTTCCAGTCAAATTCCGACGAGCTCAGTAGGCCGAAATAATACACGATAATGAGTTTTTATCAAATATAGTAACTTGATAAGTGTCAACGTACATTATAACACATCCCAAATCCGTTACAGATCCTCCTTCCCCGGAAGACTAACATGGGTTTGGACGAACCCAAGATGAGCGGAGATGAAAGTTCTCTTCAAATATACATGTAGTAAAAGTTCTTACTTGACACTTCTAGGAGAAACTAGGTTATCGGTTAGAGCAAGATCCTTGAGCTTTCATGGTAAACGGATACCCCAACAGTTAGTTTGAGCAGATCAATGTGCGTCAGAGTCCATAGACAGATTTGTAGAGCATGGAGACATAACTTCATACGAGAATGATCTTTTAACACAGAAACAGTCAATAACAAGTAGCACACAAATCGTTACAGTTTCTTCTCATTATATTGCACGAGGTTTCATATTAAATTCCCGACACTAAGGAAAACAGGTTTCAACTATCCTTTGAACAATACTAATAAATGAAATTATTAATGGAAATTTGGGGCTTCTACTATAGAAAAAGGCACACTTCACTTGCAAAAACTAATTTGATAGCGAAACATATTCACATACACCCTGGAAGAAATTGCAAACGATTATCATAAAGAATCATTTAATTAAGGGAACACACAAAACATAAAATCCATTACTACATCCGACCATTCCACTCAAGTTTCAAACCAAACAGGCACCGAGCTCGATAGCTGCAGTCACTTAAGTGCGGCCAGTATCCAGTATTCGGGAGATAGTGGGTTCGAACCCCACTGTCGGCAGCCCTGAATATGGTATTCCGTGGTTTTCCATTTTCACAACAGGCAAATGCTGGGACTGTACCTTAATTACGGCCACGGCCGCTTCCATCCCACTCCTAGCCCTTTCCTCTCCTATTGTCACCATAAGACCTATCTGTGTCGGTGCGAGGTAAAGCCAATAGCAAAGAAAACCAAACAGGATAATGCCAGAAGTTCACAAATAAACTAAAAGCAGGACCCCAAAGGAAGGAGTTACATAGGAAAACAAAGTAAACTAAAATACTCCTTGAACACAGTAGCCGCGGCACTACTAATCAGTGAGTTAAATAATTAATAACTAAAATCCTTAAATAGTGCAACAAATAATTTAGCAGTTTAAAGTAGGTCTGGAACAACATCTCACAAGTACAATGCATAACCAACAGAAGAAGAAAGAGACTAGGAACCAACTCTATCAACAAGAGCAACACGGAATAGACAAGGTTTAAATTTAAACCCAACCATTGCATAGAGGATGAACATGTTCTAAGCAAGGTAAGAATTGACTAGACCAGTTGGAGACCTCTTAAATTTCAAGAAGACAGGTTCCGGTATAGTATGTCATCAACAACAGATCAGACAATTAACACCAAGCTATGAATAACTTACAGATCGAGTACTAACACTTCACAAGACCATAATAAGCACCATGGAAGCTACAGGACAGAAATAAGGAAGGAAGAAACTCACGAGGGAACACCATCTGGAATCTGATAACTAACCTACTCTACAGGATCACTAACACAATACATCCCACAATGATACATCCAATCAAATTAAAAGCAATGAAAAACACAGATCAGGAAACTAAAAGGAAAATAACGAGCAACGACCCGCACAGCGTACACCGCCGGTTATCCCTTAGGATCTCAGCATTATCCGGTCTATAAGTACGTGATATCCACATCACACTGTCGCTTAAGAGCCAAATAGGAACCTCTTCCTATTCCCAGGAGAGCAGTCAAATAAAATATAAATGGCGGAATACGAGGCAAGAGATGCTAACAGAACCACTGAGGAAAAGAAAATGCCATAGAGTGGCAGGTAACATCAAATGAGCTTTACAGTAGAACAAATTAAACACAAGAGCACATCAGATCAACAGGTCATGCAAGAATACATGGGATGAAGAAACCAGAACCAACAAAATCAACAATGAACTAATAACAAAGCAAGGTGATTCACTAAGAGTTGCAGATAGATGCAAAAATTCGTTCCAAAATCTACAGGGACACAGAGGTAAATTAAAGGCAACACACCGTCCATACCGAAGTGCCATACCCACTGAACACCAGACATAATAACACAATAACAGTAATGACTGGCAAGATACATGAGTTAACTCATAAGAGATTAAAGGATAGTTATCCTCCACAACATGACTCCCAGTCAACATACTATCACCAAATTGAAATCACATCCCCGAAAAGAACCATAATCCAGGACTCTAACCATGCCATTTAGGTTCAGATTAATACAACCCTCAGGATAAGATTTCCTTAATGGAACCAAAGAACACAAACATCTAACTGTAGATCAGGTAAATCACGCTTCATCATCTGCAATCCACAACCCAAAAGTGAAACCCAAACACTAAAAGTATGCCAAGATTCAAGTTTGAAAAAATTCAAATACCAAGCTCAGAGTAGTGCACTATCCAATCCAATCAAGGTGATTAAAGAGCAATAGAATTGAGGCAGCTTCCAGTCGACTAGATTGTAATAATAAATATATGACTACATTCACACGATAAATGAGGTTAAAATAGTTCATGCGTAGAATGAAGCACCAGAACAAATAATTTTACACAATCAGATATTAAAAACATTAATCACCGCGTAACACAGAGATACGAAGGCACGTATCCAGTCCCACATCAATCACCAAGAACAAAATCACACAATTTCCGAACGTCAGATGTCAAAAATTAAACAAAGGTAAGAACCGTCAAATGTCAAGACAAACACCGAATACGCCCCCAAACGTTAGTTATGAATGCTACCATAGCAACGAGGTCACGTGACCAAATAAAGCAAAATGGAGACTCCCCAAATAGTTACCTACCAAAGACAGAACTAGTCAACAGAAACAATTTTTAACTCTTACATTCCTCTTCTTTCACCCATTACTACAGATAATAGGATATTTAAGATATAACTGGTTGAATGAACACAGACGTAAGCGATAAGGATACTCATTTCTAAGTGTAGTAGTTCGGGACACATACTTGTTACCAAAACATCAATTAATGTATGAATTACTTTTAAGAAGACGTTCTCAGCATGATTATCAAATCAAATAATTCTACAAATTATTACATCAAAGCCCCACAATGTTCTCAACAAGATAACCTTGAATTACAGTCTCCTTTTGTCAAAATAGTTTCTCACTTTCGGAAATAATACAATTTTACTTAACACTATTTGGATTAATGTATTCCAAAACCATTTAGTAAGATTCAATCATCGTTAGGGCTTGTCACTTCATGGTAGTTCCTGGACCAACAAGAACAGAAATGCTACTTACAGACATCAATGATGAAGAGAAAAATAAATGAAAAGAAATTTGGCGTATCACCATATGGTGATACAATCACCCAAGATCAAAAGTTAACATTTTTGCTCCTTTTCCTCAAAATATAATCCAAAAGTCCAGCCGCAACAGCAAGAGTTGATCCTTCTTGTACAAATCAATCTGTAAAAACAACTGCCAGTCACTCGATTGTCGTTAATGCATGGAGAAAATGAAGCTGAGTTAAGTTCGGTGATTGCACCTAGATGGCAGTACAATCTCGACAGCATGCCTACTGGACCCTAGCGCTACCGTGGCGGATCCGTCCAATTATGAGCTTGCAGCATAATATACTTCCAGTCAAATTCCGACGAGCTCAGTAGGCCGAAATAATATACGATAATTAGTTTTGATCAAATATAGTAACTTGGTAAGTGTCAACGTACATTATAACACATCCCAAATCCGTCACAAGCGCGTGCTTTATTTATACAGTATAAAAATAGTACACCCAGATGTCCACAAATTGATCAATTAAATGTTTGATAAGAATGAAAATTATACCGAATATAACAGTATTTTAAACATTCTAATACCTCTTTAGGGGGACGTAAATTACCAAAACTATGGAAGTAGTAAACATATGCACCTCGTTTACTGAACGCAACCCAGTGCGAACCAGGTTTACTTATCGGATCTAAATTCAAAATACAACCCTCATTTTTATGTGAAATGCTCGGTAACGTATCTCGCATAAACACTCCTCTGAAGTAAGGAATTTTCAGACGAAATGCGTAACGATATAGATCTGTTTGTTAAGGTACTATTTGGCAAATCTTCCATTATCTTTCGTATGCAGGAGGATTTAAGTAAATGCCCCTTCCTTTGTTTTGAGTAGAAAGCCGTTTCCCACGCATTGCTTCTAGCATTCCATTGTGTCGCTTTATTTCTTTTAATTCTTCCTGTGCAGTTTCCCCCTTGTTTACAGCCGATGCTATGCCTGCAGCTCTACTTGCTAGACCGCCCAAGCCTGACAAGGCTGCAAATATCGGAAGGAGTGTAAGAAAACCACCTTTGTTTTTTTACAGCATGCTGTCTTTTTCGGTTTTAAACGTTCTCTTCGCTGTTTTGATTTTCTTCTTCGTCTACCACCAACTACTTTAGTTTTCGCTTACATAATACCTGTAAATGCTAGTGCTGCTGCTCTTTCTCACATTGATGCGTCCTAGAGTTTACACGAGACCAATCCTTAGAGGCTAGAATCTCATATGCTTCTTTTATTCTGTTCTGATCTTTGTATGTAGCATAAGCGATATCGTGTTCTTTACATGCCTTATCTAGTAGGTTTTTTCCTTTGTCAATACGTTTAAGTCGCTTTTCTAACTTTGTCCCAGGTCCACAGAATTCATACCCAAGGTGTCTGAAATTCAACTGGCAAATTATCTATGACTTTATTGAGAACTTTGCCTGTTATTCGTCCTCTCCCTACTCTTTTACATGGAGTTGCAGCGACGTTGCGTCTTCGACGCAGCATACTCAAATGAGAGCCCTTGCTGCCAAGTGTGTTCTTATATACGAATTAAATTTCACACGATGTGCAACTGTTGCCTACTAAATTATATTTGAGTTTTGATCTTTCTTTCTTAGAAGGTTGGTTAGCTTGTTCCACATTGCGCGCAAGGTTCAATTGGTTCCTATTGAATTGGGAATATTCCTTGTAACACAGCAAGTTTTTTAACATATCACAAGATTGTCGAACAGTTTTATCAATATTTAACTTCTGTTGTGGATTATTGGACATCAAGCAAGAAAAAATAATTCCCTCTGCGCCAATGTTGAACTTCATATTTTCTAGAACTCAATAGAAGCTTTTGAATATTGTTAAAAACCGGCATAATACAATTTTTAATTGTGCAACCTTAGACTATTCGTCAAAACAGAGCTTATTTTATTCAATTTCGAAATAATTGTACGATAAATATTCTAATTTTACGAGACATACATCTAAAAGATTTTAATTGTCACTGATCAACATAACATTGCCACATCTATATCAGTTCATAATTTCACCACTTTATATGTATATCATTCCACCACATACTCAGTCCATTGTTTTATATTACATCTCACCGCATAACTATGCTTTAGGACTATGGTATATGCATATGTACCTTGGCTAGGCTGATGATGGCCCTTAAAGGACTGACACTAGTACCTACCTCGTAATAATCTATTGTAATGTTTTTGTAAACATCGCATTATTGTTAAGTATTGAGAAGGTGGATTAAATATTGTATTTTTCTGATGTGTAATCTTAATTCAATACGGAACCAGCTATGAAGTTTATAACCTTGAATGTATCGAAATGTTTAACATTTCATGCGAAAATAAATGAAGTACTGTCCCTGGACTTTTTTCAGATCAGCCTACATACGTGAAAATTCACCAAACATTTGTCTTTTCGATAAAATATAACTTAACCACTCCCGTTTCCTCTTCTGAGCTCTTCTCGCTAGCAGAGGTGTACCTAATGAATAAAAACCACACAAATCTTCAAAAACCGCCATTACTCCAGGTATATAGCCTACCTTAGGTTTGTTCCAACACACAGTTCGGAACGAGTTCGGAACGCTTTCAGAACCGATACCAACAACTATGAATGCACAAGCGCGTACTGAGTACCGTTCAGAACCAGTTCGTTATTGAGCATGTTGGAACGCAAATATAATCGTTCCGTGTGTAATCAGCGTCATCTAGTGACAGCGGGAGAAACGAATCATTTATTTGGTGGGTACTTGATTACTGTAATGAGCAGATATAGAATAAATTATGTCTGCATTCCTAACGTATTGGGATCTTTCCCACCGTCCCCCATGACTCATGGGACCATGTGACAACAAACTAACCCTGTCGGGTCACGATCACATGGGACCATGCTCCACGGAAGGCGATAGTCAAGGGACCTTTTCGGCCTGTGACGATTTCCCCTCATTGGGATTGTATAATTAATCCACTCACATGAGAGGTCATCGCCCATACGGCACAGCAAGGTCGCTGCTACTCTCCCGTTCCCAAGGTCTCAACCCCGGCTACTCAGGGTCGTAGACCGTCCGCGGCAAATAGAGAATATCAAACTTAAACTACCTTAAAGGCTTACAATGAACGGAGGAGGCTTTTGGATGCTAACTTTTCGGTATAGATAGGCACAAATTAAGTTTCAAAAATATTTACTAACACGCTCGGTGAAATTTACAAAAATTACTGACATCCTCGATAACAACAACACAACAGATATTACCAAAAACACACATATTCTAGCAGCGGAGGAATCCGTGCTACCATTTATATCAGCCGTTGCCTCCACATTCCATAGAAAGATCTATGTGAATAGCAACGAACCGCTGATCACATCTCTAATACAATACATCTTCCCTTAGGATTCGTAAATTGATTGTTACCTCCTCTTTATAAAATGAAAAATGTCCGAGAGGAGCATACTATTTGTTTACACTTCACATTTCTTTCACATTGGTTTGCTTGTATCTTATCATCCCGGTTAAACATAAACTGTCGAGTATAAAAACATAATCAAATAACCCTGAATTATTTACAAGTATAAGCTATGCCCCTCCCAATGCAAGTATTCCATGGGACTAAATCCCTGATTACAAATTACAAATTTATTTACATTAAAACAAAAAAATCTCCGCATTAGAATGGTCGGCTAACTTAAATCTACCGCCAGAAAATATCTATCAAATAAATTAAAATTAAATTGGAGATAATAAATCCAAATGCTCCGACCGTATTATAAAATCCAGCACTTAGGCACGAAAAGAATAAATGGTCTCAAGTCTTCCATAATTGAATTAAACACCGACTTGAAAAGGAAACAAATCACTTACAACATGGACTTTCACGAAGGCTAAATTCAAATTGAGCATCGATTAACGATAAACATGAACACACACTGAAAAAACATCTCATATACATGTACACATAATATAGTGGCTGTAGTCACTCCTGTGTGACCCGCTGCATGAGCGAGCTGTCGGTCCCTTCTGTGCTATTTTGAGGTTCGAACCTACGTCTCTGGTCGTCTCCATCAAGGATACTGAAATAAAATCCCTAATTAATCTAATCATGTCATAGACAGTCGTAAAAATTCTACATTGCTTTCGGGTCATGGCTCACGGACTGAGTGTGGTAGTTACATTAATATTCTGTCTTTCTTCTCACAGAAGAATGCAACATTTTAAAAGAAACACTTCTCTGGCGAGGCAAGTTCTCTTAGCTGCTTCTCACTTGGACCTGCCCACTCGGGGTAACAAATCACTGCTTGTCAAAAGCTCCCTTCCACAGCACGGGCGAAAGGACATTTAGCACGCACAATAGCGGCAGTCACTGGGTCAATAAAACCATACAATTGAGCTAATGCAGGGTACACCTGCTCGAACTAACTCATACTATCATTATGGTCCATCAATTTATTTCTCAAATTCAGCAGCCATATTATCTCAAAATTCCCTCATTTTGCCAGAAGTCTGGAGTTCAACCACACATTCCTTCCCGTAGCCTTCATCACACTCTCGTCAGCCTTTCCCAAAGAGCAATGTCCCCTAATCTCTCCCCCTAGAGGCGAGATTGTGTACCTGTCATAAACTAGCCTGACACTTAAATAGATCGGCATAAAATCATCGATCAAAAATATATAAAAGAAATAATAATAATAATAATAATAATAATAATAATAATAATAATAATAATTGCAATTATTAAATCTTGCCAAAACACTAAACAGACTTTCTACATGTAACCTCACTAGAGTAGGGAGGACAGTGTTCGAACCTCTGCACAGCATTTCTCGAACATCTTCAGTTACAGCCAAAACTTATACACTAGCATGCAAGCAAACTACTGTTTCTACTTTTACGAATATAGTGCTGTCATCTATTCCACCTCTTTTCTTTGTACGGGCAGTTGTTAAAGAACCTGTCACTTGCTAATCCTGTCCGTCTTATGCAGTTGCGCAGACGAGATCCACACTATTAATCTACACAAATTTCTACTGCTTTTCCCCCTTTCAATTCCTTCTCAGCACTAATAAACAACTAGTATCGTATGCACATATGGGTACTAAAAGGGTTCCCAAATTCTATACATTATTACTGGATCACTCCCTTCCCATATCTATCTAATTGAATAAAAATGAGCAAAGGGTCTCCCGACCATTCTAAGCGGAACTAGCCTATCAAATCACATGATTAATAATCCTATCCTATCATTACCTCTATTTACAAAGGGGAAATATTAGCATTGGAATAAAAACATAACTTAGTACTCAACAGTTTGATGTATTCTGACCCATCCGGAATTCCAGGGGCCTACCGATGGCGGTCTACTCCATGGTGCTGGCTCGCGGAGTTTTGGGATCTAGACGTTCCATGGGGTTTCTTGCGTAATCCATTTGAGTGGCACAGGGATCACTGTAAATATATTATAGTTGACACACCTTTACACACTTCTTATCCACACGACACCATTAACTTCCACCTCTCCGTTCTTTAACCACTGACGGTTGCGTGTTACTAATTATAATGGCTACCTCATCAAGTCTACTTCAATTTTGAATCAGATATGACGGACATTTTCAGTAGTATCACTGTTCAAATTACCGCCTCGTATCGTCGTGACGCTAATCCACTGTATTTATCCCGATATTCTATTTAGTTCGTTCGTACTGGAACACTTCTCACTGCCCGCTAATGAATACTATAATCTCTCCCTAGTTACTGTTCATAAATTAGCGCGGACTCTGACAGCACTTTATCAGACGTCTACCTTATTCTTTGTCAAAACAAGTCTTTGAATACCAGGATTATATTCCTGTATATTGTTCTCTTCTACAGCTACTGATAATTAGTTTAAAAGAGCGTTCTTCGTCAGAAGTTCTGTAATCCGTGGTATGACTACTGTACAGTTATAGCCTACTTCACATTATCGCGTACTTACAGTCTGCTTCGCGGCCGATATATCACGCACGTTTTCTTATCATCAGTTTACTCACTTTATCAGCAATGTACAAGCGTAAAACACAAAAATTTCACTCCCGCTTTGTTCACTTTCCGTACAAAGGAGCGGCAATATCGAATACGAAGGCTGCTCCAAGACTACTGACGCACCCTGGGAAGTGCAAAAACTTATAGGCAAGCCAAGGGTCGGGGTAGCCTGCGGACCTCACCCCTCTCTTATTTTGACATCTCCTTGACCAACCGGCCTGTGGAAAATAGCAATACGCCAGATTGTGTGACGACTCGGTAACTACAAGTACGCTATGCTGTGCGGAGTTCGAAATAATCGGCGGTTTCGTAGCAATTAATTTATAAGCTCGGAGGGGAAGTGGGAAATCCCCAAAGGCATCTGGTGATCCTCGTAGCGTCGGCACGCCGAGTCTGTTCCATAAGCTCCTTTTAAGCGCATTTACATGGGAGATTATCTTCTACCTTGACTACTGATTTCACAATTCAACCAATATTCTTCCCACTGCTCTGACGGATGAGTGCTGGGTAAACAGGCCCTATTTACGCCAAAATACCTTTAAATTCACCCCATCGCTTTGGCATCGCTGTACGTTAGCATTTATTTTAAAGATGGAGTCGGCAGAACGGTGTTCTTCTCCTGCTTCTTCTGTGACGTGTGCCTAGTTCGGGGTTTTTCTGAGCCACCCACTGGGTGCGTAAGCACCACTCTGGCGAGAGACTCGTTGTGCAATATGATGCAACTGCTAGCATCCACATAAAGAAAGCTTCCAACCTGCTTCTATCCCAAGCATATACTTCGAAATAATTATTTATTGTGACGATACGGTCACAGTATTGACAATGTCATTCCGTATCTCTTAGCATCTCTATCGTCATCATCGTCATCGTCCTCAACGTCGCCTATTTCCTGTTGAGATAAGGCCCTTTCCACAATAATGTCGATGCCATTCTCTTCCAATACAGCATCACTTAAGCATGGATGGAACACTGTAGGTATAGAATAAAAGCCTTTCCTATTTATATAGGAATGCGAGTCATTTCCTGACTAACGGGTGAGATGGTCGAGTGGTCAGGGGCACGCGGCTGTGAGCTTGCATCAGGGAGATAGTGGGTTCGAATCCCACTGTCGGCAGCCCTGAAGATGGTTTTCCGTGGTTTCCTATTTTCACCCCAGGAAAATGCTGGGGCTGTACCTTAATTAAGGCCACGGCCGCTTCCTTCCAACTCCTAGGCCTTTCCTATCCCGTCGTCGCCGTAAGAACTATTGTACGCGCACTGTTTAGTGATAGATTTTTGTACTCGGTTGAGGAGTAAGAAGGTAGTACTGCCAGTTCCGGTAATACTGCCAACTGAATGGAAATGAAATCTGAATTGAATCGATAATATGATCGATCGATATGAATTTTCTAAACCTTTATTATCTTACGCCAACAACTGTGTCACACACACATTATATAATACAATATAACATTTCCCGATGCGAAACGTGTTACTAGCATGAATTCTATAGTTTGGCTTTGCTGTGTAAACAATAACAGTATG
Organism: Anabrus simplex; assembly: GCF_040414725.1. Taxonomy (NCBI): domain Eukaryota; kingdom Metazoa; phylum Arthropoda; class Insecta; order Orthoptera; family Tettigoniidae; genus Anabrus; species Anabrus simplex. The sequence goes on from NC_090265.1 coordinate 23,240,412, forward strand.
AGTACTTAAAGTGTTCGCCACATGTCGCACAGCGATGATAAGCGATTCTTAGTGTGTGTTCCAAAGGCTGCCAATACGAATCTCGAAGATAACCGAAGTTGACTGATTTAGCACTAGGGTGTAAATCTATCGCTAAAAAGTGTGCAGATAATATCTGTGTCGGTGTGATGTAAAGCAACTAGCAAAAAAGCAAAAAAACATTTCCTGCTTTGTCAATTTTATGTGAGAGCCATCGATGGCCCCAATAACACCTAGAAACCCTCTTTTTCTTAAATGTAGTTCACTGTGCCTTTTTTCAACTTCTGTAGGCCAGGTGATTATGTGGGCAGATAGTTAGATTGCTCAAAAAAAGAACAACTCTTTGGAGCACTCTGTGTAAAGAGCTGATGGTAACATCAAATCTGTCAGCAGCATCTCTGAAACTTGCAGTTTGATGCCCCATCCCCATGAAACCACAGAAATATGAGAACCTGAAATTAGCAATGCATATGTATTATGCCAAAGATGAATAAAATACATGTATAGGCATTTTGCTGAGAAATGAATGCACGAAGCATAGTCAACTATAAATTACCACTGCTGACCTGACTTAGAGCTGATAGTTTTTCGTACTGTCCATAGTGCCTTTTAAACTGAAGAGTTTGCTGAAACTGCTCGCCAATATTCTCAGCAACTGCTCGAGTGCCCCGAAAATGTTATAAAAATGAATCATCTTCATACTGAGGGACTGTTTGTTCTGAAAATATAAAGTTATAAGCAATAAGCCTATGATCCTTTTCACCAGAAATTAATCATGGTGTAAACACATAAGAATTAGAAAATTTATTTTCCAAATGGGGTATTTTCTTACTTATTTCTGCCATGACTTCATTCTACATTTGAATGAATGTACATATTTTTGGAAATGACTGAAGATGTCCTTTGCTCAGCTATTCCATTCTTTTTCCCCCCTTCCCACAAATGAATATTTCCCCCGGTTATTATGCCATTGGCGTAACCTTATTTTAAACTCCTGATCGAACCTGCCTCTATAAACACCTTCAGTCTTTAATCTCTTTCCATTATCCTCCCAAGCACTTTCCCCTGTATATGCCAGGTACATACTCTCAACCTCCTTTCTGTCAAACTTTCCCTCCCAAGTTTTCTTAGCATGATACTAACATTGCTGGTCATTCTGTGGTCCCCATCACATAATTAACCTGCTTTCGTCTGTACCCACTCCAATTCTTTTACCAAAAATTCTTGATAACGATCCCTTACCTGTGAAGCATACTCCAGTTGAGGTCTTACAAGTATTAAATATGCCATGTCTTTTATACCCCTGCTTGTTCCTTTTAAAATCCGCATTGCAATGTGCAGTGACCTAAATGCTTTATTGACTACATACCTTATATGTCTTCCCCAGTGAGATTTACCACTGCCTGATGTGACCTCTAAGTATCTATAATTACATTATCTTCAAAATTCACCTTCTCTCCCCCCATTTAGCAATTATGCACTATCCTGCATGTTCCTGAAACTAACTGCTTGACTCCTTTCAACATTAATTTTCATCCCAGTTTTCTGAGTCCAGATACTGTATGTATTTTGTCCAGATCCTCCTGCAATATTTTAAACTCATAAAACAGTTCACTTTTCTATATACAATTTGCAAGTTCAATCCTTCTTGTATATTGTTCACAAAAATTACAAAAATGTAAAGGTGCCAATTTACTGCCCTCTCCTATACCCCTCCCCACTTTCTGAAGTTCTGTTAATGACCCATCTGCCTTCTATCCAGGCCTCCATACTGTATTAAATCATTCACTAATTTTACATCTCCCCTTTTCCCTATCTGCAAGGACACATCCTGAGCTCTCCTCTCTCCCATTTTAGGTCTGGAATTTTACTTTTTACCCCCTTCTGTTTTTTACTATAGCTGTACATATTTCTCCACACTGCCCCCCTTTCACTAGCTTACTCTCAAGAAAATTTTGTGCTGTTGATGTGAAGTTTAATACATAAAATTTCACTTTTATTTCATTTTAATATTTAATGACTTGCAAAATTATTTATATCTAACAAGAAAACCCCAGCACCCCTGCTTCCCCTATTCCTCCTTTCCTTTTGGAAAAACATCCCCTCAGCATCACAATTGGACAATTCGAAAAGAAAATTCAAGACAGGGTCCAACACTTGCGCTTGAAAGTGGGCATAGACATAGTTGATTGGGTAAGCGACTATGGTGTAAAGGTTAGCATTCTGGACCCTGAATCCAGCGACCTGAGATCATATCTTGGTGGGATCTCCATAAACAGGTTGCAGGAAGGACATTCCAGGGAACATTAATGGACAAGGCAAGTTTACATGCTAGGATTTACAGAATGCAGAATTTCTTTATTTTTTTAAAAGTACCAGTACTAGCCGTAACCTTAATGAAAGTAAGTTGCAACATTTGCCTGGTGTGAAAATGGGAGGCCACGGACAACCATCTTCACAGCTGCCGACAGTGGGGGTTCAAACCCACTAACTTCCGAATGCAAACTCACAGATTTGTGACCGTAATCTGGCCAAAAACGTGACATTTGTCGGAGCTCAGCAAATCGCAATACTTGTCTGGACGGAGGAACCGGTACCTATACTGATATGTTTACATTAGGATTAAAATCTCGTGGGAAAAAAACGTTGTGCAATTAAGTTAAAATATTCAGTATTATAGAAAAGTAATCTCCGTACAGGCCATGAAGGCCCTTGGAATGGTGGAAGGCGAAGGCTTCCAATATTCGTAACCTCGGCTTCAATATTATAGGCCTAACCTAATTATAAAGCTTGAATTGTTAGTTACCGTACCTAAATAATTTTCATTCTTTTTTTCTAAGTATGTTCATATCTAACTCATCCTCTTCACTTAAGCTTTCCTCATAGAGGTCACTGTCACCATCTAAATCACTCATTTTCCTTACTTTCCAAATTCTCAAGAAATGTAGGGTTATCTCGGTCGTTAGGGTTACAGAGGAAGTGCAGTGCACATCTAAGTGCGCAGATTGCGTTCCGAACTCTATTGGAAGTTGGAACAAACCTTTTAGTGTGCATGACCAGAACGTGTAGTTCTCGCTTTAGACCGAGAATCGTTTTCACCGGTTCTGAACCGTTACGAACCAATTCCGAATTGTGTTGGAACAGCAAGCTGGGAAATCAGAACCGTTCAGAACTGATTCTCATTGTTGGAACGCCCGTCGAGTTACTGCGCATGAGCAGACAGTTCAGATTCAGAATCGATTCGGAATCGTGTTGGAACAAACCTCTTGTATAACTCGGCCGAATACGCAACCAAGGAACGATAGCGTACTCACGATTTCGGACTATATGACTTCACATAGATTCGTCCGAACTCGCAGTTCGCATGTTTCCGATTCCAATGGACGAGAAACCTTCAACGTTTTCTAGCCGGTGGCATTAAAAACTCGTATTAGTTGGCGTCAGGAAGGGTATTCAGCCGTAACACACGTCCAAATCCTATGGGCGACATAGTTCACACCTGCGACCCCGCAAGTGTAGGAGATAAAGCTTTAGAAGAAAAAGAATGTTACCTCCTGTGATAACCTATGTTTAACAAGTTAGGGATATTTCATGAAAATATTACTCTGTGATTCGCAAAAATTCTCTTTGTGTTCGACGTTAGACCAATTCAAGCTTGTATTCTTTGAAATAGAGGTGTGACAAACGGTTATTTTTGTGTAACTGCTACATCTGTCACTGCTACAATAAAGTAATTGTGAAAAGTATCAGTGAAAAATAACGTCCACCGTTACTCACCTTTTACCGGTCACACATTGGTGTTCTGTGCGGTCACAGCCTGGTCACGGCTTCAAGCTTGTCCCCGTTTAACGTCCAACGTTACTCACCTTTTACTGGTCACAGCCTGGTCACGGCTTCAAGCTTGTCCCCTTACAGCTGTGTTGCAAATTGCCATTCATTCACTCACACATGCGCGCACGCATCACTACACACACTGTTGAACAGCAAAACACGCATTCCAATTTGCTATAAAGTTATCAAGAGGCAGACAGGGGATGAAATGAGAAGACAACATAGCATCTTTTTCTGAAATCTAGAGGAGTGAGTTTGACAATGCCCCAGTTAAGGATGGAAGACAAGAAAACATGATGATCTGCCTGCCAAACCTTGCACAAACCGGTACAAGAGGATCGTTTAAGTAAAATGAAGAACCGATAATGTGTTATTTTGTTATAATGGATTGTGTGAAATGAATTAATAAAAACTTAAGTGGGTGAAGAGACGTTATCACGTTCGTTTCATTCATGACAATCTGAAATGTTTATTGTACTTGTTATGAATATTCAAACAATTGTGCTCATTGTGTTCCACGGTGTAGGGGGCAACGCGCCCGCCTGTCACCTGGCGGTCCCGGGCTCGATTCCCGGCGGGGTCAGGTTTATTCAATTATAATGATGTCAAAGTGAAATAGTATTACAAAATGCATTTTATCTACGTTCATTCTATAATATCAGTTCAGTATGGAAAGTTAGCATAATAATTTATTTATGGTACAAGAAAAATTATACGGGTGAAACTTACAATATTATAATGTAGGTAGCCTTGCACGAACAGTTGAATGTGTGATAACAGTTTACACTTTAGTTACCACTACCAGATGACAGCAGGAACTTAAAGCAATCTCCTACGAAACCGCTCTCACTTGGAAGACATGCGTACTATCTGAAGGTCACATTCTGTGTCTGTAAGGTGCTACTAGTGTGCAAGCTGCTACTAGTGACTGGTCCCCACTTCCCAGTTACTGTTTTCACTAGTATGTTTTTCTGTTGTCGTTACTCGATAACCTGTTATTTCTCGTCCTCGTTACATTTGTAACAGTGACAGACATGTAACTGGGACAAAGTAACTGCTACGTTATTTTTCAGCCATTTTGAAACCAAGTGTCAATCGACGACAATGGCGGCAATGTTGATCAACGGGATGTGCTCTTAATGACTAAATTTACTTATAATTTGTTGTTCTATAAAATGACATTCCAGTCAGAAGACTAATTAACTTATGCAATTTAACACAGTTTGTTGAAAATTTGCATCTAGCGCGTTAGAGAAAATACAGGCTTTTCGAGTGACCGTAACAATTTCCGAAGGCGAAGAGGCGGGTAAGTATGCCTATTCTGTTTATGTTTTTAAATTTGAAATCAAGAATTTGTTCGAACAGTCTGTCACCACCGATCTGCAGTTAGGACTGTCACCCAGGTGACAGATTCCATATCAGCAAATACAGTAGAGACAATACACGACACTTACGGATTTCGCCTTGCTAAAATGGGAGACAATTCGACGGTGGCGCTCCTAGTGACTTGACCTGAACAAATCGCGCTAAATTCAAATATCAATGGAAATGTATATACGGAAGTGGATAAATAAATTACGTCTAGAAAGAAAGTGTTATTGAGATATTAACTTCGAAGTCGCTAAAGCAATTCTGGATAAATGAATGAAGAATTATTTAAAAGGTTATTATTCAAAGACTGAAATTAGACACATAAACAAGATATGAAATGGGCTGCTGTGAAATGGCTTGATCTTTCATTTATGCATTACTTTTTTAGCTTAAGCATTCCTGCCTGAACTTTTACGGTTGGATTTGTCTTTTTTCTCATTTATAAAACATTGTATGATCACATTAAGACACTTGTCAATAAAAATATCGGCACATTCCTTGCACACATGATGCAATGAATTAACATTTAAAATCTGGACAATTTTCCTCTTAACATGAAGCCTACTAACAGAAAGAAAATCTATAAAATTCCGGCTTTGATCTGAGAAGAGGGATTAAAGAAAGAAGAGTATGAAAATGTTGTCGATAGTGATGCTTTGAGGAATATTTATGTACAGTTAGAGTAAAAATGTAACATACCCTTGGCTGTATAGTCGAGGATTTTTAAAGTCGCTGGCGTGGAAATGATCTGAACAGATTTTATAATTCTTATATAAGCGTAACGTCCCTTCTTTCTTGTACACCTTGTCCAAATCACTTCTGTGACATTTTAAAACCCACAGATCACACCTACAACAACACATCGGTATTGAAGGTTAACTGCTGCACTATACAATAACATATGCGTATTACATTTTATGCCAGTTAAAACATGGGTCGAGCAGGTCAGAAGATTATGAAGTACTATAAAAATCTCTGTCACTGGAAGAATATATATGCAAACACAATATTACTTACATGTTCTTGTCACGAGGGAACCTGAAGAACGACCGCGCATTTTTCTCTGCTTCGTAATTACTGCAGCCAAACACAGCACATACTTTTCCCCTTATGTTGAGAGGAGATATCAAGGAATAACACACGCTACTATTTAATTATGTCAACTCACTGGAAACGCATAAATAACACCAAAAACTTCACACAAAAATACACGTGCTCTTATGAGAGAATCAGTACTGTTCAGGTCTATCTGCTAGAGTGAGCTCCAATAGCTGTCCCTCGATATCTCGCTCAGTGTCGTGTATTGTCTCTACTGTATTTGATATCAGTGACCTAGTCTTAATCGACTTCAAATATTTTTGAAATGTATGTAAATTGGTAAATTATTCCAATCCGTAGTTCCTCTTGCTATAAACGAATATTTACTCCATATCCTTAAAGTGGCTTTTATTCGTTTGTTACTAGGCAAGTTGGCCATGCGGTTAGGGCTGCGCTGCTGAGAGTTTGCATCCGGGAGATGCTGGATTCGATCACCACTGTCGGCAGCCCTGAAGATGGTTTTCCGTGGTTTACCATTTTCATACCAGGCAAATGCTGGGGCTGTACCTTAAGTAAAGTCACGGCTGCTTCCTTCCCATTCCTAGGACTTTCCTATCCCATCGTCGCCATAAGACCTATCTGTGTCGGTGCGACGTAAAGCAAATAGCATAATATTCGTTTGTTGTAGCCAAATGTGATTTTGGAATTTATTTTAATGCTCCTTGGTTGAAAATATTTAGCTCTGAATCTTTTGTTTTTGTTTAAAATTAATGGGAATTCACCTTAGTCAAGAATGAATGAGATTTCACCTTAGTCAACAATGAATGCGATTTTTGCTTGAAATCTGGGCTAAATGTCAGTCAGCAAAACTATCACCCTATTTGGTTTGCAGTCTTAAAGATTCTATAATTGAACTAATAATTCCTATAAGCCTGTATTTCGAGCTAATTTTTATCTGGTTTTAGGCCTCGTATGTAAATGGATATGGTATGTTTAATAGCATGTGAGTGCTAACTATGGAATTATTTATCTATTCTGGTCTCCCAGTACTTGTCTTACTGTCGGTTTGTTTATTATGAACACTTGAGTTTAGGCGTTAATTACAAATGAATTGACAGGCCTATTTCAAAATAATAATAATTTTGTGTGGCTATTTCTAGTGAATGCAGCCCTTTTAAGGCAGACCCTCCGATGAGGGTGTGTAGGTGTAGGTAACTGTGTGTTATTGTGGTGGAGGATAGTGTTATGTGGGGTTTGTGAGTTTCAGGGATGTTGGGGACAGCACAAACACCCTGCCCCCGGGCCATTGGAATTAACCAATGAAGGTTAAAATCCCCATTCTGGCCGGGAATCAAACCCGGGACCATCTGAACCGAAGGGCAGTCCGCTGACCATTCAGCCAACGAGTCGGACTATTTCAAAATGAATTATACCAATATTTGCCTTGCTTAATTCTGCATTAGAGCGTATAAGACAAATTGTTTTTGAAGTTCACTAATTATTTTTTATTTGTGGTTGTAGTAAATATTTGAAGCAGTCCACCTGCAAGTGCAAAATGAAAAAGTAGACATTCTCAATAACTTCAAATACTTAGGGAGCTTTGTTTCTTTTGAAAATACCATAAACCAAGAAATAGGCAATAGAATACAAGCTGCAACAAAATTCTACCACTCTGTTCATCAATTACTTTGGGATGACTCATTTCCCCAAGCTTGCAAGCTCATGCTGTACAAAACATATCTTGTACCAATTCTAACATACGGACTGGAAGCAGCAATGTTGACTAGATCTGCACAAAGTCGCCTACAGGCTACTGAAATGAAGTTCCTGTGGTCATGCCTCCAAAAGACAAGGAGAGACAAAATAAGGAATAAAACTATTTGGCAACAACTTGGATTGGACAGGAGCCTGTTGGAAACTTTAGAATTAAGCAGATTAGGATGGTATGGACATGTGAGAAAGATGGCTCCAATTAGGACCCCAGGAGCATACTATGAAAGGAATGTTGTTGGTAAGAGGCCCAGAAGAAGGCCTCGTGATAGTTGGGAAAAGCAAATTTACAAAGGCCTTGCCAAACGTGATTAAATTGGCAGCAAAAGGTAGAATTGGATGATGCTTGTAAACACCCGCACCCTGCTTGCTGGAGCAGAAAATTGGTGATGTAGTAAATATTGTCCTGGTTTTTGGCTTCTGCTCTAGGAACTGCTCGCTTTAAAAAAAAAACATGGAAAACTACTTGTCTGATGGTAATGACATTTTTATATGTTATAGCAATGTGTATCCGTAGTGCAATACTAAAGTTACAATTTGTTTTAACCACCCTGAAGGAAGCTCTTATCATTTTTCCAAAGCAACTGTTTCTCAGCCCAGGATAAGCGTACAACAGGAAACTCGGGTTTGTTTTGAAGCACACACTCGTGATTATCAGAAACTACAAGCACGGTAATCATACGTTGTGATACTGAATTTATGAAGAGTAATGTTGATGGGAAGTTGTGTGTGCGCTGGACCGTGCAATTAACAACTATGAGCTTGCATTTAGGAGATAGTAGGTTCAAACCCCACCGTCAGCAGCCCTGAAGATGGTTTTCTGTGGTTTCCCCATTTTCACACCAGGCAAATGCTGGGGCTTATTAAGACCACGGCCGCTTCCTATCCACTCCTAGCCTTTTCCTAACCCACCGTCACCATAAGAACTCTCCCTACCTCATTATCACCAGACAATCAGATTTACATGTCGCCCATGGGCGTCAACTAGGAAGACCTACACAAGGCCCAGAGATCATGACATCACAGTAATCGCTAGTGCTTCCCATCCTCGACTACTGTGATGGAGCAGACTTTGAAACTTTAGCAAGCGCTTAATTGTTGCCTTAAGTGTACTTACATTCTGAGTTGCGATATACTGGTCACCCCATACCATTATGCTATTCCATGGCTGAAACCTTATGAATGAAGAACATACTGATACAGATATACTGACTGCTCACTGAAGGCAGACCACTATACATTTCACCCCAACTTAAGTACTTATCCTCCTTTCACAGCAGTAATACCCACCCTGGTTCCTCCCTTTTTATTCCTGTTCACCAATCCTTTATGTAGGTCTATAACAATTCTTTTGCTGTGACTGGTTTCAGGCTTTGGAATTCCCTTCCCCCTGTGGGTGGGGGCGGTAAAATAACACTCATGGTATCCCCTGCCTGCCGTAAGAGGCGACTAATAGGGGCCCCAAGGGCTCTAAACCTGGGAGCGGGGGTTGGCGACCACGGTGCCCTTAGCTGAGTCCCGGCATTGTTTCCACTCATGGGTGCCCATATGACAGTTTGTAGTGGGGGCCTAGACCTGGGGGCATGTAGTATTTTTAATATTTTGGAATTTAATGGCAACTTGTATTCCGCAGTAGAATAACACCCATGGTATCCCCTGCCTGTTAGTGGGGGGGGGCACTATCACTTCTACGTAATACTGACTTTTAAATAATTTTCTTGAAAGAAAAACACCTGACTACAGTAGATTTTTTTTCCTTTTCCTGAGAACTGGGGGGGGGGGGAGGGGGGGCAGCCCCTCCTTGCCCCTGGGCATGGGCGCCCATGCTACCACTTACTTGTGCCAGGCTCCGCACTTTCATCTATCCTTTCCGACCTCCTTCGGTCAACTCTTGTTCTTTTCCAGCCCCGACGGTATTATAGCACTCAAGGCCTAGGAAGTCTTTCATTTTCACGCCCTTCATGGCCCTTGCCGTCCTTTGGCCGACACCTTCATTTTTCGATGTGTCAGATCCCTTCCATTTTTTCTCTCAGATTAGCATGATATAGAGGATGGTTACGTAATTGTACTTCCTCTTAAAACAACAATCACCCCCACTCAGAATGCCCTGTTTTTCATAAGACCGCTTGCTGCGACTACCTGCTGAATGCAGCTGACTAATTTGTATGACTGTGAGTTAGACATGTGTAATGTACTATTGTGTAGATTATTTGTTATGTACTCTCAGCTCTGCTCCCATTGATGTATTACTCCAGTGGTTAAGTGTAAGAGAGAGCCAAGAGCCATAACTTTGCCACCTACAAAGGCATAATAATTAAATTATCAATTCAAGATACTTTCATAAGAGTTTTTAAAGTTAATAAAATTTACAATCTGAACACCACAAACCACTGCCTTCTTAGTTCTAGCCCTTTCCTATCCTTCTGTCACCAAAAACTTTTGATGTGTTAGTGCAACGTTAAACAATTAGCAAAGAAAATTTAGCTGAATGGAATTACTCTGTATGCCATCAGTATAATTGGAGGAATAAATAATAATAATAATAATAATAATAATAATAATCGTATGGCCTCAGCTACCGTGTGCAGACATTTCAATTTGACGCCATCTGGCTGTCTGCTCGTCAATTTCGACGTTCCGTTTTACTCTAGACCCCCAATCGATGGCAGACCGAGTAAACCGAAACTCTCTTGGGCGTCTATGGCTGAGATTTAATGAATTTTGTCGGGTAAACACCAAATGTGTCACCAGAGATCTTTTACATGCCAACATCGTACGACATGGAGTGTCGAATGGACTTTTTTCCGCCCTTCAAAAATCCGGCTACCCCTGCCGGGTTTGAACCCGCTATCTTGTGATCCGGAGGCCGACACTCTACCGCTGATCCACAGAGGCAGCTATTGGAGGAATAGTTTCATCTCACAGTGTAGTCAACAATTTTTGAGAGCCAGTAATGATTTCTTGAGTCTTGGATTTGATTTGAAGAAAGCCACCAGATAGGACGCAAAAAAAAACTTTCTAGCCTGTGTTTAAGTATTCAGCCATCACAGTATTAACATACCGGTAATGAAAAACAAAATTACTGGGCGAGTTGGCCGTGTGGTTAGGGGCGTGCAGCTGTGAGCTTGCATCCAGGAGATAGTGGGTTCGAACCCCACTGTCAGCAGCCCTGAAGATGGTTTTCCGTGGTTTCCCATTTTCACACCAGACGAATGCTGGGGCTGTACCTTAATAATTAAGGCCATGGCCACTCCCTTCCCACTCCTAGCCCTCTCCTATCCCATCGTCGCCATAAGACCTATCTGTGTCGGTGCAACGCAAAACAAAAAAAATTCTGTACCTATCTGGATTGCCGAAGCTTAGTCCGTTGTCACCAAACACTATTTCATGACTGTGGTCAAGGAAAGGCTAGTGGAAGGTTTTGGGTAAAGCATGTTGTTCCGCGGAGAGGGGACGGGGCGCAGGGGACGAGCTACTGGAACGTTGTGGATCCTTTCTATTGGATAGGGGAGAGCAGTTCAGTACATTCCTCATGTTATAATCTAGCATACTGTGCCATAGAGAGGGGATGGGGAAGTAGGGGCCGGGCATTGTGAGTGTTGTGGAACCTTTCTTCATCTACTGGATACGAGGGGTCGGGGGGGGAGAAGGCTATTAATCTTCTTCATGTAATAATATATTTATGTATTATGGATAAATGCATGTAAACATTTTGGATTGAATTAAAGCACAGAATTGAAATGGAAAGTATCTATTAGACATTTTTACGCTAGACCCTACTCAAAAGGCCATTGAGTGCTAATTTAAACAAAAAGGCCCGGTTTCTTCAACTGTATGTTAAATTTTACTTAACAAATGTTAACTAACAATTGTTATTAATTTAACACATTTCGTTTAAAAGTGCCCTGTTTCACGAACACATTTCCAACATTTGTTACTAAACAGTTGTTAGCGACAAATGAACACATTTCCGTTAAATTTCTGAACGCGTTTGGCAGTACGCGTCTTTTGTTTCTTTACATAAAGCGCTCCTAGTGGTGTGTTGAAATAGTATTTTGTCACACAGACACATGGTTGACATTATTATAGGTTATGGTTAGCGGAGACCGATAAGACATAAACATGTCAAGTAAGAGGCAACAAAAGCGTTATTATGATGAATGCGAGTTTGTATTTAATTTAATTTAAAATTATGCGAATGTGCTTAAAAAAATGAAAGAACGGACTGTTATATCACAACATTCGATATCTTACATTCTTATCACCGGGAAAATGTGATAATTGATATGTTTTGAATGGTTTTTGGGCATTCTTTTATTGTGGGGAAAATAATGTAATGCCTTGTTAATGCTGCAGTGGCAGCAGGAATTCTTTGCAGGATTCTACACGCTTTCTCTTGCACTTGTGAACACAGTCGTCTACAATTACATGAAAAGTGTCTCAAGTATAATATCTAACAAGTAGAGGCCAGACCCTGTGGTCAACCGATTTCACCGAGCTTCAATGTACCTGTGGGGAGACACGCAACGGTAACTCGTGTATAAGGGTTTAAGTCAATACGCTTTCGTTTTCGAAAAAAATGAGGTCAGATGTCATTACACAGAATTTGCTTCGGACAAAGTGGAGGTGATAGAACACTAAAATGCGAACAAATCTTACTTAAACATGTCAGGTCCTCAACCTAATAACTTCTGAAAAATTGATGAATCCCCGATTCCAATGCAAGGCATATATACTTGGGAGTTAAATCACAGCGAAACAGAGTGGTGGCCAAGTGGTCACAGTACTTGTCTGCGAACCTCGTAGACGTGAATTTGAGTCTCGTCGCAGCTATAATTGTTGCACAAAAAAAATGAATATGTCCACCTCTGTGGCTCTGCCACGAAATTTGAAAAGTGGTACGAGGGCTGGAACGGGCTCCACTCAACCTCGGGAGGTCAACTGAGTAGAGGTGGGTTCGATTCCCTCCTCAGCCATCCCGGAAGTGGTTTTTTGTGGTTTCCCACTTCTCCTCCTAACTTAAAGCCACGGCTGCTTCCTTCCCTCTTCCTTGTCTATCCCTTCCAATCTTCCCATCCCCCTGCAAGGCCCCTGTTCAGCATAGCAGGTGAGGCCGCCTGGGCCTGGTCATCCTCCCCAGTTGTATCCCAGAGTCTGAAGCTCCAGGACACTGCCCTTGAGGCGGTAGAGGTGGGATCCCTCACTGAGTCTGAGGGAAAAAGCGAGCCTGGAGGTAAACATATAATGAAGAAGAATAAGAAGACGAATAAATTAATATTTGAGGGAACGTTAAGATAAAAATTGAAACAAAAATATTATGCAAATTGCAGTACACTTTATTTTCTACCTGAAATTAATATAGGCCTAAACGTTCTCACAGTTACTGCTGGATCTCTTTCTCTGTGTATATATATGTATTAATATATTAATTTGAGGTAGAAAATAAAGTTCCACAGCAATTTGATTATTCATTTTATTCGCATTATTACCTTTACATTCCCTGAAATAATGATTTAATTTGTATAAAAAAGTACGTCTATTGCGGGACTCGAACTCACGTCGTCGCGGTTCGGAGACTACTACGATGACCACTCAGCCACTGCTCCACCTTGTCTGGGCTGCAACTCTTCCAGTATATATGTGTTGCATTAGAATCGGGGGAGTCATAAATTTTTCGAAAAATTAGTAGGTTGCGGACCTGACAAGTTTGAGTAAAATGTGTTCGCATTTTAGTGTTCTATCACCTCCATGTGGTCCGAAGCGGATCATGCCTCATGATATTTGTCCTCACTGTTGGAAACTAACCTATTTTCAATATCGTCTAGTACCTAGTTCATGATGGCATTGGTCTTTAGAAATATATCTTCTGACAACTCTAAAAAGTTATTTCTTAGTATGGGTCGTCCCTTGCCTTCTTCAGTTTATAAATAGTCTTCATACAGCAGTAAAGCTTCAAACTTACGTCTTCTACGTGCCTCCATTTTTAAATTTTAGCAGCTGTTAAGAGGTTTAACACAGGGCTGCTGCCAGGTTAATTTAACACAAGTATTAACAATTTGTTAGAGCTAGCAATTCTCGATGAGATGACCATTTTATTAAATTATGTGTTAAGTGTCCTTAACAGCAGAGTTAACACTTAACATTCGTTGAAGAAACCGGGCCTGGGAGTTGACCAGATGTTATGTAAGTAGAGCGAAGAGCAGGGAATTCTTTAAATTTCTGTGGTCATTTAGGTTGGTTTTGTTACCTTTTTTTCGACGTGGATTTGATTGCTTCCTTAATATTCAAAGATTTACTTTTATCTTTGATGTGTAAAACTTTTTGGTCTGTGAAATGGTGTAAACTGTCATACGTGCTCTCCGAAAGCTGAATGCGGATTATATCTTATCGCGTTTTTGTGTTCTTTGTATCTTGTGTGGAAATTACATTTTGTTTGTCCTATATATGTGGCATTGCAGTTAGGTTCTTGGCACTTGTGTTTATAGACTCCTGACTTGGAGAAAGGATCTTTTTTGTTTAGGTTGCACTTGCTGATATGTCTGCAGTGTGTTGTTCATTCTAACAGCTACCATTTAAAGTCAATACGGAATCCGAATGGAGTTCATTAGATGTGAAAATCAAAGACTCTCTAGGTCTTGTAAATCTAATACTATCGGGGTTGGAAGAGAACAACAGTTGACCGAGAGAGGTTGGGTAGAAAGTGAGGAAGCCTGGGACAAGCAAGTGGAAGGAATGCCAGGACTCAGCCAAGGGCCCCATGGTCGCCAACCCACATGCACAAATTAAGGGGACAGTCTGGAGATAAAAATCAATATTTTGGTCATTTTGGAGAAAATATTATAATGGGTGACCTCTGCCCAATGCATTTTCCCCCTAATTATTATTTTACATATTATTCCCATTTTTCTCCCATAATATTCTTCCAAATACAACACAATTTGTATGGTACATTTATCACAGCTATATTAATAAACCCGTGTATGGAATTTTTTATTTCAGAAATATTTCAAGTAGTAGGCATCTCTAAATACAAAATTTTAGAACATAAAAATTACACAAACTTTAGTAAAATTTATCTCCTTATAAAAATTATATACAGAAAAATCAATATACAGTGAGTGCTTTTTAACGAAGTATTCTCTACCTAACTGCAAACTACCGGGCGAGTTGGCCGCGCGGTTAGGGGCTCGCAGCTGTGAGCTTGGATCCGGGAGATAGTGGGTTCGAACTCCACTGTCGGCAGCCCTGAAGATGGTTTTCCATGGTTTCCCATTTTCACGCCAGGCAAATGCTGGGGCTGTACCTTAAAGCCACGGCCGCTTCCTTCCCTATCCTAGCCCTCTCCTATCCCATCGTCATCATAATCAATGTCGATGCGATGTAAAGCAAATTGTTAAAAAAAAATTCCAAATTTTCATTAACATCTCAAATAAATTTTGTGAAGAGAATATACGGTAGTTATAAAATTTCAAAAAATATTTTTAAAAAAAGTATTTTTAGAAAAACTTAATTCTATGAAATAAATTTTTGTGATATCCCTGCTTTTATTCGGTGACATTCCCACAAAGTATCGTGAAAATCCATGCGTTAACTAAAAATATCTGCTTATCTCCAGACTGTCCCCTTAAGAGCCCTTGCGTGGATGTTATTCTACTGCCCCCACCCACAGGGGGAAACAGGCTGTGGCAGGTGTGGTTTTTATGATGAAACCATGGAGATTCAAAGACTGTGACTGTAATAAACAGTGACATACATTGTGGAGAATTGCCCACTGAGAGCTTTTGGAAACTCTCCACAGTGGCACCAAATCTAGATTTTAATCTTTAACTGTATTATTTGTTAGCAGCATTTAGTGTGACATACAGTAATATTGTTTTGAAGATATTAGGTCGTGCTATAAATATTAAGTGCTAACGTGTTTCAATTTTGCAACCAAGACCGTCTTCAGAGCAATGACAAACTACGGAGGACGATCAAATATAAACAAGATTTTTGTTCCTGAGCATCAACAGTTGGTAGGACTGGCCCCGCGCTTCTGCTATGCTTAGGCGGGACCGTTAGGAGTGGGGAGAGCGTGCTGTTAGGTACTTCTCGCCGTATCGTCGGTAACACTCACAATGATATACTGACAATTTGTTGGTTATTTTGATCCACCTTTTCAATACAAATTACAGTTTGTGTTGCTAAGTTGTAATGTTACAACACTAATTTACCGGGACATGTTTCGCTTTTATTCACAAGCATCATCAGCCTATACAATTGCCTCAAGGTTTGTCATTTTTGGTTTGTTGTTACAAATTTCATTACATTGAATGTAAATCTAATTTCAGTGATAACAATATTTAAAACAAGAATAATATACACATTAAAAATTATGACAATATGTTCTGCGATGTTAAAATGGTTTAACTCTTAATTCTAAAACACATTGACGTCCAAAACACAGTTTTTAATTTGGCTAAAAATTGTTTGCAGTGTTAAAATAAAACTGATTCAACTATAATTTGGCATTAAAATTTGAGTCATAAATATAAATATAAATATTGGATGTTAATATATAGGAGCCATAGTTTCTGAAGTGCGTTGGTTTCTAGAATACAGTAACATTTCAGTATTGCGAATTATAGTTAAGAATTGTGCTCTCTAAATAATGTTATTTAAATGTTAGTTACATGTAACACTCACAATGTCGGAGCAACAGGTGCACCCCTCCACTGTGCAACACATACTGTAATTATAACATTTCTTGCTCGTGAAGGAGTTACAGCGGCAGAAATTTGCCAGAGATTGACTGCGCAGTTCGGTGATCAGTCATTGTCAAGGACGCGTGTGTTTGCCTGGCATAAAAAGTTCAAGGAAGGATGAGAACATGTGGAAAATCAGCAACACGGTCGCCATCCTCGGACCAGCATTACAGACGAAAACATTCGTGAGGTTAAAGACATTATTGACGACGATTGACATGCACAAGCGACACACAATCAATGCTGCTTATGCCTATTGCTCACAATAAAATGTTTTGGAAAATTTGTTGGACAATTAATTTTATAAAAATGTTGGTGAAAACAAGTTGTGTTGCTCACAGTAAAATTATTTTATAAAATCCGTGGAATCATCGGGATGGCCATCTATGAACTCACTTCTGAACTAAGATGTGTATGTGTTGGCATCTATCGCTAAACTTTTTAAACCAAGAATCAGCTGTTCAACTTAGAATGTGTTTGACCGGGCGAGTTGGCCGTGCGGTTAGAGGCACGTGGCTGTGAGCTTGCATCCGGGAGACAGTGGGTTCGAATCCCACTGTCGGCAGCCCTGAAGATGGTCTTCCATGGTTTCCCATTTTCACACCAGGCAAATGCTGGGGCTGTACCTTAATTAAGGCCATGGCTGCTTCCTTCCAACTCCCAGGCCTTTCCTATCCCATCGTCGCCATAAGACCTATCTGTTTCGGTGTGACGTAAAGCCAATAGCAAAAAAATAAGAGAGAAAGTGTTTGAGAGTATGACTCCAACAAACAAAGCAAAACTTGCTGCTTTAGCTGCAATTATATGTTGTACAGTGGTAAAAAGGAAGAAAAGAAATGCCAGGAAATGCTGGACTCGGGATTGGATCAAAAGAAGAGAAGAAGGTAGAGGATGCTGTCCTTGGTCGAAAATTAGTTGAGGTTAGAAGACCAGCATTCATATAGGAATTCGGCGATTGTGTTTCCTGCCTCTCTTCTTGCAATTCTGTTGTGGTAAAGTGGCGTTTTAACTTTGTACAAACAAGGATATTTCTGGCATTCGTCCAGTAAAACACTAACAGCTTCCTTAGTCCACCCGGATCCTGCCATTTTAGAAAGAAGTGTTTGTTTACAATCAAGCTTCACAATCTTCTCACGACGTAGCGCATCGTGATGTCAGCTTCGTTTATTGGTTTGTTTCGTAAAATTAATTTTACGGAATAGAACGTCCTAATTTATGAAAAGTTTTATCAAAGGTTTTATAAAACTCGAATTTGACTGTGAGCAACAGAAATGTTATAAAATTAAATTATTGTACAATGAATTTGACAGAAAATTTTACCTTGAGCAACAGGCATTACACTGCGAGCTGTTGAACAAGGTGAGAGTTGCATATCGCCGCAAAAGACGAGACCAACCGATTTGACAAGTCATCCTCCTCCACGACAATGTGCGGCCCCATACTGCAGCTGTTGTATCCAAACTATAGGAAATGCACTGGACTACACTTGATCATCCTCCTTACAGCCCGGACTTATCACCCTGCGATTTCCATTTGTTTGAACCGCTTAAATCAAATCAAAATCTCTTTATTTGCAAATGAGGTGTCTACCTCGGTGGCAAATGGTACACTAAAATACATTATTGTCAAGCACTAAATTTTAAATTAACAAGAGACGGAGAAAATTTTCCTAGAATACAGTATTATACAATTTACGCTAATAATTTGTTCTATTAAACACACACATCCTTAATAAAATTATTTTGTTTACAAAATTCTACTTTTAATATCTTACAAACATAGTCAACTCATATACAGTATGTGAAATTACTTCTAATAATAATATACAACTGGTATAAGATTAAAATTAACATTGAATTTATTTACATATTTATATTTTACCCATTTTGGAACCTAAGTAGCATAACTCTGGGAGGACAATGATTTGAAGATGGCAAGAGTGTGGAAGACTTTGTGCGCAACTGGCTGGTGACACAACTCTGTTCTTTTTACGATGAGGGCATGAAAAAGCTGCCCATACGTTGGGACAAATGCATTTCCAAAGCAGGAAACTATGTGGAAAAATAAATTGTAATTGCCTTGTGTTTTTCAACAAATGAATTTAAATAAAAAATAAAATGCTGTTTATATTTGATCCCCCTTTGTAGTACGAAAACTGTGAAAGGCAATTGTTACTCCACAGTAAGTGGATTTAAGATAGAAAGACCCTGTTAGAAATGTAGTTCATTCCAGGGCCACCAGAGTCAAGGAGAAAGATGTTATGACTTGACTATGGAGGGAAGCCATGTTCTACTCTGGCCGGGCTGAGTGACTCAGACAGTTGAGGCACTGGCCTTCTAACCTCAACTTGGCAGGTTCCATCCTGGCTTAGTCCGGTGGTATTTAAAAGTGCTCAAATATGTCAGCCTCTTGTTGGTAGATTTATTGGCTCGTAAAAGAACTCCTCTGGGACTAAATTCCGGCACCTGGCATCTCCAAAACCCATAAAAGTAGTTACTGGGACATAAAAACAATAACATTGTTATGTTCTACTCGGTATATAGCCATCCTCTATATCAAAATAATTATTTGGGTGTATAGCAATTTCTATCGCCTCACAAATGATTCTAGGGGTGAAATGTTTCTCTTTACAAGTTATAGATGTTACATCAAAAATGAATTGATGGTCATTTTGTATGGCATACTCCACCACAGCAGACTTCTCTTGCTACCTGCGATGTTCCTTAACCCTCGTACTCACCTTCTACATGTTTGGCCAACGTAAACAATATTGTGTCATTTATGGGTCGTGAAAATCTATGTTTTGTTTATATTTAGGCTATATTTTACATGTACTTGTCAATCCATACGATGATGATGATAAAAATTATTATTAAATGATGTCATGACCTCTGGAGAGGCTTTGTGTAGGTCTTCCTAGTTGACACCCATGGGTGACATGCACATCTGATTGTCTGGAGATTATGCGGTAGGGAGAGGGCGAAATCCGGTGCCGGCATATAGCCTACTCCTCTCTAATAGCACCAAGGTGTCTGCTCAAGCCTTAATATCACCATGCAACAGATGAATCGCATCAACAGCTCTTGACCCATGCGAACACTGCAGAGACTTTTGAAATTTTACCACAATAGCCCCGAAGGGACGTGGCCTACCAAGCGACCGCTGCTCAGCCTGAAGGCCTGCAGATTACGAGATGTTCTGTGGTCAGCACGACAGATCATCTCGGCCGTTATTCTTGGCTTTCTAGACCGAGGCCGCCATCTCACCATGAGATAGCTCCTCAATTGTAATCACGTAGGCTCAGTGGATACATACAATTTTCAAAATATTCGTTTAATGTCAACATAGTCAATTCTTACAATTACCACTCTTGTGGTTAAATAATCATAAAAAATAGAAAGATCGTGAACATGTTTCGCCCTTCTTAACGGGCATCATCAGCACAATGAATAACCTTAAAACAATAGTTACAATTAAGACTGTTTTACAATAATTAGTCATATAAAATTGGAGTAAGATGTTGTGATATTAAAAGTTATTTTTGATAACATAATTAAAAAGTTTGAAGTGAATATTACAAACACAAGTTAAAACCATTGTAGATCAATTTCATAATATTGTCTAAAAATATATATATGTTAATGTTGGTAGGAAGTTTTTTAAACGGCATTCGTCTGAAATTGAAATGGATCCACTTCCTTTAACTTTTGGTGAAGGTCTATATTATTGCTGTATACATCAGCAAGTAGAAATTCGAAGAACAAAATATATACAAAACAAGTGCTCCAAATAGTCAATTAGTAGAAGATTAGGTCAGGAATGATCATATGGTATTTCTTCTTGAGTTAAATTGGTTATGAACCCATTCAAGTAAGAATACGTTAAATTAGAATACACGTCTTAAATTCACACGATGTACTGATTGAAGATATTTATCACTATAACAGTAGTCTTCCCATCTGTTGTGTAAATCTCAATGGTTAGAATGTTGATAGATCGAATGCCGTAGAGTGTCTAACTTGTCTGGAGAAATGTAGTTCATTCCAGGGCCACCAGAGTCAAGGAGATAGATGTTATGACTTGACTATGGAGGGAAGCAATGTTCTACTCTGGCCGGGCCAGGTTAATTTTGAGGTTAATGACTTGGCTCAGTGGATCTCGAACCAGCACTCAGATGCAGGTAAAAATCCCTGACCTGGCCATGAATCGAACCCGGGGCCTCCGGGCAAGAGGCAGGCATGCTACCCCTACACTGCGGGGCATGCACTCTAGTGATTAGAAATTGCTCTCCTACCCTTCTAGCCAACATTCTGATAGTGCCATTTTTTTTTTTCCACCAACGGGACTCGAAACAGCTAACCACAATTTAGGACCTTAAAGATTTCATGCCAACAGACGGGCTTAATAATAATAGTCATCACCAGCTTCTAGTTAGTTTGTATGAATAGTGATACATGTCTTCTTTGTCTAATGATTGTTGATTTGATGTCCTCTTTTCTGAAATCAAGTATGTAGTTTTCAGGTTCTTACTATGGAGAATGTGATATCAACATCACTTTGCGAAGCTGCCAGACTGGGGCTACGCAGTGAGTTGCGACGCCTGATAGACGCAGGTCACCATGTGTACAATGCTGATAATCGTGGGTACACTCCTCTGCACGAAGCCATTGTAGGAGGCCACGAAGATTGTGCTGAGTTACTGTTGCAGGAAGGTTTGTATTCAGTCGTTACTTTCAAGTGTCTACCACCTCGAAACTTTGCACGCTCTTTTCACTCAGGAATGTTTCATGTTAGTCCCCCTCCTTTTTCCGAGTTTTACCCCATTGATGCACCAATTTTCTAGCCCTTTCCACACCCTTAATTAGTATTTAATTTACTTTCATATGCCGTAAAAGTAGTTAGTGGGACGTAAAGCAAATAACATTAAATTATTATTCGTAGGTAGGCATGCAGACTTAATGGAACACTTTAAAACAATTTTTAAAAGTTCAACTGGTTAAAATGTTTTTTGCTACTGTTTGTTCTATTTTTCTTCGGTCGATTTTTCTAAGGAAACCATCTGACGTTCTAATACATATTTTAGTGTTATACAACATACGAATAACCAGTTGAACTTTTTTTTAAAGTGTTCCATTACAACAAACATTATAAAGAAATAGTCATTGTGTGTATATGTGTTAAAAATAATGTTATATATTGACAATACTTTATGTAAAGCTGAATAATGTTAGATCTTAAGATATGGGGAATATTGGTGTATGATGTAGAAATCGTTGATGAAGGGAGTTGGGGCTCCCGAAACATGTACGTGTGAAACATTGTATAAAATTAGAAATTGATAATATATTGACAGGGCGGACCAAACAATCACCCATAGTATATTATATGAACCTAGTCAATACGAACTAAGGGACTGAAAATGGTCAAATTTATAATCTATTAGCTTCATTTCCGTATTGATTAGTATCACAGTATAAAGATAATTTAAAAGTCACCACCTTATCAATACACAGATTTATTTACTTCAAAATTGGTAAATTAGGTCAAGACCGGTTTCGACCCCTAAGGGATCATCTTCAGTTGACATACATATAAAAAAGATATATACAAAAACATCACATGTAAAATATTAATGTTTTAGTTAATTCAATTGAGTCAATTTTTTTTTTTTTTTTTAGAATGTTGGTGGGTACAACTTAGTTTGAAAACGTGTGCGAGATTTATAGGCTCACCATGTCCAAATTATTGCGTATACAGGTTCTGTTGCAGTGCTGCTTTATCACTTGACAATGTGAGTCTACTTCCCATCCTTTACCGTAAGTCACAGCCGAGAAGCTATCTTTTTATTTAGTTTAAGAAAATCTATCTATCTATCTATCTATCTATCTATCTATCTATCTATCTATCTATCTATCTATCATCTGTCTATCTATCTATCCATCCATTTACCGTATTAATTGATCTTAATATCGATTAGCTTATCTGTCTTCTTATCCTACCATCTGTCGATTGACTTACTCTTTAATCACTTTCCTAACTGGTTCAAATTTAAATCAGGCCCTCGTATTTACGTCTACATAGACCTAACATCTACACTACGTAGAATAAGCTCCTACTTGAGTTATTCTGTACGTGTAATCTGCTGTTGCACGTTATTATTATTATTATTATTATTATTATTATTATTATTATTATTATTATTATTATTATTATTATTATAGACAATTTAGCTATCTAAAATACGTAAATTGCTGATTATTCATTGGTTGTATTCGCATGCTGTGTTCTACTTCTAGTTAGTTTTCATTTTAGCAATTGGCAATGCATACCACTGACAGCAGTAATCCCTCTGACCATTGCAATACTTTTCCTTGTCACACTTCCCCTTCCCCGCCCAGCCCTTCAACCTGTCTACCTGCTAGTCCATTGACCCGAACCCCACCCCTTGAAGCTACAACACACATTCTCCAGTCAGCTCTAAATAGACATAAAAGCGCACTTCACATATGTCACCTTAATGCCCAGAGTTTAGTTTCTCAAACTCGTATAGATGAACTAAAAGCGATTTTCATTCCACTGTCCTTTGATATCATCTTATGCAGTGAAAGTTGGTTGAAAGTCAAACATCAAGCTAAGAATCTTGAATTACCTGGCTACTGCCTTCTGAGGAATGACAGACTTGGCAAAGGGGGAGGTGGGGTCTGTGCTTTTGTCTCTTCGCGCTTGAAACCTCAAATTATCTGTCAGTCGCCTCAACAGTACGAGCGTAAACCTGAGTACATGTTCATAGAGATACAGGTCGCTACTGTTAAATGCTTGGTAGGTGTAGTATACAAACCGCCTAAAGCTCGCCGTCTGAATGACTTAGAGACTGATATTAACAGACTGTTACCTATGTACGAACATTTTATAATGATGGGAGATTTTAATACAAATCTTCTAGATCCAGATTCTTCCGAAGCCACCCATCTATTGAATACGTTTCAGGCATGCAGCATGGCGGTCCTCCCACTTTCTCCCACTCACCACACTAAAACTTCACACACACTACTGGACCTAATAGTAACGAACAACCCTGACAGAGTATTACATCACGGCCAGACATCTGCTCCCGGACTGTCAGCCCATGACATCATCTTTATGTCTTACGCACTGCAATGCCCTAAACATAAACCTAAGCACGTGACTTACCGAGACTATAGCCGTATTAACAACGAAAAATTATTGGAAGACGCTTTTTCGATGCCGTGGCAGGAGATAACTCATAAAACTAATATTGACGACATGGTCACCACTTTCAATAACATGATACTACAAATTTTTGACAAACATGCCCCTATACGAACAGCACGCGTCTGTAAAAGACTCTCCCCGTGGCTAAATGATGATATTAGAGCAATGATGGCTAAGCGGGATGCAGCTCATAGGAAATATAAACATTACCCGACAGAGGAAAACTTTATCTATTACAAACTACTACGTAATAAAACGACTCAGACAGTAAGAAACGCTCGACTACGGTACGCCCATGACCTTATAAAACCTGACGTAAGACCCGCTACTTTATGGAAGTCAATCCGCCATTTTGGACTAAATAAACCGGACAAGGTAGACGATTTGGAAGTTTCTCTTGATGAATTGAATAATCACTTCGTATCCTCCCATGTACAATTAAACGAAGAAGCAAAAGAAAATCTTTTGGGTGCAAATTACAACACACCACCCGTAGGCAGAGACAAATTTTATTTTAGTTATGTCTCACCCCTTCAAGTGAAAGCGGCTATCATGCGAATCAAAACTAAATCCACAGGGGTGGACAATATATGTATCATAATGCTAAAGAAAATTATCGACGCTATCATTCCAGTATTGACATTCATATACAATTTCTCCCTTCAAAATAGTGTATTTCCAACTGTCTGGAAAATGGCCCTGGTGCATCCTTTACCAAAGATAAAATCTCCTAAACTAAACAGTGACTACAAACCTATAAATATACTGTCAATAGTAGCCAAGGGACTCGAACACATAGTGCATAATCAAATCACCAACTATCTCAACGACCACGACATATTAGACCCACACCAGTCAGGTTTCCGACGCAATCACAGTACATGTACTGCCTTACTAAGCGTGACTGACGATATAAGACAGGCTATTGACGAGCAAAAACTGACTATCCTAGTATTATTGGACTTCAGTAAAGCATTTGACTCTGTAGACCATGAGTTGCTCCTATCCAAACTTTATCACCTAGGTTTCTCCTACAGTACTCTGAGATGGTTGGGAGCTTATTTACACGAACGTCAACAACGTGTCACCAATCAAGGTGCATTTTCTTCGTGGCAATATGTAAAAAGAGGTGTCCCACAAGGGTCAACCCTTGCTCCTTTGCTATTTTCTGTCTATATCAACGACCTAGCTAAACAGGTGACACATTGTAAACGTCACATCTATGCTGACGACGTACAATTGTACATCCATGCAAAACCAACAGACGTTTTGACAGCAATCGAGAAAATTAACATGGATCTAGAGGCCATAAGTAAATGGTCTTACCAGCATGGACTTATTTTGAACCCAAAAAAGTCCCAAACTATAGTAATTGCCCAACCAAGACTTATTTCCGACAATTTCCGCATGTCCATCCCCGACGTACAACTTCAAAATCAAGTTTTGCCCTTTTGCAAGAGCGTAAAAAATCTCGGAGTAACCATTGACCAGCACCTCTCGTGGACGGATCAGATAATATCTGTGAGTAGACGAGTTTTTGCTACGTTGCACACTTTAAACAATTTCAAATTTACTTTTCCGTTCAGTTTAAAGAAGAAACTAGTTGAAACCCTCGTTCTTCCAATATTCGATTATTGTGACGTAGTTTACAAAGATGTGAAAACCGAGCTTCGAGATAAACTACAACGTGCACAGAATGCCTGTGTAAGATTTATATGTAATCTGAAATTTTCAGATCATGTTACCCAGTCTTACGTCGACCTCGGATGGCTACGCCTTGAAGACAGACGCAAGCTGCATACCCTGACTTCATTGCACCGAATCCTTACCTTACAATCCCCATCTTACCTGTATGAACGATTTCATAGCCTTTCTGAACACCATGATAAAAACACCAGAGCGCTGAGCTCGACATTGCTCGCTATTCCTAAGCATAAATCCTCAACCTACAACAATTCCTTCACTGTTGTGGCCAGCCGTGAATGGAACTTCCTTCCGCAGGAGGTCAGAGGGATATCATACCACGGAAGATTTAAAAGTATGTGTTCAAAATATCTCTATGAAACGAGCTCGTAGTGCGACAGTCTTCTTCTTCTTCTTCTTCTTCCCATGGTCCTTCTTCTTCCTCTTCTTATTATCATTATTATTATTATTATTATTATTATTATTATTATTATTATTATTATTATTAGTATTATTCATCAGTAGTGTTAGAAAGTACTCAGCTGTGGTTTTCCTGCATAGTTATCCTTATCCCTATCCCCATTTTGCAATGTTTTTCACCCACAGTAAACTCATGAAAACTGAACATTTCGTCAATGCGATATACTTCTGGAATTGGACAAATTAATTGTAAATATTAGTAGGTTTATCTATATTATTATTATTATTATTATTATTATTATTATTATTATTATTATTATTATTATTATTATTATTATTATTATTATTATTGAAATTGTAATTCGTTCTTTGTTGTATGTTAATTTCTTCGCAGGAAGCAAAATGTTAATTTATACTGTGTATTATAATAGTTATTTTTATGTGCAGCAGGATAGCATATTACCGTAGTAATTTGTTTCATTCTCTTTTTTCATTTATTCAGTATGTTATATATTTTTATGTTAATTATGTATTTCACTGGTTAAGTGTAAGACAGGGACACGTGTCCCTAACTTTGCCAGTTAAAATAAATCATGTCTATCTATCTATCTATCTATCTATCTATCCCTACATACAGCGTCAAAACTATTACATTCAATACAACCCATCTATTTGATGAAAACACTGGCAAATTGCTTACTGAAATGGCAAAGTGTGTACATTTCTAGTTAAAAAGCACATGCTGTTTTTTACATGCTGTCATATTACAATTTATATTACAAAGTATAGAATAAAATTGATTGCACATTGATAATAGTGAGACTATTGTAGGGTCTTCAAAAAATACCGTTGTTTGAGGTATGTCACTGTATATCTGCTTTTTTGAAATGTCAATAGTCTAGTTACATTCTTATATATAAGTTATGAAATTTCACTTTTTATGGTTCGGTCAAATGGAAGAAACATAGAATAACCTTGTTAATTTAGATTCTTCATGACTAAAATACTGGTATATAGTACATTATTAAAATAAATCCTTAATACTAAAATACAAGTATGTGGTACCTTCTGTACTTGTTTTATATATTAAAATGGGGTTTACATTTATTGACATTAGTTCTATGGTTTGTTATCATTTGTAAAGTTGTGGTCTAATATGAAAGCCAGTTGGAAATGTTTAAAGTTAGTCTGATGGGAAAGGGTTCAATCCCTTGTTTATATTGTTTATTTTTGCCGTTTGTACAAGCATGGGATGATCTAGTTAAAATGAACTCTTTATACCTAAAATATTGGTATATGGTAGCTTATTAAAATAACTTCTTTACATTAAAAGTACTGATATGTAGTGCTATATGTGCACATTTTTCAAACGTAAGATAGGGAACAGTACTATGGGTTGTTACCATTTGTGAGATTATAATCTGATATAACTGGTCAGTTAGAAATGTATGAAATGTTTACATAAATAGGACCGAATACATATTTATACTATGTTGCTTTGCCTCTTTTTACAAGTGAATTACGTGATGTAGTATAATATTGATGCAATTTTGTAAGCTGCTGCTGTTGTTGTTGGAGTTATCTTGAGATTCTGTATGTCGTTAGGAAAACATTTTCCTTTTTTTCCACGTGTCGTTACTAGTTGAATGGGTGACTATTGTGAAGTGGAGTTCGTTTGAAATGTCGTGCGTCTTGATAAAGTTGCACGTTTGTTGTGGCGTGGAGGCTTCTATATGTTGTAAAATAATGTATCTGCAAGCAGAAATAGTAAGTGTATAATATGATGTGTTGTAGAGATGTGGAAAGTAAGTTATATGTCGTATCACTTACGTTAAATGTTGAGACCGTGTATTCTGCGTGGCTGCCTGTCGGGATCTGTTGCGTGTTATTCTGGGGCTGTAATTTGCGGTGACGGGAGTGGGGTTGGAGGAGGGGAGATCTTGGAGCGGTTTATTTGTATGTATGGATTGTTGTTTGTTGATTCTTTTTAAATAATAATCTGCTAGGAGGGGAATAACGGCGTGGAAAAGAATATTGTTTTTGTCTGTATTTTCGTTCAAGTTAAAATCTGGGTCTATGTATTTATCTAGGTTTATGTAGAATTCTTCTAGTATATAACAACAAACATAAAAGTACCTACCAAACCCAAAACACTCAAAATAAGACAAACCGAATATGGCTTAAAGAGGAGATCAAATTCATGTACAAAAGAAACAACACCTTAACATACAAATGTATGAAACACACCTAAAAGCCTCACATGAATTACCACATACATACTGGAACAATTTTCAACAAATAAGTAATGAAAAGATAGCAAACATAGCTATACAGAAACAAAACACCCTAAATAGGAAACTTAATGCATAAAACAATCACAAATTCAACATACATGCAACTATACACAAAATAGACAACATATGACTACACCCATTGAAAACAACCAACATGAATTTCATCCACCAGTCAAAAATCTAACTAATACAGTGTTCAATGAAGTAGAATCTACTATACTGAGCAAGGGACCTAAATATAATTGGAAAAATAACTCAATATTTGAAAACATTACTACTATCATTACTGAAACCGAAAATGCCATAAACAAAATACCTCAAGAACAACAAAACGAAATCAGATATGAAATCAAAAAAACATTACCACAATACATTAATAGAATCAACCAGGAAACTAACAAACAAGCTATCATAGACGAAACACAAATTAAAGAACTTAAAAACTTAAAAACAAAATCCAGCAAAATAACTAAAGCAGACAAAGGAAACACAACAGTTATCATGGATAAAGAGGAATATATAACAAAAACAAAAACTTGTTTCCAAGATGAAACCTTCCAAATTAAGACCAAAGATTCCTTTTAGATGAACAAGAAACTACAAAATTGATCACAATGAACCCAGGAATACCTACTGCTAAAGCTTATCCAAAAATCCATAAAGACAATATTCCCATGAGACCCATAATAAACTATAGACCAAGTCCCACCCACAAACTCTCAAAATTCATACAAAAATTCCTCAAAAAACATTACGTTTTTCAGGCAAATAAAACCATAAAAAACTCAATAGAATTTTGCAATATTACCTAAAATAAAAAAATAAAACAATACTACAAACTAGCAACATATGACATAACAAACATGTATCCTAATATACCTACACAAGAAACCATAACAATCATAGAATACAATCTTAATAACTATAGCAAACTAAGCAAGTTAGAAATAAATGAATTTATAAAATTATTACACTTTGCCATTAATAACAATTACTTCAAATTTCACGATACCATATACCATCAAAAAGGATTACCCATGGGATCACCAATATCAGGTATAATAGCTGAAATATACATGGACTACCTAGAACATCAAGAAATCAAAAAAATAGAAAACATTATCCTTTGGTGCAGATTTGTTGACGATGTATTTATTATAATGGATAATAGACATACCAATGAAAATACAATTTTAGAACAACTAAATAAAATAGATCCTTACATAAAATTCACTATGGAAACTGAAAACAATAACACTATTAACTACTTAGATATATCCATAACCAGACATAACAACCATTTAACTTACAACATATACAGGAAACCTACCCATACATCGAACACAATAAAAATAGATTCCACCCACCCATACACCCACAAGAAAGCCGCATACTATAGCATGATATACAGAGCATATAATATTCCACTTACGAAAAAAGATTTAAACAAAGAATTGAACCTAATCCACGAAATAGCCAAACAAAACGGATATAAAAGAGAAATGATAAACCGGATCATTAACAAAATAAAAAACCAACCAAAAACCAAGTTAACTAGAACCGTCAAAGATAAAAAAAGAATACGCATTATTTACTTACAACAGTAACCATATACACTCTATAACGAACATTTTTAAAAAACAAGGCCTAAAAATAGCCTACAAAACCACACGCAACAACACTAACATACTATACAATTCCAAAACAGTTAACAACATAAACAAATACAACCATTCAGGTGTCTACCGCCTAAAATGCAGTGACTGCCGAGCCAGCTATGTAGGGCTTACTGGAAGAAGTTTTTCAATACGATATAATGAACACGTAAATGCTATCAAACATAGACATTTTTCAGCTATGGGACAGCACATTAATGATCAAAAGCACAAATTTACAAACATCAATAACGACATGCAAATCCTTAATACTAATCCAAAAAGCCCCTTGCTCAGTATACTGCAAGAATTCTACATAAACCTAGATAAATACATCAACCCAGATTTTAACGTGAACGAAAATACAGACAAAAACAATATTCTTTTCCACGCCGTTATTCCCCTCCTAGCAGATTATTATTTAAAAAGAATCAACAAACAACAATCCATACATACAAATAAACCGTTCCAAGATCTCCCCTCCTCCAACCCCACTCCCGTCACCGCAAATTACAGCCCCAGAATAACACGCAACAGATCCCGACGGGCAGCCATGCAGAATACACGGTCTCAACATTTAACGTAAGTGATACGACATATAACTTACTTTCCACATCTCTACAGCACATCATATTATACACTTATTATTTCTGCTTGCAGATACATTATTTTACAACATATAGAAGCCTCCACGCCACAACAAACGTGCAACTTTATCAAAACGCACGACATTTCAAACGCACTCCACTTCACAATAGTCACCCATTCAACTAGTAACGACACGCGGAAAAAAAGGAAAATGTTTTCCTAACGACATACAGAATCTCAAGATAACTCCAACAACAACAGCAGCAGCTTACAAAATTGCATCAATATTATACTACATCACGTAATTCACTTGTAAAAAGAGGCAAAGCAACATAGTATAAATATGTATTCGGTCCTATTTATGTAAACATTTCATACATTTCTAACTGACCAGTTATATCAGATTATAATCTCACAAACGGTAACAACCCATAGTACTGTTCCCTATCTTACGTTTGAAAAATGTGCACATATAGCACTACATATCAGTACTTTTAATGTAAAGAATTTATTTTAATAAGCTACCATATACCAATATTTTAGGTATAAAGAGTTCATTTTAACTAGATCATCCCATGCTTGTACAAGCGGCAAAAATAAACAATATAAACAAGGGATTGAATCTTTTCCCATCAGACTAACTTTAAACATTTCCAACTGGCTTTCATATTAGACCACAACTTTACAAATGATAACAAACCATAGAACTAATGTCAATAAATGTAAACCCCATTTTAATATATAAAACAAGTACAGAAGGTACCACATACTTGTATTTTAGTATTAAGGATCTATTTTAATAATGTACTATATACCAGTATTTTAGTCATGAAGAATCTAAATTAACAAGGTTATTCTATGTTTCTTCCATTTGACCGAACCATAAAAAGTGAAATTTCATAACTTATATATAAGAATGTAACTAGACTATTGAGATTTAAAAAAAGCAGATATACATTGACATACCTCAAACAACGGTATTTTTTGAAGACCCTACAATAGTCTCACTATTATCAATGTGCACAAATGCAAGAATAATTTTATTCTATACTTTGTAATATAAATTGTAATATGACAGCATGTGCTTTTTAACTAGAAATGTACACACTTTGCCATTTCAGTAAGCAATTTGCCAGTGTTTTCATCAAATAGATGGGTTGTATTGAATGTAATAGTTTTGACGCTGTATGTAGGGAGGTATAGGACCTGTATACGCAATAATTTGGACATGGTGAGCCTATAAATCTCACACACGTTTTCAAACTAAGATGTACCCACCAACATTCTAAAAAAAAAAATTGACTCAATTGAATTAACTAAAAGATTAATATTTTACATGTGATGTTTTTGTATATATCTTTTTTATATGTATGTCAACTGAAGATGATCCCTTAGGGGTCGAAACCGGTCTTGACCTAATTTACCAATTTTGAAGTAAATAAATCTGTGTATTGATAAGGTGGTGACTTTTAAATTATCTTTATAATGGTCAAATTTGTCGAATCTACTAGAATTAAACAGGGAATATGGCAAGGATGTTTATTATCTCTGCTGTTTAATCTGTACAGTGGAACCTCGATTCTCCGTTTTTGGAGGGACCACCGAAAAAAAACGTACAACACGGGAAAACGGAAAATCCGGGAATGAATGAACCATGAACAATTTGGCTAAACATGACAAACAAGAAATATGTATACTTAAAATCTTACAAACACCCCTAAACCAAACCAAACTACAGCCCCAATGGGCCTTCCGCCTACCAAGCGACCACTGCTCGGTCCAAACGCTTGCAGATTACGAGGTGACGCATGGTCAGTGTGACGAATCCTCTCGGCCGTTATTCCTAGCTCTCTAGACCGGGATCGCCATCTCACCATTAAATAGCGCCTCAATTAAAGCTAATTGTAGAATGAGTGAACCTGGAACCAGGCCTCATATCCAGGTAAAAATGTCTGACCTGGCCGGGAATCGAACCTGGGTCCTCCGGGCGAGAGGCAGGCAAGTTCGACCGCGGGGCCGGCTTCAAACATTAATTACCGGTACACGACTTAAAAGTCGCGAAACTTTACATTCAGTTTTACCGCGCAAACTTCGTCGGTTTCCTCTGAAAACTTCTTTCAGTTCAGCAACTTTGATCGGTCAAACTGTTCGAAAAACTTAATAACATCAAGCCAAACAATCGACCACAAGTATTTTTTAATTCTCTAATCTAATAAAATAAAGCACATTAGATACAAAAGTGTCCAACATGATGGCAAAATCCCTTTTTCTTTAAATCTTCCATTGTAATTTGGTCACCGGTATACTGTTCGTAGTCAGTTTGTGGAAATCTTGTACCGCGCGAATTAGGCCTACGGGCTACATCGACTTTTAAAGGTTATGTTGAACTCGAGAATATTGTTTCGAATGTAAGTATCGATTCTCAAGTTTTCGAATGCATTATATTCAATAATGCCCGTCACTAATCACGATTAAATTGGAAAGAGAAAAAATATCATCAAAACTTCCAAATTTACGGTTATTCGCGACCTTGACCTCAGCTGGGAAACACGCTTGCTGTCCAAGTCGGTACGAGTGCGAAATGATGCAAAGGTTTTTTACATGTAACGTGCGCAAATAAAACGACTGCGGTTTTAACATTTTAACACAATAACGTGAAATTCCTAGTCTTACATAGGGACCAAAACAGTAATAGGCAATCCCAAAAACTGGTCTCGATAACGTAATCGTATGCGATAATATTATAATACTAAATTTGTGTTACTTTAAGTAGGAGCAGTTTAGATTCCTGCCTGAAAGCTCAGTGACTATACAGTGCCCTGAGGAAAGTGCCGAAAACCAGTTCGGCGATACACTCGAAAAAAAAAAAAAAAACATCTACGGTAACCCTGGACATAATGTAGATGCTTTGAAAGTACGAACATTTGACG
The DNA here is from genome assembly GCF_040414725.1 of Anabrus simplex. Taxonomy (NCBI): domain Eukaryota; kingdom Metazoa; phylum Arthropoda; class Insecta; order Orthoptera; family Tettigoniidae; genus Anabrus; species Anabrus simplex. Next base: position 23,273,987 of record NC_090265.1, read on the forward strand.
AAACTCGTTTCGTCTTCAAGTAGAGCTGTCGAAATGCGCTCTGTCTCCTTCCAATTGTTGTGGACACTCTCTGCCTTGTGATTTCGATTCTCTAAACAATACCACCCGAATGTGATGCTAAGATGGCCCCTTATGCAAGTTCACCGCCGATCGCTTTTCCGCTTCCTCAAATTACCGCAATGACTGGACGTTAATACCAAGATCCGCACGTATGCGTTGCCGTCCTTTCGTGAGTTACAGTTTCTTGAAAAACGCATGATCGAGGATTTAGCGTCGATGGGACTGAAATTTCTGAACAGTTGATACGGGAAATCGTTTCTTCGAGGAACGGATAATGCGGGATTATTACAACGTGATTTAATTAGGATGCTCATGGGACCAGGTAATTTGAACGGATAATACGGGAAAACGTAGCTTCAGGGAACGTATAATCGAGGTTCTACTGTACTCTGAGCATATCTTCCTAGTTGCTCTTCAAGAAGCGGAAGATGGAGTAAAGAACAGTAGACTGATCAACAATCTTGAGGTACGCAGATGACAGAGTCATGTTGGCTGACTGTACTTAAGGTCTTCAGTGTCTGCTAGACAGAATCATAACAGAAAGGGATAAACTTGGACTCAAAATGAACACGGACAGGATAGAGGCGATGGCCGTTACCAGAACTCACAACACAGACATTCTTATGATCATTTATGGGAAACAAATTGAACGAGTGCGGAAGTTGAAGTACCTTGGCAGCTGGATTACTGAGGACTTCAACCCAGATTTAGAGATCCATGTACGAATAGAAATGGCTTGTGCTGGCCTCAGCTTGGAGACATGTCATAACATCATCAGATGCTATGTATATTCTGTACAAAGCTGAAACATGGACTCTGAAATGTTTAACACCATTAAAAGAATAAATGCCTTCGAGATGTGGGTTTCCTGAAGGATGTTACGGATCTCGTGGACTGACCACGTCTCGAATACCATTGTAATCAGCAGCATGAGGGGGGATCGAATGTTGGTGTGTACAATCAAGAAAAGAAAGGCAGCGTACGTTGGTCATATCATAATGGATGATAAGTACAACCTACTAAAATTGATCATGCGGGATAAAATTGATGGACGTAGAGGAAACACTCTTGGCTGAGGAACTTACGATATTGGACAGAGCTAGATTCTAGTAGACTGATGAGGACAGCCGAACATGGTACAGACTTTGCTGTGATTGTGGCCAACCTTCAGAAATGGAGAAGGCACTAAAAGAAGAAGATATTTCTTGCTGTTGAAATTAGAGTGGAACTTTGTTATAGCGACACCTCGTCTATAGTGTCAGGTGTTCAGTGGAACCAACATATTTCTCATACGGAAGGTGTTTTTCAAGCTTGTTTGGTACGGCAAACATACACAAGTCTACTCATACATAACATCATTTAAGATTTCTAGTAACCAAAGTGTTCTAAGATCTCTCTTGTCACTTGAACTGTCTGAAGCCGAAGATCATGTCAGTTACAGTAGAAAAGGACTTTTTATTAGGAATTAAATTGAAACAAGAAATTAAGTGGTTCAACCTATTCAATACAAGTAAATAAGAAATGTTGTGTTACATTCTTATTTGGTTGAAAGCGGTACCGGTTTCGACTACCAATCTGGGTCATCATCAGCCGATTAAAAATACAAAAACAATGCATAGGAAAACAAAAGATTAAAGGATATGTCTTTCACAAAAGCTGTTCAAGAAGCAATATAAGACAATAGGGCTTGGAATTGCGCGATTTTAAATCATAAAATCCAGAAGAAGTTGAAAATCAGTCACTTATATGTGGCAAGGCACAAGTCCCTGAAGAGTAGCACAACACACGCAATTTCCGGCACTGTGCCTTAAAATGTTTACGAGAAGAGGTGAACAGTTCATTGAACAAGCCTGCAAACACTGCCAGGCATGAAGTCACAACACAATTTAATAAGTTTGAAGTCGCAAAATTGTGTAGAAGTCGAAGGCAAGTCGCTTAAATAAAGTAAGATGCTAGCTTCTGAAGATTAGCGCAACATACGCATTGTCCGGCACTGTGCTTTTAAATGTCAACGAAATTCGGTGAATAGCTTAAAGAACAAGCCTGCAAATGCTTCAGTTGCGAAAATATATGATACAAGTTGATATAATTGAAGTATATATCAATGTTAATAGGATCTTGTAGATTCTTTAGAGTTGCAGAGCAGTTTACGGAAAAAACAATTGTGAGGAGAAAAATGTTAAAAAGCGCAATATTGGAAACAAATGAAAACGCATGTGCATAGCGTGTTATTTCTTGAAGAAAATAATTTGGGTCGTACTTGAGGTGGCGTAAGGTATGAGTTTAAATTTGAACGTTGTAATGATCTGAACTGTAGGTGGTATTATAGTATACAGTTCAATTCGCAAAATAGATTTTTTTTTTTTTTTTTATCGAGAGGAGAGGTGAAAAGAAAATATAAGTAAAGATGGGATAATGTAATAAAGGAGGAGGATTAGTAGGTAAGAGAAGATTAAAAGAGAACTGGAAGTTAAAAGAAGATAGGATAGGATAGGATAGGCAAATAAAGAAGGGGTACTTTAGGGTGGGTTACTGGAGGTAGAAAACGTGGGTAGGAACTGTGTAAGGCATGGAAAATTGAATTCGGGTTTAGAAATTTAGCACTGTACATATTAAGTTTCTTGGAATTTGTTCTATAAATTATTAATATACTTTAAAAAGTCTAAGAAGTTCTGATTGTATAGACAAGAAATCTGACAGATTTTTCAAATTTTTCAGTCAATAAAATGTGTAGGCCTACTCATAATTTATAGGACAAATTCCAAGCAGTTTCAATTATAGCACATGTGAATGTTTTTCTTAACCTTTTCCAGTCCAACGTCAAGGTCACCTCAACATTATGTTTCGTTCTACTTGAAAGATTATGTATTGAGATTCTTTGACCTGCTTGAAGTCGATCAATATCCCTGGAGTTTCTAGAGCAAATTTTTGTGCACAAAGGAAGCCATTCTGTTATCTCCATGGAAATAATACGAGATTTATGTAGCCATGTATTGTCATGGTTACCCGCGGCCTGTTAGCTGTGTTTACATTGAGTAGTGCTTCACATGTGTTGTACTACACATGTTTATCTATGAATGTGAATTGTCTCATTTGAATTTACAATATAAAGGCGGCAAATATGAATGAAGAAGAAATATGTATGCACGTTTATTTAGATAGCAGTGACGATGATTATTTATTTGAATTAGATGAAGAGTTTAAAGAACTGTCAAGTGAAGATGAGGGTGTACTGAACTGCAGTATTGCAAGTGAAACTTCAGCAACTGGACCTGTGCGTAAAAAAAAAAAACAAAAAAAACTGAATGATCTCGGACCATCGTATGTTGTTTCTGAAGATTAGGAAGAGGAATTCTCATTGACTGCTACAAAAGCAAGAAGACGTGCGAAGGTAATGGGCCAGCGTGGAGGAGGGGATACAGCACACGGCAATGAGGGCGCTTCTCGGGTCAGTGTTGATAATTTGAGTAACAGTGATGCTGAAAATACTTCCGCACATACAAATGGGAATGAAAACGACAGTAGTGTTTCTTAGAGGTGAAGCTTCCACGGTGTGAAGAATTATTTAGTTTATTTTCTGGGTTGAACCGTGTTGTTGTTGTTGTTGTCTGTACATCACGTACAGTTTGCCGACGTTTCGAATACATTGCAGTATTCTTTGTTAAGACGACTGAAATACCCCTACTCGATCCGAGGTAGTCAGTCTTCCAGGCAGCAGTCACAATACAAGAGTGACCCTGACCTTGGTCTTTTATATCCTAGTCTTTCTGGCTGACGTAAGCCCCTGGCTGTCTCGTGAGAATTCTGAAAGGTATGTGTCACAGCCAGGTATTAGGGGCTTGCCCGCGATGTTATGTAATTGGAGTTTCGGCCTGCGTGTTTATGTTGTGGTCTGTAAGTCTTAAACTATGAATGATAGGCATCCAAGAATTACTGATTTTATACCCTTGTTCTAAATTCATATTGTTCGGATGTTTCTTGATTTCAATAGCCTCGCGGATTTTCCTTTCCAGATTCCAAGGGATAGCTGCTAGGATCTTGGTCTTGTCAAATGATATTCCGTGCCTTGTTTCGTAGGAATGCTTGGCTACCGCTGAAATATCTGTGTTATGGTTCTTGGTGTGACAAAGATGTTCTTTTAGGCAGGTGGAGATCAGACGTTTTGTTTCACGAACATAACACGCTCCACAGCTACATTCAATGTGATATACTCCAGGAGCCTGTAATTCTTTTGTGTCGTTTACTGGTGGTAAATAACGGGCTAGCTTCCGGTGTAGTTTATAGATAGTTTTTATGTCATATTTGTCCAGTATCTTGCCGATCCTGTCTGTAGTGTTTTTAATGTATGGCAGTATCGCTGTTTTCGGGCGGGTCAGTTCTCCTTTCCCCTTGTTTTCTACTACAGTGGCCTTTACTTTGTTCTCTTCTGATTTTCTAAAATCTCGTTGGATGTTATTGAGCGAGTAGCCATTTTTTCCTGAGGGTTCTCGTGAGGTGTTCTTCCTCTTCCTCGAGGTGCTCTGCGTCTGATAATCGCTATGGCCCTGTTAACCAGTGATGTTAGGACAGCCTGCTTTTGTGATGGGTGATGATGAGACAAGGCGTGCAGGTACCTGTCTGTGTGTGTGTGGATTTCCTGTATACTGCATGACTCAGACTCCCATTGATGTTGCGTTTTACTAGGACATCCAGGAACGGTAGTTTTCCGGCTACTTCGATTTCCATGGTGAACTGAATATTTACGTGAATAGAGTTGAGATGGTCGAGAAATAGCTGCAGGTTATTGCTACCGTGGTGCCAAATTACAAATGTATATGGAACACTTCGAACAGAAAGTCTTAGCCACATCTACCCTGAAACTGAAATGTTTTCCCCGTTATGTCTTCTTTCATTTCCTTTACTGCCTGTTCTATATAAACATTGAAAGGGGGAGGGGGGGGAACAAACTGCAGCCTTGCCTCACCCCTTTCTGGATTGCTGTTTCTTTCTCATAACCCTCGATTGTTAGTTGTTTGAGATTCTGAAGGTGATCGGGATCAGGTGCCGAGAAGGAAGAATTATCTAGAATCTATATAAAAATCAGTCTGCAGTATTAAGAGAACGCTAACAGAAAAAGGAACAACTTAGTTGAAATAGAATGACTCATCAGATTCCATATACTGCAGTATAGGCTGGAGGAGAGACAAAGGAGGATATCATTAAGATAAGTTCCAGATTTCAAGTTCCTAACTATTAAACAGAAATTAAAATAAATATTCTAAATATCTGACTGTAATTTGATGGAATCTGATGATGTTCTTTCAAGAATGAAATATGTCATTCTATTTTAACTAATTTGTTCTTTTTTTTCCCAGGTATAATACTATTCCCATATGTTCTCTCTTTTACGTAGTTTATAAATTTATTTGCTCAAAGTTAGTTTCAGCAGACTGAAGAACCTAACAGTTATAAAAAAGGTAAAATAAAAAACAACAGCTTAAGTACACGAATGCAAAAAGTGAGGAGGGCAAAAAAGGATAAAGGTGATTAAAGAATGAAGTAGATAGAAAGTGCGGACACCTAGGAAAGAATGGCAGAAAAAGAAGTGCAAGGACGTTGAAGGTTGTACGATAGCGGATCAAATATAAAGAGGATTTTAAAAAATTATTACATCAACCAAAATAATACACATATAGAGATCACTTTTCTACATAGAGTCCTGCCTTCGATACACATTTGCTCCATCGGATTGGTAAGTTTTTGATGCTCTCCTGATAGAAGAGGGACATGACGGAGCCAGTTGCACAAACTTTTCTACGCTTGCATCATCATCGAAACTCTGTCTTCCTAGGTCTTGTTCGAGTGGTCCACAAAATGGTAGTCGCAGGGCTATAAATCTGGACTGTATGGAGAGTGTTCCAGAGGTGTGCAGTGAATTTCCTCCCGTTTTTCCAGCGATAAAGCGGCAGTATGTGGCCTTGCATTGTTGTGGAGAAGAATGACATTTCGGATCGGTTGCCAGCATCACTTGTTGTGATACGCGTCTTTTGCTTCATCCAAAAGGCGACAATAATAGGCTGCATTAATTGCCCTTTGTTCGTGAAGAAAATCCACCAGCAAAATCGCCTGCGAAGTCCCTGAAAACCGTACCAAGCACCTTTCCACAAATGGCCATGTTTTGGCCTTGACCGGACCTGTTTCATCTCTTCACCGCCACTCCATGCTTGCTTGCTTTAACTCTGAAGTGTAATGATGCACCCAAGTTTCATCACAAGTCACAATCCTCTCCTTCCTCCTCGCAGTGATGCAGGAATCTGACAAACTTCTTGGCATAAAGTTTTTTTGTTCCTGGTTGAGGAGACAAGGAATCCACCTGGCAGACAATTTTCTGAAATGGAGTTCATCTCAGATGATGGTTTGAACACTTCCGTAACTTATTCCTATGGCTATAGCTAAAACAATTTGCAAAATTTGTATTCGTCGATCTTCACCAGTATTGTCACGGATGGCAACAATGTTGTCTGCATTGATGCTTGTCGCCAGTCTCCTTTCATGAGGTTGATTTTCCACAGCTTCTCTTCATGCCGCAAATTTCTTAGCCCACTCATACACTCGAGTCTGTGAAAGTGTTTCTTCCTCAAACTGTGCGCGACACCGTCTCAAAATTTTGGAAGGTTTGGTGCCCTCTTTTGCGAGAAATTTGATTATGATGCTTTGCACAAAATGCATATGCACCTTTCGTCCACTCATGGCGTTATGAAGCAGCCCAGCTCTCCCCTGTCGTTCGCGCATGCAAACTCTTTCTCCAGACAGCCCCAACAACATCCTGGCAAAGCCCCACCTCACAATTATTACTAACAGCAGCGGTACATTCAAATTCCTGTTTATATTTTATCTGCTTTTGTATGTTTCTTGGAAAGGTAGATGCTACATACAGGAAAATCAAGGAAGCCTTTGGAGAAAAAAAGTATGAATATTAAGAGCACAGATGGAAAACCACTCCTAGGGAAAGAAGACAAGGCAGAAAGATGACAGGAACATATCCGAATGTATCAAGGGAAAGAAGTAGATGATATCGTTCTGGAACAAGAAAAGGCTGTTGATACTGATGAAATGGGAGACCTAATGTTGAGGTCATAATTCAAGAGAGCTTTCAGAGACATAAATAAGAGTAACGTAGCAAAGCAAAGTCATCTTCATACAGGCTATGAAGGACCTTGTTGGGGTGGAAGGTAAAGGTTTCACTACCCGCAACATCAGCACTTGGTGGGGTAGAGTGGTTAGCTCTTTGCCCAGCCACCCCCAGGAATTAACCTGGTACTCATTTTCTTGTTATGGGCTGAGTAAACCTCAGGGTCGTATGCACCTCTGGAAGTTAGAAATCTTGTTTATTAAATTTTTCGACTTTCTGACCGGAAATTAAACCCACGTCCTTCTGGATGAACCTAGTATGCTTTTACCGCCTCAGCCAGGCAGCCCAATAAATAGGAGCAAGGCACGTGTATTTGATGTCATACCCTCGGAATTACTGACCACCTTAGCAGAAACCAGGATGGCAAGATTATTCCATTTAGTGTGGAAGATGTATGATACATGTTGATTGCCATCCAAAGGTGGACAGAAGATATGGATATAGATTTCCATATGGAACCTGAGTTATTTGTCCTGAATGAGTAAAATGTTCAATAACGGACCCATTATATTGGTACAGTGAAACCTCGTTGAGACGTTTCTAAAGGGGAGAAGGAAAAAGAACATGTTAAGTGAGAAAACGTACTAATGAATATATGAATAAAAACTATCCCACAGGAATATGGAAACACTAGATACGATTTTTTCCGACATGAGGGCATTTTACGTTGTGTATCTGCGTGTACAATGAAAAATATAGGCCTATCTACCATTTCTTAAGATGAGAGGAAAGTATTAAAAGGTGTGAGAAACACGAGAGAACAAGTATGAAAACCTTTTCTCCTTGGGATTATAAGATAACAACTGCCGGTACACTGATGGGTGTGAAAAACACCAGACAACAAATATGAAAACATGCACAGGGGGCAGCAAAAATAAAGTATTATTGCGGATCACACTTTTTCTAAAAGAAATGTTAGTAGGTGCCTTTTATTTTCGAGCAGTGGGTATCACATTAAACATTATTTTCTGGTCACGCTCTTAGACAATGAATTGGACGTTACATTCGACCATATGCAACTGCGAGGAACGACTTTCACCACCATTTTGAATCGAACAAATCTTCGACCAATTTGAGCGATCGAAGGTGCAAGTTTCAACATTCGCTACCTCTGCGCACTTATGCAATTCCAAGACTAAGCTAGTCCAGTTTCTGACAGATTTTAATTTTGTCTTCATTAACTTATTAAGGAATATCACATTTTCCATAACTAGGCTATCACAAGACAAATATGCACCATGTTAGTCAATTTCCCACGATTATCGAGCTATAGGCTACCGTATCACATGACAAACATTAGCTACTCAGCACAAAATACGTACATTTCTACCTTCTGAATGGAATGTGAAATACAAGCACAAACAGGCTCACTCTGCAATCTCGCTGCTAACCGCCAAGCAAAACTGAACATTCCTGAGGCTAATGGCTTTCTCCCTGAAAGTGCAATTTATCCTTTGAAGTTCAGGAAGGCAGCTGTGGCTCTTACCCGAGTTGGAAATCTCATTTCTTTCAGAAGGGATGACAAATACAGTACATTTCCAGATCTAGGAAAAATGTTATCGTACTAAGCGATAATAGCGAAAATTCGTGACGCTACAAGTGAGGTATTTTTATGTAGATTTAATACGATGAGAATCAGGACTTCAAATTTACGACGTGCTTTAAGGAACACACGAACGAGGTTTCGCTGTATTATTAGACAGAATGTTACACCTATTACCGGGCGAGTTGGCCGTGCGGTTAGGAGCGCACGCCTGTGAGCTCGCATCCAGGAAATAGTGGTTTCGAACCCCACTGTCGGCAGCCCTGAAGATGGTTTTCCGTGGTTTCCCATTTTTACATCAGGGAATGCTAGGGCTGTACCTTAATTAAGGCCATGGCCACTTCCTTCCCATTCCTAGGCCTTTCCTGTCCCACCATTGCCATAAGCCCTATCTGTGTCGGTGTGACGTATAGCAAGTAGCAAAAAAGTTACACCTATTCCCAAGAAAGCAGATGCTGACAAGTGCAAAAACTACTGCACCATTAATTTAGCATCTCACACGTGCAATATTTTACCATGTATTATTTACAGAAGAATGGAAAGACAGGTTGGGAGAAGATCAGTTTGGGTTCAGAAGAAATGTAGAAACACATGAAGCAGTCTCGACTTTATTTCTGATCTTAGAAGATCAAATTGGGAAAGACAAGCCCACAAACATGGCGTTCATAGATCTTGAAAAGGCATTTGATAACGTTGATTGGACCAAGCAATTTGAGATTCTGAAGGTGGAAAGAAGTATTATCCACAATTTGTACAAAAATCAGTCTGAAGTGATAAGTCTCGAGGGCTATGAACAAGCAACAATCTGGAAGGGATTGAGACGAGGCTGCATTTTGTCCCCTCGTTTTCCGTGTTTCAGGCAGTATAGGAAATCAAAGTGGAATTTGGGAAGGGAATCACAATCCAAGGAGGGGATATTGAAATAGATTTATTGTTATTTTTTCTGAGTCTGCAAAAGATCTGGAGAAATTGCTGATTGGTATGAACATTGCTTTGGAGAAGGAGTACAAGAAGAGAGCAAAAGTAATGGAAATGTTCTCCGCAGTGTCATATCTGTCACCCTCGCTCGCCGAGATGCCAAGGTCAACAGGATAGCCACGTGTGAGCTGTGGGCTGTCGAAATCGTTGGTGTGTATTGCATTAAGTGAGCATTCAGACAGATTATTGAAATAGTGTAACAGGACACAAGCGGTAATGTTTACTACTGAAGAGAGAGCTTTTTTTGGTGGAATACGCTTTTCGCGAAGGCGATCGGTTTACAGAAAATGTAAAACTAAACTTTCAGGCTCTGTTTCATAATTCAAAGTGTCCAAACTGGGATACCATTCGGGATTTGATAAGTAAATTTTGTGTGACCGGCTCAGTTCACGATGCACCGAGAACAGGCAGGCCTACGGTTTTAACAGACGAAAAATTATTGATGACCTTACAGTGAATATAATTAATTATGTGCAGTCCATTACGCAAGACACTTTAGTGAAAGTCTTTGACAATATGTGTAGACGTGAAGTCTGTCTTCGAACATAAGGATAACACTTCCAGCAACTGTTATGAATTGATGTGATGAGTACAAAGTTTAGTGTTTTTTTTTTTTTAAATACAAGCAGCAGCAGCCACGCTGCCGACTTAACTGCTGATGCCGCCTCGCGCAGCAGCACGTAGGCGCTGCGGAGAACATTTCCTGGCGCCCTGTAGAAGAGATGATGGGCGAAGTAAGGAGGACATCAAATACAGATTAGCACAGCCAAGGATGGCTTTAAAAGAAATTTGCTCATTTTGAACGGTGATATACGAATTAGAAAGATGTTTTTGAAGACTTTTGTCTGGGGGAATTGCATAGAAATGAACACTTTTAGTACAGGATAGGGTGGTATGGAGGGTTGCATCAAACAAGTCTAACAACTGATGAAGACTACAACAAAAGAGAACCTAAATTTTTAAAATGCGTATTGGAAGAGCAGCAAAAGACAAATGAAAAATATTAATTTATTATTCCTGAATGAAGGCGCTTGTTGAGTAATGTTGTAAATTCAACTGTACAAGCTAAAACTTTTATGAAATTTAAACTGTATTGTGTGGTGTACATACTTCATTTTTGCACTTCAATGTCAGGCTTGAAAGTAAATGTGTCTAATAAAATTTTGTTCTATATCATTTTCCAGCTCACTCGACTGACAGTATGAATTTCGGTTACAAGGATACTTGTTTATAATAACACAATTTATCACATTCCTTGGATGTCATCATTACCAAGTACTTCTGTTCACGTATTTCTGTTAAATGTTTTTGTTAGGGAATAGTGGTATTTATGAACAGTTACCATTAAAAAGTTTCATCGACTGCTTAATAAAGGGAGTGAAAGGGAAACATTACACTGATTGATTCATCCACAGCCTGTTTCCAGTCATTAGACCGAATCAGGAATGGAATGACTGAAGCCGCCATCTAGTGGCGAAGTGGAAATTGTGCCAGCTGCTAAAGCCTGTTGCACTCCTGGGGCAATGATTAATGACTAACAAATGAAATGATAATGGAGAGTGTTGCTGGAATGAAAGATGACCGAGAACACTTGAGAACAACCTCTGCTTCGTCCAGCGTAAATCTCACATGGAGTGGCCAGGGTGTGAACTACGGAACCCAGTGTTGAAAGGCTAGTCCGCTGCCGCCTGAGCCACAAAGGCGTAAGATGTTTTACTATTTAAAAAATATTACAGTGAAAAAATTTCAGGGAATAACAAGGTATATTTCGTGTCATCTTCTTCATCCAGCTCCCGCTGGGTTGATGGCACCTTCCCCTCTTCCTCTATCCAACCCCCTTAGCTGTGTTCCAATCTAAGTTTCTTGTGATTATATTATTCTCGATCATTTTGAACCACCTTAGTCTGGGTTTTCCTCTTGCTCTTCCAACTTCTGTCTGGGTCTCCACCTTCTGTTTGAGCATCTTTCCGTCTTCCACCCTCTTAACATGTTCAACCCATCTAAGTTTATTCCCCTCCATTCTGTCCACTTCAATTTCCTTCCTGATATTCTTACTCTGTCCCTTGTCCGCTGCATATGTAAGTGTTAACCTCCTAACATAGCAATTATTTACAAAATTGTGATTCTTTTTTTTACCTATTTTTTGTTGTTGTTAAAATGGACCTTTTATTGAAAAACAGTGACAGTGGTAACAATGAAAGTAAATTTTGCCAACTTGACAATGAAATATAGCTGCTGAAAAGTTCCTGTTTTAAAATCCCGAGTTTGTTTTAACTTACATGTAAAATAAATAACACAGCACTGAACAAATGGCAAGTAAGGTAACATGACACCCAATATTATACAAGAAAGACATTGTTCATATGTTTGTGGCTGTATGAAATGCCCTAACACAAGGATCAACACAATGCTGCATCGCACTCCTTACGCATGTACTGGATTCCCTTCCTGCCTTCTTCCCTCTAGCATCGTGCACACAGAACTAGCAGACTCACTAAACTCAATGTCAAACTCTTCTTCACTCTCCATTTTCACCTAACAGATGAAGTACACTTAGATAGCAATAAATAGGGAAAGGCCACGAAAACGAGCTGCCTGAGTCACTGACATCCACTACGATTGAGTCAGACATCTTTTGGCAAAAATAGGAACCTGAAGTAGTAATTTTATAAATATCTGGCAGAAATACTGAAAAACGACAAGAAACAAGTATATTTGGGCCTTTAAATTAGCTACCGATCAGTGAGCAACATTCCCGATTATACTCGGGTTTTCGTTTTATTAAATATATAAAATCGTGAGTATAGTCGGGCTTTTATGCTAAGACGTTAAGCAGTAGTACATCTTATACACTTCATTGGTACTTCCTTCCTCCTCACCAAGTTTCTCACATTCTGTTGAATCCTTTTACTGATGTCCATGTCCAGCCCTGCATCCTGCATCAGTTTGCCTCCCAATTATTTGGAGCTTTCCACAATTTTAAGGTTTTGTCCCTTTATTTTTATAATTCGTTTCCCCCTAGTCAACACCATTGTCTTCCTCTTTTCCACGCTGATTACCACTCGACTGAGTTCGATAGCTGCAGTCTCTTAAGTGCGGCCAGTATCCAGTATTCGGGAGATAGTGGGTTCGAACCCCACTGTCGGCAGCCCTGAAAATGGTTTTCTGTGGTTTCCCATTTTCACACCAGGCAAATGCTGGGGCTGTACCTTAATTAAGGCCATGGCCGCTTCCTTCCCACTCCTAGACCTTTCCTGTCCCATCGTCGCCATAAGACCTATCTGTGTCGATGCGACGTAAAGCAAGTGCCAAAAAAAAAAAAAAAAAAAAAAGATTACCACTCGATATATCGAGGTGCCTTTGTATTTCCTCTCCGTTTGCTCCCTGTCCCCGTGTTTTATCTTTGTCTCTTTCACAATTTTATCCATAACCATTATGAGTAACAGTGAGTTGTAGTCCAGTTTCATTCCAAAACCACTCTGTCCTTCCCGCATGTGTCTGGACATTGCTACAACAATTTTTGTACATGGCTTGCACATATTCCATCATTTGTTTTCCAATTCCTTTCTGTTGCATTACTTTCCATAGTCCTCCCCCATAGCTGCCGTCCTCGGGGGCCCAGGTTCAATTCCCGGTGCTGCCAGAAATTTAAGAATGGTAAGCAGGCTGGTATGTGGTTCAAATGGTGAATGCAGCTCACCTCCAGCCTGAAAAGAACTGTACCACCTCAGGATGAGGACACGATTTCACTTTGTCTGACTTGTTGGCTGAATGGTCAGCGTACTGGCCTTGGGTTCACAGGGTCCCAGGTTCAATTCCCGGCCGGTTCAAGGATTTTAACCTTCATTGGTTAATTCCAGTGGCTCGGGGGCTGGGTGTTGGTGCTGTCCCCAACATCCCTGCAACTCACACCACACATAACATCATCCTCCACCACAATAACACGCAGTTACCTACACATGGCAGATGCTGCCCACCCTCATCAGAGGGTCTGCCTTACAAGGACTGCACTCGGCTAGAAATAGCCACATGAACTTGTTTATTACTTTCCATACCTTTTTTCTGGGTACACAATCATATGCCTTTTCTAAATCAAGGTATGTCATCACCAATCCCTTCCATATTCCCAGTGATTTTTCCATTCACACTTAAACCACATTCACACTTTTTTTGCCGTATGATATGCATGGAAGCAAGGAACACTACACTCTCGGTGCACTCATATATCTTGATTTCCTTCTTGTCTTCTTCACCTTTGCACTGTGACCGGATGTTGACTGGATTTCTGAATAGTAAAATTCATGTTATGTGCCATATTGTGGCATCGGGGTTTTAAGTTTATTTACTGCATACTGTTAGGATGCCCGCATATTCTTGGGTTTTTGAGATTTCAATCTCTTATTTATTTGTTTCAGAGGACTGTAATCCCAATGCTCGGACTCATGAGGGCTATACCCCATTGTATCTTGCCTGCAAGCACCAGAACAAAACGTCTTTGATTACGCTACTTGCCAACTATGGAGCTGATGTTAATTTAGCTGACTGTGAGGACCTCACTCCACTGCACGTAGGTACTGTGTATATTTTGAGCTAGTTCCCAGCATATCTGTAAGATTTAGAAAACTAGTTGCTATGTTGTACATGAAGAGGTTGAGGCATCCTTAGGACAAGGGAGGTCATCACTGGAGAGAAATGGTCTCAGGATCAGCTGTTCTACAACTTTGCAGAGCCATGTCTTCCTAGCTGGCGAACTACTACGACTGGCACGTTCGAGTATCTTGGGTGTGTCATTATCGCGAGAGTATTTTTCCTCGTACTACAGCAATGAGGAAGCTGTATTGTCACGGATTTCATGAAATTGAAATGCTCTTTTATATATTTTCCATTTCTCCTGCCAACATGAAAAAAATAAGTTTTGATACTTAAGACTCTGTGTTAGAAAACATTTTTTGAATGGTGACATCTACACCGTTAACAGCCAACATAATTTTGTATATTCTCGGCATATGTGCTCGGTTTCTGTTTATCTGCGATTTACTAATGAGTTGCCTGCGCTGACTATTACTTCTGTTGCATGCTTTTGCTGCAAATTACCAGGCAATTGGCCGCGCCGTTAAGGCTGTGCAGCTGTGAGCTTGTATCCGGGAGATAATGGGTTCAAACACCACTGAAGATGGTTTTCTGTGGTTTCCCATTTTCACACCAGGCAAAGTCCACGGCTGCTTCCTTCCCACTCCTAGGCCTTTCCTTTCCCATCGTCGCCATAAGGCCTATCTGTGTCGGTGCGACGTAGAGCAAATTGTAAAAAAAAAAAAAAAAAAATTGCTGCAAATTTATGTTGTGCAGTACATGCATTTATTTAGATAAAGCTAAGATCAGCATAAACCAAAATAATAATAATAATAAGTTGTGTAAATGTTAGACCAATGAAGAGCTGATTGATCGTGGGGAAAGATGATCTGCAGCGAATCAGTATTACCGAAAGTACTACACAGAAGACTTTTCATGCCTAGGACCATAGAAAATTTCACTGAAACACATGTTCTGTGGAACATGCAAATGTGATTTTTCAATTGAACATGATGATTGCCCATGCTATGAGAAATTAAAAAACAAAACAAACAAAAGGATCGAAGGGCAGAGCAAGATGCTCTTGTCTTTTTTATGACAAAAAATGACAGTAATAATGTTGTACAGACTGAATGTTTTTTTCACATGGTTTTTAGTTGAACACAATCTTCTCGTGTCTGCAGGGCCCTGTTTCATTAAAATAACTAATAATATTAGAACTCATAAAAATAATTATTAGACAACCGAATTCTGTTTCATAAAGATTTACACATGACTAATAAAATATCTTCACTCATATTATTTCATTAGTCATCTGATACAAATGGAGGTTAGAATCGGTCTGTTGCATATGTTCTTGGTTTGTGTCTGTTCCTAGCAGTAGGCTAGTGCTTGACTACACATTATGTTCGATAAGCTCACTTGGTATTTTCATTGTTGTGACTTTGATTCATATGAGAATGGATAAAAGAAGTGAAAATAATATGAGAGAAGAATGTTTCTTTGCAAAAAGTGATTGAACTAAAGCGTCAACTATTCGCAGCCTTTGCACACTATAACCCTCTTTGTTCATTTTACTTTTTTTTATTATGTGCTCTTAAAAATCTCTGTTGAGATGGACCAGCAAAATCTTGGTTTACTACCCCATGTGGGTGGGGGCAGGAGAATAACACCCACGGTATGCCCTGCTTGTTGTAAGAGGCAACTAAAAGGGCGCCCAGGGGCTCTCAATTTGGGAGTGTGGGTTGGTGACCACGGGGCCCTTCCCTGAGTCCTGGCATTGCTTCCACTTGCCTAGTTGTACTTCTTCTTAAAACAATAATCATCACCACTGTCTCTGTATACTAGTGGTATAAGCCAAGATTTTAAAGAATAGCTGGAGTCTCCGAGCAGAACTGCACTAGGGAAACACAATGATACTGTGTATCACTACCAACCCGTGCAGTGCAATGTGAAGCTGCTGTTTTGAGGTTGCAGTTCATTCCTTGCAGTGGAACATTCTGTTACTAATCCTATCGAGCAAATACTCAAAAGTTCTGTAATCTAACCTAAATCTCATTGTATTCATGTGTGTGTTATATACCAGTACAGGCTGTGTTTGGCCTAACATTTATTGAATGGCGAATAGCTACACTTGTTCCTCATCACTATTTGAATCACAATCAACCATTTCACTGATCACGATTTTATGCCAAAATATTAAAATATTACACGCTTTGGTTTCAAAATACACTCATGGAAATAGTCCCAGTAATATGAGTAACTTTTGTTAGTCATGTTGTCTGTGTAACAATTAAATAATATTATTAGGAATATCTACTAATAAAGTTGACTCATAAACTAATTACTAATATTATTAGCTAATAACTCTATGAAACATAATACTAATATTATTAGTTAATATTATTGGTTTCTTGCTAATAATATTAGTGAAAGATGTTTTATGAAACAGGGCCCAGAAGACCATGACACTACCGTTGAGGGTTGGCATCTCTGAATAATGACGTAGAGTATCACATCAGTGTTGACTGGATGAAATGACGATCGTCGAAGGGTATCTTGTGCTTCAGATGGATGTCATTCAGACCTGCCATAATGTATGGCTCCAAAGATGTAAATGCTGTGGGTGTTACTCTGAATGATGGACTGCGTGATGACCACGTGCGAGGATCCTTCGGTATCACTGCTATCGGTGGGAAACTGGAGGGGAGACAACACTGCTGGTACAATCATGTCATGCGGCGTATAGAAAGCTCTTGCCCTTGTTGAATCAAGGAGAAGCCAAAGACGCCCAGGAGCAGCATGGTGGCATACAGCTAAACCACCTTTGGGAAGAAGAATACCCTTGCTGAGCTAAGTGGTTCAGACAATTGAGGCGCTGGCCTTCTGACCCCAACTTGGCAGGTTCGATCCTGGCCCAGTCTGGTGGTATTTGAAGGTGCTGAAATGTGTCACCAAGCTCGATAGCTGCAGTCGCTGAAGTGCGGCCAGTATCCGGTATTCGGGAGATAGTAGGTTCGAACCCCACTGTCGGCAGCCCTGAAGATGGTTTTCTGTAGTTTCCCATTTTCACACCAGGCAAATGCTGGAGCTGTACCTTAATTTAAGGCCACGGCCGCTTCCTTCCCACTCCCAGCCCTTCCCTGTCCCATCATCGCCATAAGACCTATCTGTGTCGATGCGACGTAAAGCAACTAGAAATGTGTCAGCCTCGTGTCGGTAGATTTACTGGCACATAAAATAACTCCTGCTGGACAAAATTCTGGCACGTCAGCATCTCCGAAAACCATCAGAAAAGTAGTTAGTGGAACGTAAAAACAAATATTATTAAAACACTGCAGTGGCCCAGGTACAGAAAAGCTGACTCTGAGTGATACTTGAGAGTGCAGGCACATATTCGGCCAGGGAGCAGAAGAAGAAAGAAGAGTTGATATATTACCGTCTGCTCCTTGGCTCAATTTTTAGTGTAGTGGCCTTCAGTTCAGAGGTTTGTGGATTCTGCATGAGATTTTAGCTGTATCTGGTTAATTCCTCTGACCTCAGAGACTGAGTGTTGGTCTGTTTAATGCATACATTCATTCATTCATTCATTTATTTAGCTTCCATAGACTGTACAGTTACATATTTTGAAATATGCCAACAGTAGAGGAGTTGTCGAGTGATTTTCTAATACTAACAATAATGTATGCACAATAATGAACATTTTGAAAAAGAAGAAAAAGAAAAAACAGAAGCACCTCAATGTTAGGACAGCACATCTTAATCTTTTAAATAATAAATAATATTAATAACCAATATTTACAAGACAAAATAAAAATATGTTGGTGTGGTGTTAATAATATGTACATAATCAATGTGACATTATCATATTTTAAAGGCTATACACTAGATATTACGAACATTTACAAAATAATAAGTAATAGCATCATTACGAGCACTTCATCATGTATTGTTCTGTACTGTAGAAGCAGCTACTCAGCAGGAGATTTTTTAAAGCTGTAGAAAATGAACTGACGGGACTAATATCTTTAATCTTATTTGGAAGCTTATTATACAATCTAATTCCAACAGAGTCTACATGTCTCAGGCCAATGGTTTTACTCTTGTGCTGGATCAAAATAATATTTCTTGTTTGCGTCTGGTAACTGTGATTGTCAAAATTCTTTCTGAAGTGATCAATATTTTTTTTCACGTGTAGAATGCATTGCATGATGTAAATGCTTGGTACTGGGAGTATACTTAGTTTCTTAAATAATGGTCTGCAATGATCTAATGTGTTTCGTCTCTATATAATTCTGATAGCTCGTTTCTGTATTCGAAAAATAGCATCAAGATTTGATTTGTAGCAGCCCCAGAGACCAATAGCATACCGTATTTACTCGTGTATTAGACCCCTTATTTTCCCACTTTTACAGCCAAAATTAGTAAGGGGGGGGGGGTCCAATATGCGATAACCTCAAAATTTTGTGCAGTGAACACATGCCTCCTAGGCTATAAAGAGCTATAAATTGTACGTGTAAACATTCTATACTATTATTTAACGAACTAAGAATATATTTAAGTTATACTGGCTGTTTTCATCGGAAGGCAGTATATCTAAAGGTAAAAAGACAATAAATGGTGAACACGACTTTTAGACCTACGGTACATATAAAAGTCCGTTTTAGTTACTCATATTACGTCATTCCTTACATCTCATTAATTTCTCTGGTGAGGTTGACGTCAGGAAGGGCATACGGCCGTAAAACCTCGCTACGAAGATTCGTCTCACTTCATACTCGACTCTTTAGAACAAAGGGATAAGGGTATCGTGTTAATCATATACAGTAGAAGTCTGCTATAGCGAGTACAGCATATAACAAGAACTCCGTTGTAGCGACGACTTTTTTCTGTCCCTTCAAAATTCCTATATTAAACTGTGTGTCGTCCTTCAGTTACAGCGAGCGCCCTATCACTGGCGCATCCGTTATTATGAGCGATTAAGCACACGCAATTTTTTACGTTACCGATATTTATGCACCCCAGCAATGATACTGCATGCGATCGATTACCTTCGGCATCGTTTCCTCGCTATGTGCACTAGCGATTCCTCTCGTCGACATTCGAAGGCGATCAAGAAGTAAGTATAAATAACCACCTAATCAATACTTTATTATTGCCTCAGGCAAAATTGAATAAAATTAAAACTTACAGGACATGTTTCGACCACTTACTGGTCCTCTTCAGCTGTATAAATAAAGAACTGAAAAGAAAAAACATTATGACAATAAGCACAAATAAAAGTTCTTTGGAGACTCCTTTGATAAAAATGGAGGTCATCAGAATAGGACATCTTGCCTCTCGTTCTTGTTTGGAAAAGATGTTTATTCTGCGCTGTCTAGAGGGTCTGTCTTTGAGCGCGACCTGGTGAAGTAACGATGTGATACAGTTTGACAGTTTGTGGTAAGCTCTGGAGAGAAGGGAAGTAGAGTTTTATCGTCATCTAAAATAACATGTGAGGGAGAAGGGAGATTGGGCTGTGCTTCTGCGATGTCGTGTTTGATTATATCTCTTGTTCGTCTAGTCTGTTTCATGTCTACCCATTCTAAATATTTGCTAATATTCTCGTATGTCCGACTCGTTGGCTGAATGGTCAGCGTACTGGCCTTCGGTTCAGAGGGTCCCGGGTTCGATTCCCGGCCGGGTCGGGGATTTTAACCTTCATTGGTTAATTCCAATGGCCCAGGGGCTGGGTGTTTGTGCTGTCCCCAACATCCCTGCAACTCACACACCACACATAACACTATCCTCCACCACAATAACACGCAGTTACCTTCACATGGCAGATGCCGCCCACCCTCATCGGAGGGTCTGCCTTACAAGGGCTGCACTCGGCTAGAAATAGCCACACGAAATTATTATTATTATATTCTCGTATAAGATGTTTTTATCCTCGTTGTTTTCGTTGAGATTCTCTTCACCGTTTTCCAATTTATCAAGAACGATGTGGATGTTTTTCAGGTTGTTCATAAGATTTCCTTTATTTATCATACAGATAATTTGAAGGTCCTGTTTTATATTGGTGAATTTGTGGTTGGACTCTTTCATATGGGATTCCATGGCAGAGAATCTTTTGTATCTTTCAGCATTGACGTGTTCTTGATATCTAATTGAGAAGTTCCTTCCAGATTGTCCCACGTAAGTTTTTTTACATTGAGCACAAGTCAGCTTATAAATACCTGATTCCTGGAATTCGTCATCTTTAAGTTTATTAGCTTTATTGTGACTATAGAATCTATATTTTGTGTTGTTGTTTGTAGAGAAGGCTACTTTGGTATTGTGTTTCTTGAATAAGTTGGTGATTTTGTAAATCTTCGGGTTATTAAAGGTGAATTTTACATATCCTTTTTCTTTTTTCTGAATGCTGTTTAAGTTTAATTTACCGGGCGAGTTGGCCGTGTGCGTAGAGGCGCGCGGATGTGAGCTTGCATCCGGGAGATAGTAGGTTCGAATCCCACTATCGGCAGCCCTGAAGATGGATTTCCGTGGTTTCCCATTTTCACACCAGGCGAATGCTGGGGCTGTACCTTAAATAAGGCCACGGCCGCTTCCTTCCAACTCCTAGGCCTTTCCTATCCCATCGTCGCCATAAGACCTATCTGTGTCGGTGCGACGTGAAGCCCCTAGCAAAAAAAAAAAGTTTAATTTGTTGTTGGTATATGCATTTAGTGATGATTTTATTGATGAATTTCAAACTGAAACCATTATGTAGAGCCTGTTGACGAATGAAAGAAAGTTCCTTTTCTCTGTCTGTTTCTGTTAGCGGAATTTCAAAGGCTCCAAAGAGTTCTGCATTGCTATTAAAGATTTCAAGTTAACTTCATCTCATGTAACAAGTTCCTTCGACATCAAGGACATGTACACGAACATTCCTAATAAGAACACCATTGAGATTATAAAGATGAATTTATTAGTTCACAAACGTATCAGTATACATGAAATAGAAAACTTCATTACTATCTTGGAATTCGTTTTGAACCACAATTTCTTCTCTTTTAATAATAAAACATATCAGCAAGATGGACTTCCAATGGGAGCGCCAGCTTCTGGAATTTTAGCTAACATTTACCTCGACTATTTGGAACACACTCAGATAGTAGGTCACATTAAAGGACTCGATCTCTGGCTTCGATATGTTGATGATACCTATTCCATAATTAACAAGGAAATAAATGACAGTCACAGCATCCTTAATACTTTGAATAATTTAGACCCAAACATAAAATTTACAGCTGAAGAAGAAGAGAAAGGCATACTCAATTTTCTGGATATCCAAACAATTCGTTAAGACAACCATTTCCAATTTAAAATATACAGGAAACCCACTTTTACCCCGACCACAATCAAAAGTGATTCTTTACATCCCATCTCGCAAAAGAAATCTGCTTATTATAGTTTCGTCAACAGAGCCTGTGAAATTCCGCTAACAGAAACAGACAGAAAAAAGAAACTTTCTTTCATTCGTCAACAGGCTCTACATAATGGTTTCAGTTTGAAATTCATCAATAAAATCATCACTAAATGCAAATACCAACAACAAATTAAACTTAAACAGAATTCAGAAAAAGGAAAAGGATATGTAAAATTCACCTTTAATAACCCGAAGATTATAATACCAATATAAATGGTCTGTTATTGGACATTATAAATTTTCCAGCTAACTCATTCTTGCTTGCCAGCACTTCGCCCTCGTGTGCTAGGGTGGGCTCATCAGTTGGTACCTAGCACGCCTACCAATACGCTGGCTAGTGCATACCGTGAAGGCCACTGTGTAGGCTAACTGGAGCCACCGGCAGTGCCAATGCACTGAGAGACTTTGTCTCATTACCAAAAATTGATGCCTGCTTGGCCATCAGATGATATAGATGTTGATTCCCATAGGGAATCTGAAATATTTGTCCTGAATGAGTAAATTTATAATACCAATATAAATGGTCCATTATTGGACATTATAAATTTTCCAGCTAACTCATTCTTGCTTGCCAGCACTTCACCCTCGTGTGCTAGGGTGGGCTCATCAGTTGGTACCTAGCACGCCTACCAATACGCTGGCTAGTGCATACCGTGAAGGCCACTGCGTAGGCTAACTGGAGCCACCGGCAGTGCCAATGCACTGAGAGACTTTGTCTCATTACCAAAAATTGATGCCTGCTTGGCCATCAGATGATATAGATGTTGATTCCCATAGGGAATCTGAAATATTTGTCCTGAATGAGTAAATTTATAATACCAATATACACTGACTGACAGAGCAAATGCAACACCAAGAAGGAGTGGTCAGAACTTTATGCCAATTGCAGGGTAGACTGACGTCACTGAGGTATGCTCATGATGTGAAATGCGCCGCTGTGCTGCGCACGTAGTGAACGATAAATGGGACACGGCTTTGGCGAATGGCCCACTTCGTACCATGATTTCTCAGCCGACAGTCATTGTAGAACGTGTTGTCGTGTGCCACAGGACACGTGTATAGCTAAGAATGCCAGGCCGCCGTCAACGGAGGCATTTCCAGCAGACAGACGACTTTACGAGGGGTATGGTGATCGGGCTGAGAAGGGCAGGTTGGTCGCTTCGTCAAATCGCAGCCGATACCCATAGGGATGTGTCCACGGTGCAGCGCCTGCGGCGAAGATGGTTGGCGCAGGGACATGTGGCACATGCGAGGGGTCCAGGCGCAGTCCGAGTCACGTCAGCACGCGAGGATCGGCGCATCCGCCGCCAAGCGGTGGCAGCCCCGCACGCCACGTCTACCGCCATTCTTCAGCATGTGCAGGACACCCTGGCTGTTCCAATATCGACCAGAACAATTTCCCGTCGATTGGTTGAAGGAGGCCTGCACTCCCGGCGTCTGCTCAGAAGACTACCATTGACTCCACAGCATAGACGTGCACGCCTGGCATGGTGCCGGGCTAGAGCGACTTGGATGAGGGAATGGAGGAACGTCGTGTTCTCGATGAGTCACGCTTCTGTTCTGTCAGTGATAGTCACCGCAGACGAGTGTGGCGTCGGCGTGGAGAAAGGTCAAATCCGGCAGTAACTGTGGAGCGCCCTACCGCTAGACAACGCGGCATCATGGTTTGGGGCACTATTGCGTATGATTCCACGTCACCTCTAGTGCGTATTCAAGGCACGTTAAATGCCCACCACTACGTGCAGCATGTGCTGCGGCCGGTAGCATTCCTGTACCTTCAGGGGCTGCCCAATGCTCTGTTTCAGCAGGATAATGCCCGCCCACACACTGCTCGCATCTCCCAACAGGCTCTACGAGGTGTACAGATGCTTCCGTGGCCAGCGTACTCTCCGGATCTCTCACCAATCGAACACGTGTGGGATCTCATTGGACGCCGTTTGCAAACTCTGCCCCAACCTCGTACGGACGACTAACTGTGGCAAATGGTTGACAGAGAATGGAGAACCATCCCTCAGGACACCATCCGCACTCTTATTGACTCTGTACCTCGATGTGTTTCTGCGTGCATCGCCGCTCGCGGTGGTCCTACATCCTACTGAGTCGATGCCGTGCGCATTGTGTAACCTGCATATCGGTTTGAAATAAACATCAATTATTCGTCCGTGCCGTCTCTGTTTTTTCCCCAACTTTCATCCCTTTCGAACCACTCCTTCTTGGTGTTGCATTTGCTCTGTCAGTCAGTGTAAATGGTCCCTTATTGGACATTATAAATTTTCCAGCTAACTCATTCTTGCTTGCCAGCATTTCGCCCTCGTGTGCTAGGGTGGGCTCATCAGTTGGTACCTAGCACGCCTACCAATACGCTGGCTAGTGCATACCGTGAAGGCCACTGCGTAGGCTAACTGGAGCCACCGGCAGTGCCAATGCACTGAGAGACTTTGTCTCATTACCAAAATTTGATGCCTGCTTGGCCATCAGATGATATAGATGTTGATTCCCATAGGGAATCTAAAATATTTGTCCTGAATGAGTAAATTTATAATACCATTATAAATGGTCCGTTATTGGACATTATAAATTTTCCAGCTAACTCATTCTTGCTTGCCAGCACTTCGCCCTCGTGTGCTAGGGTGGGCTCATCAGTTGGTACCTAGCACGCCTACCAATACGCTGGCTAGTGCATACCGTGAAGGCCACTGCGTAGGCTAACTAGAGCCACCGGCAGTGCCAATGCACTGAGAGACTTTGACTCATTACCAAAAATTGATGCCTGCTTGGCCATCAGATGATATAGATGTTGATTCCCATAGGGAATCTGAAATATTTGTCCTGAATGAGTAAATTTATAATACCAATATAAATGGTCCGTTATTGGACATTATAAATTTTCCAGCTAACCCATTCTTGCTTGCCAGCATTTCGCCCTCGTGTGCTAGGGTGGGCTCATCAGTTGGTACCTAGCACGCCTACCAATACGCTGGCTAGTGCATACCGTGAAGGCCACTGCGTAGGCTAACTGGAGCCACCGGCAGTGCCAGTGCACTGAGAGACTTTGTCTCATTACCAAAAATTGATGCCTGCTTGGCCATCAGATGATATAGATGTTGATTCCCATAGGGAATCTGAAATATTTGTCCTGAATGAGTAAATTTATAATACCAATATAAATGGTATTGGTAGGCGTGCTAGGTACCAACTGATGAGCCCACCCTAGCACACGAGGGCGAAATGCTGGCAAGCAAGAATGAGTTAGCTGGAAAATTTATAATGTCCAATAACGGACCATTTATATTGGTATTATAAATTTACTCATTCAGGACAAATACACTGACTGACAGAGCAAATGCAACACCAAGAAGGAGTGGTTCGAAAGGGATGAAAGTTGGGGAAAAAACAGAGACGGCACGGACGAATAATTGATGTTTATTTCAAACCGATATGCAGGTTACACAATGCGCACGGCATCGACTCAGTAGGATGTAGGACCACCGCGAGCGGCGATGCACGCAGAAACACGTCGAGGTACAGAGTCAATAAGAGTGCGGATGGTGTCCTGAGGGATGGTTCTCCATTCTCTGTCAACCATTTGCCACAGTTGGTCGTCCGTACGAGGCTGGGGCAGAGTTTGCAAACGGCGTCCAATGAGATCCCACACGTGTTCGATTGGTGAGAGATCCGGAGAGTACGCTGGCCACGGAAGCATCTGTACACCTCGTAGAGCCTGTTTGGAGATGCGAGCAGTGTGTGGGCGGGCATTATCCTGCTGAAACAGAGCATTGGGCAGCCCCTGAAGGTACGGGAGTGCCACCGGCCGCAGCACATGCTGCACGTAGCGGTGGGCATTTAACGTGCCTTGAATACGCACTAGAGGTGACGTGGAATCATACGCAATAGCGCCCCAAACCATGATGCCGCGTTCTCTAGCGGTAGGGCGCTCCACATTTACTGCCGGATTTGACCTTTATCCACGCCGACGCCACACTCGTCTGCGGTGACTATCACTGAGAGAACAGAAGCGTGACTTATCGGAGAACACGACGTTCCTCCATTCCCTCATCCAAGTCGCTCTAGCCCGGCACCATGCCAGGCGTGCACGTCTATGGTGTGGAGTCAATGGTAGTCTTCTGAGCGGACGCCGGGAGTGCAGGCCTCCTTCAACCAATCGACGGGAAATTGTTCTGGTCGATATTGGAACAGCCAGGGTGTCTTGCACATGCTGAAGAATGGCGGTTGACGTGGCGTGCGGGGCTGCCACCGCTTGGCGGCGGATGCGCCGATCCTCGCGTGCTGACGTCACTCGGGCTGCGCCTGGACCCCTCGCACGTGCCACATGTCCCTGCGCCAACCATCTTCGCCACAGGCGCTGCACCGTGGACACATCCCTATGGGTATCGGCTGCGATTTGACGAAGCGACCAACCTGCCCTTCTCAGCCCGATCACCATACCCCTCGAAAAGTCGTCTGTCTGCTGGAAATGCCTCCGTTGACGGCGGCCTGGCATTCTTAGCTATACACGTGTCCTGTGGCACACGACAACACGTTCTACAATGACTGTCGGCTGAGAAATCACGGTACGAAGTGGGCCATTCGCCAACGCCGTGTCCCATTTATCGTTCGCTACGTGCGCAGCACAGCGGCGCATTTCACATCATGAGCATACCTCAGTGACGTCAGTCTACCCTGCAATTGGCATAAAGTTCTGACCACTCCTTCTTGGTGTTGCATTTGCTCTGTCAGTCAGTGTATTTCAGATTCCCTATGGGAATCAACATCTATATAACCCGAAGATTTACGAAATCACCAACTTATTCAAGAAACACCATACCAAAGTAGCCTTCTCTACAAACAACAACACGAAACATAGATTCTTTAGTCACAATAAAGCTAATAAACTTAAAGATGACGAATTCCACGAATCGGGTATTTATAAGCTGACTTGTGCTCAATGTAAAAAAACTTACGTGGGACAATCTGGAAGGAACTTCTCAATTAGATATCAAGAACACGTCAATGCTGAAAGATACAAAAGATTCTCTGCCATGGGATCCCATATGAAAGAGTCCAACCACAAATTCACCAATATAAAACAGAACCTTCAAATTATCTGAATGATAAATAAAGGAAATCTTATGAACAACCTGGAAAACATCCACATCGTTCTTGATAAATTGGAAAGCGGTGAAGAAAATCTCAATGAAAACAAGCATAAAAACATCTTATACGAGAATATTAGCAAATACTTAGAATGGGTAGACATGAAACAGACTAGACGAACAAGAGATATAATCAAACACGACATCGCAGAAGCACAGCCCAATCTCCCTCCTCCCTCACATGTTATTTTAGATGACGATAAAACTCTACTTCCCTTCTCTCCAGAGCTTACCACGAACTGTCAAACTGTATCACATCGTTACTTCACCAGGTAATACCAATATAATGGTCCGTTATTGGACATTATATTTTTTCCAGCTAACTCATTCTTGGTTGCCTGCTTTTCGCCCTCGTGTGCTAAGTTAGGCTCGTCAGTTGGGACTTAGCACACCACCCAAGACGCAAGGCTAGTGCATACCGTGGAGGCCACTGCATAGGCTACTTGAAGCCACCAGCAGTGCCAATGCACTATGAGAGCTATGTCTCATTTCCAAAAATTGATGCCTGCCTGGCCATCAAATGATGTAGATGTTGATTCCCAAAGGGAACCTAAGATATTTGTCCTGAATGAGTAAATTTATAATACCAATATAATGGTCCGTTATTTCACATTATAAATTTTCCAGCTAACTCATTCTTGGTTACAATAGAGTAAAATAATATATTATTATTCTTCGTCAATTGGAAGAGTTATTATTTTTAATATATCTCTACTCAAATTCCCACATGGTATGTACCTTTAAAAAGACTGTACTTGTGTTTACATTGTTTATGTTTTTCTTCGATATTTACGCTTTAATTTACTTCAGGCTGATGATGACCTATTACTAGGTCGAAACTAGTCCCTATGTAATTTTCATTTTGTATTGAAAAGGTGGACCAATAATAATATATTATTTTACTCTATTGTAATCACAGTTCAATACGGATCTATCATTATGAAACTTATTTCATTCTTGGTTGCCTGCGTTTCGCCCTCGTGTGCTAAGTTAGGCTCGTCAGTTGGGACTTAGCACACCACCCAAGACGCAAGGCTAGTGCTTCAAGTAGCCTATGCAGTGGCCTCCACGGTATGCAAAGAGATGGACAGGCTTCTAGAAAAGTTTGACACTGCATGTTTTATCGAGTCTCCAATAACCTATTTACAAATTAATAGAATGTTCTATACAACTCTAGTGACAAAGATGCGTTCTTCTAGACTATTACCCAGTGTTCCACAACATTACATTGGATTTATACATCATATTTACAGGTAATAATAAATTATATACTATTACATACCTGCCAATGTTCCCCATTTAGGCGGGAGACTCCCGATTTTCGACAGTTTTTCCCGCCATCCGATTACTCTGTTATTTCTCCCGATTTTTGTTGTTGTTGTTTCTTTTTGTGAACTTTAAAAATATGTTTTCAAATTCCACCATTTCAGCTTTCTACGCAAGTGGCTGGAAGTACTTCGTTCATTGCCGCTTTCATACGAAATATCAACGCTTATTAATACGAGAAATGCACGCAAATATGCGATGTTTATTGAAACCTATATATCGACTCGTATATCGATTGTCATTCTCTCGTTCTTGCGTAAAATCCTCCACGACTACTAACCGGCCTTAAATTCCTGAACTTCAGAGGATAAGTTGCAAGCCGTTAGCCTCAGGAATGTTCAGAATAACACAATGAGCCTGTTTGTGTTTGTATTATTTTCACATTCCATTCAGAAGTTAGAAATGTATTTTTTGTTTGGTTGTACAGTGAGAGGTAGCAAATATTTATCATGCGGTAGCCTACATCTGGAACACAATTTTGTGAAGTTGACTAGCGTGGTGCATATTTGTCTTGTGATAGCCTAATTATGGATACGGAAAAGGTCGTGAAATTCCTTACTAATGAAGACAAAATTGAAGTTTGTCGGCAAGTTGACTGTCACCTACATCTTTAAGCGCGCAGAGTTGACGAAATGTTGAAACCCGCACCTTCCATTTCAACTCGGATCATTCAGATTTCTATAGAACACTTTCCCGCCTTGTCAATACTTTACATATTTTATTATACCTAATTACAATTTCAAGCTTTATATATAATTGTTCTGTTGATAAGTATTTTTGTACCAATGTACCAAGTCCTAAGATTATTGATGTTTTGGCACCGCTGAAGAATCGATCTTGATTGGTCAAGGTTTAGTTTGATTCAAAATTTCGGCCAAAGTCATTCTGTTGCAGTCACACATGACCATGTCTAACCTCCAATTCATTGTCTAAGTGTGTGACCAGAAAAATTATGTGTAATAACCCACTGGTCCGAAGCTTTATCTGACCCCATAATAATTAAGAGGGGAATTCATCAAGGCAGTATTATTCGACCTTTATGTTTTCTTATATATATAAATGATATTGAGTAAACAAGTGAAATCAGTGATAAGGCTTTTTGCGGATGATGTTATTCTGTACAGAGTAATAAATAAGTTACAAGATTTTGAGCGACTGCAACATGACCTCAATAATGTTGTGAGATGGACAGCAGGCAGTGGTATGTTGATAAACGGGGGTTAAAAGTCAGGTTGTGAGTTTCACAAATAGGAAAAGTCCTCTCGGTTTTAATTACTGCGTTGATGGGGTGGAAGTTCCTTTTGGGGATCATTGTCAGTATCTAGGTGTTAATACAAGGAAAGATCTTCATTGGGGTAATCACATAAATGAGATTGTAAATAAAGGGTACAGATCTCTGCACATGGTTATGAGGGTGTTTAGGGGTTGTAGTAAGGATGTAAAGGAGAGGGCATATAAGTCTCTGGTAAGACCCCAGCTAAAGTATGGTTCCATTGTATGGGACCCTCACCAGGATTACCTGATTCAAGAACTGGAAAAACTCCAAAGAAAAGCAGCTAGATTTGTTCTGGGTGATTTCCAACAAAGGAGTAGCGTTACAAAAATGTTGCCAGTATCCGGTATTCGGGAGATAGTGGGTTCGAACCCCACTGTCGGCAGCCCTGAAGATGGTTTTCTGTGGTTTCCCATTTTCACACCAGGCAAATGCTGGGGCTGTACCTTAATTAAGGCCACGGCCGCTTCCTTCCCACTCCTAGCCCTTTCCTGTCCCATCGTCGCGATAAGACCTAACTCTATCGATGCGACGTAAAGCAACTAGCAAAAAAAAAAAAATTTGCAAAATTTAGGCTGGGAAGACTTGGGAGAAAGGAGACGAGCTGCTCGACTAAATGGTATGTAAATACAAAGTATGTTACAAGTGTTTATTTATATATCCACCTATTCAATACAAAGATATCTTTTTAGAAATTAAATATTATTATAAAATGTTAAGGGACATGTTTTGCCCATATTAAGGGCATCATCAGCCTCAAATTCAAACCTGTATGGTGAAAAATCAGGATCCTGATTGCTCTTACAAGCCATAAAAAGAGGATATCATTATAGGTGTCAGTCTAAACATACAAAATATTAAAATGTCCTTGGCTAAAATTGCAGTATCAAGCTGCATGTCATAAGTTCACATGAATATACTTTCCGGAGTGTTGAAAAACTTGTTGGGGTAGGGCAGTAAACAGCTCAGTCTTTATAATTGAACAGAAATGTGCCTCCTTGAAGATGATAAGAAAAAGCAAAGCTGATACACTGTTACAGATGTCAATATCGTATGTTGTGATAAGACAACAGATCTCTTAAATGGCTGTTCAGCTGCCTATAGTCTATTTAACTGGCTGAAGGAGTGAAAGTCGAATGTGTTATGATAAGATAACAGTCTTCCTTACGTAATTGTGGGAGCAAGGAAAAAGCATTCGGTTGTCTATAGATGTATTTATCTTATTTGAAGGACGAAAGTTGAAGGTTTATCGACGTTGATAGAGCTCTTTGGTGTGAAGTCTGTAACTAGAGGAGAGTGAATGCTTAGGAAGGTATTTTTGAAGAGAATGTGGGTTTAAAGGAAGGTAAAACATGGAAAATGTTTAAAAACACTTACCCTTTCGTCTGTGAAGATTTGAATCAGTTATGGAAAGGTTAGTTGAAGAAAAATAACGTTATGTGTAGGTTCGTTTATTTCTTTGACTATTAATGCAGTTGCTATGGTAGCGTTGCATGACTGACACTTGTACTTCTGGTATTGTATCGATGTGAGATTGGCGGAGGAGGGTGTGGTTGAGGGGAGGGGGTAGGCGGAGCGTTAAGTTTATGTGTTGTTGATTGCGAGAGATTTACATGGTCGGACAGGGAGGGAGTCGTGTTGGGTTGCGGGAGAATTGTGGGGGCGGGCATGAAGGGAGTCAAGTTAGTTAAAGTAGTGGAGGTTCTAGAAGATGTTAACTTAAGATTTTTAAGAATGTAGTTATGTTTAGAATTTAGAGTTTGCAATAATTTGGGTAAACTTTCGTATAATGGATTCTTGACTTCAATTAAATCATTGAGGTTTAGATTTTTGTTGTAGTATTGGCCCAAAAATATTTAGATGGTTTCAAGTTCATTCATCAACTTTCCTTTGTCTACTCTTTTAATAATTGTGAGGTCTCTTTCTATTGTTGTGAAGTGATGTCCTGTTTCTTTCATATGGGAGCTCATTGCTGAAAATTTATTGTGCTTAATGGCATTATAGTGTTCTAAGTACCTAGTTTGAAAACTCCGGCCTGTTTGACCAATATAAGAGGCGTTGCATTGCGTGCATGTGAGCCTGTATATGCCTGATCCTGAGTAAATGTTTTTGCTTGAATTGACTGTGTTGTGATTAAAAAATAATTTTTGGTTAGTGTTTGTTGTTCTAAAAGCTATACTGGTATTTTTATTTTTTATTGGGTTCAAGATCTGGTGAACGTTTGGATTGTTGTAGGTGAAGGTAACGAATTTGGATTTTTTGGGTTTGTCAGGGATGAGGTTTGTTGTTAATTTGAATTTGACCCTATTTATTAAACGGTTAATCATTTCAGGTTTATAGCATTGATTTTTGCTAAATCCTTTATATAATTTAGTTCTGTTTGAAGGTTCTTGGGTGTTAGAAGGATTTTTAAAGCTCTGTAAATTAAACTGTGAAATGTGGCCAATTTATGGGAGTTAGGATGTAAATAAGTATTTTTGATTGTTAATGGGGTGTGAGTAGGTTTTCTGTAAATTTTAAAATCGAAGTTGCCATTAATATGAGTTACTGTGAGATCTAGGAAATTTAAGGATCCACTGACTTCATCTTCCTTGGTGAATTTAATATTTTGGTCTAGGTTGTTTAAATAATTTAAAATATCGGTACTGTTATTGAGATCTTTATTGATTATTATGAATGTGTCGTCCACATACGTAAGCCAATTCAAGCAAAAACATGTACTCAGGATCAGGCATATACAGGCTCACATGCACGCAATGCAACGCCTCTTATATTGGTCAAACAGGCCGGAGTTTTCAAACTAGGTACTTAGAACACTATAATGCCATTAAGCACAATAAATTTTCAGCAATGAGCTCCCATATGAAAGAAACAGGACATCACTTCACAACAATAGAAAGAGACCTCACAATTATTAAAAGAGTAGACAAAGGAAAGTTGATGAATGAACTTGAAACCATCTATATATTTTTGGACCAACACTACAACAAAAATCTAAACCTCAATGATTTAATTGAAGTCAAGAATCCATTATACGAAAGTTTACCCAAATTATTGCAAACTCTAAATTCTAAACATAACTACATTCTTAAAAATCTTAAGTTAACATCTTCTAGAACCTCCACTACTTTAACTAACTTGACTCCCTTCATGCCCGCCCCCACAATTCTCCCGCAACCCAACACGACTCCCTCCCTGTCCGACCATGTAAATCTCTCGCAATCAACAACACATAAACTTAACGCTCCGCCTACCCCCTCCCTTCAACCACACCCTCCTCCGCCAATCTCACATCGATACAATACCAGAAGTACAAGTGTCAGTCATGCAACGCTACCATAGCAACTGCATTAACAGTCAAAGAAATAAATGAACCTACACATATCGTTATTTTCCTTCAACTAACCTTTCCATAACTGTTACATCTTCACAGACGAAAGGGTAAGTGTTTTTATACATTTTCCATGTTTTACCTTTCTTTAAACCCACATTCTCTTCAAAAATACCTTCCTAAGCATTCACTCTCCTCTTGTTACAGACTTCACACCAAAGAGTTCTATCAACGTCGATAAACCTTCGACTTTCGTCCTTCAAATAAGATAAATACATCTATAGACAACCGAATGCTTTTTCCTTGCTCCCACAATTACGTAAGGAAGACTGTTATCTTATCATAACACATTCGACTTTCACTCCTTCAGCCAGTTAAATAGACTATAGGCAGCTGAACAGCCATTTAAGAGATCTGTTGTCATATCACAACATACGATATTGACATCTGTAACAGTGTATCGGCTTTGCTTTTTCTTATCAACTTCAAGGATGCACATTTCTGTTTCATTATAAAGACTGAGCTGTTTACTGCCCTACCCCAACAAGTTTTTCAACACTCCAGAAAGTATATTCATGTGAACTTATAACATGCAGCTTGATACTGCAATTTTAGCCAAGGACATTCTAATATTTTGTATGTTTAGACTGACACCTATAATGATATCCTCTTTTTATGGCTTGTAAGAGCAATCAGGATCCTGATTTTTCACTATACTGGTTTGAATTTGAGGCTGATGATGCCCTTAATATGGGCAAAACATGTCCCTTAACATTTTATAATAATATTTAATTTCTAAAAAGATCTCTTTGTATTGAATAGGTGGATATATAAATAAACCTTGTAACATACTTTGTATTTACGTACATTTCAATACGGACCTAACATGAGAATTATAACATGTAAATGGTATGTTCCGAGCTGTCAGCGGAGAGATGGCGTAGAATGACATTAGTAGACGAATAAGTTTAAGTGGCGTCTTTAAAAGTAGGAAAGATCACAATATGAAGATAAAGTTGGAATTCAAGAAGACAAATTGGGGCAAATATTCATATATAGGAAGGGGAGGTAGGGATTGAAATAACTTACCAAGGGAGATGTTCAATAAATTTCCAATTTCTTTGAGATCATTTAAGAAAAGGGTAGGAAAACAGCAGATAGGGAATCTGCCACTTGGACGACTGCCCTAAATATTGATAAAAGGCTTCCTCTAACATTTGTTTTAGAAAGAGTGTGATCTGCAATAATATATTTTTATGGGCGTGATCAAATATCTTCATATTTGTTGTTTTCAGTGCACTACCAGTATTGCTTTGTTATAAGCTCCAGCAGAATATGTTCTCAAATTTGTTCTCTCATTTTTTCACCTCTTTTAATACTCTCTTCTCGTAAAGTTTCACTGCACCCGTGGTTATACGACATAAATCCCCTTATGTCGGAAAAATCATATCTAGTGTTTCCATATCCCTGTTGTATAGTTTTTATTTGTGTATGCAGTAGTACGTTTCCTCACTTAACACGTTCATTTTCCTGCGGAAACGTCTTGACAGTGTTTCACTATATTTGAAATGATATTAGCATCATTTTCCATCCCCTATGTTTTGCTGTTAAAAGATGCTAAAATAGTAGGATAATTATGGAAGTGAATATAGTAAGAATCAGTAATTCTTTTCTAAAACTTGAACAGGTGGACTTAAATGCTTTTTCTGTCATGGCTTCAGTTGATATTTGTTACTTTAAGTTGCTGTGTAGTATGATAGCTATTTTTTCTCTCCCCAGCTTGCAGTGAAAACAAACTTGAATTGGTCCGTGCCTTGTTGTATCATCAAGCTGACGTCACGAGAAAGGACTTCAACGGTTTAACTCCACTCCACACAGCCGTAAGCAGTGTAAGTAACATTCGTATCTTGGTTTTAATACTTCTAGAGTAAAACTTTGGTTGAAAGGGTGGAATAGCACTCTGAGAGAACAGTAAAAATGTTTCTAAATTAAAAGCAGTCAATTACCATTCATTTTGATGTGAAATAAGCAAATATGATTTTGAAACGCATGGTTAGCTCTCATTCTCTTGAAAAATTGGAATTTGTTTTATGATGGATGGACTTTGTCTAATTTTGGTAAACAATTCTTGTTACATATATAGGTTGTAAACACTGAGTAAGGTCTATTTTATTCCTAGAGAAGCTATTTCTCTTCTATAAATGTAATTTGCTGTGCTTAGGGAAAGCCATCTGTTGTTATTTTTCAGTAATATAATTTTCTTCATTTGGAGTTCTAAAAGACTCCGTTTTCAGGAGTAAATAATAAATGAGAAACCTAGCATAAACCTTTATTTATTTTCAGGGGTGCATAAGAGCTAATTTGTTATTTGGTTTTCAATCTATATTGTTTAGACTTCAAGACGCTACGTAAATGTGTAAATAGTGTGGTTAATTTCTGTTACATAGGCAGTGAAGTGACAATGTCTAAAGGCAATGTCTTCAGCTTGTTGTTTCATTTCACTCCAGAAACATGAATTGACTCTATTACTAAAGAGAGCTTATTAGTTTTACTTGGACTGTAAAATAACAAGGAATAAACTTCGGGTAGCAAACATTTGCTGTGATCTCCATGGTTGATTGAGGACATCCCAAGGGTTAGGTTGTAAATGTCACTAAAGTGACTTCTTTCCACTTTGAGCGAAGAGCATGAACTGATCTGTGTTGAGGGCAGTCACTCAGGTGGCAGTTGTTTGCTGAGTATTTTCTTAAATAATTGCAAGAAATTTGGTAATTTATTGAACATTTCCTTGGTAAATTATTCCAGTCCCTAATTCCTCTTCCTATAAACAAATATTTGCTCCAATTTGTCCTCTTGAATTCCAACTTTATCACCATATTGTGTTCTTTCCTACTTTTAAAAATACCATTCAAACTTATTTGTCTTCTGATGTCATTCCATACCATCTCTGCACTGACACCTCGGAACATAGCACTTATATCAAGAATATTACAAGAATATTTAATAAAACCATCTATTCAATATATACCAAAAATCTTATGGTTAAACTCTTACATAAATGGCGCTGAGAGCTAGACGTATGTAAGTGTGCTCTGCAACTCACCTGCCTAAATCGCAAGACAAGTTGCAAGTCATAATCGTGAGTGAGTATAATTTGAAAGTTTAGGATACAAACTCATCGCGTGTGCAACTATGACCCTCAAAGAAGTGAAGGAAAGAATTACAGGCTTCGAAAAGCAAATGGCTCAATTCCAAGCCCGCCTGGAGAAAGTCATGTCTGCTCCCACAGGCAGTGCTACCAACCCCAGCGATGTTCTGACTGTGCTTCAAGCGGACTTCCGAACTTTTCTAAATTCCATCTGTGCTGAACTCTCTGTTCTGAAAGACAATGTCGCAGATGTTGAGAAACGACTGGAAATTCAGGAGGCTCGGAGCGATGAAGCGGAACAGTACAGTAGGCGTAACTGTCTCCTTCTGCATGGGGTGAGTGAAACGCCTAATGAGGACATCTATGGAAAGGTCATTGAAACTTTCCGTGATAACCTGAAAATCGAACTGTCCGTGGACTCCATTGATCGCGGTCATCGACTGGGACGCCAGCGTAGATTGACTGCGGACGTAGTGACCGAGGGTAATCGCCCTATCATAATAAAATTCCTCTGCCACCACCAGTGGGATCAAGTTTGGCGCGCTAAGCGACAGCTGAAAGGCTCCAAACTACTTATAACTGAATCCCTCACTAGGCTGAGAAAGAACATCTTGAATAAGGCACAAGACACTTTTGGACTGCGCAACACATACAGCCGAGATGGAAGGATACTCACTCACGTATCCGGCAAGAAATTACAAGTGAACTCACTTGCGGAATTACAATCATTAATCAGGCAATATGGTGAAAGCAACATATGAACAATGTGCATTCTGTGTAGTTTATTTATTTTTAATTTAGTGCATAGTTGTGAATGTATATTTGTGTGAATCAGCTGGCCACTGTATGTACGAGGAAATTAAAATAAGCCGCATGTTTTACACTCCTTTAGCATGCTTGAATTGAGAAGTGCTATTGAAAGTCCCTCTCCTTGCTCCCTCCCTCACCCCTCAGCATTCCTCTGTAGGACAGACCCCCAACACTCTCCCTTCACAGCCCTTTCACCGGAACATACGTCTGGAAGGACACGACCTGCCTCTGACCGTTCCTCAACACTTTCTACTTCCTATTCTACCCATACCATTTTAGAGAAGGAACTGATGTCATTTAATCGCGCCCTGTTGTGTGCGTATGTCAACAGCCAATCCATCGTTGCTCACCTCGACGAACTGAAGATGATATTTGAAGACAGTCCAATTCATATCGCTGCTGTAAGCAAGCATTGGCTCCGTAGTTCGATTCCCTCAAGCATGTTTGGCATATCGGGCTATGATATTCACAGGCATGATCGGACAAACAGACGAGGTGGTGGGGTTGCCTTATATTGTAAATCAGTGCTCAAGAGTAAAGTTGTTCACACGTCTACTCCTGCTGTAAAAACGGCTCCTGAATGTATGTTTGTAGAGGCGCTTGTCAATTCTGTAAAAGTACTTGTAGGTGTAGTATATAGGCCTCCTGATGCAGTGCGAGACTTCCATGACTTAGAAGACAGCTTGCTGAGACTACTACCATCATACAAGCACGTGATACTTTTTGGAGACTTTAACACCAATTTATTAACTCTGAACGACGACGCCTTACGACTACAAAATAGTTTTAAATCCTGTGACATGACTATATTACCCCTTAAACCCACCCACCACGTCCATACTTCCACTATTTCCGCTGATACATTCATAGACCTAGTAATAACAAATAACCCTCAAAAAATCCTTCACCACGGTCAAGTATCTGTTCCTGACATATCTAAACATGACCTTATATACTTAGCATACTCTCTTCGCGTGCCGAAGTACCGACCGAAATATGTAACGTTTAGAGACTTTAAAAGGATGAATTTAATACAACTGAGACAAGATGCACAACTCTGCCCCTGGTATGACATAATGATGAAGAGTGACATTGACGAGAAAGTGGAAATATTTAATTCCCATTTACATGAATTGTACAACAAACATGCACCAAAGCGTTCTGTGAGAGTAACACGTCCACCCTGCCCTTGGCTGACTGCTGATGTTAAGACTATGATGAAAGAACGAGACGCACTACACCGACGCTATAAGCAGACTCAGCTAGCTGACATACATGAGCAGTACCGTGTTCTTCGTAATAAGAAATTTAATTATTTCCAGCATTTAAACAAAAACATTAACTCTGGTTCCACATGGTGACAACTTCGGTCACTGGGTATTGGCAAACCACTTGTGGAGCATACTGATCCCGAGGTGTCCCTTGATGAGTTAAATACGTATTTCTCCACGGAACGTCTCACTTCTGACACAACGACAGTACAAAACACCATTGACAATATATTAAGGCAACAATCCCCAGTCCGTCCTGTATTTGAATTTGATACCATTACAGAGCATGAAGTAAGAAGGGAAGTTAATTCAATAAAATCTCACGCAACAGGAGCTGATGAAATTCCCATTTCATTCGTGACTTACATAATCGACATAATATTGCCCATTTTTACGCATTTACTTAATACCTGTCTTACTTCAGGCAAAATCCCAATTAAATGGAAAGATGCACTCATTGTGCCTGTCCCAAAAATCTCTCCTGCAAGCAATACATCTGACTACCGACCTGTCTGCATCCTCACAGCACTTTCTAAGGTTCTGGAGAAGATAATGCATAAACAAATTGTTAAATACTTGGAAAAACATTCTGTACTTGATCGCTTACAGTCTGGTTTTAAGAAAGGACACGGTACTCCAACTACACTAATCAAAATCAAGGATGACATTAGACGGGCTATGGAAGAACGAAAACTGACTATACTTATCCTTCTAGACTTTAGCAGTGCGTTTGACACTGTAAATATAGACATATTGTTAGCTAAGTTACAAAAACTTCACATGGCTCATTCTGCTATTCAGCTCTTGGGCTCATACCTCAAAAACAGACTACAGCGAGTTGTATCAAACATGAAGACTACAGAATGGGGGACTAAGCTATCTGGCGTTCCCCAAGGGTCTATTCTTGGACCTCTTTTATTCTTAATCTATATTAATGACATTTCTTCTCATCTGAACGACTGCGACTATCATCTTTATGCTGACGATCTTCAGATATACTCACACTTTAAGGTCCCCGACATTGACAAAGCAATCCACCATATGAACTCTACTTTAAATTCAATTAGCTCGTATGCTAAAGAGAACTGCCTATTAATTAACCCGAAGAAAATGCAAGCAATCATAATAGGACAATCTAGACTTTTAAATACGCTAAACATCATACAACAGCCTAACCTCATGCTCTGTGGTGAAGCTATACCTTTCCAAAAGTCTGTAAAAAACCTAGGCATTGTCATGAATGACACATTAAACTGGAATGACCATATAACAAGTGTCTGCAGAAAAGTATATGCATCTCTTCACCCCATAAAAATGAAACAATCCATTCTTCCACACAGCATGAAAATAAAACTTATTCAAACTCTCATTTTTCCAATAATGTATTACTGTGATGTCGTATTAACCGATGCAACTGCAGAACAAACTATGAAACTTCAAAGGACAATGAACTCTTGCATACGATTTATATTTTCTTTGAACTTTAGGACACATATTTCCCCTTATTATGAGAAGCTATCCTGGCTGAAAATTGATCAACTAAGGAATTTACATACTGCGACACTAATTTTTCGACTTCTGAACAAATCTACACCTGAATACCTGTCCTCACATTTTAACTTCCTCTCATCTATCCATGGACATAATACCAGATCGACTTCTACCCTTATGATACCGGTTAATCATTCATCTGTATACAGCCACTCTTTCCAAGTGTCTGGGGCAAGGCTATGGAACACACTACCTGTCAGTATATGTAATAGCACTTCAACAGTCTCATTTAAACGGTCTTGTCAAGATTTCCTCTTAAATACGTGACCAGCTTGTATGAATGTTAGTGTGTATGAGTGCAAGCGTGATTTAGAACTATTGTTAGGTGCTGTAGATGTATATAGGCTAGATAATATTAATCATTAAAAATAACATTTATAATCTGTTATAATATTACTCCATAAATTTAGGTAGCTCCTAGGGACTGTTAATGTTATTTTACCAAAGTATATGATTATGTACTGTACGTAGTGGTTAAGTGTAAGAGAGGGCCGTGAGCCCTAACTTTGCCACATACAAAGGCATAAAATAAATAAATAAATAAATAAATAAATAAATAAATAAATAAATAAATAATATTATAGTCTTATTAGGTACATGTTTCACCCTCTATTAGGGGCATCTTCAGCCTTAACTCAACCTTACGTGGACCTTAACAATCCTTGTAAGATATATAGTTACAAATAGTAACCTTTATAACATGTAAACTGTAATGTGTTCGCTTGCTTGCTCACTCACACACTCATCCAACGCTACAGCCCTGTGTCAGCCTTCTACGATATTCCTCCATCTATTTTGATCCTCAGTGCCTGGTTATTTTCTGGTAAATTTCTAGTTCTTGCATTTTTACCAGTTTCAACATTGTTCTTACATTCTACAGTACACGCTTTCCTTACTCGTATCCTTTAACGTTGCCTTAGTGGTCCATGATTTCCGTCCAGTTTTCTCATAGAAGTCTTCTGAGGAATCCATTTTTTTTACAGGGTGAGGCTGTTAACCCCTCACTCAACCCTGTCTATTGGCTGGGGACATTGCTTTTGGAGCATCCTACTCCTAGACAGGTTGCCTTCATGACGGGTAAGGAGTCCCATATTCCCTGCCATATGTCCTCTTGTAATTAACCCCAGTGAGTGCCTCTTCCGCTGTTTCTGCCATTCCGAAAGTCTCCTCTGCTGGATCCGCCATTAAGGTCTTTGCTGTAACCCTGGGCATGGGTTCCACACTACCCCATGGGGCTGGGTCCCTGCCTGAAAGTCTACCCCTGCAATGAGGATGTGTCAGGCAAGATTTACTCAAATAGAGAACAGGAAAGGTGACCCTATCTCGCTTGAGCCATTTTAACCCTTATACTTTCAAGGTAACGGTTCTGCGAAAACTGTCATGATAACAATCCATCGTTACCAGCCATTGTTATTATTTCGTTATTTACATGCCAGATAGCAGTATTTTGCATGGAATAAGAAGAGCACAGTTTTAACTCACGTTACACACCGCAGGAACTGCCGATTATCCGTATTTGTCGATATTCTTATTTAAAACGTGCTCCCTGGAGTTTGGTGTCTTGTTTATATATGGTTGGTGGCAAACATGCAAGCATTTCTCTCTATTTTTGTTGATGATACTGATTATACTGTAAGTGAAATTAAGCAGTATCATAGGCATTATATTTAGTTCACTTGCTAGTTCATTATTTAAATAGTTTTCTTAGGTAATTAGGTGCATATTGTTGGCAAAGTGTTCGATATATTCGGATATACAGTAGTTCATTTAGGTTAAGCCTAGTTTCTTATCGCGTGCGACATGGCGAAGAGAGTTCATTTAGCTGACTATGATATATTGGAATATCTTGACAATTATTCAATTGATGATGTTTCTTTGTCCGAATAAGAAAGTGTAGATAACTATGATAATAATCCAGCACCTCCAGCAAGAATTTTGTATTTTATGCAAAAATGGCTGACTTTTTTCAGTGATACATCACTTTACACAATTTAATCTATTCTTCAATCTAATGCACATAGAATCTTGGATATTTAGCATGATAGTAAACAATAATATCACCTTTCTACTAACATCAATCACAAATTTCTGCAGCGAACACCATTTCGCAGAAACTTGAAACTTGTAACTTTGTTTCTACATTTTTTTAAAAATTGAACCCTTCTGGTTCAGAGACATCACTCACTTGCAGTGATAATAAGTGATATATACTCTATACAAACTTTCATGTTGTTATCTAATGTTATATCGAACCCAAAAATCTACCCGATAAACGGAATTCGTCTTACAGTTACACAGGTGTTGGCTTTTGTTATTTCCCACAGTCTTAAACTTGATTTACATCATCCTATTTTTTACAAAGAATCTGTTCTCAGACCAAAGAGTACAAAACTGGTGGGTGCATTCCATTTAGTCTCTGGATGTAACACACTATTGGTGTGCCTTCCATGTAATTTTAAAAGAAGTGTGGGGTAAATATAGCTGACAGTTTTCACACATCCATCAACTGAGA
The DNA here is from genome assembly GCF_040414725.1 of Anabrus simplex. NCBI lineage: Eukaryota > Metazoa > Arthropoda > Insecta > Orthoptera > Tettigoniidae > Anabrus > Anabrus simplex. The sequence goes on from NC_090265.1 coordinate 23,316,133, forward strand.
GCTTGAAAGCGAAAGGGTTAATGGTTGTGCTTGTCCTTTCGTGCTCTCATGTTCGTCCTCGTCTTCTCTTTCTGTTGCTCCCTCATCCTGTACTGACTTGGTATTATGTTCATGTTCTTGTGTGTTCCTTTTATTGTTCCTGTCTTTATATGACTTGACTCCTTTTGTCTTAAGCGTCATTTCCGTATCATGAGAGAGCTGCTGGATAAAGGAGCTTGTCCTGACGAAGGCGATATGTTCGGTCGTTCAGCCTTGTTCCTGGCCTGCGAAGAAGGCTGGGAGAAAGGCGTTAGAGTACTCGTTGAGCATGGAGCATCAGTAAACTGCAGGTACTGTAAACTATTCAGTTAACACATTTTAAAACAATAGCTTTCTTTTGTTTGTGGCCGAGCGAGTTGGCCGTGCAGCTGTGAGCTTGCATTCGGTAGATAGTGCTTTCGAACCCCACAGTTGACAGTCCTCAAGATGGTTTTCCATGGTTTCCTATTTTCACAGTAGGCCACGGCTGCTTCCTTCCACTTCCTAGCCCTTTTCCTATCCCATCATCGCCATAAGACCTTTCTGTGTCAGTTGCAACATAAAGCAGCTTGTTAACAAAATCCTAGCTTTTGTTTACCTGTCCTTGGGGGGTTAGATTTTGTAATAGTGAGGTATTTAAACAGTACCGACAACTGTCTCACGACTAGTAGGCGGTGTACGCTTCTCATTCTTAATTTGTTTCATGGTGTTCTTAATGGGAGTCTTTCCATTGAAAGACAAAGTTGTGAGCTGTTAAATTTTTAATTTCTAAAACTGAAATAAATTCAATTGCAAGTTTGAGATACTTAATTCTCTCTTATGAGCCACAACAAGATCTTAAACCTCATTAATAACTTAAGGGAAATTGCTTTCAAACTGACTGGCTGTCGCCACTGTTACTGTAGTCCTACCAATATCGTGCTTTATATCAATCAACCCTCCCATCATGTCGCAGGATATGGGTGAGCACGTGTGGCACACAGTGTAGCAGATTTGTGTAGTTACTGGGGTTGGATTTGCTTTTCCATGCATCATATTCACCACACTTAGGTCTCGGTGATTATGATTTGATCCCAGAAACAAAGGAACAACTTTGTGTCATTCGCTTCTGGACTGTTCCCCAGATTCAGCAGGCATCAACAGAACAGGTGCTGCTAGAAGGATTCTGTGGCTTTCACCAGTTTTAGATAATGCTGGTGACTACATTGAAAGACTGTAGACATTTCACCCAGGTATCACTTTTGTAGAGACTGGTTGGATCCTTAAATAGCACCACCAAAGGTTATGCACACAAACTAACAAAAACCTTCTCAAAATCAGCAGTTTATGAACTCACAGGGCAAGAAACAAACTGAAACACCACACATACAGGCCAAGCAAAACGCAATTTCCTCCCCAGATATAAAGAACACAAAAATGTGGCAGTTCTTGACAAGGCTCATATGAACAGCGTAGAAGCCTTCATCGGCTTAGATGGGTTGGTCAGATCCAGCGTATGAATGACAGCAGACTGCCTAAACAACTTCTCTATGGCGAGACTGGTCATGGCAAAAGGCCTCAAGGTGCTCCTTTGAACCGCTATAAGGACCAGCTTAAGAAGACTATGAATAGCACCAACATAAATGCTAACATCTGGGCCACAAAACCCTGTTCTTTGGCGCAAAGCTACTACAGAAGGTGTCTCACTGTTCGAGCAGGCACATCGCATACAAGAAATTGAAACCCATGAAAAGTGGAAACTGCGTCAGATCCAACCACATCCTCCGCCCACATTTAGATGTGACCTTTGCGGCCGTATGTTTCATGCGAAGATTAGCGTGATCAGTAATCAGCGACATCTCCACAGAGTCAACAGACTTTAAGAAGAATTGCAGGAGAAAAACTTATTCTTGGATACGAGTAGCGGCCGACGATGACGATAGCCTTTTGAAGAATATTTAGATCATTTTAAAATGTTTTTTAAATTTATGCATGTATTCTCTATTGTCAGACATAGAAGTCCACAAGTTGGATAAACTAGGAGACCCATGCAAGAAATCTTGCATGTTCGTAAAGTATGTGGTGGAGTAGCCCTCTGGTGAACTAAGGAATACACAAATCACTACAATATTATACAGTCTTATAGTCTTTGATGGTTTTACTATCATTCTTTTCTTAACTGATAATTTCAGCATGTTGTAATGACATAAAACAGGCGTCCCAGCAGCCAAAATGTGAAGCAATAATGGCGTTTTTTTCCCTACAGCAACAGTATTTGCAAATCACACACTTCATACAATTTTTTAAAGAAATTATAGATATTTATGAAATGAGAGTGCAATTCGTCACTGCAAATGTCTACTCTCTCTCTTTTGAATGCTCGAACAGTTACTTGTGAGCGCCGCAAATGGGATCTGTACTACTGAAATATGATTTGCTATAGAACTTTCTGTTCCAAGCAAACTGACCAAGAGTTGCTGGTGAATAAGAAACGGTAAGGAAAGGTGAGCCTTGTGTTTCCAAGATATTGATATAGATGTTGATTCCCATAGGGAATCTGAAATATTTGTTCCAAATGAGTTAGCTGGAAAAAATTTATAATGTCCAATAATGGACCATTTATATTGGTATTTTCCAAGATATGTTCAGGAACGCAATACAGAACTCGGATAATAAGGGGAAAATATTTCCTAGCATGTCTCGAGCACAAGGAATGCATCAGCCTTCAAACCCACCTCTGCTGCCAGTCATTCACCCCCGCCTACCTCAAGGCGAAGAACAAATCGAAACACGAAGGGATTGGAAATAACAGTAATGTAACTTTCCGCTTCAGTACAGAATTATCCTCCCAAGTACGGTATTTGTCAGAATCCAAGACAAAGTTTTTTCTCGGAATTTTGTGTGAAAAATCAAGGGTCATCTTGCGTTCGCGACCTAACAGTAATGAACACTACTGGCAACTACCACGGTAATCACGCAGCTTCTTTTCAATCAATCAATCAATCAATACTGATCTGCATTTAGGGCAGTCGCCCAGGTGGCAGATTCCCTATCTGTTGTTTTCCTAGCCTTCTCCTAAATAATTTCAAAGAAATTGGAAATTTATTGAACATCTCCCTTGGTAAGTTATTCCAATCCCTAACTCCCCTTCCTATAAATTAATATTTGCCCCAGTTTGTCCTTTTGAATTCCAACTTTATTTTCATATTGTGATCTTTCCTACTTTTATAAACGCCACTCAAACTTATTAGTCTACTAATGTCATTCCACGCAATCTCTCCGCTGACAGCTCGGAACATACCACTTAGTCGAGCAGCTCTTCTTCTTTCTCCCAATTCTTCCCAGCCCAAACTTTGCAGCATTTTTGTAACGCTACTCTTTTGTCGGAAATCACCCAGAACAAATCAAGCTGCTTTTCTTTGGATTTTTTCCAGTTCTTGAATCAGGTAATCCTGGTGAGGGTCCCATACACTGGAGCCATACTCTAGTTGGGGTCTTACCAGAGACTTATATGCGCTCTCCTTTACATCCTTACTACAACCCCTAAACACCCTCATAATCATGTGCAGAGATCTGTACCCTTTGTTTACAATCCCATTTATGTGATTACCCCAATGAAGATCTTTCCTTATATTAACACCTAGATACTTACAATGATCCCCAAAAGGAACTTTCACCCCATCAACGCAGTAATTAAAATTGAGAGGACTTTTCTATTTGTGAAACTCACAACCTTACTTTTAACCCCGTTTATCAACATACCATTGCCTGCTGTCCATCTCACAATATTATCGAGGTCACGTTGCAGTTGCTCACAATCTTGTAACTTATTTATTACTCTATAGAGAATAACATCATCCACAAAAAGCCTTACCTCTGATTCCACTTCTTTACTCATATCATTTATATATATAAGAAAACATAAAGGTCCGATAATACTGCCTTGAGGAATTCCCCTCTTAATTATTACAGGGTCAGACAAAGCTTCACCTACTCTAATTCTGTGAGATCTATTTTCTAGAAATATAGCGACCCATTCAGTCACTCTTTTGTCTAGACCAATTGCACTCATTTTTGTCAGTAGTCTCCCATGATCCACCCTATCAAATGCTTTAGACAGGTCAATAGCGATACAGTCCATTTGACCTCCTGAATCCAAGATATCTGCTATATCTTGCTGAAATCCTACAAGTTGAGCTTCAGTGGAATAACCTTTCCTAAAACCGAACTGCCTTCTATCGAACCAGTTATTAATTTCGCAAACATGTCTAATATAATCAGAAAGTATGCCTTCCCAAAGCTTACATACAATGCATGTCAAACTTACTGGCCTGTAATTTTTAGATTTATGTCTATCACCCTTTCCTTTATACACAGGGGCTTCTATAGCGACTCTCCATTCATCTGGTATAGCTCCTCCGATCAAACAATAATCAAATAAGTACTTCAGATATGGTACTATATCCCAACCGATTGTCTTTAGTATATCCCCAGAAATCTTATCAATTCCAGCCACTTTTCTAGTTTTCAACTTTTGTATCTTATTGTAAATGTCATTGTTATCATATGCAAATTTTAATACTTCTTTAGCTTTAGTCTCCTCCTCTATCTGGACATTATCCTTGTAACCAACAATCTTTACATACTGCTGACTGAATACTTCTGCCTTTTGAGAATCCTCACATACACGTTCCCCTTGTTCATTAATTATTCCTGGAATGTCCTTCTTGGAACCTGTTTCTGCCTTAAAATACCTATACATACCCTTCCTTTCACTAAAATTTGTATGACTGCCAATTATGCTTGCCATCATGTTATCCTTAGCTGCCTTCTTTGCTAGATTCAATTTTCTAGTAAGTTCCTTCAATTTCTCCTTACTTCCACAGCCATTTCTAACTCTATTTCTTTCCAGTCTGCACCTCCTTCTTAGTCTCTTTATTTCTCTATTATAATAAGGTGGGTCTTTACCATTCCTTACCACCTTTACAGGTACAAACCTGTTTTCGCATTTCTCAACATTTGCTTTAAACCCACTTTGCACACGCGAAAAAACTCGTTGACAATAAACGACCGCCTCTTTATTATACTACCAATACAATAGTCCGTTATTGGACATTATATGTTTTCCAGCTAACTCATTCTTGGTTGCCTGTGTTTCGCCCTCGTGTGCTAAGTTGGGCTCATCAGTTGGTACTTAGCACACCTACCAAGACACAAACGTGGTGCATACCGTGGAGGCCACCGCATAGGCTACTTGAAGCCACCAGCAGTGCCAATGCACTATGAGAGACTATGTCTCATTTCCAAAAATTGATGCCTGCCTGGCCTAACTTATAATGTCCAATAACGGACCATTATATTGGTATTATAAATTTACTCATTCAGGACAAATATTTCATGTTCCCTATGGGAATCAACATCTATATCATCTTTATTATACATCGCTAGAAAACGGTTGTACAGTGCCTCTACAAAAACGTTTCTCAGCTCTGCGGAATGGCATCAAAACATGCAAGCCTTCGAATTCTTTGAAAGGCCACGGCTAGTCAATGGCCGAGTTATAACACGTCTACTGTACGTGACGCTTAGTAAAAGTAAGTTTTGTAGACAGCAGGAATATTTTCATGATGGATCGTCGTTTTGTAAAGATACGTTGAACCACTATTGCCGTCAAATTTTCAACAGGTTCTCTTCTATATTATGGTGCCATCTTTAAGTTAACCCTGACAGTAACACGTCTATAAATATCGTTTTAGTTACACCCTACATCTCGAAGATGTGCCACTCAAAGCCTATTATTTAAAGTTAAGTTAAAGTTACCAGAGGGAATGAACAAGGAATAGAGGTGGTGATGGGGATAACTCACCCCTCCTTATGAGGACTAGATGGCATTGATTCGCACGACACGTCAGAAAATCGTATGGTGTAATTGTCAGGGTTAATGGTTATTAAACACAGCTGCAAGAAAGTACGGCATAGGCCTAACTAAAGGCAATATTCGGCATTATAGTGAAGACAGAGGTAGCTAAAAAATTGCGTAGTGTACAAAAACTGCATTCAGTAGCCTGCAGCAAGGATGTTTTAAAGAAGTCGAAGATGAAATTGTGAGGTATATGCACGAAAAATGCAGGGGTGAATGGCTATACCACGGCGCAATTAACTCTTTCATTGACCTTCAACGTCCGCGATTAGGTCTGTACATCGCTAATTAAATGAAATAAGTTTCATAATGATAGATCCGTATTGAACTGTGATTACAATAGATTAAATTAATGTATTATTTGAGTCTACCTTTTCAGTGCAAAATATAAAGAGTTTGAATTACATAAATGATTAGGGACTAGTTTTGACCTAGTACTAGGTCATCATCAGTCTACAGCAAAATTAAAACACAAATACCGAAGAAATTAAACAATGTAAAGACACGTAACGTCTCGTAAAAGTACATACCATGTGAGATATTGTGCAGCACTATGTTAAAAAATAACTCTATGAAAGAGATTCATAAAAAGTCCAGTGCACATTAAAAAGATGTTATAGATAGGAATCCTTGAGTTGCTGGATAAGGAGATTAGAATAAGCTGGCTCCTTTAAGATGCAGGTAACCAATTGAAGAACCACTGTGCCGAAGTCACGTCGTTTATTTACGATTAAAGACCAGTGCGCCGTATAGCATTAAAAAGTTGATAGGGATGGAAATTTTTCAGTTGTTGGTCAAGGAATTCAACATATGCTGGCTTCTTAAATTTGCTGCTGTACATTCGAAGAACAACTGAGACGAAGTTACGTCGTTTTTTAAGATATTCATAGACGTAAAAACACATGGATGCTGTAAAGGCTCTTCAGTTTTTTGGAACTTGAAGGAAGGTAATTGTTGCGCGTGGAGGCTTAAGAATCCAGAGATGCACTACATTATGTTAAAAAATAGAGATCCATAAAAAGGTCCAGTGCGCCGTATAAAAGTAACAAGTTGTAAAAGTAATCCTTAAGTTGTTGGTCATGGAAATCGAAAAAGGTTGTTTTTCAAGCGATGCTGCTGTACATTCAGAGATCAATTGAAATTACAGTAACATTGTCTTCTCAAGATGCTTATAAACTTGAAATAAATGTCGATGCGAAGTAAGATGCTAGAAGAAAGTTCTTCTGTTTCTAAAATCTTGAAGGACGATGGATGGATGTTACGTGAGGAGGATTAACATATATGGAGTTAAATAATCAAAATCAAATATTAAAGGTCCGATTTTTCATTCTATTTATAGTACTTTTCTTAAACAATCTTCCATATTCCCACTTCCCTCAGCCCCGCCTTAATATCCTCTCCCCCTTCCCCTTTTTCTCCTTCTATTCTTTTTCTCCCTTCACCTCCTCAAGATTTCCTTTGAACCTCACCGACCCCCATTTCTCTCTTCAGCTTATTACAACACTCATTAATTCCCTTATGACATATTTTATTTAAATATTTTCTACCACGTGACCAAATTTCTTTCTTTCTTTCTTTCTTTCTTTCTTTCTTTCTTTCTTTCTTTCCTTGCTTTCATTTATTCAGAGTCAAATGTATGGTCCGCATTGAACTGCGAATTTCTATCCACCTTTATTTAAGGGTGGGTTTCCATTTGAGATTAACTTGTAGAGTAACTTTCGATATCTGCTCTCAGGTTGTTGTCCATTTGAGAGTTAATTTAGGCCCGAATAACTATCGACAGTACCCGGCGAGTCCCTCGCCAAGATAGCTTTCATGAGTTCTCGTCACACCCTGTCCACTTGTGCACCTGTAGAGAGTGGAGAGTAGTCGAAATGTTATCACACTACCACTGACAAATCGTGGCAGCTGTGATTATTCTCTGTAAAAAAAAAATCTATTTTGGAAATTGTCATCTGTCCCGCTACTGCTTTTTCTGTTTTTCTTTTTTTTTTTTCAATTCTTTAGATACCTTAAACAATAGAGAGGACCACATTAGTGATTAAATATTGTATATATGTATTATATTATATACTTATTATAATAATAACAACCAGTTTACAATCATTACAATATATTTATTTCCATGCAAATTGATGTTATTATAATAAAATATAAGCTAACAATTTACTCTTAATTCCCCTTTATTAAACAGACTTAAGTTACCTGATTCCTTAAGTTGTGAAGTTTCCTTTGAACTTCAGCTCCAGAACACAAAAACTTCACTCCTATTGCTCTAAAGTTTAATGTTTCTTCACTCTGTTACGGTAATCGGTACTTTTCACAATGAAAATCCAGCATGTTTTCAGTCATTTGACCGGGTCAGGGATGGAATGAATGAAACCCCCATCTAGCGGCGAGGATAGGACTTGTGCCGGCTGCCGAAGCCTGTCGAACTCTCTGGGGCAATGATTAACCCTTAGCCCTCCTTTTCTTCTGAATACTCCTGCCTTTCCAGCTCCATTTAAGAATCTGCTTGCAGGGGGATAACAGACAGCACAAACATATTGACAGCATATTTATAAAAATCAACTAAAGCAAACACAAAATAAATATAATACCAGTACAATACAGTATTCAGGTGCAATGTTCGGCATTTTCAAACCTGAAATTATCTCAGACAGTCACTTTTTGTCTGTAATAGTGCATTGTGTGGAACTTCCCAAAACACTCGCCGGGATGTAATCCAGGCTTTTTTCTGGAAGTTTTGCTGAAAAACACAGTCTCGCGTCGTAATTTAGGCTTACTGTTCATTGCCATATTTAGGATTATGCCTAAAAATGCTTTGAAATCAGGAAGAGTAACATCTATCCACGACCTCCTGATAGACTCATGTGTGAGGGGCGTAACCTTTTGAATGTTTACACCAGCATACCGGTTAGTCTCGCGCACAATTTCCGGCAATAACTCGTCAGTCATGAATAATAACTGGAAAAAGTCAAGTTCATTCAATCTTGCGGTGGTTTATAACCTGACGTACCTGTGAATGGGCTTTTGAAGTCCAAGTCAGTGTTACGCTATTTCCTCCATCCATCAGAAGAGGTACCAGCATTGCCATTTAGCATAATTTTCTCGTTATCGGGATTTTCATCACTCAACTCACCAACACAATCTCGTTCCGCAATATCTTCCTAACCACTTAATTGAAAATCACTCTCACTATCGCTGAAATCAATGTCACTTTCACCTAAAAGTCTGGCTATGTCTTTCTCACGCTGCTCGAACGATGCCATGTTGCTAAGCAACATTTGTTTACAAACTCACATGGTCTTCAAAGAATGCGCACAAAGCCTGATTTCAAAGAGATTATAGCTATACATGGCTTCAAATTTTCGTCGAAGGATTGCAGTAGCTTACTGTACCTGTAATTCATGCACGCGTAACCCGACAAAGGAGTTATATAGGGAAGAAAATCACGTCGGGCATTGCCCGACATAGCCGACATAGGATCTATGCGGGATATTCTCGTTGTCGGGCATGGCCCGCCGCGTGAGTGCTAAGGGTTAATGAATGACAGATGAAATGAAATGATATTGGAGAGTGTTGCTGGAATGAAATATGACACGGAAAACTGGAGTACCCGGAGAAAAACCTGTCCCGCCTCCGCTTTGTCCAGCACAAATCTCACATGGAGTGACCGGTATGTGAACCACGGAACCCAGCGGTGAGAGGCCGGCGCGCTGCCGCCTGAGCCACAGCACAAAGTTTCTCGACTTTCATACATTTCAATTAACAGTTTTGTTACCTCCAGTGACCAATTTTTAGTCATGTTGAAATTGAAAATAGAACCAAGCTCTCAATAGCATCGCCACAATTCGAACACAGTTCGTATCTGGAGAGCTAATCTCCGAGAGGGCCGGGGAGTACGTGTCATCTAGCGAGGACGTTGAGACAAGTTAGCTCTCGGAGAGTTACGAGCGAATTTCCGTTAGTTGCTCTCGGCACTGTGTCCATTGGCGAGTAACTGCTATCGAGAGGTTCTCGCCAGTATTTATTCTCAAGTGTACGGGCACCTTAACTCCATATATGTTAATCCTCCTCGTGTAACATCCATCCATCGTCCTTCAAGATTCTAGAAACAGAAGAACTTTCTTCTAGCATCTTACTTCGCATCGACATTTATTTCAAGTTTATAAGCATCTTGAGAAGACAATGTTACTGTAATTTCAATTGATCTCTGAATGTACAGCAGCATCGCTTGAAAACCAACCTTTTTCGATTTCCATGACCAACAACTTAAGGATTACTTTTACAACTTGTTACTTTTATACGGCGCACTGGACCTTTTTATGGATCTCTATTTTTTAACATACTGTAGCGCATCTCTGGATTCTTAAGCCTCCACGCGCAACAATTACCTTCCTTCAAGTTCCAAAAAACTGAAGAGCCTTTCCAGCATCCATGTGTTTTTACGTCTATGAATATCTTAAAAAACGACTTAACTTCGTCTCAGTTGTTCTTCGAATATACGGCAGCAAATTTAAGAAGCCAGCATATGTTGAATTCCTTGACCCACAACTGAATAAATTTCCATCTCTATCAACTTTTTAATGCTATACAGCGCACTGGTCTTTAATCAAAATAAACGATGTTACTTCGGTTCAGTGGTTCTTCGATTGGATCCCAGCATCTTAAAGGAGCCAGCTTATTCTAATCTCCTTATCCAGCAACTCAAGAATTCTTTTCTATAACAACTTTTTAGTGCGCACTGGACTTTTTAATGCTATACGGCGCACTGGACTTTATTCATAAATAAACGACGTAACTTCGGCTCAGTGGTTCTTCAGTTGGATACCAGCATCTTAAAGGAGCCAGCATATTCTAATCTCCTTATCCAGCAACTCAAGGATTCCTATCTATAACATATTTTTAATGTGCACTGGACTTTTTATGAATCTCTTTCATAGAGTTATTTTTTAACATAGTGCTGCACAATATCTCACATGGTATGTACTTTTACGAGACCTTACGTGTCTTTACATTGTTTAATTTCTTCGGTATTTGTGTTTTAATTTTGCTGTAGGCTAATGATGACCTAGTACTAGGTAGAAACTAGTCCCTAATCATTTATGTAATTTAAACACTTTACATTTTGTATTGAAAAGGTGGGCCCTAATAATACATTAATTTACTCTATACATCGCTAGCCGCTAAAGTTGGCCGAACCCAGAAAGGGAGCCGTGCGTGTAGTGGCTGACGCTGAGTAAAAGTAACAGTTGATGGATCGTCGTATTTAGAGACGTGTATTGCCGGCAAATTTTCAACGGGTTCTCTTTGGCGTGAAGCCAGTTTTAAGTTAGTGGTTATTAAATCCACGGAAATAAATAATAATTGTGCATCTACAAAAAAATCATGGCATAACTAATGCCAATGTTTGGCGTTGGCGTGAAAACAAAGAGAGTGTAAAAATGCGTAATGTACAAGGAAGGCATTTTACAAAGCACTTTTTAAGCCTGATTTAAATTTTTTGAAGGAAAAAGTGGGTGTCGCCTTGCATCCAGGGTCATCTTGGATTTGGAGAAATACGATACTTCTGTGCATGAAAATGCCAAAAGTGAAACCACCATAAAGTGCATTTTTAACTCATTCCGCTACAATGACAGGTACAGCCATCAAGAGTTCTGCGTTAATTAACATGCTATGATAGGTACAACCGTCACCATGTACTCAAGTCAGAAATACGTCTGACTACCGATTTCTTTCGATTGTGATGTTGTACTTTAGAATTATGTTCCTAGATAGTGCTAGCGTGTTTACATGCCAATGTTTATTATCCGAAGGTCATTTTGTCGATGTTTATTTTGCTTCTAAAATTGGTCATCTTGTTCATGAAATGAATACTACCACGGAACAAGATGTCTTGTAAAAATCATGAGGAGGAAGAGGAAAGAATTCTGCAATTTCTTCTTGGTAGTGATGATGAAGATAACTCAGAATTATGCAATAGTAGTTTTAGTAGTGATAGTGCGTCTGAGTACCGTGACTCCGCTCGTGAAAGTGATAGTGAGGATGAAGATAACTTCATACACAACCTCGCCACATCGAGCAATTGGAAATGGAGTTTGGCCAGTAATGTTCCAAAAGGCAGTGCGTGTGCATTTGATCGGGAGCTAAATACTATAGTCAGGAGGCGTCTGGGTGATAATGCTACAGTATATGACGTTGTGAGTGAGACACTTTTTGGGAGGGAATTTGCAAGGAAACCAATGCCTATGCAAATAAAATTCTGTAAGATGTCACCATTCCTGATTATGCCACTAGGGGATGTTCATCTCAGATAGCACACCATTGAGACTACAGGGAAGGCACTGGAATCATTTTCCTAAAAAAATTGCTCTTACAGCAAGTAAATCAGCCCCATTAAGGAGATGTAAAGTCTGTTTTGAGCGTGGAATCTGGAAGGAATCATGCTTCGAGTGCAACAAATTCAAAGTTGCCCTCCACGTTTCAGGGTGTACCATACCTTAAAAGACTTCAGTTAATTGTAGTAAGTTAAACTAACCCAAAATGTTCTTAGTTTGATGCAGTATACTTTTGTAACCATTTTAGCATCCATAACATAAAATGTAGAAGAAACAATCGCATTCCAAGGTACATTTTTCAAGGAAAATATTTGCATGGCAATGGGTTAACTCAACTAATGAATGAATTTCTAAAAGAAGTGTTTACAAAAGATGGTTTTATTTTATAATTTGTGCAGTGTTACAGTTAGTGTGGAAAGAAAATTTGTTGTACAACAGCATATTAAATGAGAAAATCATATGGAAGCTGCAACAAGCGCAAAAAGCAAGTATTCCCAGGTTCTTCGGGGGCAAAGTGCTAGTACTACATCCAGCAAATCATTATGTCCATACACTTCCAACTAAATTATGAGGTGATTATTTCTGTAAAAAAACAAAAGCTGTCCAGTGAATAGAGCAGGGATATATTTCTTGTAAAACCATTGTTACCTATTGCTCTTATAGACCTACAAGGAGTGAACACACATCCTCTTAGACGTTCATAATTCCTCGTGATTAAGGAATATTATAATGTACTTTATATTCTATTACGAAAGAAATCAAAAAAAAAAAATCAAATCAAAATCTCTTTATTTGCAAATGAGGTGTCTACCTTGGTGGCAAATGGTACACTAAAATACATTATTGTCAAGCACTAAATATTAAATTAACAAGAGAAGAAAATTTTTCCTATAATACAATATTATACAATTTACGCTAACAATGTTTTCTATTAAACACACAGCTCATCCTTAATAAATTTATATTGTTTACAAAATTCTAATTATAATATCTCCTGTACTACTTACAAATATAGTCAACTGATATACAGTATGTGGAATTGCTTCAAATGATACTATAAAACTGGTATAACATTAATATTTACATTGCATTTATTTATTTACTTTTTTTTTTTTTACCCGTTCTGGATCCTAAGTAGCATAACGACCTGCTGCGTCTTAACCAGAGCCCCTTTTGCCACCACTTTTCAGAGTTCCTGAAGGGCCTTCACAGCTACCGTAGCGGTCCCAGGGCCCTCGAAGTCCCCACTGTACTTCACCCCTACAGGCAGTCCCCTACTTCGGCTGTCCAAACTCCTTAGACCAGGGGATGGAATTAATTTATTCACACACATTATTTTTTTTATTTACAATAACCTGCACCGGTCGAATGCCCTCTAACACTTCATTTATTTTCTCTGTTGCTGTTTATTCTCTTCTTGAATATCTGTACAGATGTTGGAAAAGGATCAAACATATGTCACAGGCATGTTTTAGCCTGTGACATATTAAAATAAGAACTTAATATTCTCTATTTAATAAATACATTTGCAGGGAGGAAGCATAGTGGTAGGAACAGCCATCGCTTTGTTGCTTTCCTTCGTTTTCCTTCTGAATTGCTCCGGTATGGTACATGTTACGCGTAGTCCATTACGCTGTGAATCGCTGGCAGCTTGTCGCTGTTGTAGAGAAGTCATCTACCGTATTTACGCAAATAATCCCCGCAGCCTAACTTTGGGAAGGCTGAATTTGAAAGAAAGTGCCAACATTGACGCAAATAAAACCTGCACCCCAATTTCGTGCCTCAATATTTTTTTTTTAATGTGCGGGTATTATTCGCGTGAATACGGTATTTATTTATGTGTGTATTCTTGTACTGTACAGCTGTTGTTACTGAAGATTTTGATGCTGTGGTGTGCAGCGATACATCACGGCATGGCTTGTACTGATACAGAAATTCCGTATGATGTTTACCTGTGCTTTGATTTGTTATTTAGCTTTTGTTTCTTAAGCGCATTTAATTGTTACCATTCTTTTCGTGGGGCAATATGATGTCACAGTAGTACCTGGCATTGCCTGGACAAATTTATTAAATGCAATGAACTGCATCCCCACCCTGAGCCTATAAAAATTGTGTGTTGTCTATTTTCTTCTAGTTTCCCTTAAACTTCATAACTGTGCAGTAGTTTATCCATATTGCTGTAAAAACCAAAATAAGCCCTCCCCTACCCTACAACCCCTGTACACTAGATTTCAAAAAAATAATTTGCAGCTTATTTCCTTTCTTGTTTTACAGGGTGGTGCACAAAATGTCATAGATCGGAAATGTTTTATAAAATGTGTAAACCTGGGCTCACAACCATGTCCTTTCGTGAAAAGAAACCTTATTTCATGCGTGATCCGACAGGCAGCACCACTTGTCGCGCATGCGTACCGGCTGCCAGTTATACAGCATGGCGGACAAAGGGAGATTGACGCGTGAACAGAAGGTGAAGATAGTGTTGTTTATGCGGAAACAAAGAGCTTAGCTCGGACCCAGAAAAGGTTTCGTGTTCATTTCCATACTCGGTGGGCTCCTTGTCGGCAGACGGTATACAGACTGGCCAGGCAATTGGAAACAGAAGGTAACTGGAGAGAAAACGGCCCCGCCTCAAGCCGGTCCACTCACCGGAGAATGTTGCTGCTGTGAGAGCGGCTGTAGCTCGGAGCCCCTCCAAATCCACCAAAACTGCATGTGTTCAGCTGGGCATCTCTCGTCGGTCAATTCAGAGAATACTGCAGTCTCACCTTGACGTGTTTCCATACAAAATGACAACAGGTCATAAACTAACGGCACTTGACAAGCAACGGCGAGTACAGTTTGCTGCGTGGGCTATTGCAGAAGGTGATCCCGTATTGCACAACACATGGTTCAGTGATGAGGCACACGTCTATCTCAATAGTGCAGTGAACAAACAGAATATCCGGTTTTGGGCGAAAGAACGACCTGCTATTGTGCACAAGGTTGAAAGTCATGGTGTGAAAGTGTGTGTGTGTGTGTGTGTGTGGGGGGTGCAATTTCCAGTCATGGAATTACTGGGCCAATCTTTTTCAATGACGCAGTCAATAGTGCACGTTACTTGGACATGTTGACAAACAGTTTCCTTCCAGAACTCTTTGCATCACGACTACCAATAGAGACACAATGGTTCATGCAAGATGGAGCTCGTCCGCACACAGCAAATGTTGTTCTGAACTTCCTGAATGAACTTTTCGGGCCCCGTGTAATGTCCCATCGATATCCCGAGCGTTTTCAGAGCGGCTCAATCTGGCCACCGCATAGCCCCGATCTCAACCCCTGCGACTTCTTCCTGTGGGGATATTTGAAGGAGATAATCTACCGCCATAAACCAGAAAATGTACAGCAATTGCAAGCGGCCATTGTGACTTTCTTCCAAGGATTGAGTGAGGACTTGTGTCTTAGAGTGATCACGAACATGCGGGTTCGTCTCGAAGCTGTTGTACACCGAGAAGGTGGACATATTGAACATGTCCTGCACACGGACTAACCATGCACGTCATTGAATGTAGTAACGCCATTTTGTATTCATTGTGTTGTATATTACATTTTCTGTAAACAATTTTGAGTGTATGACATTTCGTGCGCCACCCTGTACTTTGAACTTAAGTACCGAGTATCACCAGTATACATGTCCGTGATGCTGTTGAGCAGGATATGATAACCTTGTTATCATAAGAGCAACGCTGTTGTTTTTTTAACATGGAATGAACTATGGACGCCAGAATTCAGTTCGGTAAAATATTTTAAAATCATTTTTACTTATTTGTAGCAGTTTTCCATACAGTACCTGTCACAAGTTTAGGACCACATAGAAAAATAGTGAAATGTGATCTAGAAACTAAAATTGTGCCACTAGATCTCTGCGTTTTTTACCCCTGATCTCTCGCATCTAATATGATGTACTGCCCCCATTTTTCCCGAGCTAAGCCCAGCCATTCGAGCGAGAGATCCCAAGGTGGACCGTTCGATCGTTGGCTATCACTTTCTAGAGGCATTTAAGGGATGTTAGGGATTGATGACCAAGCAGGATAAAAAGAAATATTAAAACAACACTCTGACATTTATTCACATAAGCAGACAAACAGATAAAATATTCTTGATGATTTTTTTTTCTTTTAACAGAGAACTTTCATAATATTGGATTTCTTCCTCGATTTAGAGTGACACGTGTTCATATCTCCAGCCTTACTGTGCTGTAATGAAACCAAAGAAGTAATTAGGCCACTTGCCTTTTCAAACCAAACATTTGACTGAAAGAATTAAATAAATTAACATGTGTTCAAAGCTTTACCAATTTAAAGTAGTCTCAACACGTGGTTTTAAGATGTATTCAACTGAATTTGTCATTTACAGTATTTAATATTGGTCAATGACACCAACATGAACTTCAGTAGAAA
This sequence comes from Anabrus simplex, assembly GCF_040414725.1. Lineage (NCBI taxonomy): Eukaryota > Metazoa > Arthropoda > Insecta > Orthoptera > Tettigoniidae > Anabrus > Anabrus simplex. The sequence continues at coordinate 23,332,827 of NC_090265.1, forward strand.
ATGAAAATTGTTTCCAAAATTCTCAAAATTAATTAATTATTATTCTGATTATTATTATTATTATCATTTTCTTATCATTCAATTAACCTGTTTCATTGTCACACGATCGTGTTCTCATTAATTTTCCACTGCATCATTTACCTAATGATCGTCATTAGCATTTCAGAGTAATGATTTTTAATTAATTATTAATGACTTATTTTCACAATGTTTCAAAGCAATCATGTGGCTAACGAATTTCGACCTCTGATCTTTGCATTTCATTTCTATTCAAATTAATCTTAAAGTATTTCAGATATTTAGAAATTTACATTACCAACGTGTGAGCTAGTTAAATAAATTGTATTTACAAATCGAGTGCCTTCACAAAGTAACGAGATGATCTTTCCTTTTAAATCTCGCTAATTAAGAAAATAAATTCCTTCCTAGTCTTCCTTGACTTAACTTAATTAAACTTTCCCTTAAGGGCATAAAATTATTTCTTAAGGCGACACACAACGATGAGTGTGATCTGCGTCACAGCAAGTGCATGACCAGATCAAAATTAAATGAAATCAACATGGCACAAGAGAAATATACACATTTACACACACACATTCACACTAGGGAAACACGTTTTTATGTACACTATTTACATCGAATCCTGATTTGGCAAATTTATCCATGATTTTTATTGGTGGTCGGGACGCGTAATGTCTAGCAGAAATAATCCGTGCACTGAAATTCTCCTACATTAATGGTGGCTAGTGATCGAAGTCATGGGTATCACTTGATAGAAACACATTTCACATATCAACGCAAGTTCACCTAATTCATGAAATTATAATGGAAGATTCTAGTAAAATCCATAAGCACTACCATCATTTGGGCTACAGGTTGAATTTACCGCAAGCGTGAGCCTTACTCGTCTTATTTTTACTTCCTACTTGTGAAATACACTCGCAACACGTGCTCCAATAATTATAATCCATCTTGCGCTCCCAATACACAAGAATAAGTCAAATATCATCATTAAATCATCAACTGCACAATTATACAACAAGTATCCCTCAGGATTGGCCATATTCCAGACCCTTCATGAACAGAGCACATTCCATCTCACATTTAGGAACCCCACAGTAGTTTTATGGCTCACGAGCATTTACTTCTGTTTTACCCGATCTTTAGTCAATATTATTATTATTTAAGTGATTATTACATCTACTGATCCTCATGGAATATCGTAAAATTAGATGACTTCATCATAAAAACAACAAGTGATCTTAAAAGACACTAGGTTCGACCCTATTCACTCAAAATGTACACGCAAATTTTCCGTCCGGTAACTTTCAATATTACAAGTAAAGTAGATTTATCGTGTGGTCAGTGATTATTAAACATAAGCTCCTTAAGCATGGGAAATCATTCAAAGACAACCTACATGTCTACTCTAATAGATCCAAAATTTCATTCACACGTACTTAGTCTACCACGACACCTTAAGAAGTAGGAAAAATGAAATATTTCTAACTACAGCAAACTAATAGATCTACGACTTAAGAAGAAAGACCTCTAGTTGTACAAAAGGTAAGACAGATAAATTAAATTAAAAAGGTACTCAAGTTTTTGTGAAGTTCGATTCCCGTCGACAGTCAGTTATTTCAGCATACTCCGGCCAGTCTCCTTCCAATTACCAGAGACGCCTTACATTTTTACAGCTCCATGGAGGCTCTGCAACGGGTGTCCCTCGATGAAATTGCGTTGCCGGTGGTTGCGGAATTCTTCATCTTGAGATGTTCAATTCTAAGACGTCTTCCGTAGATTGCTGGTCACAAGCTGTAACTGAGATGACAAAATTAAGTATTTTGCACAAGCACACGCAGAATATAAACAGCTCGTCTACACTGTCACACTTAACTTGGCTCCTAGGCGTTTTTATTCCACAGAATTCACTAATTATCAGACTAATTCTGGTAGAACGGGCGTCGACTTGACTTGAAAATTTTCTTTCCACGTGGTCCGGTAACGTGATGTCTCACACAGCGAAGAATATATTCAGAGAGCTTCAGAACAAGAGAACAAGCATTAAGAGAACGATTCACTCGAAGCAAGGCCTTTTATCTAATTAGCCAGGGAGGCGTGTTCTTCAGCGAGAACGGTAATTGGCTGATGGTCTCCTTTAATTTGCGCAGACTATTCCAGAAACAAGCTGGGTTGTGCGCGTGCGAAGGCAGTCACGTGGTTTGGCCTGACCTTGGCACAGTCTCGGTGACGTATCTCACCCCTCAGAACGACAAAAAAAACTCGTTCTCGGCTCGCCACTACTTCCCAGATAACATGCTTCTGCTTCAAGCAGACAATAAAATTTTTGCTTTCCACTTGTTAAAATACTTGTAATATCGCCAATTTTAACGGGGACAGTACGTCACCTGATTTGATTTAGTTACACTGAGTATTGTACAAATTATACATTTTTCACTGTTGGAAGGTCACATCAGAAAGTTAAAATTCTTGGACATATTATGTGCTATATACTCTAATTGGTTTCAAGTATCACCACCAAGATTCTTTGCTATAGGTGGATTTTAGTGTAAATATATTTTTTTTAATGTGGCACCATTTTTTGTGCGTTTATTCTTTTTCAAACCAGCGCTAAGATGGTCAATTCCCCTTTCCTAGTTCTTGCCATAGGTCTCGCTGTGAGCTATCGGTATAAGAAATGTATTCTTGAATGCCATTTGCAGGGTGCAAATGAAACTATCAGGGCACACAAGTCTGATGTCAGTAGCTCACCCCGGGACCTTGGGTCAGACATTCTTCAAGCGTTTGTTTCTTTACGATTTTTTATAATCATCTTCACATTTTTACTTGTTGCCAGTTAAGACAATTGAACAATATATTCACGTTAACAATGCTTGGCATTGAAATGGGCTAAGCAACAAAAGTATAATTCATTATTTTATCGATAGGACCATTCATAACGTAAACATTTGAGAGTTAAATTTTAAGTCTTGCCCTAAACTACCAATTCACTCAGCATGAATAAAATTATTTATAACCTAGCTCAGTCAGCCATTTTCTCATGATACCTGTACAGACAGACAGAAATGCCGGAAAATTAAAAAGTGTATATCCTTGTTACTGTGCAAAATGATCAATACAGAAATACTATTCTTTTTAAATTCTGAGCAATGTACAGACAAAACTCTTATATCTACATAGATTTTCTGAGGTCCCTACTAATGGAAGAGGAACAAACAATTGGACGGTGTTATGCATGACTTGACCAAGCGCCAAATTGACATTTCGAGATATTGATGTGAACGCGTTTGTTAGCATATAAATTTGAGTTTTGAATGAATTGGCAGATTTCTTTCACCATAAGAAGGACTAAGGTGAGTTCTATTTACAGACCAATTACCAACTGCATAGCAAGTCATTAAGTGTCTGATTATCCATAAAATGCCGCTTAGTCAATTTTAACTTTATGAAGTAATTCATTCTGTCTATTTCGCATCAACTGACCACGTGACAGTTTTGTCCCTTGGTCATGTGATGCATATTAATGTTATGCTTTTACTTATGTTTTACATTGGGGATTGCTACTACGAAAGGGTAATAGTCTAGGTAAACAGACGTATAAACAGTTTTATGAGTAATGTTGAACAAAACTTCTGCTTATTATTCTACAATACCATTACCATACATACAAAGAAACATATTATCCATACTAGTACATACTAACACTTTACAGATGGGTTTCACTTATGCCGGTCTATCTACTTGATATCACTAATAACAGAAATTGGAACAAACTTCAGAATGTCCAATCTGACACAGGAAAGGGAAGTATCATCAGCTTCATCTAAGTTTCATCTTCAACAATGAAATCAAGTTGCTGGCAATCGAATCCATCAATATCGTCTTCAATACCTGGATGACTGCAGAGTTTACGATAAAAATCAGTGGCATCTTTTGGAATAAGTGACATCAAAGAGCGTATGTCGCTGAGCTTCGCTTCTGAAATGGGTTTTCCGTTTGGCCACAGAGGTGTTAACACATTGCTAAAATAGTGGGTCACGCCATTTTGTGAAGGACTTCCAACAGGTTTCTTCTTCTGAATGTTTATTTCAACTGGCTGTCCTTTATATTCCTACTTGAAGATTGTAATGGTTTGTCTTTAGTAACTCTATCTCTTTTACTTTCAGCCAGTTTACCTTCTCTCTCAAATTATTTGTCTTCCGATTCACGATTTGTTTCTCAAGTAAATCTGTACTTTTAAAAACCTCAGACTTCATTCTGTGAACAACTAAGGGATTCCTCTTCCTACACAATTTCATCACATTGATGTAGTCCTCTGCTGTATACAACCTTTGCTGATGTTTTATGCACATTCTGTGTCCCTGAAATCACTGTCATTGGGGAGAAAGCTGTGTCCTGGAACAAAGAAACGTTGAGTGATTTTTTTCACTGTGAGATGCTGTTCTAAGATAGCTTTTAACATCAAAACCATTTTTATGTTTCAGTTCTGTCCTCCACAGGAATCTGACCACAAGATGACTTCTTCAACAGCTGGTAGCTATTTCATTAAATATTTCATCAGGCATGAGGATACCTCCTGTGACCCTCGGCCTGCCTCACCCTCTAACCAGACATAGCAGTGTCCTCTTTCATCCTTACCGCTGCGTATTCCTAAGTTATAAAGCCATAACTGCCTTTTATAAAAGACTGTATTTGTAGGAATTCTAGGCAATGGCAAGGTTTTCTCTAAGTCAAAGCAAAGAACTTCCAGGGTGCCATCTTGTTTTGCCTTCGATATGTCTGATGATCTCATCATCATCATCAGTTTTCCACTCCAGTTGCCCGGGTGTGGTTTACGAGCACTCTCCACTTCTGTCTGTCCATGTACCACTCTTCTCTCAAGACGACATCCCAGCTGATTCCTCTTGTTCCTATGTCCTCTTTCACTTGGTCCAGCCACCTCTTCCTAGGTCTTCCTACCGGTCGTTTTCCAGCCACGACTGTGTGTAGCCATTGTTTTGCTGTCCTTCCATCGTCCATTCGTTTGACATGGCCAAACCATTTCAAACGGGCCCTTGTCACTTTTTCATTCAGGGATGGGTACACACCAGCTTGCTCCCTTATTCTTTCATTCCTTACCCTGTTCCTTTTTGTCTTCTGTACCATAGTTCGTAGGAACTTCATTTCTGCGGCTTGTAGTTTGCTGTCCACTTGTTGGGTTGTTGTGCAGGTTTCTAGGCTATATGTTATTATGGGGGTGAAGTATGATTGGAATAGAATCTGCTTTGATCTTAAGGGAACTTGTTCGTTCCAGAGAAGGTTCCGAACTTGATGGTAAAACTGAGCTGATTTTTTAATGTGGTTGTTAATTTCATGCTGTATTCTGTTATCACTTGAAATGATGCACCCAAGATATTTATATTGGTCTACTGTTTCTAGTTGTGTACCTTCCAGCATTATTTTTCCTTTCTTCTTCTGCCTGTTGACAGACATAGTAACAGTTTTCAATTTATTTATTGTTAATCCGTGTGCTTTCAAATGTTCATTCCAGGTGTTCAGCCTCTCTTGGACTTCCTTCTCTGTATTTCCCCAAATTACTACATTATCTGCAAATGCAAATGCATTGATGTCCATATTGTTCTGCTTAATTTCTTTCATGACTTCATCCATGACAGTGATAAATGTAATGGTGAAAGGGTACTGCCTTGTTGCACTCCTTTAGTGGTTTGGAACCAATCAGAATTACCGTTTCCTATCTGTACGCAACTGCAGCAGTCTTCGTAAAGCATTTTAACTTTCTGGATAAGCCCTTTGGGTACATTCTTCTTTCTTAAACATTCCCATATAGTCGTCCTTGGAACACTATCAAATGCTTTTTCGAGATCCATAAACACTAGTGTTAAGTCTTTGCCCTTCTCCCAATGCTTTTCTAACAGTATTCTAAGTGCAAATATGAGATCGGTAGTTGATCGGTGTTCTCTGAATCCATATTGTTCTTCCTGTAGTTGTGGTTCTATTATTTTCCTTAGCCTTTTTTCAAGTATTTTCTCAAATATTTTCAAACCATGAGACAATAAAGTGATCCCTCTATAATTGCTACATTTCTTCCGGCTTCCTTTTTTGAAGAGAGGTATTATTATTCCCTTTTTCCAATCATCTGGGACTTTCCTATCCTTCCATATTGCATTAATTACTCTATGAAGCCACTGTATTCCTATTGCACCAGTTGCTTTGATCATATCTGCACTGACTTCATCAAATCCTGTAGATCTTTCTTTGGGCATACTATTAAGGGCCATCTCTACTTCCTTCCATGTTGGCGGACTCTCTTGGTCAGGCTCATCATTGCAGCTTAAACTGACCTGCGTGGTTACATCATTGGAGTCTTTCCCAGTACTGTTGTATAAATTATCAAAATAGGATTTCATGATCTTCCTTATTTCTGTCTCCTCCCTAACTATGTTACCATCTGGTTCCTCTATTGGTGTTATGTATTCATTGTCTCTTCTTATATTTCGTATTGTTCGGTAAAGTAGTTTAGAATTAGCTTTGCTGTCTTGCTCTAGTTTATCTGTGAAATCAGTCCAAGCTTTCTGTTTTTCTTCGGCCACAATTTTCTTTACTTGTAACTTCTGATCTCTGTATTTCTGCTGCAGTTCGTTTACTCTAGATTCGTTCCTTTGACTTCCTTTTTGCATTTCTTTGTCTCTGGCTTTCCTGGTTTCATTTTTTACTTTCACAGCAATCTTCACCCGATCGTTCCACCAAGGAGTTTCTTTTCCCTTCATTTTGCTATTAGTTTTACCACAAACTTCTAATGCAGCTCCGACAATGCTTTCTTTGAATCTAGTCCACTCGATGTTGCCTTCTTGTAATGCATCTGATGGTAATTTATTGGTCACTTTTTTTGTGTATTCAACTTGTTTCTCTGTCTTCTTTAGCTCCCATGTCTTAATTTTTGGTTTCCTGTATTTCTGAGGCCTATAAATTTCAATGTGCTTTATTGCTGCGAGGAGAAGTCTGTGGTCACTGTCCAGGCTTTCACTTGGTATAACTCTGACATCACATATGGTCTTTCCTGCTTCAATATCAGATATAAAATAATCTATCAGAGTTTTAGTATCTCCATTCCAACTGTATCTTGTTAGTTTATGACTTAGCTGCTTCTGAAACCAACTGTTGTTTATTCTCAAGCCCTTCCTTACACATAGATCTAGAACACTTTCTCCTTCTGGGTTCCTGTCTCCATAACCATGTGGACCTAGTACATTTTCATATCCACGCCTGTCTGATCCAACTTGAGCATTTAGATCTCCCATTATTATGATATTTTCCTCTCTTTCTATAGCTTCTTCTAAATCAGTTCGGAATTGTTCTTTTTCCTCTTCGTTACAGCCAGTCTGTGGGGCATACACCTGGACTACTGTCAGCACTCTCTTGTTAAGAGAGATGTTCAACTTAATAATTCTTTCATTAACATATATTACCTCACTGATGACATCAATGTCCTCTCTTAATATAAAACCTACACCATTTTTGGCTTCTGTTTTATTTCCATTCCAATGTAGTTTGTATCCTTTTCTTAGCTTTTTTGTTCCTCTTCCCTTCCACTTTGCCTCACTCAGGCCAAGAATACAGAGGTTCCTCCTTTCCATCATATCTATCAGCTCCTCGCTTCTGCCAGTCAGGGTCAGGATATTTAATGTTCCAATTCTGTGTTTAGGACTCTTTCTTTTGGGCTTCTTCGCAGAACATCGTACTTGAACATCAGCCTTACGGTCATCATACGTTGCAGATGTTTGAGAAGACGTGTCTATCCGGTATTTTCTTTGCGTTCCGAGGCTCGTTTTGTAGTTGAAAGCAATCGATATAACCCTTCAGTTGACTTGCTAAGCCTAACACTGCTGGGGATTTTCTGTCAGGGGTATTCTCCCTTAGCCTTTGGCAGTCCCCTACCTCACTGCAAGGCAGCAGCTGATGAATTTATGTGTCATTTCCTACACAAGGGTCTCATCAAACCTTCTAGGGGAAAACTCCTCCACCCGTAGCTGTTGGTCTTCCCCTAGTTTGTCGGGTTTGGTGTCGGCCGCCCAACCCTCGGCCAGACAGTCGCAGGTAGTACTGTCTACTGTCGGATACGGTATCAGGATCACTCCTGACCTGACTGATGATCTCATATCCTGCGCAATTTTGGCTTGTTCAGGATGATTTTCTTTTTTGGTTTTTAAATTCTCGGCTTTGTATCCAGTTGTGTTTTGAATCTGAACTTCCAAGATGTCGCAAACTTTACTTGTGTCTTTTTCCAGTGGTTTCCTTTTGATGTTGAACTTTGTGAGGAATATCTTCTTATAACTTGCTTTTGATACAGGATTTGAAACCTCGTCCTTGTACATATCATACATGACATTGGCCGTTATTTCAGGGGCAAGAAATTCTGCTTGTGTCTCGCTTCTCCTATAGTGAGATTTGTAACGTGGAAACTTCTTTATGTGGTCTATGACTTCTCTCAGTTTATTTTCAGGGAGTTTATTCCTTCCACCAGCCAATCCACAACAATCCACAATGCCCCTTGGTGAATGTATCTTCTTAATTGCCAGATGAACCTTTCCACTGGGGATCCTAAATGTTTGCAAGAAGAAACTTTTGCATACTTTGACACCGCGGATGGTGTAAATTCTTGTGGCTGTTCTTTTGTTGGAGTCCTTCACTCTCTTCCGTTTGACATATTTTGTTGTTACCATGGCACAAATAAGAGCTGTTTGTGCATCGTGTGATGTAGTATCATACAAGTTTTTAAACTCTTCTTTCAATGCATCAATTCCTATCTTGTTCAGACATTTACATGAACAAATGTATTCTCTAAATTGTTTGGGTTCTTTAAGATTTCCCCGCTGTGTGATATAGGTTTCATTTTGAACAAATTTCACCTTCCTAATTCTTCGATTCTGAAACAGGTATTTTCTTTTCCGACCTTTTCTTGGTCTCCCTTCTCCCAGAGAATCATTGTTTTGACCTTCCAATATCTGAGATGCTTCATTCATCAGCTGAAGAGTTGAACAATAGCTGCATGATTAGAGATGCTGGAGCCTAAAACAACATGGTGGGATTTCAGCAGGACATATCAGATCAGTTGGATTCAGGAGGTCAGTTAGATTGCATAGCCATAGATCTTTTCCAAAGCCTTTGATAGAGTGGAACATGGAATATTATTAAAGAAATTGGAGGGAATAGGATTGGACGTAAGGGTTACACGTTGGATAAAAACATTTCTACTCAGAAAGTCAAAGTAGGAAATAATGTATCTCAGGAAGAGAAAGTTTGGAAGGGAATTGCACAGGGTAGTATAATCGGTCCATTACTTTTCTTAATATACGCAAATGATTTAGGGAACAATATAACATCAAAAATAAGATTGTATGCAGATGACATAATTGTTTATAGGGAAATAAACAACATTGAGGATTGTTCAGAATTACAAAGGGACCTTGAAGGTATCCAACAATGGGTTGAAGAAAATAATATGAAGGATAATGGAGGCAAATCAACTGTTACAACTTTTACAAACAGGAGCTTTAAAACTGAATTTGAATATACTTTGGATGAGGTAGTTATCCCAAAAGATGGCAAGTGCAAATACTTAGGTGTGAGATTTGAAAGTAATTTGCACTGGAAGGGTCATATTAATGACATTGTTGGGAAAGCATACAGATCGTTACATGTCAAAATGAGGCTACTTAAAGGATGCAACAAAGAATTAAAAGAAAAAAGTTACTTGAGTATGGTTCGTCCATTATTGGAATATGCAAACAGTGTTTGGGATCCTCAACAAGAATACCTAATAAAAGAAATAGATAGTGTGCAGAGGAAAGCAGCAAGATTTGTAACAGGGGATTTCAGGAGAAAGAGTAGTGTATCAGAAATGTTAAAGAAACTAGGGTGGGAAACTTTAAGAGAAGGGAGAAAACTAGACTTATAGGATTATATAGAGCCTATACAGGAGAAGAAGCATGGGGAGATATCCGTGAGAGGCTTCAGTTGGAAAATAATTATATCGGCAGGACTGACCACAAACATAAAATTAGAAGGAATTTTAGCAGAAGTGATTGGGGTAAATTTTCATTCATTGGGAAGGGTGTGAAGGAGTGGAACAGTTTACCAGGGGTAGTGTTTGATCCTTTTCCAAAATCTGTGCAGATATTCAAGAAGAGAATAAACAGCAACAGAGAAAATAAATGAAGTGTTAGAGAGCATTCGACCAGTGCAGGTTATTGTAAATAAAAAAAATGTGTGTGAATAAATTAATTCCATCCCCTGTCTAAGGAGTTTGGACAGCCAAAGTAGGGGACTGCCTGTAGGGGTGAAGTACAGTGGGGACTTCGAGGGCCCTGGGACCGCTACGGTAGCTGTGAAGGCCCTTCAGGAACTCTGAAAAGTGGTGGTAAAAGGGGCTCTGGTTAAGACGCAGCAGGTCGTTATGCTACTTAGGATCCAGAACGGGTTAAAAAAAAAAAAAAAAAAGTAAATAAATAAATGCAATGTAAATATTAATCTTATACCAGTTGTATAGTATCATTTGAAGTAATTCCACATACTGTATATCAGTTGACTATATTTGTAAGTAGTACAAGAGATATTATAAGTAGAATTTTGTAAACAATATAAATTTATTAAGGATGAGCTGTGTGTTTAATAGAAAACATTGTTAGCGTAAATTGTATAATATTGTATTATAGGAAAATTTTCTTCTCTTGTTAATTTAATATTTAGTGCTTGACAATAATGTATTTTAGTGTACCATTTGCCACCGAGGTAGACACCTCATTTGCAAATAAAGAGATTTTGATTTGATTTTTGATGTTCATTAGTAGCATTACTATCATCGGAACTAACGTCTCTATGGGAATGAAAGAAGTGATGTTCGTCCAGTAATACAGGAACGGACTGCTGCTGATCGTCAGACTGTGAATTTTCCTGTAAAACAGAAATATTATATTGTGAAGTAAGAATGTATTTCTTCCTAGAAACACCTTACCCGACTCTGATCTACAGTATCTGTCTGGCAATGCTATAGGATATGATGGTGTTTCTTTTCCATTAACTAAATCGTACTTACGTTCAACAACGTTGTTGCATCCATTCTGCCCTCAACAATGTTTGAATCACTAGAGCATCTCAGATCTAAATCTGAATAATCATTCTGAAGATTGCTAGTCGTGGCTGTATTACACCTCAGAACAGTACTTTGGGTAGCATGACAGCATTTCATTGGACTCAGGTCTATCAGACTGCTGGAAAAAATTACATCTTTTGGGGATTCGTGGACGGGTGTCGCAATAGCTGGTGTCTTTGGATGTAAATCCGGCTCATCTTCCTGCGTAATGAGAAGAGAATATAGAATGGTGAATCTATTTGAAAAACAATCCATAAGTAAAATGCATTTGTCATCTATGCTAGTAGTACTGTGATATAGGTTAAACAACTAACCTGTAATAATGTTTGTAAGTAGATTTCCTTCCTTTCTAACTCGACGATTCATTGAGCTCTTGAGGAAGACCTAAAGTGATCTATGCCAAAACAGACGTGAATAGTGTTAATAGGCACTCACTAAATAATTTTGTTGATATGAAGACGGTAGACAATCGCGGAGAAACTTCACTGTTGTCACAGGAATAAAAAGACGGGAAAGAGCAATACGCATAACATGACCAAGTGACTGCCAAATGTCGTTTAGTCAGATGATGCAAAATTCAACTGCGTGAGAGTGTCTTTGGTCAGTTGATGCAGATATATCTTCAGGCGATATTTAGATTGGCGCATGGTCCTAATCGATTTATTTTCGATATAAATGATGTTCGAGAGTACGAATATTTTTTTCATGTAGTTTGAAGCCTTGGCTACCAGGTGGTGTAGATATCTGGAAAACTGAGAATTGGCGCTTGGTCAAGTGATGCATAACACAGTCCAATTGTACTTCTGTTGTTAATTTTAGCCTTTCTTTCACAGTTTCTTTCCTTCAAATAGTGTGTGTTTCATATCTGCTCATGCTCTTACTCATGTCAGAGGTCTTGAGATTGAAGATCATTTATTCTCCATTTGATTTCAGTACGAAAGATGGGTTGACACCTCTCATGGCTGCGTGTCAACGGAGTTTTGAGGACATTGTGAACTTGCTGCTACAGCACAGAGCAAATCCAAACTTGGTATCCGATAATCACCAGCTGGCTCTCAGTCTAGCTGTTCACAGTGGGAATGCAAGGTTTGTTGACATTCTGGTTTTGTAAGTAAGGTTGATGATATCCCCTCAGCATGCCAAAGTTATTACATTTAGTGTATAAGGTGTATGATACAGGAGAAGTGCCATCTGAATGTTGCTATACTTAGTCCCAAGAAAGTCGATGCTGACAAGTGTGAAAACTACTGCACCTTTAGTTTAGTATCTCATGCCTGCAAAATTGTAACACGTATTATTTATAGAAGAAGGGAAGGACAAGTTGAAACTGAGTTGGGACAAGGTCATTTTGGCTTCAGGAGCACGTGAAGCAATTCTGACTTTACGTCTGATCTTGGAGGACCGAAATAAGCAGGACAAACCCACATATATGGCATTTGTAGATCTAGAAAAGGCATTCGTTAATAATGATTGGACCAAGCTATTTGAGATTCTGGAGGTGATTGGGATCAGATACCAAGAAAGAAGAATTACCTACAATCTTCATCATCAATGTTCCACTCCAGTTGCCCAAGTGTGGTTAACAAGCCTCCTCCACTCCTTTCTGTCCTTCCACTTTTCCTGCTTCATTACTTCCGCCACATCCAATCCAGCTTCTCTAATGTCCTTCCAGATCTGATCCATCCACCTTCTTCTCAGTCTTCCAACTGGTCTCTTTCCCTTAACTTCTCTTTCTAATTCCCTTCTTGTTACCCGTTCCTTTCCCATTCTTTTTACATGTCCGAACCATCTCAGTCTTGCTTTCTGTATGTTCTGTTCTAACGGTTCAATATTTAGCTCTTCTCTGATTTTAATGCTGGCCCCGTGGTGTAGGGGTAGCGTGCCTGCCTCTGGCCCGGAGGCCCCGGGTTCGATTCCCGGCCAGGTCAGGGATTCTTCTCTGGACCTGAGGGCTGGTTCGAGGTCCACTCAGCCTACGTGATCAGAATTTAGGTGCTATCTGACAGTGAGATCACGTCCCCGGTCTCGAAAGCCAAAAATGACAGCCTAGAGTATGCGTTGTGCTAACCATGTGTCACATCATAATCTGCAGGCCTTCGGGCTGAGCAGCTGTCGCTTGGCAGGCTAAGGCCCTTTCAAGGGCATTAAGTGCCGTGGGGGGATGGGGGTCTGATTTTAATATTTTGGGATTTATCTCTTCTTGTCTTTTTAACCAATGTAAAAAATTTCATTTCTACTGCTTGGATCTTACTACCTTGTCTCTTATTAGTTACCAGCATTTCTAGTATGTATTATTTATTTATTTACATAGTTTACACCCACATTGGAGCACTTAAATCAATCCATATACACTACAGTCTTCACAATATTAGTTGTAATGTTTTCTCAACTTCCTCTTCTCTTCTTAATTTTTTCTGACCTGGACGCCCTCTCTTCATCTGTAATGGTTTACAGTTTTCGTTTGACTGTTTTTAATTTTAGTCTTTAATCTCTACTTCTCAGAATCCTCTTCTCTTTTCCCTCTGCAATTTGTTTCATTGTTATATTCAGCTCTTCTAAATCATTCTGGACTTCAACAAACCAGTTGTTCTTGGTTTTACTTTTCCAAAAGAAATTGAATAATTGTTTCAGTAGTCTGGTCTCTGGTAGTCTTACTATGTGTCTGAAAAAGGCAATTCTCCTCTTTCGCATTGTATCCACAATTGACTCATTTTCCCGATAGACTATTTCATTAGGCAGCAGTCTCCATTGTCCATTTACTTGATGTTTTTATTGATGATTGTCCTGATGATCCTTCTGTCTATTTTTTTGGATTTTATCCGTTGTTGCTTTGGTATTCAACTTAACTCTTTCCCGCGGATTGCGTAGTAAAGCGTACTGGAGTCGCACATTGTCTCCTGCGGGTTGCGTTGTAAAGCGTACTCGACTTTCAAACCGACTTCCTCTGCCATCTGTCTGCTAAACATATAATTTTTTGGAACCAGTGAATTCCCTAGGCTTCCTCGATACTACTGGCATGCACGGAATCCTAAAATAAAGTGTTCTTTTATACGTTTTCTTAGATAGAACAAACAGCTGACTGAATGTAAATACATTGCAGCAACATGGCTGCTCATAACCAGTTGAATGCGGAGGATATTTGTTACAAATTAGATCAATATGTTGACAAATGCAATGATAGTGAGTTTGATGTTGTAGGTATGATAATAAAAATGGTATGGGAAGCATTTGGGACAGGACATGAATCTGAGAGAAATCGAAATACGGCACAGGACAGGAAATGTTCATTCAGGTACCGTCTCCTTTTAAAATATTAGGCCTACTTGTAAAAAACATAATTATCAGTTTTAATTCTTCAGTTAATTCTGTTTCGGACTATGAGCCTCTATTTAATTACATAATAGCCTATTCCAACTAATGACAATTTATCTTCCAATCCCATTCAGTCAAAAATCGTTTATTGTTTGTATGTCCGAGAGGAAGCACGATTTGCTATCTAAATATCGTCATCCGACTGATCCCGAAAATGAAATAAATTTGGAGATTCAGGGTGAATTCCTGCGTTCTCTGCATTACCAAGAAAATAAGAGCCCCATCATGTCCTGCAATTTCTGACTTCAAGAACAAGCAGTTTAACATTATGCACCATGTTGGATGCTTCCTGATGTATAATTCTGAACAGGGGGGGATTGCGTGTAATTAGGTGATCTCATTATATCATTTTAGAATAACTATAGTGTATTTTCCATTGTTACAAAATTTGAAAGTGATATCTTAAGTGGTTTTTACAGAATAAATTATTTAGTGAAGGTACTCCACAACGATACCTGACAATCAAATTATTACTCTTGGTTTCGCCCGACAGTGAGTCAAAGATATTCCGTGGGAAAGGTTTAAACAGAGTTTCGCTTGCATAAGTTGCTTCAGGTTTAACTACTGAACCATAATGTTTGAATTTGGCGTTTATCGAGAGAGATTTCTTCTTATATGTTGACCATGTGACTCGTTGTGCTTGTCTCAGTTTTGATGTTCTGTATTCTATTGAGGCTTTCTCATTTAGGTTCCATGTTATAATTTCCCCAAGATACTTGAACTTTTTTACAACCTTAATTTGTTTGTTATCGTTTAGTTGAATGACAGGGGTGTCCACTCCAAAGGTTGGCATAATTTCTGTCTTTTCAAATGAAATTTGTAATCCCACTTTTGCTGCAATGTTTTCTAGATGTTCAATTTGGACTTTAGCCTCTTCCACATTATTTGCCAGTAGTGCAAGATTGTCTGCAATTGCTAAGCAGTTTAGTTTTATATTTCTACCAATCTTGATGTTCGGTTGGCATTTCTTTCTCCATTCTCGCATGACCTTCTCCAGTACACAATTAAACAAAATAGGTGAGAGACCATCCCCCTGCCGAAGTCCAGTTTTGATAGTAAATGGCTCTGACAATTCTCCTCTAAATTTAAATTTTGCTTTAGTATTCTTGAGAGTGATTCCAATAAGGTTGGTCAGTTTTCTGTTGGAAGGGCATTCAGTAATGACTCCCGATGAATACTGTCATAAGCTTTTTTGAAGTCAACAAAAGTGATGACTAGGTTCTTACTTCGAGCTCTTTGATGCTTCATAAGCCATTCTAATCCGTATGTTACAATTGGTATGAAATACTGTTTATATAATGTTAATTTCAAACTCTTGGGTACTTTGTCACCCCATAAAAGCTCTCTGACTTGATGATAAAATGTTGTACCTTTACTTGTCTGTTATTAATTTCAGGGTTGATTTCATTACTTCCAGTAATAATGCTACCCACATATGTAAACTGTTCTACATTCTCTAACCGTTCTCCGTCTATGTTCATTTTTCTCTTTTCCACAGTGCATGACTACAGTTTTCTTCTTTACTAATTACCATTCCAAACTCCTTCAGATTTTCATTCCAAATGTCCAGTCTCGTTTATACTTCCTTCTCCTTTTCCCCAAATCACCACATCATCTGCAAATACCAAAGCATTCACTTCATCGCTACTGATACTCTGTTTTACACGTTTTATGATTTCATCCATCAATATCATAAACAATAATGGTGACAGTGCACTTCCTTGCTTGAGACCTTTTTTTTTTTTGTATAGAATGTTTCAGAATCACCACTCCCCACTTGTACACTGCTTTTACTCTCATGATACAACATTTATATCTTGTTAATTAATGATTTTGGTACATTCCTTTTCCGTAGGCATTCCCATACATGTTTTCTCTTAATTGTATAATAAGCTATTTCCAAATCCAAAAATACGAAGAAGATTTCCTTATTCCTTTCCAGGTGTTTTTCCATTATCGTTCGCACTGTAAATATCAAGTCTATTGTTGATCTATTTGGTCTCGTCCAACATTCGTTCTCATTAGGGATTCTTCATTGGATTTTCATCCAGGTCTCATGTCAGTTCTTCTTCTTCTTCTTCTTCCTTTTTCTTCCGCTGTTCACCACACTTGCTGGGTCGCGGGTACGAACTATGTCGCACATGTGGATATGGCCCTGTTTTATGGCCAGATGCCCTTCCTGACGCCAACACTATATGGAGGGATGTAATCACTATTGCATGTTTTCTGTGGTGGTTGGTAGTGTAGTGTGTTGTGTGAATATGGGGCAGTAATAGATCTTATACATCACCTATTTATATTTCTTTCAGATCAAGTTCCTCACACTCTGATAAAGTGGATTTCCCAGTTGTTCATTTATCTGTTAAAAATTAATTTTTTAACTGTCCCATTATTTCTCTCCATTTATTCACGTATCTTTTCTCTCTGTCTGTTACTTGATTTTTATCCTTCCTTGGCCCTGGAACACATCTTGACTATCTGTGGCAGTAAAATATTATATCTTAAAAGCATTGTTGGAGAAATACCAACCCACAGCACATACACTGTATAACGTATACCAATGGTTGTGCAAACTATGCCAGGGAATTCTTGTTAATGATGCAGGTCAATCTCAAATTCTGAAATACATGAAATAAAACAAGAAGGGCCAATTATTTTATGTATGTATATTGATTTTAACATCACCGTCCACTGTTTTCAAGGGACATTGATTTTAAGTCATTCTCATGAATTTTTGTAAGTTTTTTAATGTATATTTTTTAGTTTATAAGAGAACGATTACTGTATTTACTCATGTATTAGACCTTTTCACGTAGTAGACTCCCGTGGCTTTTTGTCCCGCGCAGTGAAAACGCGTCAAAGTCATGCTGTGCATCTGTGTTTCGAAGTTAAGAAATGTCTGCCTCCATAGCGTAGGCCTAGTGCAGCTCTGATGACGTTGCAGAAATAGCTGAATAGTTTTGTATCCGACCCACGTAATGCAAGTACGCAGCAATCATGCTATATGTCTGTATTTTGTAGTTAAGAATGTACACCAGCATAATGGTTAGCACAATTAGCTGCTATTCTCACAGGCCTGAGTTCGATTCCCGGTATCGTACTGCTAAAGATTTAAGAATGGCAGGAAGGTTGGTATGCGGTAAAAATGGTACATGCAACTCCCCTCAATTGGTGGCGTGTCTAAAAAGAGCTGCATCACCACGGTTGTTGCTGTAGCAGGCAAGATCATTAACCAAGTCATCATCATCATCATCATCATTTCTTCGCTTCAGCAAGCCGGGTGCGGTTGTGTACGAGCCTCCTCCAGTTTGTTCTATCCATCCACAGATGTTGCTCATATATGCAATACCAGTTCACATCTCTTAGCACATTCACGCCCGTATCCGAGTTATTGCCTATAGCGCGTGACCATGCTGTGGACCGTATCCGAGTTAGCCCGGATAAGCGCAACCTTGAACTCGAGCCGTTCCTACGCAGCTGGGATCTATTTTGGTCACAAATATGTGCGAGAGAGATGAATGTAATACCCTTATGAATGTTTCTACTCACCGAAAACCACATGGCCATGGCGAGTTTCCCTCCCAATGCACTTTCTTTGTTTTTGTTTCTGAAGGTAGCCTAGCGCTCGTACAACTAGCTGCGTAGTTGGTTTGTGATTGCAGAAGCGTGTGTATAGTCACGTTCTGAAGTATAACTATGGCGTGTAGGGACAATATAAATGATGCAAGTGATGCGAATTTACAAAGCACAGTCTTTCAGCTGCTTGAAAATCATCTTGGCTGGGGGTATACAGTCTATATGGACAATTATTACAAATAGCGTTTGACTCGCGAAACAATTACGGGAACAGAACACTGCCGTATGGGGAACAATGCGGGCAAATAGGGGTGTACCAAAAGATCTAAAGGAACACCAGGCAATTCTCAAACGGGGTAAAAAGTGAACCCGACATACAAGTACAGTCACCTCTCTCCGAAATCTCAGCTCCATCTACATCATCAGCTCCAAGTCAACGTCCTGCAATTTTGCCGCCAAAAAGGGCACCGGCCAAGGATCCATCATTTAGGTTAGATGCGAAGAGAAAAGAGTATATTCTCTTAAAGTTTCCACCCTCAAATATAGACAAATTCCCCTGAAGAATGTGCAAAGTGTGCTTCAAAAATAAAATTATTAGTGAAACACGCTATTTTTTGGAATGTTTAGTGTTCCCATTCACCCAGGAAAGTGTGACATTACCTGGCACACCCTACAGAGATACTAGAGGACTTCATTAAGGTATGTGCAAAATTTTGTTTCCATATCTTGTTCAGTTTAGAACTTACTGTGAAAAGAATTCGTTGTTGTTTGCTCTGCCACTAACAGCTGGAATAGCTGGGCCAGCCCTTTAAATAGCCGCTCAGATGATGGGCGTGAATGTGTTAACTTGGGCCAATATAGGTAATTTTTGGTGAGAAGCAGGTTTAAAACGTGATTTTTAAAAAATCCAATCATAGCGATTGTTTCACTTGGCGACGTATCTAACAAATAATGTTATGAATTTACTAACTACTTTCATGATTCTTGGAAATGCCAAACAAAACATACTATGTCTTAATTTTTAAAATGGAGACAACGAACATACAAAATTAAACATTATGATAATAAAACGCATTATCGCTACACCTGTAGATATCCATAAATGCGGCAAACTTTCCTGTTATTTATTTTCCAATCAATCGATCATTCACTACTGATCTGCATTTAGGGCAGTCGCCCAGGTGGCAGATTCCCTACCTGTTGTTTTCCGAGCCTTTTCTTAAATGATTTCAAATATATTGTAAATTTATTGAACATCTCCCTTGGTAAGTTATTCCAATCCCTAACTCCCCTTCCTATAAACAAATATTTGCCCCAATTTGTCCTTTTGAATTCCAACTTTATCTTCATATTGTGATCTTTCCAACTTTTATAAACGCCACCCAAACATATTCGTCTACTGATGTCCTCCCACGCCATCTCTCCACTGACAGCTCGGAACATACCACTTACAATACCAATATAAATGGTCCGTTATTGGACATTATAAATTTTCCAGCTAACTCATTCCTGGTTGCCAGCGTTCTGCCCCAGTAAGCTAAGTTGGGCTCATCAGTTGGTAAATAGCACACCTTCCAAGACGCATGGCTAGTGCATACCGTGGAGACCACTGCGTAGGTTACTTGGAGCCACCAGCAGTGCCAGTGCACTATGAGAGTCTTTGTCTCATTACCAAAAATTGATGCCTGCCTGGCCACGACGTGATATAGATGTTGATTCCCATAGGGAACCTGAAATATTTATCCCGAATGAGTAAATTTATAATACCAATATAAATGGTCGTTATTGGACATTATAAATTTTCCAGCGAACTCATTGCTGGTTGCCAGTGTTTCGCTCCAGTGTGCTATGTTGGGCTCATCAGTTGGTAAATAGAACATCTATATCATGTCCAATAACGGACAAACTACATTGATATAAATTTACTCATTCGGGACAAATATTTCAGGTTCCCTGTGGAAATCAACATCTATATCATCTGATGGCCAGGCAGGCATCAATTTTCGGAAATGAGACAAAGTCTCTCATAGTGCATTGGCACTGCCGCTGGCTCCAAGTAGCCTACACAGTGGCCTCCACGGTATGCACTAGCCATGCATCTTGGTGGGTGACCTTGGTTATCATCATACCGTTGCCTACTCTCCATCTCACATTATCGAGGTCATTTTGCAGTTGCTCACTATCTTGTAACTTAATTACTACTCTATACAGAATAACATCATCTCAAAAAACCTTATCTCTGATTCCATTTCTTCACTCAGATCATTAATATATAAGAAAACATAAAGGTCCAGTAATACAGCCTTGAGGAATTTCCCTCTTAATTATTACAGGGTCAGATAGAGCTTCGCCTACTCTAATTCTCTGAGATCTCTTCTCTATAAATGTAGCCACCCATTCAGTCACTCTTTTTTCTAGTCCAATTGCACTCATTTTTGCCAGTAGTCTCCCATGATCTACCCTATCAAATGCCTTAGATAGGACAATCGTGATACAGTCCATTTGATCTCCTGAATCCAGGATATCTGCTATATCTTGCTGGAATCCTACAAGTTGAGCTTCAGTGGAATAACCTTTTCTAAACCCAAACTGCCTTCTGTCAAACCAGTTATTAATTTCGCAAACATGTCTGAAATAATCAGAAAGAATGCTTTCCCAAAGCTTACATGCAATGCATATCAAACTGACTGGCCTGTGATTTTCAGCTTTATATCTATCACCCTTTCCTTTATACACAGGGACTACTATAGCAACTCTCCATTCATTTGGTATAGTTCCTTCAACCAAACAATAATCAAATAAGTATTTCAGATATGGTACTATATCCCAACCCATTTTGTTTATTATATCTCCAGTTATTTTATCAGTTCCAGCCGCTTTTCTAGTTTTCAACTTTTGTATCTTACTGTAAATGTCATTGCTGTCATAGGTAAATTTTAATACTTCTTTAGTATTAGTCACCTCCTCTATCTGGACATTATCCTTGTAACCAACAATCTTTACATACTGCTGACTGAATACTTCTGCCTTTTGAAGATCATCGCATACACACTCCCCTTGTTCATTAATTTTTCCTGGAATGTCCTTCTTGGAACCTGTTTCTGCCTTGAAGTACCTATACATACTCTTCCATTTTTCACTAAAATTAGTGTGGCCACCAATTATGCTTGCCATCATGTTATCCTTAGCTGCCTTCTTTGCTACATTCAATTTCCTAATAAGTTCCTTCAATTTCTCCTTACTTCCACAGCCATTTCTAACTCTATTTCTTACATTATGATAATAAAGCGCTTTACCGCCACACCTGTAGATATTCATAAATGCGGCAAACTTTCCTGTTATTATTTTGCAATCAATCGATCAGTCACTACTGATCTGCATTTAGGGCAGTCGCCCAGGTGTCAGATTCCCTATCCGTTGTTTTCCTAGCCTTTTCTTAAATGATTTCAAATGATTTCGAATCCCACTGTCGGTATTCCTGAAGATGGTTTTTTGTGGTTTCCCATTTTCACACCAGGCAAATGATGGGGCTATACCTTAATTAAGGTCACAGCCGCTTCCTTCCAACTTGTAGCCCTTTCCTATCCCATTGTCGCCATAAGACCTATCTGTGTTGGTGCGACATACAGCAGGTAGCAAAAAAATCAAGTACTTCAGCTCTTTTGTTCTCTCTCTCTTCCCACATCAAGATTGTCAGGTTTGACACTTCAGTGAGTGTTGATGCCCTGCCCTTCTGTTGTATCGATCCAGGACAGCTCCCTACCTATACTTAGAAGAGTACTAGAAAATGTGATCTCCTTTCTCCTTGTATTTGTATTATTGAGACGGTGCAAACTCTGTTATAGATTGGTGAAGATTCTGCTGGAGGAAACGTCTCGGGACGTCATTTTGAAGAACAGTGCTTTGGCTCCCAGGCACCTGGTCAGTCTTCCTTGTCTGGCTATCGATGGCTGTTCGTAAGTAAGCACAGTTCATATATCCTTGTCTCTTCTTTCTGAAGTAAGGTCTGGAGCTATTAGGGAAGATAAGGGAAATCAGGAAGGGAGTGGATCTAATAATGTGGAAGGGTTTGAGTCTCTTGTCATGCGGTTTCCATAGGTAGGAATGTGGGGAAAGTGTGTGTGAATGAAAAGGTACCAGGGTAGTTTTATCTAGGAATTAGATTAACTCTACAAAGGCGAAGGTTTGGTTGTTACACGGAGGACCAACCGAGGGCTTCTGAGGCTCATTCAGAAACATTTGTAATAAACCTGGATTCTACTGTCACAAATTATTTATTTCTTTATTTATTTACTTATTTATTCATTCATTCATTCATTCATTGTGTGTATTGTCCCAATGAGCTATTAGCTCGAGGGAGGGGTTGTCCTTTACAGTTTTGGCTTTACAATTCATGGTAAAATTATTTAATATTCTTAATATAATATACGTTGATCACAACAATGTTAGCAGTACGATGGAGATAAGTAGCAGTTATATTTAACTGTGGCAATAATAATTAATACATTTCTATATATTTTTGTAAAAAAGAACTAGAAATGGACTTCTTAAAATACAGTGACAAAAAATCAGTACTCCTTAACTCAGTTGGCAATTTGTGGTATGATGCTGCAGCAGAATCTGGTGTACTATTTATTCCATACCTTGAAGAAGATCCGGCCAGTGTATATCTGATCTACTGACCTAGTTTGATAGTTATGAATGTCTTTCCTGTACCTAATTTCTGTGTTTAAGGAAGTCATATCATTTTTATATTTGTACATGAGTAGTGCTTCAGAGTATGTCATGCATTCTGACAGGTAAGATGTCCGTGTCCCTATATATCTCACCGTTTCCAGAAGTTGTATGTATAAATTAATCGTATGGCCTCTTTTTTTTTTTTTTTTTTAAGTATTTCCAAGTACATTTATTTCTTCTCTGTTGCACAGTTCTCAAATTACATTCATGTAAAATAGACGCGAGTGAATAAACGAGAAATAAATGCTTCTAAGCTGTTGTCTAGTTAATGCTATGTCTTGTAATCTTTTCAGCACTCCTATAACAGCAGTGATCTTTTCTTCTATATGAGTTAAATATTCTTTCCAGCTTAAATTTGTGTTCAGAATAAGACCTAAGTATGTAAATGAACAGACTCTTTCCACAATTTTAGTGTTTACTCTGTTTAAAGAGGTTGTTTCATAGTGGAAAAAAACATATACTATATTTACTTTTAGAAGTATTTAAAACGAGATTGTTTACTGTGACCCATTGTAGGAGAGTATCTAAATCTCTTTGTACTTTATCCATTATTTGTTCTGCAGTGGTATCTTTGTAAAAAAGGAAAATATCATCTGGAAATAACAGCAATTTACCATATACAGTAAAACCTCATATATTCAAAGTCGCTGGGATGCAAAAATTGGACTTCGAATTACATAATTTCGAATTAACCGCCAATTTGTAATTCAGAAATGCAAACGCTTGCCGTGTCACAAAATATACTAAGACCCATTACTACATGCAGTTAACTTTGATTTACAGTTTAAACCTTTCAAGTGCCATGGAAGAAACTGTTTCCGTAATGTATCCAATAGGGTGCATTTACAGCATTCAAATAATGCTCTTGGATAAATCAGTAGCAAACATAACCTCGTGCAACGAAAGAAAATAACACACAATTCAAAGACGAGGACAAATTATGCTGATTCCCCTGCGTAAATGCTTTATTTTTTGGATTGCTGTACAGTTTGCATTTTTAGGTGCCTCGTACTGGCACGGAAAGTGCCCGACGCCCTTAAAACATCGTGGCTTATCGAACTTCCCCATGACGAGGGGAGGAAGTCCCTCGCTTCCATGTGCACTGTGCATTGCAACTCGGTACAAGGTCCCCACCCTTGTACTATTTCTCAGCTAGCACCTCTCTCCTTTAAAACCGTAAGTCGTTCAGGTTTGGCATTAAAAAAGCAATGCAGTTTCATCAGCATTGACAATATTAATAATACCAATATAGGTGGTCCGTTATTGGACATTATAAATTTTCCAGCTAACTCATTCCTGGTTGCCAGCGTTTCACCCCAGTGTGCAAAGTTGGGCTCATCAGTTGGCAGATAGTACACCTACCAAGGCGCATGGCTAGTGCATACCGTGGAGGCCACTGCGTAGGCTACTTGGAGCCACGGGGAGTGCCAATGCACTGTGTGAGACTTTGTCTCATTTTCAAAAATTGTTGCCTGCTTGGCCATCAGATGATAAAGATGTTGATTCCCATAGGGTATATTGGTATACGAATATACAATTTCACTCGAACTTAGCAAATGTGAAGCACATTGTAGACACACTGAAGAGTGAGTGAAAGTGCAGAAAGCTACCCCTGCACGTTCCGGAAGACGCATTCTGTCATGACGCAAATAAATTTTGAAATTAAATTACTCTGTAAAATACTATTTTTTTTTTAATGTAAAGGCAGTTTTCAATAGGGATGTATAGAACTAGCACCGATAGAGTGCACTGCTGTTGTACTGGGTAAGCGCAATGCGCTCTTAATTTGTCTCCAGTGTACTCATGCCGCTAAATATCCATGAATTTAAGTTGTTATTTTCGTAACTATGCCGAGCTTTTGCAGTATTCCTCTTTGAAAAAATCAGGGAAGCCCATTTTTTCGTTTCACCAGTTTCCACAAAATAAAGAAATGAGGAAGAAATGGTTACATACTATTAGAAGGAAAAATTTCGGTGAGAAGAATCTGACCGAAAATATTAAAGTGTGTTCCCATTATTTTAAACCCGGTGACTTCACAAAAACTTTGTTGGGTAAGTGCGATTTACAAAGGGAAATAATTCCTATTTCCTACCTATAAACTAATTAGGCATTTTGATAACCAGCAAATTTATGCGTTTGTATTTAAAGGTGAGAGAGCAAGATTAAAAACGGGCGCTGTTCCATCGCTTTGTCCATGGAGCACGAACACAACAAAAACAAGGAAGAGGCCATACACCAGAAAATTGCCGGATTAACACGATAAGCCTAAACTATCGGAATATGCAGAAATGGCCTCCTTTGAAGTACGGGAAGAAATCGTAAATATACCCGAAGAAGTGAATGTTATATTTGTGACTCCCATTTTCAAAGACATCAGCAATCAAGAAATACTACAGGTAATTTGGTTGTTGAGTAAACAATGCGTAATCGTGATGTCATATTGCTTTATACAGGGTTTGTAGACGTCCAACATTGTAATATGGTGTTTGCTGTTCTGGGAGAAAACAGACTGTGTTTCTTCCTGACAGTTATGAAGCTAAGGACCAACAAATCTGACGAAGAACTAGGCTTTAACTTCGGAATCAATAAAACTACTGTTGGGAGAATATTTAATGTTTGGATTAATTTCATGTACTGCCAATTTAAAGAGTTGAACATTTGGTCTGATAGATAAATTGCCCCCTTGCTTTTAGACAGAAATACCCCTCAACTAAAACAGCCCCTTTGCTTTTAGACAGAAATACCCCTCGACTAGAGTTATAACTGGTGCAACTGAGATTATACATAGCAAAACTTGTTCCAAGGGCAAACATTCCACTTTCATAGGGCAGGGGGATGCTGAAAAGTTTATACATTTTGGCTGCATGTTTCTGAACACTGAATAATACCAGTCCTGGGGAAGTGCTCTAAGGCGTAGCTTACAGCAGCAATATGCTTACAACATGCCTTGGGGCCTGCTCCAGAAAAACACTCACATTCCCCTCCTGTAATGTCACCAGATACTCCTAAAATAAGCTTCACATTATATGTCTTATGTTTTGTGTACTCGGATTTCACAGCACTGCATTTTATAATTTCACCCGATTGAAATTAACCTTTTATAAACAAAACAAATTCACTGAAAAGTCTGTATCTAGCATAACACAATGATTTGTAGTTGGAAACAGGTGCTCCATCTATTTCCGATTTTCTGAATATGAAATAATCCATCAGATGCAAATTTGTGATAGTGATCTTCACCTTATGGCTGATGGTTAAATATTCAAAGGAACCGGCACTGGGAAACTGAAGAATATTCACATGCCTTTGGTGGTGGAAAAAAGGCTGTATCTTCAGTTTCATGTAAGCCATCAACCTTAAAAAAATGCATGATTCGAAGTCTATAAGCCACGGGAGCAAGTCCGTGTTTAAATATCTATTTATGATTTAAGTCTTGTGGAGGTACATTTATATATTTATATATTTATCAGTGTACAATACTCAGGTAATTGTAATCATCAGAAAAAGGCATGCTGCATCCTATTTATTATTTGAATAATAAAGCGTGTTAGAATTTTCTAACTACCGCTGTACTAATTCTTCCTTCCTCCCGCTAGTTTTAGCGTCTCTGCTCCGTAGCTCATTTTGCATCTGTTTAAGGCTTAAACGCTGAAAATCGTCCGTAATATTCTAGAGGATATACCTATACAATTAATTAATATAGTCTTGGAGTAAAATTAGAGAAGATACAATCGGCTTTAGCTCAGAAAACTCGGTCACATTCTATACATTACTTACAGCTGACTGGGGTAAACATAAGGCGATCGCCTTGCGCTTACCCAGTAGTACACGAGCGCTATCTGGCGTGAACTTTCTCTGCCTAATCCCTATTAAAAGTCTGAATTTCGGTAATGGGACAGACATTGTATTTTTTAAATTACAAATCATCCGTATTTCGAATTAAACAATTTAAATAACATGCAAAACCGTACCTCATGTTTCCAGGAACAAGAGCTTCTTCGAATTAGGTGGGATTTTTAATTAACCAATTTCGAATTATCGAGGTTCTACTATAGTGCAAGTTTTCCTATATTGTTTATAAATAGCAGGAAGAGTATTGGTCCTAGTACTAAACCCTGACGGACACCAAATGTAACTGTTGTTTCTAGGGCAATCGTATCATTCAAAAATACATATTGTTTTTTTGCTATTAAGTAACTTTGGAACCACTTTATCAAACGCTTTCTCTAGCTCAATGAAAAGGTTTGCAGCAATTTTGTTGTTTTCGAGAGAATTTTGTATCAGGGTGCTGCAATGTGGAAGAAAGCCATATGATTTTTAGGGAAAAAGTTGCACGATTTTAAATAATCCATGAATCTTACTTTTACTACCGACTCGAGTAATTTTGCAAAGGAAGACAAGATACACTTGCCCACTTTTAAAAACTGGTATAGTCCTAGCAATTTTACAAGGCGTGTGTTTTAAGTAAGGTCTGTTTGAAAATAAGTACACAACAAAAGGTTATTTCAAAAAAAGTAAATTTATTTTCAGAAAGTACAAACTTCACTCTATTTTTTGACATAGTTGCCAAGTTTGTTCAAACACTTATCATACCTCTTAACAAATTTTAAAATACCCTCTTCATAGAAACTTGCCGCCTGCTCCGATAACCAAGAGTTCACTGCTGTTTCCATGTCGTCGTCATCATTGTAATGATTGCCACTGAGGTGATGTTTGAGGTGAAGGAACAGATGGTAATCACTCAGCGCAAGATCAGGACTGTAGGGTGGGTGGTCTAAAACTTCCCAGCCAAAGCTGTCCAATAAATCGCGGATCTGACCTGCAGTGTGAGGTCTTGCATTGTCATGGAGAAGGACAATTCCCTTTATCAGCATGCCGAGTCTTTTGTTTTGAATCGCTCTGCGTAGCTTTCTCAGGGTTTAGCAGTATGCTTCTTCAATCAATCACTACTGATCTGCATATAGGGCAGTCGCACAGGTGGCAGATTCCCTATCTGTTGTTTTAGTAGCCTTTTCTTAAATGATTGCAAAGAAATTGGAAATTTATTGAACATCTCCCTTGGTAAGTTATTCCAATCCCTAACTCCCCTTCCTATAAACAAATATTTGCCCCAATTTGTCCTCTTGAATTCCAACTTTATCTTCATATTGTGATCTTTCCTACTTTTAAAGACACCATCCAAACATACTCGTCTATTGATGTCCCCCCACGCCATCTCTCCACTGACAGCTCGGAACATACCACTTACATGTTATAATTCTCATGTTAGGTCCGTATTGAAACGTACGTAAATACAAAGTATGTTACAAGTGTTTATTTAAATATCCACCTATTCAATACAAAGAGATCTTTTTAGAAATTAAATATTAATATAAAATGTTAAGGGACATGTTTCGCCCATATTAAGGGCATCATCAGCCTCAAATTCAAACCTGTATGGTGAAAAATCAGGATCCTGATTGCTCTTACAAGCCATAAAAAGAGGATATCATTATAGGTGTCAGTCTAAACATACAAAATATTAGAATGTCCTTGGCTAAAATTGCAGTATCAAGCTGCATGTCATAAGTTCACATGAATATACTTTCCGGAGCGTTGAAAAACTTGTTGGGGTAGGGCAGTAAACAGCTCAGTCTTTATAATGAAACAGAAATGTGCCTCCTTGAAGATGATAAGAAAAAGCAAAGCTGATGTCAATATCGTATGTTGTGATAAGACAACAGATCTCTTAAATGGCTGTTCAGCTGCCTATAGTCTATGTAACTGGCTGAAGGAGTGAAAGTCGAATGTGTTATGATAAGATAACGGTCTTCCTTACGTAATTGTAGGAGCAAGGAAAAAGCATTCGGTTGTCTATAGATGTATTTATCTTATTTGAAGGACGAAAGTCGAAGGTTTATCGACGTTGATAGAGCTCTTTGGTGTAAAGTCTGTAACAAGAGGAGAGTGAATGCTTAGGAAGGTATTTTTGAAGAGAATGTGGGTTTAAAGAAAGGTAAAACATGGAAAATGTATAAAAACACTTACCCTTTCGTCTGTCCGACCATGTAAATCTCTCGCAACCAACAACACATAAACTTAACGCTCCGCCTACCCCCTCCCCTCAATCACACCCTCCTCCGCCAATCTCACATCGATACAATACCAGAAGTACAAGTGTCAGTCATTCAACGCTACCATAGCAACTGCATTAACAGTCAAAGAAATAAATGAACCTACACATAACGTTATTTTTCTTCAACTGACCTTTCCATAACTGATTTACATCTTCACAGATGAAAGGGTAAGTGTTTTTATACATTTTCCATGTTTTACCTTTCTTTAAACCCACTTTCTCTTCAAAAATACCTTCCTAAGCATTCACTCTCCTCTTGTTACAGACTTCACACCAAAGAGCTCTATCAACGTCGATAAACCTTCGACTTTCGTCCTTCAAATAAGATAAATACATCTATAGACAACCGAATGCTTTTTCCTTGCTCCTACAATTACGTAAGGAAGACCGTTATCTTATCATAACACATTCGACTTTCACTCCTTCAGCCAGTTACATAGACTATAGGCAGCTGAACAGCCATTTAAGAGATCTGTTGTCTTATCACAACATACGATATTGACATCAGCTTTGCTTTTTCTTATCATCTTCAAGGAGGCACATTTCTGTTTCATTATAAAGACTGAGCTGTTTACTGCCCTACCCCAACAAGTTTTTCAACGCTCCGGAAAGTATATTCATGTGAACTTATGACATGCAGCTTGATACTGCAATTTTAGCCAAGGACATTCTAATATTTTGTATGTTTAGACTGACACCTATAATGATATCCTCTTTTTATGGCTTGTAAGAGCAATCAGGATCCTGATTTTTCACCATACAGGTTTGAATTTGAGGCTGATGATGCCCTTAATATGGGCGAAACATGTCCCTTAACATTTTCTTCTTCTTCTTCTTCTTCTTCTTTTATGACCACATAGGATCACTTTAGTCAGTCCGTCGTTCAGGTCTCTTTGAAGGGATTGTTCGGGCTTTGCGGTCCTCCCAGTACTTCTTCAGACGCTCCGATCTTCGTGCCCTTTCCTCAGTTGAACATTTTATAATAATATTTAATTTCTAAAAAGATATCTTTGTATTGAATAGGTGGATATATAAATAAACACTTGTAACATACTTTGTATTTACATACCACTTAGTCAAGCAGCTCGTCTCCTTTCTCCCAAGTCTTCCCAGCCCAAAATTTTGCAACATTTTTGTAACGCTACTCTTTTGTCGGAAATCGCCCAGAACAAATCGAGCTGCTTTTCTTTGGATTTTTTCCAGTTCCTGAATCAAGTAATCCTGGTAAGGGTCTCATACGCTGGAACCATACTCTAGTTGGGGTCTCACCAGAGACAAATATGCTCTCTCCTTTACATCCTTACTACAACTCCTAAATACTCTCATAACCATGTGCAGAGATCTGTACCCTTTATTTACAATCATATTTATGTGATTACCCCAATGAAGATCTTTCCTTATATTAATACCTAGGTATTTACAATGATCCCCAAAGGGAACTTTTCAGCCCATCAACGCAGTAATTAAACCTGAGAGGACTTTTCCTATTTGTGAAACTCACAACCTGACTTTTATCCCCGTTTATCATCATACTTTTGCCTACTGTCCATCTCACAACATTATCGAGGTCATTTTGCAGTTGCTCACAATCTTTTAACTTATTTATTTCTCTGTACAGAATAACATCATCTGCGAAAAGCCTTATCTCTGATTCCACTTCTTTACACATATCATTGATATATATATAAGAAAACATAAAGGTCCAATAAAACTGCTGCCTTGAGCAATTCCCCTCTAAATTTTTACAGGGACAGATAAAACTTCACCTACTCTAATTTTCTGAGTTCTATTTTCTAGAAACAGAGCCACCCATTCAGTCACTCTTTTGTCAATTCAAATTGCACTCATTTTTGCCAGTAGTCTCCCATGATCTACCCTATCAAATTCCTTAGACAGCTCAATCGCAATACAATCCAATTGACCTCCTTAATCCATGATATCTGCTATATCTTGCTGGAATCCTACAAGTTGGGCTTCAGTGGAATAACCTTTCCTAAACCCAAACTGCCTTCTATCAAACCAGTTATTAATTTTGCAAACATGTCTTATATAATCAGAAAGAATGCTTTCCCAAAGCTTACATACAATGCACGTCAAACTGACTGGCCTGTAATTTTCAGCTTTATGTCTGTCACCCTTTCCTTTATATACAGGGACTACTATAGCAACTCTCTATTCATTTGGTGAAGTTCCTTCATGCAAACAATAATCAAACAAGTACTTCAGATATGGTACTATATCCAAACCCTTTGTCTTTAGTATATCCCCCGAAACCTTATCAATTCCAGCTGTTTTTCTAATTTTCAACTTTTGTATCTTACTGTAAATGTCATTGCTGTCATAGGTAAATTTTAATACTTCTTTAGTATTAGTCACCTCCTCTATCTGGACATTATCCTTGTAACCAACAATCTTTACATATTGCTGACTGAATACTTGTGCCTTTTGAAGATCCTCGCATACACACTCCCCTTGTTCATTAATGATTCCTGGAATGTCCTTGGAACCTGTTTCTGCCTTAAAGTACCTATACATACTCTTCCATTTTTCACTAAAATTAGTGTGGCCACTGATTATGCTTGCTATCATGTTATCCTTAACTGACTTCTTTGCTAGATTCAATTTCCTAGTAAGTTCCTTCAATTTCTCCTTACTTCCACAGCCATTTCTAACTCTATTTCTTTCCAACCTGCACCTCCTTCTTAGTCTCTTTACTTCCCTGTTATAATATAGTTGATCTTTACCATTCCTTTCCACCTTTAAAGGTACAAACCTATTTTCACATTCCTCAACAATTGCTTTAAACCCACCCCAGAGTCTGTTTACATTTTTATTTTCAGTTTTGCACTGATCATAATTACTTATTAAAAACTCCCTTATGCCTGTTTTATCAGCCATATGGTACTGCCTAATAGTCCTAATTTTAATATCTTCCTTTCTTTCACATTTATTTTTAATTACCACAAAAACAGCTTCGTGATCACTAATACCATCTATTACTTTGGTTTCTCTATAGAGCTCATCTGGTTTTACCAGCACCACATCCCTCTAGTTGGTTCCATCACTTTCTGAATCAGGTGCCCTTCCCATATTAACTTATTTGTCATTTGTTGGTCATGCTTCCTGTCGTTCGCTTTACCTTCCCAATTGACATCTGGCAAATTCAGATCTCCCGCTACAATCACATTTCTTTCCATGTCGTTTCCCACATAGCTGACTATCCTACCAAATAATTCCGAATCCGCATCAGTGCTACCCTTTCCCGATCTGTACACTCCAAATATATCAAGTTGCCTATTATCTTTAGAAATGAGCCTTACACCTAGAATTTCATGTGTCTCATCTTTAACTTTTTCGTAGCTTACAAATTCTTCTTTCACCAGAATGAAAACTCCCCCTCCCACCTTTCCTATCCTATCTCTACAATACACACTCCAGTGCCGTGAGAAAATTTCTGCATCCATTATATCATTTCTCAGCCATGATTCAACTCCTATTACAATATCTGGTAAGTATACATCTATTAAATTAATTCGATTCCTTTGTTTACAATACTTCTACAGTTGAGCACTAACATTTTTATGTCATCCTTACTTGATTTCCAGTTCCCTGTTCGCTTAACACCGCTCCCTAGGCCACTCCGTTTCCCTGAATGTACCTGCCTATAACCCTTCTAAACAAGTTTCCTAACTTAGACGTACCGCTGCGGTTTAAGTGAAGGCCATCTGAGCGCAGATCCTTATCTCCTACCCACCCATTAGGATCTAGAAATTTCACTCCCATTTTCCCACATACCCACTCCATAGTCTCATTTAAATCCCCAGTCACCTTCCAGTCAGTATCCCTCCTACACAGTATTCCACTGATAACAATCTCCGCTTCCTTAAACTTCACTCGTGCTGCATTTACCAGATCCCACACATCTCCAACTATGTTGGTACGTATATCAGCTTGCCTTACGTTGTTGGTACCAACGTGAAACACTGCCACCTTCTCCTTTCCCTCCTCCTTCCCTTCTACTTTCCTCAACATCTGCCTTAACCTAATTCCTGGATAACACTCTACCCTGGTACCCTTTCCTCCACACACTTTCCTGACATGTCTAACAATAGAATCCCCCATGACCAGAGCATCAACCCTACCCACCTCATTTGATCCCCTCCCCTGCTGGTCAGTCCTGTCTTTCCTGACAGCTGCAGAAGCTATTTCCTCCTCCCTTTTCTCCATCCCATGACCCTGTTCCACCTGTCTTTTCCTATCCACTACTCCACATTTCCCTTTCTCCTACCTCTTCCCTTTCTCCTACTTCCAAAGTTCTCGGCAACAATTCCCTGTTCCTCATCTTCCCTCGGTTGTTCTACCTGCAGTGATAGTGGTTCCTCGTTGCATGAAGTCGACCAACAAAACACTATGCCTATCCCAAAACACCAACACCAAGATTTTGCACTGAGACAGATTCTGTTTGGCCTTCACCTTTACAGGCGAGTGTGTGTGTCTCCATTCCATGCTCTGTTGCTTTGATTCGGGCGTGATATGCGAAACCCATGTTTCGTCTCCAGTTACGATCTGACTCAAGAAGCCGTCACCTTCTTCGTCATAACAAGTCAAGAACTTCATCGCACACTCAAATCTTTGGTTTTTGTGGTCCTCTGTTAGGAGTTTCGGGACACAACGGGAGCACAGTTTCCTAAACTTTAGGTGTTCAGAAACAATGTTGTAAAGCACTGATCTCGACATGTCAGGAAATTCGTTTGAGATACCTGTTATTGTGAAGCGCCTGTTCTCACGAATCTTCGCTTCAACTGAAGCCACCAAATCGTCCGTAATCAAAGAAGGGCGACCGGAGCGGTCCTCATCATGGACGTTGTCACGGCCATCTTTGAACTGTCGTACCCACTTACACACTTTGCTTTCACTCATAACAGTATCACCGTACACTTCACAAATCTGTCGATGAATTTCTGCAGCAGACAGGTTCCTTGCTGACAAAAACCTTATCACTGACCGAACCTCACACGTGGCAGGCGAGTTATTAGTCTTAACATTTTGAAAGCACAGAACAGAACCGTACAGGTTAGCTACAAAGCTGAAACTGAGCAGAGTTGTTCCCGAGGCATGCCGGTACACGACTCACGCGTTCGTTGCGATATTCATGAGAACTACTAGTGTCTACAACAAAACTGACCTTACTTAAAAAACACGCTTCGTACCTTTCTCTGGTACCACTCCATTTTCTAATGACATGTTGATCAAAAGGAAAAATAATGACAATAAATGATCACCACAATTTTTCAAAAAGATGTTATTAATTTTATCATCTTTAACATTATCTTTGTACTTTAAGGATTTTATAATTCCCACAATTTCAGTTTTTATTTTCGGTTTAAGTAATGTTGACTGACAAGGTGAATTCTTGAGAAATGAAATTTATTTTGGGGACGGGAGATTTTTCACTGCGTCCTGCACCACTTTCATATAGTGCAGATTAAAAGTATCACATACAGTAGAAGTCCGCTATAGCGGCGACTTTTTTCTGTCCCTTCAAAATTCTTATATTAAACTGTGTATCGTCCTTCGGTTACAGCGAGAACCGTATCACTGGCGCATCCATTATTACGAGCGATTGAGCGTGCGCACGTTATCCGTTACCAATATTTATGCACCACAGCGATGATATTGCATGCGATCGATTACCTTCGGCATCGTTTCCTCGCTATGTGCACTGGCGATTAGTAATACCCGTCGACAGCTATTCCGTAAAGAAAATTTGAAATGAAAGAGAACATATTTTCGTAATAAATGCGTAAATAACGTGGCCCACAGCAGTTGTTAACTCGTTAAAAATAAAGACTGAAGTAAACAATATCTTAATTTTAATGTTATATACGGAAATTAAGTAAGAATGTGATACACCTCAAGATATGGCAGAGTACATCACTGATTTCAGAGGATATTTCATATCTTCTCCCGTTTAGTTACGGCTATTTACATGTAAATTTTTCGCAAGGAGGTTATTTCTCTACATGCATTTCAAATATGTTTTTATGATAGGCTACATATACGGTTATGTTAAGTGACGCTGTTTGAAGAAGAAAACTGAGGTGTTTGCCACATAAATCTCTGGAGTGATACCGTATTTTTCTGAATCCAAGACTTTTTTTCTCAGAATCTTATGCGAAAACTCAAGGGTTGTTGCATTCGCGGCCTAACAGTAAGTTAATAAATACCACTAGCAACTACCGCGGTAACCACACTGCTTCTTTTCACACGCGCATAACTCATTGACAATAAACGACCGCCTCTTTACTACACATCGCTAGCCGCGACAACCGGTTGTGCAGTGCCTGTGTATTTCTCAAATCTGCAGAATGGCATCAAAACATGCGACCTTTCGAATTCTTAGAAAAGCCATGGCTACTCAGTGGCAGAGTCATAACGCGTCTATTGTACTTGACGCTTAGTAAAATTAAGGTTTATACACAGCAGGAATATTTTCGTGATGGATAGTCGTAATTTAAAGATACGTGGAAAAGGTATTGCCGACAAATTTTTAACGGGTGCTAGTCGATATTATGATGCCAATTTTAAGTTAATGTTTATTAAACACTCGGAAGTGTAGAATAATTGTGCAGCCGCAAGAAAATACGGCATAGGCCTAACTAAAGCCAATATTTGACGTTAGCGTGAAGACAAAGAGCTAAAAAAATGCGTACTGCACAAAAAATGCATTCAGTGGTCCGCAACAAGGACGCTTTAAAGAAGTCGAAGGTGAAATTGTGGGAAATGTGCACGAAAAACGCAAGGGTGGAATGGCCATACCGTGGCGCAGTAAACTCATTCGTTGACTTTCAACGTTCGCGATTAGGCCTATACATCGCTAGCCGCTGAATTTGGCCGAACCCGACAAGCGAGACGAGCATGTAGCGGTAGCCGGTTATATCTGACGCTGCGTAAAAGTAACAGTTTTATAGATAGCAAGAATAATTTCCTGATGGATCGTTGTATTGTAGAGACGCATGAAATAGGTATGCCGGAAAATTTTCAACGAGTTCTCTTCGGTATTATGATGCCAATGTTAAGTTAATGACCCTTAAACCCGCGGAAATAAAGAATAATTGTGCAGTCGCAAAAAAGAGAAAAAACAACGGCGTGAAGAAAGTCAATGTTCGACATTTAAAAATAGTCTAAAATGCGTAGGCCTACTGTACAACAAGGCATTCATATGATTTTTAACATTTCTTTTTGAGCCTGATTTAAATTTTTTGAAGGGAAAAGTGGGGTTCATCTTGGATTCGGAGAAATACACTGCTATATTTTTTCAGAAATAAATTAAACATACACTTTCACGTAGTATCGGATTACGAAAAATAACAAACAAGTAAGCCGTGGTGTGGATATAATCTGCTGAAACACAAGTTTTGAACAAACTGATTGCCGTTTCATACCGACTTTAATGTGCATGAAGGGTTTTCCGACTTTTAAACAAAAATCGGATATAACGACAATCCGTTATAGCGAGTGAATTTTTCGCTGTTGTGAATTCTCGCTATAACGGACTTCTACTGTATATGCCTTTTCAGAAGTATAAGTGATTTTTCGAACTTTCAGTTCAGAGATCTCTTGAATGTTGGTAGATTTTCTGGGAATATTCCTAACTGTAGGCCACATTTGTCTGTTACCATTTCCCTTCACAATTTTATTGCAGTAATATGTTTTTTTAAGTTCTCTCTTCAGTTTGATTACTTGTCTGCTATATGCTTTTTATTGTTCTGTTATTTGAGCTGATGGGTTTTTATATTTTGTTTCAGATAAAAAAAACATGTTTTTCATTTACAGCTTAGGAAATGCAGAAGTTGCCCATGGTTTAAAGGAGACTTTTCTTGTTGAGTTTGTGTAATGTTTAAGTTTGATTGTTTTATTGCATTGCTGATATAATGGCACAGGCTTTCATAGGTTTCATTTATGTCAGTTGTTGAAATATGTTTAGGGTTAGGGTATACGTGAAGCACTGATTGATGCTGGCATAATGTGAGTTTATCTCTCCCAGTGAGTGTGATATTTTACTAGAATTATTAAACATATCTAATATTAGAATATTGTGATTGCTTAAATCATGAATAATATTATAAACAGTATAGCTATGAGAAGCTTTATTAGCGAATGTGTGGTCATTTAATATTGAAGATGGTGTAATTCTCGTAGGCAAGATCTTATTGTAACGTTTCAACATCTGAAGATAAGTTTTATAATGTCCATCCTCTTCAAGAAAATTGATATTGTCATCACCTGTAATAATAGTATTTATTTTTATTTTTCCTTATAGTAGCTGTTCTAAGTCATTCATGAATTTTATTATGTTACTCTTTGTTTGGTTGTTATAGTACAGTATCCAATTACAGTAAAATTTTGATTATGTTTTGTTAAATCTAATTGAAGGATACAATGGTATTTGTTTACTGCTTTACTATTTTTAACTGATAATGTTACAGGCGTGTATGTCAACAACCCCCTTCTTCTCTGTCTTGATACATGTGATAGCTAGAGCTAGGAATTTTAGGTGCTGCACATTAATTCTTTTTCACTATTAAAATGCCTGAATTAGCTTGTCTTG
The DNA here is from genome assembly GCF_040414725.1 of Anabrus simplex. Taxonomy (NCBI): domain Eukaryota; kingdom Metazoa; phylum Arthropoda; class Insecta; order Orthoptera; family Tettigoniidae; genus Anabrus; species Anabrus simplex. The sequence goes on from NC_090265.1 coordinate 23,370,408, forward strand.
CAAAGAAATCATAAAATAAACAGCCCTAACTATGTTTTAGTTGCACATTTTTGCACCTTTTCTTAATGTCAGCACCTTTTCCCACTTGTTTAATACTTTTTTAGCTCCTTTGCACAATTATTCGTAAAGAAATTAAAGCTTGGTTCTATGTAGTTCTTCAATTCACTGCTAGGATCATAGGCTTCTTATACTGCACTAATCGGGAGCTTAAGTATGAACTGGGTGATAATTGAACTTTAGCTTGTCGCCCTCCGTCAGCTGCTTCTCTGCCGTCCTTGTTAGTATAGACAGTTCAGAATACGCTTTGGCTGTGTGTGCTGTCTGCCATTTTACTATGTTCCCAGTACAGTGGAACCTCGATTCTCCATTTTTGGAGGGACCCCAGGAAAAATACGTACAACACGCGAAAACAGGAAGTCCGGGAATGAATAAACCATCATACCCTACCCAGAGAGAATCTGGAAAAGGGAATGGATGAAGAAGATTATAGCTAAACATCACAAAAATGAAATAAGTATAATTAGAGCAAACACTCTTAAACCAAACTACAGACCCAATGGGCCTTAGCCTACCAAGCGACCGCTGCTCAGCCCGAAGGTCTGCAGATTACGAAGTGACGCATGGTCAGTGTGACGAATCCTCTTGGCTGCTATTCCTGGCTCTCTAGATCGGGCTCGCCGTCTCACCATTCGATAGCTCCTTAATTAACGGTAATCGTAGGCTGAGTGGACCTGGAACCAGCCCTCATATACAGGTAAAAGTGCCTGATCTGGCTGAGAATCGAACCCGGGCCCTCCAGGTGAGAGGCAGGCAAGTTAGACCGCGGAGCCGGCTACGAACATTAATTATTACCGGTACGCGAGTTAAGAATCTTGAAACTTTACATTCAGTTCAGCAACTTTGATCAGCCAAACTCTTTGAAAAATCTAATAACGCCAAGCCAAACAACAATCGACCACAAGTAGTTTTTAATTCTTTAATGTAATAAAATAAAGCGCATTAAATACAAAATTGCCCAACATGATGGCAAAATCCCTTTTTTTAATCTTCTGTTGTAATTTGGTCGCTGGTATGCTGTTCATAGTTTCTGTAAATCTTCTACCGCGTAAATTAGGCCTACATCGGCTTTTAAAGGTTATGTTGAACTCGAGAATATGGTTTCGAATGTAAGTATCGATTCTCAAAATTTCCTGTATGCATTATATTGAATTCTGCCCATCACTAAATCACATTCAGATTGGAAATAGAAAAAATATCATAAAAATTTCAGAAATTTATTCGTGACCGTGAGCTCAGCTGGAAAGCGCGCTCGCTGTACGAGTGGGAAATGATACGAACTTTTTAAATGTAATCTGCGCATATAAAATGACTGCAGTTTTTGTAACATTTTAACACAAAAATGTAAAATTCCCTGTCTTATATTAGGACCAAAACAATAATAGGCAATCCTAAGCTCTCCCATGGCATTTTGCATGTAAGGTGCAACATCTGCTCTGGTCTCAATACCATAATCGTATGCGATAATATTAAAATATTAGATTTGTGTTAAGAAGGAGCATTTTCGATTCTTTACTGAAAGCCTAGTGACTATAGAGTGCCCTGAGGAAAGTGCCCAAAATCTGTTCACCGATACAATAGAAAAAAGTAAATTAAACAATAAACATCTAACGCCGGACATAATGTATTAAAAGTTAGCAACTTCATTAAGTTCCCAATGGGAATCAATATCTATATCATCTGATAGCCAGGCAGGCATCAATTTTTGGAAATGAGGTATAGCTCTCATAGTGCATTGGCACTGCTGGTGGCTTCAAGTAGCCCATGCAGTGGCCTCCACGGTATGCACTAGCCTTGCGTCTTGGGAGGTGTGCTAAGTCCCAACTGACGAGCCCAACTTAGCACACGAGGGCGAAACGCAGGCTACCAAGAATGAGTTAGCTGGAAAATTTATAATGTCCAATAACGGACCATTATACTGGTTTAATGTCTCGAATATCGCACAACTGTTTTTAACCTGGATTTTTTGAAGTTACGTAAATTATTTTTTCTTTCAGTTTTTGTCCTATACTACCAGGAACAGAATTTACATTGGATATCGGTTTTTCAAAAACAGTAAGTATTTCTTTTAAGGGAGATCCTACAGCCTCCAGTGACGTTGGCAAAAAAGAAAAATGGGCATTTATAAAAACAAGATTCTCTTCTAACTCAATGCCTGACAGAATATTTTGCACTGTTTGTATTGATGCAGCTTCATTCAAGTCCAATGAATTAACAACCTCTTTGAATACTTCTATGTGCTGAGCAAAATACAAAGCTGCATCCAGCCATGTTCCCCATCGTGTTAACACTGGCGCAGGAGGAAGTTGGATATTGGTTGCTGTTGATCTAAATAACTTGACTCTCGAAGGAGATTTAACAAAAATTTTCTTTGAACAGGCCACAAATCAATCTACCAATGGAAAGGAATTGCGTATTGTCTCAGCAATGCGATTAGGAGCATGTGCCAAACAAGTTAGGAAATATACCTTTCGGTGTTTGTCCTGATTTTACCATTTATGTACGTGCATCGGTAACAAATAAAAGTAGCCAGTCATATTTGATTCCAGATATCCATAATTTCATTGAGTCTGTCACACACTGCGTTACAGTTACATTGTTAGTGGCCGGCAATTCACACACATTAAGAAGTTATGGTATCGTCCCTTGTTCCTTATTTAAGGCGCCCACAATTACATTAGCAAGAAATCGGCCCTCAGAATCAATGATTTCATCAAAAGACAATTACGCAAACTGATCCGCTAATTCAGTTCGTAAATTTGACAGTACGTTATTGTAACAACGTCCTACGTAAGTTTTACGCAATGTACTTGCTTCAGGCACATGTTGTCGAGTGTATTTGGCAAGAAAATGTTTTAATGTGGGGTTATTAATTTTATACAAGGGAATATCAGCAGCTAAACATGCTTGGCATAAGCCGTAAGAAAATTTACTAATCTTACTTCGTAAAAACTAATATTTGTTTTTGAACAGGCTCTTTATTTGCGAGTTTGCTAGTTAAATTCTCCTTATGTTTTGCTGTGTTTATGTGTTGAACTGTTTGAAATCTTTTCTCACTCCCTATAGTGTTCTTACATGCTCCACAGAACAGTACCCTATTATCTGCAGATATTAAGTCAACTGACAACTCCTTCTGTAAATGAGTTAATCTACAACTCGACGTTGCTCTTATTTTCGGCATTTAAAGAACTTTTTAACGGACACTTTATACGCGAAACATAGTTTGGTCACAACCAGTTCACAACACCGTTACACGACTCAATGGACAGCCAGTGGACAGCTAAGCACAAAACATGAGGATAGACTACTGGCAAAAATGAGTGCAATTGGACTAGACAAAAGAGTGACTGAATGGGTTGCTATATTTCTAGAAAATAGATCTCAGAGAATTAGAGTAGGTGAAGCTTTATCTGACCCTGTATTAATTAAGAGGGGAATTCCTCAAGGCAGTATTATCGGACCTTTATGTTTTCTTATATATATAAATTATATGAGTAAAGGAGTGGAATCGGAGGTAAGGCTTTTTGCGGATGATGTTATTCTCTATAGGGCCGGTTTCATCAACGTGGGTTAAACCTTAACCCCGAGTTACACAGTTTTTACTCTGAGTTTGACTGTTCATTCCGTTTCATCAAGGAAGGTTATTTTTAACTCTAGGTTAAGACCGGAGTTAAGTTAACCCCGCCTTTCACCTGGGTTAAACTGTTTATTTGAGGTTAAAAGCAATATGGCCACAGTAAATCATGCATTTGATGCAAAGTTGCTTTATTTAGATTTGTTAAACGGTGTTCCTAACAGAAATAGGCCTATAATAAGAAGGAAAGACTTTGAAAACTATCTGAGGAATAATTTCTGAAGAGATAGACTTCAAAAACCGTCGTCAGAAAATTCGTCGATGAAGTTCGCGAGAGGTTAGAATACACAGCTGATCGAAACAAACTTGGGCTTGCGAACTAAAAGAAACTACATTGACCGTAATAGTAGCAACAGCGGTATTACACAATATTGCTGTGGAGACCCGAGATTAACTTCCCCCACAGGACTTGACTCTGCGTCAGTATCTCACAGGAAGGAGAAGGAACAGGAATGTTGGAATTGAGAATGACATCATTCTTCACATTGATAACGACAGCACTGCAGTGGCGTATAGAAATGCAACTGCACACCACCACTTCAATAGTACAACACTTATGAACATTATACTGTGTATTACGTAGTGGTTATACAGAAATGCACTTTGAAATTAAACTGTATATTTACTTCCGTGTGTAATATTGCTGTGAAGGTGTGCCAACTTTCAAAACAACTCTTGGCACAGAGAAGCTAAAATTTTTATAGAACTGTTTTAGTTGTTTCGTAGATCGCACTGTAACGTGGGCAATATTATTAAATTCCCCTGTTATTCTTTTCCATGTATCCTCCTTTTCTTTTAATTGTATACCGTCAATCTTCTTGCATTCTATAATACTTTGGTACTCGGTGGCTAATTCAATAAGTAATGATTTTTCTAAAGCAGAAAAATTCGTGCCACTATTTTTCTTCTGCACTTCTTCCATTTTTCGTTCAAGATCACGAAAGAATAATATCTACCATGGACCTGAGGAAGAAAACGAAATACAGCGCAAGAAATAAACAAAAGAACCACGCAAGAAGTGTGTTCATGATCTCAGATTTTTAGTCACTGCCTCCTTGATTATTAGGACAGCTGTTTCCTGCGAGGGTTAACGCGGTGTTAGTTAACCCTCTGCCGAAATAGCTTGGTGAAACGCGTGACTTGTAAGAATGAGTTAAAATATTAACCCTGAGTTAACAAACCCAGGGTTAGAGAATATTTAACCCACGTTGATGAAACCAGGCCATAGAGTGATAAATAAGTTACAAGATTGTGAGCAACTGCAACGTGACCTCGAAAATGTTGTGAGATGGACAGCAGGCAATGGTATGTTGATAAACGGGGTTAAAAGTCAGGTTGTGAGTTTCACAAATAGGAAAAGTCCTCTCAGTTTTAATTACTGTGTTGATGGGGTGAAAGTTCCTTTTGGGGATCATTGTAAGTATCTAGGTGTTAATATAAGGAAAGATCTTCATTGGGGTAATCACATAAATGGGATTGTAAATAAAGGGTACAGATCTCTGCACATGGTTATGAGGGTGTTTAGGGGTTGTAGTAAGGATGTAAAGGAGAGGGCATATAAGTCTCTGGTAAGACCCCAACTAGAGTATGGTTCCAGTGTATGGGACCCTCACCAGGATTATCTGATTCAAGAACTGGAAAAAATCCAAAGAAAAGCAGCTCAATTTGTTCTGGGTGATTTCCGACAAAAGAGTAGTGTTACAAAAATGTTGCAATGTTTGGGTTGGGAAGAATTGAGAGAAAGAAGAAGAGCTGCTCGACTAAGTGGTATGTTCCGAGCTGTCAGCGGAGAGATGGCGTGGAATGACATTAGTAGACGAATAAGTTTGAATGGCGTTTATAAAAGTAGGAAAGATCACAATATGAAGATAAAGTTAGAATTCAGAAGGACAAACTGGGGCAAGTATTCATTTATAGGAAGGGGAGTTAGGGATTGGAATAACTTACCAAGGGAGATGTTCAATAAATTTCCAATTTCTTTGAAATCGTTTAGGAAAAGGCTAGGAAAGCAACAGATAGGGAATCTGCCACCTAGGTGACTGCCCTAAATGCAGATCAGTATTGATTGATTGATTGATTGATTGATTGATTGATTGATTGATTGATTGATTGATTGATTGATTGATTGATTGATTGATTGATTGATTGATTGATTGATTGATGATGAAACAGGGGATTCACTGCGTGACATGATAACTCCTCACCACATGACAAGTTGCATCATGCGCAACATTAATGCCAACATCAACCAGCTGAAAAAAGCTGATTAAAAATACTGTAAAAACCATTAAACTGATTAAAATATGCCATATAGGTGCTAAAATATTAAAATATGATGCATTTATCAAAATCACAAAAAATATGCAGTTACATGCACCATGAATGAAAATTCCATATTTCGTGCACATAATGTATAAGTATACATTTTTAACCCCTATAAAAAACATGCAAATGCATGAACCTCCGAGCCCTAGTAATAACCTATTGTAATTAGGATACGTCTGATCGTAGTTTAAAAATTATTGTAGTGTTATTTATTTATTTACTTACATAGTTTACGCCCACATTGGAGCACTTAAATCAAACCCAAATACATTTACGTTAACAAAGAAATAACTGAAGATTTAGCTTGCATCATCTTCCTTTCCCAAAACCTCTTCATTCTGGCTGACCTGGCTGCCCTTTCTTCATCAGATATGACATATTGTTTGTGTTGTACAGTTTTTAATGACAAGCTTATTTGTTTGTTCTTCAGAATCCTTTTTTCTTCTCTATTTTCAATTTGTTTATTGTAATATTCAGCTCTTCTAAATCATTCTGAACTTCTTTAAACCAATTATTTTTTGTTTTACTTATTGTAGTGTGATCTTCGTGAACTATCCTAGATAATATTTCTTTCCTTCCATTTTCACAGAATAAGTTATTTTACTTTTCCTTTTCTTCCCATTATTCCGTAAATAATGGCTAAGGAGTGCAAGAGTTGGAACTGTGGGTGTGACCAGGCATCATTGTAGTGTATTGTAGAAACTTATTAGAAATTAGAGGGCTTATTCTATTATTTTGAGTAGTCTTGCGAATTTCAAACTTTAATTGTAATTTCCATTTCTGTTTGTGCTTAGTAATAACCTGTTGTACTTACGGTTATGTCTGGACGTAGTTTAAAATTACTGTACTGTATTAAAGTATCTGAAAGTAGTCTTAACGTAGTTTAAAATTATTGTAGTGTATTATAGTACCCTAGAAATTAGTGTGTTTATTATATTACTGTGCAATATTTGTGTAGTATAGTATCTGTGGTACCGGTATCTGTAGTATTTCTCTTACTACAATTCTGTTGTAGTAATTAGGGTAGACTTAATTGCAGTTGAGAATTGTGTAATTCTTGTGTATTATTTTCCATTTTCAGTAATTAACAATATTTTCATCCTGTTAGGGTGTTGTAGGAAAAAACGTACAACTAAGTAGTATTGTAGTAGTAGCCTATATTAATTACCTTATTGTAGTGTGATCTTCGTGAACAATCCTAGATAATATTTATTTCCTTTCATTTTAATTTTTCACAGAATAAGTTATTTTACTTTTCCTTTTCTTCCCATTATTCCCCATTGCTCTTCGTCACTTCTTCCTCACAATCATTCAACCTCTCTTAAACTACTGCTCTCCTATTTGGACAACAGCCTCCCCCTCCAATACTAAGCAGTTAGACAGAGCAGTGTCCTTCTTTGCTGCAATTGTAAGGAACAGAAACCCCAAGCTCAGAAATCTGTCTACGCAGCAGGTATTAATGGCAATTAATATGTCACCGCTGCACATCAGGCGACAGGTAGCTGACCTGAGTTTCCTCCACGGGATCTTAAATGGGCATTACCGCTCGGAACATCTTGTCTCACTCTTCTCTCTCCGTGTTCCTTTCCGCTCCACCAGAACCAAAGACCTTCTCCACATTCCCCACACTCAGCACTCAATACTTCAACGATCTTTCCTAATCCGCCTCCCGACACTCTTTAACAATATTAACAGGAGACAAGAACTCGATATAGCATCAAATAAAAGTGTATTCGAGAGGTGTGTAAATAGCCTCTTAAAGATAAGTTGATGTGAAGGGATTATACCGCCATCTTGACCCACGACGACTTGGCTATGAATATGGACATTCTTATGGTTTTCGATTTGGTCAGTTGTTATTAGTAGGCTGTGTACCTGATCTTGTTATATTTTGTTATGTTTTTTATATTTTATTATGAAAGTTTACGTTTGTTAAATAGTCTGTTGGCAGTGCAAGTGAAATTTGCTCAGTGTAGCTGTATCTTGTGCTTTGTGAATAAATAAATAAATAAATAAATAAATAAATAAATAAATAATGGCAAAGGAGTGCAAGAGTTGGAACTGTGGGTGTGGCCAGGCATTAAGGAGTATGCAGGAGAGGACAGGAAGGAAAGTAGGCCTCCGTCAAAAACTGTACAGGATACAGTGGGTGTAAAGGAGGGATGGGAAGGAAAGGGGGAATTGTAGAAGACAGATGGTCTAATGTTTTAAGGGTAAGGGGATCACAGGCTAAGGGCTCCATTCAGGATCAGAATTCAGGACAGGTGTCCGTGAGAAATCGATACGAGTCACTGCAGGTAGAACAACCAAGGGAAGATGAGGAAGAGGGAACTGTTGCTGAGAAATGTGGAAGTAGGAGAAAGAGAAAAGGTAGGAAAGGGAAATGTAGAGTAGTGGATAGGAAAAGACAGGTGGAACAGGGTCATGGGAGGGAGAAAAGAGAGGAGGAAGTAGCTTCTGCAGCTGAGAGGAAAGATAGGGCTGAACAGGAGGGGAGGGTATCAAATGAGGTGGGTAGGGTTGAGTCTCTGGTCATGGGGGATTCCATTGTTAGACATGTGGGGAAAGTGTGTGGAGGAAAGGGCACGAGGGTAGAGTGTTATCCAGGAATTAGGTTGAATCAGATATTGAGGAAAGTAGAAGACATGAAGGATGGAAAGAAAAAAGTGGTAGTGTTTCACGTTGGTACTAACAACGTAGCAGGTATAAGTACCAACATAGTTGGGAATGTGTGGGATCTGGTAAATGCAGCACGGGATAAAATGATGGCAAGCATAATTGGCGGTCATACAAATTTTAGTGAAAAATGGAAGAGTATGTATAGGTACTTTAAAGCAGAAAAAAAGTCCCAAGAAGGACATTCCAGGAATCATTAATGAACAAGGGGAGTGTGTATGCAAGGATCTTCAAGCGGCAGAAGTATTCAGTCATCATTATGTAAAGATTGTTGGTTACAAGGACAATGTCCAGATAGAGGAGGTGACTAATACTAAAGAATATTAAAATTTACCTATGACAACAATGACATCTACAGTAAGATACAAAAGTTGAAAACTAGAAAAGCAGCTGGAATTGATAAGGTTTCGAGGGCTATACTAAAGACAATTTGCTGGGATATGGTAGTACCATATCTGAAGTACTTATTTGATTATTGTTTGGTTAAAGGAGCTATACCAAATGAATGGAGAGTTGCTATAGTAGCCCCTGTGTATAAAGGAAAGGGTGATGTAAAGCTGAAAATTACAGGCAAGTCAGTTTGACATGCATTGCATGTAAGCTTTGGTAAAGCATTCTTTCTGATTATCTTAGACATATTTGCAAAATTAATAACTGGTTTGATAGAAGCAGTTTGTGTTTAGGAAGGGTTTTTCCACTGAAGCTCAACTTGTAGGATTCCAGCAAGATATAGCAGATATCCTGGATTCAGGAGGTCAAATGGACTGTATCGCAATTGACCTATGTAAGGCATTTGACAGGGTAGATCATGGGAGACTACTGGCAAAAATGAGTGCAATTGGTCTAGACAAAAGAGTGACTGAATGGGTGGCTATGTTTCTAGAAAATAGAACTCAGATAATTAGATTAGGCGAAGCTTTATCTGTCCCTGTAATAACTAAGTGGGGAATTCCTCAAGGCAGTTATTGGACCTTCATGTTTTCTTATATATATCAATGATATGTGTAAAGAAGTGGAATCAGAGATAAGGTTTTTTTACAGATGATGTTATTCTGTACACAGTATTAAATAAGTTACAAGATTGTGAGCAACTGCAAAATGACCTCGATAATGTTGGACAGGAGGCAGTGGTATGATGATAAACAGTGTTAAAAGTCAGGTTGTGAATTTCACAATTGTGAAAAGTCCTCTCAACTTTAATTACTGCGTTGATGGGGTGAAAGTTCCTTTTGGGGATCATTGTAAGTACTTAGGTGTTAATATAAGGAAAGATCGTCATGTGGGTAATCATATAAATATGATTGTAAGTAAAGGGTACAGATCTCTGCACATGGCAATGACGGTGTTTAGGGGTTGTAGTAAGGATGTAAAGGAGAGGGCGTATAAGTCTCTGGTAAGACCCCAACTAGAGTATGGTTCCAGTGTATGGGACCCTTACCAGGATTACTTGATTCAAGAACTGGAAAAAAATCCAGAAAAAAGCAGCTCGATTTGTTCTGGGTGATTTCCGACAAAAGAGTAGCGTTACAAAAATGTTGCAAGGTTTGGGCTGGGAAGACTTGAGAGAAAGGAGACGAGGTGCTCGGCTAAGTGGTATGTTATGATATAGATGTTGATTCACATAGGGAACCTGAAATATTAGTCCCGAATGAGTAAAATTTATAATACTAATATAAATGGTCCGTTATTGGACATACATTTTCCAGCCATCTCATTCCTGGTTGCCAGCGTTTCGCCCCAGTGTGCTAAGTCGGGCTCATCAGTTGGTAAATAACGGACCATTTATATTGGTATAAGTGTCATGTTCCGAGCTGTCAGTGGAGAGATGGTGTGGAATGACATCAGTAGACGAATAAGTAGGAAAGTTCACAGTCTGAAGATAAAGTCGAATTCAAGAGGACAAATTTGGGGCAAATTTTCGTTTATAGGAAGGGGAGTTAGGAATTGGAATAACTTACCAAGGGAGATGTTCAATAAATTTCCAATTTCTCTGTGACCGTTTAAAGGAAAGGCTAGGAAAAGAACAGATAGGGAATCTGCCACCTGGGCGACTGCCCTAAATGCAGATCAGGAGTGATTGATTGATCTCGTGATCCGTTTTTGTGCGAAGTACCCTGAGAGAAGTGCTAAGAAAGGAAAGCAGAATGGGAGGGTGGGTGGTAGATATGTCATGTTTCAGAAGGGGGACGTGACAGGAAAAGTTTGAGAACTCCTTGCCTAGATTGTAGTGCATCATTCCCCGACTTTACATACCTATTTTCATTAAATTCTCGTCAGTTATTTTCTCATGATGCCCGTACATACATACAGAAAAGGCGGGGGGGGGAGTGCATTTCCTTGTTCCTGTGGACACAGCCAATACAGAAATACCTTTCTTTTTAAATTCTGAGCAATGTACAGACAAAGCTCTTATTTTATATACATCGATTGTCAATGTAAATATTTAACGAAGCTATGCAAATACCTTCTCCTTTTCTTTCGCTGTACTTTTCCCTTTCTAAAATTTGGGTGTGGGAATTATTTGCATGTACACAACACATTCCATTATTTGTTTTGGATCAGTAACAAAGCTTAGATGCAATTAATGATGGATACTTTACCGAAATATCCCCATGTTCCACCTTATATTTTGAATTGAATTTGAATTGATTTTTTGTATATTGGTACCTCTGACACGAATAAATAATAAATAACCTTCTAAACCTTCAGTAGCCAGTAGAAGATTTCATTTCATCTATCTGCTGATAGATGGAATCCTGCACTTTTAGACATAATGAGTAGAACTCAGAATTCGCTATCTAGATGCGGCCAAGAGCTTGAACCGTTCCTTAGCTTCACAACAACTACAGTTCCATTTCCACATTTCCAGCTTCAGTATGATTCTACACTATTTTCCTCTTGCACGCACGCATTGTTCCAACATCTGTAAACATCAGTTTTTGAAAATATGTGAGTTGTAATGTGGTGCTTTTACTTCTAATTAAACAATGTATTAAATTTAAACACAAAAAAAGGGGGGGTTACCAGGAAAATTGTGTTTTGTAGGAATATCTATGAACAAATTTAACCATAATGGTTCACAATTGGTCCATATTAACAAACTCGTAGAATAGGTCATGTCTGACTGTTGACCAAGATTGTGCTGACTCACTATGTACTAATAAGAAAAATATCCATTTGACTTTTCAAGGATACAGCACGAGTTGTTAATCCCTGCTATTTTTAATTAGACTTGCACCAGTATTGATCAGTTTGAGGTCTGCTCAACATGGCATAAGGTGCTGCATAATCCAATGATTCATGAGACAATTGTCAGTGAAGAAGGAAATGATAACTGTAGCAGGACTACATTTTAAGATTTTGGAGGTTTCATTGGTCAATGTTTTCTTTCATGATAATGAACATGTTTCAATATGAACTTTCAGTGTATAGCTACGAGACATGGTTTTTAAGTAAGGTCCTTTTTGTTGTAGACACTAGTAGTTTGCGCGCATATCGCAACGAGTGTGTGCGTCGTGTACCGGCATGCCTCGGGAACAACTGTGCTCAGTTTCAGCTCTGTAGCTAACCTGTACGATTCTGTTCTGTGCTTTCAAAATGTTTAAGACTATCAACTCGCCCGCCGCGTGTGAGGTTCGGTCAGTGATACGGTTTTTGTTAGCAAGGAACCTCTCTGCTGCAGAAATTCATCGACAGATTTGCGAAGTGTACGGTGATACTGTTATGAGTGAAAGCAAGTGCGTAAGTGGGTACGACAGTTCAAAGATGGCCGTGACAACGTCCATGATGAGGACCGCTCCGGTCGCCCTTCTTTGATTACAGACGATTTGCTGGCTTCAGTTGAAGTGAAGATTCGTGAGAACAGGCGCTTTACAATAACAAATCTCTCAAACGAATTTCCTGCTTTACAACATTGTTTCTGAACACCTAAAGTTTAGGAAACTGTGCTCCCGTTGGGTCCCGAAACTCCTAACAGAGGACCACAAAAACCAAAGATTTGAGTGTGCGATGAAGTTCTTGACTCGTTATGACGAAGAAGGTGACGAAGCAACAGAGCATAGAATGGAGACCCACACACTTGCCTGTAAAGGTGAAGGCCAAACAGACTCTGTCTCAGCGCAAAATCATGGCGTCGGTGTTTTGGGATAGGCATGGTGTTTTGTTGGTCAACTTCATGCAACGAGGAACCACTATCAATGCAGAAGCATACTGCCAAACCCTGAGAAAGCTACGCAGAGCGATTCAAAACAAAAGACGCGGCATGCTGACAAAGGGAATTGTCCTTCTCCGTGACAATGCAAGACCTCACACTGCAGGTCAGACCCGCGATTTATTCGACAGTTTTGGCTGGGAAGTTTTAGACCACCCACCCTATAGTCCTGATCTTGCGCCGAGAGATTACCATCTGTTCCTCCACCTCAAACATCGCCTCAGTGGCAACCATTACAATGATGACGACGATGTGAAAATGGCAGTGAACTCTTGGTTATCGGAGCAGGCGGCAAGTTTCTATGAAGAGGGTATTTTAAAATTGGTTATGAGGTATGATAAGTGTTTGAACAAACTTGGCAACTATGTCGAAAAATAGAGTGAAGTATGTACTTCCTAAAAATAAATTTACTTTTTTTAAATAACCTTTCGTTGTGTACTTATTTTCAAATGGACCTTACTTAAAAAACACGCCTCGTATATAGTTGATATAACAATTTAAGTGCAAACTTTTACTTTACAAGAGAACATTTTAATATCGTATGTGTAATGCATTCATGTTTTAATATTAATATTCATGTAATTAAGTTTGTGTTTCCGTGAATACGGGAGATTTTGCTTGTGATGTTTATTCGCTGAGGAAGAGATGGTAGTTCTCGAAACATGTACAAAAATTAAATATTGAATTAATGAAGGATCAGGGCAAACCAATAACAACTCGTACTGTTATTCCATGTGTTATTCTAAAGTCGAGGAAGGCGAGAAAGGTTCAAATTATTCACAAATTTGACCTTGAAAATTGAAATTAAAGAAGTCTTTGTTCAGTCAGGTTTTTCATTTTCTGTTTATAAAATTAATCACTTTTACTGTAGTAAAAATGTTTTGTTCTGTGCAGGTTGGAGTGTTTGACCCTGATCCTTGATTCTGGTCTTGGTCCTACTGTATGCAATGCTGGAATCCCCGTGAGCGTCCCTCATGATGATGAATTCTTATATACTTGTATATCACCACTGGGTTTTCTACTGAAAGACCACCTGCTGCAGCCAAAAGCTGAGGAAATGATGGATCTTCTTCTGGAGAGAGGTACGCTGTCCTTCACCCTTGTCCTACAGTTCCATTAAGAGGAATACCAGTAATCTTTCCTGTTTCCTTCTTCTCTTTGTACAGTTTGGAAGCTTTGTCAAGTCATGTATAGAAAGATCATTGAAAGGAACGGCATACCTGACAACTTTCCCGATTTAGGAGGGAGACTCCCGATTTTTGACAGTTTTTCCTGCCTCCTGATTATTCTATTATTTCTCCCGATTTTACCTAATTTTTCTTTTTGTGAACTTCAAACATTTGTTTTCAAATCCCGCCATTTCAGCTTTGTTCGCCAGTGGCCGGAAGTCCTTTGCTCAATGGCCGCTTTCAAATGAAATATCGACATTTATTAATACGAGAAATGCGCGCGAATGTGCTATGTTTATTGAAACCTGTATATCGCAACGCGTATATCGATTACATATCATTTACAAAGTTTATTCCACCTACTCAATACTGTACAATATTGCAATGTCTATAAATACAATATGTTATCAAGGGACTAGTTTCGACCCTATATGGGTCATCACTAGCCTAACTAAGATACACTTATGGATTTGCCGAAGTCCTAAGACAGAATTACATTGTGAATTATATTTGGAACACACCAACACAGTCAAATATAATAAATTTTCAGCTGTCGGCCAACATATGGTCGATTATAATCATAAATTCATGAACATTGAATTAGACATGGACATTCTTGAAATAGCTAACAAGGGCCCTCTGCTTAATATAATCGAGAATTTTTATATATATGTGGACCAGTACTTTAACGCTAACTATAACCTTAACGAAATAACGGAAAAGTCTAATATTTTATTTGATTTATTCATTACCTATTTCAGAAAAAACAAGTTAGCAGATCAAAAATCTTTCTTTAACCCGATGAGTGCTACGCCCGCGTATAGACGGTGCGCAAGAATTTTAATTTTTTTGAGTTTCCCGGTTCACTTTCGAGCGACATGTTCTGCCATCTGTTGGGCATTATGTAGAACTAACTAATCAAAGATTATAGCTTCAGGAAGTAACTTAGAGCTTTTTGTAGACGTCTGTGGAGTTCATCTGTGATGTAAACAAACATGGCGGAACAACAATTTATTTGTTCTTGCAGCGATGTTATTTCAGATCACAGAATCTTTCAGTTATTAACCACAGCGGAAAGTGATGATGGAGATAATCATTTTAAGGAATAGTTAAGCTATTTTGAAAGTGAGAGTGATAGAGGGAGTGCCGAAAATATTGTGTGTGAGAGAGAAACAGAGCCTCCTTCTGGACGAAAGAAGAAAAACACGGGGAGTACAAAAGCTATTTTATCGCTAATTTCGTGGTGTATGGATTACTTTTCTTCACCAGTGTTTCAGGTAACTGTGACAGGCTCTGAGGGCCAAGTAGTGTTTGATGACAACCCGAAAATCATTGACTTTTAGAAACTTTTGTGCCAGTGGAGTTGGTGCAGATAATTGAACATACCGGCATCACAAACAACCAGTAGAAAACATTTAACTATCACCACATTCCAGGTTTGGAAAGTATTTTAAAATATCAACTTATACACTTCTAAGAAGGTACATGTATCAGTTGCCTACAGATTTTAGGAAATAATATTATTTTGGGCTCTTTACTTTGTATAAAGATAATACACGGATGGGCATGTAAGTGTAATTTTGTTTTCTCCCAAAATAATATTGAACATAAGTGTAGGATTTTCCATTTGCATTTATATTTATAAACAAACAACATTTATAAACATTTTAAGCTAATCACCCCACTGATAATGGAATAGGAAAACTTAAAA
The DNA here is from genome assembly GCF_040414725.1 of Anabrus simplex. NCBI lineage: Eukaryota > Metazoa > Arthropoda > Insecta > Orthoptera > Tettigoniidae > Anabrus > Anabrus simplex. Next base: position 23,386,190 of record NC_090265.1, read on the forward strand.
CGGTCCACCTTTTCAATACAAAAATGTTATAGTTTATTTATAACATGTATTTGCACTTGGAACTAGTTTCAACGCTGTTTTGCGTCATCATCAGCCAAAATGTGGGAAATAGGCCAGCATGTAGGCATTTATATTACACAAGGCGTTACATTAAACAGTACACATCTTACAAGGAGATAAAAACAGGGACGAATATAGAAACAAATGAATCGTTGAGAAAGCAAAAGTAATACATAATAAAAATAACCTTAACCACACATCTTGCAGTGCGAAAGTGTTCTTCTTGAATGATTCCTGAATATAAAACACCCGCGCACACATTTCTGAAGAGCCAGCAGGCAGGACAAAGTAAAGTGAAAACTTTAAGAGTTCTTCTGAGAAGAGTTCATCATTTTTTCTATGTTCCGACTAACTAATGAAGTCTCCCTTGAGTTCCTGATAAACATACACAACAGGAAATTCTCCTTCACTCTCAACAATAGCTATAAAGACCAACGGTAAAATTTCATTTTAAATATTGTGCAGAGACGTGAAAGCATGATCTTGAACATGATATAACTCCTTCATATAACCCAATATTTTACACAAGGTGTTACATTAAATAATACACATCTTACGAGGAGATAAAAACAGGGACGAATGTAGAAACACATGCATCGTTGAGAAAGCAAAAGTTATACATATTAAAAATAAGCTTAACCACACAACTTGCAGTGCGAAAATATTTGCCTTGAATGATTCCTGAATACAAAACGCACGCGCACACAACTTCTAAAGAGCCAGCAGGCAGGAAAAAGTAAGGTGAAACCTTAAGAGAAGAGTTCATCATTCTTTCTATGTTCCGAATAACTAATGAAGTCTCCCTTGAGTTCTTGATAAACATTCACAACAGGAAATTAAACAATACATATCTTACAAGGAGATAAAAACGGGGAAAGTTATACATATTAAAAATAACCTTAACCGCACATCTTGTAGTGCGGAAATATTCGTCTTGAATGATTCCTGAATACAAAACACACACGTACACATTTCTGAAGAGCCAGCAGGCAGGAAAAAGTAAAGTGAAACCTTAAGAGTTCTTCTGAGAAGAGTTCATCATTTTTCTATGTTCCGACTAACTAATGAAATTCCTAGGTTTAAACCCCATTGATAAGTTAAAAATTGAGGCTTTTACAAAAAACTTTACATACGAATGAAAAAACTCAGCACTGAGGTACCAAACAGTCAACTGGTAACTCAGCACTTAAAAGGTTAAGTCAATTAAAGGTCCTCCGCCGATACAATCGCCACCATTTCCCCACCCGCCGGCCCCGCCTTAAGCCACTTCCCATTTCCCCGCCACGTCACCCGCTCCACTGGATTGCTCCTCCCTGTTCCACGCCATTCTCATTCCCTTGGTTGCACTCCACCGGTCAGGTTGTTCAAATTGCGCGCAGGGTGAATACTCGTTGTTTTCTGTCTTCGTTTTTCGCCATTCCCTTCCTTTAAAATATCTCATGTTTATTCTAACTTTTTCTTCATCAGGTTCTATTGGTTCCAACTTGGATTGGGAATTTTCCTCACACTATGAGGAAAGCAACGGGAAACTACCTCACTCCTCATTTTCCTAGTACGCCTCTTCAGTGATGCCTAGGTCATCTATGACAGCTGATGGCAGAGCTGTTGAGGATCCCACCAGCGGCATCGTTGACGGACTGAACGTACATTATATTATAGGAATGTTGCATGGTTTTATCTACATTTAATTTCTGTATCAGAAATATTGGACCTCAAGCAAGACAGACACCCTCTGCACCAATGTTCAACTTACAATTCTCCACCTGAAGATACACTCGGAATTTTAGAACTCCAAATGAAAATTCTAAGTTTCCATGGAGGGAATTAGATATTTTTCCACCAATAGAGCATATCAAAAATCAGATCAAAAATTAGATGTTGGTTTTTTCAGGCGTTTGCACTAGAGCACTAGAGCAGTTATCATTTAGACACTAGACTCTTCAGACCTAAGACGAAACGCCTGAAAAAACCAACATCTAATTTTTGATCTGATTTTTTATATTCTCTATTGGTGGAAAAATATCTAATTCCCTCCATGGGAACTTAGAATTTCCATTTGGAATTGCTAGGCGGGCATTAATTCCATTGTGGAGTTTTATCTCCCGTATGCAGTTATCAGACTGTGCCTCATAAATAGGCTTCTGATAAGTTCACCTGCATACACCCCAGCGTCAGCGTCTGACACATCCCACTCTGAAGAGTCTAGTGTCAGACCTAAGACAAAACGCTGGTTAATAGAGCAATCGCCTGAAAAAACCAACATCTAATTTTTGATCTGATTTTAGAACTCAGTAGAAGCATCTGGACTTTGCATTCAACCGGCATGTTACGTTTTTAAAGTGCAATTTTAGAGTATTCACTAAAAAGGGCATATTCTACTCATCATTGTAATAATGATAACTATTCTTACAGTCTAATTGTAATTGACGTAAATACTAAAATTTTATTTGTCACTGATAAGTATAACATTATTTTATCCACAACAGTTCAGCAATCCACCATTTTATACGTACATTATTGCAGTTCATTCTTTTAAAATGTTATTTGCACAATGTAATTCTGTCTTAGGACTTCGGCAAATCCATAAGTGTATCTTAGTTAGGCTGATGATGACCCATATAGGGTCGAAACTAGTCCCTTGATAACATATTGTAATGTATTTATATTTATTGCAATTATTGAATAGTAATAAGTAGGTGGAGTAAACTTTGTAAATTATATGTAATCTTAATTCACTTCGGAACCAATAATGAAATTTATAATCTTGAATGTGTATATCGATTGTCAAGCTCTCGTTCTCGCATGCTATGTTCATGTTCATTCACATCAGTCTAGTCCAGTTCAGGAATTTACAGGCTCAAATGTGCCCAATGTGAATTTTCTTATGTTGTGTAAACTGGACGCAGTTTTCATAGAAGGTATTTAGACCGTTACAACGCATCTAATCACAACAAACACTCCGCTATGAGTATCCGTATGAAAGAAAGGGGCATAACTTCACCACCATAGACCAGGACCTTCAAATCTTAAAGATCATTAATAAAGGTAGTCTAGTGACTGAATTGGAAAATACCTACATCTTTTTAGACCAACACTTCAATAAAAATAAACATCTAAATGACATCGTAGAAACAAAGAGCCCGGTCATGTAACAAATTCCTAACTTATTGTCATCTATTAATATAAACAGTAATAATTGTTTTTTAAATCTTCAACTATAAATCCAGCACTAATACCCATATATCAACAGCAGCCATTGCCCCCTCACTTAGCCACACCCCTTCTCCCACTTGCACCAATAGTGTTCTTAAGCCCCACCCAACACACTCCCAGCCAAAAATGACACACCCCTACAATACGAGAAGCAGAGATAAAGCGACTGTTCAGACCACCTCACACAAGCAACACAACCGGACTTCATCCTAACGTCTAAAGGGTAAGTGTCAAGAATATTAAATCCACTAATAAATCATCCTAATATAGCACACATTTTTTCGTTATATTCCACAGATTCCAACACACTCACTAGACGCACACTTACATCCAGAATCCAGTTGAACTCCTCTTCAGGCTCACACGGAATAACTTAGCTTCACAACATAAACAATATACAGCTTGTTTATATGGAGGTGAAATAATCCGTTATCTAATGAAACTCGATCAAGCTCTCTACCAGCATTCTTGCCATTCAACCAGCACTACACTTTAATAGCGATTCTCATTCTTCAAGGAAGTGATGTTGATCATAAAATATTTAAGCCATCCCGAAACCATATAAGCTGAATGTGTTTGATCTCCTACTAATGTAAAAAGAAATGTTTAAATGTTATGATCCAATAGACTACAATTGCCATCCCAGCATCGGCATTATGTGTGTTGATATTTTGTATTATCTCCATACGACGTGGACACGAGTAGGATGTCCCATTGGAACTTTTAGACAAGATCAGTCAGTTCATTTGCAAATTGTACCATATGTTATATATATATATTAGTGTAAATTGTGTAAGAAATAGTTTTTAAGAATAGTTCTATTACAAGTTAATCTCCAGTAGACTGTAAAAACGTACAGATGTTTTAAATCCCATTTGTATCATGCCGTTCTCATTACCGGCATTATGAGATTTGACAGTTAATAAATTTCCATTGGATGTGAACTTGTGTGGGACGTCACATTAGAACTTGAAAACATAAACTGCTTGTTCACTCCAATATGTACTAATGTTCTTGTACTTCAGTGCAAATTGTTATAAAAATATTGTTTTAGAATAATCCTAGTAAACATCCACTCAGAGCTCTGACTTGGAGTTAGAATTAATGGCTGACGATGCCTGCAATGACAGGCGAAACATGTACCATACTTAATATAATGACAGTGTTATAGTCCTAAAGACTTAACTAGTATTGAAAAGGTGGTTCCAATAAATTAATTGTTTAACATTTAATAATTGATTTTCATTATGGTCAAAATGAAAATAATCACTTGTAATCTAGAGACTAGTCGCTAGATTTGGAGTCTATTTTACTAATTTAGTGACAGAATTTCAAAGATAGCAACTAGTGACTTTTCTAGAGATTTTAGGAGCCATTTGGAGGCAATCCTGGCAAATTTTAATTTATTACTTGATAAAAATAGCATTGCGCTTCACACAATCACACGGGCGCGTGATGCAGTATATTAATCTATGCATTTGCATACCTGCCAACTCTTCCAATTTACCCCGAAACTTTCCGTTTTTTAACTCGTCTTCCGATTTATTTTTACTTCTTCCTCTTTTTGACCAGTATAACCTCTAGTGCCAGCCCCGTGGTGTAGGGGTAACGTGCCTGCCTCTTACCCGGAGGCCTGGGTTCGCTTCCCGGCCAGGCCAGGGATTTTTACCTGTATCTGAGGGCTGGTTCGAGGTCCACTCAGCCTACGTGATTACAATTGAGGAGGTACGTGACGGTGAGATGGTGGCCCCGGTCTGGAAAGCCAAGAAGATCTGTCATGCTGATCACACAACACCTCGTAATCTGCAGGCCTTCGGGCTGAGCAGCGGTCACTTGGTAGGCCAAGGCCCTTCAAGGACTGTAGTGCCATGGGGTTTGGTTTGTTGGGTTTGGAACAATATGGTTTTAGGCCTGGAAGAACAATTACAGACCTTATCTTTGCTGTCAGGATGTTAATGGAAAAGCACTGGGAAATAGGCAAAACCACTTTTTCTACTATTCCTAGACATTGAAAAGAGTTATGATAGCATACTAAGGGAACAGAAAGGGGTGAAAGAAGGTGCTGGGGTGAATGGGTCTATCTACAATATCAAAATTAATTTAAAACTTGAACTGAAGGTTGTATTTCTTTTCCAAAAACAACAAACTTAACAAATTTTCACTTAGTGAAATAACAATGACATATCAGGTACAAAAAAGCAATTTTGAAACAAGACTTAGATAAATCCCAGATTTAGAACTTTAACAGTTTTGGGCTTCAAGCCCCTAGTTTTACAATTCCAGAGATACCGGATCCAGTTTACAAAACTTTAATTAACAATAAGGAATCATTTACTCAAGGGCAGAAATCTTCTAATTCCAAGAGCCCTTGCTCCCTAAATTACAATGTCTAGCCTTCCAGAGGCACTCTCTATGGTTACAAAACTTTGAAAAAGAGCTAACAGGCTCTCCGTTTCTTACGGCCTACAAGTCTTACAGTCTCTGGCCTCTCAAGGCACAACTTACAGAGGTATCTAGTACTTAACCTACAGGGCCTTTGCGACAAGGAACAGGTTAAATAAATGGCCCGAACACAAACAGAGTGGAGGCATACACTGCACTCCCAGATAATGAAAAATTAAGACCTACAGGGCTCTCGGCCGATGAAACAGGGGCTATTCCCAAACTACTGAGGTGGCTCGAATGGAAATTACTTTAACCCATTCAGCCCTGCATATTTGTTGGATTGAAACTGCATTGGCGCTGGGATTATTTTGGAGGAAATATAGTGTCGCTTCATATCATGAGAAATTTCTTACTTACAAGACCATACATACAGACATACATACATACATGCATACATTATCATTATAGACTGTTATGCCTTTCAGCGTTCAGTCTGCAAGCCTCTGAGAATTTACTAAACGTCGCCACAATCCTCGATTTGCAACTAGTGTTGTGGCTTCATTTAGTTCTGTACCTCTTATCTTTAAATCGTTAGAAACCGAGTCTAACCATCGTCGTCTTGGTCTCCCTCTACTTCTCTTACAGAGTCCATTATTCTCCTAGGTAACCTATCCTCCTCCATTCGCCTCACATGACCCCACCACCGAAGCCGGTTTATGCGTACAGCTTCATTCATCGAGTTCATTCCTAAATTAGCCTTTATCTCCTCATTCCGAGTACCCTCCTGCCATTGTTCCCACCTGTTTGTACCAACAATCATTCTTGCTACTTTCATGTCTGTTACTTCTAACTTATGAATAAGATATCCTGAGTCCACCCAGCTTTCGCTCCCGTAAAGCAAAGTTGGTCTGAAAACAGACCGATGTAAAGATAGTTTCGTCTGGGAGCTGACTTCCTTCTTACAGAATACTGCTGATCGCAACTGCGAGCTCACTGCATTAGCTTTACTACACCTTGATTCAATCTCACTTACTATATTACCATCCTGGGAGAACACACAACCTAAATACTTGAAATTATCGACCTGTTCTAGCTTTGTATCACCAATCTGACATTCAATTCTGTTGAATTTCTTACCTACTGACATCAATTTAGACTTCGAGAGGCTAATTTTCATACCATACTCATTGCACCTATTTTCAAGTTCCAAGATACTAGATTGCAGGCTTTCGGCACAGTCTGCCATTAAGACCAAGTCGTCAGCATAGGCCAAACTGCTTACTATACACCTAACTGAATCCCTACCTGCCATTTTATACCTTTCAGCAGATGTTCCATGTAAACTACGAACAGCAAAGGTGAAAGATTACAGCCTTGTCTAACTCCTGTAAGTACCCTGAACCAAGAACTCATTCTACCATCAATTCTCACTGAAGCCCAATTGTCAACATAAATGCCTTTGATTGATTTTAATAATCTACCTTTAATTCCATAGCCCCCCAGTATGGCGAACATCTTTTCCCTCGGTACCCTGTCATATGCTTTCTGTAGATCTACTAAACATAAACACAACTTCCTATTCCTCTCGTAGCATTTTTCAGTTACCTGGCGCATACTGAAAATCTGATCCTGACAGCCTCTCTGTGGTCTGAAACCACACTGGTTTTCATCCAACTTCCTCTCAACGACTGATCGCACCCTCCCTTCCAAGATGCCAGTGAATACTTTGCGTGGTATACTAATCAATGAGATACCTCAATAGTTGTTGCAATCCTTCCTGTTCCCTTGCTTATAGATAGGTGCAATTACTGCTTTTGTCCAATCTGAAGGTACCTTACCAACACTCCACGCTAATTTTACTACTCTATGAAGCCATTTCATCCCTGCCTTCCCACTATACTTAACCATTTCAGGACTAATTTCATCTATTCCTGCTGCCTTATGACAATGGAGTTTATTTACAATTTTTTTCCACTTCCTCAAGCATAATTTCACCAACATCATTTTCCTCCTCCCCATGAGCTTGGCTGTTTGCAACACCACCAGGATGATTTCCTTTTACATTGAGATGTTCAAAATATTCCCTCTACCTCTCCAGTGATTCCCTGGGATCTATTATGAGTTCACCTGAATTACTCAAAACACTGTTCATTTCCTTTTTCCCTCCCTTCCTAAGATTCTTTATTACTGTCCAGAAAAGTTTCCCTGCTGCTTGACCTAGCCTTTCCAGGTTATTACCAAAATCTTTCCACGACTTCTTTTTGGATTCAACAGCTATTTGTTTCGCTCTGTTTCTTTCATCTACGTACAAATCCCTGTCTGCCTCGGCCCTTGTTTGGAGCCATTTCTGATAAGCCTTCTTTTTACGATTACAGGCTGCTCTCACTTCATCATTCCACCAAGATGTTCGCCTTTTCCCATCTTTACACACAGTTGTTCCTAGGCATTCCCTTGCTGTTTCTACTACAGCATCCCTGTATGCCACCCATTCACTTTCTATATCCTGAACCTGCTTACTGTCTACTGTTCGAAACTTCTCACTAATCATATCCATGTACTTCTGTCTAATTTCCTCGACCTGGAGATTTTCTACTCTTATTCGTTTGCAGACAGATTTCACTTTCTCTACCCTAGGCCTAGAGATACTTAGTTCACTACAGATCAGATAGTGGTCTGTATCATCGAAAAATCCGCGAAAAACTCGTACATTCCTAACAGATTTCCTGAATTCAAAGTCCGTTAAGATATAGTCTATTATGGATCTGGTGCCCCTAGCCTCCCATGTGTAGCGGTGAATAGCCTTATGCTTGAAGAATGTATTCGTAACAGCTAAACCCATACTAGCACAGAAGTCCAGCAAACGCTTCCCATTCCCATTAGCTTCCATATCTTCCCCACATTTACCAATCACCCTTTCGTATCTTTCAGTTCTATTCCCAACTCTCGCATTGAAATCGCCCATTAGCACTATTCTATCCTTGCTGTTCACACTGACCACGATGTCACTCAATGCTTCATAAAACTTGTCAACTTCATCCTCATCTGCACCCTCACATGGTGAATACACGGACACAATTCTTGTCCTAATTCCTCCCACTGACAAATCTACCCACATAATTCGCTCATTTACGTGCCTAACAGAGACTATGTTGCGTGCAATGGTATTCCTGATAAAGAGCCCTACCCCAGACTCTGCCCTTCCCTTTCTGACACCCGTCAAGTACACTTTATAATCTCCTATCTCTTCCTCATTATCTCCCCTTACCCGAATATCACTTACTCCTAGCACATCCAGATGCATCCTCTTTGCTGACTCAGCCAGTTCTACCTTCTTTCTTCCATAAGCCCCATTAATATTGATAGCTCCCCATCGAATTCCATTTCGTTCGCCAAGTTGTTACCAAGGAGTCCCTCGCCTGTCAAATGGGAGTGGGACTCCATTACTCCCATAGGTCCGAGGCTTGCTTAAAGTGTTCTGAGCTCGGTTAATTCATAAAGCAGGATGCTGCCCTACTTGCACATAGTCCAAGTGAGGATCTCTCCTCTGACGGGTTATGGACCACTGGTGAATTGTATAGTCCTAGCCGCCTGAGCACAAGGAGGGCCACGACTTAGAATATGTCCGAGATGCCCACTCCCATTCCATAGCAACTGGTATCCCGACTCTCAGGACCACTTACTAGGCCACTCAGCCGTTGCCCATGGTTCACGAACTAGGACATGACTACAGTAACCCACAAACATGAACCATATACATGAAAACAAAAGGCTTTCATACCACAAACTGCGGAAGAAGGAATACTGTAAAACATTTTATTTTATTAGCATCACGGAACCGTATTCAGTCCGCCTGCTGAGCTGTAACACAGTCTTCTCTTTGCACTTCCTCTTCGATTTCCCCATCTATTTGTTCTTCAGGAGCGTTGCTCACACTAGTACTAATATTACTACTAATTTCACAGAAAAAATTCATTCCTAATCATCATTACGTCCTAAAAGGGGTTATATATCGGTAAGTATCAGTTCTATACTGGCAGCCATCTTGTTTACAAGTGAATCTCAAAACTAGAGATAGCCCACTTCAAACTAATATTACCAAGCACACTATCAATGTATATTAGCAAAGAGCATATAAAATTGCAAAGAAAGAGTCCCTACACAAATCACAAATGCAACTCACTCTGCCATCTTTGAGGAAAAGTTGAATTACGTAGTAAAATGAGACAACGGAACAGTTCCGTGGTCCGGCGTTTGGTACACCGAGACGATGCATGGAATGGTTCCGTGGCTCGGGTCCAATGAGTTAATACATTACAGAAAAGAAAACAGTTACTAAATCGTAGACACCTCAAACTAATATGAAGGGGAGCTCGAGAGCGTAACTCACTCTCTATCCCCGATTTACAGTTAAAAACTTTATGAAGTTTTACATTAGCCGAAAGAAGATTTACATTTTAGAAGGTTGTTACATAGTTAAGATTCGGACCTTCCCCTCAGATAAAGTTGCGGAGACAGTAAGAAAGATAGAATTTAAGTGGCCGTTACCTTGTAGATGTTCTGCTGGCCAAAGAAAGAGGCTCCCCGCCTCCTGCCTTAACACACACACTCAGAAAGACGACGATCAATTGGCAAGGAAACCCGAAAAGCTGCAACTTATATACCCTCAGGGATAGTTCGAGAGCATTCATGAATAATCCGGCCACACCCTCTCAATTTTATTGGTTCATTCAAAATTAAACCCAACAAACCAAGAAGAAGCCTGTGATAGGCTGAAAATTAATTACAGAAATTTTTGATTGGATAGATTCAAAACTGGCGGAAAGAAAAAGAAGTGTTGCCAACCCACAAATAAATGAACATAGATTCAGGTATGGAAAACCTAGAAATACAAAACTTCTTTAAGTTACAGGTTCTTGCACCAGAGTGCATGATCAGAGTTTTTAGGTAATGTCATCTGTGGAAAAATGTTCAAACTTCTTGATGTATAGCGAACAAAACAAGGAGAATTTCAATCTGTTTAGGAAACTTCATCACAACGCTATTCCTTAATTTTCCAGTGGTGACATCTTCAGATTGAAGTTCCAACTTCATGTATTATCATTTTCAACTTTTGGTCGATAGAGGAATTCATTAAGGCGCTTATTTTGAATGCGCGGCCTTGAGGTGTACCTCCCGGTACAATTATTATTATGACTTGTGAGGTGTGGCTATGAAGTTGTTTACATCTATTAGTATTATTATTTACGTAGTTATGTATGGACTTTATTTGGTATAAATCGTGATATTATTATTTGCGAGGTTATGTCATGAAACATGTGCTGTATGTATATTAATATGAGTTTATTTAATGTAAGAACGTGTAATTAATAGTATATACTTTATTATTACCTGTACCGATGATGTATAAATCCAATGCAATGTTGTGCAACACACGGTAATAGTCCAGAACAACGCATCTTGCCACTGGAATTGTGTAGAAAACTCTTTTCATTGTGAATAGGCTATTGGAGTACCGGTACTCGAAATTATAAGAAAACCTGTTGTCATATTCTTCTAGAAACCTGGGCAGGCAATGTATATAAAGAGGCAGTCTTGGGAGTTGAGTTGTTTAATAAGACTAGTAGTGGAAGTCATTAGCCGAGTGTTTGAAGTTAAGTATGTGAACTTTCTTGGGTTGGTAGTTGGTTGACATGCAAGTATTGCAATCTCTTCTTCTTCTTAGCAGTGTTTTGTTCAAGAGGGCAGTTATTAGTTTTTTTTTTGTGTGTGTGTGTGTGTGTGTGTGTGTGTGAACTGTACACAATTGAAATTGTGTGCATCTTTATATTTACAACAAGTTGAGTAAACGAAAATAGATAATTACCAGTATAATAGCAAACCATTCGATGTTCATTAAGAATCCTTGCATAGTTTACAAAAGAATTATCATATAAGGATGATGATAATAGCAGCGGCAACACCAACAACAATAATAAGAGGAGCACTAAAAATAAAACGCCTGTAGGCAAAATACAGCATGTCATTGACCTAGCCAAGGAGGTGGGCGTGGCTTAGCAGTAATTTACCTAACTGACTGGCCAGCTGGATTCGTGCCAATGACAACACCGCACAATCTATGCTAGACTGGAAAGAAAACAGAACTTCATTAAGATAACTTCCAGATTTCAAGTTCATAAGAAATAAACATAAACTGTTTGTACTTTTATAAATATTTTGAGTGCTGATGAAGTTCTTTCAAGAATGAGACTTTTCAGTCTGTTTTAATTGTTTCTTGTAAATTATGCAACCTCATTTTCAAGCGTATTTTTTTAATGCTTTATTTCGCAAGTGTCTCGTCCATCGCCTTCGTGTATCGTGTTTTCTGCTCACCACAGCAGCATGTGCGCTTCATACACCTGAGGATTTGGAACAGCAATCGTCCTGCAAGCACTAGGGACTCAGTTAATCAGAACGAAAGAATGAGTCGTAGGCAGCATGTTTTTCTTCTTGTGTTTCTGTGCCCCCCCCCCTGTCAAAGTTGTATATTAATGTATAGGACATATTGATTGTTTCTGTATTCTTTGTCTTTGGCAGCCTCCAAGTGGAGGAAGATTTTGAAAGTAAAAAGATAAAAAAATAATAAATTTATTACTCATAATTAGTTTTAATAGACTGAAAACCTAATAGTTATAAAATTCTGTCCAGGTTGTTATACAGGTGTTTTATTTGTTTTGCTGACCATGTGGTCACATTCAAGTGGCTATTGAATTCATTTGCTAACTCATTCCACACCTTTTCTTTTCCCTTTAGGTATGTACCATCTGTCATTTTAGATTTCTAACACTCCCACATTCAGAAAGTAAATTGACAGTTTTTCCTCCACTGAAGCAAAATTACTGGCCCAAAGTTTCTTTCCCATCACCTTCCATTATAATTTTCTTCTGTGCATAGTCTAATTTACTATCTCGTCCTATTTCCGAGCAAGTTCAATTTCAAATGGGACCTTTTATTCTAAACAAAAACGAGTACAGGTGAAAGGTGGCAAATGGATAATATTATGCCCGACATCATTCAGAAGAGCAAAATAATGTTTATGCCACACACTGCTGACTTGATCATTAATGTTAACACCATGTTAGTTAACGAGTTTATTATAGTGTTCTGTGAAACACGATTTCCATAATGCCACGTTAACATCTCAGGGCCTGTCAAACAGCCAAATACATAGGCTGCAGTTTTGCAAACCAGAAGCTAAATATTTCCTTGCCTACTACTAACAAATTTTAACTACATTATTGATATATGGAAGATGGAGTAATTTTTTAATTGCATTGGCAATAAGGTTACTGAAAATGTAAATAAATTTAGCACGGTAGTATACCTGTCCCTCAGAATTTTCCATTTGGAATTGCTAGGCGGGCAATAATTCCATTGTGGAGATTTATCTCCCGTATGCAGTTATCAGACTGTGCCTCTTATAAGGGCTTCTGATAGGTTCACCTGCATGCACCTAAGCGTCAGTGGGTAGGGTCTGACACATCCCACTCTGATGAGTCTAGTGTCAGACCTAAGACGAAACGCTGGTTAATAGAGCAAACGCCTGAAAAGCCTTACATCTGATATGTTTGACATTTTTTACATGCTCCATTGGCAAAAAATATCTAATTCCCTCCATGGGAATTTAGAATTTTACACACTCCTGTGCCGTGAGAAAATTTCTGCATCCATTATATCATTTCTCAGCCATGATTCAACTCCTATTACAATATCTGGTAAGTATATATCTATTAAATTACTTAATTCAATTCCTTTCTTTACAATACTTCTACAGTTCAACACTAACAATTTTATGTCATCCCTACTTGATTTCCAGTTCCCTGTTCCCTTATCACCGCTCCCTAGGCCACCCCGTTTCCCTGAATGTACCTCCCTATTACCCTTCCGAACAAATTTCCTAACTTAGACGTACCACTGCGGTTTAAGTGAAGGCCATCTGAGCGCAGATCCCTATCTCCTACCCACCCATTAGGATCTAGAAATTTCACTCCCAGTTTCCCACATACCCATTTCATTGTCTCATTTAAATCCCCAATCACCCTCCAGTCAGTATCCCTCCTACACAGTATTCCACTAATAACAATCTCCACTTTCTTAAACTTCACCCATGCTGCATTTACCAGATCCCACACATCTCCAACAATGTTGGTACTTATATCAGCTTGCCTTACGTTGTTGGTACCAACATGAAACACTACCACCTTCTCCTTCCCCTCCTCTCAATCTACTTTCCTCAACATCTGCCTCAACCTAATTCCTGGATAACATTCTACCCTGGTTCCCTTTCCTCCACACACTTTCCCCACGTGTCTAACGATGGAATCCCCCATGACCAGAGCCTCAACCCTACCCACCTCATTTGATCCCCTCCCCTCCTGGTCAGCCCTATCTTTCCTTTATAGCTGCAGAAGCCCTTTTCTCCTTCCCATGACCCTGTTCCACCTGTCTTTCCCTATCCTCTACTCTACATTTCCCTTTCCTACCTTTTCCCTTCTTCCTACTTCCACACATCTCAGCAACAGTTCTCTGTCCCTCATCTTCCCTCTGTTGTTCTACCTGGAGTGACTGGTACCGATTTCGCACAGACACCTGTCCTGAATTCTGATCCTGAATAGAGCCCTTAGCCTGCAATCTCCTTCCCCTTAGAACATTAGACCACCTGTCTTCTCCAACTCCCCCCTTTCCTTCCCTTCCCTCTTGTACACCTACTGTAACCTGTACATTGTTTGAGGGAGTCCTATCTTCCTTCCTGTCTTCTGTGAGAATCCTAATTATCTCCCTCAAACTCTCCAACTCCTCCCTCGAACAAGACGGACCTAAAAGAAGGAATATATTACGTATTGGCGTAACAGAAACTGAGATAAGGAAAACACTTTTGTTTGTAAGTAGAAACTCACCTCGAGCACCAAGTTGTCAAGGTGAGTTTCTACTTAAAACAAAAGTGTTTTCCTTATCTCAGTTTCTGTTACACTAATACGTAATATGTTCCTTCTTTTAGGTCCGTCTTGGTTCGAGATATTTCTAGAATCTCAAAATCCTTTGAACGTAATGTTTTTCAAGAAGTCCGGTCCACCAGTCTACTATTATCAAGTCTACCCATAATTAAGAACACTACAATCAAAATATAGACTAAAAACGCACATTAATATTACGAAAAGCCAGTGTATTCACAAAGGATTGTCGTTTAACTTCATATTTTATCAAGACAGAGAGTGAACACTTTTTATAGTTTGCTAACATTCATTTTATGAGGAACCGTTTTTTACTAAAGACCTGTACTACAATGGACCTCCATACCAAACACAGAAATGTTTAATGTTTCAAAATGATATCAGCTGAATTTATTTTAATATATGTTAGTAACTAGAATGTATAATTGGCCAAGAAAAACTGTATGCCCTTATTGTCTAAGCAGCTGAAAAAAACATTTTTTTAAAGAGATTTATTTTAAGTAAACTAGATGCTTAATCAGCATTTTGTAACAACTACAAGGAATTGACAATGTTTTAACTAGTTATATCCAAAAGATTGTACAGAATTAACAAATTATAGTATATCACATAAGTAATATGCTAGTAATTTCAATTAAAAGTTTTATGGTGTACAGCTAATACACAAAATAGTTTAAGAGCATGGTTCGATTTGTATATACATATATTTTAAAATTTTGTTAATATAGAGTTGTATAACGCCTTGTAACAATTTTTCCTTAGGCTGATGATGGCAAATACAGTTGCCGAAACCGGTCCCTATGTTGTAATCTAATAAATATGTGATGTATTAATGACTTCACACTGTTGTAGTATTGAATAGGTGGAACCAATTACCCTCGCTCCTTAATTTAAATCTGGATTCAATACGGAGTAAAATGAAGTTTTTGACATTAAAAAGTCGTAGTATGCCTTTTCAACCTAACTTCCAGATACATGTCCAAACTGCCGCATAAATTTAAACCACACTTTTATCCAGCTGTCGTAGTACAGGCCCTTAACAAGGGGGTAACTAATGCTCTATTAGTGGATTTTTAACAGTGATTGATGAATCTGAAAAAGAATGATGTGTTTTATGTTTGAAAAAGCATCATTTTCTTACTATACAACTTTAAAGATTTTCAGTCTGTTGAAACACTAATTATAACACTGTAACATATCTGGTAAAAACTCACACACATATAAAGAATGACATGTTTCATTCTACAAAAAAACATCCTCACATTCTAAACAATGTTGTACGTAAACGATTTGTACATGAGTTATATTATGTGCATGTGTTAAAAGTAATTTTTAAGAGAATTCATAGATTTCCACACTCGAGACATACATTCTGTCAGATTAACCTCCATTAGGATTCATTAACCCCTTAACTGCGCATTGATTTTCCACGTGTTGCATATATATATATAAAATTTTATTTTTTACTTCAGAAAAGTTTTCATCACTAAGAAAATGTTCAGATATTGTCAGTGATTCGGGATTATCCCCAAAGTTAGCACGAATCCCACTATTGCCAGCAAAATCGAATCTGTTGCATGGCCCTCCGTACATAACCCAGTCAGTCTGAGATTTTCAATTTCTTCTCATTTGTGTCGGTCATCATGGAATTCATGACTCAATCCATACTTCACTTTCATCGCAAAGCAAGAGCATTCGCTCAATATCACTGCAAAATTACTTTGTTTACACTCGGGGATTTTAATTGCTTTGACTGCTGACCACACAGAAAATGTGTGTTCGGCCACAAAAATTCTACATAGAATACGATATTCCATGGAAATAAAATGTATTTGTTGCAAAATAAGGCTAATATATGTCAGAAATATCTATAAACATCTGACTGGGCCGATGACCTTAGATGTTAGGCTCCTTTAAACAAGCACAAGCAATCTTCGGACTCTTAAAAGCGGTTAATGCAACTTGTGAATAATTACCTTGATGCTTATAAGCGGTTGATGCTGGGAAGGGTTTAAAGCTGATGAAAAATAATGTGAAATGTTGCACCAAAATTTGAATTAGTTTAGTAGTGTGAAGAGGGATGTGTGTGATCGTTGAGGTTGGTGTGGTTGGCCTTTTTTTTTTTTTTTTTTTTCCGCCTCCTTTATGATTTGCTTTTGTTTTTTATGTTAAATTTTAGATTTGTGTTTGTGTCTATGAAATGATGTGAGCTGTCATATACATGTTCTCCGAATGCTGAATGCCGATTATATGTAGCAACAATTTTGTGTTCTTTATATCTGGTGAGCAAATTGCGTTTTGCTTGGCCTGTATGTGTGCCATTTCAGTTCGCTTCTTGCCATAAACTCCTGATTGTGAGGAAGGTTTTTTGTTTGTTGCATTTGCTGATGTGTCTTTGTAGTATGTTCATTCTGAAGGCTATTTTTAGACCTTGCTTTTTGAAAATGTTAACTATCTGGTACGTATTCTTGTTCACTAAATCGTTGTTTTCAGATGTGGTTTATCTGATACTTTTTCTTTTTTCTTCCGTAATAATCAGTCTACTGTGTCAGGTGGGTGGTAGTTTTCCTTTGCAATCTGTTTTAGGCTTTACACTGAAACTGGTTCATATAATGTTCTCTCTTTTACCACATTATGCTTTAAATATCTGGAAAGTGTAACTGAAGAAAATGAAGGAAATAGGATGGAAATCAGTGAAAGAGGAAGGTGTGCAAATGGATTCTTTAGGAGTGTGGAACGATTGATATGGAACAGGAATGTACCACAGAGATGTAAAGGATGCCAATTTCGACACATGGATCAGAAACGTGGGTGATGAAGGGGAGGGATAAAAGTAGAATACAAGCAGTGGAAATGAAGTTTCAGAGGTGTCAAGTAGGTTTAACAAGAATGGACAGTTTCATTTTTGTTCCGTATTGAAGTGAACTTTAAGACATCATATCACGACAAGAAAATCATAATCATAAATTTTGTTATTATGTGTAATTTAATCTTATAATTATTCATGCTACATCGTCTTCGTCTGTTATATATATGTTTTAATTATCACATGATCTGTTTACTGTAATTTTATTTGGCTGAAGATGGCCACTAAGTGGTTGAAACTAGTCCCAAGACTTATGTAATATCATTTATTTGATATATTGTATTGAAAATACCATATATTTTTCTTATGAAAATGGGCAGAGTAAGAAATGAAAGAGTTTGGGAACTGGTAAATGAGCTACCCCTATGGGAAAAGATAGAAAAAGCAAGGCTGCGGTGGTGTGGCCATGTTAAGAGAATGGGAGAAGAGAGGATACCAAGAAGGATGTTAGAAATGGAGTTGAAGGGATGGGGATGGAGACCTAGAGGAAAACCGAGGGACAGATGGCTGAAAGGTGTAAAGAAGAGCATCAACGCAAGAAGAGGGAACTGGATGACAGTGAGAGAAGAGAAGTGATGAATGGATGGAAAACGATGGTGAAACTTATATTCTAAGCAGACCCAGCTTGTGGTTAGAAACAGCTCCAGATGATCATGATGATGTTTTCTCCGCTACATGAGATTGAAATAATAAGTAGGAAAGGTCATAATATGAATATATAGTTAGAATTCAAGAGGACAAATTGGGGCAAATATTAATTTATAGGACAAAGAGTACGGGATTGGAATAATTTGCCAAAAGCAGACGTTTCTAAAATTTTCAACTACGTTGAAATCATTTAAGACAAGAATAAGTTAATAATTTAGGAAATCTCCCACCTCGGTGACAGCCCTAAATGCAGATCTGATGGATGGATGGACGGACGGACGGACGGATGGATGGAAAACCATCAACCATTTATTGTATGCATTTCTAACTGTAACCGTTCATCACCATGCCATAGGCACGTTAGGAGGTTTAGTCGATCATATATGCGTTTCCCGCAACATTCTGCGACATATAATGTCGTAATTAGTAGTCTACATGCCGAACCGGGATGTGACTTGCAATACGCCTGCCCGAAGGGAGCAGTTTACTGCGCTGTATCGGGTAACTTATTACCCCGGAACTTTCAAATCGCGCTCTCACTTGTGCGAGCGAGGAGGAGAGATGACGCTACGCGTGGAAATGTAGGTTGTCGCAGAGTGGGCTGAATTAAGGTGTGTTAACCCCCAAGAAATAAATATCCTTTAACACTTCAACACTGCATTCATTGGTGCCACTTCACCATAATTAACTAAAAAGAGGAAGAAGAAGAACACCTTCGTCTGAGATAATCTCTGGAAATTTATGAGTCATGTCTCATTTGAACCGATGTATTTAATACTAATTGTTGATGCATATAAATGCAATACTTTAATAGTGGATCGGTAATGACGCCTGTTATATAATGGTACGCAGACTAAAGATGACTACCAAAATCTGGCAACATGAGAAAAAAAGTGGGAGGTCTTGCGAGATGAACCATGACGCGTGAATTGCTAAAAGGACGCTTTTGAGATTGTGAATGACCCGCTGATCGTATTGATTTTAAATAATAATAATAATAATCGTATGGCCTCAGCTACCATGTGCAGACATTTCGATTTGGCGCCATCTGGCTGTCTGCTCGTCAATTTCGACGTTCTGTTTTACTCTAGGACCACTAGATGGCAGATAGAGTAAACCGGATCTCTTTTGGGCGTCTATGGCTGAGATTTAATGAATTTTGTCGGGTAAATATCAAATGTATCACCAGAGATCTTTTACATGCCGAAATCAGTAGAAAATAGGGGTCACGAGCTATAATTTGATTGCTTTCACGTCGCTGAAAGATTCCATTTACCGGAGCTTAATTTCGATCAGGGGCCTCCTCCCCGACCACTCAGTCCAGATACTATAAATAAAACCCGGACCTAGATGCAATATCCCATTGTAATTTGTGTAGCTGCAGTACTCGCACATTAGTAGTGAACTGTGGATATCAGTGTATGAAGTGTTGTGTCGAGGAAGGAAAACACATCAGTGCGATGTAAAATATCGCAAAATAAGCCGTGTGGTACAAAATAATGTATAGTGGTGATGAATAGAAGTCTTATCTCAACATTTAATCTTTTAAATATCAACGACAGTCAGTCGCGGCTCATGGTGCAATCATTAGTGAAAGAGCAAACGCATCAGGTTGTTTAGAAGTAGTGAGACAGCTAATTACGTTCAGTAATTAATAGTGACCGATCTAAAGCATTTTAAGAGTGAGTGACGTTCAATAAAATTAAAGAACGATATTCCTGACAAAAAAAGCATTTGCATACTCCATGGACACTCATGGTGATAATTAGTTAAACTATGTGATTAATGGGGAAATGAATAGTGATTTATACAAATTGCCACAATTTGGATTAATCTATTTAAAGTTATTAGTGGATTTAATCACCAGTAGATTCTTTGAAAGCACATAAACAGTGTTTAGTAACGGATTTTCCCATTTTTGCCTGTATGTTTGTGAGTGATCATCGAACCCAAGGACTGGAGCCTACGAGAATCGCGCCTAAGTGCCTGCAATCATTTCTTCAGGGAACGTCTAGAAACTCCACTAAGAAGACCACAGTTCGAGACAAGGATCATGTTAGGATGAAGAGGAATCAAGGACTATCAAAGAGAGGAGCAGTCATCATGATGGTGTAAAATTTCAAGTGTACCTCGGGATGACAGCAAACCATACCCAGCATTCGATGAGTACATTTGATTTGAATATATTAAACCACGAGATATGCATGCCCGTAGCAATTTTTTATTTGTAAATATTCAAATGTTATAATTAATAATATTAAATGTAGGGAACACTATACGCATGTGACTGGGAAAAGATTATTTGTTATTTTAATTAGGGTTTCTAGGTGATTTAAGAATAATCATTGATATTTAGTGGGCTTATTGAATGAATTTGTATATAGATCCCATAAATTCTTAGTGCATATGAAGCACACATTTTTGAGAAGAATAGTGCTTTAGCTAAATTTATAACTTCTTTGTAATGTTACTATCTGGTAAAGATTTTCATAGTAATTTGAATATAGACTATATGTTTGCTTCAAGGTGATTCAGGTATTTATAAATCCCATATGATAATAAATGATCATTGAAGATGTTCAAACCGAGGTAATATGTGAATTATATAGATACGCGAGTGAAATTGAATTAGTTAAATAACCTGGGAGAATGGAGTCTTCTCTGTAATTTAATAGAACAGATTTGAGATGCAGTGGTATGATGTGGGAAGGTGAAGCTTGTGAAATGTTTGAGATGTTAGAATGATAAAGGACTATAATAATTATGGCTGTCATGATATATTGAATTCGGCTGAATATATAGCCAGATAATAAATAATAAGAAGTAGTGGCTCTCAAATGAATGCATACTTGAGAACGAGCCAAGATGACAGGAAGAGAAAAGAAAGAAAGAAAGAAGGAAGGAATACAAGATGTCTTTGTAGCTGCAGAGCTGGACACACAGCCATTGTCATAGAGTGACGAATTTACGGTGTAAGGATTTGCACGGTCTGAGGGGAGATTGTGTTGTTTCCAAGAGTCTTGACATTTACCTGCAAGCCTTCTTTCATTTGCCAGTGCAGTATCGATTCCATGCTAATATCTTATTAGTAACGTGGATAATTTTATGATTTTGCGAAGGATGGATTACTCCCCATTTTTAGGTACTAAATTAGCTCGTGATAGGAATTTCAGATTTTTTTACCTCGGAAACTGAAGTATGTGGGTTTGACTCACGTTGGAACCATGGGTTTAACCTGATACTATGTCTTAATTAAGCCATATCTTCAAGATGTATTTTGTGATATATGTTTGATTTTTTCTATGTAATGTGTTTACGTGTTTTATTATTCCCAAAGTGTTTTATGGTGGTGGGTTCGATACCAGCGTTGGTTGATTTTACTTTGAATATAATTTGTTAGGTAAACCCAGGGTACGCGTGTGTGTTCAGTGTAATATATAATTGTCGTGGTCAAATAGACCATGTGTTTGATATACGGCGATGCAATCTCGTGTGTAAAAGGAAGTGTACTATTGGAATGCATACATTCCACAAGCATGATAGTTAATTAAAGATATGATTCAACTAGAAGGTGCCATTTTTATTAGCCTATTAAAATAGTAGGTGCCATTTAATATCACTATTATAAATAAATCCACGTATCAGTGCGTATTACTCAAATGATTTAAGGTATGCCAAGCGACAAGTACAACTGTGAATAAACTAAAAGGATGTTAAGGCATACTATATATAATTATTGTTTCAGTCTTGATTATTTCTTTGTTTATGTGTTGTAATATGGCATCATCTTGTGTACTTACCAAGTGATTTTATCAGTATAATAAAATGTTTAGCAAATATTCTCAACAAAGATTCTTCTCATTTAATAATATTAGTGTATTCCTCTCACATTATAGAGAACCCTACTTTTGTTATATTTTTTGTAGTGCCTATTTTCTCTTACGAACATTCCATTGCCCATATGCTTTTGAGCTCTAGCCGTTGACGCAATGAAAGTAGGGGGGACAAGACTTCGAGCCCGGAAAATGACTTCCAAAGGTTCTCTTCCAACAATTCCATTTATATATCTGTTTGTAATAGTTGCCCTGATATGCCCGGGATGGGTACATTACGTACACATTTCTCACATTGAAGGTATCCCCACCGATTTCTAATTGCTATGTCAGGAATTGCGGGCAGTTGCAAAACTGAATATCTTGCACATTCTGGTTGAATTATTGTTCTAAGCTGAAAGTTTAGTTGACTTTCATATCAACAGCTCCACAACTGTCTCTCTCTTGTATGGATCCACGGTATTTTCAAAATATTTCATGTGCTGTCAGTATTTATGCTAGGCCATGTTTTGATAAAAATATCCATCATCACCAGGATTTCAGCCCTAGTCTAGCTGAGATATTGTATGTCAGGCTTGGTTAAGAAAGCTAATTTGTTTTTCTATTCATGTATTAGGTATTCCAGTAAACGCTGCGGCTGGTGGGGGCATGATGCCTCCCATTGTCGGGCTTGTGCTGTCTGAGTGTGATACGAACGACTCAACGCAATATTTTATGCAAATAAAGTTCCATTTCTTTCGGAAATTGTTAAAGCACGGATGTGATCTGGATGGCTCCAGCCTGTAAGTACATAATCAACTTAGTCGTGACAGATTTTTATTCATTGTTTCAAAATGAATGCAAAAACAACAAATATTTCAATTTTAATTGTGAACACTGTCATGTGAATTTTTCTCTTCCAGCTGGACTAATATATAAAATGTGTTAAAGTTGAAGGCATTTTCTTTCAGTTTCTTCTCGTCATATTCCAGAGGCTAAGCCTTTTCGTTGCAGCCACAGATGTTTCTGTTGAGGGAGTCTCTTCAACTCAGTATAAGATTTCTGCATTTCATCCTCAGAAGCAGGCTGTTGATGTAAGGACCGCTTCAAAGTAGGCGACAGGAATTGGTGACCAAAATCGCCTGCAGGGTAGCTTGTGCGAATTCCGTGTTGCGAGCGGTTGCTACTTAGCCCCCTCTTGTTGCTCTTGTTATTGTCGAAAAGAAAGCATCGTGGGTTTCAGTCACATTCTGTGTTCAAATGTCCTTTGAAAAAGAGGCCTTTTCTGTAAATATTCGGTGATTTATATGATGATGGTACCAAATATTTGAGTTACTTCAGAATGTAAAAGAAATCTTTTGATGAACTCTTTGAAAGTGTGAAAGAAGATATTAGTGGAATGGATACCAAGTTGCGCAGAAGTGCCAATTATTACGGATTGTCCGTAATTATTACAAATTTCACCTCATGATTACGGCGTTACGGTCAAAGGGAAAATTATTGCGGAGAAGTGACATGAACAAAAATTTCTACGGAAAAAAAGAAAAAAAATGTCAATCCTTTGCAGCATTTCTCCTCAATCTTCCTTGTTTCAATGCCTGTGAGTTGGCAACGATGCTTCTATTCGATCGTCACTTTCTTTTATTACCCGTAAGCATTGTTAAATTCATTGTGTGAATGAAGTCACTCTGCTCTGCTCTTCTCCACTATAAATTGTTAAATAATATTGTATTTACAGAAATGAGGGCTACATTAACCACATGTAGGTACACTGGAATCACTTAATGATTCAAAAGACGAAAGTGTCATCACCGAGGAAAGGATGCTTCACGAATACCTACACTGAAAAGCAGCTGCTGGGTGCCAATCAAGTTACAAAGAATGTTTTATCACTGAATTAACAGGCAGTGTGAAAATGTTATTGTGTAATATGATATACTGTAGAATAAAATTCTGACAGGAAGGTAAGAGGGAGGATCATTCTATGGACTTGACTCGAAAAGTCTGCTAAGGAGCGGAGTTTGATTACTGATAACCCACTTCAAAGGTTGGCACCTCTGCAATACGGCTAAAGAACCTTATTGTAATCTCAAAGACACACACATGAGATGCTGCCTGTTGTGTATGCTATTTTATTTACAAATTATATACACACACATTAATGAACCACCATCTTGACAAAACACTGCTATGAAGAAGAAGAAGAAGAAGAAGAAGAAGAAGAAGAAGAAGAAGAAGAAGAAGAAGAAGAAGAAGAAGAAGAAGAAGAAGAAGAAGAAGAAGAAGAAGAAGAAGAAGAAGAAGAAGAAGAAGAAGAAGAAGACTGCCACATTAACATGTCAACCAATTACCAACACAACAAAATCACAACATGAGTTCACACACTTGACTAACGACTGTAACTAGTAACTCTCGCTAACAACTCTACACCGTCTCCCAAGACTGCCTCTTTATGTACATTGCCTGGCCAGGCTTCCAGAATAGTATGATCCAACATGTTTTTCTCGAATCTCCTTGAGTCTCCAATAACCTATGTACAAATGGATCGAACATTCTATCAACCTTCAGTGCGTTATTCTGGACTATTTACCCTGTGTTGCACAACATTACACTGGATTTATATATCATATTTACATGTAATAATAAAGGATATACTATTAATTATATGATCTTACATTAAGTGTCATAATAAGAAATTATTATATTAATAAAACCACCTTTCCAATACACAATGTCCTTTATATTTAGGATAAAACCATTTAATTACAAGTAGGACATGTTTCGCTCAATCTTAGTGAGCATCTTCAGCTATAGATAACATAAACCATGGTGGGTCAGGGCCCTGATCCTTGTATATAAAGAAAAAAAGGAAAAATGTCTAATATACATTGATAAAATATGAATTTTAACAATTTAAAAATAATCAATAAGATTATATTATGTCTATTAAAACAATAATATTGAATCGTTGACCATTATATCTTCGCTCAATTGCATTAGACTGTTTATGATAAAAACAGTACAACACACGCAGCAGCAAGTCAGTGACCATCAAACCTCAGTAAACAACCAAGAGACAAATCTCCCCTCAATTCACACACGGGATACACCCGATTTAAATTTCACCTACGAGATCAGTAGTTCTCCATTAGGAGCCCAATATTAACACATTACTACACAAAATAATGTTTGAAATACAACGCGAGGAAGTCCCATAAAGGTTCATTTACGCCGATCCAGGCGACGTTTTATCAACAGTGAAGTTCGTTTTTCAACCATTATCTGTCATTTTAGCATTCCTCATCATGTTTATTTTTAAAAAAACAACATCATAGTTTATTACAAGAGCTCACCCTTATGTGAATAACTGTTTTTATCATAAACAGTCTAATGAAATTGAGCGAAGATATAATGGTCAACGATTTATACGAACATCTAATCAACACATACTATAGTAACATTTTAAGTCATTCATTCCAGTTTACATTTTAAGTAATTTTAATGGATCAATATTATTGTTTTAATAGACATAATATAATCTTATTGATTATTTTTAAATTGTTAAAATTTGTAACTACTGCAATCTATTGAAATACTGAACAGATAAACGTTGACTCAAATAAGTGTTAATAACAAGAATAATGGGCGCCACCTGCAAAACAATTGCAGGAATATTTAATTATGTAGAGCAACGAGCCACTCCCTCTCCCAAGGCGACGGTCATCAGGCTGACGAGGCTCCAGACTTACTTTATAACCTTACCTGTTGCTATATAACCCCTGAAATTAAATTTGGGTAACATGCCAGGTTCAGCCTTACTCCACTGACAAAAGACTCACTTTAAGTTTGATTCTATGACTTTACTCCCAGAATAAGAACTAATATGTGACAAACACCAACAAAAATCAACACTTATGCAACCCACTTAGTGCTTGCCGTTTACATAGAGCAAATATACACAATACTACTCAACAAAATCATATCTTCACGAGATTTACTCGTTTGTCGTTTACAAAGGCCAATTACAAACCACAAAAATCACCAATAAAATAAAATATCATTTAACGAGACCAACTCGTGTTTGCCGTCTACAAAGGCAAATTACAAACCACTAAAATCACCACCAAAATAAAATATCATTTAACGAGACCAACTCGTGTTTGCCGTCTACAAAGGCAAATTACAAACCACTAAAATCACCAATAAAATAAAATATCATTTAACGAGACCAACTCGTGTGGGCCATCTACAAAGGCAAATTACAAACCATTAAAATCACCAATAAAAAATAAAACATCATTATACTTTTAACATACCTCCAGGTAAGAGCCCCACTGCACTCCACTGTTACCGTGAATCCTAATCTGGTAGAGAAAAGTACGACGACTATTTCTCTACATATGGGTGCAACCTTCTTTACGAAGAGCATCCCTAACCTTATTTACACTTCTTCGTCGACGTCTTGAATTCTTTCCAATTACCGGCTGGACAGAAAGTGTTACATGTCCGGAGGCAAGCAAACAGCAAAATTCTCCATCAACTGAAGCTGCATACTCGGCTGACAAGTTACAAACAAACACTTTCTTTTACAGAAAGTCCACTGCAAAGCCGGTAAGTTGTTGTGATTATACCATGTTCACTCCGTAACAGATACTCACGAAGAGTAGCAGATCGCATAGCAAACTGCGCAAATACGTAGCTCCCGCAGACCGGTACAAATGAGAAACACACAGAATCAGCATCAGAGTCAGATTCAGAATAAGTATCAGAATCAGAATGAGAATGACTCGCCGCACACGCGTACACACTTATATAGGCTTGCTACACGTGGTTATAGCGTCCTGAAAAATTTACTGGTAGCAACGCTCTCACAGGCACTTCTTCCCGCGTCACTCAGTCAACCCAAACCTCGCTCAAAACAAAGCCCTCGCATTGGCTATCGAGTATTTGATGTGACATAGAACGTCCACTCATGTATGTCCACACTGATGCACTCCAATTCTTCAACCGATACAACCTGCCGTACCCCGTGTTTCCAAGCCACTTAGTTGCAACACACACAACTGACCTCAACCGTCCTTCCCGATATAGTCGCTGTTTTCCCGGTTGCACAATCCTTACAGCTAGGCCATATTTCCAGACTCTTACCCCAACGGAAATTTATACAAAATATAATGATGCACATATCGATGGCCTAGAGTGAAAACCTCGTATCTCACAAAGTTCTTCCTATCAATTACTTCCCTTAAGACTGGTTACGCCTCCCAACCACACATGAATACGCAGTCCATCAGAACAATGTTCGTTGTGTCTTTATTCCTATACCGACGTGTGAAGGAAAATGAACCTTATCGTACCGTACTATAGGAAAGTATGTCTGCGTGACGTATTTACTGACTCCTACAGTCTAATTTTATAAGGTTCATTTTCCTTTACGCATCAGCATAGGAAAATAAACCCAATGAACATTGTTCTGATGGACTGCATATTCATGTGTGGCTGGGAGGTGTGACCAGTCTTAAGGGAAATAATGTTTACGAAAAACTTTTTGAGATACGAGGTATTCAATCTAGGCCATCGATATGTAATATTCCCTAATTACACATTCTTCTTATAATATTATGTTTTTACATTCTCAATAAACAAAATTACATGATTTTAACATTACAAACTATATACGAAAATTTTCCTAACCTAAAAATTCGGGGATCGTACATACGTATGGTTACAATACCTCCCCTTGATTTGTGAAGATTATATACAATACATCTGAGCAAATCACAGTCTTTTCAGTACAGCAGCCTACACAGCCTGTCAAAGTCACTCAGGATTTAAAGAAAATTCACACATTCTTCTTAACATACACAGAACATCTGAACTTACAATACTTCACCTTACATACCTCTTAAGATTGTGAATATTGTGTGTACCAATCATGTCACCTTTGTTATTCAACAGGTGATAAGCACACTTGCCAACTTTCTTACCTTCTGTGTAAGGTCCCTGATACAATTTAAAAAACTTATGAATTTCTTTGTTGTCTGCAGATGAAATGTGTGGAACCTTTAGTAACACCTCCTCCCCTATGATGCCTTCCCTGCTGCATCATCCTCCTATCAGCTGCCTTCCTTAAATACTGCCTTGCTAATTCAATCCCCTTTGAAGATACTACTTCTGCTGAGGATAGATCTATTATGGTTGCCAATCTCACACAAAAACTCTCTTCCCATTCTTTCACACACAACTTACACAGACTTTCATTCGGAACACATATACATTTCACAATCAAAACATCCCTCCTGTTCTGAACACACACCACAATCGCACCTCTTTCATCAATACTCTTCCACACTTCATTGAAATCATTCGTACGATCTTCAGCATCAGATATTCCACTCAACATACGTTTGAATCGGCCTCCTGTTCTCTCATACACAATGTCACTCTCACTTTCTTTGAACTTTCTCCAAATACCAAAAAGCTTTCCAACACAATTACTCCTCATAAAATCTTCAAACCCTGAATCCCCATAATATTCACAACCACTCTTATGATTCTCATTATGCACAAAATGTGACCTAACCTCCACTTCACAAAGACTTTCACCCTCAGCATCGACAGTTTTCCTCCATTCGTCCTTATCGGACATACCAGCTTCAATCACCTCAATCTCATTTGCACAACCCTTCTCATACTTTCCTTCACTCACACTTTCTCTCTTCCTGAAATCACTACTATTACTGACCTCGAGATCCCGACCATTACTACTAAATTCTCCCACAATCCCTACATCTTCCATATCTTTCATCGCTGTTCCCACTCGCACATCATTCATGCCATCAACACTGTTGCTCGTGACCCTCTTAACAGAAGTTTCATTAATCTCAAAATCATCACTCCTCTGACACATTTTCAACGTAACATTAATCTCCTCAATTACACCAACCTCTACAACATGATATGTCTTCCTCAAAGACTCCTCCTCCACAAAATCTTCATCACCTTTACAACTAACTTCCTTTTCAATTTCTACAACTTCCCAAAGAGCATCAATTATCACAGTGTTGTCACCATAAATTTTAGCACATAGTAGGTCCTCCGACAAATCCTCCTCCTTTTCTTCACACCCCTTGCCCCCAAAATCTCTCAAATCACCACCTTCCCTCCCTACATTATCAATTCCTTTCTCCACACTACTACCCCAATCATTAGCTGCCGTGCAATGCTTATCAATTAAATTACTTACCTCCTCCCCTACATTACTAATTTTATCACTTAATTCCTTCCCCTGATTACTAATTTGACTACTTAAATTATTCCCTTGATCAATCAATTTGGCCAACTGCTCCAATACTAACTTCATAAACTCATTATTACCCCACATGTTACTTTGATTTTGCTCACTACCTTCCCCTTCACCCCCCATTACAATTCCATACACTTTTTCCATAGACACATTATCACTCTGAAAACTACTTTCATCAAACTTTGTGTGCTTGTGTCAAAACTGCTCTCCTCATCATTAACTGACATACTTCCTTTATGCACTTTTCTCCTTCTCAAATTCATTACACTACTATTACTCTTACTGTTATTCATATTCCACTGATTAAACATAGAACTCAAAACATGACAACACCGATACATAACTCCTAACACAAGCTCACTAAAACACGGGACCAAATGTGCCTCTCGAGGTCATATAGCAAGCCTGGATATCATTCTGCCCCACGCTGGGCGCCAATTGCAACTACTGCAAGCTATTGAAATACTGAACAGATAAACGTTGACTCAAATAAGTGTAAATAACAAGGATAATGGGCACCACCTGCAAAACAATTGCAGGAATATTTAATTATGTAGAGCAACGAACCACTCCCTCTCCCAAGGCGACGGTCATCAGGCTGACGAGGCTCCAGACTTACTTTATAACCTTACCTGTTGCTATATAACCCCTGAAATTAAATTTGGGTAACATGCCAGGTTCAGCCTTACTCCACGGACAAAAGACTCACTTTAAGTTTGATTCTATGACTTTACTCCCAGAATAAGAACTAATATGTGACAAACACCAACAAAAATCAACACTTATGCAACCCACTTAGTGCTTGCCGTTTACATAGAGCAAATATACACAATACTACCCAACAAAATCATATCTTCACGAGATTTACTCGTTTGTCGTTTACAAAGGCCAATTACAAACCACTAAAATCACCAATAAAATAAAATATCATTTAACGAGACCAACTCGTGTTTGCCGTCTACAAAGGCAAATTACAAACCACTAAAATCACCAATAAAATAAAATATCTTTTAACGAGACCAACTCGTGTTTGCCATCTACATAGGCAAATTACAAACCACTAAAATCACCAATAAAATAAAATATCATTTAACGAGACCAACTCGTGTGGGCCGTCTACAAACGCAAATTACAAACCACTAAAATCACCAATAAAAAATAAAATATCATTTAACGAGACCAACTCGTGTTTGCCGTCTACAAAGGCAAATTACAAACCATTAAAATCACCAATAAAAAAATAGAACATCATTATACTTTTAACATACCTCCAGGTAAGAGCCCCACTGCACTCCACTGTTACCGTGAATCCTAATCTGGTAGAGAAAAGTACGACGACTATTTCTCTACATATGGGTGCAACCTTCTTTACGAAGAGCATCCCTAACCTTATTTACACTTCTTCATCGACGTCTTGAATCCTTTCCAATTGCCGGCTGGACAGAAAGCGTTACATATCCAGAGGCAAGCAAACAGCAACATTCTCCATCAACTGAAGCTGCATACTCGGCTGACAAGTTACAAACAAACACTTTCTTTTACAGAAAGTCCACTGCAAAGCTGGTAAGTCGTCGTGATTATACCATGTTCACTCCGTAACAGATACTCACGAACAATAGCAGATCGCATAGCAAACTGCGCAAATACGTAGCTCCCGCAGACCGGTACAAATGAGAAACACACAGAATCAGCATCAGAGTCAGAATCAGAATAAGTATCAGAATCAGAATGAGAATGACTCGCCGCACACGCGTACACACTTATATATGCTTGCTACACGTGGTTATAGCGTCCTGAAAAGTTTACTGGTAGCAACGCTCTCACAGGCACCTCTTCCCGCGTCACTCAGTCAACCCAAATCTCGCTCAAAACAAAGCCCTCACATTGGCTATCGAGTATTTGATGTGACATAGAACGTCCACTCGTATGTCCACATTGATGCACTCCAATTCTTCAACCGATACAACCTGCCGTACCCCGTGTTTCCAAGCCACTTAGTTGCAACACACACAACTGACCTCAACCGTCCTTCCCGATATAGTCGCTGTTTTCCCGGTTGCACAATCCTTATGGCTAGGCCATATTTACAGACTCTTACCCAAATGGAAATGTATACAAAATATAATGATGCACATATGCAGTATTCCCTAACTACACGTTCTTCTTATAATATTACGTTTTTACATTGTAAATAAACAAAATTACATGATTTTAACATTACAAACTATATACGAAAATTTTCTAACCTAAAAACTCGGGGATCGTACATACGTACGGTTACAACTTCACCAATAATTTACTCTTACCAGATGCTATTTTGTCATTTTCCAGGTCTGCAGAGTACACTGGTGATTTACTCATACCAGATGCTATTGTGGCAGCATGCCTTTTCAGCGATCTGCAGCAAAACGAGGCTATGGTGCGTATCATCTACGAGAGTTCAGTGGCGTGCAACGCCAACCATATTCTCGAATGGTTATGGTCCAACTATCTGAACGGGTTCGACAGCGTTCTGCATATTCTCAAAGACTATGTGGTTCCTTCGTATTCTTCACTCGTTGCCTTGCAGAGGATAGAAGGTAGCTATATTATGCATATTTCTTTTCTCCCTATCTTAAAAGCATTATTTCATAACTGCTTAGGCTTTCTCAACTAGTGTCTGCAACATAGAAGAAATTATTTCCTGAGCTTGAAGGCTGTGGTTATACCTGGCAACTCTCCTGATTTAGGCAGGAGACTCCTGATATTTTACACTGCTTCCCAACCTCCTGGTCAGTTAATTGTTTCTCCCAATTTTAAGTCAGTGGTTGCAAAACTTGAAATATGGTTTGATACTGCTGACTTTTCAGTGGCTGAAGGTCCTTCTCTTATTGGTTGCTGTTAATGCTTCCCTTATTGTTCGCTAGGAGTGGCTTATTAGCCATGTAATCGGAAGTCCTTTTCTCATTCATCATCATCATTTTACAGTTCCAGTTTCCCAGGTACTGTTGGCGAGCCTCTTCTATTCTGTCTTATTGAGATACATTCTGTTGTTAATGATGCCCTCCAGTGTCCTTCCCCAATCTCCCCAATCTTTACAATGTCCATCCAGTGTTTTCTTGGTCCTCCCACCATCTATTTCCCTGCCACATCTCTCCAAGTTAACGTATGCTGTCCTTGTTGGCTCCATCCTCATTACATGCCTGAACCACCTCAATCTGGACGTGCTGACCCGATCTAACAATGATGTAACAATCCCAGCTTCCTTTCTAACCACGTCATTCCTTAACTTGTCCAGTTTGGTATTTTGAATTGTGGTCCTATGGAACTTCATCTCGGATGCCTGCAACCTTGATGAGTCTTTCTTAGTGAGGGTGCAGGTTTCAATACCATAGGTTAAGATTGGTATGAAGTACCGATTGAACATAACCAGCTTTGATTTTGTTGGTACTTTGGGACCCCAGAGGAGTGTTCGTGCTTGCTGGTAAAACTGAGAGCTCTTCTGCACTCTGTTTGCCACTTTTTTTGTGGCTAGTGTATCTCGAGATATTACACTGCCGAGGTATGTAAAGCTTTCCACACTTTCTAGTGGATGGTTTCCTAGAATGATGTTCGCTGGTCGTCCCTCTCTGTTTACTGCCATCACTACTGTTTTGGGTTCGCTTATCTGGAGATTGAAATCCTGGAACTTAACCTTCCATTCATTGAGTCTCGACAACAAACAGACCCAGCTCTACAACCATTATTGGAATTCTTTCAGGGAAGAATACCGCAGGGTAATCCACGTTATGAAGAATTAAATAAACTTTCAGAGGAATACCGATCAAAACATCATCAGCAAAAGCCATTGCATTTAGTTCACCAGAGGTTTTCTTGATGTTCTTCATTATGTCATTCATGAAGATGATAAACAATAATGTTGTACTCCACTTTTGGTCTGGAACCAGGATGAATGTCTGTCGCCCAATCACACACAGCTGGTACTTTCCTCACCTCTTCTCTGGAAAGTGAATATTGCAATGCTCAAATTTGGTGTTGGGCCGATGACCTAGATGTTACGACCTTTTAAACAACTAGCATCATCAAATCTGGTGTTCTTTTTTTTCTTTTCTGTTTGGTGTGATTGTGATTGCTGTTCAATTAATGTTGTGATCAGTTGTTAATGCAGTTTTGTTTTGTATCATTTGTTCATGCGATAGAGCCAGAGACACTCCTATATGCTTAAGTGCGGCCAGTATCCAGTATTCGGGAGATAGTGGGTTCGAACCCCACTGTCAGCAGTCTTGAAGATGATTTTCTGCAGTTATCATTTTCACACCAGGCAAAAGCTGGGACTGTACCTTAATTAAGGCCATGGCCGCTTCTTTCCCACTTCTAGCATTTTCCTGTCATCACCATAAGACCTATCTGTGTCGGTGCGACCTAAAGCCAATTGTAAGAAGGAAATAAATCACTGCTATAAACATGATATAGGCTTTTGGGCTTATGCCGTGTCAAGAAAATAAGGTGAAATTCTTTGCGTTTCGCAGAGAACAGTTCTCTGCGTCATCAGAAGAAAATCTCGACCGTCCACGAGAAAGGCTTCTTAAACAATGAGCTTAGAATTTTAGACGTTATAATAGAAGTGAAAATAGTACGTTCATTCATCACCAGGTGGCTACCCGGACACGGTACAGTGCTAGTGTTCGAAGCGGAAACTGACGGAACCATTAGAATCATAATCTATTAGCTTCATTTCCGTATTGATTGCTACTACAACATAAAAATAATTTAGAAGCCTCCACCTTATCAATACAATATTTATTTACTATAATGCAGTAAATTCAGTAGCGGTTTCTACCCCTATGGGGTCATCCTCAGCTGACACACATTAAATTAGTTTCAAAAACATCACATGTAAGACATTACACCTTCATACAACTGACCCAATTAAACCAAACATTAAAAAGTTGCTTATTAAAATAGTAAATGGATCTTTTTCTTTGGCTTAAAAAATACTTGTTATGTGAGGCATATCGCCTCATTGTGCCTAATCTATTGAACATCAAATGAAGTTTACACTTGTTTACACTAGTGTTTGTAAAATTGTTACATATTTACACCATTTATCGTCTTTAAGAATATGTATACATAAAAAGTTTTAGACCCGATGTAACAGGCCGGTTAAAAATGGATGAAATGGTAAAAACAAATAAAATGGGTCCAATTTTTTGTTCTAATTTGTACTGTTTGTTATTGCTGCATTGTACTTGTAAACTGGTAAGTACACGGTGTATATATGCCAAAGTTGAGGCTTATAATTGTTTTTCATTCATTCCAATTTTCCTTGACTACTGCTAGTATGCAGGTGATGAAGTTATCTTGATATACAGATGTTGTTGTGAAGAATTGCGTGTGCCATTATTAAGTTAAATAGTGCCTATTATGAACTGAATTTCATTTGATATGCTGTACATCTTGAAGTAAGGTTTAAATTATGTCGATGTTAGCCAATGTACATTTGTTCTGGTGATAGCGTGAGGGCTTCTTTTATGTTGTAGAATATGATATATTGAGTGTTGGCACTGTGTGCACTGCACGGCTGCACCATTATAATCAGTCTAAGAGGGACCATAACATGTGTACGTAACAAATGACATCGACACAAGCCCGGAATGAAACGTCTGGCGATGAGGAACGTAAAAATTTGGAAAACACAAAGTTGAAATAACAGTAGTGAAGGGACAGGGAAGGGAACTACCTACGTAAATCCTTAATGGCTGGCAACCAGGTATTACTTAATTGATAGCCGGTGTCCCTGTCGAAATTGTTAGCATTAAAATGGCATGTCTCTTAGCGTTATCCGAGAAACAGCATGGGGAGGTCCCCGTACGTTGTTTCCAATGTAAAGTGTTTGTTACGGATTTGTGATGATAACGGCAGGCTCACTTGCCTACTGGCATTCACAATCGAGTTGGGAAGTTTACATTATAATTGCAGGCCCCATTGCCTACTACGCGGACAGAATCGATTTGGGGAGTTTTCGTTAAAATGGCAGCCCCCTTTCCTACTTCCAGACAGATTACAGTTGAGGAGTTTCTATTATAATGGCAGGCAATTACCCTACTATCACTCGAAATTGAGTTGTGCAGTTATCATTATAATGCCAGGTCCATTTTCCTACTGCCAGCCAGCTTACTGTCAGTCACACCAAGTTGGTGAGTTTCCATCAAAATAGCAGGCCACTATGCCTAATGCCAGTCACATTTTAGATGAGGACATGGCGGGCACCCTTGCCTACTGCCAAACACAATCGGGTAGGGGAGTTTTAAACAAAACTGCATGCTCACTTGCCTTCTGCAAGTCAAATCGAGAAGGGAACTATTCATTACAATTGTAGGCCTTCCTTACTAATGACAGTTACACAGGAGTTGGAGAAGGAACCCTTTCCTACTGCCAGTCAAGGTGTGGGGAGTACTGATTACAATAGCAGACCCACCCTTTCTCGATCGCTAAAAATCGACATCAGTGAATATATATAGATCGACATACAAAAGTATATGCGTGTTTCAACGAGCTAGAATAACATAGAGGGGCTGTATACCTGACATCAGCGCTCCCTGCTTGAAGCAAGTTGATAAGGGGCAGCCATGTTAACGGTTGTCAAAACAAAGCAAATTGGCGCGAGAGCATATGTTGAGGTGACAAGGGAGATCGTGCTTGCCAATTTAATTCCCTAAGTTTTAAGAAGTGAAAAGATGGATTCTCGCTTTCAAGAATGCCAGCCGTAAGCTCAGCGTATGGTTGTACTAATCGGAGTAATAAAACCAAGGATATATCGTACTTTAAGTAAGTATTACTGAATGATAGCCGAGATTCCTTTTTGTAATTTCTGTTTGTAATTAAATCCATTTTATTGTTTACTTAGCGAAAGTACGGATAGCCACGGTAATTATTTGTCGAATTTTGTTTCAGATTTCGTTTAAAGAACAAGGAATTAACTGAACAATGCGTTGTGAGGGCAAAAAGAGATAAATGGTATCCCACTCAATTCAGTTGCTTATGCTCTGTATATTTCCAGCCCTATTTAATGTTCATTCACACTTACAAATAAAGGAAATGAAACGCCCACCACCAAGAAAACGTAACCACAATCACTTATTTCGTTCAAACGTACACCAAGTATGATAAATACAGCATTTTACTGCTATTTTTGAAATGTATACAGCCTTTATTGTAGATGTCTGTTGCCTTGGTTTTTAAAACTACGCCACACTTCATAATGGACAACTTTCATGCTAGTAATCCCAGTATGATATGGTAATGGGAGAAACATGATATCCCCCTATATTATAATAAATAATTACACTAAACTATTATTGTGGTAAAGTATTCATGGGCCGCCTCTGTGGTGCACTGGTTAGCGTGAGCAGCTGCCACCCCTGGAAGCCCGGGTTCGATTCCCAGCTCCGCCACGAAATTTGAAAAGGGGCACGATGGCGGTAACGGGATTCTATCAGCCTGGGGAGGTCAACTGAGTAGAAGTGGGTTCGACTCCCACCTCAGCCATCCTCGAAGTGATTTTCCGTGGTTTCCCACTTCTCCTCCAGGCAAATGCCGGGATGGTACCTAACTTAAGGCTACGGCCGCTTCCTTCTCCCCCCCCACAAGGCCCCTGTTCAGCATAGCAGGTGCAGCCCTCCCTCACAGTTGTATCCCCCAACCCAATGTCTCACGCTCCAGAACACTGTCCTTGAGGTGGTAGAGGTGGGATCCGTCGCTGAGTCCGTGGGAAAAACCAACCCGGGAGGGTAAACAGATTAAGAAAGGAACACAGTACTCATGAGGATGCAATAATTTTAAAAATATTAACAGAATGAGGTTGTAACATATTATAGGTCCCTATGATTTTAAGGTTTCCTGTCATAAATATTTATGTCCATCGTTTTTATTCTAATTTACGCTTAACCACAACAGCCAAGCAGGGTAACGCTCTTGTTCCGATTTCGAGGCCTATTCGTATGTCACTGTGCGATGATTTCGAACTACCCTACAATCGACTGATCGTGATGTTGGCCTCGTCCTGAAATATGATGAAGTGGCGGTATTCGCTTTCCTGCTTCAAGCTTTCGGCAACGGACTTTAATTCTCCCCCAGCGATTCTAAAATGCACATTTTCTACACTTTTCGTCATTTAAAGGCCATGCCCCCTTGGTTGTGTGACAACAGGAAACATGGCGGACGTTCGTTCTATTAGGTTCACCCAGGCAGCGCTTCCGCCTCTCTATGTTATTCTAGCTCGTTGGCGTGTTTACAATATTGAAGACCTTCATTTACAGATTAACTGCTACTAAACGTGCGTCATATCGACAAAGGATTATACCATAAGACACGCCGGATTTAGTGGCCTAAATGGCTGGTCCTATGATATGTCATCTATTCTTGGGTCAGATTGAGTTAGAAACGTGGAACAGGGTAAAGGTTTTGTAAGATTATCTCACATTACATTACTTTTCGGATAATTATGTGACAGCTACATACATAGTATTTGGCTCACATATGGCTATTGGGTGGGCCAATTTTCGTGAAGAGTTTGATGATTCTGTATTTCATATAAGTAATTGAAAGTATGAAATATGCATGTGAAAATTCCAAATTGACTTAACATCGATTAATAGAGAAAAATCAAACGTAAAATGGATACAGATATGGCAAAAAGTCATAAGACCAAGGTTGTGGATCATTCCAAATTGAACGGAGATTGTGCAATCCGTTATGTGATAGGAATTTCCGAAGGTCTGCACCATCATTAAAATTGCCTGCATATTTCGATATTCTTCGGGGATAAAAAGTGAAACATTTAATGACCTAGGATGTTTTCCGTTCGTTACAGGCTAAAACGTATAATTTCAATTATCTTCTTTTTCTTCTGGCAGATTATGCCGCAATCTGGATTTTGGGCGAGGCGGGTAAAAATTAGGACTTTCAGGAAACTAAACAAAAAATTATGGAGATGGTCATTATTACCCCTTAAACGGAAAGCTGTACGAAAATTTCGCCAAAATAGTCAGTGTGGAGGCACACAGTCATTACAATTTGATTTATATAGATAAGGAATCTGCTCCATGTACAACACCTTTTGGGCTATGTCCGCTGGACTTAACCTGCAAAAGTGATCATTCATGATATCTCCCTTATTAATCCTCCTGACGAAAAAAATGCACATGAAAAAAAAGGTTTAGGGGTGGAATTCCATCACGTTTGGTCGATTTCCAGTCAGGTTGGTCTTGTTCTGTATATATTGTGGAAGAGTAAAATCACCATTTTGGTTCCCTATAAACCGCCAGTCCATTCCGGAACATGAAATGTTATTTATGTTTAAAACCTACCTTTGGACAGGTGGATGCTAAATATAAATTTTGGTTCGAATGTCTTCAGTAGTTTTCAAGTTGTAAGGAATACGCTTTACACGCACCCGCTCGTGAGTTAAGTCCGATGGGACTTGTACAGAAAAACGGTCCATTAATGATATCTCCCTTATTAATCCTCGTATCGAAATGATGCACATGAGAAAAAAGGTTTAGAAATTAATTTCTACCAAGGTAGGTAGATTTCCATTAAGTTTGATTGTGTGTATTTTGTGGACGTGCAAAATCACTGTTTCGGTTTCGTATAAACCCCCAATCAGTTCAGGGATTTAGAAAAAATATTTGCCCTAAAACCTATCAAGGACAGATGTATTCTAAATATGAGTCTTGGTGGAAATACATCTAGTAGTTTGTAGCACTCGCGTACATACGGCATAGTTAAGGAAGAAAAAAATACAGTTAAGAAAGTTGAAAGTAATAGAAAATGGATTATAACTGAGGACAGCCGGATAACGACAAATATGTAAATGTCAAGTGAATGTATTGGAAAATCAAATGCCCCTCAATAAATTATGTTGGTGTGAGTTATGGATATTAGAAAGAGGTAACAGAGGAGAAATTTAGGCCCAGGCATTCTTAGGTCAACAGATAAGATGACTAATGGTGTTATTACTTAAGCTATTCGAGGGCAGTTATAACATCTTACGATATTCCGCCAATATCCCGCAGATAGGCCGATTGACGCCTCTCTTGCCTTCTACCCAAGGAACAACCACGAATTTAAAAGCATGATGAGGAAAATGGCAATACGTTACTTCCCTGCTGGCATGCAGTCAGAGACGTTGCCATGGTAACCTGTAGGTTCGTTGTCGGTCTGTCGGTCACTCAATGCAGAGCATGATACCAGCGGAATATTGTAAATTTCTCCGTCATGTGAAGAGTAAGGTAAATTATGAACATAACAAAAGTTGTTTATAATGAAGAGACGTTTCACGTACGGTAAACTAAGTTTACAGAAAATCAATAGTATAAGAGAAAATGGAGGAAAACCATTTTGGTTTTCCTATAAACCCCCCCGTCTATTCAAAGATTTTAAAATAATATGCATATCGAAACCTTTCCCGGGATGAGTATACTCTAAATATGAAGTTTGGTTGAGATCTATCCAGCCGTTTCGAAGTGATGGTAGAAAAACCATTCAGGTTTTCCTATAAACCCCCCGTCTATTCAAAGATTTTAAAATGATATGCATATCGAAACCTTTCCCGGGATGAGTGTACTCCAAGTATGAAGTTTGGTTGTGATCTATCCAGCCGTTTCGACGTGATGGTGGAAAAACCATTCTGGTTTTCCTATAAACCCCCCGTGTATTCAAAGATTTTAAAATGATATGCATATCGAAACCTTCCCTGGGGTGAGTATACTCTAAATATGGAGTTTGGTTGAGATCTATCCAGCCGTTTCGACGTGATGGTGGAACAAACAAACAAACAGACACGAAACGTAAAAACCACCGATTCGGTCTTGAGTTGACCTAAAACAGTTAAATATCTGAAAAATTGGCAAAACAAAAGAAATTACAGACAGCAGACCCCCTACAGTTTTATTTATATAGATGTCCCTTGTTAAATTATTCCAGTCCCTAACTATTCTTCCTGTAAACGAATATTTGCCCCTATTTGTCCTCTTGAATTCATCTTCATATTGTGATATTTCCTACTTTCAAAAACACCACTCAAAAATTGTAAAGAAACATCAAAGCTCAAAAAATGTTAGTTTATTCGTGACCTTGAACTCAGCGGAAGTGCGCTTAGTGACTTCCACCAAACTTTTTATTTCTCACCAGTAATCACATTTCTTGGTGACAACTGGATTATATTGAAATGAAATTAATGTTTTTTGTTGTATACATCACTTACGTTTAAGTTGACCCAATTTCTTCTCGGCCGTCACCATACTTCTTTCTCCTCATCCATCGAAAGTTGGCACGTCTTCATGTACAAATTAGCTGAAGGTCTGTTTCAAGTTGCTAAAATGTTTTAAAATAATTGTATTCCAAC
Source organism: Anabrus simplex (assembly GCF_040414725.1). Lineage (NCBI taxonomy): Eukaryota > Metazoa > Arthropoda > Insecta > Orthoptera > Tettigoniidae > Anabrus > Anabrus simplex. The sequence goes on from NC_090265.1 coordinate 23,426,853, forward strand.
AGTTGCAAGTTTAATATATTATTTGCTTACAAGGTAGCCAGCGAAAATTTAGGTTTTCTGACTTCGGAATATCATGACCCCTTAAACACTACGTTGATAAATACTGTACACTATTGCAACTTTTAAAAGTATCTTGTAGGCTGTGACTGAATAGAGAGCACCAGGTTAAAACTTCACCAGCAACGTTTTGACATATTGAGTTCGTAGTGGGAAAATATTTTAATGTAAATGTTTTCACTTTTCATATGTTTCTTTTTGTATTTTCTTCTTTAGATTTTCTCTTGAAAGCTGCTTGCATAACCCCAAAGTCTCATGATAGTCCTGCTACAGATTGAGAACCGCTGACCTCCCACTGGTGTTTATGTTCACAGCAGCATGTTTGGTTCAGTCTCTGCAAGCTCTGTCACGTTTTGTGGCGCGGCAGTGGCTCTGGAAGACATTACGTAGCAGTTCCAAAGTGAAGGATCTTCTGCACGCTCTGAGAGTTCCTCATCCCGTCCAGAGATATCTCATCGGATGCGCTTGGTGTGAAGTTATGGGATGTGCCTGGCTTAAATCCCTGAACTGAGAAATGGTGTGAAGTTGAAGCTGTACAGTGTTCGTTATCTTTAGTAAAGACTTTTATAAATTGAAAATGTTGTTTGCAATGATCCTTTGAAATGTTTATGTAGCATATGTCTAATATCACATCACAGCTTATAACTAAACGTAACTAAGTTTATATCCATGTAACACTGCTTAGGAATATCACAGGCTCACATCTAGATTGTAAAGATATTTGAACTACCCGTAGGTTAATTTGAAGTTGAAGAATTAAATAAACGTTGTCAACACAGTTCAGTAACAAACGGTGATGAACTCTACAAACTGTAATTTCCTAAAGCACTTTATAAAAATGCACACTTTTAAAAGAGATGCTGCTGTGGCAATGTCGTCAGTGACTGCAGATAGACTGAAGTATAGTACACAATGAAAGCAAGTGCTTTAGTCTTCCATTTTCATATCAGGCAAATTATGGGGCTGTACCTTAATTAGGACCACGGTCGCTTCCTTCCCGTTCCTGCCCCAGTGTCGCCATAAGATCTATCCGTGTCCGTGCTACGTTAAAAAAAAAAAACAAGTGCCTTTAGCAAGAAGTGAGAGGGAGGAACTATTTTTTTGGAACTTAACAAACCAGCCTAACTAATCTGTATTCATTTCAAAATCTAGCAATCTGGCTCTCATTATATCGGTATTGCATCTCACTTTCATAACTTGAACGCTCATTCTTGTACGGTATTCCAGTAGAGGCCGGGTATTTGGAGGCTCTGTGTAATTCGAGCCGGTCTTACATAACTTTTGCAAAATATGGTAAAACCCTGTTTGTGTGTTTCGTACAGTTTTTTTTTTTTTTTTTTCACTTAATTATTCATAAGTAAAGAACCCTACTCTGCTGCCTCTACTACAGGTTGACAAATATTCTTAGTCTGATTGTTGAGTGGAATCCATATGCTGTTGTTTCTTTGTTGATCCCCTCCTTATTTGAGGTCATAAATGTCCATCAGATTTATGAATTCCTGTCAAAGAAAAAGCCCACCCAATGACAGCTGTCACAAAAAATAAAACAATGGCAGGCCGACCGTTACTGTACGCTCCTGTACATTAGTACTAACCTTGACCAATGTTTCAGTCGTTAAAACAATGAGTGAACCTGCTAAAGACAGTGACGATGAAGAAGAGCCTGAAAAGGCTGTACCATTGATGACCCACACCCGAGGATTTGGGAGTGCTAGATGACAAACAGCAAGCGGAAGCTCACCTGACTGATACTATGCTTCTTAGAAGGTGGCTTGACATTGCTGCTCAAAAACAAGGCTCAATTCTAAAACAAAAGATTTTTGACAATTTCTTGAAATATAAATTTATGTTTCTTTTAAAAGTAATAATATTAGCCCATATCTAGCATCGGTATGTATGCAGCGTTATTGTTTAACCCTTTTTTTGAACCCATTAAACGTTTATTCATGCATTGCCATTTCATTAGTTCTTATTTCTGTGTAATTCAAAGTAGCATCAGTCCCAGTTAACTCAAATTAAGTTAGCTGGACTCTACTGTACTTAAAATTATCCAAAAAATGATCATATTGCTAAAGATTTTTTAATGTCTCATTGTATAGCAATGTCAAGGGATCATCCAAAAACTTTGGTATTTAAAAAGTTTAACTGTACATTTGATTGATTCAGCAGAAATTTCTCCAGGTCGTTAGGAAACACTCTTAATGGGCACATCTGAACAGTCTGACCAGTACCTACTAATACTACAGGCCTCACAGCACGGCTGATGACGTCACAAGGATAGGAAGTCACTTCAGTGGTTGTTGAACGAATTACTTTGATGATGAGAACTTGTGTGCTTTACAAAACGTTTTCAAAAGATGCTCTTTCAGGGTATTAGAGCATATTGGTAATACATTTATTTCAGTTGTACCGAGACTAATTAAAGACGGAGAGATGGTGCACTCCGTTTTCTGGAAATATGGTAAAAGTTCAGAGTGATAGTAAATAGCAACAAGGGGTTTTAATTTGATTGTTACTATTTTTTAGTTAATATTCATTTTATGAACCTTGGTGATTAGTAATTAACCTACGTTTTACTCGTGAAGAAACAGTTAACATTTTACTGGAAAATAAAATAATTATATGAATTAATAATTAAGGTCCTTCGTATAATACTACTAATTAGAACCCAAAGTAAACTGGAATTTCATCCCATTTAAGGCTCTTTAACGTACCGGAAACCTTCCTTTATTTCTTATTTAGAACATTTTATTTTTACTATTTGGTTAAATATTTCTGTCTTAGTGCTGACTTAGAAACAAATTGGAGATTATACATAATGGAAATAATTAGTTACAAATGGAAAATAGAATACAAAGGAGGGAATGATTCACAGAGGATGATGAAATTGTGCTGGAATTCATAACAGGAAATACAACAATTTAACAATAATAGCATAGTTTCCGTTAAATAACTTAATTCTTCTGTATAAACATTACATCAATACAAATTTCTGAACTGTTAATTCTTAATTAAGGGAATTTTCTCATGGAAACTTGTTTAAACTCATTTGCTGTTATTTAGTTGAAATTAAACCCTCAAAATTTTCAATGTTTAATAATAATAATAATAATAATAATAATAATAATAATAATTCCACAAACATTACTGAAAATCCACTGAAATTTTCCTTAAGTCTTCCAGTGAAATAATCTGACATTTGTCCTAGATGTTCAGTATTTCTTTTCTCCATTACTGGTAAGATACAGTAATATACTTAATTTTTGACTTTTCGAGTAAAACCCTGTCAATCACATTCTGTTAATGTAAAAGCTCTCTTTCTCTCCAACACACTGGTTTAAACATATTTTGCTCAAATTGCAAGGAAAGTGTTAAATATGTTTTTATGGAAGACAATTTAACTTAAAAACTGGCATAACATAGGAAAAATTCTAAGCATAAGAAATCTAAAAATTCTAATAAGTGCATATTTTGCTCAAATTGCAAGAAAGTTGTTAAATATGTTCTTTTTGTGGAAGACAAATTAGGCTAACTAAGAAACTAGCATAATATGGAAAAAAATTCTTAGCATAAGAAATTTAAAATTTCAAATTAGTGCATATTTTGCTCAAATTACAAGAAAATTTTTAAATATATTTTATTGAAAACAAATTAACTTAGAAACTAGCATACAATTAGGATGGTGGAAGAAAAGCCTTTTATGGCAATAGACTAACTTTGAAACAGTGAATCAACTACAATACACTCAGAATATGAGTACATGTGCTCAATATTATCACAAAATTAGAGCCCAGAAATGCCTGATTAAATTCAGATTACATGTAGAAATACACAAAGGTTTGGAGTATATTTTTTAAAGAAATAATTAACAACATACATGGTAATATGGAAAGAAAGCCAATCATTAAGTGAGGTATTTCATTTCTGAAGGCTGCACATTTGATACCACCAGTCTCCAATTTGTATTGTTCTAAAATTTCCACATAATTCATAACCTACTCTATGCAAATTCTTACAACTCTTTTGCCTTCATCTCCTTCCCAACACACTATCTTTATTGTTGAAATAATCATGCATCCAAACCATAGTCTCTGCAAGATATTAATTCTTAAAATTACAAGACACATTTAAAAGGGTATGCAAGCACCTAATATTTTTCAAGGAAACCCATTAATGAAACTGTGCAAAGATTTAGGTTCATTAAAAACATCATGAGATTTAATTTTGATTTCAACCTTGGCATAGAGCTCAAAAGTGAACTAGTAAGTTCTTCATGAAGGCAGTACTTTAAAATTTTAAGAATTTTTTTTCCTCCTTTGCAAGTACACATACATCTTTTGGTTCTGTTGCCTTTGTGATAGCAATGAACACTTTATATTAATTGAAGAACATTTTGAAAATATGACATGTTTTGAATTACACTACACTGCATATATGAAAATGTCTGAACCAGTTTATCACTGACTAAAGGGTGGAATATGACGACATAATAGCCAAGTTTACAGGGTACGCCTACATTATAACATTTCATCCTCTTACTGTAGAACCACTCTATTACAAGATAATTTAGTACTCTTAACCTATGAGACTGTTAAGTTTCCTTCTCTTTGTATTTATGCGACTCTGGACATTATTAAGTTTCTTAACATAATCAATCGATCACTACTGATCTGCATTTAGGGCAGTCGCCCAGGTGGCAGATTCCCTATCTGTTGCTTTCCTAGCCTTTTCTTAAATGATTGCAAAGTAATTGAAAATTTATTGAACATCTCCCTTGGTAAGTGATTCCAATCCCTAACTCCCCTTCCTATAAACGAATATTTGCCCCAATTTGTCCTCTTGAATTCCAACTTTATCTTCATATTGTGATCTTTCCTACTTTTAAAGACACCATCCAAACTTATTCGTCTACTGATGTCCTCCCACTCCATCTCTCCACTGGAACATACCACTTATTAAATAACACTTGTATGTTTTAATATTCATCCACCTGTTCAATACAATACAATTTTAAAAAATTTTAGGGCATTGTCCCTATTAAAATTGTTGACATAAAATTAGTATATTAGATGGTACATGTTTCACCCATCAATAGTGGGCATCATCAGCCATATTTTCTACCTTAGAATAGATCAGGTACCTGATTGGAAATAATGTATGAATGCTGTTAAAAACTATGTCGTATAAAATATATTGGAGACAACTATTACAGTATAAAAAATGTAGTATGCTGTTATTTGATAATATTGGAGTCTAAAACATGGCAGTTGTTTGAGGATTATGACATAATAAAAGTTATTACAATGAAGATCAAAATCAGAAAATACATTCCATTTAGTTGTCAAATGGCGTATTGTTAAAAAAAATTCTTTAATGGAAAGTTAAGTAATGGTAATGGTCGTTGGTTCTTGTAGTCAATAATTGTTGATTTTCATTTATTTGCTTATATATTTGAAGAGTTGTTTTTATGGCCTGGTCGCTTTTTGAGATATTAGTTGGAAATGTTGGTGCCGTAGGCTATATTGAAGTCTTTGTAGGTGTCATTAGGCCATCTTCTATGATGTGGTAAGAGTTTGTGATCTTGCTGTTGAGCGTGTTAGTTGGAAGGGAACGTTGTTGTCATTCGATGGTTAGCCAAAGGTATGATGAGTTCCCTTCGACCGCTGAGATGTTAGTTTACGTTGAGCGTTTTAGAGTTGTTGTTTTTTTTTTTTTTTTTTTTTTGGATTCATAGTAATCATTTTTTGGTAGTCTTGTTCATTTAGTAGGATTGTTGAATTTTTAAGGAGTGTTTTTAGATTGCGTTGTGTTTTTACTATGGGATCTTTATTGATTAATGTGTAGGTTTTATCAGAGAAAAATGTTCTGTTTTTTTTTATGTAGTCCTGTTTATTCGTTAAAACTGTTGTATTGCCGTTATCAGCCTTTGTTACTATGACGTTATTGTTGTTAATTTTAGTTTTTAGTTTTAGGTTTTGTTTTGAAAGGTTAGAATTATTGTTAGTTATTAGGTCATTTACGAGAGTAGGTATTTTCTTTTTTATTTCGTGTTTAATATCGTTTTGTTTCTCTATGGGAAACTGTGTCTCGGCGATAGTGGTTGTTACGGAGCTTTCCGTGGTAGGTAGAGGTGAAAGAAGGTGCGGGTGTGAACGGGTCTCAAGCTACGAAAGTAAAATTAATTTAAAATTTAACAAGGTTATATTTTCTTTTCAAAATAAGGAAATAACAAGCATGGCAGGTACAAAGTAGCAAGTCAAAAGGGCAGTTACAATATTTACAGGATTTGGGCTTCGCGCCCTGACTTCACAATGCTTGGGCAATCAGCTCAGTTTTACCCTAAACACAAGTTTCAACAGGGGGGCAGAAAACCCCATTCATGCCTAGGAGCCCTTGCTCCAAATTACACTGAAAAGCCTCCACGAGGCATACAACACTCAATTTTCAAAAAGAGCCACTCGCTCTCAACTCTAAGCCTCTCAAAGGCCACACCAACTCCACCTTCGAGTTGTCCTCACTGGACATAGACACAGGGGTAAAATACCCAACCTACTGAGGTCTATTAAATGAAAAGAAGGTTGATTACATGACCTCCAAAATAACAATTTGAGAGGAGGCGATCTGCACTCCTAATACACTTTGTTTTTAAAACCTAATTTGGCTCTAGGCCATTAATGCAAGGGCTAATCCCATACTACAGAGGTGACTTCAGAAAAGAACAATTTACATTATATTAACGAAGAATAGGTTGAGAAAAATAAGTTCACCTCAAAACATTATGATTGGGAGCTCGAGAAGGTTAAGCACTCTCTATCCCGATATGCAGTTCAAAAGATGAAATAGATACAAGTTTCTTTACATTTTAAGGAAGGTTACATAATGGAAAAAGCTTCGGACCCGCCCCGAGAGTTAAACTGCTGAGCAAGCAAGAAAATAAGTAATTAATCGGCCATTACCTTGTTGTTGACCGCCGCCGAAGAAAGAGGCGTTTCCCGCCCCCTGCTATGTACTTTACACACTGAAAGATGGAACAGAAGTGGCCCAGAGACCCCAAAATCAGCAGTTTATATACTCTCGCGGAAGGTTCTAGGCATTAGGGGAATGAGAACACCCGCCCACAATCACTTTATTGGAGAATAAAGAGAAACCCCTACACAAGATGAAGAAGAAACACGTTATTGGTGGAAAATTAATTTCAGAAATTCGGGATTGGCTAGTTTTAAAACAAGGGGAAAGAAAGGGGTAATATTGCCAACTTAACCAATGACAGAAAGAAATTTAACAAAGAACAAACTTTTGAAATAAAATTTTCTCCAAAGAACAGTTCTTTTTCTTCGCACTAGGGTGCACTATTGTAGTTCTTCAGTAGTGTCCTCTAGAAGAGAAAGTTCACACTTCTTACTTCAAGCAAAACAAAAACACATCAAAAATGACACAGTTCTAAAATTCCGAAATTTACAGGTAGTGACATCTTCTGAGAAAGTAGAAAATTAATACCGTCAATAAAGTTCAGACTTCCTCCAGCAGAGGAGTTTCAACTGGCGCAACTTTTAAATTAGCGGCGTGGAGGTGTACCGCCCGGTACAGACCTCCCCCCCCAAACGTTCCTCCAGGGGTGACACATGAAATTTGTTTGAAAACAAGGTCCAAGTTTGATGTAGATATGGAGATTAATTGCCAAAAAATTTATAAGATTCTCTTAATGTGGTTTGATTCAGTTTCAAAATTTTGTTGTTGCAGGTGAAGTAAAGTCTTTATGGTTGTAGAAGTGGAATTCAAAAGATAAACTTTTAATACTTGAAAGTGAAGAAAAATTTTGCAATGTCCACCAAATATTGCTGTTGAATTCCCAAATGTAGTCATTGCTTATAGTAACTGTTCATGTAGTAGATGTTGATTAAGTTGGATGGCCAGAGCGGCCGTTGCAGCTTGCGTCCAGAGGAGGCCGCTCGGACCCCTCAAGTACCCTGAGATACCGCTCGCCCGCACTATGAGGGGAGCAGTGGTGTTGAAACACGCCGCGCCCGCGGTGAACATATACAGGCTGCGGGCAAGTAGCAGGTCGTGCGCCGCACATCAGCCTTGGCCGGGAGGAGAGCTCCGGCTCGCCGTGCATATGTCGTCCTCGCTGGGGTCGAGGGGGCCCGTCCTCAAGCCCAGACGCGGCACGGCGCCACGCGGCTGCGGGAGCACTGAAACATTGAAACTAGGCGGCAGAATAGTTGGACCATCATCATTTTTTGAGGGCACAGGCTTGGTGGAGAGGTTGAGGGGCCAGCGGCGTGCAGATATCCATGGCATTTAATGTAAGCAAGCCACAGTGTGTATAGCAGGAGACGGGAGCGTGGTAATGGCCGTGGTAAGGACAGAATGGCAGTTTAACGGTGCGGGGAGGGTTTACAAAAATACTTACATATGAAACTAAATTTTATAGAAGGGGCAGAAAGCCTTAAAGGTGAAACTCGAAAAAAAATATAACCTTCATATTCCTTTCACAATTATATGAAGCAAGTTGACACAAAATTTACACTGGTTTCACCTGTGACAGGTGAACCCTAAATATCCTCTCGGTGGCTGGATTACTTAATAACAACGTAACCGGCGTAAGAAAATCGAGAATGATACAAGGCCCATGAAATCTGGGGGCAAGCTTGCCCGCGGGAACAAAGTTCTTGACCATAACTTGGTCACCTACCTTCAAAGGGGTGGGTCTCCGTCCACGATCATACCTTTCCCTAACCTTTTCATGAGACACTTTAAGATTGGCTTTAGCCTTCTTCCAAAGATCTTTAATGTTGTCCGGATCTATTGTCTCGGGCAGAATGTCACTCAGAGACCAGAGGTTAGAGAGCGGCGTGTTGGGAACAAACTTGAACATCAATGAGGCTGGAGTAAATTTATGTGATTCATGAACCGCCGAATTCAAAGCAAAAGCTAACCAATGCAGGGACGTATCCCACCTGGAATGATCTTCATGATGATAGGCAATAAGCGCGGACCTGAGATTACGGTTAACCCTTTCAGCCAGAGATGGTTGAGAGTAATAAGCAGAAGTAGTTACATGAGAGATGGACAGGTCAAAGCAGAATTTACGAAATAAATTAGATGTAAACGCCTTAGCATTATCAGATACAATATATTGGCACGGACCAAAAGAGGCAAAAATAGAATTTCAGCAATAATGGTAGACTGAGCGGTAGCCAGCTTAGTCGGAAATAACCAGGAAAATCTAGTAAAGCCATCTACGCATACAAAGATAAACTTGTTAGCATTTCCCTTAGACTGGGGGAAGGGTCCTACATAATCAATATACAGGCGTTCCATGGGGCGCGACGCTTGATGAGAAGCCAAAAGGCCTACCTTGGAGGACATGGTGGGTTTACTGAGCAAACAGGGTTTGCAAGCCTTCACAAGTTCACGGATTTCACCGTCCATACCTTTCCAGATGAACATTTCACGAATCTTCTCACGAGTTTTAAAGATTCCCAGATGCCCTCCTAATGGGGTCTCATGATAATACTTGAAGATCATAGGTACAAGAACAGCTGGAACGACAACTTTCATCATCTTATCATGCCTCGAGGGGCAACATAGAACACCATTCCTCAGAACATAAGGGACGACATGTTCCCCAGAAGAAAGGGTTTCCATTATCGGAGCCAGCGTCGGATCTTCACGTTGGTATTTCTCGATATCCCTAAAGAGCATGGGAGCATCTGTTAAGATGGCATTAACATCAGATAGTATGGACTCGGAAGGTGATGAACTATCGACCGGTTTATGGGTCTCGACGTCGTTGGAAAACATGCGGCTGAGTCCATCAGCAACAACATTTTCGGTACCTCTGATATGCCTGACATCGAATTGGAAGGCAGAAATACGGATGGCCCAACGGGCTAGACGACCAGTACGACGCGGCCTACCTAAGACCCAGCTTAAGGCTTGATTATCTGTCTCCAGGTCGAATTTGACATGTTCCAGATAGAGACGGAACTTCTCTAAGGCGAATAAGACTGCCAAACCTTCGAGCTCATAGATGGAATACTTGGCTTCTTGAGCCGATAGAGTCCTAGATGCATAGGCGATGGGTCGCCTCCCTAGTTCAGTCTCTTGAAGAAGGACTGCAGCTACTGCTGACGACGACGCGTCGGTTTGGACGATGAATTTCTTCGAGAAATCAGGCATAGCAAGTACAGGGGCATTACAGAGAGCTAATTTAAGATCTTCAAAAGCGGCTTGTTGAGAAGGTCCCCACTCGAATTTGATTCCTTTCCTACGAAGAAGGTTTAAGGGCGCCGCTCTATTAGCGAAGTTAGGAATAAACTTCCTGAAGAAATTCACCATACCAATGAACCTGGCGATACCTTTAATGTCCTTGGGAGGTTTAAAATCACGGATGGCCTGTGTTCTAGAATGATCGACTGCTACACCATCAGGTGACACAATATGCCCTAGGAATGACATAGAGGGCTTAGCAAAGGCAACCTTGGACAACTTGACAGTTAACCCAGCCTTACGAAGGCGATCGAGGACTTCTCGCAGATGATCTAGATGTTCTTCAAAAGTCTCTGAAAATACGACGACATCATCCAAGTAGTGATATAAGTACTCAAATTTGATGTCGGAGAAGACCCTATCTAGTAGCCTAGTGAGTACAGCTGCTCCCGTGGGGAGCCCGAAAGGCACGCGGTTGTATTCGTATAAGTTCCAGTCCGTGGCAAACGCTGTGAGGTGTTTAGACTCTTCGGCAAGGGGAATTTGATTATAGGCCTGATTCAGGTCCAAGATAGTAAAGAACTTGGCCTTACGGAACCATGAAAAACAAGAATGAAGATCAGGAAGGGGCACAGATTGTAACACCACCTTCCGATTGAGAGCCCTATAATCAATGACAGGCCTGAAGCCTCCTTGGGGTTTCGGGACTAGAAAAATAGGCGACGAGTACGCCGACTTGGATGGCCTAATAATACCGTCCTTCAACATCTGATCGATGATTTCTTTCAGAGCCTTCATTTTAGGTGGAGATAGCCTATAAGGTGGAAAACGGACAGGAATCGAATCCGTGACCTCGATTTTGTATTCAATAAGGTCAGTAACACCAAGAGTATCAGAGAACACCTCTGGAAATGACTGACATAATTTACGAATACTATCAGCCTGCTCCTCAGGTAGATGTCTAAGGTCTAACAACATCTCATCCTGGGTAGGCGAAATAGATGAACATGACACAGAATTACACTTTAACAAGGGAATTTTACATTTGGACGCAAATTTGAATGTGCACGACTTACTCTGAAGATCGAGCACAAGACCAGTGTGAGAAATGAAGTCCGCTCCCAGTATGATGGGGCAAGACAAGTGCTTAGCCACAAACAGTTTGGTTTTCCATGTAAATTTAAAAATACGAATTTTGACCAGTAAGGAACCTAGAATTTCTAATGGGGATGAATTAGCCGAAACATATTGAACAGGAGAGGAGACATAGTCAGGTAGTTTACAAACAGACTTAAATTTTGAATACCATTGGTCCGAAATAATTGAACAAACACTACCTGAATCTAATAGAGCGGTTATAGGCTTGTTATTTAGCTCAATCTTAAGAAAAGGAATAGGTGCGGGGGTATCCGCCGCAATCCTAAGACATTCTTTAGGGCATTCAAAAGATGAATTTGAAGACTGCTCGTTCCCTGAATTTACAACCTGTTTACCAGGGGCTGAGTCTCGGGAAGATGGATTAGTCAACTCAGCCGAAGCCACTAGTCACTTTTTATTATTGGCATAGGTGGAATTTGCACCAGAAGTTGAGCAGGAGGGGGTGCTATTTGAGTTTGGGCAATTCTTGGCGATATGTGAGAAAGCCCCACATTTAAAACAGCCTTGCGATGAACCAACCCCATTCCTTGTCCCACTCGACTTGATCAGTGGACACTTATTGCGCAGGTGGTCAGGCGACCCACAAGCATAACATTTACGAGGGGTGACTGATCGGCGAGGTGGAGGCCGAGTATTACTAAAGGAAGGCGGGGGTTCTTTCGCTACACGCAAAGAATCGGCGTATCTAACTCCTTCTGCTGAGACGGCCAATGCTTCGAGTTCAGAGAAAGTTTGCGGGCACGCCGCGAAACACAAATATGACCTATAGGGAGGTGAAATTCCCTCTACAATAGCCTGTACAATCTGGTCTTCAGGAAAATGAAGGGCAAACACCCTAGTATAAAACTTAATGTCCTGTATGAAATCAGCCAAGTTTTCATCCAAGCGCTGTACACGATAATAGTACTTCTGAATCAGAGATGACCTCGCGCGGGCGGGAATAAAATTTGCAAGCAAGTGTGCATGAAAATCTTCAATAGATGACTGTTCAGCGATGGCTCTTACTATTTTGTCAGAGAGAATACCAATTGCATAAGGATAGATAATTTGCAAAATTTGACATGGAGAAAGAGAAAACACAAGGGCATGATCCTGAAATTCAACTAGAAATCTTAAAAATGAAATTACGTCACTGGTGGTATTAACGGAAAACTTAGAGATACCTCTGAGCAACATTGCCAATGGATGAGGCAAGCTGCTAAACCCTGGTGACATAGTAGGTAAAGGTTTCAATGGCAAGGAAGTTAATTCAGGACGTACGTTATTTAATGAGTTACGGCTTTCAGACTCGTCCACTGGGGCAGAGGTTGTTTGAGCAGCAATGGTTTTCCTATTGACTTCTCCCTTAGGAGGCTCTTCCTCGCTACCTACATTCATCGTGGCGGGTTGATCAGTTTTGGGAGGAACTTCCCCAGTTAACAATTGAGTGACCTTGCTAGATAATTCAGACATATTTTCAAGCAGCGTACTAGCTTCCTTCTTCTGAACGTCATTCAACTTTAGAGACAACAGATCGTTAACTCTATTTGAAAAATGAAACAGCCTAGCTTGCACACGCTTAATTTGATTAGGAGAAGGATCATTTTCATCAAAAAAAACTAACTACAGAAGCTAGCCCAGTAATATTCTCCGTGATCGTGGAAAGAGAGTCGTCAATTTCTTTCTCTCCCAAATTGAGGATGGAAATGGGCAAATCTAGGGACTCTCTAAGCTTGTTTGTGTCTACTGCAACCGTGCCTCCAGATTGTACATTTCTGATAGTTAACTCATAGATCAACTCCTCCTTGCGCAAATAGTTAAGATGGAGAACATCGCGAGGGCCGGGCATGGTGACAGAACAATTTTGAAAACCTCAAAAATTCCAGCAACTGAGAAAATGGTTAGAGTTCGGAACAGAACGATATTTAGCCGTCAAAAGGGGCTAAAATGAGACCCATTCAACCACGCTCTGCTACCACTTGTTACGGAGCTTTCCGTGGTAGGTAGAGGTGAAAGAAGGTGCGGGTGTGAACGGGTCTCAAGCTACGAAAGTAAAATTAATTTAAAATTTAACAAGGTTATATTTTCTTTTCAAAATAAGGAAATAACAAGCATGGCAGGTACAAAGTAGCAAGTCAAAAGGGTAGTTACAATATTTACAGGATTTGGGCTTCGCGCCCTGACTTCACAATGCTTGGGCAATCAGCTCAGTTTTACCCTAAACACAAGTTTCAACAGAGGGGCAGAAAACCCCATTCATGCCTAGGAGCCCTTGCTCCAAATTACACTGAAAAGCCTCCACGAGGCATACAACACTCAATTTTCAAAAAGAGCCACTCGCTCTCAACTCTAAGCCTCTCAAAGGCCACACCAACTCCACCTTCGAGTTGTCCTCACTGGACATAGACACAGGGGTAAAATACCCAACCTACTGAGGTCTATTAAATGAAAAGAAGGTTGATTACATGACCTCCAAAATAACAATTTGAGAGGAGGCGATCTGCACTCCTAATACACTTTGTTTTTAAAACCTAATTTGGCTCTAGGCCATTAATGCAAGGGCTAATCCCATACTACAGAGGTGACTTCAGAAAAGAACAATTTACATTATATTAACGAAGAATAGGTTGAGAAAAATAAGTTCACCTCAAAACATTATGATTGGGAGCTCGAGAGGGTTAAGCACTCTCTATCCCGATATGCAGTTCAAAAGATGAAATAGATACAAGTTTCTTTACATTTTAAGGAAGGTTACATAATGGAAAAAGCTTCGGACCCGCCCCGAGAGTTAAACTGCTGAGCAAGCAAGAAAATAAGTAATTAATCGGCCATTACCTTGTTGTTGACCGCCGCCGAAGAAAGAGGCGTTTCCCGCCCCCTGCTATGTACTTTACACACTGAAAGATGGAACAGAAGTGGCCCAGAGACCCCAAAATCAGCAGTTTATATACTCTCGCGGAAGGTTCTAGGCATTAGGGGAATGAGAACACCCGCCCACAATCACTTTATTGGAGAATAAAGAGAAACCCCTACACAAGATGAAGAAGAAACACATTATTGGTGGAAAATTAATTTCAGAAATTCGGGATTGGCTAGTTTTAAAACAAGGGGAAAGAAAGGGGTAATATTGCCAACTTAACCAATGACAGAAAGAAATTTAACAAAGAACAAACTTTTGAAATAAAATTTTCTCCAAAGAACAGTTCTTTTTCTTCGCACTAGGGTGCACTATTGTAGTTCTTCAGTAGTGTCCTCTAGAAGAGAAAGTTCACACTTCTTACTTCAAGCAAAACAAAAACACATCAAAAATGACACAGTTCTAAAATTCCGAAATTTACAGGTAGTGACATCTTCTGAGAAAGTAGAAAATTAATACCGTCAATAAAGTTCAGACTTCCTCCAGCAGAGGAGTTTCAACTGGCGCAACTTTTAAATTAGCGGCGTGGAGGTGTACCGCCCGGTACAGTGGTGATTACATCTTCGACCTTTTGTGGATTAGGCCAGTTGTATTTTATGCGTTTATTGAGAAGACTCATTTCATTGTCTGAGAAAACTGTGTCAGATAAGTTAATTGTAGTGGGAATGTTCGTCAACGAAGGTGTAGAAAGCCTAGTGTTCCTGTTCTGATTGAGGGCTTTGGGTTCGGCTTTTTGTAAACAAGTTAGCTTGTGGTTTAGTGCCTTTTGTTTTCTATCTAATATAGTGGTCAGTTTATAGTCGGTGTACCTAAGAAAAGAGCTCCATTCAAGTGGAGATGAATAGTGTGAGATGGTCAAATGCGTCTGGTATAATTGCAAATTTAGGAATGATTTTTTCTTATACATTTGTTTAATTTCATTTCTCAGTCATATGTTGTTTACTTTATTTTGAGTGCTGTTTGACTTTTGGTATGGAATATTTTTCCTTTGTAGTGATTTGAGGAACTTAGGTATTGGTCCTAGTTTCAAGCAGTCCTTAAGAAATGTTGTGTCCTTTGAGATTTTACCGATCTTTATTCTAAGATTCAAATACTTATTCATTTTAACATTTGCCTGATTGGCTTTGATATTACATGTGATAAAATTCATTTTTGGGTCCGTATTGAAAATATTTGTATTAAATAACACTTGTATGTTTTAATATTCATCCACATATTCAAACAATACAATTTTAAAAATTTGTAGGACATTGTACCTATTAAAATTGTTCACATAAAATTAACTCTAAAACTCTCAACGTAAACTAACATCTCAGCGGTCGAAAGGAACTCATCATACCTTTGGCTAACCACCGAATGACAACAACGTTCCCCTCCAACTAACACGCTTAGCTCAACACGCTCAACAGCAACATCACAAACTCTTACCACATCATAGAAGATGGTCTAATGACGCCTACAAAGACTTCAATATAGCCTACGGCACCAACATTTCCAACTAATATCATCTCAAAAAGCGACCAACAATTATTGACTTCAAGAACCAACGACCATTACCATTACTTAACTTTCCATTAAAGAAAATTTTTTTAACAATACGCCATTTGACAACTAAATGGAAAGTATTTTCTGATTTTTATCTTCATTGTAATAACTTTTATTATGTCCTAATCCTCAAACAACTGCCGTGTTTTAGACTCCAATATTGTCAAATAACAGCATACTACATTGTTTATACTGTAATAGTTGTCTCCACTATATTTTATACGACGTAGTTTTTAACAGCATTCATAGATTATTTCTAATCAGGTACCTGATCTATTCTAAGGTAGAAAATATGGCTGAGGATGCCCACTGTTAATGGGCGAAACATGTACCATCTAATATACTAATTTTATGTCAACAATTTTAATAGCGACAATCTCTTAAAATTTTTAAAATTGTATTGTATTAAATAGGTGGATGAATATTAAAACATACAAGTGTTATTTAATACAAATATTTTCAATACGGACCCAAAAATGAATTTTATCACATGTAACATTCCACTTAGTCGAGCAGCTCGTCTCATTTCTCCCAAGTCTTCCCAGCCCAAACTTTGCAACAGTTTTGTAACACTGCTCTTTTGTCAGAAATCACCCAGAACAAATCGAGCTGCTTTACTTTGGATTTTTTCCAGTTCCTGAATCAAGTAATCCTGGTGAGGGTCCCATACACTGGAACCATACTCTAGTTGGGATCTCACCAGATACAAATAAGCTCTCTCCTTTACATCCTTACTACAACCCCTAAATACTCTCATAACCATGTGCAGAGATCTGTACCCTTTATTTACAATCATATTTATGTGATTAACCCAATGAAGATCTTTCCTTATATTAATACCTAGGTATTTACAATGATCCCCAAAGGGAACTTTCACCTCATCAATGCAGTAATTAAAACTGAGAGGACTTTTCCTATTTGTAAAACTCACAGCCTGACATTTATCCCCGTTTATCATCATACCATTGCCTACCGTCCATCTCACAACATTATCGAGGTCATTTTGCAGTTGCTCACAATCTTGTAACTTATTTATTACTCTGTAGAGAATAACATCATCTGCAAAAAGCCTTATCTCTGATTCCACTTCTTTACACATATCATTGATATATATAAGAAAACATAAAGGTCCAATAATACTGCCTTGAGGAATTCCCCTCTTAATTTTTTTAGGGACAGATAAAGCTTCACCTACTCTAATTCTCTGAGTTCTGTTTTCTAGAAACAGAGCCACCCATTCAGTCACTCTTTTGTCAAGTCCAATTGCACTCATTTTTGCCAGTAGTCTCCCATGATCTACCCTATCAAATGCCTTAGATAAGTCAATCGCAATACAGTCCAATTGACCTCCTGAATCCAGGATATCTGCTATATCTTGCTGGAATCCTACAAGATGAGCTTCAGTGGAATAACCTTTCCTAAACCCAAACTGCCTTCTATCAAACCAGTTATTAATTTTGCAAACATGTCTTGTATAATCAGAAAGAATGCTTTCCCTAAGCTTACATACAATGCATGTCAAACTGACTGGCCTGTAATTTTCAGCTTGATGTTTATCACCCTTTCCTTTATATACAGGGGCTACTATAGCAACTCTACATTAATTTGGTAAAGTTCCTTCATGCAAACAATAATCAAACAAGTACTTCAGATATGGTACTATATCCCAACCCATTGTCTTTAGTATATCCCCCGAAACCTTATCAATTCCAGCTGCTTTTCTAGTTTTGAACATTTGTATCTTACTGTAAATGTCATTGCTGTCATAGGTAAATTTTAATACTTCTTTAGTATTAGTAACCTCCTCTATCTGGACATTATCCTTGTAACCAACAATCTTTACATACTGCTGACTGAATACTTCTGCCTTTTGAAGATCCTCGCATACACATTCACCGTGTTCATTACTGATTCCTGGAATGCCCTTCTTGGAACCTGTTTCTGCCTTAAAGTACCTATACATACTCTTCCATTTTTCACTAAAATTAGTATGGCCACCAATTATGCTTGCCATCATGTTATCCTTAGCTGACTTCTTTGCTAGATTCAATTTTCTAGTAACTTCCTTCAATTACTCCTTACTTCCACAGCCATTTCTAACTCTATTTCTTTCCAACCTGCACCTCCTTTTTAGTCCCTTTACTTCCCTGTTGTAATATAGTGGGTCTTTACCATTCCTTAACACCTTTAAATGTACAAACCTATTTTCACATTCCTCAACAATTGCTTTAAACCCAACCCAGAGTCTGTTTACATTTTTATTTACTGTTTTCCACCGATCATAGTTACTTATTAAAAACTCCCTCATGCCTGTTTTATCAGCCATATGGTACTGCCTAACAGTCCTAATTTTAATCTCTTCCTTTCTTTCACATTTATTTTTAACAACGACA
Source organism: Anabrus simplex (assembly GCF_040414725.1). Taxonomy (NCBI): domain Eukaryota; kingdom Metazoa; phylum Arthropoda; class Insecta; order Orthoptera; family Tettigoniidae; genus Anabrus; species Anabrus simplex. The sequence goes on from NC_090265.1 coordinate 23,445,117, forward strand.
AAAACCACTTCGTGATCACTAATACCATCTATTACTTCGGTTTCTCTATAGAGCTCATCTGGTTTTACCAGCACCACATCCAGAATATTCTTCCCTCTAGGTGGTTCCATCACTTTCTGAATCAGGTGTCCTTCCCATATTAACTTATTTGCCATTTGTTGGTCATGCTTCCTGTCGTTCGCATTACCTTCCCAATTGACATTTGGTAAATTGAGATCACCCGCTGCAATCACGTTCCTTTCCCTATCGTTTCCCACGTAGCTGATTATCTTATCAAATAATTCTGAATCAGCATCTGCGCTACCCTTTCCTGGTCTGTACACTCCAAAGACATCAAGTTGCCTATTATCTTTAGAAATGAGCCTTACCCCTAGAATTTCGTGCTTGTCATCTTTAACTTTTTCGTAGCTTATAAAATCTTCTTTCACGAGAATGAATATTCCCCCCTCCTACCATTCCTGTCCTATCTCTACAATACACCCTCCACTTCCGTGAGAAAATTTCTGCAGCCATTATATCATTTCTCAGCCATGATTCAACTCCTATTACAATATCTGGTAAGTATATATCTATTAAATTACTTAATTCTGTTCCTTTCTTTACAATACTTCTACAGTTGAGCACTAACAGTTTTATGTCATCCCTACTTGATTTCCAGTTCCCTGTTCCTTTAACACCGCTCCCTAGGCCACTCTGTTTCCCTGAATGTACCTCCCTATAACCCTTCTAAACAAATTTCCTAACTTATATGTACAACTGCAGTTTAAGTGAAGGCCATCTGAGGGCAGATCCCTATCTCCTACCCACCCATTAGGATCTAGAAAACCGGGCGAGTTGGCCGTGCGCGTAGAGGCGCGCGGCTGTGAGCTTGCATCCGGGAGATAGTAGGTTCGAATCCCACTATCGGCAGCCCTGAAAATGGTTTTCCGTGGTTTCCCATTTTCACACCAGGCCTTTCCTGTCCCATCGTCGCCATAAGACCTATCTGTGTCAGTGCGACGTAAAGCCCATAGCAAAAAAAAAAAAAATAGGATCTAGAAATTTCACTCCCAGTCTCCTACATACCCACTCCGTAGTCTCATGTAATATCCAATCACCCTCCAGTCAGTATCCCTCCTACACAGAATTCCACTGATAACATTCTCCGCTTTCTTAAATTTCATCCGTGCTGCATTTACCAGATCCCACACATCCCCAACTATGTTGGTACTTATACCTGCTTGTCTTACGTTGTTAGTACCAACGTGAAACATAATTGTTAAGGAGTATGTTACATCCTGTTTTTACAATGTAAGAGAGAATTTTCTCTTGAGTATGGTCATCTTGAGCACATGGCAACCCCACAAGAAGTAATACAACTTCTTTTCTAATCACAGATATTGCCAGTGTTACAACTAAATTTTGCTGTGATGGGTGCTTCATAAACATGTATTCATATTTCTCAGATACCAAGGTTTTGACAGTCAAGCAAGTGAAAATAATGGCATTAATAACTTCTGGGTTGGGACAATGCAGACCCCCCCCCCCCTCACTGTCAACACTTTTTATAAGCTCATAATTACCCTGAACATCTGTTAATGGTAATGTTCTATCCAAAATGAGTGATGTTTTACAAATTTCACACTTCAACCTTTGAAGAACTGCTCTTACACAATATCCTGACAAATGTGTGATAACAGGCAAATATTCCTGAATGGATAAGACCTATATGTGTCGGTGCAACGTAAAGCAACTAGCAAAAAAAAAAAAAAAAAAAACCTAGATACTTACAATGATTGCCAAAAGGAACTTTCACCCCATCAACTAATTAAAACCCAAGAGGACTTTTCCTATTTGTGAAACTCACAGCCCCATTTATCATCATACCATTGCCTACTGTCCATCTCACAACATTATCGGGGTCATTTTGCAGTTGCTCACAATCTTGTAACTTATTTATTACTCTTTAGAGAATAACATCATCCGCAAAATGCCTTACATCTGATTCCACTCCTTTACTCAGGTCGTTTATATATATATATATATATATATATATATAAGAAAAAGGTCCAATAATACTGCCTTGAGGAATTCCCCTCTTAATTATTACAGGGACAGATAAAGCTTTGCCTACTCTAATTCCCTGAGATCTATTTTCTAGAAATATAGCCACCCATCCTGTCACTCTTTTGTCTAGTCCAGTTGCACTCATTTTTGCCAGTAACCCATCATCCACCCTATCAAATGCTTTAGACAGGTCAATCACAATACAGTCCATTTGACCTCCTGAATCCAAGATATCTGCTATATCTTGCTGGAATCCTACAATTTGAGCTTCAGTGTAATAACCTTTCCTAAAACCAAATTGCCTTCTATCGAACCAGTTATTTATGTCTAATATAATCAGAAGAATGCCTTCCCAATGCTTACATGCAACGCATGTCAAACTTACTGGCCTGTAATTTTTAGCTTTATGTCTGTCACCCCTTCCTTTATATACAGGGGCTACTATAGCAACTCTCCGTTCATTTGGTATAGCTCCTTCAACCAAACATTCAGAACTTGATAACTTAAAGTGTCGGAACGACCGGTGGTGTGGGACCAATCTCTTGAAGACTACAAATCCAGGACAAACACGACAGAGGAACGGTGTCAGATTTGCCACAAAATCTCGAGAATATATTTGACAAGGAAAAAAATACATTTGGTAAGTAGTGATAAATAATTTTATTTTTTATTATTTACAAACCACTTTCAGTACCAGTAGGCAATTGTAGACTACTTAACAATATTGTTGATATTTCACAGAAAACGAACTTTACTTCTCTTCTGTATTTTACTAAGTTGCCAGGGTAATGAGCCTTCTTCATTCACAAAATATTGAGCACTATTGATATCTTTTGCTTTCAAGGTTCCTCATTATGTTTGAGAAAGTGTGATATCATTTAGACCTTTTATGGTACTGTAGCCATCTCTTTCTCTACAAAATTGTGAAGAACACAACAGCCTTCAACTATTTTTGCAGCCAAAGGTGCAAAGACATTGACTGATCGTTGAAAAATCTTCCACTTGTTTGACGAGATACTTGACTTCTCTGTCCTATCACTGGTGCACCCACGTTCTCCAGCTTCATTTCCTTTTTCTGAAGTGTAGAAGGTAGAATAAATGAAGATGATGATGATGATCCATATTTATTACCTACACTGAAAAGTGTGTTGAAAAGGATTTGCTAAAGAGCATGGGGAATTTTGTGTGGCTCTAATTTACCTGCTGTGTGTGAAAGAGTCAGGGGAAGCGGGTGCACCTACACAAACATGCAGACGTGGTTTATTCTGTGTTGTCTCAAAGAAATCTAAGGATGGACAGCCAGAAAGTGGATGAGTTCCTGCAATAAAGTTCATGGTCTGGTGAGAGTACTGTTAATCCAGCCTACCACAGTGCACACCAGTCCTAGAGCCCACCACTCTTTTGATATGGTCCTTTGGCAATCGCTGGCATAGAGATGTCCTTCAAAGAGAAAGATTGTTCCTCTGTCTATACCACCACCTGTTGCTTGCTTTAAACTGTGAGATTCCTATGTAGCTTTTCTTTGTGATTTCCAGCACATTTAACTGTCGTATATCATGTGAAACAGAATAGCTGTTATTTCTCCTATTTTGCAGCTAAATATGGTATTCACCGAGCTCGATAGCTGCAGTCGCTTAAGTGCGGCCAATATCCAGTATTCGGGAGATAGTAGGTTCGAACCCCACTGTCGGCAGCCCTGAAAATGGTTTTCCGTGGTTTCCCATTTTCACACCAGACAAATGCTGGGGCTGTACCTTAATTAAGGCCACGGCCGCTTCCTTCCCACTCCTAGCCCTTTCCTGTCCCATCGTCGCCGTAAGACCTATCTGTGTCGGTGCGACGTAAAACAACTAACAAAAAAAAAAATCAAAGTGATAAATTTCATATTCGTTTCTGACTTGACAATTTATGACAGTAATTCTTTGTAAGAATGTATTTGTAATGGTCCACCTATTCAATACTTAAACCTAAATGGTATATATATATATATATATATATATAGTCCTATTAAAAATTAGTACGTTTCAACCTTTGTTAGGTCATCTTCAGCTAACAAACAGTTATGAAAAATATCTTAAAATAGATATTGGAGTGTGGGAGGCCTGTACATCCGCCATTCCAATTGCCGGCATTGAGAAGGGCCAGCCACATCACTCAGGGTTGGGCTTAGGTGCTAGGCCCCTCTATCTTCCAGCCAAGGCAGCGCGGCATTACAAGATGATTAACCTGGAGTCTTCCATCTCCCAAGGTTTCTGGATAGATCCAGCCTCCAGACTGTTCTGGAATGACTGTCACAGGTATATAAGACAGGAGTGACTTGCCAGTTAGTTTACAAGGATGAGTTGACTGCCGTAGTGGAAGCACGTACGTGCCTCTCGCTGCGCTTTCTCTCTCCTTTCACCGAGAACTTCGAGAGACTACACTACCTGTCCCAACCGGTTACCGCCTCTCGGTACCTAGGGTTAGATAGGGATTCTGTGGCCTAGTTCGCTTTCGTATGTCCCAACAGCTACACACACGGGACCAGGCTTGTTTTTCCAGAAAGAGCAATGTTACGCTTCGTAAAGAGCAATTTGTCGGCAAGCCTGGAACCATACAGACAAACATCTACGAACTTCAAGAACTTCAAGAAATGACGGAGAGTGAGGAGCTGTCGTTATCACGGCACTCTGACCACTCTACGGCCGTCAATACATCAGCGGAGGGCAAAGCGCAGTTATCACAGCGCCGCCCCCCGCCAAATACTCCCACCGGCAATATATTGTTTAGTAATAATATATTGAATATGTCTGCAGGGTGGAATGCTACAAGCGCGCATAGCTTGTCGCTACCGGCTCTCGCTCGGGTCAATGACCCGGCCGAGCGGGAGCTGGAGGTGACTCAGCGCCTAGCGTACTCTGCGAGCGGGAGACGACAAGTGTTAGAGGAGCTGGGAGCAGACTGCACACCTGACTCTCAGCAAGTAAACCTGACAACTGGAGTTTACCTGACGGGGTACGCTATGCACAACTATGCGTGCGCCACCACTACAAATACTACCACCACCATAACATCTCTTATCACCACCCCGTCAGTACAAGCCAGCTCGCACATACCAGTGCAGCCGCTCCCCAATCGGCCGGCCAGCCACAGGGCTGACCCCCGAAATAAGAGCAGGCGAAGCCTGGAAGCTGAGCTGGAGTGCGTGACGTTGTGCTCGGGCGACCGGGAACCAGGGCTAGCCCCCGATGTGCCAGAACCCGAACACGGGAAGGAACAGTCGTATGGCTCCACTGAGCCAGCGACTGTGGAGAAACACGAACATAAAATGGAGGCTAATCCTCAACCTAACATGAACCGAACCCTCAAACCCAACCCAGTGGTCAGCTCGTCGGACGCCGGGAAAGCGGGACCCAGTTTCGCAAACCCGAGCGCGAAGACAACAGCGCACAAGGGATGGAATAAGAGGGACAGATGGACTCGGCGGATGGCGCCAACTAAAGTCCAACCCCCACCCGGGCGAGCGGGAAACTCGGAGTCGGACGAGGCCCCACTGGTGATCAACCTTTCAGGCGCATCCCGGGAGGCCGAATCTGAGAGCTCCGAGGGAGAGAGACTCAGCCAGCATGGGGTAACCGAACCCGAGGTCCCAGCCACCCAGCCGGGAAACCAGGGTGACGGCTTCAGGGAGGCAAAAGGGAGGAAGAGGGGGAAGGGGAAAGGGAAAGTAACTCAGCCCCTGAGCCGCAAGGCCCAGGCAGGCGGGAGAAATAAGCCAAGTACCCGAGTCGATAGTAGCACCGAAACATCTATCGGCTCAACCCAACCCCAGCACTCCACACACAAGAGGCAGACTCGTCAGAGCCCACCTCCACCACCACAACAGAAGAAACAGATCACCCGTAAGGGGTCAACCCCCCCACCCCTTACGGTCTACACTACAAACACAAAGACACTCGAAACGGAGCTCCTCAAAAAGCTGCCGCATGAAGAGAGAAAATATTATTTCTCTAGGCCGAGAGTAGACGCACATGAAGCGATCCAGCTACACATGATGAGCTTTGAGAGCTATGAAACCGCTATCGAAGTGCTAAAACGGCTAAATATTACCTTTGTAAGAATATTGCCCAATAGCACTATGAAGCGGTTCGTAGTCAGGACCCCCGTTAACGGAAGTAACGCGGACGAAATCCAGCTTGCATTGAAAGCACAGGATATCCCCGCATTCTCCGTTGTGCGGATGCGAGCAGAGAACAGGCCAGCCAAGGGCAACCTATTCCTAGTTGCCGTGGCGGACACCCCAGACGCGGGCAATCTGCGGAAAATGCGGATGCTCGCGAACATGCTGGTGTCGGTCGAGCCATACCGCCCCCCAGCCACTGGCCCCCAATGTGGAGTGTGTCAGAGACATGGCCATCCAGGGGCGGCGTGCCGACTGGAGCCCAGATGCCGCAGATGCGCCGCCTCCCACTTGTCCCGCGACTGCCCCCACGGCAATGACCCCGCGTACTCTAAGTGTGCTAACTGCGGGGGAAAACACGCGGCCAATTTTAAAGACTGTCCTAGCCGCAAGGACTACGAAGCCGCTCATCAAGGCAAAGGGCCAAAGGGTAATAAGCGTGGCAACCCTAAGGCCCAAGCAGGCCCCTCAGGCACAGGCGCTTCACGCAAAAAGAACCCAGGCCCATCAGGTACAAAGGACCCTTCAGGTCTCGCAGGCCCGTCAGGCACAAAGGGCCAAAAGCAAGGTCCTTCAGACAACCAGCGCCCACCAGGCGGAGGCATTTTAAATTTCAAGCCCGTACGGACGGTAGGTAAACACAACCACCGGCCCTCAGCCCAACCACCCCCCACCACCGTCCGAGCTAAGACCTCAAATAACAACAACAAGAAGGCCCAGTCCCAAGTAAACAAACAAAGGCAGGTTAAGTCCACACCAGCACTTCCCGAGCTGCTAGAAGGCCCACCCCAGGCCAGCTCCACCCCCCCGCAGAGAACCTGCCGATAGTCAGCCGGCATCCGCATCACCACCCCCCTCGCCCCCCCCTCTCACCGCACCAATCTCACCAACTACACAGTTACAGGCACAACATCCAGCGGGGAACATGGCAGTAAAGGCATTCAGGGAAAGGATAGAAGAAATCCTGAAAACCTTCTTTCCGAACCTGAACCTCTCGGTAGCCATAACCACTGGGATTATGATGGCCAACATGCCCCCTACCCCTGGCTAAGGGACCTGGCTAATGCAATCTCCGAACTCCTAACCCCGGATGGCTGAACAACCCAACGAAGATAATAATAATAATAACAATAACACGCAGGAGCTTCGAGTTCTAATATGGAACTGCCAGGGCGTCAGGTCTAGGAAATATGAACTCGAAGCCTTCCTAGCCGTGAACACAATACACGTAGCTCTCCTAACAGAGACCTTCCTCCCTCCGGGGAGGAAGTTCACTATAAGAGGCTACAAAATGCACAGAAGCGATAAGGCTAACAAAGTTGGAGGAGTGGCAGTCCTGGTAAGGAAGGACATCAAGCACATGGAGGTAGACATACCAGAGGTGGTCACGCTGGAGGCATGCAGAATAGCCCTACCAGTGCAGGGAACACTTATAAATGTCATAGCAGCATACTCCAGACCGACAAGCCTAAACACTCAGGACATAGAAACAGTACTAGGACTAAATCGAAACACAGTGCTAGGAGGGGACTTAAACTCGAAACACGCCACGTGGGGATGCCTGAAACCAAACCCAGCAGGCACAAGGCTGTATGACCACATGCTTTCCCAGGACTATGTGGTAACAGCCCCCCAGTGAGCCCACGTTCCTAGCACCGAACGATCACGTATCCGACATACTTGACATAGCCCTATTGCGACATATTCCTCAAAGGCATAGCATAAAGGTAGTGAACGACCTGGGGTCGAGGCACCAACCAGTGATATTTACACTAGATGCGAACCCAGAGGAATATGAGAAAAACCCCAGACGCCGGCTCAACTATAAAGCAGCCAACTGGGGCAAATTCGAACGCAAGCTAGACACACTCCTACAGGGAAGCGAAAGCATGCTAATAGACAGCACAGCCCAAATTGACGAAGCAGTCAAAACCCTTGTAGAAGCAATTCAAACAGCCACAACTGCGAGCATACCGCTAAGCAAACACAGAGAATCACCTCTTTTCGAGATTCCAGCGCACATAAAAGAATTAATACGCAGGCGCAACAGCCACAGGCGTAACTGGGCTCGACATCACAGAGACGAAGACTGCGAGATGAAAAACGAACTAAACACAGAAATACAAACTCAACTACTGGAATACAGGTCGGAAAAGTGGAACAACCACCTCAAACTTTTCGACACCAACACCAGGCCAGTGTGGAACTTAGCGAGACACTTCACGCGAGAAACACACAACATCCCTACCATCAAGGGACCTAACGGCCCGGTATACGAGAACCGTGATAAAGCCGAAATCATAGCGGACTCCATAGAGGCGGCTTTCACTCCAAACGAAATACCATCTGACCCAGCCTTCATCAGGCAAACTGAGGCAAAGGTAGCAGAATTCCTTGAAAACGCACCTAAGGTGGAGGTTAAGAGGACAAATATACACGAAATTAAGTGGATTACAGGTCATCTTAACTCCAAGAAGGCGCCCGGCCCAGACGAGATCCAGAATATAATTATTAAGAAATTAACTCACAAAGCCCTAACACTACTTACCAGCATCTTCAATGCAATGTTCAGACTCCAATATTACCCTGAACAATGGAAAAGGGCTAGGATCCTCGTATTTGGAAAACCAGGCAAAGACAAGTCAGACCCCAACAACTACAGGCCCATCAGCCTTCTGGACGCCCTCAGTAAAGTATTCGAGAAAATACTACTGAAAAGGTTAATAGGGCATATCAAGGAAAAAGGTATAATTCGCAACGAGCAGTTTGGCTTTAGGAACGCACATTCTGCCCCACAACTGCTCACTCGATTCATAGAACAAGCCACCATAGGTCTCAACAAACGAAGAGACACAGGAACGGTTTTCCTTGATATCCAGAAAGCATTTGACAAAGTCTGGCACGAAGGCCTACTAGCGAAACTAATAGACCACGAATTCCACCCAGGCTATATAAGACTTATTAAATCTTATCTGGAGGGCCGAGAGTTCAAAGTAGACGTACGCAACACGCTGTCAAGTACACGCAGGATTAGAGCGGGTGTAGCCCAAGGGTCCCTTATCGGCCCAATCCTCTTCGTCCTGTATACAAACGACATGCCTACTACAGAACTCACTACCACACACCTCTACGCTGATGACACCGCTATCTCAGTTCAACATCCACAGCTAGCGTGCGCTCGAAAGAGGCTACAAGTAGCACTAAGAACTCGAGCCTTGGCTAACGAAATGGCGCCTCAAAGTCAATGTTGACAAGTGCCAAGCAGTGCTGTTCACTAAGAAGAACAGACTCACACGCAGGCCAGTCAACATAAAAGCGCTAAAGCTTTTCAACGAAGATATAGTGTGGCATGACAAAGTAAAATACCTAGGAGTAGTCCTAGACAGAAAGCTCACCATGCTACACCACATCAATGATATCCAAAGAAAAGCACACATACGACTTAGCCAGCTATATCCTATACTGAACAAAAAGTCCAGTATTAACACGGAAGTAGCCATAAACATGTATAAGGCCCTAATCAGACCAATAATCATGTACGCAGCCCCAGCGTGGGGGTTCACTGCAATGATGAACCTGGATAAGCTGGAATTAATACAAAATAAATGCCTACGAGCAGCGACCAGACTCCCTTACGACACGTCAATACGCCAACTATGCAGTATTGCAAAAGTCAGCTCAATAAGGCACCAAATACGTAAACAGACACTAAACATGTACAAAAAGTCATGGAGTAATAAGATCAACCCGTTAATAAGCGGGATCGGACGCTACGATGTCGATCTGTACAAAAAGTATCCTACACCGAAGCACATTCTGTTCAGCCACAGGGTTGGGTGGGCAAGGGGCCGATAGCCAACCCACTCCTGCCAAGCTGACACCTATATACCACATAAACCCACACACTGCAGACACCTATGTAAATATGTAAATATGCTTCATATGTTTCAGCTGTCCTAGACCCAGGGACCAGGCGAGGAAGATTGACAAAAAGTACAACCTAAGAAGACGACGGCAACGCAGCCAGACGGCCAAGGACGTATCAATCCACCCCGCGCCCCGACAGAGACATGGGAGCGGAACACCAGCCCGTGCCCTATAAACAGTTTAATAAGTTTAATAAGTTATCTCACTCCTATGTAGGTTGAACGCTGGACACGAGAGCAGGCAAACAGCCGGCACTCCAATGAGAACTTGTATATACATATGTTATTAATAACCTTAGTTTTAGATCTGCAGTGACAAGTGTGTTCCAACAACACCGCATAGAGGGACATCGACAGGAGGAAGAAGATAGCCCCTTTCATGCAAGGCTTGGCTCTAATTCCCCCCTCTCCAAAAGGAGACTTGGCACCAGGGACTGCTGGCTGCTGGACAATGGGACGAACCTGTGGCCCAAAGCCCAGACGCTAGCAGACCCGAGCCGACCCGGCAGTGACAAGAAGGACTGATCCCCATAATAACAAAAATTGCAAGGAAATGGTTATGATTGCATGACACCTATTCCTAACTAACACAACCTCTGGACTTTATCCAGCCCACATCCTTGCATGTACTAACACAAGATGTCAGGTTTTACATGTAGGCTCTTTCTTCTTTCTGCCTATGTGGCTTTTCCCTGACCCTTCAATACCATACTTCAACACCATATACCTAATACAAACTCTTGCCGTGGTAGCGAGTCTGACTCGGAAACCGGCAGATACTCCTTGTATCACCTCCCACTCCTCCCTGCTCTCTCTTTCTTCTTCTTAGAAATAATAGCATGTCGGAGGCCATGTAGATTGAGTCGATGGTCATGCGGGGGGAGCGGGCTTCGGGGGCCCTCCCGAAGAGAGAAAAAAAAAAATGCCAGTTAGTTTGAGTTGAGTTTCCAGTCAGTGGTCGAGTGCTGTCATCGTGGGCGTGGCTCTTGGACCTCCTGCTGGAAGAGAACATGGCGTGTTCTGGTGCAGCGTGGAAGAGAACATTGGATTTTGGAATAGGGCTGTGAGTGGAGTTCTACCGGAGTGTGGACAGCGGATGCCATCCTGAACTGCAAAACTGACGTGTGTGTAGGCTGTGAACTGTAGACCACTGGTCCTCAAAGTGGGGGACGCAGAGAGTGATAAAGTGGGGTGCCGGCTCTGATTGAAATATTTATATTTCATATTTTGTAACAAATATTGCTGTCCTCAGATTCTCACATCTATGAACCTAGGCAGGCAGCTCTTCCACCGCTATTGAAGACTAATAAACTCGTACTTTTCCTGTCGTATTTTCAAGAACTGGCCAGTAGATCCTGCAAGCACGTATTCTGAGAAAAGGTACGAGTAACATTTCCCACGCAGCAACCTCTCGCCACCCACCAGCAGCGGTATCACCTTACCAAACACTTAAGAACCACTAATGACAATAAGCCACTTGACAATTGACTGCCACTTCCTTACAAGAATAGATTCTTCTGTTTCTGCCATTCAGCCAGGCCTTTGCAGTTAGTTCAAAGACAGTAAGTGAAAAGGTGAATTCTAGTGCATGTTTAGTGGAAGTGGTTAGCCCAATTTACAATAAACTGATGCAGTACAAGTATCGCCATAAACATGGATAAATGGTGTGTTAGCAGTGTTAAAAAGAAACCCCATGGAAATGATTTATCGAGTGTTTGCCTGCCTTCGAAAATACTCAGTCATAATAAAGAACAAGATTCAAATTTAATTGAAGTACATTGTTCTTCCACTTCAACTTCTGATCCCACTAGGAACATTAATTCTACACCCAAAAGCAAAGTGTGGTTTTACCAATATTCTTTTGAATAATAGAAGAAAATACTGTAGATCTCGGTGATCCGTTTTTGTGCCAAGTAGCCTATTGAGGGGAGGGGCTAGATATTTCATGTTTCAGAATGGGGATGCGACCGAAAATGTTTGAGAACCCGTGCTGTAGACCGTGACAGCAGCAACAAGGTGGGTGAATGACTGGATGAGACTAATATTACTGACCATAGTCCGTGTGTATTAGTGTGAATGAACAGTAGAGAGGGCATGAACTGTGTAAATGTGTGTTGACTAGAAGTAGAATGCTACCAGCTTCTGTATTCATTTATTTACCCTGCCAATTTGTTAACAATGTGCTTAAAAAGAGACTTGATGAAACAAAATTTTGAACACTTTAACACTCTAAAATTATTTACAAAATGACACACAGTATCTTTCTTTGTCTTGAGTATCTGTTCTTGAGATTGGCGCTGACATTCCAGTGATGTTAGATCTTCAAGATGATATTATTACTTGCGGACCACGTTTTTAATTATCGTCTGTCTCTATGTGTCCAGTATTCTTAGTAGGTATTTTGAAAGGTTGACACTTGTAGCCAGTAGTGTACAGGAGCTTGTCGAAATAATGGATTGTGTACAACAGGAAAGTCACAATCTTGGCATGGAAATTAACTGGAGCAAGATAAAACTAATGATTGTCAACAAAGGTGCAGAGATTCAGCTGCCACAGCACCTGAACAATCTCCAAAGAGTCTGTCAGTTTCCTTATCTTGGACCAATAATCAAGGATACAAGTAGCTGCGAAAAAGCAATCAAATGTCGCATCATTCTACGATGTACAGCTATGGCAAAATTAAAGATGATCTGGCAAGATAGAGCAATATCTACGAGTACAGAGAAAAGATTAGTCCATTTGCTTGTGTTCTCAATCTTCCTGTATGGATGCGAAACTTGGTCCATACAAGCTAAAGACAGGAACAGAATCAACGCCTTTGAAATGTGGTGTTGGAGAGGATGTTGTGAATGTCTCAAATATTATTACAATATTTTAAGTCCACCTATTCAATGTATTGTAGTAATAAAATTAACGGCCCCTAGAATTGATGATACTCCTGCTAAGTGGAGAGAAAAAATTGCTAAGTCAACAGAAGCACCAGCGTGAGCGATTCCTGAGGAGAGAGGGGGGGTAAACTGTTCAACCAGTGCCTGCACCTATTCAATGTATTCAATGTATTGTATTGAACAGGTGGACTTAAAATATTGTAATAATATTTGAGACATACGTCAACTTCAATACGGAACCAAAATGAGAATAGTTACTTGTAAGATGTTGTGAATACTGTGGACAGCCAGGCAAACAAATGATTCTGTCATTCGGGAAATTGGAATACAAGAAAGTCTATGCCAAGTTGTGTATCAAAGAATCCTGCAATTCTTCGGTCACATTATGAGAAGAGAGGATGACATCTTGATTTGTAAACTTCATTTTTCCATATTGATATTTACCAATCGTCACAAAAGGAAAAGAAAAATTCCACCTAATCAATACATTTATTTACATGTAAAATATTACATATCTAGGACCGGTTTTGACCCTTTATAGGTCATCCTCAGCTATATCAGAATCATATTTACATTTTTATCTTACTCATAAGGACCTTCATGACATACTATTTTATACTTTCAATAGAAACTTTTCTTAAAAATCTTACAAAATTACAAGCATTGTGATAAAATTACAAACTTTATCTTACTATATACATGCAATTATGGCTGAAAGAATTTGTCTTTAAGCTTATTAAGCACTTATCTCAAATACGATTACACATTTATAAAATGAGGCTTAATTCAGCAGAATAAGCAAAATACCTATGATAAGTGCTTAATAAGCTTAAAGACGAATTCTTTCAGCCATAATTGCATGTGTATAGTAAGATAAAGTTTGTAATTTTATCACAATGCTTGTAATTTTGTAAGATTTTTAAGAAAAGTTTCTATTGAAAGTATAAAATAGTATGTCTTAAAGGTCCTTATGAGGCATAAGATAAAAATGTAAATATGATTCTGATATAGCTGAGGATGACCTATAAAGGGTCAAAACCGGTCCTAGATAAGTAATATTTTACATGTAAATAAATGTATTGATTAGGTGGAATTTTTCTTTTCCTTTTGTGACGAAGAGAGGATGACTACGTGGAAAAATTGTCCAAGGAAAAGTTTCCAGCACAAGGTCACGGGGACAGGTCACAAAAAGATGGGTTGATCGAGTAAGACTTACAATGGAGAATTACTATCTGGAAAATGCAAGTTCGTACAGAATGGCATCAGGTCGTAAAAGAAACAACAAAGTCCTTGGCTCACGATACTCAGTCATGAGTGGAACGACTGGAGAGAAAGAATTGAGGTATTTTATACTGGATGTATAAAAATTCACTGTCCCATTTTAATATGTATTTAAAATTATGTCAGTTTAGGGTCTTGATGTGTTTATATTTAGATCAATATTTTAGCATGCTGGTTATAAAGTACTGTGTCTAGTTTTAATATGTCATTTTGGCTGTTAACTCTGTCTAGATTATTTACCTGAAGAAGGCCTAATGAGAGTTCACAACATGTTCTATTTTTAAATGTTTATACACTGCCTGACAAAAAAAAGTTAAGTACCCAGAAGGAATGGTCCAATATTCTCCCATTTTGGTATACGTGCATACCAGTGATGTGTGAGTAAATTATTAGATTTACAAGGATCTGTAATGTGTAGAAACACAGTTAGAGGAAGAACAATACGGCTTTAGACCGAATAGATCAACAATAGACATTATATTTACAGTGCGAACGATAATGGAAAAACATCTGGAAAGGAACAAGGAAATCATCTTCGTATTTTTGTATTTGGAAAAAGCTTATGATACAGTTAAGAGAAAACATGTATGGGAATGTCTACTGAAAAGGAATGTACCAAAATCATTAATTAACAAGATAAAAATGTTGTTTCATGAGAGTAAAAGCAGTGTACAAGTGGGGAGTGGTGACTCTGAAACATTTTATACAAAAAAAAAAAAAAGTCTCAAGCAAGGAAGTGCACTGTCACCATCATTGTTTATTATATTGATGTGGATGAATTCAAAAGCATGTAAAACAGAGTATCAGTAGTGATGAAGTGAATGCTTTGGTATTTGCAGATGATGTGGTGATTTGGGGAAAGCGAGAAAAGGAAGAACAAAGGAGACTAGACATTTGGAATTAAAATCTGTAGGAGTTCAGAATGGTAATTAGTAAAAAGGAAACTGTAGTCATGCACTGTGGAAAAGAGAAGCCAAGTGAACATAGACGGAGAACGGTTAGAGAATGTAGAACAGTTTACATATCTGGGTAGCATTATTAATGGAAGTAATGAAATCAATCCTGAAATTAATAACAGACTAAGGAAAGGTAAAACATTTTATCATCAAGTCAGAGAGCTTTTATGGGATGATGAAGTACCCAAAAGAACGAAATTATGCAAACAGTATTTCATATCAATTGTAACAAACGGGCTAGAAACGCTGGTAGCTAATAAGAGACAAGATAGTAAGATCCAAGCAGTAGAAATTAAATTTTTAAGAACATTGGTTAAAAAGACAAAAAGAGATAGAATTAAAAATATTAAAATTAAAGAAGAGCTAAATATAAAACCATTAGTACAGAACATACAGAAAGCAAGACTGAGATGGTTCGGACGTGTAAAAAGAATGGGAAAGGAACGGGTTGTAAGAAGGTAATTGGAAAGAGAAGTTAAGAGAAAGAGACCAGTAGGAAGACCGAGAAGAAGGTGGATGGATCAGATTTGGAAAGACATTAGAGAAGCTGGATTGGATGTGGTGGAAGTAATGGAGCAGGAAAAGTAGAAGGACAGAAAGGAGTGGAGGAGGCTTGTTAACCACACCCGGGCAGCTGGAGTGGGACATTGATGATGATGTAATGTGTAGAACGACCACCCGTTCTGTTGTTACCAGTCAACTGCTGTGAGTACAGTACGAAGCACCTGTGACAGCCTATCCACTAGTAGACAGCATTTGACAGAGGCCGCATTGTGGGACTGTATAAGGCTGGTTGATCGCATCGTGCAGTTGCCAGGGATGTGGACCACCCAGATGTCACAGTGGCCCGATGTTGGGCTCAATAGGTACATTAGGGCACCCAATCCCATTGTGAACATTTGGGTCGACCAAGAAAAACCCCTCACTCCCGAGGAAGGACCGCCATATAGTGCACTAAGCATTGCGGGATCCCATAACTTTGGCACACCCTATTCACGAACATACTGGGGACTCGACAACATCCTGCGAGTTCCCGCACAGTGTCTCGATGACTCGCATCCGCCAGATTGGGGTCCTAGAACACCATGCATCGGTTGCCATTGACAGCAGAATACCAATGCCTGCGTTTGGAGTGGTGCCTTGCCCGGGAGGCATGGACAGAGGATGACTGGCGTCGTGTCATGTTCAGTGATGAGTCCCGCTTCTCCATAACCTCTGGTGACCATTGTGTGAAGGTTTGGCGGCATCGAGGGCAGATCCTTCCCATATTGTGGAAAGACGCACAGGCGTTATCCGTAGCATCATGGTCTGGGGAGCCGTAGGATATGCGTTCAGGTCACCTCTAATAGTGCTCCGGCAGACTTTGATGGCACAGCGATATGTCACAGACATTCTGCGCCCCCACATCCTACCCCTTATGGCACAGCAGCCTGGGACAGTGTTCCAACAAGATAATGCATGTCCACACACAGCATGTGTGTCTATGGACTGCCTAGAGCATGATGAGGTCATCCTGTGGCCAGCAAGATCCCCGGACCTCTCCATCATTGAACACGTGTGGGATGACATTGGAAGGGGAATCCGTCCCAGTACCAACTGTTGGGGTCTGGAGGGACAGCTACAACAACTGTGGATAAATTTGCCTCAGAAGAGGATCCAAAGGCTGTTTGACACCATTCTGAACCGCATAAGTGCATGCATTGTGGCCAGGGAGGGGTGACACCCTACTGACCTGGCACCCCATATGGTCTTTGAGCATATTTAGTTTCATTCACTTTCAACCACTCCTTCTGGGTACTTAACTTTTTTTGTCAGACAGTGTATGTACCATATTGAATAGGTGGATTGAGCTTTTATAATTTCTTTATTAGAAATTTTGTATTTCTCTCTCATGTGCCTTCCTGTTTCTGCTCAGATTGAGGAAGAGATCATCAGCGCTCTCGATAGAATTTCTGATGATGGTTCTTGTTGTTTAAAGGGGCCTAACATGTAGGTCATTGACCCAGTAGATTTTCTACTGAATCTATTAGCTTGTAAAGCTGAGAAAGGATGCTCCTCTTCCCTCTGGTACAGACCCGTCTGACACAACATGGCTCATTATCCCAAAACAAGAGTAAATATATCTTGTCGGCTGACATCAGCCGTGAAAGTCTTATTACAAGATATTAGAATCATTCCGTATTGATGGTTTTCACTTGACAAAGGTAAATTTAATATGTCCTCTTATTCAATACATAACAACAACTCCACCATTAGATGGAGTAGTAATAGTCAAACATGTTTTGACTCGTTTGAGCCATCTTCAGGGAAAAAGGGGGTTAAAGTTATGTACATAATAGAAGCTAAAAATGTGTTAAAAAAACATAATGAAGGAACAAATGAAAAGCAAAAGAGACATGACGGAAATAAAAAACAATCCAATATATACACATTTCCGTCATTAGATGGAGTAATAATCAACTCGTTTGAGACATCTTCAGTGAAAAAAAGTTAACATTTTACATAATTGAAGCTAAAAAGTGTGTTAAAACCTATGAAGAAAAGAATGAAAACAAACGAGATAAGACGGAAACGAACAATAAGTGTTTATAGTGAGGT
Organism: Anabrus simplex; assembly: GCF_040414725.1. Lineage (NCBI taxonomy): Eukaryota > Metazoa > Arthropoda > Insecta > Orthoptera > Tettigoniidae > Anabrus > Anabrus simplex. Next base: position 23,462,971 of record NC_090265.1, read on the forward strand.
TGTGGACCTCGTAGTCTAAAAAATTTTGCAGTGTGATATAATTTTAAAAACAGGATGAAATCAGTGTGTTAAAAATTCGGAATTGACAGTCTGTCTCTGTAGGGTCAGCACGAATAGTTAAGAGCAGAGCAAAAAACTTGAAAATCTAAGATTGAGAGGAAACACATGCCAGGTGAAATGTATGTGACATGTGATGGAAAACCGTCAATGAAGTTCAAATTTTAGAATAGTGGCACGCTCAGAAGGCCTGATCGTCTCAGTTTTAGTGGTCCCATTCTCAATGATTGTTTCCAATGTTGGTTTTTCATCACGTGTCACAATGCAGAGAACAGATTCATTATTCCTGTATTTTCTGAAAATCCCAGGTTTTTCCTCAGTTTTTAAGAAACCGGAGAGAACTGATGTTCAGCGGACACTGCCAAGACAGATGCAGTCACCATTTCTACATACTGTAGCAATGCCGACTCTGTGAGACTATTTTTCAGCATGTTTACAAGGACAAAAACTCAATTCAGATCAAAGCTTCCCGAAAAAAGAATTCTGGAAACAATTTAAACCTTAAAACCTGTTGAACAAGGTAAGTGCTTTTAGCACAAATCTAGTTCAGAAATGTATTGTGCCATTCCGCTATTTTCCAGAAATAAGACTCAATCAACTCGGGATGAACGTGAGTACTGACAACGAAGTTAAACATAATGAATAAATTATATAAAATGTCAAGGAAGTTCAGAATAACGCGAAGTCGTAATGTATAAGATTGTAATGACAGTGGTAAAGACAAAATAAGAATAAGAAATAAGACCAACACTGTAAAAAAGACACAAAACAAAATGAAAAAGCAATCGAAGGGAATGGACATATTGCGATCTAGGAGTTGATTAAGTTGCAAAACTATTGAGAAAGAAGAGAAGTTAAGAAAGAAAGGTTAATTACAATGTTTACCAAGCTCTATGTCGCTTAAGTGCGGCCAGTGTCCAGTAATCGGGAGATAGTGGGTTTGAATCCCACTGTCGGCAACCCTGAAGATGGTTTTCCGTGGTTTCCCATTTTCACACCAGGCAAATGCTGGGGCTGTACCTTAATTAAGGCCACGGCCGCTTTCTTCCCATTCCTAGGCCTTTCCGGTCCCATCGTCGCCATAAGACCTGTCTGTGTCGGTGCGACGTAAAGCAAAATAGCAAAAAAATAATAATAAAATACAATGTTTAAATAACAATATGATTCAAGAATATATAAGATGATTAATTAAATATGCATTATGTATTAAAATACACAACTGTAGAATTGATTAGCATTGGCATTGAAAACTGCAAGGATAAAGCCTTGACTAGAGAAGAAGATATTCAGTATAACGCAGCATCACTGAATAATTGATAAAGCTATTCTGTAGTAGGTAAAAAGTTAAATAATTGCAGACATATTGGAGATCTAATAGCAATTGAAAGTACACAAAGCAATATTGAGCGGAACCTAATAACTGAATTATGTTAGAAGGCTTTGAAGACATCAGTATTTTACTGCTGATTTCATCAATGTGTTTTGTCTTTTCAATTGAGCGATTCAAGAACACCGTGGCTCTAAGAAAACTTGAGGTCGACTATCTGGATGATCCCGAGCTGAACCAACACAGCAGAGAGAAACCTTGGTTCCCGATGACATTACGATGACCGGCCAAGCAGGATGACCATCACGCAGAGCTGTGGAGAATGAATGATGATATTCTGGAAGCGAAGGAAAAAGATAAGTTTCTTAAATAAAATGTATATTTGAAGCCTAGATGTTTTATCATTATAGTCTTCAGGATGACCTAAATTATGTTAGTTTCTCGTGAGTGATTATTTATTATGTTGATATATGGGAATAGGTAGTCTTCTTAAGAAACAAGCCTAATCCCAGTTAGGGAATGCAATGTAGTTGGTGTTTTTTTTTTTGCTAGTTTATTTTGAAAGCAAAGAATTCCAACATGTTATGCCATATCATTTATGAAGTATTTATGGGTAAAATATTTTTACGATCTTCAATAATATGCCAAGTAATATGTTAATAGAGAGGTTATGCGTTATCATAAAGAATTAGGGTAATGTTAGATATGGATGTGACGGCAGACGGAAGACATGTTAGTGTTATTTAAGAAGATATTGATCCAATTATATTAATATTTCAGAATAAGATTATTTGTGCGTCAAATAAGTTATATACACGAAATATTTGGAAGAATAGGAAGAGATATGATATGAAATGAGTAATGATGAAGAATACTATAATGTTATATGAAAGAAATGAGGAATGTATTGAAGGAATATAGATTGCTATGATGACATGTGAGATGAAAATAGAATATTTGAAGAGAGAGGAAAGATTATTGACGCAAATTAGGATCGTATGTGTTCATGATGCAATGACATTGTATTTGTTCAAGAATCAATATCCTATGATAATGATGACGTGGTTTCACATTTATAAAATATTATGGTGAAGAGGCTTATGGCAATTTCAATTAAGAGTCATGTGTTCTAAAACTCAGATACATGCAGTATTTGAGTATTTATAAATGAATTAAATTTTGTAATTCAGTAGTATATGTGTTAAATATTCTTCAAAGTTACGTCATCAATGATGTGTTGTAACATCTCCTGAATTTTGACTTTTGAAAGTTGATAGTTTTAGGTTGTTTTACTTATCAATGTCTGGCAACTCTTGTGATATGTGGTGATCATAATACCTCTGTGCATCAAAAGTATGACAGTATGCACTTACAATACATAAACAACATGTTGTTCCTTTGTTGAGTTGAAAGAAACTAATGCTGATAAAAACTATTAAAAAATTATATTTATTTTCTAAAAAATACAGTTGCCACCAAAAAGTAGACTCGAAGCACTGTTGTTTTAAAACTCATATAATGAGATGATCAATGCCTGCCTATTTTGGACGTTCATCTTCATCCCGCTGGACCACACTAGATCTTGCTCCCTGATCTGAGATTGTTCACACACTGCCATCTCCAAACAGATAGGATCTGTCCTCATCAATCTTGGTTCTTGCACATCCATCTCTTCTCAGCCCCTAACGAGCTCGCTTCTGGTTCCCAGCTTGATCAGGAGGGCGGACTTTGACACTTACAGGGGGGCCTCTTGACGACCTTCAGCCTTGATATGGAAAGTGCGGGATAAGAACGCCAGACAAACCCAGGAAAAGGTAAGAAACAAAAGATAAAGATGAATACTGGCAGTAAAAGATGACAAACACAAAAGGAGGAAAGGATGTCAGCTCTTTAATGTAAGTAATGGAAAGGGACGAAAAATATATCCTCCACGATTTCTCCTCGTAAAGGCTCGCTCCCACCTATTGGAATGGAAACGAACAGTAGAAATTTGCACTCGACCGCTCACATCGAGCGGAACAGAATCGAACTGAATTCTATGGGAAACTTAAAAAGCATGCAATGGATTGTCTGATAGCGCTAAATTTTTTGTGAGGAGATGGAAAATGAAGAGAGTAAAAGGAAAAGAGATTGGAGAATATTCTGGGTGCATGAAATTAACTTCTCGAGGGAGGCGAAAGGAGAGTATTCAAGCTTATCTCAATGTTTATTGCGGGAAGAAGTTAAGTCTCGGAGAATTAAAATTTCAACAACTAGTCAATTTCACAGAATGAAATGCTACTTCAGATGCAATGGGAGTCCGGGATCATTTTAAAAGTATGGTAGGTTGCGTACCATGGCAGGATAAAATCGTTAATTGAGGTAGCCTCAACATCAGTTAAAATCTGTGAAGTGTATGTATTTTCCTCAGCAGAGTATTTCGTATGCAGTACGCTTTGTTGGAAATACATGTACGACATTGTCAAAGGTAGGGAATGCCTCTTACAAAATTGTTCAGATTTAATTATAATAAACACTTAAAGGTGCTGTACATCCCAAATTATGTCAATATCGTACTGATATACTGTATGTTTGCCTTTGCTGGCGGGACCTAGTGTTTACAGTGCACTATGTCTTCTGGTATAGGCTAGAACAATTTTGTTACTTTCTTTGACCTGTCTCTGTCTTATACTTGGCTTTGACAATGTGAAAGTGACTGAGGTATGAGCAATGCTAGTAATGCCATTCCTTATGCAGCCAGTCCCTGCTATGAATGGTGTGAATTTATTGCTCATAGGGTCGGTTGGTGCATGCATTTCAGTGGGCTTGGGAGATTGATATGTAATAGCAACTTCTGGCTCAGTGAGGAAAGCAACGGGAAATTACCTCGCTCCTCATTGCCCTAGTACTCCTCTTCAGTGATGCCTAGGCCATCTATGACAGCTGATGGCGGAGCTGTTGAGGATCCAACCAGCCTTCGGGCTGATGACTAAACATACATACTGTATGTGGACTCCAACTTAACGTGATTTGTGATGAACTCGACAATAATTATGACATGAATTGGATATAGACTACCTCGAAACTGAATATTCTAACCAGTTTGATTTCTCATTGCCTCGCTTATTTCCTCCAAGGCATTATTTCTTAATGTAGTTGCAATAATACGCTATTCAAGGGTCTTGTTGTAAAGGAAATTGTACTTTTTAACTAAACGGATAATTTTTCAGTGTCTGTTCTTGGTAAGTTGAATAAACTATAATGAAACAGAAAGTTCACGATCATCTGCAGGAAACAACTGACTTTCCAGCAGAAGCTGATACACATTTGCCGCCAAATGGCCATCCAAAATATCCCGATCACCTACGAAGTTGCACGCATGTTGATAATTCCGTTCGATTCCACTCCACTGCTCAAAAAATATTCTTGGCAAAGAATCCTGTTTGATTCGACTCGTGATGAATGCCATCTCTATCTCCCGTTTAAACACATATTAAAAATAAATTCTGTTCGGTTTGATTCCATTCCATTCCACTAGGTGGGACCGAGCCGTAAGTCTTTCAGTTAGCTGTCACATTACTTTCTTCTCCTTCAGAAACTGCTCTACCTTTTAGGAATAAGATCTGTGTTTTTTTGACAGCACTGAGTTCAGTCTTATTTAATTCAGGGATGACAAGACACACGATACATATCAGACCAATTGTGGACATTCCTGCAAAGAACCAGAATGTTCCAAATGGGTACAGAGTATTTATCATCGGCCTTACTAGTCGCAGTCCCACAATTCCTCCCAGCCAGTGCAGGGAACCTGCAATGCTCGACACGGTCGGACGTAGAGGAACGGGTGTCATCAAGATAGCAATTATATACGCCTGAGATCCTGGTCCGAACCAGAAGGCGCACTCAAACACCAGGTGCACCGTTACAGGCAACCAAGAGACACTCGTGGACCAAGTATCGCCTTGCGAGAAACCGTAGAAACAAGTGCCTGTCACAGTTAGTGCGACTGTGGCTAGCCCTGAGGAAAACATGAGGAGGACACAGTGAGGAAGTGATCTGCGGCAGAAGAAGAAGACCACTACACTGACAGTGATGGACGCAGTTCGAACACACGCATTTGTTACGTTTGCTTTGGAACTCCAGCTGTCTGACATACCAGCAAACTTAAATGCCCAGGCAGCATAAAAGTGGTAAACATAGAGCCCATAAAGCTGCCAGAGACAGGAGAGTCCGACGGCTATGAGCAGTGGATGGAGATACAGCACCGCACTGTGAACGCCAGATTTAAATCTCTCGTCGTCCTTCTGGAAATCTGCCAACTCCTTACACACATCATAGTCCGCAGTGCTGTATTCCTTTAGAAGCCGTAGAGCGGTTTTAGCGTCATCGACGCGTAACTTACGCAGAAGTAGCCATCTTGGGGATTCAGGCAAGAAGTAGTAGCCTACAAGACAAACAATCTGGCAGGCTGCCGGTACAAGGTGATAAAAGTAAGTGCTATTTTCAATGGTAAAAGTGCTGGCCACTGTAACTCCCAGAGCCACCGAGAGCTGTGTCGTGATCAGCAACAGGCTGAGGGAGAATTCATCGATGGTCTCCAGAATGTAGATAGGCGACGCAACGAATGTTAAACCATACGATAACCCTTGAAGACAAAGACCAAGGAGAAAAGAGTACTGTATGTGTGGAATTGGCGGCTCTGTTGGTGTGGTCAGGTGATAAAATGTGAACGTAAGGCAACAACCAAGGATGAGGCTAGGAGCCGACAGAAGCTCCAGCGTTGATCTTCGTCCTAAGAAGTGCAGAGGAATCCAGCTTAGGAGGCATCCCAGCATTGTAGCGACAGGAATACAGAGCTCTGCAAAGACAATTACTATTAGTTTCTTGTCAGTGATGGGAAGAGTACAACAAAAAAGTAATTAGGCTCAATTACAGTTATTTGAGAAATATTTTACTCGTTTACAAATTACATTTTCAACAAGTCATCAGGAATTATTCAATTCAATTTCCGGGTTGAACCGTGTTGTATTTGACAAGACCAAGATCCTAGCAGCTATCCCTTGGAATCTGGAAAGGAAAATCCGCGGGGCTATCGAAATCAGGAAACATCTGGACAACATAAATTTAGAAGAAGGATATAAAATCAGTAATTCTTGGATGCCTATCATTCATAGTTTAAGACAAACAGACCACAACATAAACACACGGCCCGCAACCCCATTACATAACAGCGCGGGCAAGCCCCCACTACCTGGCTGTGACACATACCTTCCAGAATACTCACGAGACAGCCAGGGCTTGCGTCAGCCAGAAAGGCTAGGATATAAAAGGCCAAGGTCAGGGCCACTCTAGTAGTGTAATTTCTGCTTCGGAGACTGATTACCTCGGATTGAGTAGGGGTATTTCAGTCACCTTGACAAAGAATTCTGCAATGTATTCGAAACATCGGCAAACTGTACGTGATGTGCAGACAAGTACAACACGGTTCAACCTGGAAATTAAATTGAATAATTCTTCACACCGTGGAAGTTTCACTTCTAAGATAAGTCATCAGGAAAATTACAATTACTTTACCGAGTGTTAGTCTTAAGGCAATCGCTGATTTTGTTTTCGCTTCGGGCTGGAATAATACAATAAGGAAAAGGAATATATTATCGTCCGGGTTAGAGTCAGTGAATGTTAAAGCGTATGATAACCATTGAAGCCAAATAGTAATGCATACCTGCCAACTTTCCCAATTTAGGCGGGAGGCTCCCGATTTTCGACAGTTTTCCTGCCTCCTGTTTATTCTATTATTTCTCCTAATTTTAGCATATTTTTTGCTGAACTTCAGACATTTGTTTTCAAATCCCTCCATTTAAGCTTTGTTTGCCAGTGGCTGGAAGTCCTTCGCTCATTGGCCGCTTTCAAATTAAATATCAGCGTTTATTGATACTAGAAATGCGCGCAAATGTGCGATGTTTATTGAAACATGTATATCGCAACGTGTGTATCGATTGCCAATCTCGAGTTCTCACGTGCTATGTTTTCATTTGTTCACTAGATTTGGAGTCATTTTAGTAATTTAATGACAGAATTTCAAAGATAGTGACTAGTGATTTTTCTAGAATTATTTGGAGACAATTCTGGCAAATTTTATTTTATTACTTGATAAAAATAGCATTTCGCTTCGCATAATCGTGCAGGCGCGTGATGCAATATATTAATCTACGAATTTGCTAAGTAACGGCATCTAAGCGCATGACTGATTCACACGTGTGGAGCATGAGTTCATACTATTTTCGGAAGGCTTATCAGAGACCAATCATCTCACTCACATAATTGCTGTGAGAGAAGAGAGATGTGTGATTTTTAGACTTGTAACCTCGTATACCAGCAGTCTGGATTTGAGACAATAAGTGTTATTATGTATACCATAGCACTGCTGTATTGTGCAAGACATGTAGAATAAGCACTTTTGACCAATTGTATCTCCTGATTTTTCTTCATAGTCATATCAAAATCTCCTGATTTTTAGTTTTGTAAAGTTGGCAGGTATGCTAATGTGTTGTGGAATTGGTAAGTCTGAACATGTGGTCAGCTGATAAAATGTGAACGTAAGGCAACAGCCAAGGACAAGACTAAACATACTACTTTGGAATTTTCAAAATTATCTTTTCCTATATTTTAATGACTTCCAGTGTTTGAAATTATTTTCTATTTACTTTGCAAATCAATTAATTCGTTCTCAAAATTCTCATCGCTAATCCTCAATGTCGTAAGGGGGGAAAGTACATCTTTGCATTCACTGGAAAGATGCTCTACAGGTGCACTTAAAAGAATACCTGTTTTAAATTTAAGAACATCGTTGGAATGTCTTTGAAAGGACGTCATCCACAACAGGCGAAGCTTCCGCTTCTGCTATAGTAGAAGTGAAAATATTATCTTCATCGTAATTCACTTCTTTCACACTTCTGCTCCTGTGCGATGTATATCAATTACAATTTTATTTCAAGAAGTAACGATTACAAGTAAAAATTACTGGGAATATAATCGCTACAAATAATTTGATTACTTATACTCAATTACTTCCCAACTTTGGTTCTGATTACATTATTATTATTATTATTATTATTATTATTATTATTATTATTATTATTATTATTATTATTATTATTATTATTATTATTATTGTTGTTGTTGTTGTTGTCATTATCATTATTATTATTATTATACCAGGTGGTACACCTCTACACCGCATATTTAAATGTTGCGCCTAATAGAACTCCTCTACTGGAGGAACAGTGAACTTGAAACTGGAGTGCAATTGGACTTGACAAAAGAGTGACTGAATGGGTGGATCTGTTTCTAGAAAACAAAACTCAGAGAATTAGAGTAGGTGAAGCTTTATCTGACCCTGTAATAATTAAGAGGGGAATTCCTCAAGGCAGTATTATCATACCTTTATGTTTTCTTATATATATCAATGATATGTGTAAAGAAGTGGAATCAGAGATAAGGCTTTTTTGCAGATGATGTTATTTTGTACAGAGTAATAAATAAGTTACAAGATTGTGAGCAACTGCAAAATGACCTCAATAATGTTGTGAGATGGACGGTAGGCCATGATAAACGGGGGTAAATGTCAGGCTGTGAGTTTCACAAATAGGAAAAGTCCTCTCAGTTTTAATTACTGCGTTGATGGGGTGAAAGTTCCCTTTGGGGATCATTGTAAATACCTAGGTATTAACATAAGGAAACATCTTCATTGGGGTAATCACATAAATATGATTGTAAATAAAGGGTACAGATCTCTGCACATGGTTATGAGAGTATTTAGGGGTTGTAGTAAGGATGTAAAGGAGAGAGCTTATTTGTATCTGGTGAGACCCCAACTAGAGTATGGTTCCAGTGTATGGGACCCTCACCAGGATTACTTGATTCAGGAACTGGAAAAAATCCAAAGAAAAGCAGCTCGATTTGTTCTGGGCGATTTCCGACAAAAGAGTAGCATTACAAAACTGTTGAAAAGTTTGGGCTGGGAAGACTTGGGAGAAAGGAGATGAGCTGCTCGACTAAGTGGTATGTTCCGAGCTGTCAGTGGAGAGATGGCATGGGAGGACATCAGTAACGAACAAGTTTGGATGGTGTCTTTAAAAGTAGGAAAGATCACAATATGAAGATAAAGTTGAAATTCAAGAGGACAAACTGGGGCAAATATTCGTTTATAGGAAGGGGAGTTAGGGATTGGAATAACTTACCAAGGGAGATGTTCAATAAATTTCCAATTTCTTTGCAATCATTTAAGAAAAGGCTAGGAAAACAACAGTAGGAAATCTGCCACCTGGGCGACTGTCCTAAATGCAGATCAGTAGTGATTGACTGAACTACTTAAACCGTTACTCAGAAGATGTCGCTACCAAAATCTAATGAAATTTTGTTATTTTGAAGTTATATGTACTGTATGAAATTCTACGTGTTATGTTTACCATTTATCAAGAAGTTGGGACTTTTTTCAACAGATGTCACTGCTAATAAACTATGATCATGCATCCTGGTGCAAAGTGGAAGAACCTTTTTTGAAGAAGTTTTGTATTCATGAGTTATTTTTTTACTAAATTATGTTCATTCATTTTTGGGTTGGCAATATTGACCTTTTCTTTCTGCCAGTTTTGTATTGAGCCAATCATGAATTTCTGTAATTAATTTTCAGCCTATCATAGGCTTCTTCCTCGATTCTGAGTGTCACTTTTGATGTCAACCAATAACGTGAGAGGGTGTGGCTAGTTTATTCATGAAAGGTCTCGAACTTTCCCCGAGGGTTTATAAACTGCGAATTTTCACGTCTCTTGGCCATTTAATCGTCATCTAACTTAGTATGTGTGTCAAGCAGGAGGCGGGAGGCGCCTCTTTCATCAGGCAGCAGTTCTTCAGCAAGGTAATGGCCAGTTAACATCTTTATTTCTTGCTAGATCCACAGTTTAACCTGAGGGAAAGGTTCGAAACTTTAACCATGTAACCTACTTTTCTACAAATGTAATTTTCTGCCGGCTTATGTAAAAACATAAAGTCTTTAACTGTAAATTGGGGATAGAGAGTGATGTACCCTCTCGAGCTCCCCTTCATTTTGGTTTGAGGTGACTACGTTTTGTAACTGGTTTTCTTCCCTTCCGTAATGTCTTAATTCTTATACGAGTCACCTCCATAGTTTGGGAATAGCCCCTGTTTCATTGGCCTAGTGCCCCTTAGGTTTTGAGAGTGCATATTTAGGAGTGCAAGTACACACCTTCGTTCAATATTTGTTTTGGGCCATTTACTTAACCTGTTCTTTTCCGCTACGGCCCAATAGATTGGGTACTAGATACCCCTGTTTCAAATTTGTAAGTTGTGCCTTGATGGCAAATGATTGTAATTTTCTGATATTGCCTTGAATAGGCTTGGACAACGGAGAGCACGTTAGCTCTTTTTCAAGTACTGTAAAAGTGCCTCTAGAAGACTTAATATTGTAAATTACGGAGGGAGTGATCCATTGTATTAGGGGATTTCTGCCCTTTTGTAAATTTATGTTCTTCTGTAAAGTTTGAGCTGGAAGCTCAGGAATTGTAAAACTAGGGGCTTGTAGCCCAAGTGTGTTAAAGTTTTGAAATCTTGGATTTTTCTAAGTCTTGTTTCTAAATTGCTATGTCGTCGTTATCTCACTAAGTGAAAAGTTGTTAAGGTTTTGTTGTTGATTTTTGAAATCCTAAAGAAATATAACCTTTGTTAAAGTTTGAAATCAATTCATGAAATTGTAGTTAGACCCATTCACCCCGACACCTTCTTTCACCTCTGCTGGTCCATGGGTAACCCCGTTACAATTATTATTATTATTGCAGGAGAATTTATTTGATGTCACACCAACACAGATGGGTCTTATGGCGATGATCGGATAGGAAAGGGCTAGGAGTGGGAAGGAAGCAGCCATGGTCTTAATTAAGGTTCAGAGGCAGCATTTGCCTGGTGTGAAAATGCTAAACCATGGAAAACCATCTTCAGGGCTGCCAACAGTGGGGGTCGAACCCACTGTCTCCCGGATGCAAGCTCACAGCTGCGCGCTCCTAATCGAACGGAGAACTTGCCTGGTATTATTATTATTATTAATAATATTTGCATATGATGCATACTTGATAGAATGTATGAAAGGAATGTTATATTAACAAGGTCTATCTGTTAAGTCATCAGCCCAGAGGCAGGTTAGATACTCCAATAGCACCATCAGAGGTTATGCGGTTGCAGGGAAACCGTAAAAACCAATGGCGGCACCAAATTTTGTATTTTAAAAATTTAACGTGTATTTGATATAATCTGATTATTATTCATGAACAAATTATGTCATTGTTTTTAATTAATAGTATCTTTTTTATGGATAATCTACAAATAAATGTTCTCTTTTTCAGATATTTACCAATTTACAAGGCTTGATCAAATATAAACGGGATTTATTTTTTATTTAAATTCATTTATTGAAAAACACAAGGCAATTACAATATAATTTTCCACATAGTTTCCTGCTTTGGAAATGCATTTGTCCCAGTGTATGGGCAGCTTTTTGATGCCCTCATCATAAAATGAACAGGGTCGTGTCACCAGCCAGTTGCGCACAAAATCTTCCACACTCGTCATCTTCAAATTGTTGCCCTCCTAGAGCTTCTTTAAGCAGTCCGAACAAATGGAAATCGTAGGGTGGTAAGTCCGGGTTGTAAGGCGGATGATCAAGTGTAGTCCAGTGCATTTCCTGTACCTTGGAGACAGAGCTGCAGTATGGGGCCACACATTGTCGTGAAGGAGGATGATCTGTCGAATTGGTTGGTCTCGTCTTTTGTGGCGATATGCAACCCTCGCCTTGTTCAGCAGCTCGCAGTAGTAAGCAGCATTGATTGTGCGGCGCTCATGCAAAAAAATCAATCAGCAAGATGCCTCGCCGATCAAAAAAATGGTTGCAAGAACCCTGCCAGCTGACAGTCGAGCCTTGGCTTCCACTGGTGCTGCCTCCCCTTTCCTCCGCCACTCCTTACTGGCTTGTTTGGATTCGGCAGTGTAGTGGTGGACCCATGTTTCATTGCAGGTGATGATCCCACTCCAAAATGCATCACCATTTTTCCGCAAACCTTGCTGTAAGCCTCTGACAAGCCTCCAAATATCTCAACTTCAGATTTTCGGTCAAAAGGCGAGGGACCCATCTGGAACACACTTTACGGAACTGTAGGTCATTTGTGAATATTGCTTGACATTTCCCATAACTGATTCCGTCTTGTTCTGCAATTTCTGATACTATCGCTGTCAATCATTGTCCATAATGTCTAACCGCATGAATGTTTTCGTCTGTAATGCTGGTCCGAGGACAGCAATCGTGTTGTTGATTTTCGACACGTTCTCGTCCTTCCTTGAACTTTTCATGCCAGGCAAACACACGCGTCCTTGACAATGTTTGATCACCAAACTGTGCAGTCAATCTCTGGCAAATTTCCGCCGCTATGACTCCTTCATGAGCAAGAAACTTTATAGTTATGTGTTGCGCAGTGGTGGGGTGCACCTGTTGCTCCGACATTGTGAGCGTTACTGATGAAACGGCGGGAAATATCCAACAGCATGCTCTCCCCACTCCTAACGGTCCCATCTAAGCATAGAAGAGGAGCAGGGCCAGTCCTACCGACTGTTGATTTTATATTTGATCAACCTTCGTATGTTATACTGAATTATTTTCGACAGACTGAAGAACTTCACAGTTATAAATTTAAAAATAAAGGCAGAAAGGATTAACAAATAAGTGAATATCAAGGATTGTTCAGAAAAGGCAGGTCATGTATGAAGCAGATATATAACCTGAAAACAATAATACGGGACATAATGATCAGGAACAAGAACTACGTCATAATCTTCATGGAAAGCTTATGGTTTAATAGCTAGAACTTGCTTATTTCACATTCTGGAGGAATTCAGAGTAGATTGAAAGTCAGTCAGAGATACTCTCACGGACATAAATTCTAAAGTGAAATTCACGAGAGAGATTTCAGGGGAATTTAATACTGGTGTGAGGCAGGGGGATGGATTGTCACTGATTCTTTTTAACTGCTTCTTGGAAAAGGCAATTAGAGTATGGGAAGAAAAGCTGAAAGAAAGAAGAATCTGCCACGAAATAAGACTAAGGAGGTAAAAATTGTTCAGAGTTTGCTGACAGTATTGCAGTCCTTTCTGATAATACACAAAGAGCACTAATCCAGGTAAACCTTTTGAAAGAAATTGCACAATATGTTGGACTTCAGATATCTTTTGAGAAGACCAAATTTGTGACTAACATTGGAAATTCACCTACAGTGTTTATAACAGAATATCGAAAAATCAACAGGATAGAAAATTTTTAGTAATTGTGGGAAGTAATTAAAGTTAATGGTCTAGACAAAGAAGCAAATAAATCAAGAGCAAGGAAATTGGAACAAGCTTACCAACTGACCAAGGATACCTATAATAAGAAGAGTCTCTCCATCAAAATTGAAATCAGGCATTACAACACGTTAACTAAACCAAAATGTCTCTATGCTACAGAGTGTATGTTCTCCATGAAAACAGGAGAAATAGAAGAGCTAAAGAAAGAAAGAAAAATTCTAAGAAAAATCTGGGGCCCATTAATGACTGACAATGGGGAGTTCAGACATGGGAAGCAGTAGCGGCGATTGGGAATGAGAAGTGGGGGACACGAAAATTTATAGACAACAAAAAAGCAAAAAGTACCTGGGGCTGGGGGATATAGGGAGGAAGGGATTAGATATCAAAATTGAAAAAATAGCCATAAAATAGTACATTTTTATGCTCTCTGAGCAAATTTTTATAGAGACATAAAGGTTGACAGTCTACCAAATGTGTGATAATGAAAATGAAATGGTGTATGGCTTTTAGTGCCGGGAGTGTCGGAGGACATGTTCGGCTTGTCAGGTGCAGGTCTTTTGTTTTGACGCCCGTAGGCGATCTGCGCATTGTGATGAGGATGAAATGATGATGAAGACGACACATACACCCAGCCTCCGTGTTAGCAAAATTAACCAACTAGGTTAAAATTCTCGACCTTGCTGGGAATCGAACCCGACACCCCTGTGACCAAAGGCCAGCACGCTTACCATATAGCCATGGAGCCAGAGCTCTGTGGTAATAATCATACTGTACAATAAAACTTTCACCAAAGGAACAATAATTACACATGTATTACAATAGAAGTATGGCGTGATTATACAGATGTAGCGTTATTATATTGACAAGGTATTACTCGAGAAGCAGCCTATTTTAAATTATGTGTCTGTATGGCACGGCTAACCTTAAATGCTAAAATGCATTGGACATTGTCAACGTTTTCTTCTGCTCATTTTAAATGAGTCTAATTTTGGCATATAGTCATCGAGTTTGTTGTGAAACATCACTTTGTGGCAGCCACATGTGCTGTGTGTGACGTCTGAGTGGACTCAGGCGCCATCTGCCTGTGAACTCAATTACTAGTCATGTGTACGGACTCTATCACCAGAGCGCACAACTAACGCTAGTGCAGTCTACTTAGGAATGAGACTGTCTGCCATTGAAACTGATCGAGGATAGACGCTGGAAGCCATGTCTCCGCTTTAATCTTCTAAGATGAGACTCACCCCAACAGGAGTCGGATAGAAAAGAATTCAACATCCCACTTTCGGATTATTCTTGTATTTAATCATTGTTTTTAAAATTTTGTAGAATGTAAGATTTTGTAGTGTTAAATTTTGTTCGGTGTCGGTGATTAACAGCATATATGTCAGGATGCTCATAAGTTACGAATTTCATTATGGTCTGTATTGACAATTGATCACTATCAAAGAGTAGGAAGGGTCCACCTGTTCAATACTATTAGTTTGTATATTGTCTAATAAAACTGGGATTAGTTTCAACCCCATATATATTGGGTCATCTTCAGCCACACTCCAATTGGAAGACATAAGCAACACATACAACTAATAATGATATAAACACTGATATGACACAATTATATAGTCTTAATTTTAACCATTGACGAAGTCTAAATAACATATCCACACTTTAAACTAAATAACACATCAAAAATGTTGTGGTTGATGGTGAACTATTTTGTCATTTCTACAGCAGCCAACAGAAAAGGATACCAACTCCCAGATCAACTCAAAAAGCAATGGTTGCTGTAGAAACGACAAAATAGTTTGCCATCAACCACAACATTTTTGATGTGTTATTTAGTTTAAAATGTAGATAGGTTATTCAGACTTCATCAATGGTTTAAATTAAGACTATAAATATTGTGTCATATAAGTGTTTATATCATTATTGGTTATATGTGTGCTTATGTCTTCCAATTGGAGTGTGGCTGAAGATGACCCAATATATATGGGGTCAAAACTAGTCCCAGGTTTAGAAGACACAATATACAAACTAATAGTATTGAATAGGTAGACCCTTCCTACCCTTTGATAGAGTGTCAATATGGGTAGGATGTTATAGTAGAGTTTGTGGTTTATAGCATTTAAAAATAAGAGATTTAGCATTTTGACTTTCAAATTTGGTGTTTTGTAGCATCTATACTTCTCAAATTTAGTATTTTGTATCAAATTGGTTAAAAATAGGCATAATTTTCAAAATTGCATACACAAAAGTTGGGAGTAAAATCACACTGTTTAATCACACTTTGCTCGTCATGCAGGTTTGTACACACCATGGAAAACAAGACCAACATCAACATAAGACTACAAGAAGTATTAACATGCACACACGAATTGCATATTTACAAATTTACAAACACAATTTCAAAGTGAAAAATAGTATACTGAATGTATTCATTTATCACAGTTCAACGTACCTACGCTCCGCCTCTGTGGCGTAGTGGTTAGCATGATTAGCTGCCATCTCCGGAGGTCCGGGTTCGATTCCCGGCTCTGCCACGAAAATTTGAAAAGTGGTACGAGGGCTGGAACGGGGTCCACTCAGCCTCAGGAGGTCAACTGAGTAGAGGTGGGTTCAATTCCCACCTGAGCCATCCTCAAAGTGGTTTTCCGTCATTTCCCACTTCTCCTCCAGGCAAATGCCGGGATGGTACCTAACTTAAGGCCACGGCCGCTTCCTTCCCTCTTCCTTGTCTATCCCTTCCAATCTGAAGTAATAGATGGTATTAGTGATCATGAAGCTGTTTTTGTGGTAGTTAGAAATAAATATGATAGAAAGGAAGGTCTTAAAAGTAGGACTGTTAGGCAGTACCATATGGCTGATAAAGCAGGCATGAGGCAGTTTCTGGTGAAAGAAGAATTTGTAAGCTACGAAAAAGTTAAAGATTAGACACATGAAATTCTAGGTGTAAGGCTCATTTCTAAAGATAATAGGCAACTTGATATATTGGGGATTTAAATGAGACTATGGAGTGGCTATGTGGGAAACTGGGAGTGAAATTTCTAGATCCTAATGGGTGGGTAGGAGATAGGGATCTGCGCTCAGATGGCCTTCATTTAAACCGCAGTGGTACGTATAAGTTAGGAAATTTGTTTGGAAGGGTAATAGGGAGGTACATTCAGGGAAATGGGATGTTCTAGGGAGCAGTGATAAGGGAACAGGGAACTGGAAATCAAGTAGGGATGACATAAAATTGTTAGTGTTGAACTGTAGAAGTATTGTAAGGAAAGGAATAGAGTTAAGTGAGTTGAATCATGGCTGAGAAATGATATAATGGATGCAGAAATTTTCTCACGGCACTGGAGTGTGTATCGTAGAGATAGGATAGGAAGGGTGGGAGGGGGAGTGTTCATTCTGGTGAAAGAAGAATTTGTAAGCTACAAAAAAGTTAAAGATGAGACACATGAAATTCTAGGTGTAAGGCTCATTTCTAAAGATAATAGGCAACTTGATATATTTGGAGTGTACAGATCGGGAAAGGGTAGCACTGACGCGGATTCGGAATTATTTGATAGGATAGTCAGCTATGTGGGAAACGACATGGAAAGAAATGTGATTGTAGCGGGAGATCTGAATTTGCCAGATGTCAATTAGGAAGGAAATGCGAACGACAGGAAGCATGACCAACAAATGGCAAATAAGTTAATATGGGAAGGACAGCTGATTCAGAAAGTGATGGAACCAACCAGAGGGAAAAATATCCTGGATGTCGTGCTGATAAAACCAGATGAGCTCTATAAGGAAACTGAAGTAAGAGATGGTATTAGTGATCATGAAGCTGTTTTTGTGGTAGTTAAAAATAAATGTGATAGAAAGGAAGGTCTTAAAAGTAGGACTGTTAGGCAGCACCATATGGCTGATAAAGCAGGCATGAGGCAGTTTCTAAAAAGTAACTATGATCGGTGGAAAACGGTAAATAAAAATGTAAACAGACTCTGGGATGGGTTTAAAGAAATTGTTGAGGAATGCGAAAACAGGTTTGTACCATTAAGGGTGGTAAGGAATCGTAAAGACCCACCTTATTATAATAGAGAAATAAAGAGACTAAGAAGGAGGTGCAGACTGGAAAGAAATAGAGTTAGAAATGGCTGTGGAAGTAAGGAGAAATTGAAGGAACTTACTAGAAAATTGAATCTAGCAAAGAAGGCAGCTAAGGATAACATGATGGCAAGCATAATTGGCAGTCATACGAATTTTAGTGAAAAATGGAAGGGTATGTATAGTTATTTTAAGGCAGAAACAGGTTCCAAGAAGTACATTCCAGGAATAATTAATGAACAAGAAGAGTGTGTATGTGAGGATCTTCAAAAGGCAGAAGTATTCAGTCAGCAGTATGTAAAGATTGTTGGTTACAAGGAAAATGTCGATAGAGGAGGAGACTAAGGCCAAAGAAATAATAAAATTTACGTATGATAACAATGACATTTACAATAAGATACAAAAGTTGAAAACTAGAAAAGCTGCTAGAATTGATCAGATTTCTGGGGATATACTAAAGACAATGGGTTGGGATATAGTACCATATCTGAAGTACTTATTTGATTATTGTTTGGCCGAAGGAGCTATACCAGATGAATGGAGAGTTGCTATAGTAGCCCCTGTGTATAAAGGAAAGGGTGATAGACACAAAGCTGAAAATTACAGGCCAGTAAGTTTGACATGCATTGTATGTAAGCTTTGCGAAGGCATTCTTTCTGATTATATTAGACATGTTTGTGAAATTAATCACTGGTTCGATAGAAGGCAATTTGGTTTTAGGAAAGGTTATTCCACTGAAGCTCAACTTGTAGGATTCCAGCAAGATATAGCAGATATCTTGGATTCTGGAGGTCAAATGGACTGTATCGCGATTGACCTGTCTAAAGCAGTTGATAGGGTGGATCATGGGAGACTACTGGCAAAAATGAGTGCAATTGAACTAGACAAAAGAGTGACTGAATGGGTTGCTATATTTCTAGAAAATAGATCTCAGAGAATTAGAGTAGGTGAAGCTTTATCTGACCCTGTAATAATTAAGAGGGGAATTCCTCAAGGCAGTATTATTGGACCTTTATGTTTTCTTATATATATAAATGATATGAGTAAAGGAGTGGAATCGGAGGTAAGGCTTTTTGCGGATGATGTTATTCTCTATAGAGTGATAAATAAGTTACAAGATTGTGAGCAACTGCAACGCGACCTCGAAAATATTGTGAGATGGACAGCAGGCAATGGTATGTTGATAAACGGGGCTAAAAGTCAGGTTGTGAGTTTCACAAATAGGAAAAGTCCTCTCAGTTTTAATTACTGCGTTGAGGGGGTGAAAGTTCCTTTTGGGGATCATTGTAAATATCTAGGTGTTAATATAAGGAAAGATCTTCATTAGGGTAATCACATAAATGGGATTGTAAATAAAGGGTACAGAACTCTGCACATGGTTATGAGGGTGTTTAGGGGTTGTAGTAAGGATGTAAAGGAGAGGGCATGTGTCTCTGGTAAGACCCCAACTAGAGTATGGTTCCAGTGTATGGGACCCTCACCAGGATTACCTGATTCAAGAACTGGAAAAAATCCAAAGAAAAGCAGCTCGATTTGTTCTTGGTGATTTCCGACAAAAGAGTAGCGTTACAAAAATGTTGCAATGTTTGGGTTGGGAAGAATTGAGAGAAAGAAGAAGAGCTGCTCGACTAAGTGGTATCAATCAATACTGATCTGCATTTAGGGCAGTCGCCCAGGTGGCAGATTCCCTATCTGTTGCTTTCCTAGCCTTTTCCGAAATGATTTCAAAGAAATTGGAAATTTATTGAACATCTCCCTTGGTAAGTTATTCCAATCCCTAACTCCCCTTCCTATAAATGAATATTTGCCCCAGTTTATCCTCTTGAATTCCAACTTTATCTTCATATCGTGATCTTTCCTACTTTTATAGACGCCATTCAAACCTATTCGTCTACTAATACCATTCCACGCCATCTCTCCGCTGACAGCTCAGAACATACCACTTAGTCGAGCAGCTCTTCTTCTTTCTCTCAATTCTTCGCAACCCAAACATTGCAACATTTTTGTAACGCTACTCTTTTGTCGGAAATCACCCAGAACAAATCGAGCTGCTTTTCTTTGGATTTTTTCCAGTTCTTGAATCAGGTAATCCTGGTGAGGGTCCCATACACTGGAACCATACTCTAGTTGGGGTCTTACCAGAGACTTATATGCACTCTCCTTTACATCCTTACTACAACCCCTAAACACCCTCATAACCATGTGCAGAGATCGGTACCTTTTATTTACAATCCCATTTATGTGATTACCCCAGTGAAGATCTTTCCTTATATTAACACCTAGATACTTACAATGATCCCCAAAAGGAACTTTCACCCCATCAGTGCAGTAATTAAAACTGAGAGGACTTTTCCTATTTGTAAAACTCACAACCTGACTTTTAGCCCCGTTTATCAACATACCATTGCCTGCTGTCCATCTCACAATATTTTCGAGGTCGCGTTGCAGTTGCTCACAATCTTGTAACTTATTTATCACTCTATAGGGAATAACATCATCCGCAAAAAGCCTTACCTCCGATTCCACTCCTTTACTCATATCATTTATATATATAAGAAAACATAAAGGTTTGATAACACTGCCCTGAGGAACTCCCCTCTCAACTATTACAGGGTCAGACAAAGCTTCACCTACTCTAACTCTCTGAGATCTATTTTCTAGAAATATAGCAACCCATTCAGTCACTCTTTTGTCTAGTCCAATTGCACTCATTTTTGCCAGTAGTCTCCCATGATCCACCCTATCAAATGCTTTAGACAGGTCAATCGCGATACAGTCCATTTGACCTCCAGAATCCAAGATATCTGCTATATCTTGCTGGAATCCTACAAGTTGAGCTTCAGTGGAATAACCTTTTCTAAAACCGAATTGCCTTCTATCGAACCAGTTATTAATTTCACAAACATGTCTAATATAATCAGAAAGAATGCCTTCCCAAAGCTTACATACAATGCATGTCAAACTTACTGGCCTGTAATTTTCAGCTTTATGTCTATCACCCTTTCCTTTATACACAGGTATGTTCCGAGCTGTCAGCGGAGAGATGGCGTGGAATGACATTAGTAGACGAATAAGTTTGAATGGCGTTTATAAAAGTAGGAATGATCACAATATGAAGATAAAGTTGGAATTCAAGAGGACAAACTGGGGCAAATATTCATTTATAGGAAGGGGAGTTAGGGATTGGAATAACTTACCAAGGGAGATGTTCAATAAATTTCCAATTTCTTTGAAATCATTTAGGAAAAGGCTAGGAAAACAACAAATAGGGAATCTGCCACCTGGGCGACTGCCCTAAATGCAGATCAGTATTGATTGATTGATTGATTGATTGATTGATTGATTGATTGATTGATTGATTGATTGATTGATTGATCTTCCCATCCCTCCACAAGGCCCCTGTTCAACATAGCAGGTGAGGCCGCCTGGGCGAGGTAGTGGTCATTCTCCCCAGTTGTATCCCCCGACCAAGAGTCTGAAGCTCCAGGACACTGCCCTTGAGGCGGTGGAGGTGGGATCCCTCGCTGAGTCCGAGGGAAAAGCCGAACCTGGAGGGTAAACAGATGATGATGAGGATGATGATGATGATGATGATGACAACGTACCTACAAGGAAGTGGAATTCCAATTATGAATGAAGTACAAAATGCCAATTGTTTGAATGGCATCATCCTTCATTCGAGACCACATATCAGTTGCAATCATGTTGTACTTGCTAAACGGAAACCTCTCTACATCGACACTGTCCGTAGGAGCCCAAATGTACTGCAGTACTGCCGAGGCAAAGGAAGGAAACTTTAACATAAGTGCCATCAACATTTGAAGAGTGCTGGTGGGTTGTTTTCTTTTTCTCATTTTAAGTTTTGGAGCATCTGTTGGTGATATGCCTCGCAGCCCTCAACAAACAGATCAACAGTGACACTTCTAAGAAATGGAAACTTATTCTTCAAAGACATACGTGATTTGGGTTCCATAGCACTTTTTTACCCTGCAACTGCAGGATTAAATAAATTGCACACTTCATTGAAAAACACATTAGTATCACTGGTGCTCATGTGCTTCGAGAGCTTAGTTACGCATTTAAGCATACACTGCTTAAATTGCACGTTAATTTCCTCTTTCTTCCTATTGTTTATTAAACTCTCCAGCAGGTCACTTGTTTCCAAAGGAAACCATTCCTCAGCACACCTCTTCATTTCTCCACAAATAGTGGAAAGATCATCCCACAGCTTGTGAGCATATGTGTACGACGATCCCTCCAGTACTGCGAGTGCTGTATAGTGCACATTTAGGAGTTTATTTGCAGCCCAGTATCGTCAACATTTACACTTTATAGAAGCTTTCTTCGCAGCCCAGTTATCATCAACATTTACACTTTTTAGAAGCTTTTTCGCAGCCCAGTTATCGTCAACATTTACACATTTTTAGAAGCTTCATTTGCAGCCCATATCGTCAACATTTACACATTTTTAGAAGCTTTCTTTGCAGCCCAGTTATAGTCAACATTTACACATTTTTGGAAGCTTTCTTTGCAGCCCAATTATCGCCAATATTTGCACATTCTTAAAAGCTCTCTTTGCAGCCCAGTTATCACTACCATTTACACTTTTTAGAAGCTTTCTTTGCAGCCCAGTATCGTCAACATTTGCACATTTCTAGAAGCTTTCTTTGCAGCCCCGTATTGTCAACAAATACACATTTTTAGAAGCTTTCTTTGTAGCCCAGTTATCATCAATATTTACACATTTTTAGAAGCTTCCTTCGCAGCCCACTATTGTCAACATTTACACATTTTTAGAAGCTTTCATTGCAGCCCAGTATTGTCAACATTTACACATTTTAGAAGCTTTCTTTGCAGCCCAGTACCGCCACTATTTACACATTCCCTGAAGCTTTTTTGCAGCCCTGTTATCGTCACCATTTACATACTTTTAGAAGCCTTCTTTGCAGTCCAGTATAGTCAATATTTACATATTTTAGAAGCTTTCTTTGCAGCCCAGTTGTCGTCAATAGTTACACATTTTCAAAGCTTTCCTTGCAACCAGTATCATCAATATTTACACATTTTTTCAAGCTTTCTTTGCAGCCCAGCATCGTCATCATTTACGCTTTTTAGAATCTTTCTTTGCAGCCCAGTTATCATCAACATTTACAAATTTTGAAGCTTTCTTTGCAGCCCAGTTATTATCAACATTTACACATTTTTAGAAGCTTTCTTTGCAGCCCAGTTATTATCAACATTTGCTCATTTTACAAGCTTTCTTTGCAGCCCAGTTATTGTCACCATTTACACTTTTTAGAAGCTTTCTTTGCAGCCCAGTTATCTTCAACATTTACACATTTTTAGAAGCTTTCTTTGCAGCCCATTTATCGTCAACATTTACACATTTTTAGAAGCTCTCTTTGCAGCCCAGTTATCGTCAATATTTGCACTTTTTAGAAGTTTTCTTTGCAGCCCAGTATCGTCAACATTTACACCTTTTTAGAAGCCTTCCTTCCAGCCCAGTATCGTCAACATTTGCATGTTTCTAGAAGCTTTCTTTGCAGCCCAGTATTGTCAACATTTACACATTTTTAGAAGCTTTCTTTGCAACCCAGTTACCATCAACATTTACACATTTTAGAAGCTTTCCTTGCAGCCCAGTACTGCCGACATTTACACTTTTTAAAAGCTTTGTTGCAGCCCAGTTATCATCAACATTTACACAATTTTAGAAGCTTTCCTTGCAGCCCAGTTTTCGTCAACATTTACACACTTTTAGAAGCTTTCTTTGCAGCCCAGTATCGTCAACATTTACACATTTTTAGAAACTTTCTTTGCAGCCTAGTTATTGTCAACGTTTACAAATTTTTAGAAGCTTTCTTTGCAGCCCAGTAATTGTCAATATTTACCCAGTTTTTAGAAGCTTTCCTTGCAGCCCAGTTATCATCAACATTTGCTCTTTTTAGAAGCTTTCTTTGCAGCCCAGTTATCGTCACCATTTACACTTTTTAGAAGCTTTCTTTGCAGCCCAGTTATCTTCAACATTTACACATTTTAGAAGCTTTTTTGCAGCCCAGTTATCGTCAACATTTACCAATTTTTAGAAGCTCTCTTTGCATCCAAGTTATTGTCAAATATTACACATTTTTGGAGCTTTCGTTGCAGCTCATATATCATCAATATTTACCAATTTTAAAAGCTTTCTTTGCAGCACAGTATTGTCAACATTTACACATTTTAGAAGCTTTCTTTGCAGCCCAGTATCGTCAAAATTTACACATTTTTAGAAGCTTTATTTGCAGCCTAGTATCATCAACATTTACACATTTTTAGAAGCTTTCTTTGCAGCCCAGTTATTGTCAACATTTACACACTTTTAGAAGCTTCCCTTGCAGCCCAGTATTGTGAAAATTTACACATTTTTAGAAGCTTTCCTTGCAGCCCAGTATCGTCAACATTTACACATTTTTAGAAACTTTCTTTGCAGCCCAGTTTTCAACATTTACACATTTTAGAAGCTTTTTTGCAGCCCAGTTATCGTCAATATTTACCAATTTTTAGAAGCTCTCTTTGCATCCAAGTTATTGTTAGTTCAAGCCCCACTGTCGGCAGCCCTGAAGATGGTTTTCCGTGGTTTCCCATTTTCACACCAGGCAAATGCTGGGGCTGTACCTTAATTAAGGCCACGGCCGCTTCCTTCCAACTCCTAGGTCTTTCCTATCCCATCGTCGCCATAAGAGCTATCTGTGTCGGTGCGACGTAAAGCAAATAGAAAAAAAAAGTTATTGTTAACTTTTACACATTTTTGGAGCTTTCTTTGCAGCTCATATATCATCAACATTTACCAATTTTAGAAGCTTTCTTTGCAGCCCAGTTATTATCAACATTTACACATATTAAAAGCTTTCTTTGCAGCCTAGTTATTGTCAACATTTACAAATTTTTAGAAGCTTTCTTTGCAGCCCAGTAGTTGTCAACATTTACCCATTTTTAGAAGCTTTCCTTGCAGCCCAGTTATCGTCAACATTTGCTCATTTTAGAAGCTTTGTTTGCAGCCCAATTATCGTCACCATTTACACTTTTTAGAAGCTTTCTTTGCAGCCCAGTTTTCAACATTTACACATTTTAGAAGCTTTTTTGCAGCCCAGTTATCGTCAATATTTACCAATTTTTAGAAGCTCTCTTTGCATCCAAGTTATTGTTAACTTTTACACATTTTTGGAGCTTTCTTTGCAGCTCATATATCATCAACATTTACCAATTTTAGAAGCTTTCTTTGCAGCCCAGTATTGTTAACGTTTACACATTTCTAGAAGCTTTCTTTGCAGCCCAGTATCGTCAACATTTACACATTTTTAGAAGTTTTCTTTGCAGCCCAGTTATCATCAACATTTACACATGTTTAGAAGCTTTCTTTTAAGTCCAGTTATTGTCACCATTTACACTTTTTAGAAGTTTTCTTTGCAGCCCAGTTATCATCGTCATTTACACTTTTTAGAAGCTTTCTTTGCAACCCAGTATCGTCAACATTTACACATTTTTAGAAGCTTTCTTTGCAGCCCAGTTATCGTCAATATTTACACGTTTTAGAAGTTTTCTTTACAGCCCAGTTATCGGCAACATTTACAAATTTTTAGAAGCTTTCTTTGCAGTCCAGTTATCGTCACCATTTACACTTTTTTTAGAAGTTTTTCTTTGCAGCCCAGTTATCGTCAACATTTACACTTTTTAGAAGCTTCTTTACCGGGCGAGTTGGCCGTGCGCGTAGAGGCGCGCGTCTGTGAGCTTGCATCCGGGAGATAGTAGGTTCGAATCCCACTATCGGCAGCCCTGAAAATGGTTTTCCGTGGTTTCCCATTTTCACACCAGGCAAATGCTGGGGCTGTACCTTAATTAAGGCCACGGCCGCTTCCTTCCAACTCCTAGGCCTTTCCTATCCCATCGTCGCCATAAGACCTATCTGTGTCGGTGCGACGTTAAGCCCGTAGCAAAAAAAAAGAAGCTTCTTTGCAGCCCAGTATCGTCAAATTTACACATTTTTAGAAGTTTTCCTTGCAGTCCAGTTATCGTCACCATTTATACTTTTTACAAGTTTTTCTTTGCAGTTCAGTTATCATCAACATTTACGCATTTTAGAAGCTTTCATTTCAGCCCACTATTGTCAACATTTACACATTTTTAGAAGCTTTCTTTGCAGCCCAGTTATCACCAACATTTACACATGTTTAGAAGCTTTCTTTTAAGTCCAGTTATCGTCACCATTTACACTTTTAAGAAGCTTTCTTTGCAGCCCAGTTATCATCGTCATTTACACTTTTTAGAATCTTCCTTTGCAGCCCAGTACCGCCAACATTTACACATGTTTAGAAGCTTTCTTTGCAGGTCAGTTATCGTCAACATTTACACATTTTAGAAAATTTCTTTGCAGCCCAGTATTATCAATATTTACACATTTTAGAAGCTTTCTTTGCAGCCCAGTTATCGTCAACATTTCCACATTTTTAGAAGCTTTCTTTGCAGTCCAGTTGTCAACATTTACACATTTTTAGGAGCTTTCATTGCAGCCCAGTACCGCCAACATTGACACATGTTTAGAAGCTTTCCTTGCAGCCCAGTATCGTCAATATTTACACATTTTTAGAAGCATTTTTTTCTTTGCAGCCCAGTATCGTCATTATTTACACTTTTTAGAATCTTTCATTGCAGCCCACTATTGTCAACATTTACACATTTTTAGAAGCTTTCTTTGAAGCCCAGTTATTGTCAACATTTGCACATTTTTAGAAGCTTTCTTTGCAGCCCAGTTATCGTCAACATTTACACTTTTTAGAAGCTTTCTTTGCAGCCCAGTTATTGTCAACATTTGTCATTTTTAGAAGCTTTCTTTGAAGCCCAGTTATTGTCAACATTTACACATTTTTAGAAGCTTTCTTTGCAGCCCAGTATTATCAACATTTACACATTTTCGAAGCTTTCTTTGCAGCCCAGTTGTCGTCAACATTTACACATTTTCAGAAGCTTTCTTTGCAGCCCGGTATCATCAACATTTACACATTTTTAGAAGCTTTTTTTCAGCCCAGTATCATCAACATTTACACATTTTAGAAGCTTTCTTTGCAGCCCAGTATTGTCAACATTTACACATTTTAGAAGCTTTCTTTGCAGCCCAGTTATCGTCAAGATTTACACATTCTAGAAGCTTTCTTTGCAGCCCAGTTATCGTCAACATTTACACATTTTTAGAAGCTTTCTTTGAAGCCCACTTATCGTCAACATTTAACCATTTTGGAAGCTTTCTTTGCAGCCCAGTATCGTCAACATTTACACATTTGTAGAGGCTTTCTTTGCAGCCCAGTATCGTCATCAATTACACTTTTTAGAAGCTTCCTTTGCAGCCCAGTTATCGTCAACATTTACACTTTTTAGTAACACTAGTACACTTAAAGTATAAGGTTATAGAATTTTTATAGAAAGAGACAGATGCATATAAAGCGGCAGAATAGTGCGCCTCAATTTAATTCGAATAATTTGACGTGCGATGGTAATCCCAGAAATAAGATCTCTTATTTTTTATAAATACATAGACCTGTTTATTTCTACAATGGTTCGCATCATTTTACAACATGAATATTAAGCTGTTTTTCTACATAATCACCGTTTCTGTCGATGCATTTTTGTAGAAGCTGTGTCAGTTTTTGTATGCCCATGTCACACCAGCGTGCCGCTATGCTGTTAAGGAAGTGTGATCTTCAGTCAGCATGCGTGGCACCCATCTTGCACACACCTTCCGATATTTCAACTTTTGCATTAAAATTCTGTGAGCAGCGTTTTGGGAAACCTCAGGAATCAAAGTGCAGAGATCATGCAGGGTGATCCACCGATCTTCGCACTTGATTTGCTCAACCTTTACGACTGTCTCGACGGAAATTCACGGTCTCCCGCTCCTTTGTTCATCAAGTGGCGATGGATTTCAATCGGTTCAGTACATTTTGCATTAAAAAAACGAACAACTGCGCGCACTTAGCAGTAACTTGGCGGTAGCATCCAACAGGAGCTCCATTCTCAATGGCTGCCAAGCCAATACTGAGTGCCTCAGCGTTTTTTTTTTTTTTTTCGGGGGGGCCCCCGAAGCCCGCTCCCCCCGCGTGACCAACGACTCAATCTACATGGCCTCCGACATGCTATTATTTCTAAGAAGAAGAAAGAGATAGCAGGGAAGAGTGGGAAGTGATACAAGGAGTATCTGCCTGTTTCCATGTCAGACACGCTACCAGGCGAGATTGTATTAGGTATATGGTGTTGAAGTATGGTATTGAAGGGTCAGGGAAAAACCACATAGGCAGAAAGAAGAAAGAGCCTACATGTAAAACCTGACGAGTGCCTCAGCGCGGCGTGCGCATGTTTATATGTGAGCGCGGGGAAACACTCTTCACAATATTGTAACAAACCACCACACGAACAGAGTTCTGTATTTATAAAAGCATAGGAGATCTTATTTTTTGGATTGCCCTCGTATTTCAGATATGGCCCAATAACATTCTGCGATGTTGAACAGTCTTTTTCCCGTTACAGGTCATTGTTGCGTGAAAATAGATCATCGTTCCTATTTGAAACTTTAGAATTTATGGAATTTGCTATTGTAATTCTTTCTGATCGTCCATCAGAGTGTGACATTTATTTCATTCTATGCAGAGTCGAGCGTTACCTCTGGATTGAGTGATTAAATAAATTCAAAATGTAGTAATAACATTAATATTATAACTTATTTGTTATTGAATGTTCTAGATTTTAACAGTATATTTTAACGTGCCATTCCGAGTCCAAATCTCGCAGCGTTCAAGAAAAATACACAGCTAGTGTCAGTGAACACCTCAGGGATTCCAGCAAATATAAAAATTAAAAAATTCTTTTTACGTGAATTCGAATGAGAGTTATTCATTGCAACGCTTCCATTTACGCCAGACAAGTTTTACGGATGTTTCAGATTTAAATCAACCGCAGAATCAGCAAATACAGAGGTACGGATTGTCCATTATTATTACAGATTTCACCTCATGATTACGGAATTACGACCAAAGGAGAAATTGTTACAGAAAAGTTGACATTATCAGGAAAGAATAATGTTCTATGGAAAGAAAGAAAAGAAGGGAAAAGGCTAGAAAGAATTGAACATTTCTCCCAAATCGTCCTCGTTGCAATGCTTGTGAGTTGGCAACGATGCTTATTCAATCGTCACTTCCTTCTGCTACCCATAAGCGTTGTAAAATTCATTGCGAATGAAGGAGCCAGGCGCTGCTCTTCTTCACTATAAATCCCTCACTAATGTTGAATTTACTGTGGTAAGTGTAGTTGACAGAAAGATTGAGAAAGAAGTGAGGCTTACATTATGCACATCTGCACTGGAATCGCTTATGCTTCAGATGACGAAAATGCCGTCACAGTGGGAAGGGTGCTCCAAGAAAAACTACACTGAAAAGCAGCTGCTGCGTGAGAAACAAGCTGCAAGGAATGTTTTATCACAGAACTAACAGATTGTGTGCAAATGTTGATTGTGTAATATGATATACTTTTGAATAGATTGCTAGCGGAAAGGGCAAAAAGGCGGTCATTATCAAGAAAGGAGGAGCATGCTTTGGACTTGGCTCGAAATTTTCTCGGGGACGGACGGTGATTACTGATAATCCGCTTCAAAGGTTGACACCTCTGCAAATATTTATTAGCTATGCCATAATATTAATTTATGTACTTATAATATATAAATAATAATAATGAATTAAATCTTAATAACTATTATTTACTAAAATATATAGAATATGATGGATAAAATTAAATCTACCTGAAGCTCGAATATTTATCAATATTTACAATAATATTCCGTTAAAAGCATTGGTTGAATATCATCCTCTTCATCTTAACTGCCATAGCATTCAACAAAAAAGTATATAATCTGAGCTTCTCTCTAAGCTTTTGATTTTAAAATTATACATATAATTAATCTCATATAAGTCTTCATAGATTGGAATTATTTAAATAAAATTATCCAATTTTAACACAAATTGTCTCTCACATCTTCGAGGATTAGGTTCCTTATTTAAATACACTGACTGACAGAGCAAATGCAACACCAAGAAGGAGTGGTCAGAACTTTATGCCAATTGCAGGGTAGACTGACGTCACTGAGGTATGCTCATGATGTGAAATGCGCCGCTGTGCTGCGCACGTAGCGAACGATAAATGGGACACGGATTTGGCGAATGACCCACTTCGTACCGTGATTTCTCAGCCGACAGTCATTGTAGAACGTGTTGTCGTGTGCCACAGGACACGTGTATAGCTAAGAATGCCAGGCCGCCGTCAACGGAGGCATTTCCAGCAGACAGACGACTTTACGAGGTGTATGGTGATCGGGCTGAGAAGGGCAGGTTGGTCGCTTCGTCAAATCGCAGCCGATACCCATAGGGATGTGTCCACGGTGCAGCGCCTGTGGCGAAGATGGTTGGCGCAGGGACATGTGGCACGTGCGAGGGGTCCAGGCGCAGCCCGAGTGACGTCAGCACGCGAGGATCGGCGCATCCGCCGCCAAGCGGTGGCAGCCCCGCACGCCACGTCAACCACCATTCTTCAGCATGTGCAAGACACCCTGGCTGTTCCAATATCGACCAGAACAATTTCCCGTCGATTGGTTGAAGGAGGCCTGCACTCCCGGCGTCCGCTCAGAAGACTACCATTGACTCCACAGCATAGACGTGCACGCCTGGCATGGTGCCGGGCTAGAGCGACTTGGATGAGGGAATGGCGGAACGTCGTGTTCTCCGATGAGTCACGTTTCTGTTCTGTCAGTGATAGTCACCGCAGACGAGTGTGGCGTCGGCGTGGAGAAAGGTCAAATCTGGCAGTAACTGTGGAGCGCCCTACCGCTAGACAACGCGGCATCATGGTTTGGGGCGCTATTGCGTATGATTCCACGTCACCTCTAGTGCGTATTCAAGGCACGTTAAATGCCCGCCGCTACGTGCAGCATGTGCTGCGGCCGGTGGCACTCCCGTACCTTCAGGGGCTGCCCAATGCTCTGTTTCAGCAGGATAATGCCCGCCCACACACTGCTCGCATCTCCCAACAGGCTCTACGAGGTGTACAGATGCATCCGTGGCCAGCGTACTCTCCGGATCTCTCACCAATCGAACACGTGTGGGATCTCATTGGACGCCGTTTGCAGACTCTGCCCCAGCCTCGTGCGGACGACCAACTGTGGCAAATGGTTGACAGAGAATGGAGAACCATCCCTCAGGACACCATCCGCACTCTTATTGACTCTGCACCTCGACGTGTTTCTGCGTGCATCGCCGCTCGCGGTGGTCCTACATCCTACTGAGTCGATGCCGTGCGCATTGTGTAACCTGCATATCGGTTTGAAATAAACATCAATTATTCTTCCGTGCCGACTCTGTTTTTTCCCCAACTTTCATCCCTTTCGAACCACTCCTCCTTGGTGTTGCATTTGCTCTGTCAGTCAGTGTATTAAACATTCAAGAGCTTGTTACGTCGAAAGTAGATTATTTGAATAAAATGTTTGAAATGTTTAAAATCTCATGATATAGGAAATTAAATATTTTTGATACTGAGAACGATTATTTTGATTTTCTTTTCATATCAGACGAACACAATTAGGCATACACAGAATAAGATCAGTTTCAAATATGTAGCTTCCAATGGCTACAAACCATAATATATTTTTGAATAAAATAACTAATCATAAAAAATTTATACTCGAAATATCTTCTCGGGAAATAAATGAAATTGCCCTAAATAGATTCGATAGTTTCATTGCCAGGTTGCAATTACGTCTCACCACCTCATAAAATTCAATCATTTTTGTTACCGTATTTTTGTAGTAGGTAGAGGTGAAAGAAGGTGCGGGGGTGAACAGGTCTCAGGCTACGAAATTAAAGTTAATTTAAAATTTTACAAGGTTATATTTTCTTTGCAAAATCAAGAAATAACAAGCATGGCAGGTACAGAGTAGCAAAGCCACTATTCGAGAATGTACAATTACAGAGTTACAGGATGGGCTCCGAGAGCCAAACCCACAATACAGGAACAATTAGCCCCATCTTACGATATACAGAAATTCAACAAAGGGGCAGAAGACCCCAATCATGTCCAGGAGCACTTGCTCCCAATTACACAGTAAAGCCTCCTCGAGGCATACAACACTCAATTTTCGAGAAAGAGCCACTCGCTCTCAACTTTAAGCCTGTCAAAGGCCACACCCAACTCCACCTTCGAGTTGTCCTCTAAGGACATAGACACAGGGGTAAAATACCCAACCTACTGAGGCCTATTAAGTGAGAAAAAGGTTAATTACATGACCTCTAAAATAACAATTTGAGAGGAGGCGATCTGCACTCCTAATACATTTTGTTTAAAACCTAATCTGGCTCTAGGCCGCTAATGCAAGGGCTAATCCCATACTACAGAGGTGACTTTAGAAAAGAACAATTTACATTACATTAAGGAAGAATCGGTTGTGAGAAATAAGTTCACCTCAAAACAATATGAGTGGGAGCTCGAGAGGGTTAAGCACTCTCTATCCCAATATGTAGCTTAAAAGATAGAATAAATACAAAGTGTCTTTACATTTTAGGGAAAGTTACATGGTGGAAACGCTTCGGACCCGCCCCGAGAGTTAAACTGCTGAGCTAGCAAGAGAAGAAGTTATTAAACGGCCATTACCTGGTTGTTGAACTGCTGCCCGAAGAAAGAGGCGCTTCCCGCCCCCTGCTATGTACTTTACACACTGAAAGATGGTAGAGAAGTGGCACCGAGACCCGAAAATCAGCAGTTTATATACTCTCGCGGAAAGTTCGAGGCGTTTTTGGAATGAGGACACCCTCCCACAAGGATTTTATTGGTTCACCAAGAAACCCCCTACACAATACGAAGAAGAAACATATTATTGGTGGAAAATTACTTCGAGAAATTCAGGATTGGCTAAATTCAAAACAAGGGGAAAGAAAGGGGTATACAGCCAACTTAAACAATAACAGAAAGAAATTTAACAAGAAACAAACTTTTGAAATAAAAATTTCTCCAAAAAACAGTTCTTTCACTTCGCACTAGGGTGCACCATTGTAGTTTTTCAGTAGTGTCCTCTAGAAGAGAAAGTTCACACTTCTTACTACAGGTAAAACAAAAATACATCAAAAATGACCCAGTTCAAAAACTCCAAAATTTCCAAGTAGTGACATCTTCTGAGAAACTTGAAAATTAATACCGTAGATAAAGTTCAGACTTCCTCCAGCAGAGGAGTTTCAATTGGCGCAAATTTTAAATAAGCGGCGTGGAGGTGTACCGCCCGGTACAATTTTATTACAAGTTAATAAGGAATACCATGGATGAAATTTCTAACTCCAGATTAATGATAGACTCATAAAGAAGACACTAAGATCGTATATCCTGTTAACATCCTGATAATTTAGCTTAAATTAGTTTAAACCATATACATTCTATGTCATACTCTTCGAAATTGCCATATGACTGTTGATTATAGATTATTGGAATTATTTTTGATGACCAATATCTGTTATTAACTCGCAAGTTATATTACCAAGTTGCCATTTACTACGTGATATGGATTATTCATTGTTTAGACATCATTACTACCACTCAATCTAACATTGATCCACATTTACGTTACTTAACTATTCATCATTATTTAAACATATATGAAAACCTTTCCTCATATGTCTTCACATTTATCATAATTCATCAACTACTTTCTTTTATACAACATTATTCCATCATTTCATATTCCTTTCTTATATTTTCTTCATGTATTTATACTGCACCATATGTCAGTATTGCCTATTTGATTCTACGTATCGCAGAAATCAATTCACTTCCCACATAATCAAATTATCACTTCGTGGAACAACAACTAAATCATATGTCTAGCAATATGCATCTTACTTATCCACATATATTCATATTTAACCTGTACTGGCTTATACTTGGCAATAAGTGGTGAATATTTACGAACTTGGTAACCTACGACTTGATATTAAAATGTATCATACTTCATTCTCATCATAACTTCCTGTCTTTGGAATGGCTTATTGAAAATTAACTGAAATTTCGCTAATGTAACACTTCACTGACATGTTCACTTTCCTACCTTAGGATGTACTTAAATCATACTGAATACTATCTATGACCTTCCTTAATGCACCACTATTGAATCACTCGCGTACAAACTACATGTTATTAAATATATCGCGAAGATATAACGACCTATTCCTTCCGAAAATAATCAATCAACAACTACCTTCTACGAAGAGAAACATAAAATGATCTTAAAATAAATTGTGAAACTTATATTATTCTGTGTCTGTCTGCTGCTGGTATTGCTGTTCTTTTTGCTACATCCTCCTCTGTAGAGGTTCTCCCTTGGTTAACGGCTCGGCTCAGTCATCTGGGATTCTCGGGAAGCGAGCTCATATCTGCGAGTGATGTCGGCTGGAGTCCATCAGTCGCCAATCCCATGCTTTATTTAATGAACCATCACGTCGATCTCTTGCGCATGCATGAAGAATACATTCAAAGATAATATTAACATCATCTTCCTGTTAGTTACAAAGCCTTCTTGTACTATTATTTTGTTTTATGCTCTCAAATATAACGTCAATTTGTATGCTATATACAGATTACCAATATATCTGTCGTGGCTTATAATCGTCTAATTCAATGGTAATTTATCTCAAATGCTTGCGTGTTTTTAACTGCATTTAGTAATGAAACCTTTGCATTTCTTCTATGAAATTCCAAGATGAATCCTAACGTATTTTAACTTCTTCTTCGTATTTCGTCTTAAATCTCTTAAATATTACACGCACGGATATATATCCTCGTAATGACTTTGGTTTTTACCGACAAATTTTATATTTGAACTTCAAAATATGTTATTTCCGATGGTACGTTTTATTTCGGTCACGGCCACTATGATTCCAATTGCTTGTATCATTTGACTTGTATTTTTCTGCTGTTTGACATACGAACTTTTTAACGTTAGTCACGGAAAATGATGACTTTTAAATTCCGTATTTTGGTGATCAGGACAATTGGAATGACACATTACTTTAACAGCAGCAAGATTTTGAAGTTCTTGAAAATGTGACCAAAAACTTTTTAAGTCATATTTCTAAAATTTTAGGTCATAAACATCCGGGCCGTACTCATCAGCCATTCTTGAAACATTCACTACTGTTTCTCTCTTTCAAGAGCAGAAAAATGCTAGGATGGTGCTATTCTGAAGACTGAAGAAACATGTCACTGACCTGCCCATGGCTGTAGAGAAGTGCTGGAATGTTGCTCTTGTTCCAGAAGCAGCCTGAGGGACTGTGTGGACAACTCATGACTTAAGGCACAGGCGAAGCAGCCCAAAGTGGTCATGAAGACTATGGCTGCCTAGAAAAGAGAGACACCCTCACACATAAATATTTCAACTCAGTTTGAGGTTTCATCAGAAAAATACCATATATTCATAAATCTAACAGAGGCATACGATAGTGTTCCCAGCGAGAAGGTTTGGGAAACCATCGTCAAAAAGAGACTGGGTACAGACACAGGTTGGAAAGATGGAATGGTTTTGAAATGAAACTGGACTAGGACAGACCACTTTTGTTTCTAATGGTTATGGACAAATTGTAAAAGAGACAAAGGAAGCATGTGGGAATAGGGAGATGAAGTTATTACTATTTGCAGGCAGTATTGTAGTCTGGGTTATGGGCAGCAAAGAAGTTAAGAATAATTTGAAACAATGAATGAGAAAATTGAAAAGTATGGTATGAAAAATATTGCAGAGAAAAATAAAACAATGGTGATATCAAGAGTATATAGACAAGAGAAATACAGTGTGAAACTTTGTATGGGTATTCATCACTCTGCGTTAAATGACATCATTTTTAAATAATAAACATGTATTATTTCTACTACTCAATACACTTTTCATCTGCTGAGATGAATTTTTTATTCTACCCAAACATGTTTTGACTCCCTTTGAGTCATCCTCGGTGGGTTATTTTAGATGAAACGTTATAAAATATTACTATATTTACAGATTACATTGCTAAAAATTCATAGTTCTTAAAATTATGTAAATAATCCCATCTTTGTGTATACTAGTAAATGTATAAGAAGGTGTTCAATACATCTAACAGATCATAATCTCAGCCACAGAAGGAATTGAAGACGGACATTATAACATACATTAAGATGTCATTTTACATATAGACAAGAGGCTATAACTCACAACACATTTACTAGTGATTTTTTTTTTTACTTTACGTCGCACTGACACAGATAGGTCTAATGGCGACGATGGACTAGGAAATTTCTAGGAGTGGAAACGAAGTGGCCGTGGCCTTAATTAAGGAATAGCCCCAGCATTCGCCTGGTGTGAAAATGGGAAACCACGGAAAACCATGTTCAGGGCTGCTGACAGTGGGGTTCGAACCCATTATCTCCCGGATACAAGCTAAGAGCTGTGCGCCCCGAACTGTACGGCCAACTCGCCTGGTAAACATTTACTAAGACGGTAAGTCATATTGCGTTTATCGGGCGAGTTGGCAGTGCGGTTAGGGGTGCGCAGCTGTGAGCTTGCATCCGGTAGATAGTGGATTCGAGCCCCACTGTCGACAGCCCTGAAGATGTTTTTCCCTAGTTTCCCAGTTTCACACCAAGCAAATGCTGGGGCTGTACCTTAATTAAGGCCACAGCCGCTTCCTACCCACTCCTAGGGCTTTCCTATCCCATAATTACCATAATATTTATGTGTGTCAGAGCGACGTCAATTGTAATAATAATAATAATAATAATAATAATAATAATAATAATAATAATAATAATAATAATAATAATAATAATAATAATAATATTTGGATAATTTTAAGAACTATGAATTTTTAGCAATGTGCTATGTAAATATACTGTAGTAATATTTTATAATGTTTAATCTAAAATAACCCACTGAGGATGACTGAAATGGAGTCGAAACCTGTTTGGATAGAATAAAAGTTTATCTCAGCAGATGAAAACTGTATTGAATAGGAGGATATAATGATTGTTTATATTACTGTAAAAGTTAACTGTCAATATGAAATGGAGTTTATAATCTGTTAGAGAACATTGTAGTAAATATCAAAAAAAGACTGAGTTAGCATCTTAAATCACCATCTTCATTACATATACGTGATGGCATTTTACAGATTCTGATTGGTGATATTCACAATATATTTGAGGGTCGTTTTGTTATAATAATTTGCCTTCCATTTAGAATTCAGGATCCTCGTGGTCGCTCACAATTTGCAAAGCGATGTCATCTTGGAAAATATGTACCTATACTGTATGCACAGTTAAACGTTTAAGGTATGCATAATGCATGTTCGATTGGACAACCTCTTTCCCAGTCAAGAACACCTCCAGGATGCAGACCAACTCGACAATATTCACTTCTGTTTGATCTATATTCACTCCTAACACCGAAATACCTGTGAAACAGGGCTGTATTACAATACAATTACATACTACTGTATATACATAAAACTTATTTAATACATATTGGTTTCATACATGTTTCAAGAACAAGGTCTATTTCCTTCCTCAGCTGCCATTAAAGATTTCCAAAATCGTTTAGAAAAGACTTCAATGTACATAAAACTACATTCACAATTAAGAAAGTTTACACTAAAATGCGAACAGTTCAAGTTTGTTACAGTCTAAAACATTTTCTTTATTCTTCTTCTTAAAGGAAAAACTGTTTTTGTATCTCCCATTAAAATCTTGCTTATCATTGCTTTAAAGAATTTACATATCATCCATAGTATTGTAAATTCTTTAAACTATAATAGAGCTGGAACTATGGATGGTATTAAATTGTTTAAAGCATTGATAAACAAGATTTTAATGCAAGATACAAAAACATTTTTTATTTTTAAAAGAAGAATAAGAATAGTGTTTTAGGCTGTAACAAAATTGAACTGTTGCCATTTTAGTGTAAACATTTTTTAATGTGAGCATTGTTTTATATAAATTATGCGTTGTACAATAAAATCTTTCCTTAGAGATTTTGGAAATTTGTAATAATTGCTGAGGAAGAGAACAGACCTTTTACTCGAAACATGTTCAAAACCAATATGTATTAAATAAGATTTGCATATTTATTTCTAGGTCTAATTCTCTGACCCATTCTATTGCTTCAACTGGTGTGTGATGCACGTCCGTTATCGTTCCTCTGAGAGCATGAAGAGGGTAGTCAGCAACAATATTGTGGACAGTCTGCAAAGAGGCACTACAGTCACAATTTGCAGAGGTAGCCCGTCCCCATCTTTGTAGCAGATATCCCCATCTGTCTTGTCCGATTCGAATCTGGTTGATGATCCTTCATTGACATCTGGGAAGGTTGAATCCTTGCATTCTCTTAGGAGGGTCTTCAACTAGATGTATATTCATTACTGAAGACTTCTTCCACTGGATTTTCCATGAACTAGTAACTTTGAAGGAGGATCTTTCAAGGTTAACTGCTGTGCGCCACGCTGGTTTCCTTGATTTCAAGCAGTGATGTTCTGTTCGTGCAATATCTTGGTGAATGAGTAGCTCTGGATTCTGCTGAATGGTTTTCCATACATTTAGAAGTACTTCAGATTTTCTTAGGGATTGAGGTAGAATATTGCTAAGAACAGTTAGCCATAGTGTGTTTACACTCTGAATACCTACGTCCCGTAATTATTTGCATAGCATGGTTGAGTTGAACATCTATTTTCTTAGTGTGAGCATTATTGATCCTGGATGGACAGCAGTATTCAGTAACAGAATATGATAGACTAAGG
This sequence comes from Anabrus simplex, assembly GCF_040414725.1. Classification (NCBI taxonomy): domain Eukaryota; kingdom Metazoa; phylum Arthropoda; class Insecta; order Orthoptera; family Tettigoniidae; genus Anabrus; species Anabrus simplex. The sequence goes on from NC_090265.1 coordinate 23,501,680, forward strand.
CTGTGGATCATAGGATATATTACCTCCCCATGATGTACTAGCAAGTTTTTGTAGAATATTATTTCTAGTTTTAATTTTAACAGCCACATTCGAGAAATGTTGCTTGAAGGTCAGACTTACATCTAGCATTATTCCCAAGCATTTTGGTGTACGGTAATACAACAGGGGAGTGCTTGGTTTCCGAACCTAACTTCTGGTTTGTAAAGATTTGCACATATGATAACCTTGTTGGACAGGTTTTTCAATAAATATATGCGGATAGATTGTTACGTCCCATTGTTGTTCATAAATGAGAGGTTTGACTGTGAAAAGCTGTCAAAATATTTGTTTTTTTTTAAATACATCACGTTATAATCATATGTGCATACTTTTTGACGTCATAAACTCACTCACCAAAAAGTGGGTTGTACCTACCTTCCTCACAGTTCTTGACATCCTTATGGTTTTACATGTTCTGTATAGTGTGAAACTGGTGTTTTCATGGTGAAGTAAACCTTTCTCCAGAAGTTGTCCATTTCCTGCAGATAATAAACAAATTTGCATAAGGAAAAAGAAATGATAATGATGTTACTTAACGTTCCTTGAACTGCTATTGGTTCTACGGGACAGTGGAGGACCTCAGTTTGCTCTACTGATGATCTCTTGAACATGTCACATTCTTGCAAACTGCTGAATTGGATGACATGGTGTTGGGAGGAGTGAAAACGAAAATACACAGCCTGTTTACAGTCCTACCGAGCTCGATAGCTGCGGTCGCTTAAGTGCAGCCAGTATCCATTAATCAGGAGATAGTGGGTTCGAAACCCACTGTCGGCAGCCCTGAAAATGGTTTTCCGTGGTTTCCCATTTTCACACCAGGCAAATGCTGGGGCTGTATCTTAATTAAGGCCACGGCCGCTTCCTTCCCACTCCTAGCCCTTTCCTGTCCCATCGTCGCCACAAGACCTATCTGTGTCGGTGCGACGTAAAGCAACTAGCAAAAAAAAAAATATATTCCACCCACAGGGGAGGTAAAGAGTTCTGATAAGTCGAAAGAAAAATGAGTGTATCTACAAAACAATAGTAAGAGTCATGAATTGTGAGATAATTAAAGACACATTAAACCTGTTTAATACAACATTAATACACTGAAGAAAATGGAAATTGCAACACCCAGAAGGAGTTGTGCTACATTGCTTCAATTGAACATGCAGGACGAGTGTTTGGTTGTGCTTCCATGATTACACTTTCAGGTCCCTCTGAGCGCAAGTTTGGACAACAATCAATACAGGATGTGCCCAACACGAGCTGCAATACATTGATGAATTCGTCGAGGCATGGAGTCAATAAGGCCCTGGATCGCTTCCTGAGAAATTGTGGCCCATGCTTGCTGCACTGCACGGGTCAGTTGTTCCAGAATTGTGGGTGGCTGAGGACGGTTGGCCAGTTGTCGACCCATCATGTCCCACACATGCTCAATAGGACTGAGTTCCGGGGATCTGGCGGGCCATTCTAAGGTTGTGATGTCGTGGAGAGCTTCTCTGGACATGCGTGCAGTGTGAATCCGGGCATTGTCCTGCTGAAACATCCCATTACCAATGTTCGCCATCATAGGGACAACCACTGGATTGAGTACCCTATCAACGTACTGTCGAGCAGTCATAGTGCCCTCAACAAGCACTAATTGTGATTTCACACCAAAGCCAATAGCTCCCCAGACCATAATGCTTGGTGTTGGCCCAGTGTGCCTCTCGACAATAACATCAGGGTTGCCCCTCTCCCCGATACGTCGGCGCACACGATTCCAGCGATCACTGCGGGCAAGACAGAAGCGCAATTCATCACTAAAGACGACCCTATGCCATTCGTCGACCCACGTCGATCTTTCTCGACACTAGACCAGCCTTACACGTCGCTGTTGTGGGGTCAATGGAACACCTTCTGCAGGGACACGAGCTCGTAAGCCAGCTGCACGCAGGCGATTACCAATTGTTTGTTGTGTAACGTGGGGTGCCACAGCTGCTCGAATTTGTGCTGCTGTTGCATGGGGTTCCATCCGGGCCATCCGAATGATGCGGCGATCCTCTCTCACAGTTGTCTGTCGCGCTGGGCCTGTGCCAGGTCTACGAGTGTGGGTACCTTCATTTGACCACTGCTGCCATACACGATGTACCATAGATGCCTGTCGGCCAACACGTGAAGCGACAGTCCTTAGCGATAATCCAGCCTCACACAGCCCAATTATCCGAGCCCTCTCAAACTACGACAGTTGTTGATAGCGTGATCTTCTCTGTCGTCGAGGCATGCTTGACGGGGAACACTTCACTGCACAGACTACAAGTCAACTACGCTACACGAGAGTCCGTATACTGGAGTTGATTCCTCCGCGACCAATCACGTGGGGAGACCTGTAGCAACAATCCAATGGGTGTGAAACTTTAATCGTTTACATACCTACATGGCATCGTTCCATATCTTGAAAATCAACACAAACGACCAATGCCTTCATGGTGTTGCAATTTCCATTTTCTTAAGTGTAGTATTCGTCGTTAGGGCCACTAAGGACCGCGAGATCCCAACTGTTCATCTTCTTGTGGGCCCACCAGGTTTTCATCATTTCAGAGTGTGCTTTCTTCAGAATGGACATGCTTCAGTTGAGTTGGGACTTCTTGATGATCCTGTCTCTGTTTGAGCAGGGCTCAGAGCTGAATGTCTTTTTCTGTGATTCCATACCTTTTTTTTACAATTGGCTTTACGTCACACCGGCACAGATAGGTCTTATAGCGACGATGGGATAGAGAAGGGCTAGGAGTGGGAAGGAAGTGGCCCTGGCCTTAATCAAGGTACAGCCCCAGCATTTGCCTGGTGTGAAAATTGCAAACCACGGAAAACCCTTTTGAGGGCCGCCGACAGTGGGGTTCAAACCCACTATCTCGCGCATGCAAGCTCACAGCTGCGCGCGCCTAACCGCACGGCCAACTCGCCCGGTGATTCTATACTTTAAAACATCCTTATCGATGTCCGCCAACCAAGCAGGAATCGTTTTGAGACTTCTGAAGTAGGACAACAAACGTTTATAGATTCTTCCAGCTGGCAATCTGAAGAAGTGAGCATAAAATGTTACTCTACTTTACGGTCTGGTTGTATATTTTTAAGTTGCTCCAAAATCTGTAAACACCATCTGTGAAATTGGGACCAACAAATTTTCAGATAATCCTCCTCGCCTTATTTGCCAGTTTTTCAAACAGGGCATGTGTTCGAAGTGTTTAACATTCTGCTGCATATAATGCTTCAGGTCTAATTACAGTTTGTTAATGTCTAATTTTTGCATTTCAAGAGATAGATTTTTCTTTGTATGCATTGAGTGACTCAGAAGGCTGTTTAGCCGGGCTGAGTGGCTCAGACGGTTGAGCCGCTGGCCTTCTGACCCCACCTTGGCAAGTTCGATCCTGACTCAGTCCGGTGGTATTTGAAGGTGTTCAAATACGTCAGCCTCGTGTCGGTAGAAGGTATTCCTATCTTTCCATTTTCAAGATTCTACCGTGGGTAGTCAGAAGACGTTGTGGAGTATGTACGATGTTAGAAACGAAGTGCGTTTTGGTGTAGGAGATTTTGAGGCCGATGTTGACTGCGCATTCATGCAGGTAGCTGATTTGTTGAGTAGCTAGTTCAGGAGAGGACGTAAGCAGAACGAGGTCATCTGCAAAAGCAAAACAATCAATATTAATACCTTTACGAATTAGTGCTATTTGAAATCCATATGGAATTCCTTTAGATTGGAGAACATGTCTCCGTTCCCAGATGACCTTTGCTCTAGAGATAGAGTGCCTCTCTCTCTTTCCAAGGCACTGGGTTCGTTTTCAGGTCAGTTCGAGGGCTTTAATTCTGGATTGATTAGTAGAGCGGGGTTCACTTGATACGAGATTTTCTCCAGCTTTTAGTTACAGGAAGGAAGCACTCGGTGAGAAGATGACGCTACTGACCTAGTGTACATAGACGAACACGGGTTGCTATAGTTACAGGAAAAAAGCACGCAGTGAGAAGATGACGCTACTGACCCAGTGTGCATAGACGAACACTGGTTGTTATAGTTACAGGAAGAAAGCGCACACTGAAAAGATGACGCTACTGACCTAGTGCACTTAGACGAACACGGGTTGCTATAGTTACAGGAAGAAAGCGCTCGGTGAGAAGGTGGCGCTACTGACCTAGTGTACATAGACGAACACGGGTTGCTATAGTTACAGGAAAAAAGCACGCAGTGAGAAGATGACGCTACTGACCCAGTGTGCATAGACGAACACTGGTTGTTATAGTTACAGGAAGAAAGCACACAGTGAGAAGATGACGCTACTGACCCAGTGTGCATAGACGAGCACTGGTTGCTATAGTTACAGGAAGAAAGCACACAGTGAGAAGGTGGCGCTACTGACCTAGTGTACATAGACGAACACTGGTTGCTATAGTTACAGGATGAAAGCACACAGTGAGAAGGTGGCGCTACTGACCTAATGTACATAGACGAACACTGGTTGCTATAGTTACAGGAAGAAAGCATACAGTAAGAAGGTGGCGCTACTGACCTAGTGTACATAGACGAACACGGGTTGCTATAGTTATAGGAAAAAAGCACGCAGTGAGAAGATGACGCTACTGACCCAGTGTGCATAGACTAGCACTGGTTGTTATAGTTACAGGAAGAAAGCACACAGTGAGAAGACGCTACTGACCTAGTGTACATAGACGAACACTGGTTGCTATAGTTACAGGAAGAAAGCGCACACTGAGAAGATGACGCTACTGACCTAGTGTACATAGACGAACACTGGTTGCTATAGTTACAGGAAGAAAGCGCACACAGAGAAGATGACGCTACTGATCTAGTGTACATAGACAAACACTGGTTGCTATAGTTACAGGAAGAAAGCGCACACTGAGAAGATGACGCTACTGACCTAGTGTACATAGACGAACACTGGTTGCTATAGTTACAGGAAGAAAGCGCACAGAACGAAGATGACGCTACTGAACTAGTACTGGTTGCTATAGTTACAGGAAGAAAGCGCACAGAAAGACGATAACGCTACTAACCTAGTACTGGTTGCTATAGTTACAGGAAGAATGCGCTGACTGAGAAGATAACGCTACTGACCTAGTGTACATAGACGAACACTGGTTGCTATAGTTACAGGAAGAAAGCGCACAGAAAGAAGATGACGCTACTGAACTAGTACTGGTTGCTATAGTTACAGGAAGAAAGCGCACAGTGAGAACATAACGCTACTGATCTAGTGTACATAGACAAACACTGGTTGCTATAGTTACAGGAAGAAAGCGCACTGAGAAGATGACGCTACTGACCTAGTGTACATAGACAAACACTGGTTGCTATAGTTACAGGAAGAAAGCGCACAGAAAGAAGATGACGCTACTGAACTAGTACTGCTTGCTATAGTTACAGGAAGAAAGCGCACACAAAGAAGACGACGCTACTAAACTAGTACTGGTTGCTATAGTTACAGGAAGAAAGCGCACAGAAAGAAGATGACACTACTGAACTAGTACTGGTTGCTATAGTTACAGGAAGAAAGCGCACAGAAATACGATAACGCTACTAACCTAGTACTGGTTGCTATAGTTACAGGAAGAATGCGCTGACTGAGAAGATAACGCTACTGACCTAGTACTGGTTGCTATATTTACAGGAAGAAAGTGCAACACTGAGAAGATGACGCTACTGACCTAGTGTACATAGACGAACACTGGTTGCTATAGTTACAGGAAGAAAGTGCAACACTGAGAAGATGGCGCTACTGACCTAGTGTACATAGACGAACGCTGGTTGCTATAGTTGCATGAAGAAAGCGCACACTGAGAAGATGACGCTACTGACCTAGTGTACATAGACGAACGCTGGTTGCTATAGTTGCATGAAGAAAGCGCACAGTGAGAACATAACGCTACTGATCTAGTACTGGTTGCTATAGTTACAGGAAGAAAGCGCACAGAAAGATGATGACGCTACTGAACTAGTACTGGTTGCTATAGTTACAGGAAGAAAGCGCACAGAAAGAAGATGACGCTACTGAACTAGTACTGGTTGCTATAGTTACAGGAAGAAAGCGCACAGAAAGACGATAATGCTACTAACCTAGTACTGGTTGCTATAGTTACAGGAAGAATGCGCTGAGTGAAAAGATAACGCTACTGACCTAGTACTGGTTGCTATATTTACAGGAAGAATGCGCTGAGTGAGTAGATGACGCTACTGATCGAGTGTACATAGAAAAACAATAGTAGCTAGTTGCCATGGTTACAGTAGTGTTGGTAAATTGGCGACACTTATTCCAGGTAGACCCCAGCCAAGATCATATGCATCTGAATAAATAAATCCATATTTAACGATGGTAGAGGTGAGTATGGCGTGAAATGAACAAGCAAGGAAGGAGGGCCTTTCAAACATTGATAATCATATTAGAACGACGTCTTTGAAGAATTATGTGTGGAGCATGGCATTGTATGGAAGTGAAACTTGGGAATAACTAGTGCCCAAAGAAATGTTTTAAGAAAATGCTAAAGATGAGATGGGTGGATCAGATCGCACATGGAGGAAGTACTGAACTGAGTTGGTGGGAGGCAAAAGTTGATGAGAAGAAGAGATAGAACACACCTCCTCTAATAACGCTAATCAGAGGGAAGCAGTGGGAGGGGTCCATGAAGGATGTGAAAATGAAAGAGACTCCAAGTTTCGCAAGATAAAAGAGAACAAGTGTTGACCACGGGGGATTGTATAGGATAGATGAAAATAAGGAAACTGGCACGTGTAAGTGGAAGAAATGCCAGGACCCTGATATCGCCAACGCAAGCTCCCGAGTTAAGAGCCCATGTTGCCTCTTTTAATCGTCTCTTATGACTGGCAGGGGATACCATGGATGTTATCTCTACCACCCCTGCACAGGGGGGCGGGGGTACACCTTGTCACACCTGGGACTTGTTCAGTTAGTCTTTTAGGGAAGTGTTGGTGGTAAGAAGAGTAGAGATACACCAAGTGATGAATATGACAAAAATAATGTCTTGGATCGGATGCTCTCGTAGAGAGTGACTCATGCAAGTGCTTAGGAATCCATGATACTCACGTGGGAAGTGTAATTTCTAAAGCATACAAGTCCTTACACTTCGTGATGAGGGTGATGAAGGCGCAGGGTTTTATATCACTCATTAGGCCAGTCCTGGAATATGGTGGAGCCATATGGGATCCATACCAAACAGGACTCATTAACGAACTTGAGATGGAACAGCAAAAAACTGCAAGATTCATGCTGAATGATTTCAATCCTAGAGGTAGTGTGAGAAGTATGATAGAAAAACTTGGGTGGGAGATGCTGGAAACTAGAGGGAAACGAACACGGTTATGTGCCATGTATATTGCCTGTACAAATGAGCCAGATTGGGGGAGATGAACAGTCGTTTAGAAAAGCGCTGTTACATAAGTTGCCTAACAGTGTGCCTTCATCGGTAAGTTTTTAACCATTATAATAGAATCAGATGTTACGAGCTCTCGATGTAAGGTAAAATTATTTATTTTTGCTTGTCAAGATGTTGTCGGCATTTAGAATATAAGCACGCTGGCATCCAACCCGAGTACCCCAAACTCAGTGAAGAAGTCGAGGATGTTGAATTAGACCTAAATAAACCATCAACATCCAGAGAATCTCAGAATACTATTCCGTCAACATCATCTGGAACCTCTCAATTCAGCTTGACACAATTGAAAGAAAGAAAAAAATAAACGCTCCAAGCTTAGCTCATCCGACAAAGAAGAAACATCACACGGAAAGGCTTTCCAGGCAAGTCAATTTAAAATCAACCCCATACAAACATTAAGAAGAAGGCTTTTACCCAGGTGCGTGTAAAGCATGTAGTTCCCTTACAAATCCAAACTGGAACAGCCTTCAGAGGCTAAGGCCTATGCAGTAAACAAACTGCAACCTTAAAACCAGCACGCGGTCGACGTTAGGTTTAAAAGTCTCTCCCAAGGCCTTTATCGAAAAAGGGGGGATTTAAGAAACGCCCAGAGTTCAACAAAAAATGAAAGGAAGAATCCAGATCCATTGAAATCTCGAGCGACTAAACGTCCTCAGGCTCTTCCGCATTGGAAGTTCTACTAGGGGGTATCATCCCTCGCAAGTGAAGAAGATGCAGAGTGCATGTTTTTCTCAGTAAAATGTTCAGAGGGCTCTAAAGCAGTGGCGGCCGGAAGACTCTCAGGTCGGTGGTGGTGGGGGCACAGTACTTTTTCCAACAAATCTTTATTTGCTACTGCCCTTTACCACCGCACTCATGCAAGTCTTCCACACGAAAACAACTAATTCGCTGCTGCCAATCCTCACAAAATGTGTGATGCAAGCCAGTGGCCCAATTCTAATCAAAATTACTGGTGTCAGTTGTTGCATATCAGTATAATTATTTATTATTTTTCTTCTTAAAATGTAAATAATATGGCAAACAAGGTCATAAATTATTATTTAATTTTATTGTATGCAACCATGGAGATTTGGCTGGTGCATGCTCATATAGGGGTTTGTGAGGACGCCTTTATTGCTACCCTGCTACTAACTGCCCAAGTGAAAGCTTCTTCACCCTTCCTCCACCCGAAACCTTCCACTAGCGCGTTTCCCTCTTATATCTCCACCCGCTCACCCACACTATATTCTCGGACGGAAGCTCGAGAGTCCGTGCCTTATTTTCAACAGGAAAACATTTACTAGTGAACTGTGCCTGAAAGTCAGTCACCTATGTTTGATAACTTATTGCTGGACAGTCTTCCTTATCGATGAGAATTTACAGTTTTACAATGACATGTAATTTTCTTAGCATTATTCGAGACTTCAAATGTCGAGAGAAAATAAAAGAACCTTTTCATTATGTAGGGAGGACACCGTCCGGGAGCCCTTTTAAGGGCCGGTTGCTGCTGTTCTAAAGGAGAACTTTGCGTGACTTGATAATGTGTTCACTCTGTTCTCATTTGCATGTTCAGCGGTGGAAGATGACCTGTCACACTTGAATACATGGACTGTGTGCTATTCTCAAGCATGAGCTGTTAAAATTGCTACTATCTTTGTAAAATTACACATAAATTCCACCAACCTGCTATTTGCTTAACTTATTTGGATCTAATTCCAAATAATTTTATGAGGAACCTTTGTTTAAAAATCAACAAAATGCATTGTTTACAAAAAATTAAAAATTCATCAATAATTGTAAATAGGCCAGAACTAAGTAAGGCAGGTATGCCCAACCCATGTCCCTTTCCTCTGCGGGTTTGGATATGAAGTGAGATGAATATCCATAGTGAGTTATGCCCTTCCTGACAGCAACGTCATCAGTGGAGTTAAGGAGATTAAATGAATAACGTGATACAGTATGTGATAGTAGGAAGGGAGAGGATGAAACTCGGCTGGCACATAGCCTACTCCTGACGAATAGCACCAAGAGGTCTGCTCAAGGCTTAACGCCCCCATCCGACGGGCAAGTCGCCATCAACAGCGCCATATAACCTCATTCCATAACACCGCGGCGAAGTTTGGCTTTTGGCACGCAATCTAGTAATTAGAAATTGTATACCACCCCCTCTCCTACCCTGCTGGCAAACAGTGGCCAGTATTGTATTTTTTCTTTCTCGTCAAACTGTTTACAGAATTTAATGAAGAAAACTGGCACTGTACCACGTCTGATTATATGATGATGATGATAACCTGTGCGTCTGGATGTGCGATGATAATGGGGTAGAGGGAGGGTGAAGCTCGGTGTTAGCACACAGCCTACTGATGTCGAGTAACACCAAGGAGTCTGCTCAAAGCTTAATGTGTCCATCTGACGGACGAATCGCCTTCACTCCATATGAACAGTGGAGAGAGGTTTGGAGTTGAATGCAGGCTTTTGTCATACAGTCTAGTGATTAGAAATCGTATATCACCTCCTCTCCTACCCTGCCAGCGAGCATTTTTACCACAAAAAAGACTCGAACAGGCTAACTTGACTTCCTAACAGCAGCGGCGATTGGCAATTAGAAGTGTGGCGGGGGGGGGGGGGGGCGGCGGTGTGCAGAAAGCAAAAACCACCCGGGTTTGTCGGATATAGCAGGCGGGGTTACAATATATCAAAATTTACAAAAATCTACAAAGTGGATAAGTTTTTTATATTCTCCGAGCGAATTTCGACAGAGAGTTAAAGGTTGACAGTTTAGGAACTTATGTGCAGTAACATTTTGAACAGTATCGTTCATGGTAAGTGAAACTGATATTTAACGCAGCAATAATGTAGCGTCAGAGGATTGAAGCAAATGCAGTAGAGACAATATGCGACACTTCCGGATTTAGCCTTGTTAAAATGGGAAACAATTCGCAAGTGGCGCTCCTAGTGGCGTGACCTGAAAATTCGCGCTAAATTCAAATATCAGTGGAAATCTATATACTTCAAATTTGCTAAAGCAATTCTGGATAAATGAATGAAGAATTATTTAACAGGTTGTTATGTAAAGACTAAAATTAGACATATAATCAAAATGTGAAATGGACTGCACTAATATATTTACGCATTACTTCTTTAGTTTTAGCATACCTGCCTGAACTTGCACGGCTAGATTGGTCTTTTTTCTCATTTAAAAGCATTGTATCGTCACATTAGGCCACTTGTCAATAAAAATATCGGCACATTCCTTACACACACGATTCACTGAATTTACATTTAAGAGCTGGACAATTTCCCTTTTAACTTGAAGCCTACTAACAGAAAGAAAATGTATACATTAAGCCTCAAAAAAATTAAAAATTTCCCTATAAGCAATACTTGCCATTATATTAGGGTAAAGCGAATTTGCATCATCATTTTGATTCAACAATATAATTATGTACATTTCTTAAATCACCCATATATTCTTCAGTGCTTGACTTGACAACGCATTACGGCATTCCAAATGGGTAACTTGGAACACAAACAACCCCACATATATGCATATGCATTTTCCTTAATTAAATCATAACCCACAGATCACACCTACAACACATCGGTATACAATAAAATAAGCTTATTTTATTTTAAGCCAGTTAAAATAAGGGTCGCTCAGGTCAGAAATTTAGGAAGTACTATAAAAATATCTTTGTAATGGAATAATATATATATGCAAACACACTATTTACTTACATTTTCTTGTCACGAGGGAAACGGAAAAAAGACCGCGAATCCTTCTGCACTTCATAGTTAACGCAGCACATATCTTTCCACTCATATTGACAGGAGATATAAAGGAATGACACACGCTACTATTTACTTACGTCATCTTAATGCAAACGCATAAATAACGCCAAAAATTTCACAAACAAATACACATGCTCTTATGACAGAATCAGTAACTCCAGGTCACTCCGCTAGACAGAGCTCTAATCGCTGTCCCTCGATATCTCGCAAATTGTCGCGTATTGTCTCTACTGTATTTCATTGAAGTCACAAAAGGCGCGAACTCAAGCTGAGTGCTTTAGGTGGGTGCAGCTCGCAGAGACGGGCGTGACACGGGGAGTGAGCGAGAAAGAATATAGCAGATAAAGCATGGCGATACTCGGATGCTATTCGGGGAACTACATCTACCACCTTGCTAAGAATTAAAGCGGCAAGAATCGGGCTTGACACGTCTGTAAATCAGGCCATATCTACTCTTCTGGATGGTATTAGAGAAATTAAAACTACAGTTATATTCCTCATAATTTACTGAATGACGTGATGTGTCTTGAGACGTTAATAAGCACTGTTTTCCGTGATACAACATTCTCGTGAACACCGTGGGAACTAAATGACTCGCCACATAGCTATCTCAAGTGTGTATTCGGGTAAAGTCCCTGGCGTAGCGTCACATGCTATTCCTTTTAAATAGTGAGAGTTATGTGGGGAGGCACTTCATTCCATTCTAACATTTTCTTCAGTGCGGTCGTGAGTGTGTCAGTCCGGCTGATGACTGCGCCGTGAACTTACCAATGAACAAATAGTTAGTCGTAGATGCTGAATAGGCGAACAGTGTGTGATTCGAGTTAGGAGTGTAGCTAGAGCCTGAACTAGTATGTAAAGGTCCGACTTCTAACAAGAATTCGTGTGCGGTTGAGACCGAGTTTTTAACTATGTACATTTCGGCTAGCTATGCCACAATCTTTGCCTAAACGTAAAGGTCAGACTTCTAACAAGAATTCGTGTGCGGTTGAGAACGAGGCATTAACTATGTGCATTTCGGCTAGCTAGGCCACAATCTTTGCCTAAACGTAAAGGTCAGACTTCTAACCAGAATTCGTATGCGGTTGAGCGCGAGGTATTAACTATGTACACTTCGGCTAGCTAGGCCACAATCTTTGCCTAAACGCAAAAGTCAGATTTATAACATGAGTTCGCGTGTGTTTGAGCATTAGGCATTTGATAAGTACATTTGGCTTGATTCGCGGCAAATTTCTGCCCTAACGTAAATAAGAAGGAGTAGGAGAGTCTGGAGTGCATCGCAGACGATTGACTGGGTGTTTGATTGCAGTTAGCATCGTGGAAACTACGACAAGAGCTGCCTATAGCACGAGACCTTCCAACACTCATTTTCAAGAAGACGGCGTCGCGATGAGGCCATTTCATGAGCTGAGACCTGGACTGTCAACCCAGGATGACGACGGCCTGATGATGGGCTAGATTCAACTACCGAGTCCACCATGGAGGAGCCATGAGGTCTACAGCATTAAGATAATTTGAACAGGTGTTTTGTCATGTGTTAGGGATAGCAATTTTTGCAGATAATTCTTTCAATTGAAGTAAATATTTATTTAAGCCCTTTTGGCAACCAAGTGTTAATATCAGGACGAATGGACGTATAGCCAGTGTTTTAGCTTTGTTTTATTATTGGTAACGAGGAAGATAGGTCCAATCTAGGTTTATTGTCATGTATATATTTTATTTTATTCCTTTGTATTTGATAATGTAGTTAGTTGTAAAATCAGGATCTTTGAAACATAAGGATATGCCACCTTATAGTGTTGAGTGGGAACTCACTATGATGTATTGGGCTACTCAAAGTCAGGATTTGCATGTTTATCTGTGTGCATGAATTTCACAGGAAGGGGCGAAGCAGAGGAGCATGTGTCCGCAACGTCGAGACAGTGAGTGTTATCAAAATTTGCTGGCAGGGTTTTCCCACAACTGTGCACTCGATATGAACCGGCGACTCAGGGACAAAGAGATATAATGTATGGATGATACTACGTGGATTTTGATAGATATATGATATACGGAAGAGTTTCCATTGGATGAAATTGACCTGATATGACATCTGGCACGTATGCCTTGATGTGAAACAGAAGGGAATTATCCCTATGTGTATTATAAATAGACCCAGAGAGCCGATAGAATGCCCGCTTTGAGGAAAATGAAAGGTTTAAAGGTCCCATTATCTCGAGACACTTACCAGCTGTGTGTAAACCCGGCCGAACTAAGAAGGTGTCAGACGGCGTTTTTTAATGGCTGGAAGTGTAGACGATCTTGCCCAACCCCTCGCCACGGTGGTCATTGCCACAGCCTAACACGCAGTGTAGAGGGAAAGATCCTTCCCTTACGAAGACAGCAACACGAGTGAAGTGTTTTGTTTTCTTTGGCTTGTAATTATTTTCAGGTGCTCCAGAGTTTGTTGTTCTATTGTGTGCAATTTTTGTGTTGTTTTTACTTGTTGAATTGTCATGTATTTTTGTTTGAATGTGCAGTAGCACGTACGCTACCTAGGGGTCGTGGGAACAAGAGTCATCCTTGCTAGTGAGATTCGGGCTCACGTTTAACTTCTGTGTTATTTTGGGGGCAACCAATGGTCCTGCATTTATGTTTATGTGTAGTTACATCCCGTATGTTAGGGAATTGATGTTAGGTTTAATTTACTAATCTGTGAAATATTTCTGTTCCTAACATCATAAGTTTCAAACGTTGTGCTAAAGCGTTTCCGCGAAAAACCTGTTCAAACTGATCGCAAATTCAATTGAATACTAAAGCAATTACCACGCGGACTTCGTAAGGTTTAATTTCGTTGGCACTTCATGGCCAACGACTTGTGTTATCGCTGTGTCTTTTCATTTTTCGTTTATGTTTTCTTTCATTAAATCTAGTTATATTTATCTCGTTCCTCATTTACTCACACAACGTTTACTGTCCTATTAGATCTTTTTGAGGTCCTCTTTAGTTATACTTAATCTAGACACCAAACCATACAGGCGCTCACCGATGACCTATCCAGGTTAAGAAAGGACAGGAACGACAGGTAAGTTGCCCTTCTCTGTACCCGCCCAACTTGATTTATTTTCCCACGTGTCTTCAGGGTACAATATTTTATTGTTTTTACGTCCCGCTAACTACTTTTGGCTTTTTTCGGAGAAGCCAAGGTGCTGGAATTTACTCCCATGGGAGTTCTTTAACGTGCCGCTTTTCCAACGCCTGTGTAATCTCTGGTGCAAACTGTGTCACACACACACATATTGTGCCATTTCATTGTTCTGAGAATAAAATAGTATTCAGTGGAGTTAAGATGGTCGCAGTTGCAAATAACGAATTTAAACAGAACGCACAAACTCGATAATATACCAAGGAAATACGGTATAGCACGATGTCGAAATAGTCAAAATCAGCATGGCAGTGGCTAAGACAAAACAAGACTTAGAATTGTTAATGACAGCTCTGTTGTAAATTGATAAATCAACGAATCGTCGTAGAGAGCGAACGCATTACATTCAAGAAGCTAAGGACGCATCTTTAAATTGATAGGATAGAAGAAAATCGTCGGAAAAAGAAAGATTTACAGCGTTAAATTAACAGAATAACGCGTAAATTGAATGGAAATAGTATAATCTACGCGATATAAGGGGAATATTATAAAAATAATCGATATTCAAGGCCTTAATTCTATCAAAAGAGAAAGAATTCCTTGTAACGTAACGATAACATATTGAGTCTTTAAACAATATTATACGATATAAAAAGCTGAAACAACAGCAGACATTTTGGAGATCTGCAAGATTGAAACGATAAGAATTCAATCGAAACGGATTCTCATTGAAATGGTTATGTTAGCAGGCCTTGAACACAGCATAATGTTGCAGCTAACTTCATATATGTATTTGTATCTTTCTATTGTGCAAGACGAGACCGCCATGCATCCTTAAGAAGACTATTGTCTGGATGGGACCAAGCTGAGATGACGGCAAAGAGTGACCACATCTCCGAGGACATCTCGATGGCCAGTGGCGGAGTGTGAACGTCAAACCAGAGCCACAGATGACGATGCAGACATAAACCAATCCCGAAGCGGAAGGAAAATATAAGTTATTCATTAAATTAAGGTACATGATTTTGATATAAATTCAAATGTAGATCTTTTAGTTGTTTATAAGTAGATGTTAGATCGTTAATATCTTCGAAATGATTCAATTATGTTAGATTCTCGCACAATAGTTATACATTTGTGTCGACATACATGGAGATAAACATTCTTCCTAAAAGACAAGACTAATTCTAATTGGGGAGTGTATTATGAATAATATGATAATACCATTGCAATGAAACCATAGAATATTGGCAGGTTATGCCAAATGAAATGTGAATTGCAGAGTGGTAGGACACTTTAAAGTTATATATGAAGATATGATTAATATATTGAAATAAGAAGGTTAGATATGGCCGTAGGAAGAGTACGGTCATGTATATGGATATGAGAATGAACCGAAGACATGTTGAGAATAGATATGAAGATATTGATCCAATGAAGTGAATAATTGGAAGTGAAATGATTTTAAGCGTCAAGATAAGTTATATATGAGGGTTATTGGAAAGAAATGCAAGAGATATGATATGTGAAAATAAGGTAATGTTGTGATGCTACATGAGTATCATGGAGAATTGAGAGTTAGAATATATATTGCTACGACGATAAGAGAAAAAGTGATTATTTTGAAGAGAAAGATGATGTTATTTGACGCAAGCTAGGATCATTTATGTCCGAGATACCATGATTATATTTCATTGGTAGAGAATCCATATACTACGATAGTGACAAGATGTTGTGGTAGTTATAATATGTTATGGCAGGGTTAGATCATAACAATGAATCTTTATAGGAAGTGTCGGTCATTAATTTGATAAATTTTACGTAGTATTTCTACCATAAAGTTATATTTTTCTGAATGATAAGGATGGCATACATTAAATCACAAGGATAGGCAGTATTATTTTCTATAAATAATTTCACAAAGATAGATTATGCCTAGAATCTTCATGAAAGGCATTCCTTGCATATTTAAATAATTCACACAAGCTCATACATTCAAGTTCAGACAGTCATGAGAGAATATGGTTGATTAGTTAAGTTTTATGTTTACTTTGTATCGAAGATTAATTTGATGAATGATACAATGATGAGTAATGTTAGATTTTAAGGTGAATATTAGCATATGTTTTTGCTAGCAAGGAATACTTATCTTTTTCCCGATGCACACAAATGTATTATGATAATCCAAAGACAAGCATGAAATTAAACCCTCATCCTAAGATAACAGAAGAAAGGATATGAAATATGATGCAGGTAAAATGATATATTTTATGTAATTCAAACAACTTAACTTTTGCTTGACATTCCACGTGGATTTCTATTTATTTAAAGAAATTTTAATATATATTTTTTAAATTTAAATGATATGAAAGTGATTTACAAGTTCATTTCATATCTTAATAATTTATACAATATATAACCAACATATCAATGATCAACATTGATAGTTTATGCTATCGAAGGAGATTCAATTAATTCAATTTAAGATGTTAATTTTTCCTTTATTTCATTTTTTGTCTCAACTTTCAAACTTGAATAACTGATTATAGTTAAGGTATACTGGAAGTGCTATTTATCAATTTGGTTAAGGATATTAGATAGATTTAGAATGAAGGCGTCAAATATATCATATTCTCGTTTAGCCAACGATTCATGGGATGGAGACGTCCATCATCATTACTGGCAAATGAGACGTTTATGATGATGCCGTCTTCTTTTCGGAACCCACGTCAAGAAAATAAACATCGAACCCGGGGATTAAGCTAGTCTGGATTTTCTTTACGTTCCCGCCCTGGACGTAGGATGGTCGTAATATATGGGTTTGACCCTGTTTAACGACATAGATAGTACTGATTATATAGCCTACTTGCTGAACGTATTTCTAATTATTATGAAAGGTGTTTTCAATATAATTTGAGATTAGGTGTATACATAATTCCTAATGATGTTGACAGGGAGGAAATATCCATGTACGATCGATCTGCGGTGTTAAAAGAATCTGTTGAAGTACCGGTAAATTAAAAAAGTGTATGCTACATATAGCATACTTGAACAATATTTTATATTGATTTAAAGGTGGCGTCCGCGGCATGTTCGATCTCTAACCTAAATTTTGCCCAGTGGGTACCGAAAGTACATTCACTTTGGAAGCTCTTAATCTGTTCATAGATCTCTAGCGTCATTTGGACATTTCATTAGTCGCAGTTGACGTACAGATAAATTCCTCGAATCTCCCCTTTTGTCATTGACCTTCAGAAATTGCTGCAGGCAAGCTCCCCACTCCATTGGCAATCTCACTGCTCACATATTCTGGCATCGCAGTAAACATTTCAATGTCTTGTTTAAAGGCATAGAATGAAAAAATTCCTCAGCCAGTTTCCAGTCATTCGCCAGGGTCAGGAATGGAATGGATAGATCATAGATCGCCTGGCAGTATGAGTGATGTGTAGATGCCATAACGTTGGCTCAACGACGGGATGCCGCAAGTATTATATAACTTAAGGATGAGTAGACACTGTAACGTTGACCTAACGACAGGATTAGGACACCGTCTATACATAGCCAAATCATAGGCTAGACAATTTTACGAATCGACTTGAACGATGTTAGTGTTTGCAGTAGTGGATATGAGTGGCATGAATGTGAGGGTTGTCCCACGCGGAGACCTGGCTACTGGAGATTGATCCCTATTACTTAGCCGCGAGTGTTCAAGTTCGATGAATGTTCGTTTATATTTGTTTCTTTTCTTTACTTTAAGGCGACACTCCGGAGATAAAAATCAATATTTTGGTCATTTCGATGAACATTTTTTATATTTCGCAACCTATTCAAAGCAACTGATAGCAAATACAGTAGAGACAATACGCTACACTTCCGGATTCAACCTTGTTAAAATGGGAGACAATTCGCAAGTGGCGCTCCTAGTGGCGTGACCTGAAAGTTCGCGCTAAATTCAAATATCAGTGGAAATGTATATACGTAAATGGATAAATAAATTACGTCTAGAAGTGTTACTAAAATATTAACTTCAAAGTTGCTAAAGCAATTCTGGATACATGAATGAAGAATTATTTAACAGGTTATTATTTAAAGACTGAAATTAGACATATAATTAAGATGTGAAGTGGACTGCTGTGAAAGGGCTTGATCTTTCATTTATGCATTACTTTTTTAGCTTTAGCATACCTGTCTGAACTTTCACGGCTAGATTTGTCTTTTTTCTCAGTTAAAAACATTGTACGCCACATTAAGACACTTGTCAATAAAAATATCGGCACATTCCTTACATACACGATTCAATGAATTTACATTTAAGAGCTGGACAAAATTCCTTTTAACTTGAAGCCTACTAACAGAAAGAAAATCTGTAAATTTAGCCGCAAAAACATTCAAAATTTCCCTATAACCAGTACTTGCCATTACATTAGGGTAAAGCAAATTTGCATCATCATCATCATCACATTTCTTAAATCACTCATATCTTCTTCAGTGCTTGACAACGCATTACGGACTTCCAAATGTGGTCACTTGGAACACAACCAGCCACACACATATGCATTTTCCTTAATTAAATCAAAACCCACAGATCACACCTACAACAACCCATCGGTATTGAAGGTTAACTGCTGCACTAATACAATAAAATAAGCTTATTATATATTAAGCCAGTTAAAATATGGGTCGCGCAGGTCAGAATTTTAGGAAGTAGGCCTTCTATAAGAATATCTTTGCAACTAGAAGAATATATATGCAAACACAGTATTTACTTACATTTTCTTGTCACTAGGGAAACGGAAGAAAGACCGCGAATCCTTCTCCACTTCATAGGTATTGCAGCCAAACACAGCACATATCTTTCCACTCATACTGAGAGGAGATGTAAAGGAATGACACACGCTACTATTTACTTATGTCAACTTAATGCAAACACATAAATAACCCAAAAACTTCACAAACAAATACACGTGCTCTTATGACAGGATCAATAACTCTCAGGTCACTCCGCTAGATAGAGCTCTAATCGCTGACGCTCGATATCTCGCAGAGTGTCGCGTATTGTCTCTACTGTATTTGCTGATAGTCTATTTGGTTCGATTAAGGTTCCATTCGGGGGATGTTCCAATATCCAATAGGATAGTCGACTGGCGGATAACCTTAGTTAAATGTAAATCTGGAATTCTACTTGTTGAAGGTCATTATTTCAACGGATCGTGTGGGTTAACTCTCAGTTATCGTTTGGATCAATGATGCCCGATTTTCAGGTTTTTCTATTATTGTTTCTGTTTTTTCTGCCCACCAATATTACATTGCGTTTTCATTCTTTGGAGGACAATAAACAATTTCAATACAACTTTACCACTCACGTTGTGCATTGTGACTGCGTTATAACATGTTGTGAAAAATGTAACTGGCTTTTCCATGCCAACTGTATTTAATAAACAAATTATCGTGATTTACGTTATAAATACTTCAGTAAGCACATTTTTGCTCCTCATTTGAAGTAGTTATGCTCTTCTCTGAACCCTATTGTTTGGTCGATGAAGTGACGGAAAAGGACTCGGAACGACCCCAAGATCCGAGAGTACGACATTGCTCTACCGAAGCAGCCGAGGCAGACGACCAACAACGGAACGGTAAGTTCAAGGGTTCAATAGTATGTTGTATTATCATGGTTGTGAAAGAAATTCTCCTTTTGTATTTAGTCGAAATGTTAAGTAACCGCTTAATGGTGGTAAATTTGTGACATCTGCCCCAAACGTGGAAAAGCAATGGTAAAAATACGGTGTTACTAAACGGGGTGACATTGTGACAAGTTCTTCTTGAAATATTGTGTAATTAATTACAAACACACGTCTAAAAATTCTTGCAAAACATGAATATAAGATGGAGGCATGCGATAATATAGAAAAACCTTAACACATAATGATGTTATTCGATTATATTGAAGAAATCACCAAAACTGTCACAAAGTAACCCCAGTTTACGGAATTCTTTCTTCCGAAACCGTTTTAGGTACGAAATTAACATTTTACATGAAGGTTCGTCTTCTATGTCCTAGATGTTAAATAAGAGATATTTTTAAAAATTCTACCCCTTAAACAAATCATTCTGCATCCGGGAGATAGTGGGTTCGAATCCCACTGTCGGCAGCCCTGAAGATGGTTTTCCGTGGTTTCCCATTTTCACACCAGGCAAATGTTGGGGCTGTAATTTAATTAAGGCTACGGCTGCTTCCTTCCAACTCCTAGACATTTCCCATCGTCGCCATAAGGCCTGTCTGTGTCGATGCGACGTAAAGCCACTAGCAAAAAAAGTTCACTTCACCATTACTGTTTGACGTATGTTCGCTTCTACGACCTACAGTAGATGTTTTAAAACATTCCAGTTCAAATGCGTGTTAGATACGAAAATAAATAATAATAATTCCTTCAAAACCGCTTGACGTACGTACTGAGGGTGTATTTACAGGCTCAACCGACAGCATACCAGTACTCCCCAAAATGTTA
Organism: Anabrus simplex; assembly: GCF_040414725.1. Taxonomy (NCBI): domain Eukaryota; kingdom Metazoa; phylum Arthropoda; class Insecta; order Orthoptera; family Tettigoniidae; genus Anabrus; species Anabrus simplex. Next base: position 23,522,545 of record NC_090265.1, read on the forward strand.
AACTTTCAGTTTAAATCCGTAGCAAAGCACGGTAATGCTGCTATTTTAGGATTGCCAGGTTGTAGGTTTTTCCCTTAATCTTACGTTTTTACTGTTAATTTAGCCTTACATTTTTATTTCCTCGTATAGCACTTTCATTCTTTCATTAAATACCAGATGATGTGCCCGTGCTTCGCCACGGGATTCTCAGAAATACTGACCTTCTGGTTTTCCTAACTGAAGTAAACAAAGGCCATTACAAAAACATCAATAGGTACTGTAAGTAGCGATTAAAAGCAATGTTATCTTATAAAATACTCGATCAAATGAAAACCCGCACATTTTCTCACTTTTAGCGAACAGTACTACCGTTAAAAGGCGAACAATAAAACTTTGATTTCCACCTATTCAATATGGAAAAAACTGAGGATAGTCTCTTGCAGTACTATGGTGCCGATCTAACAGTCCAAAGTTCCAGAGCTGGAATGACCAGACCGCAGACAGCTGTGATCACTCCTCTGCCATAATTCACTTAAATATGCACACTGCTCATTCCAATCAGTGCCTCAGAGTAGGGATTGAATAGCTCGAATACTATGATGAACCAGTTTGTTACGTACCAGTAGTATCAGAAATTTACGAACCAGAGGAATGGCATGCTAAAGAAGAAAATTATCTAACTCCCGAGTGACTTCCCGCCAATATTCAAGCAGGCTGTTACACTCGGCACAACCGGATGATTTGGTCGTGTGGTTAGGGGCGCGCAGCTGTGAGCTTGCATCCGGTGGATTCGAACCCCACTGTCGGCAGACCCGAGAGCGATATTCCGTGGTTTCCCATTTTCACATAAGGCAAATTCTGGGACTGCAATTAAGGCCAAGCCCTTTCCTATCCCATCGTCGCCATAAGACATATCTGTGTCGGTGCGACGTAAGGTAAATTTAAAAAATATTCGGTATACAGCAGTAATCCTATATATCGTAGATGAGTGGCGACAGAAGACACAAAGTCCACCACAACAAACAATGGCCAATGTAATGTTATTGTTGATCAGTTTTATGAGCTGTATTGTAGGGATTAACCTTTAGTTTTGTTTCAACTCTGTGATATTAGGGCGTCTTATAAAAGTATTCATAGCGTAGACTGTAGTTCCTTATTCTCCGACTTCACATACTGATTTTCATTAAATTATGTTTACCCAAGTTCGTTGACTCGGCGCTGATATGGACTTAGTAACAAAACTCCAAATTCATGAATATCTCTATGATCATAGCCGGTACGCTAACAATGCATAAGATATAAATGATCGATATTTAAAACTGTATAACTTTAGTTATGTAGGCCTAGTATTTATCGATACGGCCACTAATAACATAAATATTTGAGAATTACATTTTAGGCCTTCCCTTAAACTACCATTTCACTCAGTATGAATAAAATTAATTATGGCCTAGATTATAGCGACTTATTTCCCGACTTTCCATACCGATTTTCATTAAGATAGGACCACTAATAACAAATGGTTGAGAATTTAATTTGAGGCTTTCCACTAAACTACCATTTTTCTCAGTGTGAATACAGTTATTTATGGCCTAGATTGTAGTGACTTATTCCTCGACTTCCCGTATCGACTTTTGTTAAGATATGGCTATTAATAACAAATATTTGGGGATTAAATTTTAGGCCTTCCCCTAAACTACCATTTCACTCAGCGTAAGTATAATTATTTATGGCCTAGGTTATAGCGACTTATTCTCCAACTTTGTATACCGATTTTCATTAAGGCATGGCCACTAATAACTTAAATATTTGAGAATTAAATTTTAGGCCTTCCCCTAAGCTACCATTTCAGTCAGTGTGAATAAAATTATTTATGGCCTAGATTGTAGCGACTTATTACCTGACTTTGTATACAGATTTTCATTAAATTCTCTTCGGCCGTTTTCTCGTGATGCGTGTACATACAGACAGACAGACAGACAGACAGACAGACAGACAGACAGACAGACAGACAGACAGACAGACAGACAGACAGACAGACAGACAGACAGACAGACAGACAGACAGACAGACAGGCAGGCAGGCAGACAGACAGACAGAAATTACGGAAAAGTAAAAAGTGCATTTCCTTGTTACTGTGGGCACGACTGATACAGAAATACCATCCTTTTTAAATTCTGAGCAATGTACAGACAAAACTCTTATTTTATATATATATAGATAGATAGATTTGGCGCTGACTTATAGTAGGACGCAAGACAATTCTTCTATTTAATCAACGAGGTCGTTGCCATTAATATACATGTAACAAAAATACACATTGTTTTGATTTTCTTTGTTATTGCCGTTCGGATATGGATTTTTGGAATATTTTTGGTTGGTACGATATCGTACTTCTGAAGATCGGTATAGTTAATTTCCACTTCTGGTGTTATACTCACGTTCGTAAACTTCATTGCAGTGATAATTCCTCGAATCCTTATTACATTCCTGTGTTTTCTTCATTTAGGTACCGGTAGTCAACTTTTGTTCGAGAATCATAGACCTAATGAGTTCATCGGCGAAGAAACGCAACAAGCAATAGCAGTAGGCCTACAGTCAAGCGTAAGAATTGGGGAGATACTTCCACGTGGGTTAGACTTGGTTCAACTGATAAACATGCCTGTTGTACATTGTGCAGGAAGGAATTCAGCATTTCGCATGATGGATAGTTTGATCTCAAGCAACATGCCCAGTTCAAAGGACATTAAATGAGAAAGCAAGTAGGCCTACTCAGACCACGAAAGTGTCTAATTATTTTGAGAATAATAAATCTGAAGCCGATTCTGTTACAGCTTGTGAGACAGGACTTGTGTATCACACAGTCAAATATAACCTCAGTTATGCAAGTTTGGATTGCGGCAATAAATTGATGTCATGTACATTCACAGATTCAGAAACAGCTGTAAAACTTCCCTGTGACAAGAATAAGGCATAAATGTTAGTGAAAAACTCATTAGCACCTAAAAGTGTCAATGATTTTGTTAATATCCTGAAATTCCCAGAAGATAGTAAATTATTTTCAGTAGCAACGTATGTTTCCATCAGAGGCAAGGAGAAGATGTTCCCAGTTTGTATAAGAGACTCTGAACCGTTAGTAGGCGAATAGAACAAACTGTTGACATTATTGAACAGTCTGATGAATTGTCCACATGCAGTGGCAAAGTTAATTGTTGATAAACTGGACAGCCATGCACTAAACATTAATAATGTAACAGCATGTATTGCTGACCATGATAATGTGGATTTTGGCAGGGAACAATCAGTTTATCAATGTTATTGTTTCTTTCCAAGAATCCAAACCTTCAGAACAGGGTTGCCAATCTGGTGATTTTGTCACCAGATCTGGTGTTTTCAGGAAGGCGTATGGTGACAAAATTTGAATTTTGTGACAAGTCGAAAATATGGTGTTTTTCTTTAAAATTTGGTGACATATTTGGTGATTTTATAATAAAATGTCAATTTAAAAAAGAACTACGGTCATGAGACGTATAACTTAGTAAAATATTATGACCTATCATATAAAATATGATCTTAACATGTTTACGTAAGCGACTCGCTTGACATTGTCAAGTTGACAATAAAACCAGCGCAATTGTCGCGTGTGAGCAAGAGCGCTGGATTTTTAACAGCATCAATGTTGTATTTCCGTGCATTATTGATCTTATTATTAAGGTGAATAATAGCGCGGTCGACATCATTCTTACTTGTAACAGTTGTAACTGGAAAAGTTAGAATGAATCATGCGGAGCCCAGCTCCAGTGCCAATGTCGCTGTGTGATTAAAGATAGTGCGCTGGACTTTTGAGTTGTGATTGTGTGGTAGTGTTTACTTATTAATTTATGTTAAATGTGTTAATTACAGAGTTAGTGTAGTTGGGAACCATGGGGAAACCTCAGTATAAACAGCGATTTAGAGACGAATGGCTTAAGGATGATAGGTATAATAAGTGGTTACTAAAAGTAGAAGGAAATGCCACAAAAGGCTTTTGCAAATACTGTAAAACTCAACTAGCTGCTAAATTAGGAGATATTGAAAAACATAGGAACACTGCTAAACACCTCAAGGCAGCCGAACCCTTTAGTTCTAATAGGCAGAAAACTTTAAATTTTAAACCAGTTAATATTGAGACAAATTTAGTGGAAGGAAGAACGGCACTTTTCATAGCAGAACATTGCTCGGTTCAAGTGGTTGACCATCTTAGCGAGTTGTGTAAAGTGAATTTTCCCGATACCAAAGGGATTAATAATTTGAAGTTGCATCGTGCAAAATGCACTGCTATAATACAAAACGTGTTAGCTCCTCATTTTGAAAAAGACTTGATAGATGATTTACGTGAAAGTGAAATCGGTTATAGTTTGTTGTTGGATTAAACGAATGATATTTCAGTTATCAAGTTACTAGGCATTGTTATAAGATACTATTCAAAAAGAAAAAGAGAGATTGTCGTGACATATCTACAGTTAGTAGAGTTGTCCGAATGTACAGCTTATTAATTTATGTTAAATGTGTTAATAGTTGAGGCTTTGGAGAAATGTCTGTGTAATAAAGGTTTGGATTTGACTAAATTAAAAGCAATAGGAACAGACATGCGTCTGTTATGGTAGGCATAAATCATGGCGTGTATGTAAAGTTAAAGGCTAAAGTGCCAAATCTACAATTAATCAGATGCGTTTGTCACTCTCTACAATTGGCAGTTTCACATGCATCAGGGTGTTTACCGAGGAACTTAGATTTCCTCATAAGGGAAAGTTCCAATTGGTTTTCACAATCATCTCTACGGCAGGTTGTATACAAAGAACTATACGAGGCAATAAATGAAGGCGACTCTCCCCTGAAATTAGTACAGTTAAGCCAAACTCGGTGGCTGTCCATCAAAAGTGCAGTGACAAGAATAATGCAACAGTGGACCGAGTTAAAAACACACTTTGAAATCGCTCGTCTTAAATATCGCTGTTATACAGCCGATATTTTATATTCAATGTACAGCGACCCTCAGAATTACTTACACTTGTCTTTTCTGAAGCCAATTTTGGTTGAAGTGCAGACCGTAAATAAGAAGTTCGAAAGTCGAAACCAAGATCCTACAAAATTATTAGGTGACCTAATCCTTCTCATTAAGTCATTATGCACCAAGGTTCTACTGCCCACTGTCAAAGTAGATGTCCTGAAAACAGAAATTAATAATCATCTGGACCCAAAGCCCTATCTAGGTTATGATTTCGAAACTAAAGTATCATCGTCCTCGTTTTCTGAAGACCAACAGAAACAACTACGCGATAGATGCGTGCAATTCATTGTTGAACTTACCCAACAATTGAGGCAAAGATTACCTGAAAATATAGGGATCCTTGAAAAAATGTCTCTCTTTTCACCCGAAAATTGTTTAAGGCCTTTTAAGTTGCAAATTATTGATATAGCACAACTCTTTTATGCTGACAATAATGTTATTGCGAAAGTAGAAAACCATTGGAGAAATTTGCATCATATCCAGTGGACTGAAGTTAAGGACACTGTGAAATTTTGGGCAGAAGTTGATATGTATAGGGATTCAACTGGTGAAAACCCTTTCAGCGAACTTGCAAATTTAGCTATATCGACTCTCGTACTTCCTCATTCTAATGCGGATGTAGAACGAGTGTTCAGCCAAGTCAATATAACTAAAAATAAACAGAGAAATAGAATGTCAATACAAACTCTCCATTCGGTCTTGTGTGTAAAATTTGGATTGAATAGGACAGGGAAATGCTGTTATACATACGATCTACCGAAAGGAGTACTGCAGAAAATAAGCACATTAGAGTCATACAACTATCCGGGTCAAGTACCCTCAACTTATACAGATCAGCCATAAATAAACAAATATAGTACAGTTTTTAATTTGTGTATATAGTTTGTAATTTAATACACTTATGTTAGGATTACGACAATTGATAACACGCAGTGAACATTTTATTATTATAATAGTGCTAGTGTTTGAGTGTGACTTGTATTCAGTTGATCATATGGCTATAATATAGGCTAGACCTATCTTTACAAGAGGACACCATTAGACTTACTAAACTTTAGAGGCAGAACAGCACAACTGAAAGGAGCTAAGTGTAAATTTAATGCATTATCTTACTACATCTGGAGAATTTATAGAGTTTTCAAATCCAGATCTGGAGATTTCTGGTGTTTTTCACATCCATATCTGGTGATAATGAGTATCTAGGAGTTGGCAACCCTGCTTCAGAATGCCAGTTTTGCAAACCACATGGTACATAATGCGAAGAAGCATGCCATGGAAGAGTTCAATCAATCAATCAATCAATCAATCAATCAATCAATCAATCAATACTGATCTGCATTTAGGGCAGTCGCCCAGGTGGCAGATTCCCTATCTGTTGCTTTCCTACCCTTTTCCGAAATGATTTCAAAGAAATTGGAAATTTATTGAACATCTCCCTTGGTAAGTTATTCCAATCCCTAACTCCCCTTCCTATAAATGAATATTTGCCCCAGTTTGTCCTCTTGAATTCCAACTTTATCTTCATATTATGATCTTTCCTACTTTTATAAACGCCATTCAAACATATTCGCCTACTAAAGTCATTCCACGCCATCTCTCCGCTGACAGCTCGGAACATACCACTTAGTCGAGCAGCTCTTCTTCTTTCTCTCAATTCTTCCCAACCCAAACATTGCAACATTTTTGTAACGCTACTCTTTTGTCGGAAATCACCCAGAACAAATCGAGCTGCATTTCTTTGGATTTTTTCCAGTTCTTGAATCAGGTAATCCTGGTGAGGGTCCCATACACTGGAACCATACTCTACTTGGGGTCTTACCAGAGACTTATATGCCCTCTCCTTTACGTCCTTACTACAACCCCTAAACACTCTCATAACCACCTGCAGAGATCTGTACCCTTTATTTACAATCCCATTTATGTGATTACCCCAATGAAGATCTTTCCTTATATTAACACCTAGATACTTACAATGATCCCCAAAAGGAACTTTCACCCCATCATCGCAGTAATTAAAACTGAGAGGACTTTTCCTATTTGTGAAACTCACAACCTGACTTTTAACCCCGTGTTTCAACATACCATTGCCTGCTGTCCATCTCACAATATTTTCGATGTCACGTTGCAGTTGCTCATAATCTTGTAACTTATTTATCACTCTATAGAGAATAACATCATCCGCAAAAAGCCTTACCTCCGATTCCACTCATTTACTCATATCATTTATATATATAAGAAAACATAAAGGTCCGATAATACTGCCTTGAGGAATTCCCCTCTTAATTATTACAGGGTCAGATAAAGCTTCACCTACTCTAATTCTCTGAGATCTATTTTCTAGAAATATAGCAACCCATTCAGTCACTCTTTTGTCTAGTCCAATTGCACTCATTTTTGCCAGTAGTCTCCCATGATCCACCCTATCAAATGCTTTAGACAGGTCAATTGCGATACAGTCCATTTGACCTCCAGAATCCATGATATCTGCTATATCTTGCTGGAATCCTACAAGTTGAGCTTCAGTGGAATAACCTTTCTTAAAACCGAACTGCCGTCTATCGAACCAGTTATTAATTTCACAAACATGTCTAATATAATCAGAAAGAATGCCTTCCCAAAGCTTACATACAATGCATGTTAAACTTACTGGCCTGTAATTTTCAGCTTTATGTCTATCACCCTTTCCTTTATACACTGGGGCTACTATAGCAACTCTCCATTCATCTAGTATAACTCCTCCGACCAAAATAGATGGAAATAGATGTAGAGAATCTTGTTTTGAAGATCTATATTAATTTATTTGTGTTAGGTAACAGGCGTGAGGAAAAGAAATGGTATTTTGAATGATGAATTTTGAGTGATCTGAAATCTTAAGGCATGTACCGGTACCCGCCAGGTGGCTCTACTTAACTCCTGCCATTAACAGATATTGAGTATTGGCCAACAATAAAGAGCTATTTCAAGAGCATTGGGGTCTGTCCAAAACAACGCCTAAGTTTTTAGCTGAAGATCCAGAGAAAGAAATTATCCCTGAAATCTATTTGCATTTTGAGTCAAATATAGGAGGTACCTGAAAAAAAAGGAAGCTAAGCATTATTGAATCTGTAAGAAGATCACACAAAGAAAGGATGACAAATTCTATCGGAGTGAAACCAAAGTTTCATCAACAACCCTTAAGAACATTTTATGTGAATTTTATCGTTTCTATAACACTTTGTTGAAATATTTCGAAACCCATTATGACTTCTCAGCTTGTAATACGTATGGAATGTTGGACATTCTCTTTAGAATGCGGAAATATGTTACCGCTATTGTGGCTTTGAACTTGCTATTGAAGTACTCAGTCTGCATAATTAATCAATCTAGACCAGGTATATGAAGAATTTTGTGAGGTTAAAGATGAATTCACTGACTGTATCACTAAGGATGACAATGTGGTGTCTGAGTGGGTGGAATTCTACACACTACCTGAAGAGAAAGTAACAAATATCTCCCGGTTCATTTCTTTTATGTTAAGTATACCTACCAGATTCAAACGCTTTTGTGGAATGCGTGTTTTCGATGATGAAGAACAAGTGGACTGATGGTAGGAGCAGGAGCAGATGTTCACCCGAAATCATAAAATCAGAGCTTCAAATTGTAATAAATTTTAACATACCCTGTAAAGAGTTCTTTTAAACCTGTTAAAGAATGACGGTAGATTGCTACAAAATCTAAATCAGTTTCCAAATACCGAAGTGTTACGAAGCAATAGCGCTTAAGACAAAAATGCGTGTCAGTTTTTATCGAAAATGCCATTTAATAAAATTATGAAGGCATGAGTTATTCAAAAATATGTCAATTAAATTTTTTTCCTTTTGTATTTAAAAAATGGCAACCCAATGCTAGTTATCCATATAACATATTCCAGCTAGTCGTCGGCAAATAATCTCAATAGTCACATACGAGTACTTAACATTTTAGATGAACATGCTACACTTCAAACGCTCAAGTAATAGTACTTACACGGCATGACACCACTGTCTCGCACAACACGGTCACTCACTCCTGCTGAGGCAACACATCTTCTCTCAGTGGGAGAACAGACACACTGAAAGCCATTGGGCAATACAAAGAATTGTCACTGGATCAAAGTACGTGTCACAAGCTGCTAATTCAGTGTGCTCCACACTCAGGTACCAGCCCATATTTTGTACTCGTCCCCATAATCCAGACGATTTTAGTGATTTTTCAAAAACTTGCTGCTTTTTACCTACTTAGTGGATTTTACTGTAACTTGTGACACATTATCTGAAAAGTGCAGTCTTTTAATTGATATCCACTAACAGCATTCAAATATTCTGAATAGTACACAAGTATTGCTGTGTCATCACTATGTAAACCGTCCGGCTCCATGGCTAAACCTTTGGTCCAGAGAGTCCGGGATTTGATTCCGATAACTCGGGGGCAGTGTGTGTGTGTGTGTGTGTGTGTGCTGTATTCATATTTAGAATTCATCACAGGTAGGGCCTCATCCTCACAGACGTACAGGTCGCCCATATGGCGTCAACCAGGCCTCTTCGGAGGCCGCACGCCATTATTACTATGTAAACCGAAAAAACTTATTAAATACAGATCATGAAAGTGATAGGGTCCGACTCATTGGCTGAATTGTCAGCGTTGAGGCCTTCGGTTCAGAGGGTCCCGGGTTCGATTCCCGGCTGAGTCGGGGATTTTAATCGCCTCTGATTAATTCTTCTGGCTCGGGGACTGGGTATTTGTGTTTGTCTCAACACTTTCCTCTTCATATTCACACAACACACTATGTCACCAACCAAGACAGAAACACGGAATAGTGTATACATTCCACCATACAGGGTTGGCGTCAGAAAGGGCATTCGGCCGTAAAACAGGGCCAAATACACATTTCAACATACGTTCAGTGGTTTAGATGTACCAGCAATTCTTAACTGGGGCTAATAGCTTAACACTCGTATGTGATGTGGATTGCCATATTGGAATATATATACGATTTTTCACGATTTTACGCGAAGGTTTTAACATTCAAAAACCGAACATTACTACCTGCTGGCCATGGGTACGTAGTGCAAGGCGCAAGTACAGCTTGCACGACCGTAGGTCGGTAATGTCTTTGAGGTTGAGCCAGAGGTACTCCTGAAGCCTGTGGTAATGTGGTGGGGAGGGCCCACGTAAAATAAACGGTGGTTGGTTCGCGTGGATGTTGATGGGGTGGAAGGAGTACCTTTGGTTGTAGGTCTGTTTTGTATTATGTTATGTAAAAGAAAACCCAAGGCATCACTGGGATATGTGTTTAATTGACTGTACAGTTGAATGTGTGCCGTAAAAATACCTCTGTCTATAATATTTATCCATTTACACAGGTGAAAAGTTATGTGTTGCCTAATGGCAACAGTATGCAGCAGAGGGTTAAGAAGAATACACATGCCAAGCTCCCGAACCAGATAAAATTAACCATTCGCAGTCAAAATCCTCGGCCGGGCATGAATCGAACCCGATGCCTTCCAACATGACACTGACGATTCAGCTACGGCGGTAGACCAAACTGTCTCTTCCTCTCGTTTAAAAAGTATGATCATGATTTGTTTCTTTTAACTCCTTGTCCCATTCTGTTGTTGTTTGAGTCATCATTCCTATCCTGTGCTAACATTTTCATTTCTACGTAACTCTTGCATTCTACATCTGTTCTAATTTGCTTGTCATATTCATACCTTGGTCTACCCCTACCACTCTTACCCCCTACACTTCCCTCAAAAGACAACTGAACAAGTCCTGGGTGTCTTAAGATGTGTCCTATCATTCTATCTCTTCTCGTCAAATTTAGCCAAATCGATCTCCTCTCACCAGTTCGATTCAGTATCTCTTCATTCGTGATTCGATCTACCCCTACCGGGCGAGTTGGCCGTGCGCGTAGAGGCGCGCGGCTGTGAGCTTGCATCCGGGAGATAGTAGGTTCGAATCCCACTATCGGCAGCCCTGAAGATGGTTTTCCGTGGTTTCCCATTTTCATACCAGGAAAATGCTGGGGCTGTACCTTAATTAAGGCCACGGCCGCTTCCTTCCAACTCCTAGGCCTTTCCTATCCCATCGTCGCCATAAGACCTATCTGTGTCGATGCGACGTAAAGCCTCTAGCAAAAAAAAAAAAGCAGCGATCTACCCCTCTCGCCTTCAGCATTCGTCTGTAACACCACATTTCAAAAGCTTCTATTCTCTTCTTTCTGAGCTTATTATCGTCCACGTTTCATTTCCATACAATGCCACGCTCAAAGCGAAAGTCTATAAAAACATCTTTCTAATTCCTATATCAGTGTCCGAAGGGAGCAAATTTCTTTTCTTAAGAAAAGCCTCCCACTCTTGTGCTAGTCTGGCCCATTCTATCATATTTTTGGGAGAATTTTATACAACTGAAGGTTGGCAACATTGCTCTGATAGTAGAAGGGAGGAGGTTGAAGGAATGCCGGGGAGCTCTCGGCCTCGTGTAACATGGACGGGGGCTTCTTAAATGAGCTCAACAAAGAGTAATTGCCATAATACACACGGGGTTGGGTGAAAGGGCAGACCCAATTGACTGGCTCTTTGTATGACTGCGTTCAAAAGAATGCTTCGGCGAGCCGTCAATGTCTTGTCGAAGGTCGGAATTTAGCTCGTTTAGCTCAAGAATAGAAATGTTGAAATACCGTGTGAATCAAGCGTCCTTAAAATGTTCAATGGGACACTCAATTACAGTCACTTCCATCCATGCACCAGATACGCCACACTACCAACCACCGAGACGCAGACTAGGCAGATGCTTAGGGCGGCGGAATTTTAGCTGTTACTGTTTATTTTAATTTGTCCGACTCGTTGGCCGAATGGTCAGCGTACTGACCTTCGGTTCAGAGGGTCCTAGGTTTGATTCCCGGCCGGATCGGGAATTTTAATAGCTAATTATTTCTACGGGCTCGGGAACTGAGTGCTTGTGTCCATCCCAAACACTCTGCTCCTCATATTCAGACAACATAAAGGAAAGGGTGATAGACATAAAGCTGAAAATTACAGGCCAGTAAGTTTGACATGCATTGTATGTAAGCTTTGGGAAGGCATTCTTTCTGATTATATTAGACATGTTTGTGAAATTAATAACTGGTTCGATAGAAGGCAATTCGGTTTTAGGAAAGGTTATTCCACTGAAGCTCAACTTGTAGGATTCCAGCAAGATATAGCAGATATCTTGGATTCTGGAGGTCAAATGGACTGTATCGCGATTGACATGTCTAAAGCATTTGATAGGGTGGATCATGGGAGACTACTGGCAAAAATGAGTGCAATTGGACTAGACAAAAGAGTGACTGAATGCGTTGCTATATTTCTAGAAAATAGATCTCAGAGAGTTAGAGTAGGTGAAGCTTTGTCTGACCCTGTAATAGTTGAGAGGGGAGTTCCTCAGGGCAGTGTTATCGGACCTTTATGTTTTCTTATATATATAAATGATATGAGTAAAGGAGTGGAATCGGAGGTAAGGCTTTTTGCGGATGATGTTATTCTCTATAGAGTGATAAATAAGTTATAAGATTGTGAGCAACTGCAACGTGACATCGAAAATGTTGTGAGATGGACAGCAGGCAATGGTATGTTGATAAACGGGGCTAAAAGTCAGGTTGTGAGTTTCACAAATAGGAAAAGTCCTCTCAGTTTTAATTACTGCGTTGATGGGGTGAAAGTTCCTTTTGGGGATCATTGTAAGTATCTAGGTGTTAATATAAGGAAAGATCTTCACTGGGGTAATCACATAAATGGGATTGTAAATAAAGGGTACCGATCTCTACACATGGTTATGAGGGTGTTTAGGGGTTGTAGTAAGGATGTAAAGGAGAGTTCATATAAGTCTCTGGTAAGACCCCAACTAGAGTATTGTTCCAGTGTATGGGATCCTCACCAGGATTACCTGATTCAAGAACTGGAAAAAATCCAAAGAAAAGCAGCTCGATTTGTTCTTGGTGATTTCCGACAAAAGAGTAGCGTTACAAAAATGTTGCAATGTTTGGGTTGGGAAGAATTGAGAGAAAGAAGAAGAGCTGCTCGACTAAGTGGTATGTTCCGAGCTGTCAGCGGAGAGATGGCGTGGAATGACATTAGTAGACGAATAAGTTTGAATGGCGTTTATAAAAGTAGGAAAGATCACGATATGAAGATAAAGTTGGAATTCAAGAGGACAAACTGGGGCAAATATTCATTTATAGGAAGGGGAGTTAGGGATTGGAATAACTTATTAAGGGAGATGTTCAATAAATTTCCAATTTCTTTGAAATCATTTCGGAAAAGTGTAGGAAAGCAACAGATAGGGAATCTGCCACCTGGGCGACTGCCCTAAATGCAGATCAGTATTGATTGATTGTTTGTCGTGATGTGCTTTGTGGCTTCTGTTGTCCCTCATCTCCGGTAGATAGGATTACTGCTGCATACAGAGTATTTTTATTTGATTTACGTCGCACCGACATAGGTTTTATGGCGACGATGGGATAGGAAAGGGCTAGGAGTGCCTTAGACCTTAATTAAGGTACAGGCCCAGCATTTGACTGGTGTGAAAGTGGGAAACAACGGAATACCATCTTCAGCGCTGCCGACAATGGGGTTCGAATCCACTATCTCTCGGATGCAAGCTCACAGCTGTGCACCGCTAACCACACGGTCAACTCGCCCAGTCGTACAGAGTGTAACAGCCTGCCTGAATATTGATGGGAAGTAGCTGGGGAGTTAGATAACTTTCTTCTTTAGCATGCCATTTCCCTGGTTTAATAATTTTTTGATACTACTGGTACGTAACACACTGGATCGTCATAGCATTCGGGCTATTCAACCCCTCTTTTGAGGCACTGATTGGAATTAACAGTGTGCATATTTAGCAGAATAATGGCAGATGAGTGTTCATGGCAATCTGAGGCCTGGTCATCCCAGCTCTGGAACTTTGGACTATTCGATTGGCACCTCCATCTAACCGCAGCACTGTTTGTTAAAAGTAATAAAACGTGCGGCTTTCCATTTGATCGAGTATTTTATATGATAGCATTGCTTTTAATCGCTACATTCATACTCACTTTTTTGTAATGACCTATGTTGATTACAGTTAGGAAAACCACAAAGTCAGTCTTTCTGAGAATCCCGTAGCGAAGCACGGGTTTAGGAAAAGGCTAGGAAAGCAACAGATAGGGAATCTGCCACCGGGCGACTGCCCTAAATGCAGATCAGTATTGATTGATTGATTTAACATACCACATTACCAAACACCACAGAAACACGCAGTGATTACATCCCTTCATATAGGATTGGTGTCAGGAAGGGCATCCGGTCGTAAAACAGGGCAAAATCCACATGTGCGACGCAGTTCTCACCCGCGACCCCACAGGTGTAGAAAAGCGGTAGGAAAAGAAGAAGAAGAAGACTGTTCATTTTAAATTACCGAGTGTAGTGGATGGCTATGGAGCCCAGCCCTGTATTCAGAAAACGCATGGATTCGAACCCATGGCCTGTCCTGTTTTCTTTCATTTCCCATTTTCACTTCCAAGCAAATGCTAGGACATTTCCTATTCGTAGGCCACAACCGATTCCTTCCACTGTTTTACCTAATTTCAATCATCTTCATTCTTTTCATCTTGATTAACATCTCAACTGACGTTGGCGTCGGGAAGGGTATCCGTCCGTAAAATCATGCCATGCAAACTCGCCTGGCCGCATGTCTACAACGTCTATTGCTCTCACTTTTAGAGGCTTTACCAGTGGCGGCGATAAGGGGTGCCCCTTACTTCAGTAGCTGGAGAGTGATTGTACATATTGATAAAGCTACAGCACACAACACGGTATTATTTGTGTTACAGAGGGTTGTCCCAAACTTAGGCCGTCGTAGTGCAGAGCTGCTTTCGTCAACAGGAGTGCGGTAGTTACTTCTGAAAGAATGTGGCTTCCCCAACCTGTTCGAATAACCATCCCTTGCTGCCACTCACAACAATCAACAAGGCTTTTGAAGGAATTAGCCAGTTCTGAGAACCCACGGTCAGCGAAGGTGCGATAACAAAGACATCCTCCTTATCAAAACTCGAAATGCTGAAGTTCCGAGCCTGTTTGTAACTCTCGACAGTCACTGAAACTTAGTAGGCCTACGACGAATGGTTGAGTTGTAAATAGTAGTAATTATTATTTGGTGCTAGGAACGAGATTATTTCTTAATATTGTGACTGTCATCGTGTTTTGGTTACGATAATTGGAATATGTTTCCGTGGTTTCCCATTTTCACACCAGGCACCTTAATTAAGGTCACGGCCTGGTTCCTTCCAACTCCTAGGCCTTTTCTATCCCATCGTCGCCATAAGACCCATATGTGTCGGTGCGACTTAAAGCCACTAGCGCAATTGGAATAAGTATTCGTGTGTGTGTGTATGTGCGTGCGTGTGTGTGTATGTGCGTGCCTGCGTGTGCGTGTGTGTGTGTTATACTGTAAATGTATTATTTTATTTCCTTCGGATTTGAAAATTAAATTGTGTAACTTATTATTATTATCGTCGCAACTGTTCATTTTAATAATGTACAACCTTTTACTAAGAAATGAACTTGTAACTTTCCTTATCAGAAAACGAGGGGCCCATTTCCAATTACTGCGGTGGGGCCCCGAGCTTCTTAGCGCCGCTACTGGGCTTTACACTGTCAACCGGCGTACGTAAATCACATCACGTAATCTTTCTTATACGAATCATTGCCGTACGTCTCGCATTGTACACGAGAGGAATCCGAACAAAAGGGTATGAAATTTAGCCGCGATCTTCTGATAGGAAGTAAATTAGGTCCTCAGTTGGTTCACGGGAAAATCGGAATGCTTCTGAAATACCAGGCCCGGCCTCCCATGCCTCCACCCAAAAACCGCCCCTGACATATAATTTCATCTCGCCCCATCCCCAAGCCCGTACCAGGAAACAGCACTAAGGGGTAGACGTATGCCCAGTTTCTTCAGATTTAACACATACTAGGGAGCTTTGTATTAGGAGACGCCTCTCCATGAATTCTGACATACAAAGAAAGCACACCATAAGCCAAATTGTTGCTGACGTGAGTTCGGCGAGTTCAATACGCATGCATTTACTTCATCTTCTACTTCTACTTCTACTTCGTATACCCCTTTTGAGGGCACGATAAATCAACTTTGGCTACTTTTCTTTGCATTTGACTTTCTTCGTTTCCGCAGTTCCTTCATTTTCTGAGAATGCTGTTCCTTTTCCTCTTGAGTCAATTTTCTTCCCGTTGTTCATTTCTTTCTCTCCTAAAATCCTGCCTTTCATCTTACTTCTCTGAAACGCGTCTGTTTTCTATCCTACCTATTTTAATTCCCGCGTTTTTCCTATCCTCGAGTAGAATTTTTAAGGGACTTTTTCCCTTAACCCATCAAACAATCAATTATTATGGATATGCATGTATTTATTATTATTATTATTATTATTATTATTATTATTATTATTATTATTATTATTATTATTATTATTATTATTATTATTATTATTATTATTATTATTATTATTATTATTATTATTATTATTATTATTATTGTTACGGAAATCTCCGTGGCAGTTAGAGGTGAAAGAAGGTACGGGCTGGAATAGGTCTCAAACTGCAAAATTAAAGTTAATTTAAAGCTTTAACAAAGGTTATATTTTATTTTCAAAATCAATCAATAACAAAGTATAACAGGTACCAAGTAGCAGATCAACAAATTAACAATTTACAGTTCGTTACAAGATTCGGGCTTCGAGCCCCAAGTTTAATTTCTGAGTTCTCAGCTCACAACCACAATTGCTAAAGGGCAGAAAACCCCTAAATACAAGGAGCACTTGCTCCCAGCTATTAACCTCAAGCCTCTCTAAGGCACCTTTACCACAACACCATAAAGAGCTGACCCGCTCTCGATTTTTCAAGCCTATCAAGGCAATAACAGACTCTTATCCAAAACTGCCATCAAGGCATACAAGGAAACAGGGGTATTTAATACCCAACCTACAGGGCCTTCGCATGAAGAAAACTAAACATGAGGTTAAGTTACTGGCGCAACGTACAGAAGGGATTGGAGGCGTGAACTTGCACTCCTAAATACACTTTTAAAACCTAAGTGGCTCTAGGCCGAAACACAGGGGCTAATCCCAAGCTAAGGAGGTGATCCGTATGAGAAAACTTTAATATTTTAAGGAAGAGAAGAAACGGTTATGAAAACGTAGTCACCTCAGTTTCAAAATGAAGGGGATTTCGAGAGGGTAAAGCACTCTCTATCTCCGCTCTACAGTAAAATAAATTTATAGATTTTACATAGAAAAGAATTTACATTTTAAAAAGGTAGGTTACATAATAAAGGTTTCGAACCCTCCCCGAGAGTTAAACTGCTGAGCTAGCAAGAAATGAAGATGTTAACAGGCCATTACCTTGTAGAAGAACTGCTGCTTGAAGAAAGAGGCGCTTCCCACCCCCTGCTACATTTCCACACACACTAAGTTAGATGTTACTGAAGTGGCACCGAGACAAGAAAATCAGCAGTTTATATACCCTCGTGGAACATTCGAGACCTTTCAGGAATGAGTAGACACACTCTTTCACTTTTATTGGATAGGTTAGAGCAACATATCTATGTCGAAGAAGACGTACAAGATTGGTTGGAAATAAATTAAAGAAATTTGGGATTGGCTAAATTCAAAACAGGCGTATAGAAAGGATTAATGTTGCCAACCCAAAGATAACAGAACAAAATATAGTAAAAATAAAACTTATGAATACCAAATTTCTTCAAGAAGGTTCATTCCTTCGCACCAGTGTGCGTAATCATAGTTTTTAGTAGAGACATCTGGTAGAGAACGTCCACACTTCTTGATGAAATACAAACAAAAACACATCAAACTTCACACAGAGCTATCTTCGGAGAAACTGTTGAGTTAATACAGTTTGTTAAAGTTCAGGGTTTCTCCTGTAGAGGAGTTTCAATGGACGCAATATCTGAACTAGCGGCGCGGAGGTGTACCGCCCGGTACAATAATAATAATAATAATAATAATAATAATAATAATTATTATTATTATTATTATTATTATTATTATTATTATTATTATTATTCCGAAGTATCTGTGGAAGAGCAGAAGTGAAAGAAGGTGCGGGCTGGAATGGGTCTAACTACAAGTCCGAAAGATGAATTTTAAAATTTAAATAAAGGTTATATTTTCAACTGATAACAATTTTAACAATTAGCAATTTCCACTAGGTGAAACAAAGAAAATCAGGTACAATGCAACTTTACAAAGAAAGCATCAGTTAAGGGGTCTTTACAAATTGCATTCCTTTACACCAGAGTGCGTTATCATAGTTTTTTTTGGTAGAGACATCTGTTAGAAAATGTCCACACTTCTTGATCAATGAAAAACAAAAGCAAATCAAAAACACACAGTGGCATCTTCTGATAACTAGTAGAGTTAGTTCAGTTGTTAAAGTTCAGGGTTTCTCCAGTAGAGAAGAACTTTAAGGGGAAAAATTCAATTGTGCGGCGTAGAGGTGTACCAACCGGTACAGACCCCCCCCCCACCAAAGGTCCTTCCAAGGGGTGACGCAGAAGAAGTTCTTTAACAAGGTAAAAAAAATTGTGATATTTGGTGATTGAGAAATTAATTGGATTCCAGCTTCCTTGCAATTAGATGTGTGAAAAACGTTAATCGATGAAAAGTTTTTTTGCTGAATAGCAGATAAATCTTGAAGAAGAAAAAATTCAAAGTCTTTTGTGTTTGATCAAGAATTGATCAACATCTTCTGATTCCTTGCCAATAGCTTTGTTGAAAATTTCTGGAAGAGGTATTAATGGTTGAAATTGACTTGTAGAAAAGGTTTGACGAGGAAACTTTTCACAGTTTTTTAAAAGTAGATTTGTAGAAATGATTTAAACACCAACTTTAGAATTCCTTTGTTGCCGTAACCAGCAATGTACGTGGTGGTAATTCTGACGGCCAGATCAGCCGCCGCTGCCAGTGTCCAGCCGAGGTCGCCCGGACCCCTCAAGTACCCTGAGATACATCTCCCCCGCTACTATAAGAGGGGTAGTCGTGGTGAAGCACGCCGTAGATGCGAAGTTTGTTTACAGTCCTCGAGTACCTTGCGGTTGGTGGGGCGCCAAACATCAGCCTTGGCCGGAAGGTGGGCTCCGGCGCGCCGTACACTGGTTGACATCACTGGAGTGGAGTGGGCCCGTACACCACCTCAGTGGCGGTACGGCGCCGCACGGCTGCGGGGGCACTGAAACAGTAAGATCTCGGCGGCAGAATTTGTGTTGGACATTAATGTTTTAGGGTACTGTCTTGGTGGTGAGGCTGAGGGGCCAGCGGCGTGGAAACTTTTATTTTATTTTGCCACTGGTGTGGTTTAGCAGGAGACGGGAGCGTGGTAATGGCCGTATTGACAGGGCAGCAGAGTAACTATGGGGAAGGTTGTACAAGGTAAATGAACAAACACAGAGCAGAAGGCCTTAAAAATAAAACCCAAAAAAGAAAAATACAACTTTTGGGGTTCTTACAAGATGTTAAAGATCCAATGAGCAAGTAATTTACACAGGTTTCACCTGAGACAGGTGAGCCCTAAACATCCTCTCGGTGCTGGATTGCTCACTAATAATGTGACCAGCGTAAGAAAATCTAAAATAATGCACGGCCCATGAATTCTGGGGGCAAGCTTGCCCGCGGGAACAAAATTCTTGACCATAACTTGGTCTCCTACTTTTAAATTGGTGGGCCTCCGTCCACGATCATATCTTTCCCTAACATTTTCATGAGAAATTTTAAGGTTGGCCTTAGCCTTCTTCCTAAAATCTCTAATATTATCTGGATCTATTGTCTCAGGTAGAATATCACTAAGAGACCAAAGGTTAGAGAGCGGCGTGTTGGGAACAAACTTAAACATCAAAGAAGCTGGAGTAAACTTATGGGATTCATGAACCGCCTAATTTAAAGCGAAAGCTAACCAATGGAAGGACGTGTACCACCTAGAATGATCATCATGATAATAGGCAATAAGAGTCGACCTCAGATTACGATTGACCCGTTCAGCCAAAGATGGTTGAGGATAGTACGCAGAGGTTGTTACATGAGAGATGGATAAATCAAAACAGAATTTACGGAAGAGATTGGAGGTGAAAGCTTTAGTATTGTCAGAAACAATATATTGACACGGCCCAAAGGAAGCAAAGATGGAATTCAAGCAAGAAATAGTGGACTGAGCGGTAGCCAGCTTAGTCGGAAATAACCAGGAAAATCTTGTGAAACCATCTACACACACAAGAATGAATTTGTTGGCGTTTCCCTTATATTGGGGGAAGGGTCCTACGTAGTCGATGTAAAGACGTTCCATGGGGCGCGACGCTTGGTGAGAAGACGATAAGCCTAACTTAGTGGACATGGTAGGTTTACTCAGTCAACATATTTTACAAGCTTTTACCAATTCACGAATTTCGCCGTCCATACCTTTCCAGATGAACATTTCTCGGATCTTTTCTCGAGTTTTAAAGATGCCTAAATGCCCCCTAATGGGGTCTCATGATAGTACTTGAAGATCATGGGCACGAGAACAGCTGGAACCACAACTTTCATCTTCTTATCAAGACCCGACGGGCAACATAAAACACCATTCCTCGATACATAAGGGACGACATGTTCCCCAGAAGAAAGGGTTTCCATGTTAGGGGCCAGCGTAGGATCTTCACGTTGATATTTTTCAATATCCCTAAAGAGCATGGGAGCATCAGTTAGAATGGCATTAACCTCAGGTAGTATGGACTCGGGAGGTGAAGAACTATCAACCTGTTCAGGGGTCTCTACGTCGTTGGCAAACATACGGCTTAGTCCGTCCGCCACAATATTTTCAGTACCTCTTATGTGCCTAACATCTAACTGGAAGGCAGAAATTCGGATGGCCCACCGGGCTATACGACCAGTACGACGCGGCCTAGCTAAGACCCAGCTTAAGGCTTGGTTATCCGTTTCCAAGTTGAACTTGACATGTTCCAGATAGAGGCGGAACTTTTCTAGAGCAAATAAGACTGCTAAACCTTCAAGTTCATAGATGGAATACTTGGATTCTTGGGCCGATAATGTCCTAGAGGCATAGGCGATGGGTCGTCTCCCTAGTTCAGTCTCTTGAAGAAGGACTGCAGCTACCGCCGACGACGACGCGTCGGTTTGGACGATGAATTTCTTCGAGAAATCCGGCATAGCAAGAACAGGGGCATTACAAAGAGCTAATTTCAGGTTTTCAAAGGCGGCTTGTTGAGAAGGCCCCCACTCGAATTTAATGCCTTTCCTGCGGAGTAAGTTCAAGGGCGCCGCTCTATTAGCGAAATTTGGAATAAATTTCCTGAAGAAGTTCACCATGCCAATGAACCTGGCGATAACTTTGATGTCCTTGGGAGGTTTGAAATCACGGATGGCCTATGTTCTAGAATGATCCACTGCGACACCATCGGGTGACACAATATGCCCTAGGAATGACATGGAAGGTTTAGCGAAGGCAACCTTAGATAACTTCACAGTTAACCCTGCCTTACGAAGGCGATTACGGACCTCTTTCAGATGATCTAGATGTTCTTCAAAGGTCTCTGAAAATACGACGGCATCATCCAGATAATGATATAGGTACTTGAATTTGATGTCGGAGAAGACCCTATCTAGCAGTCTCGTAAGCACAGCTGCTCCCGTGGGGAGCCCGAAAGGCACGCGGTTGTATTCATAGAAGTTCTAATCCGTGGCAAACGCTGTAAGATGTTTAGATTCCTCCGCGAGCGGTATCTGATTACACACCTGATTAAGATCTAAGATGGTGAAGAACTTAGCTTTACGAAACCATGAAAAGCAAGAGTGAAGGTCGAGAAGGGGCACATATTGTAACACCACCTTCCGATTGAGAGCCCTGTAATCAATCACAGGCCTGAAGCCACCTTGGGGTTTCGGAACAAGGAAAATAGGAGATGAATACGCCGACTTAGAGGGCCGAATTATACCGTCTTTCAACATCTGATCTATGATCTCTTTCAGAGCCTTCATTTTATGTGGAGATAATCTATAAGTAGGAAACCGAACAGGGATCGAATCCGTAACGTCAATCTTGTATTCGATAAGGTAAGTAACACCAAGAGTATCAGAGAAAACTTCTGGGAACGACTGACACAACTTGCGAATACTCTCAGCCTGGTCCTCAGGTAGATGTCTAAGATCTAACAACATCTCATCCTGGGTTGGCGAAATAGATGAACATGACACAGAACTACATTTAAGTAAGGGGATTTTGAAATTACTAACAAATTTGAAAGTGCACGACTTGCTCTGAATGTCGAGCACAAGAACGGTATGTGACATGAAATCCGCTCCTAATATAATGGGGCAAGACAAGTGCTTAGCCACAAACAATTTAAATTTCCAAGTAAATTTGGCAATTCTAATTTTGGCATACAGGAACTCTAAAATTTCTAATGGAGAGGAGTTTGCCGAAACGCATTGAACCAAAGACGAACAATAATCGGGAAGTTTACAAACAGATTTTAATTTGGAGTACCACTCGGCCGGAATAATGGAACACATACTGCCAGAATCTAATAGAGCAGTTACAGGTTCATTATTCAATTCAATTTTGAGAAATGGAACAGGTGCGGGGGTATCCGCCGCAATGCTAAGACATCCTTGGGACATTCAAATGGTAATGTAGAACAGTTCTGACTTTTCCCTGAATTTTCGTCGGGTTTAACCGGGGCTGAGCCTTGAAAAGATGAATCTGCCGACTCAGCCGAAGCCACTAGTCACTTTTGATTCTTGGTGGGCGTTGCACAAGAAGTTGAACAGGAGAGGGTGCTGTTAGCATTAGGGCAGTTCTTGGCAATGTGGGAAAAAGCGCCGATTTAAAACAGCCTTGGGATGACCCTGTTCCATTCCTTGCCCCGCTAGATTTGATCAACGGACACTTATTACGTAGATGGTCTTCCGACCCACAGGCGTAACATTTGCGGGCAGTGAAGGTTCGGCGAGGTGGAGGCCGAAAAATGCTTGAAGATGGACGGGGTTCCTTCGCGACACGTAAGGTGTCGGCATATCTAACCCCTTCGGCTGAAACAGCCATAGCTTCCAACTCGGCAAAGGTTTGCGGACGCGACGCAAAGCACAAATATGACCTGTAAGATGGTGAAATTCCTTCCACAATGGCCTGTACAATTTGATCTTCAGGGAAATGTAGAGGAAATACCCTAGTGTAGAACTTAATATCTTGGATGAAGTCTGCCAAGTTTTCATCCAACCGCTGTACTCTATAATAGTACTTCTGTATTAGAGATGACCTTGCCCTAGCCGGAATAAAGTTAGCTAACAAATGGGCGTGGAAATCGTCGATAGATGATTGTTCAGCAATGGCTCTTACTATTTTGTCCGAGAGAACACCAACGGAATAGGGATAAATAATCTGCAGAATTTGACACGGAGAACGAGAAAAAACAAGAGCATGATCTTGGAATTCAACAAAAAACCTTAAGAATGAAATAACGTCACTGGTAGAGTTAACAGAAAACTTAGAAATACCTCTGAGCAACATTGCTAAAAGATGGGGCAAACTGCTGAAGCCAGGTGACATAGTAGGTAGAGGCCTAAGTGGTGGAGAAACAGATTCAGAAGGTGTATTATTCAACGAAGTACGACGTTCAGATTCATTGTCTAATGGGGCAGAGGTTTGTTGCGCTCCTACTGATTTCCTATTTTCTTCTCCTTTAGAAGACTCTTCCTCGTTAACTACGTTTACCGTAGCAGGTTGGTCGGTTTTGGGAGGGACTGCCCCAGTTAACAATAGGCTAACCTTACTGGATAATTTGGAAAGGTTTTCGAGAGGAGAACTAGTCTCTTTCCCTTCAATGTCACTCAACTTAAGAGACAATAGATCACTAACTCTGTTGGAAAAATGGTACAATCTAGCTTGTACATGTTTGAGCTGATTAGGTGATGGATCACCCCCTTCAAAAAAACTAACTACAGATGCTAGCTCAGTAGCATTATCAGTGATCGTGGAGAGAGCATTGTCAATCTCTTTCTCTCCCAAAGTTGGGATGGTAATAGGCAATTCAAGGGAATCTTTAAGCTTAGTGGTATCGGCCGCAACCGTGCCTCCAGATGGAACATCTCTAATAGTTAATTCGTAAATCAATTCCTCCTTTCGCAAATAGCCGGGATGGAGGACATCGCGAGGGCCGGACATGGTGACAGAAAAATTTAGAAAAATCAAAAAATTCCAACGACTGAGAAAATTGTTAGAGTTCGAATCAAAAGCAATGTTTAGCCGTCAGAAGGGGCTAAATTGAGACCTATTCAACCACGCTCTTCTACCACTTGTTCCGAGGTATCTGTGGAACAGCAGAGGTTAAAGAAGGTGCGGGCTGAAATGGGTCTAACTACAAGTCCGAAAGATGAATTTTAAAATTTAAATAGAGGTTAAATTTTCAACTGATAATAATTTTAACAATTAATAATTTCCACTAGGTGAAACAAAGAAAATCAGGTACAATGCAACTTTACAAAGAAAGCACCAGTTAAGGGGTCTTTGCAAATTCTGGGCTACGGGCCCACATTCATCAATCCTTGAGCTCTCAGCTCACAACCACAAAATACCAAAGGGCAGAGAACCCTTAATTACATGGAGCTCTCGCTCCCGCTTAGTAATGTCTAGCCTCCTAGATGCACCTTCCAAAATACCAAAAAGAGCTGACCTGCTCTCACTTTTACAAGCCTATCAAAGGCCACAACAAACTTTCCTTCTAACTGCCCTCAAGGCACACTTACAAAGAAACAGGGGTATTTTGTACCCAACCTACAGGGCCTTCGCATGAAGGAAAAAAAACAACATCAGGTTAAGTTACTGGCCCAAAGTACAGAAAGGACTAGAGGCGTGAACTTGCACTCCTAAATACACATTTTAAAACCTAAGTGGCGCTAGGCCGACACACAGGGGCTAATCCCAAGCTAGGGAGGTGCTTCGTATGAGAAAACTTTAATACATTAAGGAAGAGAAGAAACGGTCACGAAAACGTAGTCACCTCAATTTCAAGTGAAGGGGAGCTCGAGAGGGTAAAGCACTCTCTATCCCCGAATTACAGTTCAAGTTATGTGAAGTTTTTACAAGGATTGAAAAAGCTTACATTTTTAAAGATATAGGTTACATATTAAAGGTTTCGAACCTTCCCCGCCAGTTAAACTGCTGAGCTAGCAAGAAATAAAGATGTTAAAAGGCCATTACCTTGTAGAAGAACTGCTGCCTGAAGAAAGAGGCGCTTCCCGCCCCCTGCTACATATTCACACACTGAGAAAGATGTTATACGATTGACCAGTATCCGAGAAAATCAGCAGTTTTAAACCCTCGTTGAAGATTCGAGACCTTTCATGAATAATAAAGACAAACCCACTCAACTTTATTGGGTAGCTAAGAGTTACACATGGAAATTCGACGAAGAAAGCTATGATTGGAGGAAAATTAATTACAGAAATTACTGATTGGCTACATTCAAAACAGGCGGAAAGAAAGGATTAATATTGCCAACCCACAAATGACAAAACAAAATTTAGTAACGACAAATCTTATGAATAAAAAATTTCCCCAAGAAAGTTCATTCCTTTACACCAGAGTGCGTTATCATAGTTTTTTTTTTTGGTAGAGACATCTGTTAGAAAATGTCCACACTTCTTGATCAATGAAAAACAAAAGCAAATCAAAAACACACAGTGACATCTTCTGATAACCAGTAGAGTTAGTTCAGTTGTTAAAGTTGAGGGTTTCTCCAGTAGAGAAGAACTTTAAGGCGGAAAATTCAAATGTGCGGCGTAGAGGTGTACCAACCGGTATAATAATAATAATAATAATAATAATAATAATAATAATAATAATAATAATAATAATAATATATTATATATATTATGATATATTATTATTATTATTATTATTATTATTATTATTATTGTTGTTGTTGTTGTTGTTGTTGTACCGGGAGGTACACCTCTACGCCGCACGTTTAAATCTTCCGCCAATGGGAACTTCTCTACTGGAGAAACACTGAACTTAATACTGGACCTACTTAAACTTTTGTTCTGAAGATGTCACTGTGTGAATTTCGACTTGTTTTTGTTTTCTATTTATCAAGAAGTTTGGACATTCTCTCATGGATGTCACTGCCTAAAAACTATAATCATGCTCCCTGGTGCGAAGTGAAGGAAACTTTTTGAAGAAATTTTGTACACATAAGTTTTTTCTTTACTAAATTTTGTTCATTCAGTTTTGGGTTGGCAATATTTATCTTTTCCTTCCGCCAGTTTCGAAGTTAACCAATCAATCATTTCTGTAATTAATTTTCAGCCAATCCCGTATTTCTTCTGCGATTTTGTGTGTACCTTTTGATGTTAACCAATAAAACTCCGTGGGTGTGTCTTGATTATTCATTAAAGGTCTCGAACCTTCCCCGAGGGTATAAAAACTGCTGATTTTCTTGTCTCTCGGCCACTTGATAAACATCTAACTAAGTGTCTGAAAGTAAAGCAGGAGGCGGGTGGTGCCTCGTTCATCAGGCAGCAGGTCTTCAGTAAGGTAATGGCCACTTAACATCTTTATTTCTTGCTAGCTCAGCAGTTTAACTCGCGGGGAAGGTCCGAAACCTTTACCATGTAACCTATCTCCATAAATATGTACATTTCTTCCAGTTTATGTAAAACTTAAGCAAATTTGTAACTGTAAATCGGGGATAGAGAGGGCTTTACCCACTCGAGCTCCCCTTCGTTTTTATTTGAGGTGACTACGTTTTGGTAACTGAATTTCTTTTCTTCCGTAATGTTCATATTTCTTTCTTATAAGGGTCACCTCCATATTTTGGGAATAGCCCCTGTTTCATCGGCCTAGTGCCTTTTAGGTTTTAAGAAGTTTCATGTAGGAGTGCAAATTCACGCCTCCATTCCTTTTGTGTGTCGGGCCATTTACTTAACCTGTTCTTTTTCTGCTAAGGCCCAGTAGGTTGGGTGCAAGGTACCCCCGTTTAATTTTGTAAGTCGTGCCCTGATGGCAAGTAATTGTAAAATCTGATGTTGCCTTGAATAGGCTTGATTAACTGAGAGCCTGATAGCTCTTTTCAAAATTAGATTACTGAGTGCCTTTTGAAGGCTTGATATTGTGAGTTGGGAGCAAGTGCTCCAGGAATTAGGGGATATCTGCCCTTTGAGCAAATTTGTGCCTTGGTAAAGTTGAGCTAGTAGCTCAAGGATTGTAAAACTTGGGGCTTGAAGCCCAGATTGTTAAATTGTCTCTAAATTTTGGATTTTCTTGTTTTGGTTAAAGCCTTGTCATTGTACCTAACGTTTCATTGTTATAAAATTTGCCAAAATTGATTTTTTTAAAAAAAAGGAAATATAACCTTCAGTTTAAGCTTTAAATTTTTCTTTTCATGGCATTTGTAGTTAGTCCCATTCAACCCAGGACCTTCTTTCACCTCTGCTGTTCCACAGAAACCTCGGAACAATTATTATTATTGTTACGGAATTTTGGTGGAACAGCAGAGGTGAAAGAAGGTGCTGGGTGGAATAGGTCTCAACTTACGAAATTAAAGTTCATTTAAAACTTTAACAAAGGTTATATTTTTTCAAGATAAATAAATAACAGAATATAACAGGTACCAAGTAGCAGATCAACAAATTAAGAAAGTACAATTTTAGTTCGTTACAAAATTTGGGCTTCGAGCCCGACACTCACGAACCTTGAGCTATAAGCCCAACTTTACCTATATACCAAGCTCAAAAAAAGGGGCAGAAAACCCCAATTATGCCAAGGAGCACTGGCTCCTGATTACCATATTAAGCCTCCTCGAGGCACACAGAAACCAAATTTAAGAAAGAGCAAACCCGCTCTCAAGGTTCAAGCCCATCAAAGGCCACAACAAACTATACTTCAAACTGCCCTCAAGGCATACCAAGAACAGGGGCAATAAATACCCAACCTACTGGGCCTATTCAGTAAAGAAGCAGGTTAATTACATGGCCCAAAATACCAACTTGACTGGAGGCGTAACTTGCACTCCTAATACACTTTTAAAACCTACTTGGCAGGTAGGCCGCATACACAAGGGCTAATCCCATACTAAAGAGGTGACTTGTATAAGAAGACTTTATTACATTAAGAAAGGAAGAAACGGTTGTGAAAACAAAGTCACCTCAAAACAATAGGAGTGGGAGCTCGAGAGGGTTTAGCACTCTCTATCCCAATTTATAGTTAGAGAGACGAAGTTTTACCAAGTGTCTATTACATTTTAAAGATAAGTTACATGAGAAAAGTTTTCGAACCTGCCCCGAGGGTTAAACTGCTGAGCTAGCGAGAAATGGAGTTATTAAATGGCCATTACCTTATGGATGAACTGCTGCCCGAAGAAAGAGGCGCTTCCCGCCCCTGCTACATAATCACACTAGGAGAGATGTTACTGAAGTGGCACCGAGACAAGAAAATCAGCAGTTTATATACCCTCGTGGAACATTCGAGACCTTTCATGAATGATAAGACACACCCACGGCAGTTTATTGGTTACAGAACACAGTTACAGAGCAGGTTGGGGAAGAAAGCCCCGATTGGCCGCAAATTAATTTAAGAAATTCGGGATTGGCTAATTTCAAAACTGGCGGAAAGAAAGGATTAACATTGCCAACTCTCAAACCACAGAACAAAATTTAGCAAAAAGAAAACTTATGAAAGTTAAATTTCTTCAGGACAGTTCATTCCTTTACACCAGAGTGCGTTATTATAGTTTTTGTAGAGACATCTGTTAGAGAACGTCCAAATTTCTTGATCCGGAGGAAACAAACACAAGTCGAAATAGACACCGTTCAGACACTTCAAAATTACCAAATTTACTGTGGTGACATCTTTCGAGAAACTATTGAATTAATATAGTTTGTTAAAGTTCAGGCGTTCTCCTGTAGTGGAGTTTCAACTGGCGCAATATTAGAATTTGAATTGTGGAGGTGTACCGCCCGGTACAGACCTCCCCCCCCCCCCGAAAAGTCCTTCCACGGGGTGACACAGAAGAAAACAAAATTTTGTTTTTTAAAAAAAGGTTCAAGTTTTCCTGTTGAGATGAAAAATTTAGAAAAATAAATAACTTTTCAGTGGTCGGAGGTCTCAGAAATTGTTTGATAAGTAGAATCCAATTTTGAAATTTCTTCGAAGTAGCTTTGCTGAAAGGTACTTTTTGCTGAATAGTTAACAAATCTAGAAGAAAGAAAGAGAATTCAAGGTCTTTTGTGGTTATTAATTTAAATTTCAATTTAAAGATAGGTAAAACCACCACACGCTGCTAATGCTTGACGGCCAGCCCAGCCGCCGCAGCCGATGTTTGTACGAGTCACCCGAACTCCTCCCGTACCCTGAGATACCGCTCTCCCGCACTATGAGAGGGGTAGCCGAGGTGAAGCACGCCGCAGACGCGAAGTTTAGGAAGCAGTCCTCGAGTAGCTTGCGGTTGGTGCGCCGCACATCAGCCTTTGCCGGGAGCTGAACTCCGGCTCGCCGTTCTTAGAGAGTCTTCACAGGAACGAAGGGGGTCCAGTTTCCGTTCAAGTTGCTGCGCGGCGGTTGATGGCTGAGGGGGCACTGAAACAGTAAGATCTCCGCGACAGACCATTTGTTGGAAATTTTTGCTTTAGGGTACAGTTATTGTGGTTGAGGCTGAGGGGCCAGCGGCGTGGAAACATTTATTTCATTTATATAGTTATTGCCACTGGTGTGGTTTAGCAGGAGGTGGGAGCGTGGTAATGGCCAAAGTGCAAGGACAGCAGAGTAACCATGGGGAAGGTTTTACATAGTATTGGTACAAGGCAGATTCAACCACATGTAAAAATATAAGGGGCAGAAGGCCTTAAAATGAAATCAAAAATATAACCTTCAGGATTCTTACAAAATTATAAAGACAAAGTTAGCACGGAAATTATACAGATTTCACCTGCGACCGGTAAACCCTAAATATCCTCTCGGTGGCTGGGTTACTCACTAAGAATGTAACAAGTGTCAAAAAACTAAAATGACACACGGCCCATGAAATCTGGGGGCAAGCTTGCCCGCGGGAACACACCTTTTAAACACGAATAGATTTCCGACATTAAATGGGTGGACATCCGTCCATGCTAATATCTAGTTCATTACCGGAGTACACAAAGGAAGAAAAAGCAACTCACATTACGGTATGAAAACACCGAAACCAAAAAAATAGAGGGACACAGAAATTCAGTAACATTCTATCAGAGAAGACTGTTATGATACACTCCCGAAAGAATTTAACTGAAGATAATGGCACCTACTTCCCAGGAGGAATCCTTGAGATGGTAAAAATAAAAGAAATATCGAGAACTTCACACTGATGAACCTCAAATCGACCATGCAGATGGATTACTACCGTATAAAAGCCTGCCCCAAAGAAAAGCACAACTCCCAGGAGTAATTAATGTGTAGAACCTCTTCGATAAATCCAAAGGCCGAAACACGCCTCATACCGATATAAACGTCCTACCGGGGATAATCACTCAGGGATGACTTAGTTACACCCATGTTACAAGACAAATTACCCTTTACAAGTACACATGAAAAGAGGTAACACCATGACCTCACAATACAGACAAGAAATAACACGAGAAGATGCATCAATACCCAAAAGGAGCAACCTACTCCCAATACATCCTCCCATTCTCTTACATCATAAATACCCTAATTCACAAAAGAGAAAAATGTATATCAAAAGGAGCCTGTAACTCCCATACAAGATCCCCTATTACACAAAAATATGACCCTACAAAGCATCAAAATACAAAAAAAACATCATGGGTGAACTTCAGCAGGAGGACCAGATAGCGGGTCGAAAGAGTAGAAACACATCCCAAATGAAAGCAAAATTCCTCAACTGAGTAGGCACTGTCAAAAATAGAGAAGTGAGATCGAGAAATGTGTATGTCGGGAGGACGAAAACAGGGAAGATCAAAAAACATGACGGAGACCACTTTAAGTATGTTAGAAGATTTACCCCATCAGACCTATAACCAACGGGAGGGATATATAAAGTGAAGATACAACAGAATGTTGGGCGACAGGAACACATACTTCATTTGCCTACCTCGCAATCACGCAACCTTACCAACCAATACGCGCCGCAAAATCAGAGAACCCTACAATCTAGCATAGGAATTAGCCTAGATTCAGATCATGCCTAGAGGAGGCTACAGGTCCCAAGGAACTTAGATTCTACACAACGTAGAAGGCTTCGATTACAGAGAACTAGGACGTAAGCGACCCCTGAACTCCACAAGGCTCATTCGATACACGGGGAGAATTGGGCAAAGAAATGCCCGACCCAAGACGAAAAATAAGACGTGCAAATAAAATATACACATTTTACCATAGCAGCCAAACTTAAGACGTGACATCCAGCAAGGCTTAATAGGAGAGATAAGGAGAGGTTGGCCAAAAGGCATAGTGCCTATACAATGAGAGTAAGTCTATCGCAAAGAATTTAGCCCATGAACATATCCAACGACCTCGCCCAAAACTACGTCTAAAAGGGGCAACCGATAGGTAAAGTGCAGTAAAGAAGCACTCGAAACAAATAACAAGGTTGATGTCAAACGACCAAAACAATGATCATCACTCAAAAGAAACCACTTGAAAGGGGCAACCAGACGGAACCTTAAGTTTCACAATCCCTTGAACAAGCATGCCACCATATTCGACCATGTAATGGGGAGTTTATAGAAAAATTCCTCCTTGCGCAAGTGGCGAGGATGGAGGAATTCGCGAGGGTCAGACATGATAGCAAAAAAATTAACAGTTTTGAAAAATGAGAAAGAAAAGTCCAGCGACAGAGAAAATTGTTAGAGTTCGAAAGCAAAGCAATGTTTAGCCGTCAAAAGGGGCTAAATTGAGACCCATTCAACCACGCTCTGCTACCACTTGTTACGGAATTTTGGTGGAACAGCAGAGGTGAAAGAAGGTGCTGGGTGGAATAGGTCTCAACTTACGAAATTAATGTTCATTTAAAACTTTAACAAAGGTTATATTTTTTCAAGATAAATAAATAACAGAATATAACAGGTACCAAATAGCAGATCAACAAATTAAGAAAGTACAATTTTAGTTCGTTACAAAATTTGGGCTTCGAGCCCGACACTCACGAACCTTGAGCTATAAGCCCAACTTTACCTATATACCAAGTTCAAACAAAGGGGCAGAAAACCCCAATCATGCCAAGGAGCACTGGCTCCTGATTATCATATTAAGCCTCCTCGAGGCACACAGAAACCAAATTTAAGAAAGAGCAAACCCGCTCTCAAGGTTCAAGCCCATCAAAGGCCACAACAAACTATACTTCAAACTGCCCTCAAGGCATACCAAGAACAGGGGCAATAAATACCCAACCTACTGGGCCTATTCAGTAAAGAAGCAGAGTAATTACATGGCCCAAAATACCAACTTGACTGGAGGCGTAACTTGCTCTCCTAATATACTTTTAAAACCTACTTGACAGGTAGGCCGCATACACAAGGGCTAATCCCATACTAAAGAGGTGACTTGTATAAGAAGACTTTATTACATTAAGAAAGGAAGAAACGGTTGTGAAAACAAAGTCACCTCAAAACAATAGGAGTGGGAGCTCGAGAGGGTTTAGCACTCTCTATCCCAATTTATAGTTAGAGAGACGAAGTTTTACCAAGTGTCTATTACATTTTAAAGATAAGTTACATGAGAAAAGTTTTCGAACCTGCCCCGAGGGTTAAACTGCTGAGCTAGCGAGAAATGGAGTTATTAAATGGCCATTACCTTATGGATGAACTGCTGCCCGAAGAAAGAGGCGCTTCCCGCCCCTGCTACATAATCACACTAGGAGAGATGTAACTGAAGTGGCACCGAGACAAGAAAATCAGCAGTTTATATACCCTCGTGGAACATTCGAGACCTTTCATGAATGATAAGACACACCCACGGCAGTTTATTGGTTACAGAACACAGTTACAGAGCAGGTTGGGGAAGAAAGCCCCGATTGGCCGCAAATTAATTTAAGAAATTCGGGATTGGCTAATTTCAAAACTGGCGGAAAGAAAGGATTAACATTGCCAACTCTCAAACCACAGAACAAAATTTAGCAAAAAGAAAACTTATGAAAGTTAAATTTCTTCAGGACAATTCATTCCTTTACACCAGAGCGCGTTATTATAGTTTTTGTAGAGACATCTGTTAGAGAACGTCCAAATTTCTTGATCCGGAGGAAACAAACACAAGTCGAAATAGACACCGTTCAGACACTTCAAAATTACCAAATTTACTGTGGTGACATCTTTCGAGAAACTATTGAATTAATATAGTTTGTTAAAGTTCAGGCGTTCTCCTGTAGTGGAGTTTCGACTGGCGCAATATTAGAATTTGCATTGTCGAGGTGTACCTCCCGGTACAATTATTATTATTATTATTATTATTATTATTATTATTATTATTATTATTATTATTATTGTACTGGGCGGTACACCCCTACGCCGCAATATTAAATCTTGCGCCAATTAATCCTCCTCTACAGGAGAAACTCTGAACTTTAAAAACTGGCTTAACTTATAAGTTTCTCGGAAGAGGTCACTACAATAAAATTTGTGATTACCAAGTTGTCAGTACAGTGTGGTTTTCAACGTGTTTTGTTTTCTATTGATCAAGAAGTGTGGACATTCTCTTATAGACGTCACTGCTTAAAAACTATGATCATGCACCCTGGTGCGAAGTGAAGGAACTTTTTTGAAGAAATTTTGTATTCATAAGTTTTTGTCTTTACTAAATTTCGTTCTTTCATTGGGGGGTTGGCAATATTAATCCTTTCTTTCCGCCTGTTTTGAACTTAGCCAATCAGTAATTTCTGTAATTAATTTCCCACCAATCATAGGTTTCTTCTTCAATTTTGTTGTGTAACTTCAAGCGAGCCAATAAAAACTTGTGGGTGTGTCTTAATTATTCATTAAAGGTCTCGAACTTTCCCCGAGGGATAAAAACTGCTGATTTTCACGGCTCTTCGCCACTCGAACAACATCTAGCCTAGTGTATGGAAGTGTAACAGGGGGCGGGTAGCGCCTCTTCCTTCGGACAGCAGCTCTTCAAAAGGTAATGGCCGTGTAACTTCTTTATTTTCTTGCTAGCTCAGCAGTTTAATCCTCGAGGAAGGTCCGAAACATTTTTGATGTAACCTATCTGTCCAAAAATGTAACTTTTACCGTTTTGATGTAAAATTTTCGTATAACTTTAACTGTAAATCGAGGATAGAGAGTGCTTTACCCTCTCAAGCTCCCCTTCATTTTGGTCTGATGTGACTACGTTTTGGTAACTGATTTTCTACTCTTCCTTTCTGTAATGTCTTAAATTTTTCTTATACGAGTCACCTCCCTAGTTTGGGAATAGCCCCTGTGTCATCGGCCTAGTGCCTCTTAGGTTTTAAAATGTGTATATAGGAGTGCTAATTTGCGCCTCCATTCCTTTTACATTTAGGGCCATTTAAATTAACCTACTACTTTTCTATTAAAGCCCAGTAGGCTGGGTACAAGATACCCCTGTTTTCTTGTAAGTTGCGCCTTGAGGGCTACTTTTGGTAAAATCTGTTATGGCCATTAATAGGCTTGTAAACTGAGAGCGGGTCAGCTCCTTCTGATGTGGTAAAAGTGCCTCTAGGAGGACCGATATGGTTTTTGGAGCTAATGCTCCTTGAAGGGGTTTTCTGCCCTTTGATCAAGTGTATACCTTGGTAAAGTTGGGCTCGTAACTCAAGGATTGTGAAATTGGGGCTCGAAGTCCAGAATTTGTAAAGCCCCCGAAACTCGTGCTTTCGTTTGTAAAATTATACCTTGTACCTGATTAGTGGATAGTTATTGAGTTGTTGTTACTTGTTAGGGTTTCAAATTCTATGTAAAAATTGTTAAATCTTGCTATGTTCTAAAATATAACCTTTATTGAAATTTTAATTCATCTTTCGGCCTTGTAGTTAGACCCATTCCAGCCCGCACCTTCTTTCACCTCTGCCTTCCACGGGTAACTCCGTAACAATTATTATTATTATTATTATTATTATTATTATTATTATTATTATTATTATTATTATTATTATTATTATTATTATGTCTGACTCGTTGGCTGAATGGTCAGCGTACTGGCCTTCGGTTCAGAGGGTCCCGGGTTCGATTCCCGGCCAGGTCGGGGAGTTTAATCGCTTTTAATTGATTCTTTTCTTTTAAGGTACTTGTTCCCTTAATCCATCAATTAACTATGGATATGCATGTATTTTTTATTATTATTATTATTATTATTATTATTATTATTATTATTATTATTATTATTATTATTATTATTATTATTATTATTATTATTATTATTATTATTATTATTATTATTATTATTATTATTATTATTATTATTATGTCCGGCTCCATGGCTAAATGGTTAGCGTGGTGAACTTTGGCCACATGGGTCCCGGGTTCGATTCCCGGCAGGGTCGGGAATTTTAACCATATTTGGTTAATTCCGCTGGCACGGCGGCTGGGTGTATGTGTCGTCTTCAACATCATTACATCCTCATCACGACGCGCAGGTCGCCTACGGGAGTCAAACCAAAAGAACTGCATCTGACGAGCCGAACTTGTCCTCGGACACTTCCGGCACTAAAAGCCATAAGCCATTTAATTTATTATTATTATTATTATTATTATTATTATTATTATTATTATTATTATTATTATTATTATTATTATTATTATGCTAGTTGCTTTACGTCGCACCGACACAGATAGGTCTTATGGCGACGATGGGAATAGGAATGGACTAGAATTGGGAACGAACCGGCCGTGGCCTTAGAATAATTAGGTACAGCCCGGCATTTGTCTGTTGAGAAAATGGGAAACCACGGAAAACCATCTTCAGGACTGCCGCCAGTAGAGTTCGAATCCACGATCTCCCGAATGCAAGCTCACAGCTTACAGTCTCTGGTAAGACTCCAGTGTATGGGACCCTCACGGCAGAATTACTTGATTCGAGAACTGGAAAAAATCCAAAGAAAATCAGCTCGATTTGTTCTGGATGATTTCCGACAAAAGAGTAGAGTTACAAAAATGTTGCAAACTTTGGGCTCGGAAGACTTGAGAGGAAGGAGACGAGCTGCTCGACTAAGTGGTATGTTCCGAGCTGTCATTGGAAAGATGCCGTGGAATGACATTAGTAGACGAATAAGTTTGAGTGGCGTCTTTAAAAGTAGGAAATATCACAATATGAAGCTAAAGTTGGAATTCAAAAGGACGAATTGGGGCAAATATTCCTTTATAGGAAGGGGAATTAGGGATTGGAATAACTTACCAAGGGAGATGTTCAATAAAATTTCAGTTTCTTTGCAATCATTTAAGAAAAGGCTAGGAAAACAACAGATAGGGAATCTGCCACCTGGGCGACTGTCCTAAGTGCAGATCAATAGTGATTGATTGATTGATTGATTGATTGATTGATTGATTGATTGATTGATTGATTGATTGATTGATTGATTGATTGATTGATTGATTGATTGATTGATTGATTGATTGATTGATTGATTGATTGATTGGTTGATTGATTGATTGATTGAAGTCCAGAGGCGGAGTTCGCGGTATTAAATGATGCTTGTAATGATTGGTAGCCTATTTTGTCCGATGAGCTTACCTGCCATGCGTCTCCAGGCGTAATAAGTCGCACGTTGAGGCCTTGATTTTTTTGGAGTCAATTACAAGGACATTGTACCTGCAGTATACTATAGAGTTCAACAATCAGAACCACGGAATAGACCATAATAATAGTAGAGCAGAGGAATCAGCTTAAAGTTGCCTCATTTAGTACGTTTTACACATTAAAGGCGAAGAAGCATATGTGGTAATTATGTATATGAAATAATCGGAAAGCATTTGCAAGTTGGTGGATGCAGTGAGAAAGCACGGCAAGCTGGAACCTATCAGCTTCATCCTACCCGAGTTCAACACTTACTTTACGCGTCAAAACCATCTTATGCAGTCCTGAATGTTCAAGGTGAGGTGTTAAACTCTATCGCCATAATTGTGTTATATAGCTAACACTTCCTTTCTAGGGCAGATATTCAACTTTCGCTATATAGACTATCTATACTTGATTATACCAACATAACCCTGCAATGTGTAATAACTATGAAGCAGTTGAAATAAATAGAGAAAACAGTATTCATTGCCAGTTTATTTCTTTAGGTATTTCCTATTAATAAGACATCGTGGTTCGACTAAAAGGGGTCCCAGGGGCTCTTAACCTGGGAGCGTGGGTTGGTGACCACGGGGCCCTTACCTGAGTCCCGACATTGCTTCTACTTACTTTCGCCAGCCTCCTCACTTTAATCTATCCTGTCCGACCTCCCTTGGTCAACGCTGGTTCTTTTCCGAACCTAAATTGATTAGGTTCCGAGGCCTAGGGAGTCTTCCATTTTCACGACCTTCGTGGTCCTTGTCTTTCTTTGGCCGATGTCTTCATTTTTCGAAGTGCTGGATCCCTTCCACTTTTTCTCTCTGATTAGTGTTATATAGACGATGGTTGCCCAGTTGTACTTCCTCTTAAAACAATAACCACCAGCACCACCGCCGCCATAACGTTTACGCAAAGTAAATATTATTGTACATACTACGCATGGTTGAAATCAGGATGTTGTTGAAGAGCGAAACATGTCATTTTTTGTTTATTATTATGCGAATTTTTACAGGTATCCTATAGTGTAATTTGTGTTTTAATACTGTCTTTGACAAATAAAAAGCTTTGAACTTACATTAACTAAGTCGACATGGAAAGGTATGGCTCCCTTCTTAACAAACAAATTAAAAAGCGATCTGTAAGATGTGTACTCAGGTGTACAAGACTGGATCAAGATCTTGAACCTCGGGCTGAATACGTCCTTCCCCCCACCTGTGGGTGGGGGAGGTAGAATAACACCCACGGTGTCCCCTGCCTGTCATAAGAGGCGACTGAAAGGGGCCCCAGGGGCTCTCAACTTGGAAGCGTGGGTTGGCGACCACGGGTCCCTTAGCTGAGTCCTGGCATTGCTTCCAGTTACTTGTGCCAGGCTCCTCAATTTACATCTTTCCTACCCGACCTCCCTTGGTCAACTCTTGTTCTTTTCTGACCCTGGCGGCATTAGAGCACTCGAGGCCTAGGGAGTCTATAATTTCCATGCCCTTTATGGCCCTTGTCTATTTTTGACCGACACCTTCATTTTTCGAAATGTCGGATCCCTTCCATTCTTTCCCTCTGATTAGTGTTACACAGAGTAGGCTATAGTTGCCTAGTTGTACATTCACTTAAGACAATAATCACCACCTGAATACGTTCCGTGCACCACTCATCACATGATTTGGTTACATCTTTGGCTGCAGATGCATGCATTTCCGCTATTCTCTTTTTTTCGGGCTACTCCAAGAACTGTTTATTTCTACACTTGACCATCGCTTAGTTGACAGATTCTTTCAAACCGTAAGTTTAACCTTCAGTTTCAAATATCGCATAGAGAAAGGCGGTCAGCGAGAAATGCTGAATGTCACGCTCTTAAAGAAAACTGGCAAGGTTTTCTGGAAACTTGGAAGTAATTGAAAATTATAGTCATGAAAGGCGTTCTTGTCGGAGTGAAACTACTGTTCCGAGATCAAATTTGGAGACTCTTTTCTTTTTTCCGTATTCTGGAGTGGTATTTTGTAAAGATTCAAGAAAATCAGTAACGAACTTTAGTATGTGACTATTATTTTGAGTAAAGTAAGAGAGTATTCCCGTTCTTTGGCTGGCTTTAATACAGAAATGATTTTGGTCGTTCCGAATCTTGAACGAAAGAAGAGTCATGTTTAAAGGAGTAGACATATGGAAGTCAGAGGAAAAATATTAAGTGACTTTAGCCCCTGTTGAATGCAAAAACAATGATGCTCTCTTCTCAGTATCTGACAATTTAGGTATTAAAATCTATATTAATACACTCACAGTGCGGACCTTAACAGGCGTGCGAGAAAGTACAACAATCTACAGACCACATTCGGATTTTTGGAACAGATGAAGCAATTCTCATCTTCGAAGATTTCTTAAAAAGCTACTGAGCAGTGGAACCCTATACCAATGATATCGAACAATCAGCGATTGACGAATATTTGCTCCTCGCACTTCATATTAGACATGTTTGCGAAATTAATAACTGGCTCGATAGGAGGCAGTTCGGGTTTAGGAAAGGTTATTCCACTGAACCTCAACTTGTAGAATTATAGCAAGATATAGCAGATATTCTGGATTCAGGAGGTCAAATGGACTGTATCGCGGTTGACCTATCTAAGGCATTTGATAGGGTAGATCATGGGGGACTACTGGCTAAAATGAGTGCAGTTGGACTAGACAAAAGAGTGACTGAATGGGTTTCTATATTTGCAGAAAATAGAACTCAGAGAATTAGAGTAGGCGAAGCTTTATCTGACCCTGTAATAATTAAGAGGGGAATTCATCAAGGTAGTATTATTGGCCATTATGTTTTTATTATATTTATAAATGATATGAGTAAAGAAGTGGAATCTCAAGGCTTTTTGCAGATTTTGTACAGAGGAATATGTACAGAGAAACTGCAAAATGACCTCGATAATGTTTTGAGATGGACAGTAGGCAATGGTATGATGATAAATGGGGTTAAAAACCAGGTTGTGAGTTTCAGAAATAGGAAAAGTCCTCTCATTTTTAGTTACTGCGCTGGGCTGAGTGGCTCAGACGGTTGAGGCGCTGGCCTTCTGACCCCAACTTAGCAGGTTCGATCCTGGCTTAGTCCGGTGGTATTTGAAGGTGCTCAAAACGTCAGCCTCGTGTTGGTAGATTTACTGGCACGTAAAAGAACTCTTGCGGGACTAAATTCCGGCACCTCGGTGTCTCTGAAAACCGTAAAAGCGTAGTTTGTGGGACGTAAAGCAAATTACATTAATTAATTAATTTAGTTACTGCGTTGATGAGGTGAAAGTTCCTTTTGGGGATCATTGTAAGTACCTAGGTGTTAATATATGCAAGGAAAGATTGGGGTAATCACATAAGTGTGATTGTACATAATGGGTACAGATCTCTGCACATGGTTATGAGGGTATTTAGGGGCTGTAGTAAGGATGTAAAGGAGAGGGCATTTAAGTCACTGATAAGACCCCAACTAGAGTATGGTTCCAGTGTATGGGACCCTCACCAGGATTACTTGATTCAAGAACTGGAAAAAAATCCAAAGAAAAGCAGCTCGATTGGTTCTGGGCGATTTCCGAAAAAAGAGTAGCGTTACAAAAATGTTGCAATGTTTGGGTTGGGAAGAATAGAGAGAAAGAAGAAGAGCTGCTCGACTAAGTGGTATGTTCCGAGCTGTCAGCGGAGAGATGGCGTGGAATGACATTAGTAGACGAATAAGTTTGAATGGCGTTTATAAAAGTAGGAAAGATCACAATATGAAGATAAAGTTGGAATTCAAGAAGAAAAATTGGGGCAAATATTCGTTTATAGGTAGGGAGGTTGGGGATTGGAAAAACTTACCAAGGGAGATGATCAATATTTTTCCAATTTCTTTGCAATCATTTAAGAAAAGTCTAGGAAGACAACAGATAGGGAATATGCCGTCTGGGCGACTGCCCTAAATGCAGATCAGTTGTGATTTATTTATTTATTTATTTATTTATTTATTTACATATTTATTTATTTATTTATTTATTTAATCAATCAATCAATCAATCAATGAATGAATGAATGAATGAATCAATCAATCAATCAATCAATCAATCAATCAATCAATCAATCAATCAATCAATCAATCAATCAATCAATCAATCAATCAATCAATCAATCAATCAATCAATCAATCAATCAATCAATCAATCAATCAATCAATCACCAGTGATCTGCATTTAGGGCAGTCGCCCAGGTGGCAGACTCCCTATATGTTGTTTACCTAAACTTGTTTTAAATAATTGCACACAATTTTGAAATTTACTGAACATCTCCCTTGATAAATAATTCATATCACTAACTCCTCTTCCTATAAACGAATATTGGCCCCAGTTTGTCCTCTTGAATTCCAACTTTATCCTCATATTGTGATCTATCCTACTTTTAAAAACGCCACTCAACGTATTCGACTATAAACATCGTTCCACGCCATCTCCACTGACAGCTCGGAATATACGGTACCACTTAAAGTCGAGCAACTCGTCTTCTTTCTTCCAAGTCTTTCCAGTCCAAAATTTTCAACATTTTAATAACTCTACTCTTTTGTCGGAAATCACCCAGATCAAATCGAGCTGCTTTTCCTCTGGATTTTTTTTTTCCAGTCCTTGAATCAAATAATCCTGGTGAGGGTCCCATACACTGCAACCATACTCTAGTTGTGATCTTACTAGAAACTTGTATGCTCTCTCCTACACATTCTTAGTACAACCCCTCAACACCCTCATAATCATGTGCAGAGATCTGTATCCTTTATTTACAATCCCGTTTATATGATTACCCCAAT
This sequence comes from Anabrus simplex, assembly GCF_040414725.1. Lineage (NCBI taxonomy): Eukaryota > Metazoa > Arthropoda > Insecta > Orthoptera > Tettigoniidae > Anabrus > Anabrus simplex. The sequence continues at coordinate 23,564,204 of NC_090265.1, forward strand.
GAAGATCTTTCCTTGTATTAACACCTAGGTACTTACAGTGACGGGTAGGAGAAAGGGATCTGCCCTTAGATGGCCTTCACTTAAACCGCAGTGGTACATATAAGTTAGGACATTTGTTTAGAAGGGTTATAGGGAGGTACATTCAGGGAAACAGGGTGCGCTAGGCAGCAGTGTTAAGAGAACAGGGAACTGGAAATCAAGTAGGGATGACATAAAACTGTTAGTGCTCAACTGTAGAAGTGTTGTAAAGAAAGGAATAGAATTAAGTAATTTAATAGATATATACTTACCAGATATTGTAATAGGAGTTGAATCATGGCTGAGAAATGATATAATGGATGCAGAAGTGTTCTCACGGAACTCGAGGGTGTATCGTAGAGATAGGATAGGAAAGGTAGGAGGGGGAGTATTCATTCTCGTGAAAGAAGAATTTGTAAGCTACGAAAAAGTTAAAGATGACAAGCACGAAATTCTAGGGGTAAGTCTCATTTCTAAAGATAATAGGCAACTAGATGTCTTTGGAGTGTACAGACCAGGAAAGGGTAGCGCAGATGCTGATTCAGAATTATTTGATAAGATAATCAGCTATGTGGGAAACAATAAGGAAAGGAACGTGATCGTAGCGGGTGATCTCAATTTACCAAATGTTAATTGGGAAGGTAATGCGAACGACAGGAAGCATGACCAACAAATGGCAAATAAGTTAATATGGGAAGGGCACCTGATTCAGAAAGTAATGGAACCTAATAGAGGGAAGAATATTCTGGATGTGGTGTGGTAAAACCAGATGAGCTCTATAGAGAAACCGAAGTAACAGATGGTGTTAGTGATCACGAAGCTGTTCTTGTGGTAATTAAAAATAAATGTGAAAGAAAGAGATTAAAATTAGGACAGTTAGGCAGTACGATATGGCTGATAAAACAGGCATGAGGGAGTTTTTAATAAGCAACTATGATCGGTGGAAAACGGTATATAAAAATGTAAACAGACTCTGGGATGGGTTTAAAGCAATTGTTGAGGAATGTGAAAATAGGTTTGTACCTTTAAAGGTGGTAAGGAATTGTAAAGATCCACTATATTATAACAGGGAAGTAACAAGACTAAGAAGGAGGTGCAGGTTGGAAAGAAATAGAGTTAGAAATGGCTGGGCAAGAAAGGAGAAATTGAAGGAACTTACTAGGAAATTGAATCTAGCAAAGAAGTCAGCTAAAGATAACATGATGGCAAGCATAATTGGTGGCCACACTCATTTTAGTGAAAAATGGAAGAGTACGTATAGGTATTAAGGCAGAAACAGGTTCCAAGAAGTACATTCCAGGAATAATTAATGAACAAGGGGAGTGTGTATGCGAGGATCTTCAAAAGGCAGAAGTATTCAGTCAGCAGTACGTAAAGATTGTTGGTTACAAGGATAATGTCCAGATAGAGGAGGTGAACAATTAAGATTTACCTATGACAGCAATGACATTTACAGTAAGATACAAAAGTTAAAATCTAGAAATATAGCTGGAATTGATAAGGTTTCGGGGGATATACTAAAGACAATGGGTTGGGATATAGTACCATATCTGAAGTACTTGTTTGATTTTTGTTTGCATGAAGGAACTTTACCAAATGAATGAAGAGTTTCTATAGTAGCCCCTGTGTATAAAGGAAAGGGTGATAGGCATAAAGCTGAAAATTACAGGTCAGTCAGTTTGACGTGCATTTTATGTAAGCTTTGGGAAAGCATTCCTTCTGATTATATAAGACATGTTTGCAAAATTAATAAATTGTTTGACAGAAGGCAGTTTGGGTTTAGGAAAGGTTATTCCACTGAAGCCCAACTTGTAGGATTCCTGCAAGATATAGCAGATATCCTGGATTCAGGAGGTCATTTGGACTGTATTGCGATTGACTTATCTCAGGCATTTGATAGGGTAGATCACGGGAGACTACTGGCAAAAATGAGTGCAATTGGACTTGACAAAAGAGTGACTGAATGGGTGGCTCTGTTTCTAGAAAATAAGAGAATTAGAGTAGGTGAAGTTTTATCTGTCCCTGTAAAAATTAAAAGGGGAATTCCTCAAGGTAGTATTACAGTATTATTGGACCTTTATGTTTTCTTATATCAATGATATGTGTAGAGAAGTGGAATCAGAGATAAGGCTTTTCGCAGATGATGTTATTCTGTACAGAGTAATAAATAGGTTACAAGATTGTGAACAACTGCAAAATGACTTCGATAATGTTGTGAGATGGACAGTAGGTAATGGGATGATGATAAACGGGGATAAAAGTCAGGTAGTGAGTTTCACAAATAGGAAAAGTTCTCTCAGTTTTAATTACTGCATTGATGGGGTGAAAGTTCCCTTTGGGGATCATTGTAAATACGGTACCTAGGTATTAATATAAGGAAAGATATTCATTGGGGTAATCACATAAATATGATTGTAAATAAAGGATACAGATCTCTGCACATGATTATGTGAGTATTTAGGGGTTGTAGTAAGGATGCAAAGGAGAGAGAATATTTGTCTCTGGTGAGACCTCAACTTGAGTATGGTTCCAGTGTATGGGACCCTTACCAGGATTACTTGATTCAGGAACTGGAAAAAATCCAAAGAAAAGCAGCTCGATTTGTTCTGGGTGATTTCCGACAAAAGAGTAGCGTTACAAAAATGGTACAAAGTTTGGGCTGGGAAAACTTGGGAGAAAGGAGACGAGCTGCTGGACTAAGTGGTATGTCAGATGTAAGGCTTTTCAGGCGTTTGCTCTATTAACCAGCGTTTCGTCTTAGGTCTGACACTAGACTCGTCAGAGTGGGATGAGTCAGACCCTACCCACTGACGCTGGGTGTATGCAGGTGAGCTTATCAGTAGCCTATATATGAGGCACAGTCTGATAACTGCATACGGGAGATAAATCTCCACAATGGAATTATTGCCCGCCTAGCAATTCCGAATGGAAAATTTAAAATTCCCATGGAGGGAATTAGATATTTTTCGCCAATAGAACATGTCAAAAACATATCAGATTTAAGGCTTTTAAGGCGTTTGCTCTATTAACCAGCGTTTCGTCTTAGGTCTGACACTAGACTCGTCAGAGTGGGATGTGTCAGACCCTACCAACTGACGCTGGGTGTATGCAGGTGAGCTTATCAGAAGCCTATATATGAGGCACAGTCTGATAACTGCATACGGGAGATAAATCGCCAGCACCGCTAATATACCAACTACGACAATCACTTCAGCGCACATCTCCGCCACTAGGTGCCCTTCAGTGGACTCGCTAAACTCCCGCCACCTATTAGTGCCACCCGCACCTGTGCGAGACTCCAGAGTTCAATATAAGCGCACTGCTCCGAAAAGCACTGAACCAGCTCCACGGAGACTTTCCAGATCCACATCGTACTCATCATTAACCAACACTTCACTTCGGGACCAGCAAGATATGGAACAAGACTCCACCCCAAACACTGCATCCCCCACAGAATTTCCACCTCTTCCAACAGCCTGCCGCCCTATCTGCTCCAGTCGCACTCTCCAACCCCGACCACAAGGCACACATTCTCTCCCCCTCGTCAACCCCACCCCGGAATATAGGTCCTCCCAGAAGATCTTCACCATCTTGCAACGCTTCAACATCCAGCGACCGGACATCTCCGACATTTGACCAACGGGCAACGGCTTCATCATTAAAGTTAACGGAGAACAGACAGCTCACAAAATTGTCAATGTCATTGGTTCAACTCAATTACGATCATCCACACCCTTCAAAATTCTTTCTCAACCCACCACCAAGACCCCTCCCCCACCTTCTCAACCCCGTCTATTCAGCTGCGTGGCCAGGGGGATTGACCCGGACATAACTGACGAAACTATCATCGCTGAATTACACGCCGAGGGCATTCCCGTCAAAAAAAGCCTTCAGGATCCAAAATGCGTTCGGGCCAACATTTATGGTGCGCCTACTACTCCCAACACCTCAGGACGTTGATCGCCTATTACAACAGGGGATCAGCATCTTCAGGCAGCACTATAGGGTGGAACCATCACACGCACCACCACCCCAGCCTTTACGCTGCGAGCGATGTTTGAGCTATAATCAGCACAGTATCGACCAGTGCCGGGCTGCCCAGCCGATCTGTGGACACTGCAGTCAGCCCCATTTCACCCCCCGCTGCCCGAATACCAACGCCCCCACTGTCTGCCACACCTGTGTAGAACCTCACCCAACGTACTCCCGTCAATGTCGAGCTCGCCCTCCCCCTCCCGAAAACCGTCCTGACCTTGTCGCCCCCATTCGCACCATCGATCCCCCTATCACCCCAGCCACCTCCGCTTTTCCTCACCCACCATCGAGGATATTGTTAAGTTTATAACAATAGCCTTAATGAACATCTATCATTTCCATCGCCCCCTGGTCTTGTCCCACCTCCAAGATGCAGCGAACCAGGCCCTGCACCTCCATTTCCAACCCACCCATGCAGGTTTAAACTCTCATTTTCACTTCTCCCGCCTGGAGTCATTGGTTTGATCATGGGTTATAGAACAACCAGAAATACGACGCCCTTCCCCATCTCTATTCTCTTTTTGAATATTCAGTCTTTCTCCAGTAAACGTCTGCACCTTCTCACCCTCACTCAGCAACACCCGGTTCATACGATTCTCATGAACGAGACCATGCTTCGCCCACATCAATCTGTACACCTTCCTGGCTACAACCTCCACCGATCTGATCATCCACATGACATCGGTCGAGGGGGTGCCGCCATCGGCGTTCGACCCTCCCTTCCCATCCGCATACACCATCCCCCTCCTACCAACCCCTTCCCGGAGTCCGTCACGGATACCATTTACCTCCGATCACGAATTCTCCACCTGGGCACCATCTACAGTCGTACAATTCAACCCCTACCCACAGATTACCTAACTCACTTCCTTATTTTAGCAGATCTAAACCTTCACAGCCGCACTCAACGAGAAATTGACACTCTTCATACATGCCTGACCCGTATGGATGCCACTCTCCTCCCCCTCCCTGGTCCCTCCCAACCCAGCTCCAAAACCACACCCGATGCTGTCATATCATACAATTCTCTCTCCCACCTTCTCACGGTTTCATATCTCCCTAGCATAAGCAGTGATCATCTCCCCATCCTCCTTCAAATACCCACCCACTCGCCACGCCCTTCTCCACCCCCACCCATTCCGAGACCCAAATATTCCCAAGCAAATTGGCCCGCCTACAGAACTCATATCGACAACACTCTAACCCAAGCCCCTCCGTTCCCCACCAACCAGCAGTCCACAGATACCTTTTCTGCCTTCCTACAGTCCACCATCTCCTCTGCAGCTCAAGCCCATATAACCTCCACTTCCTATAGCCCCTCTCAACCACGACTTCCCCCCAAGTTCCTTCAGTTGCAACGACTTTCCCAATCTTACTTACGAGAGTATACGCGAACTAGGGATCGCTACTTTCTCCGACTACACCGACAAACGATTCGGACAGTGCACAACTACTTTACGGCCTACAAACGACGCTCCTGGATGACCACCTGCACCAAACTCAATTCAATCCATGCTCACCCTTCCTTATTCTGGCGCCGACTGTCTTCCCTTCTAGAACAATGCCGTACACCCCGATACCCGATACACCATTTCGCCCACTCTCCAAACACAACCTCGGAAAAGCTGGAGATCATGGCATCCCTTCACGTACAACATAGAAAGGCACTTTGACTACTCTGACACCAACCTTTAAGCTACAATTCAAACGGCACCCACGCTCTACCCGTCTTCCACACATTCCCTCAACAATCATATCCTAGATGCTCCTATGACGGACAGAGACATAGCCGATTCACTATTCAGGACACGTGACACCGCACCAGGACCAGATAATATTCGGTATAGACACCTTAAAGAAACCCCACCCACCTTCTTTACCCTGCTAGCCCAATACTTCACATTCATCCTTACCACCGGCTTCTACCCCTCCAACTGGAAACAAACCATCATGCTTCTCTTTCCGAAACCAGGAAAAGATCTCTCTGACCTTGACTCCTACAGACCGGTTTGCCTGATCTCCGTCCTCGCCAAAATCTTCGATAAGATCCTCGTCCACCGCCTCTACCTCAACTCCAATCACCTAATCCCCTCCTCCCAATGCGGTTTTCGTCCCGTTCTTTCTACCTACCATCAACTTCTCCGCCTCATTCACCTCACTGCTACCAACCTCAACCTATGCCGCCCTACCCTCTTGATCACTTTAGACTTTGATAAGGCCTTCGATTCAGTCTGGCACCCAGCTTTGATTTTCAAACTCCATCACTTCAGCCTCCCCCCGTCTTACATCCGATTTCTCACTTCTTACCTAACCAATCGCTCAGCTCGCATCTCCATTTACGGCACATTCTCCCGTAACTTTCCCATGACTCTAGGTGTTCCCCAAGGTTCTCCCCTTTCTGCACTTCTATTCGTTCTCTTTGTTTCCGACATTCCACAACCCCACACACCCATCTCTCTTTTACAGTTCGTTGACGACACTGCACTCCTTGCCCCCCTTCCTTCCATCCAGGCCATAAATCGCACCCTCCAACCGTACCTAAACTCCTTAATAGCATGGTGTGACCGCTGGCATCTGAAACTCAATCCCACCAAAACTCAGTCCATATTAATCCGACCCCGGAAAGGCCGCTTCAAACTCACCAGGAATCCGGACAACCTCTCCCTCACCATCCGCCGTACCCCCATCCAACTCCAAGCTTCCCTGAAGTATCTGGGCGTCACTGTTGACTAGCATCTAACCTTCCACCGTCACTTCCGGAACCTTTATTCCCAAGTTCAAAAGAGATCCCAGTTGCTCCGCCGGCTTGCCGGAACCAACTGGGGTCTCAATCCCCAACTCCTCCTTCATACCTATACTTCCTTCATCCGCTCCTACGTTACCTATGGACACCCTGCCTGGGTCGCCGCAGTTCATTCCAACCCTACCCTCATTCGCCCCCTCCTAGCAACGCAAAAACATCTAGTCCGAGTTGCTCTTCGTCTTCCACCAAGATATCATACAACAGATCTCTATGACGTCTTTCCAATTCCCAGACTCGACCTCCACATCTCACTCCTTTTCCAACGCTTCCTACAGAAAGCCATAGAACTCAACCATCCGTTGGTGATCCAACTCCTCCAACTTCCTCTGCGATCAGCCACCCGAACTCCCACCCCCCTCCACTATTTCCGTTCACTACTCCAGCCCACAAATCGGCCACCTCCAGGGGCGGGACTGCGTGGGAGGGGATTGCACCCCCCTTAACTCCCCCTCCAACTTACCGATAATGATCCACCCTCCACTCCGTCCCGACTCCGTCAACCGTATATAGATATATCTTATATTCAGTACATGTATCTTCCGACACTCACAGCCATTCTGATAACACAAATTGACTGAGCTTTTATTCAGCTTATTTTCTTTTGTGAACGTCTCATCGAAGTGTCCTACTCAGTCTTTCTAGGTTACTGTACTGTTCCATTTCTATTAATACCTACCCCGCTTAAGAAATTTAATTGGGTAGCTCGGTAATTTTTACGTGCAGCTGTGAGTGTTTACCGCTATACATATATATGTTACACACCTGTGTATATGCATACATATGAGTACATCTCTCACCCATTTGTACAAGCCACAACACTTAAGTTTCGGCTTGCCATCAAACAAGTCTCACTACAATTGCACAACTTTCACTCATCATTATCTGTCTGAGTATATATATTTGTATCAACATGTTTCTTTTGTATACAGCATTCTGAACCCATGTTTCTTTGTAACATCTGCCCTATATACCACTAAACGTAAGTTAAATAAAAGAAAAAGAAAATAAAAAATATTAAAAATTAAAAAGGAAACATAAAAATTAAAAAATTAAAAAAATAAAAATAAAAAAGTAAAAAACAATAAAAAATAAAAAGAAAATGAAAAAAGAAAAATACAAAAAGGAGAAAAAATTGGCAAAAAACATTTAAAAAGGAGATTTTTTAAAAAATTAACAAATTAATTAAAAAACGGCTCTTTGTTCTGGTATGATCATCAAAATATTTTTCGCAATTCAGTTCAGGTTTTCGCTCTCAGTTATGCACCCAGGACAATGGCAATTACCACTTTAAGTTTTATACCACCTTTTAGATTACTGTACTGTTCTATTTATGTTAATACCTACCAAACTCAAGAAAATTTAACTTAGTTGTTATATAATCTATACATGTAGATGTGAGTGTATCTAGCTGTACATATATATGTTTCCATAACTGTGTGTATGCACACACATACACATATATCTATATATATGAGTGTATTACTAACCCATTTTCACAGTCACAGTACTTATGTCTCTGCTAGCCATCAACAATTCTCACTATAACTATACTACTTTCAATCATCAATATCTGTTTGAATATTTATATCTACATATATCTGTGTCTGCCAACTAGGGCACCACTCCCCGCCATCGAATATATATATATATATATTCATTTCTTCCTCAGGACAACGGCAATATTATTAACTTAAGACTTATGCAAATGTTCTTTACCGATTACGCCATAAAGTATCCCCCCTTTGTACGTTTATTATACCACTTTGCTAGCATCCTAGGCCCTCTTCATTACTTCAAGACGAGCCGGCCAAACATACTTTACGTCTTCACATCTTTTAAGCCAGCATACGATCTTCCTTGTCAGTGAACATCTATACTCTTTTGACTGCTTACCTCGCCCCGCACACTTAGCCGTGCATCACCCCCCTCCTCCTATTTCTTCACAACTACCGTAACCAACTCCCTTCACCGCTTCAGGGTGGGGAATGAAAACTTTCTCAGACAGACAGACAGACAGACGGCTCACCTGCATACACCCAGCGTCAGTGGGTAGGGTCTGACACATCCCACTCTGACGAGTCTAGTGTCAGACCTAAGACGAAACGTTGGTTAATAGAGCAAACGCCTAAAAAGCCTTACATCTGTTATGTTTTTGACATGCTCTATTGGTGAAAAATATCTAATTCCTTCCATGGGAATTTAGAATTTTCCATTCGGAATTGCTAGGCGGAGATTTATCTCCCATATGCAGTTATCAGACTGTGCCTCATACATAGGCTTCTGATAAGCTCACCTGCATCCCTCGTACTACGCATGTCCACGCATTTTTTCGGCTGGGTGGCGCTCCTTCTTGCTGCGGCTCAATCGGCCCAAGAATAATCACATGGGCAGACGCCTCGTTGGTTGTCACCTTCCCTCATCATTCTGTCTAACTCCTGTCTAGTTAAGAATGTGGACACTCACTATTCTCCGACTGATCTTCGCAAATGGCTGTGTGATAATAATGTCCCAACTTCTGTGGTCCTACGACTTCAAGATGCCTCTTCGGGCCAACCTTCTCCGGATATAGTGGTCTCCTTTAGTTCACCAGGATTCGCGAAGAGCACCCTCCTCTATGGCTATTTATACCTCCTTTATTCTCAACACAATGTCCTCCCTACTCCTGCCCATATTCTAGAGCAACTCGCCTCCGATCCTGATTTCCTTCTTAAATTTCCCTCCTCAGCACCGCCTACCACTACCTCCGTTTGTTCTTCCTTATCTTCCACTACTCCTGTCACTACTACCATCACTACTGTCACAGCTTCCGTTCATCCTTCCCCGTCTCCCACAACTTCCTGTGTTCCGTCTAATTCGCCCTCTACTGTTACGTACAGTCACCCCTCCCCTATCATGTCCACAGCCACGACCTCCTGCACTTCGACCATAACTACTTCCCACTCGTCGTCTGCTACTCGCCTGGATGTTACTCTCGCAGCTCCGCCCGTCTCCCAAGGCAATGAAGACCCCTCTACATCAGTCTATCAACCGTCCTTCTCACCGAGCTGTGTCATCCGTGGGATTGCACCCGACGTCTTGGACCAGGATATCCTCCAAGAACTAAAACAGGAAGGCGTCCCTGTCCGACGGGTTTTTCGCATCTTCAACAATGATGGCCCGACTTTTATGGTTCGCCTTCGACTCGCCTCTCTTGCTGACGTCGACCATCTTATTACTACCGGCGTCCGTTTTCGGGGACGAATCCATCGAGTGGAGCGTTCTCGCTCCCCACCGCGACTTGCTGGATCTACTCGTCTCACATCTCCTCCTTCTCCTACGCCCTCGTCGCCACCCACCCCACCACCGCCAACCATTCCCCTTCTTGGTACCCAACCACAGTTTTCCCTTTTACCATATCCTACTTTTGACCTTCTTCGACTTCTTGCCACCTCCATCACGAATATTACCACCACCCTATATTATCTTCTCCTACAACATTACCCGAACCCTTCCTCCCCCTTCATACCGACCACACCTTTTGCACATGCGTCACCTATGTAACATACTTATGTAACTCTATGTATTCTCCTTTTCTGAAAGCGCGCCCGAGATACCCTACGTCGCTGTCTAAATAAATCTCTGTCCCTTCTTCTCTGGTGTTTTTTGGGGTTGGCTTGTGCGGGGTGTTTTGCGGGTCTGCGCTGGGTCCGTCTTGGTGTGACCGTGCCCTTACGCCCCCCTCACGAATCTTCTTATTCAGTATGTATGACACATACTTCCCGTGAGGTTTTTTGTTTCTTCATACTCTTTCTTATCTGTCGGCCAAAGAGCTCCTTTGTTGAGCTGGTGGCCCGCCCCCTCCTCTCCCGAGGAGAGGGAATGAACCAACCACCTGATGATGATGATGCTCACCTGCATGCACACACACACACCTACACATCTCGTGCTACGCCTGTCCACGTATTTTTTCGGTTGGGTGGCGCTCACCTCTTCGCCTTCTCAACCGGCCAACAACAAGCACAATTGGGCAGACGCCTTGTTGGCTGTCGCCTCCCCACTATGGCCTCTTCCTGTCTCGTCAAGAACGTGGACACCGCATATTCTCCTGAAGCAATTCGCCAATGGCTTTGTAACTCCGGGGTCGATGTTCGAGTGGTTCTACGTCTTCAGGATGCTTCCTCTGGCCAGCCATCACCGGATGTAGTGGTCTTTTTTCGTGATCCGCAACTGGCATATTATGCCGTCCTTCGTGGTGACCTCCTGCTCTTACATAGCGGGTATCAAGCTCTTCCTACTCCTGACCATATTTTGCGACAACTGGCCTCCGATCCTGACTTCCCTCTCGATGTCACGGCTCCCCCCACTCCTCCTTCCGTCCCTACTTTCTCACCTCCTCTTTCTGCTACCTCCACCACCACCACCACCACTACCATTGTCACTACCTCTGTTCATCTCTCCCCGTCTTCTTCCACTGCCACTCTCACCTTCAGTCATCCTTCTCCAATCATGTCTACCCCCCTCCTCCCTCTCTACGACCGTTCACAGTCCCACCCTGACCCCTACGGAGCTCATGGATACCGCCACAACTGCTCAGCCGGTCTCTCCACCTGAGTCTGGCGATCCCGCGGCTGCTCAACAACATCATTCAGTTGTGTTCTTCGTGGCGTTGACCCTGCTATTGCTGAACACGACCTTTTGAACGATCTTCACCTGGCAGGCGTTCCGGCACGGCGAGTTTTTCGCATCCTCAACGCTCAAGGCCCGACGTATATGGTTCGCCTTCAGCTTCCTTCCCATGAAGACGTCCACCGCCTGCTTACTGATGGCGTTCATCTTCACCGGCGAACCTATCGTGTGGAGCCTTCTCGTTCCCCTCCCCGCACCGTACGCTCTCCTCCCCACCCCACCCTTTCTCGCTCACTCCCTCCACCGCCACCCACCCAACCGCCACCTCCTTCCAGCCTCCCGCCTGTCTCTATCCTGGAAATTCTCCGTCTCCTTGCCACTTCCATCACTAACATCACCACTAACCTCTATTATCTCCTTCTCCAATCCTACCCGTGTCCTTCTCCCTATACCTTCCCCCCCCCACCACCCTACCAGTCCCTCCACACTCTATGTAATACTATTGTACATATTCACTGTAACAATCTCTTTCTGTAATGCGTGCCCGAGATACGTTACTCTTAATAAAATTCTCCTCTCCTTCCCTCTTGTGTTCGCGGGGGTTTGCCTGCGCGGGGTTCTTTGGGGGGCTTCGCCCTGGGTCCCGGCTTGTTGTGATGGTGCCCTTACGCCGGCTTCATTCTCTTTTTTTTCCTTTTCCGGAGTGTACGACACACACCTAAGTTTTTCAGTTTTTAACTCTTCCATTATTTTCCCGCTCTACGGCCTAAGAGCTCCTTAGTAGAGCTGATGGCCCGCCCCTCCTTGCTTGAGGAGGGGAATGAAATAACTTGTTTAAGTAAGTAAGTAACTCACCTGCATACACCCAGCGTCAGTGGGTAGGGTCTGACACATCCCACTCTGACGAGTCTAGTGTCAGACCTAAGACGAAACGCTGGTTAATAGAGCAAACGCCTGAAAAGCCTTACGTCTGATATGTTTTTGACATGCTCTATTGGTGAAAAATATCTAATTCCCTCCATGGAAATTTAGAATTTTCCATTCTAAGTGGTATGTTGCGGGCTGTCAGTGGAGAAATGGCGTGGGAGGACATCAGTAGACGAATAAGTTTGGATGGTGTCTTTAAAAGTAGGAAAGATCACAATATGAAGATAAAGTTGGAATTCAAGAGGAAAAATTGGGGCAAATATTCGTTTATAAGAAGGGGAGTTAGGGATTGGAATAACTTACCAAGGGAGATGTTCAATAAATTTCCAATTTCTTTGCAATCATTTAAGAAAAGTCTAGGAAAACAACAGATAGGGAATCTGCAACCTGGGCGACTGCCCTAAATGCAGATCAGTAGTAGTGAAATCTCCATAGGAACTTTCACCCCATCAACGCAGTAATTAAAACTGAGAGGATTTGTTCTATTAGTGAAACTCACAACCTGACTTTTAACCCCGTTTATCAACATACCATTGCCTGCTGTCCATCTCACAACATTTTCGATGTCACGTTGCAGTTTCTCACAATCTTGTAACTTATTTATCACTCTATAGAGAATAACATCATCCGCAAAAAGCCTTACCTCCGATTCCACTCCTTTACTCATATCATTTATATATATAAGAAAACATAAAGGTCCGATAATACTGCCTTCAGGAATTCCCCTCTTGGTTGTCCAGTTGTACTTCCTTTTAAAACAATAATCACCACCACCACCAACATCTGCATTTCGAACCCCTCTTTCGTTCCAAAGTGACGTAAATCCAAGAACCCTCCCCCCATGTTGATGATATTCTCTGCACGAGAACGTTAGTCAGCGTGCCAAGCGATCTAGCTGCATAGCAAATGTGAAGTCTATCTTAAAACATCGCGTTTCCTGAAAAATGTTACTTCTTGGAGGTGCGTCAGTTTGGCAATAAGCACTTCAATTGATATAAGCAGGTTTATGAGAAAAGAAGACGTAAATGGACGTGAACTCATATGTCGAAATTGCACGGGAGAACGTTAAAGTTTTTCATACATTTATCCTCCCCTGCGGACCATGTGACCTTGCCGCAGTGGGGAGGCTTGCGTGTCGCGATGACGCAGATACCCGAGCCGCAGGTGGAACCATATCGGATGGGTATCTATCTGTTGAGAGACCAGACTAACGAATGGTTGATCGAAAGGGGAGTAGCAGCTTTCCGGAAGTTGCAAGGGCGACAGTCTAGATGAGTGAATGATATGGCCTTGTAATAATATTCAACATGGCCTAGCTGTGTTAATATTGCTACACGGCTGAACACAACGGGAAACTACGCATGGCTGACTCCCGACGACTTGCAGCTATCTCTGTATGAATGATGTACCGATGATGGCTCCCTCCCGGGTAACCCCAGGGGCTCTAAACTTTGGAGCGTGGGTTGGCGACCACGGGGCCCTCAGCTGAGTCCTGACATTGCTTCCACTTACTTGTGCCAGGCTCCTCACTTTCATCTATGCTATCCGACCTCTCTTGGTCAACTCTTGTTCTTTTCCAACCTCGACACTATTAGGTTCGCGAGGGCTAGGGAGTCTTTCATTTTCACGCCCTTTGTGGCCCTTGTCTTCCTTTGGCCGATATCTTCATTTTTCGAAGTGTCGGACCCCTTCCATATTTTCTCTCTGATTAGTGTTATATAGAGGATGGTTGCCTAGTTGTACTTCCTCTTAAAACAATAATCACCACCACCACCACCACCACCACCACCACCACCACCACCACCACCACTTCCTCCCGGGTAAAATATTCCGGAGATAAAATAGTCCTCCATTCGGATCTCTGAGTTGGGATTACACAAGAGGGGGCAAAAGATGGATACAGACCTTGATACCGATATTCTGCGAGTCGGAAGGTGGAATGTTAGAAGTCTGAATCGTTGTGGTAAGTTAGAAAATCTGAAAAGGGAGATAGATAGACTAAAGTTAGATGTAGTTGGTATAACTATGTTGGTAGGAAGATGAGGATTTTTGGTCAGGGGACTACAGAATTATCAACACACAATCAAACAGGGGAAATACAGGAGTTGGTTTAATGAATAAGTATGGCAGCGAGTAAGCTACTACGACCAGCATAGTGAAAGGATTATAGTTGCCAAGATAGACACCAAACCAACGGCCACCACAATAGTACAAGTCTATATGCCTACTACGCGTAGTTCACCGGATGTTGAAGAAATCGAAAGAATATATGAATATATAGAAGATTTAATACAATATGTAAAAGGTGACGGGAATCTAATTGTGATGGGAGACTGGAATGCAGTGGTAGGCCAAGGAAGGGAAGGTAATATAGTAATTTCCACGTAAGGAAATACCCCAGAAAGTAAATATCGCCACCCGATGCTCTTCTTTTCTCTCTTTTGTAATGGCTGATCACTGCTGCCAACCTGCCTGGTTACATATTAAAATCACCAGACATAACCATAACAAACTAACCTCAATGTAGGAAACACCGATAATCAATGTTTCCCTACCCTAGTAAATGATAAAAGATAAGATCAAATAACTCAAGATAATTATGAATATCTCGTCGATTTCCACGCTCAATGAGGAATTAAGGATATAAACACACTTTCTCACTCAAATTATCCGTCTTTATTTTGATATACACTAGGCGTACTATAACCATATTCTTGACAAGAGGGGCGTGTTAAACGATGCAATTTATTTAATAAGTCTTTGCAGTGTGATTTTAGAAAGTTCCAGACATCCAATGACTTCCCTTTCTTTTGCGCGAACATTTCCTTCTCTCTTCAACACCGGTAACCAGTAAGGAGAGAAATTATTGGGCATATTTTCAGCCTGCAGGCTGGTTATATCTTCAAGCTTATCAGGAAACATATAGGAATACTAATGTGCCAAGCTCCGTGAACGGAAATTAGGTCAGGTTTCAAGTTCACTGCGGATTTGAAAATAATAATGTCATAAGTTCTACTGCCAAAATTTCGTCCCGCAAGAGTTATTTCGTGTACCGGTAGATCTAGACATGAGACTGACGTACTTGAGCACTTTAATCATTTCGCGCAAACAATGTTAATAAATGCATTATCCGAACATGCCACAATTCTACTTACTTGGTATTAGCCAAATAGATTTACAATCCCACAGAAAAAGAAAATATGCTTTAAATATTCTCGCAAATGTATCACTAGTGACTTTAACGGCGATGCGGTGGCAACACGCAATTCATGCTAGAACAGTGATTGAACGTTGCCAACGTGCCAGATTAACGGTTAATGTAAGACGTCGTATCGGCAAGTAGGGTCCCTAAACTGTATGGTTACCGACACTGAAAAAGACCTGCAAAATACCCAACAGCAAGAAAAGTAACTATAAATCGATACCTTAATATTACAGGGGAGAAAGGGTAAGGTTGCACCCTTAGGGTACGTCCTTACACGGAGAGGACTATACAGTAGGAGAATTCGGATTGGGACAAAGGAATGAAAGAGGAAGTCGGCTGGTTGAATTCTGTACCGATCATAATTTAATCCTTCCTAATACTTGGTTCAAACACCACAAATGACAGCTGTATACAGTACACGAAACTTTTAGTGATACTTCGGCTCTCTAGTGCTGAATCGGTAGACGTCGGTTATCTTCGAATTCGTATTGGCAACCTCTGACACAAAAATATGAAACGATTATGCTTCGCTGTGAGACATCTGGAGGTATAATTGCAACACATTAAATATTGTTGTGACGAAAATCAAGGTACCGTACATCACAGGATCAACATAGAACTCCTACACAGAAACGACGATTTAGAAAATTCATATCGATCGATCATACTATCGATTCAATTCAGATTTCATTTCCATTCCAAGACGAATAGAAGTACATAGTGTGACGACTTCTCCTGTTTGATATGTTCCTACACTACGCGGCGCTGTTGTAGGTAAACAGGGATCAGCTGTCCCTGAACATGTGATTTTAAATGAGATCTGATGTGACTTAATTCGGAATTTATGGTTAAAATAAATTTTTTAAAACCGTGTGTTTATTATTGTTATGTTTAAGGAATGTGCATTCTCTTTACTGACCGATGGCTGTGTTTATGTGCGATCTGTGTTTCGTGCAAATTAAGATTATTGTGTTTCTTGTTTTGAAAATAATATGTGACAAATTCGTAGGAAATATTTTACATTTAGTAATGATTTAATGACATTGAAAATAATGAAAATAAAAAGAAAATGAAAAAAGAAAAATACAAAAAGGAGAAAAAATTGGCAAAAAACATTTAAAAAGGAGATTTTTTAAAAAATTAACAAATTAATTAAAAAACGGCTCTTTGTTCTGGTATGATCATCAAAATATTTTTCGCAATTCAGTTCAGGTTTTCGCTCTCAGTTATGCACCCAGGACAATGGCAATTACCACTTTAAGTTTTATACCACCTTCTAGATTACTGTACTGTTCTATTTATGTTAATACCTACCAAACTCAAGAAAATTTAACTTAGTTGTTATATAATCTATACATGTAGATGTGAGTGTATCTAGCTGTACATATATATGTTTCCATAACTGTGTGTATGCACACACATACACATATATCTATATATATGAGTGTATTACTAACCCATTTTCACAGTCACAGTACTTATGTCTCTGCTAGCCATCAACAATTCTCACTATAACTATACTACTTTCAATCATCAATATCTGTTTGAATATTTATATCTACATATATCTGTGTCTGCCAACTAGGGCACCACTCCCCGCCATCGAATATATATATATATATTCATTTCTTCCTCAGGACAACGGCAATATTATTAACTTAAGACTTATGCAAATGTTCTTTACCGATTACGCCATAAAGTATCCCCCCTTTGTACGTTTATTATACCACTTTGCTAGCATCCTAGGCCCTCTTCATTACTTCAAGACGAGCCGGCCAAACATACTTTACGTCTTCACATCTTTTAAGCCAGCATACGATCTTCCTTGTCAGTGAACATCTATACTCTTTTGACTGCTTACCTCGCCCCGCACACTTAGCCGTGCATCACCCCCCTCCTCCTATTTCTTCACAACTACCGTAACCAACTCCCTTCACCGCTTCAGGGTGGGGAATGAAAACTTTCTCAGACAGACAGACAGACGGCTCACCTGCATACACCCAGCGTCAGTGGGTAGGGTCTGACACATCCCACTCTGACGAGTCTAGTGTCAGACCTAAGACGAAACGTTGGTTAATAGAGAAAACGCCTAAAAAGCCTTACATCTGTTATGTTTTTGACATGCTCTATTGGTGAAAAATATCTAATTCCTTCCATGGGAATTTAGAATTTTCCATTCGGAATTGCTAGGCGGAGATTTATCTCCCATATGCAGTTATCAGACTGTGCCTCATACATAGGCTTCTGATAAGCTCACCTGCATCCCTCGTACTACGCATGTCCACGCGTACTATAACCATATTCTTGACAAGAGGGGCGTGTTAAACGATGCAATTTATTTAATAAGTCTTTGCAGTGTGATTTTAGAAAGTTCCAGACATCCAATGACTTCCCTTTCTTTTGCGCGAACATTTCCTTCTCTCTTCAACACCGGTAACCAGTAAGGAGAGAAATTATTGGGCATATTTTCAGCCTGCAGGCTGGTTATATCTTCAAGCTTATCAGGAAACATATAGGAATACTAATGTGCCAAGCTCCGTGAACGGAAATTAGGTCAGGTTTCAAGTTCACTGCGGATTTGAAAATAATAATGTCATAAGTTCTACTGCCAAAATTTCGTCCCGCAAGAGTTATTTCGTGTACCGGTAGATCTAGACATGAGACTGACGTACTTGAGCACTTTAATCATTTCGCGCAAACAATGTTAATAAATGCATTATCCGAACATGCCACAATTCTACTTACTTGGTATTAGCCAAATAGATTTACAATCCCACAGAAAAAGAAAATATGCTTTAAATATTCTCGCAAATGTATCACTAGTGACTTTAACGGCGATGCGGTGGCAACACGCAATTCATGCTAGAACAGTGATTGAACGTTGCCAACGTGCCAGATTAACGGTTAATGTAAGACGTCGTATCGGCAAGTAGGGTCCCTAAACTGTATGGTTACCGACACTGAAAAAGACCTGCAAAATACCCAACAGCAAGAAAAGTAACTATAAATCGATACCTTAATATTACAGGGGAGAAAGGGTAAGGTTGCACCCTTAGGGTACGTCCTTACACGGAGAGGACTATACAGTAGGAGAATTCGGATTGGGACAAAGGAATGAAAGAGGAAGTCGGCTGGTTGAATTCTGTACCGATCATAATTTAATCCTTCCTAATACTTGGTTCAAACACCACAAATGACAGCTGTATACAGTACACGAAACTTTTAGTGATACTTCGGCTCTCTAGTGCTGAATCGGTAGACGTCGGTTATCTTCGAATTCGTATTGGCAACCTCTGACACAAAAATATGAAACGATTATGCTTCGCTGTGAGACATCTGGAGGTATAATTGCAACACATTAAATATTGTTGTGACGAAAATCAAGGTACCGTACATCACAGGATCAACATAGAACTCCTACACAGAAACGACGATTTAGAAAATTCATATCGATCGATCATACTATCGATTCAATTCAGATTTCATTTCCATTCCAAGACGAATAGAAGTACATAGTGTGACGACTTCTCCTGTTTGATATGTTCCTACACTACGCGGCGCTGTTGTAGGTAAACAGGGATCAGCTGTCCCTGAACATGTGATTTTAAATGAGATCTGATGTGACTTAATTCGGAATTTATGGTTAAAATAAATTTTTTAAAACCGTGTGTTTATTATTGTTATGTTTAAGGAATGTGCATTCTCTTTACTGACCGATGGCTGTGTTTATGTGCGATCTGTGTTTCGTGCAAATTAAGATTATTGTGTTTCTTGTTTTGAAAATAATATGTGACAAATTCGTAGGAAATATTTTACATTTAGTAATGATTTAATGACATTACTTCTGAAATTGGTTCGTCAGTGTCTTAACGAATATGTCAAACGGGTATGTGTGTATAGAGCTATTTCATTAATTCACCACAAAATCAAACTCAGTTGCAATTATCAGCTATAACCTTAAAAAAACACATGTTCAACTGTTAGTGTACATGCTGCGTAATATAAACACATTAAAACTTTGCAGGCACCCACATGATGTTACGTACCGGTATGTCATACATATGTAATTCCCACATAACTACTTAAGTTAAATTATATATTAACATGCTCAAATTAATGAATCTCATCAGCACTTCAGCCCATCAGTCAGTTAACTGGACACCTTGGACATTTTCCGGGTATGTTTTGCGGTCGTACAAGCTTGCATTTCTTTCCGTACCGGTACTTCTTTTGTTCGGAAATAAAATCGGCATTGTATGTAATGAAAAAATTTTGGTACCAAGTCCTGAGCATGTTCAGTACAGCACCCAAGTCTATAAGAAACAGTAATTGAAGGTAAACTATCCAGGCATTCTTGAAATATTTCACCCCATATGCTTCTTGTACACTAATATTTCTCACAACAACTTCCTCTACATGAGAAAACATCAATAATAATTCACTCGATGGATAAATAAGATAGTTGGATGCGTTAAAATATTCTTCTAGACTTGTTAGGTCTTCCTCTGTATTGTTTTGCATAGAACCAATACATGCTGCACAGCCTATCACTTCGCTTGCATGTTTAACAATATACCCACAGAACTAATGAATGACATTAATTTTTGAACTGGTGAAAGGAGCTATTTGTTTATCTTCCCAACTTGATAACGGTGGCCGAGCTAGTTGGCCGTGCGGTTAGGGGCACGCGGTTGTGAGCTTGCATTCGAGAGATAGTGGGTTCGAATCCCACTGTCGGCAGCCCTGAAGATGGTTTTCCGTGGTTTCCCATTTTCACACTAGGCAAATTCTGGGGCTGTACATTAATTAAGGCCACCGTCGCTTCCTTCCAACTCCTAGGCCTTTCCTATCCTATCGTTGCTATGAGACATATCTGTGTCGGTGCGACGTAAAGCATCTAACAAAAAAAAAGAAAAAAATCATTGTGGCTGATCAAAGGTAAGCGTGCTGTAAATTTTTTCCTGAGCTGTACTTGTGATTTTGGCATTCTCTTTGACAACAGCTTTTGCCATGGCTCTAATCTGACTGAAAAATTATGTTAAGTGTACTATCACTTTAAGGCAGATGTTGACGTGGGGTAGCCTTCGACCACTTTGAGAACAGAGTGGGATCTTTTGGGGGTGAAACAAAAATGACGCTTATCATTCGAATGTTTATTGTAACCCGAATTACAACCCGGGACATTGCAAGTTGTACGTATATTCACATGCGGTAGTAAATTGAAGCATATGTCAAAGTATACGTCCTACTCAAATGCATAATCTTTTTCAGTTCATGAATAGTTAATGCGAGCTATTTTGCACTTATACAACTGGAGAATGTATAAAACTACAGAAAAAGACCACAAACTGTTTGCACACTTCTACAGTAAGCCGACGAAAAGCGCGCGTACTTGGCCCTTTTACCGACAGCAGCGCTGCGGGTGGCGGAGAACATGTACACCGTGTCTGTTAACATGTGATTCAGAGGGAGTCGTCACACTATTCATTTCTATTCGTCCTGTCCATTCAGTTGGGACAAGACCGACTCCTATCCTGATACCTTAATGCTACTCGCGATCGTTCAAAGATGGCGAATCGAGTAGCCGGAATTGTTGGAAATCTGGGTTTGTTTTGGTTTGTTGTTATCGTATGTAGTCGGTGTAATTTTATGGAAGTTGACGATAAATGTTTGTTTCTTTGTAGAATATAAATGTGCGAGTGTATTTATATGAGTCAGTGGACACAGGATCTGTAATTATACGCAGTAATGTGAGAATGTGGTTGTTTTGATCGTTTTTTTAACCATTAAAGAACATGAGTGCACTAGGTGGACCAGGTTTTATATGGCAATGCCTCTCATACAAGTATTCTTACGTATTCTACGGAATAGAACATTAAGAAAGAAATGGATTAGGAATATACATCGTGATTATTTTGAAGACCATGAGAAAATTGTAGCGTGCATACATCATTTTGAGAATAAGTCTGAGGTTAGGGGAACCATTTCTCTACTTCCAAACTATTCGTGTTTCTCGAAAAATATTAATTTATATAGAATATAACTGACATTGTGTTATTCCGTCAGTGTCAATGTCGAGTGATTTAGATGCAAGTGTATTTTACAATAATCTGTGCTTTGCCTGTAGAAATGTTTGGCTGGATCTTGGAGTATAACAAAACTTATAAGTGTGACAGATGGAGCAATCTGTATACTGTTACACAGAATATATAGTGACTTAGAGGGATTAGCTGGGTTTGTAACGTAGGGTTTTCCGCTACCAACACCTTCAGATTCATGCCGTGGTTATCTGTTATCAAGCAGACAGCGCCGAACTGAAGCTCGTCCATGTGGTTAAATATCAATGTTTAGTCAATAGAGTTTTTGCACTCATGTTCTTTAATAGTTAAAAACCTATTACGTCTTTAGTGTCTGAACGTTTCATTACTACGGTTACTATCATTGTGTGAAGTGCTGCTATGCCATACGTCAACATTGTTAGCATTACCAGGGCCGTTCATTGGGACTGAGCTCGATAGCTGCAGTCGCTTAAGTGCGGCCAGTACCCAGTAATCGGGAGATAGTGGGTTCGAGCCCCACTGCCGGCAGCCCTGAAGATGGTTTTCCGTGGTTTCCCATTTTCACACCAGACAAATGCCAGGGCTGTACCTTAATTAATGCCACGGCCGCTTCCTTCCAATTCTTAGGCTTTCCTATCCCATCTTCGCCATAAGATATATCTGTGTCTGTGCGACGTAAAGCAAATAGCAAAAAAAATAGCGTTCATTGGGTTAACATAATCATTTCGGGTGTACTTGATCTGAGCTACTCAGACGCTTAAAGCGCTGGCCTTCTGACCCCAAGTTGGCAGTTTCGATCATGGCTCAGTCCGGTGGTATTTGAAGGTGCTCAAATACGTCAGCCTTGTGTCGGTAGATTTACTGGCACGTAAAAGAACTACTGCAGGACTAAATTTCGGCACTTCGACGTCTCCGTAAACCGTAAAACATATAGTTAGTGGGATGTAAAGCCAATAACATTATTATTTCGGGTGTACTTCCCATTCATTGGGTGCTGAATTTAAGATATTGTCCACCACTTCAAAACTAAGGTAACAAAGTATGTTTCACAGTTCTCATGACAGCGAATAAATCGAGGAATTCCGCACCTTAATTTATTTTGAAACATTCAAAATGATGTTAGAAATGTCTTTTTAACAGTTTTACCATGTATTTTTATCCATCCAGCGAAGTGAAATCTAAGAGGAACGTTATTTGACGAATTGAAATTTCTGAATAATCACCTTGTCGGGCTCTTTTCTAGTACAATATGTGATTCTAGTTTATTTTATGTGATGCGTACTTGTTGACGAAGCGTTTTCATACGTGTAAAAGTGATTTTTCCCTATGATGTTACATTTATCATGTTAAATCACCGCAGTATATATAATATGTACGTGATATTTTCGTGTTAGCCAATACCAGCAAACCAGCTACTTCGGCCGCCATATTTTTAAATATTAATGCTACTCTCGATCGTTCAAAGATGGCGAATCGAGTAGCCGGAATTGTTGGAAATCTGGGTTTGGTTTTGTTTGTTATCAATCAATCAATCAATCAATCAATCAATCAATCAATCAATCAATCAATCAATCAATCAATCAATCAATCAATCAATCAATCAATCAATCAATCAATCAATCAATCAATACTGATCTGCATTTAGGGCAGTCGCCCAGGTGGCAGATTCCCTATCTGTTGCTTTCCTAGCCTTTTCCTAAATGATTTCAAAGAAATTGGAAATTTATTGAACATCTCCCTTGGTAAGTTGTTCCAATCCCTAACTCCCCTTCCTATAAATGAATATATGCCCCAGTTTGTCCTCTTGAATTCCAACCTTATCTTCAAATTGTGATCTTTCCTACTTTTATAAACGCCATTCAAATTTATTCGTCTACTAATGTCATTCCACGCCATCTCTCCGCTGACAGCTCGGAACATACCACTTAGTCGAGCAGCTCTTCTTCTTTCTCTCAATTCTTCCCAACCCAACCATTGCAACATTTTTGTAACGCCTCTCTTTTGTCGGAAATCACCCAGAACAAATCGAGCTGCTTTTCTTTGGATTTTTTCCAGTTCTTGAATCAGGTAATCCTGGTGACGGTCCCATACACTGGAACCATACTCTAGTTGGGGTCTTACCAGAGACTTATATGCCCTCTCCTTTACATCCTTACTACAACCCCTAAACACCCTCATAACTATGTGCAGAGATCTGTACCCTTTATTTTCAATCGTCATTTATGTGATTACCCCAATGAAGATCTTTCCTTATATTAACACCTAGATACTTACAATGATCCCCAAAAGGAACTTTCACCCCATCAACGCAGTAATTAAAACTGAGAGGACTTTTCCTATTTGTGAAACTCGCAACCTGACTTTTAACCCCGTGTTTCAACATACCATTGCCTGCTGTCCATCTCACCACATTTTCGAGGTCACGTTGCAGTTGCTCACAATCTTGTAACTTATTTATCACTCTATAGAGAATAACATCATCCGCAAAAAGCCTTACCTCCGATTCCACTCCTTTACTCATATCATTTATATATATATAAGAAAACATAAAGGTCCGATAATACTGCCTTGAGGAATTCCCTTCTTAATTATTACAGGGTCAGATAAAGCTTCACCTACTCTAATCTCTGAGATCTATTTTCTAGAAATATAGCAACCCATTCAGTCACTCTTTTGTCTAGTCCAATTGCACCCATTTTTGCCAGTAGTCTCCCATGATCCACCCTATCAAATGCTTTAGACAGGTCAATCGCGATACAGTCCATTTGACCTCCAGAATCCAAGATATCTGCTATATCTTGCTGGAATCCTACAAGTTGAGCTTCAGTGGAATCGTATCATATGTAGTCGGTGTAATTTTATGAAAATTGACGATAAATGTTAGTTTCTTTGTAGAATATAAGTGTACGAGTGTATTTATATATGAGTCAGTGGATACATAGGATCTGTAATCATACACAGTAATGTGAGAATGTGCTTGTTTTGATCGTGTTTTTACCCATTAAAGAACATGAGTGCACTAGGTGGACCAGGTTTTAGTCTTAACTATGGCAATGCCTCTCATACAACTATTCTTAAGTTTCCTACGGAATAGAACATTAGAAGAGAAATCGATTAGGAATATACATCGTGATTATTTTGAAGTTATGACAAAACCGTAGCGTGCATACATCATTTTGAGAATAAGTCTGAGGTTGAGGAAGCCAGTTCTCTACTTCTAAACTATTCGTGTTCCTCGAAAAATATTAACTTAAATAGAATATAAGTGATATTGTGTTATTCCGTCAGTGTCAATGTGCTTCAAAGTGTCGAGTGATTTCAATGCAAATTTATTTTACAATATTCTGTGCTTTGCCTGCGGAAATGTTTGGCTGGATCTTGGAGTATAACAAAACTTATAAGTGTGACAGATGGAGCAATCTGTATACTGTTACACAAAAGAAATAGTGACTTAGAGGAATTAGCTGGGTTTGTAACGCAGGGTTTTACACTACCAACACCTTCCGATTCATGCTGTGGCTACCTGTTATCAAGTAGACTGCGCCGAACTGAAGCTCGTCCATGTGGTTAAATATCAATTTTTAGTCAACAGAGTTTTTGCACTCATGTTCTTTAATGGGTAAAATCCTATTATATCTTTAATGTCTGAACGTTTCATTACTAAGGTTACTATCATTGTGTGAAGTGCTGCTATGCCATATGTCAACATTATATGAACATTACCAGGGCCGTTCATTGGGTTAACATAATCATTTCGGGTGTACTTGATCTGAGTGACTCAGACGGTTAAGGCTCTGGCCTTCTGATCCCAAATTGGTAGATTCGATCCGGGCTCAGTCCGGTGATATTTTAAGGTGCTCAAATACGTCAGCCTCGTGTCAGTAGATTTACTGGCACGTAAAGGAACTACTGCAGGACTAAATTTCGGCATTTCGACGTTTTCGAAACCCTTAAAAGTATGTAGTTAGTGGGACGTAAAGCCAATAACATTATTATTTCGGGTGTACTCCCCATTCATTGGGTTTCGAATTTAAGAAATTGTCCACCATTTCAAAACTAAAGCAACAAGTTATGTTTCACAGTTCTCGCGAGAGCGAATAAATCGAGGAATCTCGCACCTTAATTTATTTTGAAACATTCAAAATGACGTTAGAAATATAATTTTAACAGTTTTATAATGTATTTTCATCTATCCAGCAAAGTGAATTCTAAGAGAAAACGTTATTTGACGAATTGAAATGTCTAAATAATCAGCTTGTTGGTCTCTTTTCTAGTAGAATATATGCGATTCTAGTTGATTATATGTGGTGCGTACTTGTCGGCGAAGCGTTTTCATTCGTGTAAAAGTGATTTTCCCTAGGATGTTACATTTATCATATTAAATTACAGCCGTTTATATAATATGTACATGATATTTTCGTGTTAGCCAATACCAGCAATCCGGCTACTTCGGCCGCCATGTTTTTTAATATTACGTTCTGAGGATTGGAGTCGGTCTTGGTTGGGAGTATTGTGGGTCTATTTATGGGTAATTTTGTCTTTCCCTATGATATTCGCTGAATAAAATTCATAATCACTCTTCTTAACTGCAGTATTCTTTAAAATTTAATCAAATATAACTTAAAAGGTTAAATATATTAATACTATCTCTGCTACACGTAGCTGATAGGAACTCACAACCATAGGGTTAGGAGGCGGTTTAAGATAATACCCATCTCCCACACTCTCGGAAACCGGGAGAATGTATTGATTACTTTAATCTTAATTTTCGATACATGCAGTTTAGGAAACTGGATATAGCATAACCGAAAACATGCAGTAAAAACACAATTAAGGAACAGGATGTCCGGAAAATATCATGAATCAATATTTAACCTTTTCAAGTGATTTAGAAATCGAACACAGACAGAATGGTCTGAAAGGTGTGTCAGAAGCATTATTGTAAGAAATGAAACTTCTTGGACATGCTGTCGAGGTTCATCAGAAACCCCGGAAACATGACCCCTCAAAGAGGTCACCACAATAGTCATCCTCAGTCCCCCCATGTCCGACTCCTGAAATGAATATTAATATTGACTATCGAAAGGAAAATAATAAAACTACGATGATAAATTAATACGTATGCTGTAGTTATAGCCTACGTACCTAACTGCTCTACTCTTCAACGGAGTTATATGTTCTAGGTTGCCTCATGCACAATGTTTTCTGTTACTATCAAGCATGCATCCATTAACCACCATATTATCGACTTACTGGATAACACCACGGTTAATTAAAAAATTCCTCTAGTGACCTCTTATTTTACGTTGTGAAGCAATTTGTTGCTTTAAAATACCATTAATTCTCAGAACTATTTCTTTTACATATTCTTAGCTGCTCTATGAAATCACGTTCCCAGTAGTATTCCATTCCTATAGTTTCCAAAATGTTCCTACCCCACCCACCCAGTATCCTTGGTTCTGATATTTCATTTGGTGTTGGTAGGCTATCTGTAACACTTCGCCACCAGGACACAACTTCAGTCGCAGCCAATATTTGATTATCTTTTTAACAACATATGCCTGCAGGCTTACATCACTGCACATCATTCTCACTCCACAGTTAGCTGTACAACTGGGTAGTCTCATAACCCATAATTATTTTAGCAGATCAACTCGTAATTGCATCAAGTGTATAAACATTCCCTTCAACTTACCAGATCTCTGGTCCGTACAACATCCTAGATTTAACTAATGTATTAAAAACATTTTTATACACTCTGTAATCAGTCGTGCGGATCTTTTAAGGTACTTTCCACGGCAACTCTTAAAAACTCCAGTGTCTTTTGTGAAGCGAATGAATTTTGAGTTTCTCTGAGAACATTTTGGCATTTAATTAAAAATTCATGTGATCCTTTATAAAGTGCTTTAGTGGGAATAGCCGAAATTAATGCGTCAATCAGACAGCTTAAATCGCTTGTAAAAATTTCCGTTTGTTTACTGTTTTCTAAATCCTGTGTTTTAATACCCCGATAGAATGCTATACCATTAGCGACTGATCTACTGAAAAGTTGAAATGCTAGTCTTACATTCATTCGCTGAAACGAGTTAGGATCCAAGTGGCCAGAGGTCAG
Source organism: Anabrus simplex (assembly GCF_040414725.1). Taxonomy (NCBI): domain Eukaryota; kingdom Metazoa; phylum Arthropoda; class Insecta; order Orthoptera; family Tettigoniidae; genus Anabrus; species Anabrus simplex. Next base: position 23,591,968 of record NC_090265.1, read on the forward strand.
TTTGTAGCAAACTTTCAATCCGAAAAGTTCAGGAAACGAGTCACATTCGTAAGCTTTCCTGTAGAATGAATAATCAACAATATTGCCATTATAATTAATCTGTCCTTTGTCATGAAAATGATTTCTTACACATTTAAATATATGTATCGCGTCTGAAAATGCCCATAATTTTATGTTGGAGTCAGTTGGATTGGAAATATAGCACCTCAGATTCTTTACGTTACCAGATATTCCTAAGCATTTCTACAACTTTTTATTCGACTGGCTAGCATCCGATGTGAAACCAATTATTCGGACTCCTACTTGCTCTAATTGTACGATGACTTGAATGAGAATGCCATCGCAAAAATGAATGAATGTCACACACGAAACAGTTATGAGTTAATTTTCGGGTTTTTCTATGGATAGCCTTCTCCCATTTTAGTAAAATACAACTCTCTTTAGGGGGCCTGAAGTAATGCCTACCTGAAGACGATCGGTCATATCCAGATCTGCAGCCGGGTACAAAACGAAGGCATTTTGTGGTAGCTTCCTCCCGCACTGATATAGCACAATGTGCAGGCCCTTGTAACAAATGGTATCACAAAGATTGTGCGAAACTCACGAAAGGAGAATTTGAAATTATGAAAAGAGTAAAGTGTAAACTCACTTGGCTTTGTGACGTCTGCAAATCAGAACTTTTAGATTTTAAAGAGAAAAATAATCCGCTCAACGAAATGAATGAAAAAATAGAAAATATATTGCCTTTTTTTCTACAGACATGACTACAATAATTGAAAATACTGTTGAAAAACTTCTAAATCAAAAACAGAAATCAACAGTTATAAACGAAGGTCGTAAAAGGCCAGCTCCTACAATTCCTATCCAACAAATAACTAACGCCACACAAAATCATGTCCCTCAGAACTCTAAACAAGATACTACTACATCTGCTCATCAGGATTTAAACAGGAAAACGGGAGAAGGAAGAAACTATACAGAAGCATTGAGAAGAAATGAGACCCTGCGATACCCGAAGGCAACAATAGGCACAATGCAATCAACCGAAGGGGAACTTCAGGCTGGAGCTAAACATGCTTGTCTATATGTCGGCAAGGTACATCATGATACAACTAAAGAGAAAATAGAACGACATTTACACAAACAAGGAATTACCACTGTAATTGAATGTGAAGAATTGCAAGCTAAAGGTTACCATAAGGTATTCCGCATAGGAATATTATTTACAGATCTTGCAAAAGTGGAAAAGGCGGAATTCTGGCCCAGAGGTGTCCTTGTAAGGCGGTATCGATTTCGACGCTCAACAGGGGCACGCTTTGATTTTTAATCTACTTTTGTGGAATGTCGAAGGTCTAAAAAATCTCCTCAAATTGATACCTGACGACTCATTAACAAGACAAGATATACTCATTTTTACGGAAACCTTCTTAACAGACGACATGGGTCTTCAAGGATTCTATGCATCTCATGCACTTGCAAAACAAAGAGAAGTAGGCAGACCGTCAGGTGGTGTCTCCTGCTATTACAAACCACGTTTCGGAAAAATTCAAGAAGTATTCAATGATGAAAATATTATAATAATACGTTCGGATATGATTACAATAGCAGGCCTATACCTGCCACCCGACACTCCCATAGAAGACGTTATAGAAACTATAATGGAAATAACAACAAAAATTGATACATCAAGAAATATAATAATAGCTGGTGATTTCAACTGCAAAATAGATATTCAGAATCAGAGAAAAGAGATTCTTTTGCAGACAATGGATGAAGAAGGTTTCAAGCTAATCAATAAGCCAGAAGATAAAACCTATTTTGCATCAAACGGATGCAGTACAATAGATCTTATATTTTAGAGAGGCCAACGGATGAAAATCTTAGATTACAACTTAAGCACTCTCAGATCAATTATCCCGTTCAGAAAACATTGTCCAGTATCAGTAAAAGTGGAAATCGTATCTTCTGCGAAAGAAATTACCCAGCCACATCATTCTGGCACAAGAAAACTAGATGAAACGAAGCTCGCTGCAGCCTTGGATCAAGTGAGTACTATCAAACATCACTTGACAAATAATGAACTAGACTCAGCGGCTAAGACACTGGAAAATGTCATTCTAGACGCAGTTATTCCACATAAAGAGAGGAAATCAAAAATATGGTTTGATTCAATATGCTTTCAAGAAAGACAACGAACTTCACATTTCTTAAGGATCGCAAGAGAAACTAATCGACAAGAAGATCTCTTAAAGTACTCTTTGGCTAGGAGGAAATATAAAGACCTCATGCAAAAGAAAAAGTTAAACCATTTAGAAACTAAAGCTACAGAACTTGCAGAGGAAGCAAAAAGAGATCCATTTATAGCACTGAGAAAGAGAAAATCACAACATGTTAGTAACATAGACATGCAGACTTGGGAATCCCACTTCTCCAAAATTCTAAACATTTCTGGTGTCCATCTGGCCTTTAATTTAGATTCCAATAATAGTGAAAACATTAATTCACAAGTTTTTACCAGTGCTGAAGTGGAACAAGTTATTAAATCTGTCAAAGGAAAAAAATCTGCAGGTCCTGACCACATATTTAACGAACATATAAAACAAACGGTAGATCTATTCTTGGACATTTGGACAAAATTATTAAATAAATGCGTTGAACTTGGAAACATCCCCAATAGTTGGAGGAAATCGACAGTCAATGTATTATATAAACGCAAAGGTGATTCAGAAGATCCGAATTCATACAGGGGTGTCGCATTGTAAAATAATATATTAAAAATACTTACCAAGTTACTGACAAATAACAGTGGCGGCTGGTCGTATCTGAGGCTGGGTGTTGCACCAACATGTTCAATGTTGCAATTTTAAACGAGAATCTAATAGAAATAACAAGAATCCCTAGTATCCGTATGTAATGAACTGCATTCATATTAAAATTGAAATACATATCCAGCAATTAAAACACAGGAAATAAGAATATAACTACAGTTATTCTTATCTCACTTGAATTGAAAATTCGCCCTCCTGTTTTTCATTGATGCAAACTTGTCAGTCACCCGTTGATTGAAGTCCGCGATTTCCATCAGCAGATCTCTTTCTATAGAAAGCATCGCCAAGGCCGACAATCTTTCCTGGGTCATAGAGTTCCTTAAGGAAGTTTTTATTTTATTCAAAGTAGAAAAACATCTTTCTGCTTCGACAGACGTCATAGGGATTGTAAAATTAAACTTCAGCAGTTTCAAGCACTCAGTTCAGTGAACGTCCTCTCCAGGTTGTTGGTTATTATAAACTCTGCTAAACTAACAGGACCCGACAATGATCTGAATTCTTGTGCTAAATAGGGGCTGTCTGGCCGAGGCGGTAAAGGCGTGCTCGGTTCGCCCGGAAGGACGTGGGTTCGAATCCCCGTCAGGAAGTAGTAAACTTTAAGAAACGAGATTTCCACTTCCGGACGTGCATATGGCCCTGAGGTTCACTCAGCCTACACCAAAAATGAGTACCAGGTTAATTTCTAGGGGCAAAGGTGGCCAGGCGTAGAGCTAACCACTCTACCCCATCATGTGCCGAGGTTAACAATGGTGGAAGCCTTTACCTTCCACTCCTACAAGGGCTTTCATGGCCTGTACGTAGGTGACTTTGCTTTGCTTTCTTGTGCTAAATAGATGGACGATAGTTCATGGCGTAGTTTCAGTTTGTCCCAAACCGTATACACTATTTGTTGAAACTAAACTACACAAACACCGGCAGCTTTGTGACGAACTCTTACTCACAATTTAGAATCCATCAGTTTTAATAATAACGCACAGAAAAATTATCTAGAACCAAAATACTCAATCACCTGAAAACACACCAAGGCCTGCACGTGATAAATGTAAACATAACGTCTACATAAACACCAACAACTCCATGTCGCAATAGTCCAGCCGTTTACTAACATGTGACAATGTTGGCACAAAGCTCGTTTTACGGTTGGCAAATGAATAACATGAAGTTATGCTGATGAGAAAACGTTTCCTCCGAAAGTATATCCTCAAAACAAATTTTGGGATTTAATAAAAGGTTATGATTGCCCATGAATTACCAATGTTGGTAACATTGTGAATGGTGCGGTGCAGCTTACCCTTACCCTAGTGGCGTGGAAAAGAAATTACCGTTGCGAGTGGAGAGAAAGCAGGGATGAAGTCATCTCTGCAGAGTGGTGCAATCTAACGGGGACATTTGGAGTTGTTTTTCGATAGGGGACTTGCTGGTCTCATGCAACTCCCTAGGACCGATACTGGCGGGCTTGCTACCTGATGCTATACATCGTATACAGGCTTAGACTCGACCCTGCTGAAACTAAATAGCGGCGCGCTGTGCGCTAGGGAGTTTGGCGTAGGAAAGTCAACCCCCTGAGTTTGATTTAAAGACGGCGGAGTTTAATGGTTCGTTACGAAGTATTAGTACATCGAACGATAAAAGGTGCTTGGTTTTAACACATTTTAGAGTACATGTTAGGTTTATTAAACTGCAAAATAGGAAGAAAAGACGACAAATCAAGCGTAAAATTATTGGGAGTTGTGCAAACCTGCAACAATACCACGCACCGCCCCTGACAAATAAATTAACTGAAGAACTAGACAACAGTTTGCCAGAAGAGCAATTTGGTTTCCGTAAAGGCAGAAGCACACTACACGCAATAAAAGACCTGATTGATGATATAGAAGAATCTTTGAGACATCCGAAAGGGAAGCTCTACTGTGTATTTATTGATTATACAAAAGCTTTTGATCTACTAGACAGACAACTACTAATTCAGAAACTCGAAAGAATTTTTGGGAAAGTACACCCACTAGTTAAATTATTAAGAAATATTCTTGCATTCAACTATGTAACTATTAATGACTCCACATCAAGTTCGTCTGAGATTATTCAAACAAATGGAGTCGTACAGGGAGATCCCATCAGCCCACTGATGTTTAACATTGCAACCTCTGACATTGTCAAATCAATTAAGGACATATCAAATGTACCACTGTATATGTAGGTATGCAGATGACATGGTTCTGGCCTCAAACAACAAGGTAGATCTTCAAAAAGGATTGGACAGCATAGTTGCCTGGGCAGATTATAATAAATTCAAAATCAACGATAAGAAAACAGTACAAATTATCTTCAGAAAAGGGGGAGGTTTAGCAGCAAACGATAAAATATTTCATAAGAACAATCCATTAGAAATAGTCAACACATTTAAATACTTAGGCATTACTCTTCAAACAACAATCAAATCCTTCAGAATCCATATAAAAGATAGATCAACAACAGCAATAAAAGGTATTCATGATATACAAAACTTACAACAGCTCTCACTATAAACTGCCATGGAGCTTTTTTATGCCAAAATTGTACCCAGCCTAGCATATGGCATCGAAATCATATAGCACAAATTATCCTTCCATGATCGTGCTACAGTGGAAAAAATGAAAGCTCGGTTTTTGAAAGCTGTTTTAGTCCTATCAAAATATACCCTTTCAAGACTCTTATACGAACTTACCAGAGAAACATTCTTCATAGAAGATTTAAGGATAATTCACGGTTTGCCTTCTACCGTGAACTATGAAACATTAATTAAAGACAGACAACGAAAAAGATCTGAAATATGTAGTGAGTTTTATTCCACTGATGCTATGACAACCAATGATTGGAAGCAAGCTAACTTTAACCTCAGACATATTATAAAAAGGTTTGCTACTCATAGGTTCCACTAAAAGATATGCGCGAACAAACGATTTCACGAACCCGGACAAACATGTGTGTGTGAAAGATGTAACCTCCATTGCGATTGGTATCATGCTATGTACTATGTACTTAGAACAGAATCTTTGACAAAATTCTGTTCTTCCATGTAAATTTTTGCACATTGTGCGCATTTAATTATTAATAATTATAGCACAATAGCGACAAAGACCGAGGTATTTAAGACATAACACTTCTTACACCACTGAATCGTGAATACACTAATAATGCAAACTGTCGAAACATTTCTGACAGCAACGAAACGTGAAATGTCGAATGGCTTTTAGTGCCGGGATATCCCAGGACGGGTTCGGCTCGCCAGGTTCAGGTCTTTCTATTTGACTCCCGTAGGTGACCTGCGCGTCGTGATGAGGATGAAATTAGGATGAAGGCAACACATACACCCAGCCCCCGTGTCATTGGAATTAACCAATTAAGGTTAAAATCCCCGACCCGGCCGGGAATCGAACCCGCGACCCTCTGAACCGAAGGCCAGTACGCTGACCGTTCAGCCAACGAGTCGGACTCTGACACCAACGTTAATGAGCAATAAAAGTTACTGTCGGACTCTGACAGCAACGTTAATGAGCAATAAAAGTTACTACAACTGAAGGAGAATATAATGCAGGCTAATGGCCAAGGGTCTCTGTTGACATCGCAGTCTCCTGTGCTGCCACCAAGCGGGTGTCCCACCAACCTCTTGAGCTCTCTTACGGGTGAACGGAGATGTCGCACTTCCTCTTCGATACGCTATGACGTTGCCTACGAGATATACAAGGCCGGGAAGTGTGCGCTAGTTCTGAGCATAAAAACCGTCCCCAACCAGGTTCGCAGTAATGCCGCCAGATGTCTCGACATCTTGCTATAGTTTTCATGTGGTGTAGTGTATTAAAATATGAAGAAAAGTGTTTTTAATACGTTTACTTATAGATTTCACTTGCTGATAGTGTTCAAATGAACTCGAAGTAAATTTCATATACTCTATAACGTCTAGCATAAGCCAGTAAGGAGGACGGACGTATCGTGTGGCGTGCGCCTGTTGAGTGGAGTGGACTAGGAGTGGGGAAGCGTTAGGGTCAAGCGGTCGGCAAGGAGATAGATAGGATGAGTTGGGTAGACGTAGAGGCTATGAGGAAAGTACTAAAAGAAGTAATACAGGAGGTATGTCCGTTTGAGCAATTAAAGAAGATGCTTCAAGAACAAAAACACGATACGCCTGTAAACTTCCATTTAAAAAGAAGTTAAAGAGATTACACGGTAATAGTTAACAGTCGTATTGTTATTGATTATTGTCGCTCCTCATATTCAAATATTGCATTGTTGGCTACAGTCGTGAACAAAGGGTGTAGTGTAGTCAAGTAAATATAAATAAAAATCAGCTGACCTTGTATTCCATTCATTTGTACTTCTGAGTAGGTAGTTAGTATCCGTAATTTATATTTCGCTCCCTCGATCTTTCAGTATTTATGAGCGGTTAGCTAATAATAATAAAGTTCATATATCCCAGTAATTGCAGTTCAAGTCCCTGGAGTAGTAGTAGTAGTAGTTTTGACAGAAATATTTGAGAAATTATTGTAGACAACCTCGTATTTTTCAGTAGGCCTAACTTTTTTTCTCCGTCCCGTGGAGTAGGGAAAATAATAGTAATCCACCAGCTGTAATAATCACAGAACCACATTTCAGTAGAATTATAGTGAAGATAAGGTATAATATATTAGATAGTATCTTGCCAGTTATATTCGTGTTTTTCTTCGTGTACGGCAATCCTTTTGATACTTAAGCATTTAACCAAACGCAGTATAGTGTAGTGTAGATACATTGTAGTATAGATACAGTACGGTACATTTAGATAGTGCCGTATCTTGCCTGCTATATTCGTGTGTTATCTTTCGTGTGTACCTATTAGACCCTAATAATAATAATAATTTGTCTAAGCATTTAGCTTCGTTGGTAATCTTTGAGTACAGTAGTTCTTGCAAATTTCATTTCTGTTGTGCTTAGTAGTGACATACGGTACGGTACCGGTATCGTAATTAGGATACGTCTGAAGGTAGTTTAAAAATTACTGTAGTGTACTGTACAGTAGTATACGAGTAATATCCTATTAGAATTTAGTGTGCTTATTTTATTATTGTAAAATATTTGTGTAGTACTGGTGTAGTAGAGGTATCCGTAGAAACTCTTACTAAAATATTGTTGAAATTAGGATAGGCTTAATTGCAGTTTGGAATTGTGTAGTTCTTGTGTATTACTTTCGATATTCAGTAATTAACAGCAGTTTTTATCCTGTTAGGGGTTGTAGGATAAAAAAATAGAGCACGACTAAGTAGTATTGTAGTGTAGTCGTATATTAATTACCTTATTGTTGTGTACTATCCCAGACAATATATCCCTCCGTTCATTTATTTTTGTGCAAATAAGTTACTTTATTTTTTTAATTTATAATTTTCCCCCCGTAAAGAATGGCTATGGAGCGCGAGTGTACTTATTGTGGGTGTGGTGAGGCGTTGAGGGGTATGAGGGAGGAGTTGGAAAGTTTGAGGGAGATAATTAGGATTCTCACAGAAGACAGGAAGGAAGATAGGACTCCCTCAAACAATGTACAGGTTACAGTAGGTGTACAAGAGGGAGGGGAAGGAAAGGGAGGAGTTGTAGAAGACAGGTGGTCTAATGTTCTAAGGGGAAGGAGATTGCAGGCCAAGGGCTCTATTCAGGATCAGAATTCAGGACAGGTGTCTGTGCGAAATCGGTACGAGTCACTCCAGGTAGAACAACAGAGGGAAGATGAGGGACAGGGAACTGTTGCTGAGATGCATGGAAGTAGGAGGAAGTGAAAAGGTAGGAAAAGGAAATGTAGAGTAGAGGATAGGAAAAGACAGGTGGAACAGGGTTATGGGAAGGAGAAAAGGGAGGAGGAAGTAGCTTCTGCAGCTATCAGGAAAGATAGGGCTGACCAGGAGGGGAGGGGATCAAATGAGGTGGGTAGGGTTGAGGCTCTGGTCATGGGGGATTCCATCGTTAGACACGTGGGGAAAGTGTGTGGCGGAAAGGGAACCAGGGTAGAATGTTATCCAGGAATTAGGTTGAGTCAGATGTTGAGGAAAGTAGAAGAGAGGGAGGAGGGGAAGGAGAAGGTGGTAGTGTTTCACGTTGGTACCAACAACGTAAGGCAAGCTGATATAAGTACCAACATAGTTGGAGATGTGTGGGATCTGGTAAATGCAGCACGGGTGAAGTTTAAGAAAGCGGAGATTGTTATTAGTGGAATACTGTGTAGGAGGGATACTGACTGGAGGGTGATTGGGGATTTAAATGAGACTATGGAGTGGGTATGTGGAAAACTGGGAGTGAAATTTCTAGATCCTAATGGGTGGGTAGGAGATAGGGATCTGCGCTCGGATGGCCTTCATTTAAACCGCAGTGGTACGTATAAGTTAGGAAATTTGTTTGGAAGGGTAATAGGGAGGTACATTCAGGGAAACGGGATGGCCTAGGGAGCGGTGATAAGGGAACAAGGAACTGGAAATCAAGTAGGGATGACATAAAATTGTTAGTGCTGAACTGTAGAAGTATTGTAAAGAAAGGAATAGAATTAAGTAATTTAATAGATATATATATTTACCAGATATTGTAATAAGAGTTGAATCATGGCTGAGAAATGATGTAATGGATGCAGAAATTTTCTCACGGCACTGGAGTGTGTATCGTAGAGATAGGATAGGAAAGGTGGGAGGGGGAGTTTTCATTCTGGTGAAAGAAGAATTTGTAAGCTACGAAAGAGTTAAAGATGAGACACATGAAATTCTAGGTGTAAGGCTCATTTCTAAAGATAATAGGCAACTTGATATATTTGGAGTGTACAGATCGGGAAAGGGTAGCACTGATGCGGATTCGGAATTATTTGATAGGATAGTAAGCTATGTGGGAAACGACATGGAAAGAAATGTGATTGTAGCGGGAGATCTGAATTTGCCAGATGTAAATTGGGAAGGAAATGCGAACGACAGGAAGCATGACCAACAAATGGCAAATAAGTTAATATGGGAAGGACAGCTGATTCAGAAAGTGATGGAACCAACCAGAGGGAAAAATATCCTGGATGTGGTGCTGATAAAACCAGATGAGCTCTATAGGGAAACTGAAGTAATAGATGGTATTAGTGATCATGAAGCTGTTTTTGTGGTAGTTAAAAATAAATGAGATAGAAAGGAAGGTCTTAAAAGTAGGACTGTTAGGCAGTACCATATGGCTGATAAAGCAGGTATGAGGCAGTTTCTAAAAAGTAACTATGATCGGTGGAAAACGGTAAATAAAAATGTAAACAGACTCTGGGATGGGTTTAAAGAAATTGTTGAGGAATGCGAAAACAGGTTTGTACCTTTAAGGGTGGTAAGGAATGGTAAAGACCCACCTTATTATAATAGAGAAATAAAGAGACTAAGAAGGAGGTGCAGACTGGAAAGAAATAGAGTTAGAAATGGCTGTGGAAGTAAGGAGAAATTGAAGGAACTTACTAGAAAATTGAATCTAGCAAAGAAGGCAGCTAAGGATAACATGATGGCAAGCACAATTGGCATTCATACAAATTTTAGTGAAAAATGGAGGGGTATGTATAGGTGTTTTAAGGCAGAAACAGGTTCCAAGAAGGACATTCCAGGAATAATTAATGAACAAGGGGAGTGTGTATGTGAGGATCTTCAAAAGGCAGAAGTATTCAGTCAGCAGTATGTAAAGATTGTTGGTTACAAGGATAATGTCGAGATAGAGGAAGAGACTAAGGCCAAAGAAGTAATAAAATTTACATATGATAACAATGACATTTACAATAAGATACAAAAGTTGAAAACTAGAAAAGCGGCTGGAATTGATCAGATTTCTGGGGATATACTAAAGACAATGGGTTGGAATGTAGTACCATATCTGAAGTACTTATTTGATTATTGTTTGGTCAAAGGAGCTATACCAGATGAATGGAGAGTTGCTATAGTAGCCCCTGTCTATAAAGGAAAGGGTGATAGACATAAAGCTGAAAATTACAGGCCAGTAAGTTTGACATGCATTGTATGTAAGCTTTGGGAAGGCATTCTTTCTGATTATATTAGACATGTTTGTGAAATTAATAACTGGTTCGATAGAAGGCAATTCGGTTTTAGGAAATGTTATTCCACTGAAGCTCAACTTGTAGGATTCCAGCAAGATATAGCAGATATCTTGGATTCTGGAGGTCAAATGGACTGTATCGCGATTGACATGTCTAAAGCATTTGATAGGGTGGATCATGGGAGACTACTGGCAAAAATGAGTGCAATTGGACTAGACAAAAGAGTGACTGAATGGGTTGCTATATTTCTAGAAAATAGATCTCAGAGAGTTAGAGTAGGTGAAGCTTTGTCTGACCCTGTAATAGTTGAGAGGGGAGTTCCTCAGGGCAGTGTTATCGGACCTTTATGTTTTCTCATATATATAAATGATATGAGTAAAGGAGTGGAATCGGAGGTAAGGCTTTTTGCGGATGATGTTATTCTCTATAGAGTGATAAATAAGTTACAAGATTGTGAGCAACTGCAACGTGACCTCGAAAATGTTGTGAGATGGACAGCAGGCAATGGTATGTTGATAAACGGGGCTAAAAGTCAGGTTGTGAGTTTCACAAATAGGAAAAGTCCTCTGAGTTTTAATTACTGTGTTGATGGGGTGAAAGTTCCTTTTGGGGATCATTGTAAGTATCTAGGTGTTAATATAAGGAAAGATCTTCACTGGGGTAATCACATAAATGGGATTGTAAATAAAGGGTACCGATCTCTACACATGGTTATGAGGGTGTTTAGGGGTTGTAGTAAGGATGTAAAGGAGAGTGCATATAAGTCTCTGGTAAGACCCCAACTAGAGTATGTTTCCAGTGTATGGGACCCTCACCAGGATTACCTGATTCAAGAACTGGAAAAAATCCAAAGAAAAGCAGCTGTTCTGGGTGATTTCCGACAAAAGAGTAGCGTTACAAAAATGTTGCAATGTTTGGGTTGGGAAGAATTGAGAGAAAGAAGAAGAGCTGCTAGACTAAGTGGTATGTTCCGAGCTGTCAGCGGAGAGATGGCGTGGAATGACATTAGTAGACGAATAGGTTTGAATGGCGTTTATAAAAGTAGGAAATATCACGATATGAAGATAAAGTTGGAATTCAAGAGGACAAACTGGGGCAAATATTCATTTATAGGAAGGGGAGTTAGGGATTGGAATAACTTACCAAGGGAGATGTTCAATAAATTTCCAATTTCTTTGAAATCATTTAGGAAAAGGCTAGGAAAGCAACAGATAGGGAATCTGCCACCTGGGCGACTGCCCTAAATGCAGATCAGTATTGATTGATTGATTGATTGATTGATTGATTGAAGTCCAGGAGCAAGAAAAGACGAGACAGTGGATCCAGGATTATTTGAAAAATACGAAGGCGATGATAGAAGGCAGCGAGAAAGAACTGGTGTCACTAAGAGATAAAATAAAAAATATGGAAGAAGAGATGGTAATCCTGAAGAAAGAAATTGAAGTCTGCAGACAGGAGCGTAAGAAGCACCGCCGTCTCGATCCTCCTATCGACGTCAGAAAAGTTGGATGGCGCAGCCATGCGGTAGATTGTTGAAGCTGCAACATAGTGACTGGTGAGGTATATTTACATGGCGAAGCATTGACGTCGTGATGGAAACAGAAAGAAAGTTGTCTAATTTGAGGAGGTACTGCTCTGTATAAGGTTGCAAATCGTATAAAACGGATGCGAAATCTGGTCACTACTTTCCTGTACAAAAAGTTCAGAGAGAAAGATGAGTTTCCGCGCTGTCAATTGGAAAACGCGTTGTGCGATACATGACAGTGCGCGGTCTGCATTCTCGTGAAGACGACTTCTTTCCACAGCGTTGGTACCGGTACTGTTTATTGTACTCATTGATAGTTATTATCTCTAATTTGTATTCACAAAGATTTAGCTACATCAAAAATACTGATAAACTTGTAGCCTAATACTTCTGTGCCGCACATAGAATGTAATCCGCTCTTTGTAAACTTCTTCATATGTGTAACAGCAGACAGTAAATTAACTATCTACATGTGAGTAATATCTTTAACTGATAGTAATTAAGCACTGAATTTAAATTGCCTATATAATACTTCTATCAATGAAAGAAAATATATAGTATTTTGCCGTCATAAATTAGCTTTTTTTGCTATTTGTTTTACGTTACACCGAGACAGAGAGGTCTTATGGCGACGATGTGACGGGAAAGGTCTAGGAATGGGAAGGAAGCGGCCGTGGCCTTAATTAAGGTACAGTCCCAGCATTTGCCTGGTGAGAAAATGGGATACCACGGAAAACCATCTTCAGGGCTGCCGACAGTGGGGTTCGAACCCACTATCTCCCGGATGCGAGCTCACAGCTGCACGCTCCTAACCGCACGGCCAACTCGCCCGGTCATCATAAATTAGAAGCCATAACCTAATTATTTGGTAGAATTGGACAAACCAAGTATTCTTCAACCCCAAACAGCTGTGACTGTAGAGGTTATAGTACTCTTAAATTATAATTTTCCAACTTTGCTCTGCATATTCTGTAGGTAGTTATAATTTTTTTATACTTATTATTGTCGGTTCTAAGTTCTAACTTTTGTGCTGATGGTAAAAATGGAAGAACATTTAAGTTTATGTGGGCTGTTCCAACACAAGCCTGTATAAAGCCTAGGATTTATTTGCTTTACATTTACTTAGTAGAATTATTATTTTCTTTCTTCCCCAAGATTACAGTTTACAAAACAGGTAACTCCCCCGTCACCTGGCTAAGAAATTACTCCATAACCTCTAATAGTGGAAAATTACAGTAGCTTAACTGTTAAGGTGGATCAGCGTGTCAACGGTAACATTTCTCTGACAAACCCGCTTTAAATATACAGTTGCACTTCACATTTTCACCCCCTTGTTCAAGACAACATTAACTTTGTGCGGTTTTGAATCGATGTGGGATGATTGTAAACACAACCAGTTTCATCTTCTGTTTCAAACTTTTTACCTACACATATCAAGTAATTACGCTTGAATATCTCTTCCCCTTCCACTAATGGACGCATGAAATCTCCGACAACTCTCAACAGTTGCGCATACGACACCAAAGACATTTTGAACACCTAATAAATCCTACAGACGCACACCCGATCACTGTCGTGTTTACATCCCGTCACTATCTCGCCGCCATATTCGAAACAGCTGACGGTAAGCTCCTCCCCCGTTTCGGACGTCAATACTGCTTGCTCTATGCGAGCCTTTTTGCGACTACGCTGCGACAAAATTTCTCCGCTAGATGGCAGACATAGACGCACAATGGTCTAAACTTATTCTAATGACGACAGCCTACAAAACACTATGCAGTATGGTCATATGTTCACTGAAGCTCGTAAAATACATAAGTAATATTAAATATCGGCAATATTACCTGCACAAAGTCGCAGTTGGCCTCTTCATGCACAATTTAAAGATTTTCCTGGACGAAGGCTTGGAGTGGTACCGTACTTTTTGTGTTCTTGTCAACGCAATATCAAATAATAGAGATCTTACGAACTTGGTTAGGATAATATCACTAACATTTTGCTGATGTTCTTTGACCTCACATTGTAACAAAACACATTCTGAAAGATTTTTAATATTTGTTTCACGTCGCACCGATACAGATGGGTCTTATGGCGATGATGGGATAGTAAAGGCGTAGAAATGGGAAGGAAACGGCCGTGGCCTTAATTAAGGTACACCCCAGAATTTGCCTGGTGTGAAAATGGGAAACCACGGAGAACTAACTTCAGGGCTGCCGACCGTGGGGTTCGAACCCACTATCTCCCGGATGCAAGCTCATAGCTGCGCGCTCCTAACTGCACGGCCAACTCGCCCGGTATTCTGAAAGGGAAGACGTCGCAAGTCCTCGTATTACGCTCATACGCTTGAAGGACTTCGACAACAGGGCACATCAGTTTAAACGAACTCCTGGAGATGCTTCACCAGAGCAACAAAACTAGGTTTTGGGTATCGAACTCCTCTGAGGTGTCGAAACTCTAGGCAGTGAGATGTTGCTGACACAAATGTCACACTCCGTCCTCTCTTCAACAACACGAACCTAGTACCCGCAAGCTAGGATTTGATTTCCTGTTTCTAGTTTGATTGGAATATTATCGTCTGGATATCTGAGGTTGTCCAAAATGTCTAAACATGAAGGCGTTTAGTGATTGCCCGTCACAATTTTTATCGCAAGGAATCCACTATCCTCCACGGCTTTAATCACCTTCTGGAAAAAAAATCTGCAGCCTCTTTCCAATCATTCGACCAGGCCAGGAATGGAATGAATGAAGCCCCCATCTAGCAGGGAGGATAGGAATTGTGCCGGCTGGCGAAGCCTGTCGCATCCCTCCGGGGCAATGATTAATGAATGACAGATGAAATGAAATGATATTCGAGAGTGTTGCTGGAATTAAATATCACAGGGAAAATCGGAGTATCCGGAGAAAAACCTGTCCCGCCTCCGCTTTGTCCAGTACAAATCTCACATGGAATGACCGGGATTTGAACCACAGAACGCAGCGGTGAGAGGCCGGCGTCTATCGCCTGAGCCGCGGAGGCTCCATCAAATTCTGAAATAAGGTGTAAAGTCACAGATACAAGAGTAATCTGAGGATATCCAATTACTTCCTTCATTAGGTCCTTGCCTAGATAAAGCCGACAGCCGCTTTTCTCTCAATTCTCTTCTAGACTGTATTTCATGGAGTCGTAGATTTTCTGGCTGCGAACAACCTTGCTGAGATTGGCAACATGGTATACAACAGTTGAATATTTCGGGGAAAGAATCTGAAGTTTCAGTTCTACGAAAAATATACCTTGCACGAACGGAAAGAAACAAGTACTTGACATACTAGGCAATGACATGGCCATTGCGGGGGGATTTTCCTTTCCACCTTAAAATCACTTTTGAAATATCTATAAACATAACATGGTTAATTCATTTCACAGTTCTATTCAAAATATATCTTGTACGAACGAAAGTGACCAGACACGTTTACTCATTGTACAAAATAACTCAGGTGGTGGTGGTGATTAATGTTTTAAGAGGAAGTACAACTAGGTAACCATCCTCTATATAACACTAATTAGAGGGGAAAAAAGGAAGGGATCCGACACTTCGAAAAATGAAGATATCGGTCAAAGAAAGACAAGGGCCACGAAGGGCGTGAAAATGACTCCCTAGCCCTCGCAAACCTAATAGCGTCGGGGTCGGAAAAGAACAAGAGTTGACCAAGGGAGGTCGGATAGGATAGATGAAAGTGAGGAGCCTGGCACAAGTAAGTGGAAGCAATGCCAGGACTCAGCTGAGGGCCCCGTGGTCGCCAACCCACGCTCCAAAGTTCAGAGCCCCTGAGGCCAAATAACTCAGGTTTTCATACACATTCACACCCACACTGACAGCGAAGATTGTGCGTCTACTGCTGCACTCTTACGGCGATTTGGAGAACTATTGGTAGTCGCGCCTTCCTGTGTTAAACTAGTGGCATAGAGCAGGCAGTATAAGAGGATCGAGACGGCGGTGGTAAGAAGAAATCCATATTTATTTATGGGGTGGAGGAAGAAAAGGCAGAATCTAAAGTGGACATTATTTACAAAGTGGTAGATGTCATACAAAAGAAAATGAAAATAAGTTTCAGTGAGGTAGATATAGACAATGGGGAGAGAGTTGGCAAGGTGGGAGGGCACAGGCCCATAAAAGTGTCGCTGCTATCTTCATTGATGGCAGATATAGTGACAAGGAACGCTGGTAATCTACAGTGTGAGAACATTAGAGTTAGGAGAGATTTCGTAAGAGAAGAGAGTAGGAATTTTAAAATTCTTAAGAAACAATTAGTGAAAGCATAAAAATTCAGGGATTGAGAGCGTATATTAGTGGTCAGATACTTGTGGTGAGCGACAGGAATTGGACCCGAAAGTGGACAATTTCCAAACTGAAATCAATGGATGAGAGTTTGAGGTAAGAAGAAACTAGCAGGGCTGAGAGTTCGAGGCAAGAGAATTTGAGGCAAGAAGAAAAAAGCAGGGCTGAGAGCTCGAGGCAAGAAGAAACTACCAGGGATGATGTGAGGCAAGAAGAAAAAAGCAGGGCTGAGAGTTCGAGGCAAGAAGAAACTACCAGGGCTGATGTACATACTGTAAAGGGAGGAACACTGAGTATATGGGGTTCCTGGGAAGCGATCGTAAAAAGAGCTGAAGAAAAAGGAAATGCAAGGAGGATGGAATTAGCCAGGAAATTAATGGACGAACTAGTGTCGGAGATCTGCGCGAGGGAAGAAAGCAGGATGCAGGAAGAGATGATGGAAGAAGAATCACAGGGGAAGACAAGTGGACAGAATCGGAGCGAGAATAATGGTTTGAGGGAGGAAGCAGAAGTAAGAAGTGCTGTGATTAAAGGGAGAAGCTTGAGTTTGAAGGAGCTATGGGGTAAAAAGGGAAAAATGGAAGAAGGAGTAATTACGAGAAGTAAAAATTCAAGTAACAGTAGTAAGTAACATGGTTTGCCTATGGATGGATGATAAGAGAGGTAGCGAAGTTTGAGTTCGATGGATGGAAATGAGGAGAGGTAACGAAGTTTAAATGGTATTTATTCAAATGGTGGTGTCTGTATGTGTATTGTAACTGTTGAAGTAAATGTGGCCTAGAATGAGAGAGGTAGCGAAGTTTAGATGGTATTTACTCAAGTGATGGTGTCTGCATGTGTAGTATAATTGTTATTGAAGTGGTATTTATTCAAATGGTGGTGTCTGTATGTGTATTGTAATTGTTAAAGTAAATGTGGCCTAGAATGAGAGAGGTAGCGAAGTTCAGATGGTATTTACTCAAGTAATGGTGCCTGTATGTGTAGTATAATTGTTATTGAAGTGATGGTGTCTTTAGGTATAAGATGGATGGATTATGGATGGATGATAAGAGAGGTAGCGAAATTTGAGTTCGATGGATGGAAATGAGGAGAGGTAACGAAGTTTAAAGGGTATTTATTCAAATGGTGGTGTCTATATGTGTATTGTAATTGCTGAAGTAAATGTGGCCTGGAATAAGATGGATGGATTGTGGAGTTCGAGGGATGGATGATAAGAGAAGTAGCGAAGTTTAGATGATTGTAATGGTAAAGTAAACGAGGACTGGAATTGAAGTGTTAAGTATGAATAGGTGATGATGATGGATCGATGTTAAGAGAGGTAGCGAAGTTTAGATGGTATTTATTCAAGTGATGGCGTCTGTATGTATATTGTAATGGTTAAGGAATGGTGTCTGTATGCGTATTGCATATGGTATTTATTCAAGTGGTGGTGTCTGTATGTGTATTCTAATTGCTAAAGTAAATGTGGCCTAGAATAAGATGGATGGTTTGTGGAGTTCGATAGATGGATGATAAGAGAGATAGTGAAGTTTAGATGGCATTTATTGAAGTGAAAGTATCTTAATGTGTATTATAAATGTAAAGTAATTGAAGACTGGAATTGAGTGTTAAGTATGAAAGGTGATGATGGATGGATGATAAGAGAGGCAGCGAAGTTTAAATGGTATTGGTAAGTGATTTATTAGTTAATGGTAGATCGGTAAGCAAAGTTGGTTGTAGATGGTTATTTGTGTTTTTAGATATAAGATGGCTGGATTGTGGAGCTCGATGAATGGATGATAAGAGAAGTAGCGAAGTTTAGATGAGAAGAGAGGTAGTGAAGCTCAAAAGATGAAAGGTGATGATGAGGGATGGATGATAAGAGAAGTAGCGAAGTTTAAATGGTACTGATGATGGATGAAGGATAAGAGAAGTAACGAAGTGATAAGGTGTTTCTAAGTGTATCGTAATTGTATAGTTTTTATTCAAGTGATGGTGTCTATGATTATTTAAATTAGATTAAGCATGGTTGAATAAGACGAGCAGGATCAGATAAGTAGTGTAGTGATAAAGTTGCAACGTGAGCAGAGTACGTAGTAGCAGAATGTGAGTGGAACGGAAGTATGGAATCAGCAACCCAGAGGGAGTCAAGTAGAGGAAATGTAGGAGGGATGGAATGTGCAAATGTTTGCGTGTTTACTCAGCAGGGGCACGAAGGTCTGTGACATACATAATACAGCTTAAATTGCATATTCTGGGAAAACAATAGTAATATTCAGGAGAGAAGTTGGACGTGACATGAAGAGACCGAGGGTGACTACCGTGGTGACCCTCATTTAGGGCGTCACGTTTCCGGGGTATCCGAGTAAATTCATGCCATGTCCAAGAAGTATCATTATTTTACTAAATTGTTCTATTAAGTTTCTGTTCATTTTGTGTATTATTTTCTTTTTTTCTGTGCAGTACACAGAGTGTGAATTTTGGCTTAGGCTGGACATTGTTATTTTTCTCTTTAACGGATCAAATAAGTATTCTTACTGTAGATCTGGAGAAAAATAATAAATCAATATACTCTATAAAATATGGTATATCGTACTGTAAGTCCAATTCGTAAAAAAAAGGGGGAGAATAAGTGGGGTTTTCAATCATTTCCAGCCGATCCAGTTTTAAAGGAGAAGTGGATAATTGCTACATCTGGACGGGGGTAAGGGGGCAAATTAGGTTCGCTTTGGTCGCCTGGGACGTCATCCAGAGTCTGTAATTTATATTTTAAATATTGAGACTTCAGATTAAGGGTTGCAGATTCATTAGATCACTTCACTGCTTCCGACTACCGCATCAAAAGACACGAAATAGGCCTATGTTGGCTTTTCGAATCGAAGAAAACTAGAATAACACTCCTCATTAAATATCCCCCTGTGGGTGGGGGCGGTATAATAACACCCACGCTATCCCCAGCCTATCGTAAGTGGCGACTAAAAGGGGCCCCAGGGGCTCTGAACTTTGGAGCGTGGGTTAGCGACCACGGGAACCTTAGCTGAATCCTGGCATTGCTTCCACTTACTTGTGCTAGGCTCCTCACTTTCATCTATCCTATCCGACTCCTCTTGGTCAACTCTTGTTTTTTTCAACCCCCACGGTATTAGGTTCACTAGGCCTAGGGATCCTTTCATTTTCACGTGGTCCTTGTCTTCCTTTGGCCGATATCTTCACTTTTTGAAGTGTCGGATCCGTTCATTTTTCCCCTCATATTAGTGTTATATAGGACAGTTGCCCAGTTGTACTTCCCCTTAAAACAATAATCACCACCACCACCACCACCACCACCACCACCACCACCACCACCACCTCATTGAAGGAAACCTCCATTACGAAGCCATGAATTTGACATGCGTGGAGGAAACGTTACGATCCCGTATCATAGATGAAATGGCTATCAAGCAGAGTACACTATGATCGTAATCCTGATCAGCAACAGTTCTGGAAATAGGCCTACTTGATGAGACGCTCGAAGGTAAGCTAACTAATAAATTCGCGATTATTCTATTTTCTTTCAGATGTACTATTTTTAATAGGCCTAAAATATCTGGAAGTTTTTTGTTATTGGTTTTACGTCGCAGCGACACAGATAAGTCTTACGGCGACGATGGGATTGGAAAGGGCTATGAGTGTGAAGGAATCGGCCGTGGCCTTAATTAAGGTACAGCCACAGCATTTGCCTGGTATGAAAATGGAAAACTATGGAAAACCATCTTCAGGGCTGCCGACAGTAGGATTCGAACCCACTATCTCCCCAATGCAAGCTCACAGCTGCGCGCTCCTAACCGCACTGCCAACTCGCCCGGTAGTTTTATATTATCTTGGATGCTATTGATATTAAGAATGGCACCATACCTTTTCAGAAAAACCTGTTACTCTGGAGTTGTCTTCCTTGGCCATGATATCTGGTTATCTCGTTCGAGTTGCGGAAGAAAATTCCAACTGTGAATGATGCTTGGGACAGATATCCTCGGCCACTACTGACAGTCCATTGATGTGCCTCATTATGATGAAAGATCGTGGAGCATTACGCTAGCCTCAAAAGAATTTGTTTACTTCCTGCAAAATATGTTGAATTTTACGCGTCACTCATCACGTTATCTGGGAAATACGAATTTAGTTTAAAAACTTCACGTTTTCGTTGTTCCAAAGTTCATTGAGGCATTCAAATGTGACGAGTGTGATCAGAGAGTACTGACTGCAACTCTCATTACACAACTTTTAAAACCATTACTCGACAATGAAGCTCATACAATTAATTACAGATGCTCATGACTTGGAAAAGAACTTCAGGGGCCTATTCCACAAAAGTATGGTCTTGTACATTACAAGTAAATTCTTATTAACTAGTACAAATACTAGATTTTCTGTTCCACAAAAGAATTTTCTACAGTTGTACTATACTACTCCATACTTACAAATTACCAGTGAATTTTTATGGGTGTGTTCCACGAAAGTACTAGTACGTGTAACTTACTAGTGAATTGGGAAGTATTCTCTACCAGTGAAAGGACATTAATATGTAAATGTACTAGTGCTATTTAAATATGCTTATTTCAGATATATTTTGATAAATATGTGGTCTAGCAGTAGTGATAGTGATGGTGATGAAAATGAAAACTACCGTCTGTACAGGGAAAGAATAAACTTCCAGTTTAACACTGTATTTCAATACAATGAACGTTTTAGGTTAAGCACAATACAAGTGGAATAACTTTTGATAGATATTGGGCATATTAAGCACAATACAAGTGGAAGAACTTTTGATAGATATTGGGCATAGGTTAAAACATCCTACGAACAGAAATAAATCTCTCTCTGCTAAACAACAGTTACTAAAAAATCTTCGGTCTGTAGGTCAATACATTCTGTGGTAGCTGCAGTAAATGATGTAAAATTTCCTCAAACTGTTCGTTGGCCTGAAAATACTGAACCAACATGTTCCAAGAAGGACATTCCTGGAATCATTAATGTGCAGAATATCTCTTACATACGCCCAACTTTTCCCCTCGAAAGCTCCATGAGCTTTTCCCAAGTCAAATATTTCCATCCAACCATTTATTTTGTCTTGTTTTTTCAGAATCTCGCTGAATGCATCGAAACGAATATCTTTCCTTTTTTCTATTTCCTTAAAAATGAATCGTTTTTCTTGACATCATTTTAACAATTCATGCAGAGTTTGCAATTTCGTAACAATTAAGTTTGGCGGCCGAAAATCGTTATTAGCGACATCTGATTCCTAATGACAGACCAAGGTATGTCAGACTATCGTGGAACTTATGCGAGGATCGCCGAAGAACAGGATGGATGATAATAACGGAGTAATTTCCTATCATCAAAGAAATAAACTGAAAAATAGCGTCGTAGCATTAAGAAATTCACAGGAATATTATTTCTTTGAAAGACTGGAAAACAGGTTGGAGGTTTTCATTTTCATTATTTCTTTGAAATTTTGCTGCATAAGTTACCTTAAAATTCGATATTACAATAAATGCGGCAAGCATAACCTAATTCAACGAATGGAATACGAAGATAAACCAGCTGATTCATGCTATGACGTAGCGTGTTTATTGATATGTCGTCACTTGTAAAACTTGTAACAATTCACTGGTAATATACAAGAGAGTTTCAGTCTTTTGTGGAACAGAAATGTACAACTCCATACATTACAAGAAACCACACAAGTAACTTGTAATGTACAAGACCATACTTTTGTGGAATAGGCCCCAGGACAAAGCCTTTTAGAAGATCTTAAAAATGTGAGTGATACGAGCAGTAATCATGGTAAGTCATTTTTAATGTATTGCTTTTATTAATTATCACACTTGACTTCGCCTAAAATAATTCCAAATACCACTTAAATGTGCCTTACTTTACATCCAACCACTCGAAATCACATTTAGGTGGTCCTAACTTCATTATTTGTAGATTTTTAGGTCTTTAGAAACCAACATGTACTATTAATTGAATGTATTTCGCGCGAATAGCATAGCAAGATGTCGAGACTTCTAGCGGACGTACGTAAAACTACTTGCGACCCGCATTTCTATCGGTTCACTTCCCGGCCTTGTATATCTCGTAGGCAACGGCTATGATCAAACCAAGACCAACTACAATGATCAAACTGATAGCAGTGATAGTGGTACGGTACACTACTCTACTTGTGCGAGTCAGTGGTGCGCGGTAGTGGTAATCACTTGTGTTTTCGTTCAAGTGTGGTGCGGGACTGACCAGCAATGGAGACCGACAGTGGAGGAACGTCGGCGGTAACCGGGAATTCCTTACGAGTGGAGCGTGTAATTGTCGTACCTATGGAAGAGGAACCCATAACTAATTCATCTAGTAATACGACACGACAGCAAGGTTCTCAGTCAGCTGAGTCTGATGTACAGAGGCGTAATACGGAAGTGGTAGACCGTTCTAATTCCGAACAATCTAACTATCAATCCGAGGCGTCCCAAGTGGCTTCTACCCCGGAATATTATAATCGCTTTCATCATGGACCTTTCTTTGTATTTGTTGAATCTATAAACGAGCAAAACATCGGCAATTTACACCCTATGGCACTTGGTCGCCGATTTTATGAAACTAAACTCAATGTCAAATCGATCCAACGTAAAGGACGTAATCGACTACAATTTACTTTCCATACGGCTTCTCAAGCAAACGCATTTTTGAGTAATCCTATGCTTGAAACCCTCAAAATTAAAGCTTACATTCCATCCTCACAAGTGTTAAGAGTAGGCATTATTCGTTGAGTTGTAAAAGGTTTATCGCATGATGACATATTACAGTACCTGGAATCCGAGGCACCAGTTAAAAGCGTGCAACGACATAACCGCCGTGCAATTCAAGATGGAGAAACCCAATACCTTCCTACGGGTTCAGTAAAAATTGTTTTCAGATCACAAACATTACCCTCCCATGTCGCCTTATATAAGGTGTACATGGAAGTTGAACCTTACATCTTTTCACCCATTCGCTGTCGCAAATGCCAGCGCTATGGGCATACAATTCGGCAATGTCAAGCGAAAAACGCTCGTTGTGGGAAATGTGCGCAACAACATGAAACCCAGGCGTGTACTGAGCAATTTACACAATGTGCGTACTGTAAAAAAAACCATGTCACAGGTTCCTCAATTTGTCCTGAACATAAGTATCAGGTCACCATTAAATATTAATGAATACTGAACACATATCTTTTCCCGAAGCTAAAGCCCGAATCGCCCTTCCAATTTATCATTCCGAGCAACAAGAACTTCAGTTCCCTCCTCTATCGTCGAATCCCCCATCCCCTTCGACTCCAAACCCGCGTAAGCGTAAGTTCACCCAAGTAATCATGCAATCTCCCTCTCCTACACCCGAACCCGGTTTCGACCGACAAGGATACATGGCCATTCTGCGAAACGAACCTTCAGTTCCAGTACATTCGATCCCGTCAACGAGTGCCATGCAACAACCTCTGCAACTAGCATATCCCTCAAGTGCGCCCACATCTGCTAGGCAGCAACCCTCCGCAACCCCTCAAGATATACATTATCCTCCTTCCAAGGAACGCCTTCAACAAGAAATCCAGCAATTGCTGGTAATGTTAATCCAAAGTATGGGTCACGAGCCTCAACGTCACCATGTATTGTATAAACTACGATACTCTATCATGAACATACTAGCATGATTACTTTACTCCAATGGAATTGTCGAAGTGCCGCCTCTAAAAGACATGAGTTACAAATATTGTTGAATGAAACACGAGCTCATTTTATCTGCTTGCAAGAAACATGGTTTCAACCGCATTTCATTTTTCGATTACGAGGTTATCAAGTTTTCCGACATGATGGTAACGGCTTTGATGGAGTTGCCACATGTGTTCATACTTCCTTATCAGTTACACATTTCTCTTTACAATATATCATCCCGCACACTTATGCTGTAGGAATAGTACACCATAATACTTGTTTCATAAACAGCTATTGCCCTCCCCACATTTACATTACTCAGAATCAATGGTTGCATTTTTTCAACAATTTGACACATTTCCACATCTTTTCCTTCTTAGTGATGGGGATGTATGGTGGATACAATCAAAGGTTCTAATTTACTTACTACTTCAACTCATCAGAATTTGTTCCTTTTAAATGACGGCTCCCCGACCCGTTTAACTCCGCCTGGATCTCCACCCAGCGCAGTAGACCTTACTTTCTGCCGCACAACTATGGCCCCTGTCACCACCTGGCATACATTATCTGATACTCCCACTAGTGACCACTTCCCAATTCTCATCACATATGGTATTCACCCACCACATTCCCAGTTTCAGACACCCTCCTGTATAAGTAACGCCCGATCTTATAAAAATTTTAATGTTTCTAACTATCAATCATACCTCAATTATATTTTGCAGCAGAAACACAAGTCCCATCTTTCCTTTTCCCTCTTACTCCCTTATTTAACCCAATATTTATACATGTTTCATCCGTGTCGACCATTAAACGTGACGACCCATCCACAGGAATATGAACTAAAATGGTGGGATAAAGAATGTCATGATCTTATTCATAAGCGCAAATAATTATTCAAACAATATCGCCAATCAATGACGCAGCAGCATTATTTTCAATTGCGAAATCATATTGCGAAAACAAAGCTTGTCTTTAGTGCAAAAACGAAAAGCTTGGTAAACTTTTATTTCTCAATTAACTCCACAACTTCCAGCAACGAAATTTTGGAACGCGATTCGCATGATAACGAGAACTTTCCAATACCAAACTTCTTCTGCTTATCTGCGACAAGTTCTAGAAGATTTTTTATACACCCTTGCCCCTGTTACAGTAAATCCATTCTTTCTACCCACCTCACAGAATAATTCTTGTTCTTTTATTTCCCTTTTGAATCCAATTACATATAATTAATTACACTCTGTATTATGTACCGTTAATAGCTCATCACCAGGACCTGATGCCATTACCTATCAAATGCTCAAGGCCTTACCCCCCATGTCCAAATTTATTTACTCAAATATTATAATAGTATTTTCGAGACATTACATGTACCAGCATCATGGAACGAGTTTTTCAACACACCCATTTTGAAACCAACAAAATGACCTACCGAACCTGAAAATTTCCGAGGCATAGTTCTGGGATCGTGTATACGCAGAGTCTTTTGTAAAATCCTTATGAAACGAATGGCGTGGGTATTGGAATATCACTCGCTATTACCCAAGTATCAGTTCGCCTTTCGACGTGGTAATAGTACACAAGACCCTATCATTATTTTCTTACTCGACATCTTATTAGCAAAATGGCGGAAACAATTTATCGTGGCAGTTTTTTTTGATATTAAAGGTGCCTATGATGCTGTGTTATTGCATATCCTCTGGGAGAAATTATTTAGTGCTGGATTCCCCATTCAATTCCTTTCTATTTTAAATCAACTATTTACTAACCGTCGGTTAACTATTAAAACTCCCCAACACACAATTGATAACCGTTACTCATCACAAGGTTTACCACAGGGTTCGATACTCAGTGGAATTTTGTTTGCCAGTAGTATAATGGGAGAGTTCGGCTGCCGCCACCGCCACCGGGCTCCCAGAGGCCACCTCCACCACCACCACAGCCAGAGGCCTCCCAGGTGCCTCCTCCACCACCACCACAGCCAGAGGCCTCCCAGAGGCCTCCTCTACCACCCGCGGGAAATTTGAATTTGTAAACAAAGCCACGTGCTTTTTGACAGCTGTCATCGACAACAACGCATCGCTAACCTCAGTACTGCCATCTTGACGGGCCTAAACCTCAGTAGTGCCAACATAACCTAACTAGTTCGAGATAAACAAAGCCACGTGTTTTTGACAACCACGTGCTTTTTGACAGACAACAACGCATCGCTAACCTCAGTACTGCCATCTTGACGGGCCTAAACCTCAGTAGTACCAACTTAACCTAACTAGCGCGTGGTAAACAAAGCCACGTGCTTTTTGACAGCTACGTGCTTTTTTGACAGCTGTCATCCGCCATCTTTAAACCACAGAGCACTGTGCTGCCCTCTTTATCGTAGTAGATGTAAATTCATCACCTGTCATCGGCAGTACTGCCATCTTGGCGGGCCTAAACCTTAGTGCTACCAACTTAACCTAACTAGCGCGTGGTAAACAAAGCCACGTGCTTTTTGACAGCCACGTGCTTTTTTGACAGCTGTCATCCGCCATCTTTAAACCACAGAGCACTGTGCTGCCCTCTTTATCGTAGTAGATGTAAATTCATCACCTGTCATCGGCAGTGCTGCCATCTTGGCGGGCCTAAACCTTAGTGCTACCAACTTAACCTCACTAGCGTGAGATAAACAAATCCACGTGCTTTTTGACAGCTGTCATCCGCCATCTTTAATCTATAGAGCACAGTGCTGCCCCCTTTAGCTACTTACCTTTGAAATGTGGTGGCGGATAATTTGAAAAATGCTTTTGACAGCAGCCATCTTTAATCTAGAGAGCACCGTGCTGCCCTCTTTAGCTAGATACCTTTGAAATGTGGTGGCAGGCAATTCCACATGACAGCAGCCATCTTTAATCAAGAGAGCGCCGTGCTGCCCTCTATGTGGTGGCGGCAAATTCTACATGCTCTTGTTTGGAAACAAACTCACGCGCTTTTCTGACAGCCGTCATCCGCCCTCTTTAATCAACAGAGCATAGTGCTGCACTCTTTAGCTAGATACCTTTGAAATGTGGTGGCGGCAATTTGAAAAATTCTATGTGCTCTTGTTTGGAAACAAAGCCACATGCTTTTTTGACAGCTGTCATCCGCCATCTTTAATCAATAGAGCACTGTGCTGCTATCATGCGGACAATTTCGACAGCTGTCATCCGCCATCTTTAATCCACAGAACACCGTGCTGCCCTCTTTATGACATGTAGTAGCGGGCAATTTGAAAAGTTCTGTTAGCTGTCATCCGCCATCTTTAATCAAGAGTGCACCGTGCTGCCATCTTTAGCTAGATACCTTTGAAATGTGGTGGCGGCAAATTGAAAAATTCCACGTGCTCCTGTTTAGTAAATAAACTCACGCGCTTTTTTGTCAGCTGTCATCCGCCATCTTACATCGCAAACCTCAGTGCTACACTCTTTAGTTGAAATATGGTGGCGGATAATTTAAAAAAGAAAAATTCTACAGCAGCCATCTCTCGACGCTAATTGCACAAGATGGTGGCTATACATGACTCCTTAAAGGTGCTTATGCAAGATGGCCGCTATACATAGGTTCTTATGAGACGCCCTTGGGATGCTTGCGCAAGATGGCGGTTATACATGGCTCCTTATGAGATGCCCTAGGGATGCTTGCGCAAGATGGCGGTTGCTCTTATGAGGCGGCTTAAGGGTCCTTGCACAAGATCGCTAGAGACGCCCTAAGAATGCTTGCGCAAGATGGCGGACACAAGATGGCGGCTATACACATCTCCTTATGAGACGCCTTAAGGGTGCTTGCGCAAGATGGCTGCTGCTCTTATGAAGAAAGCTAGCTTAGAGGCTAACGTGTCGTGCTAGTTCGATTCATTAAATTTGGGGCTTAAATGCAAAATGTTAAATATCTCGAAAGCGGTGCATCGTAGAGCAAAACTGACAAAAAAATTTCTGCCCAGTACCTCGGTTCGCAGTACGAGGAACAAGAAAAACATAGTCTAATTATGAGATCAACGGTTCGGTTCCTACTTAGGCTCTTTGGCATTCGCTCAGTTTTAGCTTGTATTGAAGCAAGTCTTCGTAACATGATCAGGTTTAGCTATGGTAGAGAGTATAACGTGCCGTGCAGGTTCGATTAATTAAATTTGGGGCTTAAATGCAAAATGTTAAATATCTCGAAAACGGTGCATCGTAGAGCAAAATCTGGTACCTAGGTTTGCAGTATCAGGAACAAGAAAAAAACATAGTCTAATGATGAGATCGACGGTTCGATCCCTACTTAGGCCCTTTGGCATTGGCAGCTATCTAATTCTACAAGATGGGGGCTATACATAGCTTCTTATGAGGCAGCTTAAGAGCGCTTGCACAAGATGGCTGCTGCTCTTATGAGACGCCCTAGGGGTGCTTGCGCAAGGTAGCAGCGACAAGACGGTGACTACACAGCTCCTTATGATACGGTCTAGAGGTGCTCACACAAGATGGTGGCTGCTCTGATGAAGAAAGCTAGGTTTGCATCGTGCAGGTATCTTTACAGCACTAAACCTCATACCTTTGAAATGTGGTGGCGGGTAATTTGAAAAATTCTACGTGCTTTTTCTTAACAGCAGCTATCTTTAAACAATAGCGGCTATACATAAGCTGTTAAGGCCTCCTCTTATGTCAAGGCATAGCTCTATCGAACAAGTTTAAACCTGCATCGGGATAGCTAGAGTAAGCACGTGCTGCAGTGATGACGTCATTATGCATGTTTAGACTTGCAAATCACTAAAGAAACATAACAAGACTAGAATCGAACACTGCACTCTATGCCGTTAACTTTATCATGTGATCGGAACATTGATTGAAGTGTTTAGAACACTAAATAAGTAGAACCGAACACTGTACTCGATACAACATGTGTTTAGAACATGTCAGGGGATACCTTTGTTCTAAGAAGATTAGATTACCGCACATTCCTTGTAGGGCTAATAGGCTAAAGGGCTAATGGGCTAAAGGGCTAAAGGGCTAATGGGCTAAAGGGCTAATGGGCTAGAGGGCTAGGGTGCCTCTCCTCTCTTTATCCGGGCTTGAGACCGGCTCTACAACTAGAGGCGGAGTTAACACCCTAAGGAAGGGAGAATGTTGGGAAATAATCTATACGAATATAGCTACTCGATCGACTATATACTACAGATGGATGACTTAGGTGAGGGTAAGCGCTTACTTAATAATACCTACACGACGTAATTCATACTCTATTTCAAAAATATCTTCTTTGTACTGTGTGTAACCAGCATCATGATAGGCTCTTAGCAGTTGTAAACGTTTTACGAGTACGTTGGGGTCTTTACAGTAGCTTATATCTACATAGGGTAACAGAGGCTTGTTGTGAACAGTTGATGTGCAGGGACTTGTTTTGATGTAATACGTGCTTCAGCAGTAGCGTTTCTAGGTACAAACTTAACTTGTTTCGATAGCGATGAAGCGTTAAAATTTCCTTCTTCTTTACCTTGCATCTCTTCTTGAGATGTTTGCACTGCGACAGAACGTGTAGTAGGCTTAGGAAATGAAGTAAAATCATCAAGCTGTAATGGCAATGAATTTTCTTCTTCTTCTTCTTCTACTTTCCCTTTACTACTGTTTTGATCAACATCATTATCCTTATTATCATAATCATGATCTTGCCTCTCTTTATCTTGAAGTTTGTGCTTAGTAACAGAACTTGCAGCAGGCCTAGACAACAAGGGAGAATTAAAAATCTCTCGCAGAGGTGTACTTTTCAAACATAAATCAGTGTTCCCTGGAATATGGTTGAGCTCTTTGAATTTTGTTCCCGATGAAGCTACATTACACGCGGCTTCATGACGTTGAGCGTTGTATGCGTTAGTAGTATAATTGGACAGTTCGGCCGCCTCCTCCTCCTCCCGCCGCCTCCTCCGCCTCCTCCTCCGCCTCCGCCGCCGCCGCGCGCGGGAAATTTGAATTTTGGCGGGAAATTTGAATTTTGGCGCGAGATTTGAATTTGTAAACAAAGCCACGTGCTTTTTGACAGCTGTCATCGACAACAACGCATCGCTAACCTCACTGCTGCCATCTTGACGGGCCTAAACCTCACTAGTGCCAACTTAACCTAACTAGCGCGAGGTAAACAAAACCACGTGCTTTTTGACAGCCACGTGCTTTTTGACAGACAACAACGCATCGCTAACCTCAGTACTGCCATCTTGACGGGCCTAAACCTCAGTAGTGCCAACTTAACCTAACTAGTGCGAGATAAACAAATCCACGTGCTTTTTGACAGCCACGTGCTTTTTGACAGATTTGTAAACAAAGCCACGTGCTTTTTGACAGCTGTCATCGACAACAACGCATCGCTAACCTCAGTACTGCCATCTTGACGGGCCTAAACCTCAGTAGTACCAACTTAACGTAACTAGCGTGTGGTAAACAAAGCCACGTGCTTTTTGACAGCCACGTGCTTTCTTGACAGCTGTCATCCGCCATCTTTAAACTACAGAGCACCGTGCTGCCCTCTTTCATCACCTGTCATCGGCAGTGCTGCCATCTTGACAGACCTAAACCTTAGTGCTACCAACTTAACCTCACTAGCTCGAGATAAACAAATCCACGTGCTTTTTGACAGCTACGTGCTTTTTTGATAGCTGTCATCCGCCATCTTTAATCTATAGAGCACAGTGCTGCCCTCTTTAGCTACTTACCTTTGAAATGTGGTGGCGGATAATTTGAAAAATGCTTTTCGACAAGCAGCCATCTTTAATCCAGAGAGAACAGTGCTGCCCTCTATGTGGTGGCGGCAAATTGAAAAATTCCACGTGCTCTTGTTTGGAAACAAACTCACGTGCTTTTTCGACAGCTACCATCCGCCATCTTTAATCTATAGAGCACAGTGCTGCCCTCTTTAGCTACTTACCTTTGAAATGTGGTGGCGACAAATTCCACGTGCTCTTGTTTAGTAAACAAACTCACGTGCTTTTTTGTCAGCTGTCATCCGCCATCTTTAATCTATAGAGCACAGTGCTGCCCTCTTTATCGTAGTAGATGTAAATTCGTCACAGCTGTCATCCGCAGTGCTGCTATCTTAACGGGCTTAAACCTTAGTGCTACCAACTTAACCTTACTAGCGCGAGATAAACAAATCCACGTGCTTTTTGACAGCTGTCATCCACCATCTTTAATCACAGTGGTGCCCTCTTTAGCTACTTACCTTTGAAATGTGGTGGCGGATAATTTGAAAAATTCTTTTTGATAGCAGCCATCTTTGAGCACCGTGCTACCCTCTTTTGTGGTGGCAGGCAATTCCACGTGACAGCAGCCATCTTTAATCATGAGAGCACCGTGCTGCCCTCTATGTGGTGGCGGCAAATTCTACATGCTCTTGTTTGGAAACAAACTCACGTGCTTTTTCCTGACAGCTGTCATCCGCCATCTTGCATCACAAACCTCAGTGCTGCGCTCTTTAGCTAGATACCTTTGAAATGTGGTGGCGGCAATTTGAAAAAAATCTATGTGCTCTTGTTTAGTAAACAAAGCCACGTGCTTTTTATGACAGCTATCATCCACTATCTTTAATCAATAGAGCACGGTGCTGCTATCATGCAGGCAATTTTATCACCTGTCATCCGCCATCTTTTAATGAACAGAGCACCGTGCTGCTCTCTGTAGTAGCGGGCAATTTGAAAAGTTCTGTTAGCTGTCATCCGCCATCTTTAATCAAGAGAGCACCGTGCTGCCATCTATGTGGTGGCGGCAAATTCTACGTGCTACGCGCAGCTGTCATCCACCATCTTACATCGCAAACCTCAGTGCTACACTCTATGTGGTGGCGGATAATTTAAAAAGAAAATTTCTACATCAGTCCTCTCTCGACGCTAATTGCACAAGATGGTGACTATACATGACTCCTTAAAGGTGCTTATGCAAGATGATCGCTATACATAGACGCCCTTGGGATGCTTGCGCAAGATGGCGGTTATACAAGGCTCCTTATGAGGGATGCTTGCGCGAGATGGTGGTTGCTCTTATGAGGCGGCTTAAGGATCCATGACTAGAGACGCCCTAAGGATGCTTGCGCAAGATGGCGGATGCAAGATGGCGGCTATACATAGCTCCTTATGAGACAGCCAGTACTCGATACAACATGTGATCAGAACATTGATTGATGTGTTCAGAACACTGTACTCGATACAACATGTGATTAAAACATTGTGTGGTGTGTTCAGAACACTACATAAGTAGAATCGAACGCTGTATTAGGGGATACCTTTGTTTAGATTGAAACATAACAAGACTAGAATTGAACACTGCACATTGATTGATTGATGTGTTCAGAACACAAAATAAGTAGAATCGAACACTGTACTCGATGTCGTTAACTTCAACATGTGATTAAAACATTGTCTGGTGTGTTCAGAACACTACATAAGTAGAATCGAACGCTGTACAACATGTTAGGGGATACCTTTGTTTAGATTGAAACATAACAAGACTAGAATTGAACACTGCACTCGATGTCGTTACATGTGATCAGAACAATGATTGATGTGTTCAGATCACGAAACAAGTAGAACCGAACACTGTACAACATGCTAGGGGATACCTTTGTTCTAAGAAGATCAGCTTGAAACATAACAAGACTAGAATTGAACACTGCACTCGATACAACATGTAATCAGAACATTGATTGATGCGTTCAGATCACGAAACAAGTAGAACCGAACACTGTACAACATGTTAGGGGATACCTTTGTTTAGATTGAAACTAACAAGACTAACACTTCAAATGATTTGCTTAGTACGAAAATAAAAAAAATATATACCGCGTAGCTAACTCGTTCATCACACGGCTAAGACGCTTAGTAATTGTGAATACACTCATACGAAAATCAAGAAAGCGCACTGCGTAGCCAACTCGCTCGGCTCACTCGCTTAGTAATTGCAACACACACGGATAAGAATGTTCCGAGATACTTACATGTTTTTTAAGGGAGGATGAAAGATCATAAATTATATGTACACATGTTGTCTCCTCCAAGTTGTAAGATGAAATAGACGCAGTACTGCGAGTTTCCGCTCTAGCTGGCGAACGGAAGTAGCATGATCTCTCAGCAAAAAATAATACGCGTGAGCTTGCAAGTCAGACACAATGATGGATACCGCGATTCAAATCCTGGTAACTTATGCCGTCGGGAAGGGTATCCGGCGAGCATCTAGCTGTAAATCCCCGATTCTCGACAGATTCTTAATCCCAGTTCTTTGACGTCAGGAAGGGCAACCGGTTGAAAACAATTATCGAACACGCATCGCGAAGGCAAGAGTGTGCAGCGATATGCTTGTTTAGACTTGCAGATTACGAAAGAAACATAACAAGACTTGAGTCTTAAAACAAATTCTTGCGATTTAAAATCTTAGTCAGGAAGGGCATCCAGCAGTAAAACAATAGTTCGTGATACTGCGATTTAAAATCTAGCTGTATATCCCCCGATTCTGGACAGATTCTTAATCCGAGTTCTTTGACGTCAGGAAGGGCAACCGGTCGAAAACAATTATCGAACACGCATCGCGAAGGCAAGAGTGTGCAGCGATATGCTTGTTTAGACTTGCAGATTACGAAAGAAACATAACAAGACTTGAGTCTTAAAACAAATTCTTGCGATTTAAAATCTTAGTCAGGAAGGGCATCCAGCAGTAAAACAATAGTTCGTGATACTGCGATTTAAAATCTAGCAGTAAAACCCCCGATTCTCGACAGATTCTTAATCCGAGTTCTTTGACGTCAGGAAGGGCAACCGGTTGAAAACAATTATCGAATTGGCATCGTGAAGGCAAGAGTGTACAGCGATATGCTTGTTTAGACTTGCAGATTACGAAAGAAACATAACAAGACTTGAGTCTTAAAACAAATTCTTGCGATTTAAAATCTTAGTCAGGAAGGGCATCCAGCAGTAAAACAATAGTTCGTGATTTAAAATCTAAGAAGTGCATCTAGCTGTATATCCCCCGATTCTCGACAGATTCTTAATCCGAGTTCTTTGACGTCAGGAAGGGCCACTAGTTGAAAACAATTATCGAACACGCATCGTGAAGGCAAGAGTGTGCAGCGATATGCTTGTTTAGACTTGCAGATTACGAAAGAAACATAACAAGACTTGAGTCTTAAAACAAATTCTTGCGATTTAAAATCTTAGTCAGGAAGGGCATCCAGCAGTAAAACAATAGTTCGTGATACTGCGATTTAAAATCTAGCTGTAAAACCCCCGATTCTCGACAGATTCTTAATCCGAGTTCTTTGACGTCAGGAAGGGCAACTAGTTGAAAACAATTATCGAACACGCATCGCGAAGGCAAGAGTGTGCAGCGATATGCTTGTTTAGACTTGCAGATTACGAAAGAAACATAACAAGACTTGAGTCTTAAAACAAATTCTTGCGATTTAAAATCTTAGTCAGGAAGGGCATCCGGTAGTAAAACAATAGTTCGTGATACTGCGATTTAAAATCTAGCAGTAAAACCCCCGATTCTGGACAGATTCTTAATCCGAGTTCTTTGACGTCAGGAAGGGCAACCGGTTGAAAACAATTATCGAATACGCATCGTGAAGGCAAGAGTGTACAGCGATATGCTTGTTTAGACTTGCAGATTACGAAAGAAACATAACAAGACTTGAGTCTTAAAACAAATTCTTGCGATTTAAAATCTTAGTCAGGAAGGGCATCCAGCAGTAAAACAATAGTTCGTGATACTGCGATTTAAAATCTAGCTGTAAAACCCCCGATTCTCGACAGATTCTTAATCCGAGTTCTTTGACGTCAGGAAGGGCAACCGGTTGAAAACAATTATCGAACACGCATCGCGAAGGCAAGAGTGTGCAGCGATATGCTTGTTTAGACTTGCAGATTACGAAAGAAACATAACAAGACTTGAGTCTTAAAACAAATTCTTGCGATTTAAAATCTTAGTCAGGAAGGGCATCCGGTAGTAAAACAATAGTTCGTGATTTAAAATCTAAGAAGTGCATCTAGCTGTATATCCCCCGATTCTCGACAGATTCTTAATCCGAGTTCTTTGACGTCAGGAAGGGCAACCGGTTGAAAACAATTATCGAACACGCATCGCGAAGGCAAGAGTGTACAGCGATATGCTTGTTTAGACTTGCAGATTACGAAAGAAACATAACAAGACTTGAGTCTTAAAACAAATTCTTGCGATTTAAAATCTTAGTCAGGAAGGGCATCCAGCAGTAAAACAATAGTTCGTGATACTGCGATTTAAAATCTACCTGTAAAACCCCCGATTCTCGACAGATTCTTAATCCGAGTTCTTTGACGTCAGGAAGGGCAACCGGTTGAAAACAATTATCGAACACGCATCGCGAAGGTAAGAGTGTGCAGCGATATGCTTGTTTAGACTTGCAGATTACGAAAGAAACATAACAAGACTTGAGTCTTAAAACAAATTCTTGCGATTTAAAATCTTAGTCAGGAAGGGCATCCAGCAGTAAAACAATAGTTCGTGATTTAAAATCTAAGAAGTGCATCTAGCTGTATATCCCCCGATTCTCGACAGATTCTTAATCCGAGTTATTTGACGTCAGGAAGGGCAACTAGTTGAAAACAATTATCGAACACGCATCGTGAAGGCAAGAGTGTGCAGCGATATGCTTGTTTAGACTTGCAGATTACGAAAGAAACATAACAAGACTTGAGTCTTAAAACAAATTCTTGCGATTTAAAATCTTAGTCAGGAAGGGCATCCAGCAGTAAAACAATAGTTCGTGATACTGCGATTTAAAATCTAGCTGTAAAACCCCCGATTCTCGACAGATTCTAAATCCGAGTTGTCAGGAAGGGCAACCGGTCGAAAACAATAGCGTATGATGTAAGAGCTTAGATACTGCCAATTTTGCATCAGGAAGGACAACTAGTCTTAAAACAAAACAGATTCTTAATCCGAGTTGTCAGGAAGGGCAACCGGTTGAAAACTATAGTGTATGAGGTTAGATACTGCTAGTTTTGTGTCAGGAAGGACAACTCAACAAATTCTTGCGATTTAAACACATTTTTATTCCCAAGAGAATCGAACCCGAGACTACCGGGTGAGAGGCATGCATACTGTAGGCTATAGGTTTGTTCTACTGTCTATGAAGTCGTATCAGCGCAGAGCGAGCAGCGGAATGCGTGTGTTAGCTGAAATTGTACACGTATCTTCCGGCTCGGCCTTGAACGGGGACACTGCATGCTGATAAGCGGCTTGTAACTCGCGAACGTCTTCTTAGCTGAGTAGCATGTAAGCTCTTAAAACACAGTACCAATTAAGGTTGTAAAATATTCTGAAATAGTCCTCCTCTGTAGTGCAGTAGTTAGTGTGATTAGCTGCTACCCTCGGAGGTCCGAGTTCGATTCCCGGCTCTGCCACGGAATGTGTAGCATTTAGCCTATGTAAGTTCCTAACGTAAAATATCATGATTGTACGGAGAGGTTAAAACACACACAGTGCCTACTCCTATCGAAAGAACCTGCACGGTACCGGCATGTAGGCTTCTCCTGATGAAGGAGCATGCACATGGTTTAACGCCTCCTATCAACAGCCCTTACTTAATGCTGGCTTTTTTGCACACCCCGCCTCACACCATAGTTTTACGGCCGGCTGCCCTTCCTGACTAGGATTTTAAATCGCAAGAATTTGTTGAGTTGCCCTTCCTGACGGAAAACTGGCAGTATCTAACCTCTTACATCATACACTATAGTTTTCGACCGGTTGCCCTTCCTGACGTCAAAGAACTCGGATTAAGAATCTGTTTTGTTTTAAGACTAGTTGCCCTTCCTGACGCAAAACTGGTAGTATCTAACCTCTTACATCATACACTATTGTTTTCGACCGGTTGCCCTTCCTGACGTCAAAGAACTCGGATTAAGAATCTGTCGAGAATCGGGGGTTTTACAGCTAGATTGTAAATCGCTGTATCACTACAGCCGGATGCCCTTCCTGACCAAGATTTTAAATCGCAAGAATTTGTTGAGTTGCCCTTTCTGACGCAAAACTGGCAGTATCTAGCCTCTTACATCATACACTATAGTTTTTGACCGGTTGCCCTTCCTGACGTCAAAGAACTCGGATTAAGAATCTGTTTTGTTTTAAGACTAGTTGACCTTCCTGACACAAAACTGGTAGTATTTAACCTCTTACATCATACACTATTGTTTTCGACCGGTTGCCATTCCTGACGTCAAAGAACTGGGATTAAGAATCTGTCGAGAATCGGGGATTTACAGCTAGATGCTCGCCGGATACCCTTCCCGACGGCATAAGTTACCAGGATTTGAATCGCGGTATCCATCATTGTGTCTGACTTGCAAGCCTACGCGTATTATTTTTTGCTGAGATATCATGCTACTTCCGTTCGCCAGCTAGAGCGGAAACTCGCAGTACTGCGTCTATTTCATCTTACAACTTGGAGGAGACAACATGTGTACATATAATTTATGATCTTTCACCCTCCCTTAAAAAACATGTAAGTATCTCGGAACATTCTTATCCGTGTGTGTTGCAATTACTAAGCGAGTGAGCCGAGCGAGTTGGCTACGCAGTGCGCTTTCTTGATTTTCGAATGAGTGTATTCACAATTACTAAGCGTCTTAGCAGTGTGATGAACGAGTTAGCTACGCGGTATATATTTTTTTTATTTTCGTACTAAGCAAATCATTTGAAGTGTTAGTCTTGTTAGTTTCAATCTAAACAAAGGTATCCCCTAACATGTTGTACAGTGTTCGGTTCTACTTGTTTCGTGATCTGAACGCATCAATCAATGTTCTGATTACATGTTGTATCGAGTGCAGTGTTCAATTCTAGTCTTGTTATGTTTCAAGCTGATCTTCTTAGAACAAAGGTATCCCTAACATGTTGTACAGTGTTCGGTTCTACTTGTTTCGTGATCTGAACACATCAATCATTGTTCTGATCACATGTAACGACATCGAGTGCAGTGTTCAATTCTAGTCTTGTTATGTTTCAATCTAAACAAAGGTATCCCCTAACATGTTGTACAGCGTTCGATTCTACTTATGTAGTGTTCTGAACACACCAGACAATGTTTTAATCACATGTTGAAGTTAACGACATCGAGTACAGTGTTCGATTCTACTTATTTTGTGTTCTGAACACATCAATCAATCAATATGCAGTGTTCAATTCTAGTCTTGTTATGTTTCAATCTAAACAAAGGTATCCCCTAATACAGCGTTCGATTCTACTTATGTAGTGTTCTGAACACACCACACAATGTTTTAATCACATGTTGTATCGAGTACAGTGTTCTGAACACATCAATCAATGTTCTGATCACATGTTGTATCGAGTACTGGCTGTCTCATAAGGAGCTATGTATAGCCGCCATCTTGCATCCGCCATCTTGCGCAAGCATCCTTAGGGCGTCTCTAGTCATGGATCCTTAAGCCGCCTCATAAGAGCAACCACCATCTCGCGCAAGCATCCCTCATAAGGAGCCTTGTATAACCGCCATCTTGCGCAAGCATCCCAAGGGCGTCTATGTATAGCGATCATCTTGCATAAGCACCTTTAAGGAGTCATGTATAGTCACCATCTTGTGCAATTAGCGTCGAGAGAGGACTGATGTAGAATTTTTATTTTTAAATTATCCGCCACCACATAGAGTGTAGCACTGAGGTTTGCGATGTAAGATGGTGGATGACAGCTGCGCGTAGCACGTAGAATTTGCCGCCACCACATAGATGGCAGCACGGTGCTCTCTTGATTAAAGATGGCGGATGACAGCTAACAGAACTTTTCAAATTGCCCGCTACTACAGAGAGCAGCACGGTGCTCTGTTCATTAAAAGATGGCGGATGACAGGTGATAAAATTGCCTGCATGATAGCAGCACCGTGCTCTATTGATTAAAGATAGTGGATGATAGCTGTCATAAAAAGCACGTGGCTTTGTTTACTAAACAAGAGCACATAGATTTTTTTCAAATTGCCGCCACCACATTTCAAAGGTATCTAGCTAAAGAGCGCAGCACTGAGGTTTGTGATGCAAGATGGCGGATGACAGCTGTCAGAAAAAAGCACGTGAGTTTGTTTCCAAACAAGAGCATGTAGAATTTGCCGCCACCACATAGAGGGCAGCACGGTGCTCTCATGATTAAAGATGGCTGCTGTCACGTGGAATTGCCTGCCACCACAAAAGAGGGTAGCACGGTGCTCAAAGATGGCTGCTATCAAAAAGCATTTTTCAAATTATCCGCCACCACATTTCAAAGGTAAGTAGCTAAAGAGGGCACCACTGTGATTAAAGATGGTGGATGACAGCTGTCAAAAAGCACGTGGATTTGTTTATCTCGCGCTAGTAAGGTTAAGTTGGTAGCACTAAGGTTTAAGCCCGTTAAGATAGCAGCACTGCGGATGACAGCTGTGACGAATT
This sequence comes from Anabrus simplex, assembly GCF_040414725.1. NCBI lineage: Eukaryota > Metazoa > Arthropoda > Insecta > Orthoptera > Tettigoniidae > Anabrus > Anabrus simplex. The sequence goes on from NC_090265.1 coordinate 23,631,808, forward strand.
TACATCTACTACGATAAAGAGGGCAGCACTGTGCTCTATAGATTAAAGATGGCGGATGACAGCTGACAAAAAGCACGTGAGTTTGTTTACTAAACAAGAGCACGTGGAATTTGTCGCCACCACATTTCAAAGGTAAGTAGCTAAAGAGGGCAGCACTGTGCTCTATAGATTAAAGATGGCGGATGGTAGCTGTCGAAAAAGCACGTGAGTTTGTTTCCAAACAAGAGCACGTGGAATTTTTCAATTTGCCGCCACCACATAGAGGGCAGCACTGTTCTCTCTGGATTAAAGATGGCTGCTTGTCGAAAAGCATTTTTCAAATTATCCGCCACCACATTTCAAAGGTAAGTAGCTAAAGAGGGCAGCACTGTGCTCTATAGATTAAAGATGGCGGATGACAGCTATCAAAAAAGCACGTAGCTGTCAAAAAGCACGTGGATTTGTTTATCTCGAGCTAGTGAGGTTAAGTTGGTAGCACTAAGGTTTAGGTCTGTCAAGATGGCAGCACTGCCGATGACAGGTGATGAAAGAGGGCAGCACGGTGCTCTGTAGTTTAAAGATGGCGGATGACAGCTGTCAAGAAAGCACGTGGCTGTCAAAAAGCACGTGGCTTTGTTTACCACACGCTAGTTAGGTTAAGTTGGTACTACTGAGGTTTAGGCCCGTCAAGATGGCAGTACTGAGGTTAGCGATGCGTTGTTGTCGATGACAGCTGTCAAAAAGCACGTGGCTGTCAAAAAGCACGTGGATTTGTTTATCTCGCACTAGTTAGGTTAAGTTGGCACTACTGAGGTTTAGGCCCGTCAAGATGGCAGTACTGAGGTTAGCGATGCGTTGTTGTCTGTCAAAAAGCACGTGGCTGTCAAAAAGCACGTGGTTTTGTTTACCTCGCGCTAGTTATGTTAAGTTGGCACTAGTGAGGTTTAGGCCCGTCAAGATGGCAGCAGTGAGGTTAGCGATGCGTTGTTGTCGATGACAGCTGTCAAAAAGCACGTGGCTTTGTTTACAAATTCAAATCTCGCGCCAAAATTCAAATTTCCCGCCAAAATTCAAATTTCCCGCGGGCGGCGGAGGCGGAGGAGGCGGCGGGAGGAGGAGGAGGCGGCCGAACTGTCCAATTTTACTACTTGCGTTCTTGAACTCTCTTCTACAATGTTTGCATTTAAAAATTGTCCTACATGATATCTCATGTCGTCTCCTGTGATAGCTTCGGGAAAATGCTTTTCCACACTCTTCGCAAATATACCGTTTTTCCATGACGGACTTATATCTTCTACTAACGGATTCTTCTTTAAATCTACTTGACATTTGTTACTCTCTACTTCGATGATGCGAACAGCTTAGCGATTAACAGTAAACTAACACAAAACAGTATAACCAAGGTAGCAACAGTAAGGTTTAAGCCCATCAAGATGGCAAGAGTGAGGTTAGCGACGTTCTGCTGTTGGATTTTAAATTCCGCGCTATAACATGCATAAGGTGGCAGCCTTGAGGTTTACCGCCGTAAAGATGGCAGCAGTGAGGTTAGCGACGCTCTATTGTCCTTCTAAGTGAGGTTAGGGTTCGTCAAGAAGACAGCTGTCGAAAAAGCACGTGGCTATGTTTACCAAACAAGAGCACGTGGTCGTGACGTCATGGTCACGTAGTATGCTGCTTCAGCATGCAAAGTTCAATGTTTACACCTACGTAGTTAACACTCTGCTATGTTCACAAGATTTTTTTCACATAGTTATTCTTTATGCTTTAAGTTCGTGCACATAGGTTATGTTAATATAGCAGCACATGTACAAGCGATGGTCGCACGCTCGCGTAGAAGATGTATGCATTATCAAAAGGTGATATGTACACGCTTGTAAACCTTGCTATTCTTACTGCTACTATGTTCGCAAGATTTTCAAAGATCGCTATTCTTTACGCTTTAAGTTTATTCGCATAGGTCATGCTAAAATAGCAGCGCAAACACATGTGAACCTTGTATATCCTAGCAGGATGTGTTTAGTACGATAGTTGATGCATGCAAAATCGATAGGTGTTGTGTACACACTTTGAAACTTAACTATTCTTCGTGTATTAAATCCGTGCACATAGGTTATGCTAAGATAGCAGCAAACTCTAGTGGGAGAAGTTTTGTACTCTAGTTGATGCTTGTACAATCGATAGGCAATGCGTACACGCTTTTAAAACATTGCTATTCTTACTGCTGCTGCTATGTTCACTAGATTTTTGTACATCGCTATTCTTTATGCTTTAAGTTCATGCGTATAAGTTATACTAAGTTAGCAGCATACTTATAAGGTTGTTGCACGCTCTAGTGGAAAAAGTTTAGTAAGAAAGACGATGCATGCAAAATCGATAGGTGATGTGTACATGCTTTGAACTTGGCTATTCTTTGTGCTTTAAGTTCGTGCACATAGGTTATGTTAAGATTGCAGCATGCACAAGCAATGATCGCACGCTCTAGTAGATGAAGTTTAGTACAAGAGTTAATGCGTGCAAAATTGACAGGTGTTGTGTACACGCTATTCTTTGTGCTTTAAGTTCACGCACATAGGTAGCAGCACACAATTGCGAACGTTGTACACTCTAGCGGTAGAAGTTTAGTACGATAGTCGATGCATGCAAAATCGATAGGTGATGTGTACGCGCTGTTAAACATCGTTATTTTTTGTGCTTTAAGTTCGTGCGTATAGGCTATGCTAATATAGGAGTACAATCTAGCGGAAGAAGTTCAGGGTGATGTGCACACGCTTTGAAACATGGTTATTCTTTGTACTTTAAGTTTATGCACATAGGTTATGCTAAGATAGCAGCACAATCTAGAGGAAGAAGTTTAGTACGAGAGTCGATGCTTGCAAAATCGATAAGTAATATGTACACGCTTTGAAACATGGCTATTCTTTGTACTTTAAGTTCGTGCGTATAGGTTATGCTAAGGTAGCAGCACAATCTAGAGGAAGAATTATAGTACGATAGCTGATGCATGCAAAATCGATAGATGATGTGTACAAGCTGTGAAACATGGCTATTCTTTGTACTTTAAGTTTGTGCGTATAGGTTATGCTAGGATAGCAGTATAATCTACTGGAAGAAGTTTAGTACGATAGCTGATGCATGCAAATCGATAGGTAATGTGTACACGCTATGAAACATGGCTATTCTTTGTACTTTAAGTTCGTGCGTATAGGTTATGCTAAGATAGCAGCACAATCTAGTAGAAGAAGTTTAGTGTGATAGTTGATGTATACAAAATCGATAGGTGATGTGTACACGCTGTGAACTCAGCTATTCTTTGTAGTTTAAGTTCATGCGTACAGGTTATGCTAAGATAGCAGCACAATCTAACGGAAGAAGTTTAGTATGATAGTCGATTCATGTAAAATCAATAGGTAATGTGTACACGCTTTGAAACATGGCTATTCTTTGTACTTTTAAGTTCATGTGTATAAGTTATGCTACGTTACCAGCACAATCTAGCGGAAGAAGTTCAGTACGAGATTCGATGAATGCAAAATCAATAAGTAATGTGTACACGCTTTGAAACATGGCTATTCTTTGTACGTTAAGTTCATGTGTATAAGTTATGCTAAGATAGCAGCACAATCTAGCGGATGAAGTTTAGTATGATAGTCGATGCATGCAAAATCGATAGGTGATGTGTACACGCTTTGAAACATAGCTATTCTTTGTACCACCGAGCACAGAATAACATAGAGATGGCAATGCCTACCGCAACGCATTGGCTCGCTGAAGCCGAGTTTTGCGCGCATCGCCATGTTGGTATTACCCGCAGTGTTAGTTAATTCTTATCCGAGTCACGTTGATTCCTATCAGAGTCTGTCATTTTAAAAGATTTCTGTAACATTATTTCATTGGTTAACATATCTAACGCAGTAGAAAAGCGCCTTAGTCATAATTATAAGCACGGGACAATCCAGAACACTGTTTTATTCGCAGTAATGGTAGTTAAAAATTCGGAAATATGAGCACAAAATAGCCTGTTATTATATCAGATTGTACTCAGCTCAAACGAATCGCCGATTTGCAAGGTGCAGCTAAAAATAATGGATCATTTTCATAAAGACCTATTTTAGAGATACCATATACAGTATACATCCACACATAATATCATACCCAATAAAAATATACACAGTCTGTAGGCCTATAAACAAAATAATACACGGTCAATAATAAAGATATCCTGGAAGACCAGAAGTATGAGGTAAATAGGCCTAATCATTATAGAATTGTTGAGCCAAGTAAATCATATCAAAAACAGGGAAATATTTCTCATTAGTACACTTGATGAAATTAATTCATTCATCTCAAGGATTGAAATGGAACTGGCGTATGGCTTTTAGTACCAAGAGTGTCAGAGGGCAAGTTCGGCTCGCCAGGTGCAGGTCTTTTGAATTGACGCCTATAGGCGACCTGCACGTCGTGATGGGGATGAAATTATGATGAGGACAGATACACCCATCTCCCGTGCCATCGGAATTAACCAATTATGGTTAAAATTCCCGACCCTGCCGGGAATCGAAACCGGGACCCCTGTGACCAAAGCCCAGCACGCTAACCATTTAGCCATAGAGCCGGTCATCTCAAGGATTATTTTGTAATGTATACACACATACATTATCATTATAGACTTATGCCTTTCAGCGTTCAGTCTGCAAGCCTCTGTGAATGTACTAAACGTCGCCACAATCCTCTATTTGCAACTAGTACTGTGGCCTCGTTTAGTTCTATACCTCTTATCTTTAAATCGTTAGAAACCGAGTCTAACCATCGTCGTCTTGGTCTCACTCTACTTCTCTTATCCTCCATACCAGAGTCCATTAATCTCCTAGGTAACCTATCCTCCTCCATTCGCCTCGCATGACCCAACACCGAAGCCGGTTTATGCGTACAGCTTCGAGTTCATTCCTAAATTAACCTTTATCTCCTCATTCCGAGTACCCTCCTGCCAGTGTTCCCACCGGTTAGTACCAGCCATCATTCTCTCTACTTTCATGTCTGTTACGTCTAACTTATGAATAAGATATCCTGAGTCCACCCAGATTTCGCTCCCGTAAAGAAAAGTTGGTCTGAAAACAGACCAATGTAAAGATAGTTTCGTCTGGGAGCTGACTTCCTTCTTACAGAATACTATCGATCACAACTGCGAGCTCACTGCATTAGTTTTACTACACCTTGATTCAATCTCACTATATTACCATCCTGGGAGAAAACACAGCCTAAATATTTGAAATTATTGACCTGTTCTACTTTTGTATCACCAATCTGACATTCAATTCTGTTGAATTTCTTACCTACTGACATCAATTTAGTCAAGAAGTTAATATAAAGAACCACCTAATCGATATTCACTTCTTGATTATACTCATTGATACGGTCATGAAATGGACGACTTGTAAATCAATTTAGTCTTCGCAAGGATAATTTTCATACCATACTGCAGGCTTTCGGCACTATCTGCCATTAAGACCAAGTCATCAGCATACGCTAGACTGCTTAGGCCTACTAAATTTCCACCTAACTGAATCCCTCCCTGCAATTTTATACCTTTCAGCAGATGATCCATGTAAAATACGAACAGCAAAGGTGAAAGATTACATACCCCTGTATGTACCCTGAACCAAGAACTCATTCTACCATCAATTCTCACTGAAGCCCAATTGTCAACATAAATGCCTTTGATTGATTTGAATAATCTATCTTTAATTCCATAGTCCTCCAGTATGGCGAACATCTTTTCACTCGGTTCCCAGTCATGTGCTTTCTCTAGATCTATGAAATATAAACAAAACTGCCTATTCCTCTCGTAGCATTTTTCAAGTAACTGGCACATACTGAAAAACTGATCCTGACAGCCCATCTGTGGTCTGAAACCACACTGGTTTTCATCCAACTTCCTCTCAACAACTGATCGCACTCTCCCTTCCAAGATGCCAGTGAATTCTTTGCCTGGTATACGAATGAATGAGATACCTCGATAGTTGTTGTGATGTAATGAAATAAAATAACCATACCTTAAATAACTATATAACTATATGGACTTCAAGTGAGATAAAATAAGGTACATACAACACTCACAAATATTACACTTCCAATGGCATTTACATCATATAAAATAATGTACACATGACTAGGCCTAATATTTTACTGGTCAGAACACACAAAATACATTCTAATTAAATATATTTCACTATGTGTGTCGCTTACCAGTAGACAAAGAATTCATTTTTCCCTATTGTCCAGAAAACAATACCAGTTGGGTAAAATGTTGGCAAATTGAGAGGGATGCATTTGTTCATTGTAGTTTCTACAAAAGTGGTGAAACCTTATGGTCAAATATTTGTTGGCAATTGCTTCAATTAGCAATGGGAAATGATTAGTTTCAAGTTCCTGGTCAAGAAAATGGCTTTTAATATCCTCAAAAATGTTAGTTCCTATGCACTCTTGTAACACTTTACAAACCAGATGCTTCACCTTAAATGAACTCTGAGCAGAAGGAACTTTAACATCCCTAATACTCATAATTTGCCTGAATGCAATTTCACAAAATTTACAAATTTTGTTAAAATTTCTTGATGGTTTCACTAAACCACCCCTAAATTTGACTGAAATAAGGCCATTTAACTTGTCACTAGTGTCTATAAGGATGCTGAGACATTCTGGACATAGAATCTTACTTTCTAAACTCCTGACTACAAGCCCTTCAATGTACTCAGAGTCATTGTAGTTTGTTTTTCCAGGTAATACAATATAGTCATGATCCAGAAGGCAATGTTGAAGAGATGTTTGGGACAATACCTCAGATGAATAGTCTAGCATTCTTGCTTTAGGGAATGATGCATTTTTCACATCCTCAGGTGACTTGCTCTGAGCAGTCAAAATACTGATTTTTGTCCAGTGGGAGAGCGTTGCCATTTCTGGATTCATGTAACTCAGAACTAATTAATATTTTCTTCAATGCAGCAGTGAATTGCCTAACAGCGGGGTTATTATTATGTGCACCCTGAGATCTAAACTAAGCAGTCTCTCAAGATGGTCTTGACTTACTTTATACAAAGGAAAATACTTCAGTGGAAAGTTTTCTGATGAGTACCCTACAAAGGTATCGTACATTGGAATGGTGCTCTCAATATCAATTAGAAACCCCAAAAATCCTGTCTTTCTGGTAGATAAGTACACGGGCTTGTCACTGAATCCCTCCTGTAGTTGCATAATATACTGTTTGGCCCTCAAAAGGAAATCTTTGATTTCAGAAATATTCTGTAAATTCAGAGCTTTCTTAAAGTATTTACCCCTTATACTCCTAGAATTTAGAACATCAAAGAGAATGTTAAATATCTGTATAAATTCTGCTGTAGCCTCACAACCCTGGAAACCTTCAATATGTTTACTTGAACAATACAGTACAGCATCACTAAGAGACTGACTTAAAACTTGTGCAGCTAATTTGACCTTCATTTTCATTTTCCTATAATGTATGTGTGAATTCCTGACTTTGTTCTCTAGATGCATACCTTCCTTTTGTTGCAACTCGTCCAACATCTCAATAAAATTCCACTCTATTACCTCACCTGACCCATTACATAAGTATTTCCTGTCACCTAAAGTATTCCTAACCAATTTCAACATGTCGCAGCATCCAGAAAAAAATAAACTGGCTGTTTGGTAACTGGGTGGAGGAAATGAGTAACCATGTTACTTACATCTAAGTTGCAACCCAGGTTTTCAGCTGAAGCAATATTTGTTGCAGCACCATCACAAGTCAATGAAGTCACTGTCACACCAGAATCATGCAGCAATGTCAAACACTGTTCTGTAAGAGCACTTATTTGTGCAGCTTTTATGCCATGCACAAAGGATACTTTGGATAAAGTATCGATTAGGTGGTTTTTAAATTAATTTGTTGATTGCAAGGTGCAGCTAAAAATAATGTAACATTTTCATAAAGACCCATTTTAGAGAAAGAATATTTATATACCGTAGATACCATATACAGTACACATCCACAAAGAATATCACACACAATAAAAATATACAAAGTCTGTAGGCCTATAAATAAATACACAGTCAATAATAAAAATATCTTGGAAGAACAGTATGAGGTAAATAGGCCTAATTATTACAGAATTGTTAAGCCAAGTAAATCATATCAAAAAATAGATAAATATTTTTACATTAGTACACTTGATGAAATTAATTCATCTCAAGGAGTAGGCTATTTTGTAATGTAATGGAATAACCATACCTTAAATAACTATATAGCTATATGGACAACAAATGCGATAAAATAAGGTACATACAACACCCACAAAAATAACACTTCGAATGACATTCACATTATATAAAATAATGTGCACATGACTAGGCCTAATTTTTTAGTAGTCAGAACACACAAAATACATTCTTATTAAGTATATTTCAGTATGTGTGTCGCATACCAGTAGACAAGGAATTCATTTTTTTCCTATTGTCCAGAAAACAATATCAGTTTGGTGAAATGTTGGCGAATTTGAGAGGGATGCATTTGATCATTGTAGTTTCTACAAAAGTGGTGAAACCTTATGGTCAAATATTTGTTGGCAATTGCTTCAATTAACAATGGGAAATGATTAGTTTCAAGTTCCTGGTCAAGAAAATGGCTTTTAATATCCTCAAAAATGTTAGTTCCTATGCACTCTTGTAACACTTTACAAACCAGATGCTTCACCTTAAATGAACTCTGAGCAGAAGGAACTTTAATATCCCTAATACTCATACTTTGCCTGAACGCAATTTCACAAAATTTACAAATTTTGCAAACATCTCGTGATGGTTTCATTAAACCACCCCTATCTTTCACTGAAATAAGGCCATGTAACTTGTCACTAGTGTCTATAAGGATGCTGAGACATTCTGGACATAGAATCTTACTTTCTTTTTTTTTGCTAGGGGCTTTACGTCGCACCGACACAGATAGGTCTTATGGCGACGATGGGATAAAAAGGCCTAGGAGTTGGAAGGAAGTGGCCGTGGCCTTAATTAAGGTACAGCCCCAGCATTTGTCTGGTGTGAAAATGGGAAACCACGGAAAACCATTTTCAGGGCTGCCGATAGTGGGATTCGAACCTACTATCTCCCGGATGCAAGCTCACAGCCGCGCGCCTCTACGCGCACGGCCAACTCGCCCGGTAATCTTCCTTTCTAAACTCCTGACTACAAATCCTGCAAATGTACTGAGAGATGTCCCATGTCATGTCATTGTAGTTTGTTTTTTCCAGGTAATGCAATATAGTCATGATCCAGAAGGCAAAGTTGAGGAGATGTTTGGGACAATACCTCAGATGAATACTCTAGCATTCTTGCTTTAGGGAATGATGCATTTATCACATCCTCAGGAGACTTGTTCTGAGCAGTCAAAATACTGATTTTGTCCAGTGGGAGAGCGTTGCCATTTCTGGATTCATGTAACTCAGAACTAATTAATATTTTCTTCAATGCAGCAGTGAATTGCCTGGCAGTGGGGTTATTATTATGTCCACCCTGAGATCTAATATAACTAAACAGTCTCTCAAGATGGTCTTGACTTACTTTATACAAAGGAAAATACTTAAGTGGAAAGTTTTCTGATGAGTCCCCAACAAAGAAATCATACATTGAAATGGTGCTCTCAATATCAATTAGAAACCCCAAAAATCCTGTCTTTCTGGTGGATAAGTACATGGGCTTGTTACTGAATCCCTCCTGTAGCTGCATAATATACTGTTTGGCCCTCAAAAGGAAATCTTTGATTTCAGAAATATTCTGTAAATTCAGAGCTTTCTTAAAGTATTTACCCCTTATACTCCTAGAATTTAGAACATCAAAGAGAATGTTAAATATCTGTATAAATTCTGTGTAGCCTCACAACCCTTGAAACCTTCAATGTGTTTACTTGAACAATACAGCAGAGCATCACAAACAGACTGACTTAAAACTTGTGCAGCTAATTTGACCTTCATTTTCATTTTCCTATAATGTATGTGTGAATTCCTGACTTTGTTCTCTAGATGCATACCTTCCTTTTGTTGCAACTCGTTCAACATCTCAATAAAATTCCACTCTATTACCTCACCTGACCCATTACGTAAGTATTTCTTGTCACCTAAAGTATTCCTAACCAATTTCAACATGTGACAATCATCCAGAAAGAAATAAACTGGCTGTTTGGTAACTGGGTGGAGGAAATGAGTAACCATGTTATTTACATCGAAGTTACAACCCAGGTTTTCAGCTGAAGCAATATTTGTTGCAGCACCATCACAAGTCAATGAAGTCACTGTCACACCAGAATCATGCAGCAATGTCAAACACTGTTCTGTAAGAGCACTTATTTGTGCAGCTTTTATGCCATGCAAAAAAAAGTATCCTAAAGGAATCTTCCAGGAATTGTTCACAAATACTAAGTGAAAAACTAAGGCTTCTGAAGCTAATGGTGCTGTGTCATCTTCATTATTAATCCCAACATTTACAGACCCATGAATTTTATTGCCATCCCATTCCAAATGTTTCCTTATAGCCATGGAATCAAATAAAAGGGCATAAATCTTAGTGCCTGTGTATGATTTAAGTACCTGAAAAGCTTCAGCACAGAACCCAGGATTAGCATCTACACTTTGATACCATCGAGATAATGTTCTAGGGTGTGGAAGACAAGTGTCAAAAGTGTTTCTCACAAATGAATATGCCTTTGGAGAAAGAAAATGAAGAGTAATGGCAAATGCTTTTAACTTCTCATCATACAACTTTTGCACTTTGTTACATGAAGCCTTATCTTGTTGTCGTTTATACAAACACAATGAGGTATCTGACAAACCACTTAACATTTCACAGTACTCATTATCTATCAGAGCCTTCTTTTTAAGACTATCTACAACAGTACTTAATTCAGCCACCTTTTTCTTCATTCGCCTCTTTTTCTGTTGCAATAATTTTATTTTCTTTCTGTACGCAATTTCTTTGGTTTTCATATGATCTATTTGAGCACTAAAACACGTTTCTGCACTTTTATTACAGATAGATTTTTCCACAACAGGTATTTCCTGGACTGCTGTAGAGGAGTCTAATGAAGGCATTTCCACAGTCTTTATGATTTTAAGGACCCTTCTCTCCTGTAAAATAAATTTAAGAAATAGTAGGCTTACTCTATAAATATGTATTTCGACATATTTCTCAATCAAATGCTAAAATGAAGAGAAACTAACCTTTGATTGTATTTGTAGGTACTTTGGGAAAGCAGCAAACACAGATGGCACAGCCCATTCCCTCAGTCTTACGACACACAATGAAGTACGATCAAAATCACGTTCAGTGAAGTGAGCTGAACATATAGTGCTGAAAGGTGTGGGGGACCAATTTTCCCTTCGTATAGCTCTTATCCATTTCTTCCGTCGTTCATTATCTTTAGGAAAACTGTAAATGATAAAGGGGCTTCTTAACCTATACTGCATGTGCAAGGCGAAAACAATTCGGCACTGAATATTCGCAAAAACATATTGCTCACCTGTGAAAAGTTATCCCTGGTATTTTCTTTGAAGCTCTGTTTGCACATCCATACGCTACACAAGTCGGCATTTTAAAACCATAACACAAACTTCCTTTATTTACTTCGCACGCGGTGCACTGTTCACTTAGTTACACTAACTGGTCACCAATGTTTTGGTACAAACAACATGGCGGCCGCTTTTGTCCACTGACTTCAACTCAGACGTCACATTGCCATCTCTATGTTATTCTGTGCTCGGTGCTTTGTACCTTAAGGTCATGCGTATAGGTTATGCTAAGATAGCAGCACAATCTAGCGGAATAAGTTTAGTACGAGAGTCGATGCATGCAAAATCGATAGGTAATGTGTACACGCTTTGAAACATGGCTATTCTTTATACTTGAAGTTCATACGTATAGGTTATGCTAAGATAGCAGCACGATCTAGCGGAAGAAGATTAGTGCGATATTTGATGCATGTAAAATCGATAGGTGATGTCTAACGCTTTAAACATGGCTATTCATACTGCTGCTCTGTTCCTACGATTTTTAAACATAGCTAATCCTAATGCTGCTCTTAACGACGTAGAGCTAAGGATTGATTACGTGACCGTGACGTCACGACCACGTGCTCTTGTCTGGTAAACATAGCCACGTGCTTTTTTGACAGGTGTTTTCTTGACGAACCCTAACCTCACTTTGAAGGACAATAGAGCGTCGCTAACCTCACTGCTGCCATCTTTACGGCGGTAAACCACAAGGCTGCCACCTTATGCATGTTATAGCGCGGAATTTAAAATCCAACAGCAGAACGTCTTGCCATCTTGATGGGCTTAAACCTTACTGTTGCTACCTTGGTTATACGCTTTTGTGTTAGTTTACTGTTAATCGCTAAGCTGTTCGCATCATCGAAGTAGAGAGTAACAAATGTCGAGTAGATTTAAAGAAGAATCTGTTAGCAGAAGATAAACGTCCGTCATGGAAAAACGGTATATTTGCGAAGAGTGTGGAAAAGCATTTTCCCGAAGCTATCACAGGAGACGTCATGAGATATCATGTAGGACAATTTTTCAATGCAAACATTGTAGAAGAGAGTTCAAGAACGCATACAACGCTCAACGTCATGAAGCCGCGTGTAATGTAGCTTCATCGGGAACAAAATTCAAAGAGCTCAACCATATTCCAGGGAACACTGATTTATGTTTGAAAAGTACACCTCTGCGAGAGATTTTTAATTCTCCCTTGTTGTCTAGGCCTGCTGCAAGTTCTGTTACTAAGCACAAACTTCAAGATAAAGAGAGGCAAGATCATGATTATGATAATAAGGATAATGATGTTGATCAAAACAGTAGTAAAGGGAAAGTAGAAGAAGAAGAAGAAGAAAATTCATTGCCATTACAGCTTGATGATTTTACTTCATTTCCTAAGCCTACTACACGTTCTGTCGCAGTGCAAACATCTCAAGAAGAGATGCAAGGTAAAGAAGAAGGAAATTTTAACGCTTCATCGCTATCGAAACAAGTTAAGTTTGTACCTAGAAACGCTACTGCTGAAGCACGTATTACATCAAAACAAGTCCCTGCACATCAACTGTTCACAACAAGCCTCTGTTACCCTATGTAGATATAAGCTACTGTAAAGACCCCAACGTACTCGTAAAACGTTTACAACTGCTAAGAGCCTATCATGATGCTGGTTACACACAGTACAAAGAAGATATTTTTGAAATAGAGTATGAATTACGTCGTGTAGGTATTATTAAGTAAGCGCTTACCCTCACCTAAGTCATCCATCTGTAGTATATAGTCGATCGAGTAGCTATATTCGTATAGATTATTTCCCAACATTCTCCCTTCCTTAGGGTGTTAACTCCGCCTCTAGTTGTAGAGCCGGTCTCAAGCCCGGATAAAGAGAGGAGAGGCACCCTAGCCCTCTAGCCCATTAGCCCTTTAGCCCATTAGCCCTTTAGCCCTTTAGCCCATTAGCCCTTTAGCCTATTAGCCCTACAAGGAATGTGCGGTAATCTAATCTTCTTAGAACAAAGGTATCCCCTGACATGTTCTAAACACATGTTGTATCGAGTACAGTGTTCGGTTCTACTTATTTAGTGTTCTAAACACTTCAATCAATGTTCCGATCACATGATAAAGTTAACGGCATAGAGTGCAGTGTTCGATTCTAGTCTTGTTATGTTTCTTTAGTGATTTGCAAGTCTAAACATGCATAATGACGTCATCACTGCAGCACGTGCTTACTCTAGCTATCCCGATGCAGGTTTAAACTTGTTCGATAGAGCTATGCCTTGACATAAGAGGAGGCCTTAACAGCTTATGTATAGCCGCTATTGTTTAAAGATAGCTGCTGTTAAGAAAAAGCACGTAGAATTTTTCAAATTACCCGCCACCACATTTCAAAGGTATGAGGTTTAGTGCTGTAAAGATACCTGCACGATGCAAACCTAGCTTTCTTCATCAGAGCAGCCACCATCTTGTGTGAGCACCTCTAGACCGTATCATAAGGAGCTGTGTAGTCACCGTCTTGTCGCTGCTACCTTGCGCAAGCACCCCTAGGGCGTCTCATAAGAGCAGCAGCCATCTTGTGCAAGCGCTCTTAAGCTGCCTCATAAGAAGCTATGTATAGCCCCCATCTTGTAGAATTAGATAGCTGCCAATGCCAAAGGGCCTAAGTAGGGATCGAACCGTCGATCTCATCATTAGACTATGTTTTTTTCTTGTTCCTGATACTGCAAACCTAGGTACCAGATTTTGCTCTACGATGCACCGTTTTCGAGATATTTAACATTTTGCATTTAAGCCCCAAATTTAATTAATCGAACCTGCACGGCACGTTATACTCTCTACCATAGCTAAACCTGATCATGTTACGAAGACTTGCTTCAATACAAGCTAAAACTGAGCGAATGCCAAAGAGCCTAAGTAGGAACCGAACCGTTGATCTCATAATTAGACTATGTTTTTCTTGTTCCTCGTACTGCGAACCGAGGTACTGGGCAGAAATTTTTTTGTCCGTTTTGCTCTACGATGCACCGCTTTCGAGATATTTAACATTTTGCATTTAAGCCCCAAATTTAATGAATCGAACTAGCACGACACGTTAGCCTCTAAGCTAGCTTTCTTCATAAGAGCAGCAGCCATCTTGCGCAAGCACCCTTAAGGCGTCTCATAAGGAGATGTGTATAGCCGCCATCTTGTGTCCGCCATCTTGCGCAAGCATTCTTAGGGCGTCTCTAGCGATCTTGTGCAAGGACCCTTAAGCCGCCTCATAAGAGCAACCGCCATCTTGCGCAAGCATCCCTAGGGCATCTCATAAGGAGCCATGTATAACCGCCATCTTGCGCAAGCATCCCAAGGGCGTCTCATAAGAACCTATGTATAGCGGCCATCTTGCATAAGCACCTTTAAGGAGTCATGTATAGCCACCATCTTGTGCAATTAGCGTCGAGAGATGGCTGCTGTAGAATTTTTCTTTTTTAAATTATCCGCCACCATATTTCAACTAAAGAGTGTAGCACTGAGGTTTGCGATGTAAGATGGCGGATGACAGCTGACAAAAAAGCGCGTGAGTTTGTTTACTAAACAGGAGCACGTGGAATTTTTCAATTTGCCGCCACCACATTTCAAAGGTATCTAGCTAAAGATGGCAGCACGGTGCACTCTTGATTAAAGATGGCGGATGACAGCTAACAGAACTTTTCAAATTGCCCGCTACTACATGTCATAAAGAGGGCAGCACGGTGTTCTGTGGATTAAAGATGGCGGATGACAGCTGTCGAAATTGTCCGCATGATAGCAGCACAGTGCTCTATTGATTAAAGATGGCGGATGACAGCTGTCAAAAAAGCATGTGGCTTTGTTTCCAAACAAGAGCACATAGAATTTTTCAAATTGCCGCCACCACATTTCAAAGGTATCTAGCTAAAGAGTGCAGCACTATGCTCTGTTGATTAAAGAGGGCGGATGACGGCTGTCAGAAAAGCGCGTGAGTTTGTTTCCAAACAAGAGCATGTAGAATTTGCCGCCACCACATAGAGGGCAGCACGGTGCTCTCTTGATTAAAGATGGCTGCTGTCATGTGGAATTGCCTGCCACCACATTTCAAAGGTATCTAGCTAAAGAGGGCAGCACGGTGCTCTCTAGATTAAAGATGGCTGCTGTCAAAAGCATTTTTCAAATTATCCGCCACCACATTTCAAAGGTAAGTAGCTAAAGGGGGCAGCACTGTGCTCTATAGATTAAAGATGGCGGATGACAGCTGTCAAAAAAGCACGTGGATTTGTTTATCTCACGCTAGTGAGGTTAAGTTGGTAGCACTAAGGTTTAGGCCCGCCAAGATGGCAGCACTGCCGATGACAGGTGATGAATTTACATCTACTACGATAAAGAGGGCAGCACAGTGCTCTGTGGTTTAAAGATG
This sequence comes from Anabrus simplex, assembly GCF_040414725.1. Taxonomy (NCBI): domain Eukaryota; kingdom Metazoa; phylum Arthropoda; class Insecta; order Orthoptera; family Tettigoniidae; genus Anabrus; species Anabrus simplex. The sequence continues at coordinate 23,647,756 of NC_090265.1, forward strand.
GCGGATGACAGCTGTCAAAAAAGCACGTGGCTGTCAAAAAGCACGTGGCTTTGTTTACCACGCGCTAGTTAGGTTAAGTTGGTAGCACTAAGGTTTAGGCCCGCCAAGATGGCAGTACTGCCGATGACAGGTGACGAATTTTACATCTACTACGATAAAGAGGGCAGCACAGTGCTCTGTAGTTTAAAGATGGCGGATGACAGCTGTCAAAAAAGCACAAAAAGCACTTGGCTTTGTTTACCACGCGCTAGTTAGGTTAAGTTGGTACTACTGAGGTTTAGGCCCGTCAAGATGGCAGTACTGAGGTTAGCGATGCGTTGTTGTCTGTCAAAAAGCACGTGGCTGTCAAAAGACACGTGGCTTTGTTTATCTCGAGCTAGTTAGGTTAAGTTGGCACTACTGAGGTTTAGGCCCGTCAAGATGGCAGTACTGAGGTTAGCGATGCGTTGTTGTCGATGACAGCTATCAAAAAGCACGTGGCTTCGTTTACAAATTCAAATTTCCCGCGGGTGGTGGAGGAGGCCTCTGGGAGGCCTCTGGCTGTGGTGGTGGTGGAGGAGGCATCTGGGAGGCCTCTGGCTGTGGTGGTGGTGGAGGTGGCCTCTGGGCGCCCGGTGGCGGTGGCGGCGGCCGAACTCTCCCATTATACTACTTTTGCCCTTTACATGAAAGAGCTCGAATCTCTTGTGATTCCACACGCTCGAATTCTAGCTTACGCGGATGATTATGTTATTTATTGTTCTGACTCCCACATTGACCTTTGTAGAGCCACAATATCTCGGGTTTTAAGTTTAGTCTTTCAGTGGCTAACGGCCCATGGACTTTCACTTTCTATACCTAAATGTGCAGCGATGATCTTTACACATAAACGAACCTTTGATAAAAGCCCTATTAACTTTGACACTTATAGCATTCCCTTGGTTTCACAACACTTATATTTAGGAATATATATCGATCAAAAACTCACATGGCAAACTATACGGCATCTTCTTAGGAAATCTGATCGTTATATCACCATCTTACGAACGGTAACGAAACGTGCATGGGGTGCTGATCCCTTGTCAGCGCTAGAGCTATATCATGCAACCATTCGGTCCAAACTTGATTATAGCGCCCACATTATTGATTTAACCTCTAAACATAGTTTATTAGCTTTGGATCGTCTCCAATTTTCAGCACTACGTATCAGTGTGGGTGCCCTCCGCACAACACCAAGTAACGATTTATTAGTAGAAACTACGGAAGAACCACTGTATATTCGCAGGATAAAACTTTCCAAAATGTTCCTACTTAAACATATTAGTAGAACGAACTACCTTATTGTTCCTAAATTACAATTATTATATGAATATTATCAACAGCGTCCTCCTCCCAATCATCGGTATCCCGCCATATATATGGCTTATGCTGAAATCCACCATCTTACTGAGACTATACTTCGTACACCACGCGTTAATACGTATTCATACCACTATGATATTCAAACATTCCGTCCTTCTATTATCATTGCCCCTTCTGATGCATCAAACCAATCAATGTCTGCACCTTATCCCACATCATACGCTCATAAGAAATTTAAAAGTCCCATAACCTCATCAGTTTACCACCTATTTACCGATGGGTCAAAATCAAATACTGGAGTCGGAGCAGCATTTTACGATCCACAACTACACACTAGCTTTAAATATTCGTTACCTAATAATTTAACTATCTTTACAGCAGAATTATATGCCATATAAAAGCCCTCGTATATGTTCAACAGTTGCAATCCAAAAAAATAAATATATTCAGCGATTCTCAAAGTGTTTTACAAGCTCTGCAATCACTCGCCCCTCATACAAATACATATGTCTACGAAGTTAAGTTCCTTCTATTTCGACTTGAAACATCCGGTTTTGTTGTAACGCTAATATGGATTAAAGGGCATAATCGGCACGTAGGTAACGATATGGCCGATATAGCAGCGAAAGACGCCAGTGCAGATACCGCGAATATATTACAAATCAAAATTCCGATTCCCGACTTCTTTCCACATATCAAAACTGCAGCTCAACACACATGGTGCACACAATGGCGATTATCTGCTCGTACGAAAGGCCAACATTACTATCAAATTCAACCGAGTATTCCCACACTGCCGTGGTTTGCAAATGGTACGTATACACGACGTCACATTACCAATATCATCCGATTACGTTTTAATCATGCCTTAACCCCAGTATATTTAACTCGATTTCACATTACGAACGACCCAACTTGTTCCTGCGGAGAATCTCAGGGCGATAATGACCACTTGTTTTTTCATTGCCCCCAATATGCACATCACCAGGCCTTTTTAATGCAGATATTACTTAAAGTACAAGTACCTTTCCCTACACGACTTTCAGTTTTGTTGCACCAACCTTCGCCTACGATCATTACTATTTTAAACGAATACCTTGATAACACTCATATCAAATTGTAATTATGATCTAGTTTTCCAGTTGTTTTGTTCCGACATGTTTGTGAGGTGGCACTTCTATATGTTCCTGGTGAGTGGATACTGTATCAAAGTTTTTATTACTTTCCGATCTTGTACAGTGTAACACGTTACTCCTATTCCAGCTTACTAAGTTATTTGTGTCTCTGCTCAGTACCGAATGTAATACTTCCATGAACCTACTTATACCCGATATAATATTGCTTCTTTAAGCGCATCTATCTACGTGTGATCATGCTAAAATCGGGCATTAGTGATGTAATCGTGTGCTTTTGTGATATAAGTGTACTATATTAATTGTCTCGTGACTGGGAAAGAATTTATTGAATCCCAAATAAATATCCGCAAGACAAGACAGTTTGTAATGACATTGTTGGCCATCCTGGCAATTAGTTATTCTGTGATTTTGTTTTTGAGTTTTGATAATAATGGCAAATGGATTGTTTGTATTTCTCCGAGGGAGAATTTTTCTTGTCGTGTGAAGTTCTATACGGTTTCGGTCAATTGGAGACCTGATAAGTTCTTGCATTTCCAGTTGTAACGTGTGATTTTTTTGAAGTATTATTAGTGAGTTTTTTTGTTGACTCCTTTTGGTCGAACATATTTTAAGCAGCGCTACGTTTGAAATAATTAGAGAAAGACGGACCAACATCAGATAAAATGGCATTGGGACAAGAACGTGAGTGATTTTCATACTATTTTGCTGAACCGGTATCTTTCGTTAATAGAGCATAGTTTTCATGGTAAAGGTTGCGAGATCTTGTTTCTTTCTGGTCTCTTGTATTCAAATGAAAGTGTGATTTCTTGAGGGTTTTTTAACTCTTTTTTTTTTTTTTTTCTATTGTGAACGTAATGTAATTCGAATCTCAGCATGATGCAGTTTTTAGGGGCGCCTCCGTATCCGGTGTGCATATTTGGGAAAGCAGAGGAAAAATATGTTTAGCGATAGGCTACCGTAAGTAGCAAGAAGGGAGACAGCCTTTGCCAGGGACCTACAATCCCGCCCCAAGAAGTATTCATACTTATATAGAAGAACGAAAGCCGACCCTTTGTGTGTGTGTGTGTGTGTGTGTGTGTGTGTAAATTACCGGGAGATTTGGCCGTGCGGTTAGGGGCGCGCAGCTGTCAGCTTGCATCTGGGAGTAGTGGGTTCGAACGCCAATGTCGGCAGCCCTGAAGATTGTTTTCCGTGACTTTTTAATTCCCCATTCGCTGCTGTAATTCCGTGTTCAATCTTCTTTCTAATTTTCCTGATGGTGTCTAGGTTCTTTTTCCTGTTGGGGGTATCACAGGACTTAATCTCACTTGAAAGGTAGGCCTATTTCAACAAATTAGGGAAAATATGAAGCACTGCTCCTGGACGTGTGATTTCTTGAGGGTTTTTGAACCTTTTTTTTCTATTGTGAACGTGAACTAATTTGAATTACAGCATGATGTAGTTTTTAGTAGCAATTCCGTATCCGGTGTGCATATTTGCGAAAGCAGAGGAAAATTATGTGTAGCAGTATGCTACTGTAAGTAGCAGAAGGGAGACAGCCTTTGCTAGGGACCCACAATTCCACCCCAAGAAGTATTCATACTTATATAGAAGAACGAAAGCCGATACTGCGCGCGTGTGTGTGTGCGCGCGCGCACGCTTGTGTGTTTGTGTAAATCACCGTGTACCTTAACCCTTTCAAATCATCGCCATAAGACATATCTGTGTCGGTGCGACGTAAAGCCAATAACAAAAAAATAATAATATAACCCTTTCAAGTACAGAAAGAAACTGCTACATGCATTCATGGCATTCTATGATATACTTCTCTGTTTGGGACCAACCTAAATTATGAAATAATTTGTTTTGAAGGAGGCATCTCTGTTTCCGAAAAAATGATTGGGACATAATGTCCCTGTGTATGTTAAAGGTAACAAATTGGCAAAACTTCAGGAAAAGTAAACTGCTAATTTAAGGGTATAGACCTATACTGTATTTTGCTATTCACTATTTCTCTACAGATCATTCACTAAATATCTTAACAAAGTTTTAAGCATGGTACCGTATTCTTGGAAGCACTTCCATCCCACAAGAAAGCAAAGATGAACATTACGGATTGAGCAGAGATTATTAGTGCGATTTTATTTTTCCTTTCTTGTACAATTCCTACACCGTTTCCTGTTTTTGGCCTTTGTCATACATTGTTCTGGTGTTTTAGATTCTACACCCCTTTCTGGTGTTTACCGCGTTGGGTAATGATCTTCTGCCGATCAATCCCTTAGCGATATACTGGGGAAACTCCAGTGAGGTCAATGGTATTTCTGAATATTGGCCAATATCCTTGCAAAGTCTGAGGTACACTACACATGAATTATTCACTCCAATGTTGGCAGAACTATAGTAATCGGTACTCAAGGTTTAGTAACACGAGCTACCACTAGGTATCACTATATAGAAATATGAATCACCACCTTATCAATACACTATTTTATTTACTACCAAACTGGTAAATAGGGTCAATACCGGTTTCGACCCCTATGGGGTCATCCTCAGTTGACACATATAAATATCTATAAAAACATCACATATAATAGTTAAAGTTTAAAATTGATGGGTCATTAGTATACTGGTAAGTACATATGCATGTATTATGGAATTTATAAAATTGTTCTATTAGAGCTATTATGTAGATTTTCTGTTTCTTTGTAAACAGTATCAAAAGTATTGTATTGGATGTGGTTCATCCATTTGACAAAATGCTAGTGGATTGAATATGTACATTTGCTGAGAGGTACATGCTATTCTATTTTACAATTTTTGTTTTACATAATATGGGGTAAAATTATTACATTTGCACATATATGGTGATATTAGGTACAGTGTAGGGTGTTAAAGATGTACTATTTGAATTTTCAGTATCCTGATTAAGTTTGTTCTATTAGAGCTATTATGTAGATTTTCTGTTTCTTTGTAAACAGTATCAAAAGTATTGTATTGGATGTGGTTCATCCATTTGACAAAATGCTAATGGATTGAATATGTACATTTGCTGAGAGGTACATGCTATTCTATTTTACAATTTTTGTTTTACATAATATGGGGTAAAATTATTACATTTGCACATATATGGTGATATTAGGTACAATGTAGGGTGTTAAATATGTACTATTGAATTTTCAGTATCCTGATTACATTTCATGTAGTGGTTGTAAAGTTTACTGATTCACTTGTTTAGTTCAGTTAAATGCATAATGACCTTGTTGGTTTGAATTCTTAAAATTAAGATATTGGTATGTAATACCTAGTTAACATGAATCCTTAATATTAATATATAAGTTTGTAGCACCTCTTATTCCCGTTTTCAGTCTTAAAATAGAATTGTGTCTTGACACTTTATTTTGTTAGACATATAAAAGTCTTGCTAAGATAAAACTTTGGGGCTAAAACCGGTATGAAATACTTATTTAAAATACATTAGATAATGGTATTGATATGTGGTGCTATGTGCATATTCAAAAAATCTAAATGAAATATAAATATAAATTGGTGACAGTACTGTAGGTTGTTGTATTGTAGGTCTATTAAAATGTATGTTTACTTGAATAGGATCGATCACATGCTGTACGCGTTACGAGTGAAATTGCATAATATATTATAGTAATAACTGGTAATTTTGTAGGATACTGCTGTTGTAGTTGGAAATCTTGAATATCATTGAGAAAATGTTCTCATCTTGTCGCGTGTCGAATACAGGTTGAGTAGGTCAGCATTAAGAGATGAAGTGCATATTGGATGTCGTATATCTAAATTAGGTTGTACGTTGGTTGTATCGTGGAGACGTGTTGTAAATTAATATATGTTGGCTGTTAGGATCGTGTGCGTTGAGATCTCAACAGACAGCCATACAGAGCACACGATCCTAACAGCCAACATATATTAATTTACAACACGTCTCCACGATACAACCAACGTACAACCTAATTTAGATATACGACATCCAATATGCACTTCATCTCTTAATGCTGACCTACTCAACCTGTATTCGACACGCGACAAGATGAGAACATTTTCTCAATGATATTCAAGATTTCCAACTACAACAGCAGTATCCTACAAAATTACCAGTTATTACTATAATATATTATGCAATTTCACTCGTAACGCGTACAGCATGTGATCGATCCTATTCAAGTAAACATACATTTTAATAGACCTACAATACAACAACCTACAGTACTGTCACCAATTTATATTTATATTTCATTTAGATTTTTTGAATATGCACATAGCACCACATATCAATACCATTATCTAATGTATTTTAAATAAGTATTTCATACCGGTTTTAGCCCCAAAGTTTTATCTTAGCAAGACTTTTATATGTCTAACAAAATAAAGTGTCAAGACACAATTCTATTTTAAGACTGAAAACGGGAATAAGAGGTGCTACAAACTTATATATTAATATTAAGGATTCATGTTAACTAGGTATTACATACCAATATCTTAATTTTAAGAATTCAAACCAACAAGGTCATTATGCATTTAACTGAACTAAACAAGTGAATCAGTAAACTTTACAACCACTACATGAAATGTAATCAGGATACTGAAAATTCAATAGTACATATTTAACACCCTACATTGTACCTAATATCACCATATATGTGCAAATGTAATAATTTTACCCCATATTATGTAAAACAAAAATTGTAAAATAGAATAGCATGTACCTCTCAGCAAATGTACATATTCAATCCATTAGCATTTTGTCAAATGGATGAACCACATCCAATACAATACTTTTGATACTGTTTACAAAGAAACAGAAAATCTACATAATAGCTCTAATAGAACAAACTTAATCAGGATACTGAAAATTCAAATAGTACATCTTTAACACCCTACACTGTACCTAATATCACCATATATGTGCAAATGTAATAATTTTACCCCATATTATGTAAAACAAAAATTGTAAAATAGAATAGCATGTACCTCTCAGCAAATGTACATATTCAATCCACTAGCATTTTGTCAAATGGATGAACCACATCCAATACAATACTTTTGATACTGTTTACAAAGAAACAGAAAATCTACATAATAGCTCTAATAGAACAATTTTATAAATTCCATAATACATGCATATGTACTTACCAGTATACTAATGACCCATCAATTTTAAACTTTAACTATTATATGTGATGTTTTTATAGATATTTATATGTGTCAACTGAGGATGACCCCATAGGGGTCGAAACCGGTATTGACCCTATTTACCAGTTTGGTAGTAAATAAAATAGTGTATTGATAAGGTGGTGATTCATATTATTTCTATATAGTGATACCAATCAATACAGACATGAAGCTTATAAATAATAATAACTACCACTAGGTGTCGTACGCAAATTGACTGTCGCACTAGTAGCGCTGAGAGGAACGGCAATGCTGCCAACTGCTGGTTGTTGGTTTGATATGGCTCTACTTCTTTTTTCTTGCCGTGCGGACAGTATGCGCCGCGGCGATAGAAAAGAGCCTCTCGAAGGGAGTGTGGCCCCTTAGGGGCCACTGTTCTCATGACAGAGATTGGTGTGGATGTGCGAAGATAGGTTACAACTACTAACTTTTTAATTGCCTTGCGGACAGTATGCGCCGCGGCCTTTTAAACTTCTCTGGCCGCTTCATAATTTTTTTCTTCTGCAATTGTTGGTAACAAAATCTTGGCCTCATCTTAATTGTGACAATGACGTCATCCTCTTCTATACGTGAACCAGTCACCATTTTAAGCAGTGGAGTATGGCGTCTAAAACAGTATTTTGGTTTACCTATAAAAAGTAACTATACTTCTAGGGGCGGGCGGCTTGGTCCCTGGCAAACGTATTGAACACATCTATCTTCCACGATCATTGTAAGGTGAGAATAGCAGCATTTAAAGTAACATTTTATGTAATAATCCTTGAGTACCGGTTACTATATTTCTACCCCAATGTCTATCATATCAAAGAAAAGTCTGAGGTAGTAGTTAATTTTTGCACTGCGGTCAATTTCGTAGCTTACTTTTTTCTGATCCATGACATCTACCCCCCCCCCCCCCCGTACACTTGTTATAGGGCCCACTTAGTAACCATGACAGGACAGGGAACGATAACAGAATCAGGGGAACCCTACATGCACCATTTTACAGTAGCCTAGTTACCTCAAGTGGTGATATGAAATTGGACATTAGGTACACTGGCATATTGTCCATCCACTTGAGGCAAGATATGCAATTACTAGTCAGAAAGTGAATATCCCCTCTCCACATAACTTTGTTCTCTGGGAAATTTTTTGGCAATTTCTCTTTGGTTATGTGCACTGTTCCACAAGTTTTCGCATTCTTTCTGCAAGAGCTGAAGAAGTTGTCCATTTCACAGTCGTGATCAATATCTTCACAGTGAAAGGTTGGTCTTCTTCAAATAAATTAAAAATTAAGAGTAAAATATTTCCACCTTTTCAATACAAAATCAAGTAATGTGGGTTACATTACGGAAGAAACATTTATTTTCTTCCCCCATTTCCATTCCCTTCCAATCCCCATTTCTTTCTGAAATTTCCCCTCCCTTTCTTTTTCTTTTTCTTCCTTTATTTTGCTTCCCGTTACAAGTTCTCCAATACGTCCAACACTTAGCAACGCAAGGTGAGTCACATTTTACATATTTTCTTTAAACATTTTTTTCTATTTTTCCTCTTTTCCCATTATTATTTCACTAATTTGGCTTTTATTACTATTTACAAGTTTATTCATTTCATTTAATTCCGCATTGAACTGCGAATCTTCTCCACCATTTTTAATTTTTTAACTTTCAAGTGGGCTACTTTCACTTTCAATTATTTAAGGACTTTAATCTCTTTGAATGACTTCTGTTTACCATCTTTTTACATTGTTCACTGTGTGTGCATGGATTGTTTTCTCAGCCTTACTGATATAATAATAATCGTATGGCCTCAGGTACCGTTTGCAGACATTTTGATTTGATGCCATCTGGCTGTCTGCTCGTCAATTTCGACGTTCCGTTTTACTCTAGGTCCGCTGGATGGCAGACAGAATAAACCGGATCTCTCTTGGGCGTCTATGGTTGAGATTTAATTAATTTTGTCAGGTAAATACCAAATGTATCACCAGAGATCTTTTACATGCCGACATCGTACGACATGGAGTGTCGAATGGACTTTCTTCCGCCCTTCAAAAATCCGACTACCTCTGCCGGGTTTGAACCCGCTATCTTGGGATCCGGAGGCCGAAACTCTACCACGGCTCCACAAAGGCAGCTAGCCTTACTGATGATTTGCAGCTTTTACAACTCCGCATCATATGATACGTAATTCTCAAGAATCTTCATTATTATTCAACGACAATTGATGTATTGATGTATGCAATTTTAAACATAACATGAACCTTTGATCACCAATGAGACCTTACCTGCAATACGTACAACATATCGCAGCACAACTGTCAGAACTTCATAAGGAGTGATATATACAAACCTCAAGAATCTTCAACACCCAAATTATTTTTCTTGAATTTTCCCTTCAACGGCTAAGTGCATCTATTTATGCATTTCATGCATTATCCAAAACTTTTACAACAATTTTGACTTTTTCACTGTGTTTTCACAACTTTTTTACAATTTCTATGAACTATCACATACATTGTGCAACTAGTTCCAATAAATGTTTCTTTCGTAATGTAACCCACATTACTTGATTTTGTATTGAAAAAGTGGAAATATTTTACTCTTAATTTTTAATTTAATTGTAATCACAGTTCAATATGGACCATTCAAAAATGGAATTCATTTCTCTTAATGGTCTTCTTCATCCAAGGCGAGAGAGTCTTCATCATCACTGGCCTCAGGTTCCAAAAACTGAATTCATGATCTCTGGACATTTTCTGGAAAACAGAAAAAATATTTCATACATCTCTTCTGTATAGTTTTCAAGACTATGTGTGATATAGTTCTTCAGGTAGGAAGTGCAATCTTAGAAAACGGACATTACCAGCCTAATGAGTTTACTAGCTGATAAACCCATGCTTCGCTACAGAATTCTACATTGCATACAAAATTCTAGGTTAGGTAGAGTACACGTTGTGAGTAAGATTGTATTAAATTGCATAGCCCAGTATCCAGTATTCGGGAGATAGTAGGTTCGAACCCCACTATCGGCAGCCCTGAAAATGGTTTTCCGTGGTTTCCCATTTTCACACCAGGCAAATGCTGGGGCTGTACCTTAATTAAGGCCACGGCCGCTTCCTTCCCACGCCTAGCCCTTCCCTGTCCCATCGTCGCCATAAGACCTATCTGTGTCGGTGCGACGTAAAGTAACTAGCAAAAAAAAATTGCATAGCTCTTAACGTTACCCTAGAAACGCGACGGGGAAGTCGTCAAACATCTTTATTTATGTGAAGAGCGGGTTAGTGAATTTTCATTGTAATGGTAGGCCATCTTGCCTACCATTAGTCACAATTAAGTTGGGGAACTTTCATTATAATGGCAGACTCTCACCCTCCACCTGCCTTTTTATATCCTCAGAAAGACTGCCTTAGTGGTTTTCCCAACTAAAATCAACATAGGTCATTACAATGACACTGGTAGGAATGTCTCGATTAAAAGCAGTGCTGTCATATGAAATACTCGATCAAATGAAAAAACACACATTTTCTCACTTTCAACGAACAGTAGTACGCTGCCGATCTAACAGTCCAAAGTTCCAGAGCTGGAATGACCAGGCCGCAGACAGCCATGGGCCCAGGGCAAAAAGTAAAAACTAAGCCCCTTAACTCATCTCTTTCCTAGGAGTAGCCGATGAGTTGGAAAATCTCAATTCACTACACTGGTGGGGGAAAAATCTATCTGACTTGGAGGCAAATTTTTTCTCCATGCCAGAGGAAAAACCCCCTCTTGGCTGCTAATTTGGAATAAAATGAATGTACAATAAAAGTGAAGAGGAAGAAGCTTTTCATAAGAAACGGCTCTTTTCAGGGTTGAATTTTGAGTTATTTAGCGAATTGTGGTGCTATAATTTGGAATAGGCCTAAATTGTAATTCTAGACCATGTCATAAGTGAGCCTCTGCCATTATTCCATTAATTGTGCACACTGATCAATCCAGTCAGCACACCAGAGTAGGGATCGAATAGCTTGAATGCTATAATGAACCAGTGTGTTACGCACCAGCAGTATCAGAAAATGTATGAACTAGAGGAATGGTATGCTGGAGAAGAAAGTTATCTAACTCCCCAGCTATTTCTTGCCAATATTCATGCAGGCTGTTATACTCTGTATGCAGCATTACTCCCATCTATCAGAGATGAGTGGCAGCATAGGAAACAAAGTATATCGCAACAAACAATGGTCGACGTAATGTTATTGTTGATCAGTTTTATGAGCGTTCGATATTGTAGGCCTTCACATTTAGTTTTTTCCGACTCTGAAATACCACTCTTATCATAGTCGGTACGGTAAAACTGAATAAAACATAAGTGATCAGAAATTGTATTCTCTATAAATTCTGTTACGTAGTACTTTTCGACAGGTCCAATAACGTAGGTATTTAAAAATTAAATTTTAAGCGCCTTCCCCTAAACTACCATTTCATCCAGGATGAATAAAATTGTTTATAGCTTAGACTGTATTTTCTTATTCTCCAACTCTATATCAGATTTTCATTAAATTCTGTTTACCTATTTTCTCGTGGCTCAGCGATGATATGGACTTAGCAACAAAAATACAAATTCAGGAATATCTCTGTTATCATAGCCGGTACGGTAAAAATGTATAAGACATAAATGATCGGATATTTAATACTATATAACTTCAATTATGCAGTATTTATCGATAGGACCACTGATAACAAATATTTGAGAATTAAATTTTGGGCCGCCGAGCTCGATAGCTGCAGTCGCTTAAGTGCGGCCAGTATACAGTATCGGGAGATAGTGGGTTCGAGTCCCACTGTCGGCAGCCCTGAAGATGGTTTTATGTGGTTTCCCATTTTCACACCACGGCCGCTTCCTTCCCATTCCTATACCTCTCCTATCTCACCGTCACCATAAGACATATCTCTGTCAGTGCGATGTAAAACAAATAGCAAAAAAAAAAAAAAAAAAAAAAAAAATGGGCCTTCCGTAAACTACCATTTCGCTCAGCGTGAATAAAATGATTTATAGCCTAGATCGTAGTGGCTCATTCCTCAACATTACATACCGATTTTCATTAAATTCTCTTTAGCTGTTTTCTCGTGATACGTGTACATACGTACAGACTGTTACTTACGCTATTATACAAGGCTGGGAAATGAGCAATGAGAGGTAGGGTCACCGAATTTAATTTTCACTTCTCCCGCTAGGATCGCCTTTCTTAGACATAAGTTTTTAATGTCTTCTTATGTTCAGCATGGATCTTGTGACAAGTGCTTGTGAAACATCGCTAATGTACAGCTAGTTATGATGCTTACGAAGAAACCACATGTTCTGAATATTGCTTATGATCCATTTTTGTTGTAGTGCAAATAATCATGTGTATTATGCCAGAGACTAAGAGGGAGGTGCAGAATGGAAAGAAATAGAGTTAGAAATGGCTGTGGAAGTAAGGAGAAATTGAAGAAACTTACTAGAAAATTGAATCTAGCAAAGAAGGCAGCTAAGGATAACATGACGGCAAGCATAGTTGGCAGTCATACAAATTTTAGTGAAAAATGGAAGGGTATATACAGGTATTTTAAGGCAGAAACAGGTTCCAAGAAGGACATTCCAGGAATAATTAATGAACAAGGGGAGTGTGTATGTGAGGATCTTCAGAAGGCAGAAGTATTCAGTCAGCAGTATGTAAAGATTGTTGGTTACAAGGATAATGTCCAGATAGAGGAGGAGACTAAGGCTAAAGAAGTATTAAAATTTACATACGATAACAATGACATTTACAATAAGATACAAAAGTTGAAAACTAGGAAAGCGGCTGGAATTGATAAGATTTCTGGGGATATACTAAAGACAATGGATTGGGATATACTACCAAATCTGAAGTACTTATTTGATTATTGTTTGGTCGGAGGAGCTATACCAGATGAATGGAGAGTTGCTATAGTAGCCCCTGTTTATAAAGGAAGGGGTGATAGACATAAAGCTGAAAATTACAGGCCAGTCAGTTTGACATGCATTGTATGTAAGCTTTGGGAAAGCATTCTTTCTGATTATATTAGACATGTTTGTGAAATTAATAACTGGTTCGATAGAAGGCAGTTCGGTTTTAGGAAAGGTTATTCCACTGAAGCTCAACTTGTAGGATTCCAGCAAGATATAGCAGATATCTTGGATTCAGGAGGTCAAATGGACTGTATCGCGATTGACCTGTCTAAAGCATTTGATAGGGTGGATCATGGGAGACTACTGGCAAAAATGAGTGCAATTGGACTAGACAAAAGAGTGACTGAATGGATTGCTATATTTCTAGAAAATAGATCTCAGCGAATTAGAGTAGGTGAAGCTTTATCTGACCCTGTAATAATTAAGAGGGTAATTCCTCAAGGCAGTATTATCGGACCTTTATGTTTTCTTATATATATAAATGATATGAGTAAAGAAGTGGAATCAGAGGTAAGGCTTTTTGCGGATGATGTTATTCTCTGTAGAGTAATAAATAAGTTACAAGATTGTGAGCAACTGCAACGTGACGTCAAAAATGTTGTGAAATGGACAGCAGGCAATGGTATATTGATAAACGGGGTTAAAAGTCAGGTTGTGAGTTTCACAAATAGGAAAAGTCCTCTCAGTTTTAATTACTGCGTTGATGGGGAGAAAGTTCCTTTGGGGGTTGTAAGTATCTAGGTATTAATACTGTATAAGGAAAGATTGTCATTGGGGTAATCACATAAATGGGATTGTAAATAAAGGGTACAGATCTCTGCACATGGTTATGAGGGTGTTTAGGGGTTGTAGTAAGGATGTAAAGGAGAGGGCATATAAGTCTCTGGTAAGACTCCAACTGGAGTATGATTCCAGTGTATGGGACCCTCACCAGGATTACCTGATTCAAGAACTGGAAAAAATCCAAAGAAAAGCAGCTCGATTTGTTCTGTGTGATATCCAACAAAAGAGTAGCGTTACAAAAATGTTGCAATGTTTGGGGTGCGAAGAATTGAGAGAAAGGAGGAGAGCTGCTCGACTAAGTGGTACGTAGTAAATAACACTTGTATGTTTTAATATTCATCCACCTATTCAATACAATACAAATTTTTATAAATTAGAACATTGTGCTTATTAAAATTGTTGACATGAAATTAGTATATTAGATGGTACATGTTTCGCCCATCAGTAGTGTGCATCATCAGCCATTTTTTCCACCTTAGAATAGATCAGGTACCTGATTGGAAATTATCTATGAATGCTGTTAAAAACTATGTCGTACAAAATATATTGGAGATCGTTAAACAACTATTACAATATAAAATGTAGTATGCTGTTATTTGACAATATTAGTGATAATATTGGAGTCTAAAACATGGCAGTTGTTTGAGGATTATGACATAATAAAAGATATTACAATGAAGATAAAAATCAGAAAATACATTCCATTTAGTTGTCACATGGCGTATTGTTAAAAAAAATTATGGAAAGTTAAGCAATGGTAATGGTTGTTGGTTCTTGCAGTTAATAAATGTTGATTTTCATTTATTTGCTTATAGATTTTGAAGAATTGTTTTTATGGCCTGGTTCCTTTTGAGATGATATTAGTTGGAAATGTTGGTGCCGTAGGCTATATTGGAGTCTGTGTAGGTGTCATTAGACCATCTTCTATGATGTGGTAAGAGTTTGTGATCTTGCTGTTGAGCGTGTTGAGCTAAGCGTGTTAGTTGGAAGGGAATGTTGTTGTCATTCGGTGATTAGCCAAAGGTATGATGAGTTCCCTTCGACCGCTGAGATGTTAGTTTACGTTGAGTGTTTTAGAGTAACTGGCAGTCGTCGAGCTCTTACTACGCGTGTTCTACGGACCCAAAAATGAATTTTATCACATGTAATAAGTGAGAGATGGCGTGGAATGACATTAGTAGATGAATAAGTTTGAGTGGCAGATTCCCTATCTGTTGTTTTCCTAGCCTTTTCCTAAATGATTTCAAAAATTGGAAATTTATTGAACCAATCCCTAACTCCCCTTCCTATAAATGAATATTTGCCCCAGTTTGTCCTCTTGAATTCCAACTTTATCTTCATATTGTGATCTTTCCTACTTTTATAAATGCCACTGCCTTCGTACTCCCAGCTCTTGCCTATCCCATCGTCGCCATAAGATCTATCTGTCAGTGCAGCGTAAAGCAAATTGAGAAGAAGAAGAAGAAAAGATAAAAGCAGCAAAACGCGACTGTTGGCAAAGCTTCAGAGTGCACTCCGCAATGTTAGTAACACGAGCCACCACTAGGTGGCGCATGTGAGTTGACTGTCATTTGTGTAATACTTAGTTTATCCACTAGTAGCGCTGAGGTAAGTACGATGACATGGAACTACAATGGTGCCGCCTGTTGCCTGTTGAAGTATTGGTTCTCTTCATTGGTTCATTGTGGATTTTTTTGCTATGGCTGTGTGGTGTTGTTGGTTTGCAATGGCTGTGTATGGTGGATGTGACATTAAGGTGACCAATTTTCAAGCGATTTTAAGGAGAACGAGGCTAATTTTATTCTTGTCCTTGAAGGACATAATTTAATTACTACGACCAGGAATTGCGGCAAGTACGGTCTCTGTGTCAAATTGTGTACCGTTAAAGGCAAACTAATTATTTTTAGGTGCCGTCGTCGCGCTGAAGGCGGGAAAGAGTATGGGTGGTATGAGAGAGAAAGAAGACATTCTTTGACTCAAAACTTTCCATATTTGACATTTCACTATTTTCTGTCCTTTGGTGCAATCTGCCCAACCCAATCACTCCTTTCATCAAGCATGAGTTACGTTTTTCTTCCTGCACTATAGTCGATTCGTGTAGTTTTTGTCGGGAGGTGTGCATTGCTTGGGTAGACACCAATGAACAGAAATTTGGTGGTCCTGGTGTTTTCGTCAAAATCGACTAAAGTAAGCTCGGGAAATCCAAATACCATAGAGGATGACATACTGAGGGACAGTGGGTGTTTGGTGGTGTTGAACGGGGCAAGTGTAAAAACTTTTTTGTTGCACCTGTTGAAAGACTCGACAAGCAGACGTTGCTTACTGTTATCAAAGATTGGGTTTTGCAAGGAAGTATCATAATAAGTGACAGCGGGAAGGCATACGATTGCCTTGAGGACGAAGGTTACCTACATTTATCTGTTAACCACTCAATTCAGTTTATAGACAGCCGACGGAACTGGCATGTGAACACAGGCAATAGGAGGGTCATGCCTAATGATAGGCCACCTGTTCACATGCAAAACATTGAAAACAGGTGGCAGCACATGAAACACGGGAGTTTCTCTATTCCAAGATTTGGTAGGAAGAAGGCGCACTTTGGTGGTTATCTTGCAGAGTTTCTGTTCAAATCAACCTTTCCGTTAGAAACCCGTGTACACGAGTTTTTTAAGGCTGCCGGTGTACTCTAGCCTTCTCTCCATTAATGTATGTTTCAAAGAGTAATAAATTTTGAAGTATTTTTTATTTTATATATTATTTCAGTAAAGAAAACAGTGTCTGGGGGCTTAAGCCCCCAGGTAGGAGGATTTGAAGAAAAGTGAGGTTATCGTCTGCGCCGTGACCCTTTTAAACTTTGCTGGGCACTTCAGCGTATTTTTTTTCTTCTGCAATAGTTGGTAACAAAATCTCGGCCTCTTCCTTGGTGTCAATGACATCTTTTTCCATACGTCAACCAATCTCCGTTATAGTACCGCATAAGCGATGGACTATGACATCTAAAACAGTATTCTAGTTATAAAAGTAAATATACTTGTAGGGGCGGGTGGGTTGGTCCTTGGCAGACGTGTTGAGCACATTTCTCTTCTAGAATCGTTTTTAGGTCAGAATAGCAGCACTGAAACTAACATATTACCGTATTTCACGGCATAATCGTCGCCACCGCGTAATCGTCGCATCCTTTATTTTCAATACAAAAATCGGACTTTAAACCTTTAATTACATAATCGTCGCACGTCCAAATTTTGTTCACTAATCTGGTTAAAAGGTAAATGGAACTGCAACGTAAGTTGCACATGAATGCGCAATTTAAATACGTGTATGGTTTATGGGCAATTTGGCAACACAGTCACGTTTGCGACATGTTGCACAACGTATAAATAAATAATACCAGTATATGTACGACGCATGGCTTACCGGTAGACTATCGGCAGTTTGACAACGTGGTCGCGAGACAGTGTACTATTTATTCACCACCTACATATTATGCTTACCGGTAGGCTATCGGCAGTTTGACAGCGTGGTCGCGAGACAGTGTATTATTTATTCACCACCTACATATTATGAGTTCCCATTTGAAATACGTAAGGCTGTAAGTTATCGCTTATCGGCAACGTCGCCAGGAAATACCGGCTAGGTAGGTTGAATGGACCTCGAACCAGCCCTCAGATACAGGTAAAATTCCCTGACCCGGTACACCATGGGGCTGGCTCCTGTGTTATTGCGCACGAAGTGAAATCCAAGACGATAACGCAGATTTCCACGGAATTATTCAGCCGAATTATTTATGATGTCTCAGTTGTCATCGCTAGACTCTTATCTTACTACTACGTCGTAAGTGTCCGGGCATGGGATGAAAACTTTTATCCAAGCAGTCAAGATAATTATTATCCAATGCTATTAAAGTTTTATTTTATAAACTCGTCAGTAATGTAATGTAAAATCATCAATAACTGGGAAGAAATATTAACCTAATTACCGTATGTTTAAAAGAAATTGAAAAAAATGAATGTTTGTTACTGACGTCTCGGAATACAGTCAACTATACAGTAGATCTACACCGCGCTAGCTAGAGCTCCGGTTTGCGAGCTTTGCGCAAGCGCAGTAGTGTGTCGCAACCAACGAACTAAACTGATAAATTGTTGCATGCTTCCTTGCTGCCTACGGAAAGTCATTTATATCGCAAAACATTAACGTGTGAAGCATTTATAAGCGATTATGGGTAAATATAGAAACTATTCTGCGGGCTTCAAGCTAAGCGTAATTGCCTTCGCTGAATAGCACGGGAACAGAGCTGCAGAAAGAAAATTTTCTGTGAGTGAAAAGTTGGTGCGTGACTGGCGGAAAGTAAAAAACAAGCTAAAAAGCACAAACCCTTCTAGACGCGCGTTTACAGGTCCTAAAACAGGGAAGTTTCCTATAATTGACGAAGAAGTGTTTAGGTACGTCAGTGAAATACGTAACAATGGCTGCAGTGTATCATATGAAATGTTACAAATTAAGGGACAGGAGGTAGCGCGCAAACACAACATACCGGTAACTCAGTTTAAGGCGACTCGTGGGTGGATTAAGGGGTTCATGCGACGACACAATCTGTCAGTGCGAAGGAGAACAACACTAAGCCAAAAGTTGCCTGCTGATTACACGGACAAGATTGTAAATTTTCACCGATTTGTCATACGTTTGCGCAAGGAAACTTCGTACTTGCTTTCTCAAA
The DNA here is from genome assembly GCF_040414725.1 of Anabrus simplex. Lineage (NCBI taxonomy): Eukaryota > Metazoa > Arthropoda > Insecta > Orthoptera > Tettigoniidae > Anabrus > Anabrus simplex. The sequence goes on from NC_090265.1 coordinate 23,666,833, forward strand.
TCGGTAATGCCGATCAGACTCCAATCTTTTTTGATATGCCTCGCAACAGCACTATTGCGCTAAAAGGATCACGGAGTGTATTAATGAAAACCAGCGGTAGTGAGAAGTTGCGATGCACGGCAATGCTAGCCATTACAGCTGACGGGAGAAAGTTGCCACCTTACATCAGTTTCAAGAGGAAAACGATGCCTAAGAATATACAGTTTCCCCGTGGAATTCATGTACCAGTGCAACCAAAGGGTTGGATGGACGTAGAACTCATGCTGGACTGGGTTAAAACTGTGTGGAATAGAAGACCTGGTGCACTACTAAAACAACCAGCTCTGCTTGTTTTAGATAGTTTGCAAGGTCACCTCGTGAACGAAGTGAAGCAAATTCTTACTACAAATAAGACACGACAGATAGTCATTCCTGGTGGCCTAACATCTGCTTTGCTGCATCCTGAAATTTATTTTATACCTGGTGAACGGTGAGGTGTGTGGCGAGATGTGTGGCTCCAACATGTTTTGACTAATTTGCAGCACTACACAGCGAGATGCGTGGCAAGATGAACAATTCCAACATGTTTTAGGCCAAGGCCCATATTTACAGTCAGTTACTTTTGCTGATAAAATGGGGTAACTTTGGACATTCAGGGTAAATTTGTACACTATGCAGGTCTTTTTTTTTTGTCTCTGATTCATCATGGCAAGAGGTACTCTTAGTTTTGCCATGTTGCTAGGAACATGACTACTGAATTTACATCACCTCCTGTTGTGTTCAGTAGTTGTTTTGTAGGTAAAGAAGAATCCAGCAGGTCTGCTGTTATTAAAAGATATGTCAGACTTTCCACCCTATCTCCCCAATGTAGCTTAGTATAATTTGTTTTATGCTACAGGTACATTGTTGATATATTTAAGATAAATTTGCAGCAGTAATGAAATTTATGCAGACACAGGGTTTTCTTAATAATGAAGGTTCATTAATTCGCGGGTAACTTGGGACGGTTACCGCAAATAAATCCCACAGCATGAATGCTATTTTAAATTTATGTTTTACTCCTTGCGGTGTTGTTGATTACCAAGTTAGCAGATAATTTTTTGCGATCTTTGTTTTCCTGCGCTTTTGGACCAGCTTATATCCAGATTACATAAAGGATGACGGGATTCTACAAATTAAAAATCCGGAATGCATCCTCTTGACGAAGAGCATGTGCTCAAGTAGATGCCAAAAGAGATGACTGGTAATGGTACCACAAAGCTTCAAAGTTCTGTTTCCTCTGCTGTGGTAGACATTCTTGAGAATTTCATCGAAAACAGCATTTGGTAGCCGTTTTCTTTGACTAAGAAAAGGCCTGTGACACCACATAGTGATATGGTATCCTTTCAGTCCTGCATCAGTGGAGATTCCGAGGTATTGTGCCTGTTTTTATTGCAAATTTTTCGTCCCTCCGTCTGTTCCATGTCCAAGTAGGGAGGCCATACTTGCAATACCACGTTCAGGAAAATGGAGTCCCTCAGGGATCTGTTCTTAGTGTCACTCTCTTTGTGGTTGCCATAAACTGTATTTTACTGCTGCTGGTTCAGCAGTAATACCGTCATTATATGTAGACGATTTTGCTCTGCATTATAGTTCGCAAAATATGGCAGTTGCAGAGCGACAATTACAGCAAGCTATTAGAAGAGTGGAACAGTGGACTTCAGAACATGGCTTTCGGTTTTCAACCGCAAAAACCTTTGTTGTACAGTTTTGCTGGAAGCTCACTCTTCACTCCCATCGTGAGCTTGTCTTAGGGAATGTCGCTCTTCCTGTAGTTGACACTTACTGATTTCTTGGGCTCCTTTTCAATAGCAAATTATTCTGGGAGCCACACGTGCAGCAGTTAAAAATGAAATGCACGAAGAAGCTGAATATTTGAAGTTTTTTAGCGGCAATACTTTTTTTTTTGCTATTTGCTTTACGTTGCACCAACACAGATGGGTCTTATGGTGACGATGGGATAGGAAAGGCCTAGGAATGGGAAGGAAGCGGCCGTGGCCTTAATGAAGGTATAGCCCCGGCATTTGTCTGGTGTGAAAACCATCTTCAGTGCTGCCAACAGTGGGATTCGAACCCACTATCTCCCAGATGCAAGCTCACTGCTGCGCAACTCTAACCGCACGGCCAACTCGCCCGGTCTATGATTTTATAGGGTACATATTTTCTCCAAGTTAGACCACGGCAGTGTAGCATATGGATCAGCAAGGCAAAGTGTCCTTGCGAAACTGAATAGCATCCACTACACCCGAGTTAGGTTGGCAACAGGAGCTTTTCGTACAAGCTCAGTGCTAGCTTGCTGGCTGAATCTGGTGTGCAGCCTTTACACCTGATGAGCCAGCAAATACTTCTGTCCTATGCTGCAAGTTTGCAACAGATGCCACTTCACCCAAGCTATTTCTGTGTATTCCACAATAGAAACCGCTGGCTGTACACTGCTTATTCTCGAGCAACGCAGCCGGTTGGAATACGCCTGGATAACATTCACAGATTGTTTGATGTGTCTTCGGTTCCTTGTCTTGTTAGACAACCAAGTAGGGTACCTTCGTGGATAATATGATGACCTGAAATAATTCTGGATTTGCACACTGGCCCAAAGAACACGGACCTGTCCATTTATTGGAGGCTCTTCCTGTCTGTTGTTGGTTGATATCCCGATTCAGTCGTTTACACGTATGGTTCGAGGGCTGATGCAGGAGTAGGCTGTGCGCTTGTTGTCGACAATATTAGGTTTCTTTTTCCTCTCCTGGAAGCCTGTAGTGTGTACACAGCAGAGCTCTATGCTATCTGTGAAACTTTACGGTACATGCTCTCCGATGAGTGCTAACACTTTCTGCTGTATACAGACTCCTTGAGCTCGCTACATTCTATTGATACATGTTTCGCTCAGCACCCTCTGGTGCAGCGAATCCAGGACCTGCTGGCCGGGTGTTCGATGATGTCACTGGAATTACGTTTATGCGGTTCCCAAGCCACATGGGAGTAGAGGGAAACGAGTTAGCTGATAAGGCTGCCAAGGAGGCTGTTACATTGCCCCCTCATTGCCTTACAAGGTTCCAGCCAGTGATATTTGCTCTCAGCTGAGACATTTGGTTATGTCCCATTGGGAAATGGAGTGTCAGGCCACCTCACTGCCAGATAAGTTGAGAGTGATTAAAAGGAACAACGAAGGTATGGAGAACTTCCCTTCTGGCTTCTCGGAGAGAAGCCGTGGTATTATGTCGTCTTCATATCGGCTACGGTATAATAACACACTCCTATTTACTGAAAGTAGAACCCCCTCTGATGTCTACTTGCGGCGATCATTTTACCGTGGCACACATTACGGAGTGTGTGGACCTGGCTGATCTGCGCTATAGTCTAAAACTCCTGAGTACCATCTACCTCATCCTGTGAGATGAAGAGCAGTCAGCAGACCTTGTCATCCGTTTTATGAGGGATCGTGGGTGGTTTTATCGTATATAAATGTAGTATTTCCTATTAGTCTTTATATCATGGTTTACTACTTTTTATTCTATTGACCCTATTTTACTTTGTGTTTGTATATTTTTTTAAAAATATTAATTTGCATGATATATTATTGCATTTTAAGGCAATGTCTTATTCTACCATAATCTATCATCTTTCATTTTACCAAAAAATAAGGAATTAAATACACTGATTATTTTAAACTCTCAATCATTTTTCATCATCAATTGTTTTAAATTCTAGTCGGTGGTTACATTTAAAATTTTAATTATCATGTCATGCCGTCCACCTCGTACCATTAGGGGCCGATGATGTAGATGTTAGATCCCTTTAAACAACAAGCATCATCATCATTCGTGAGAAGTTGCATTGGTGAGATTCCAACAAGGAAGAATGGCAGAAAGAAAATTAATGTCCAGCCTGGAAAAAATATTGCCAGTGAGGACTGCTACCAACAGTAAGCCTGCCAAGAGAAGAAGATTGACACCTTCACCAAGTGTTGCTAGCAAAGATGTTCGGCCTAAATAACACACTCATACATCCACCCTGAAAACATCCTCCAATAACCTGTACCTTGATTTATTGTGTGTGGTTTATCACGCTTATGATTTGTGTGTGTTCGTTTAAAATTTGTTTTGTGGTTAACTTTCCTGACCTCTTTCTCCATACTAGCTTGTCGAAAATTACCCCAGAGTGTGTATACAGACAGTTAGCAAGTGTTTTATACCCATGTCAAATGTTACCTCATGTTCGGGAATAACATTGGACACTAATTAAAAAAAAAAAAAAATTCATTGTGCTAATTTGTTGAAGATAATAACATTAGCAGTAAGTTAGGATCACGATGAAGGTAATGCAGCAATTTTTCTCCCTGTGGAGTGAGCAGTTTAGTATTGTAATGAAGAATGTGAAAAGTATGTATTTTAGATTTCCAAAACTCAGATAATGTCAAGCGCTCACTTCTGTATTCACCACAGAATTTATTATCTCGGTTTACCAAACCTAAGTTTTCATTTCAATCTGAATTTAAATCTTAAATTTTTCATACTGATGCATGGAAAACAAATGACTACATGCTTTTGCCGCTATAGAAATGTAAACAAGTTTTTGATTCCATTTGTGGTTTGCAAATAATTTGTCATAAATTATGTCCACTATTGAACAGAAATGAAGAAAGGAGCCTAATATGACTTTCCAAAAGAGTGAATTGTTATTAAATTTGGTGGCAGAAAGCATTAACATTATAGAGATAAAATCCCCTTTGGTTGGGGACGGTAGAATAACACCCACAGTATCCCCTGCCTGTCATAAGAGGCGACTACTGTAATAGGGGCCCTAGGGGTTCTGAACTTGGGAGTGTGGGTTGGTGACAACGGGGCCCTTAGCTGACTCCTGGCATTGCTTCCACTTACTTGTGCCAGGCTGCTCACCTGCTCACTTTCATCTGTCCTATCCGACTTCCCTTGGTCAGCTCTTGTTCTTTTCTGACCTGACGGTATTAGAGCATTCAAGGCATAGGGAGTCCTTCATTTTCACGCACTTTGTGGCCATACTCTTTCTTTAGCAGGTACCTTCATTTTTTTAAGTGTCCTATCCCTTCCAGTTTCTTTCTGATTAGTATTATACAGGGGATGGTTGCTTAGTTGTACTTCTTCCTAAAACATTAATCACCACCACCATCTCATACCAGCCGATATCACAAATACTGCTAATCTTGTCATTCTCTATATGTGTGGGAGTGGATTAATCAAGGGCATTTAATTTTTGTTTGCATTTAATTTGTTCAGAGAGGATGCATACCTAGTTGTACTTTCTCTTAAAGCAAAGACCACCACCACCACCACCACCACCACCACCACCCTCCTTCCCTTGTAAAATGATTTGCAGGAGGCTGTAAATTTCTGGGTGCCTCATGATATGACCGAGGTAGGAGAGCTTCTTAATCTTAACAGCCCTACAGGCATCGTTTTCTTAACACATTCTGGTCAATCCAGTTTCTGTATTACTATTAGCAATCACAAATACATTTAAGTTACAACTGTCAGATAAACATCCAGATATGTAGGCTGCAGTTTTGTGATCTGGAACGTACATATTTACTTGCTTACTACCAAAAAAAAATTTTTTGACTATGGTCTTGTTATTCTGATGATATAGTAACATTTTGATTTCACTGGCAATAAGGTTACTAAAAATTTAGTACGGTGGTATACCTCTTCCCAGGTGTTTCATTTGTTTGTAACTATTAGTGGGCTATAGTGTGGAAGTTCCAGGCAAAAAAAGAATTAGGACTGAAATCTATATATATGAAAAAACTATAAAATTAATTGTAGAAAATAAAGAGACTAAAAATGTTACATGGACACAAAAGGTAAGATTTGAGTTATGTATCTTATTAAATAATTTCTAACACACAAAGTCTAATTAAGAGGATGCGCACAACCCAGAAGTTAAGCTTATCTTCGTAATGAATGCCAGAAATTTTGTTGAGATGTAAAATAATTTGGGTAACCTGGATGGCATGCATTCGGTGGAGGATCAGTAATTTTATTAATTATTCAGTTTATTGTTAAGTAGTTATTTTATTTTATCCAAGATAATTTTAGAGTAGTAACTGGCAAGCATTTCTCTCACTTTAGAGTAAATACTTAGTAGTAAGTTGTTAGAAAGTCAAGGAAATATAACCTTCTTAACGTCCCTCTTCGACGGACAAATCACCATAAAGAACGAAGAACTTATATACCCTCGCTCCATATGAACACTGCACAGAGGTTTGGAATTAAACCCAGGCTGTTGGCATGCACTCTGGTGATTTAACATTTTGATGATAAACAATTATTCAACTACTGGGACTTGACCCACTAAATAACAGTGTGGTTGCATCAAGAGATGCCACTGTAACGGCCATGGCTACCAAGCACGCTTATCAACGAATTGCTTGGGAGCAAGTTGTATAGTTAGTGGCAACAGCTTATTAACTTGGAAAGTAATTAAAAACTCTGTGCTAGCTGAACAGAGTGATGTGTTTTATAAATATACACATAGATTACATTATAATAACTTATTTTTCATATAGTATCATGCAGATTCATCACGAAGTGCAGCCATCTTGATTCTTACAGCTAGATAAGAGCTTCAACTGCTGCTCCATTCTCGGCATCTCTAAACTAGACAATATTCCTCCAGATTGTTTCCCTTGTGGCTGGGGGCTCTAGAATTAATATCCACTGTATCCCCTGTCTGTTGTAAGAGGTGGCTAAAAGGAGCCTCTTAAATCAATAATTACCACCACCTGATTTCCCATGTTTTTATTTCAGCTTCATAGCTATATATCAATTTTGTAATCTTTCATTTTGTTATTTTTAAGGGTTATTATATATACGATTGTTACTAGAGCTTGATGATGTGGATCTCCGTGGATTATGTCGTGTCATTATATAGCTAGTTTATTCCAAGCCATTGGGGAACTTTTTATTTGAGGTAGATAACCTTGATGCGGTTCCCACCCGTTTAATCGTTTTCAGATGGTTAGGTAAGGCCTGTAGCGTATGTACAGTAACAGTACACAGCCTCGTGCACACGCCCTTTGAGAAGCTGGGCTGACCGGGCAGGTAGGGGTGCTCAACTGTGAGCTCACATCTGGGAGATAGTGGGTTCGAACCCCACTTCCGTCAGCTCTGAAGATGGTTTTCCGTGGTTTACTATTTTCACACCAAGAAAATGCTGGGGCTGTACCTTAATTAAGGCCACCGCTGCTTCATTCCCACTCCTAGCCCTTTCCTGTCCCATCGTTGCCATAAGACCTGTGTGTGTTGGTGCAACGTACAAAGTGCGTTCCATAAATAATGTGACCAAATTCATAAAAAATCATTTATTGAAGATATTCGTACAAATAATCAAAAATCTTCAAAATAGCACCCTCTTGCGTTGATACACTTCTGGAGGCGGTGTTTCCATGCCTGGAAGGCATCCTGGAAGGCCTTTCCCGGAATGTCCTTTAGAGCCGACGTAACATGCACCTGGATTCTTTTAATCGTGTCCCAGTGATTTCCTTTCATGACTCCTTTTAACCAAGGAAACAAAAAAAGTCATTGGGAGCCAGGCCAGGACTGTAGGGAGGCTGGGGAACCACTGGGGTGTTGGTCCTGGTCAGGAAGTCGTTGACAATGAAGGCGCTGTGACTCGGTGCGTTGTCGTGATGAACTTTCCACGTGTCCTTGATGTCGCTTCGGCAGTGCGAGACCCTCCTTTTCAGTCTTTTGAACACTTCCAAGTAGAAAGCTGAGTTCACTGTAGTCCCGGTAGGTACGAATTCGTGGTGGACAATGCCTCTGACGTCAAAGAAGACAATGAGCATGGTTTTGATCCTGGACTTGCTCGTGTGTGCCTTCTTGGGACGGGGCGACGATGGGGTGTGCCACTCTGAACTCTGCCTTTTTGTCTTAGGGTCGTACTCAAAAATCCATGTCTCATCACCAGTGATAACCGAGTTAAAAAAATTAGGATCATTTTCACACATTTCCAACATTTCTCGGCACCGAAGCACTCACATGTCCTTTTGTTCGTCGGTCAACACTTTTGGGACCAGTTTGGCACACACCTTTCTCATGTTCAAATCTTCAGTCACAATGTGGAAAACAGTTGTTTTTGCCATGTTTTGAGTTTGTGCTATCAATTGAAGGTTCAGCCGTCTCAGAGTTCAAACAGTCGCGCACACGTGTCACATTTTCGTCTACTCGTGAGGTTGATGGCTGTCCACTGCGAGGTTCGTCGGTGATCTCTTCTCGGCCCTCCATGAACGACTTATGCCATCGGAAAACTTGTGATTTGGACAAGCAATCAGTCCCAAAGGCCTGCTGAAGTAATGGAAACGTTTCGGTGGCGGACTTCCCAAGTTTAACGCAAAATTTGATAGTGTACCGTTGCTCTACAGAACGATCCATTGTACCGTATTACATGAACTCAAAACAGGCTTGACGGAAACGCACGTCCTGACTCTCCGGCAGCTCACTGCCGAATGAGACAAATTGCGTTTGAAGCTAACACCCACCTCCACCTAGCCCAGCAGGTTAGAACACGCTGCGGTGTACAGTTGCGTCAGAAAAAAATTGGTCGCGTTACTTATGGAACACACGTTGTAAAACAAATTGTAACTGTGTAAACCTGGGCTGAGTGGCTCAAACAGTTGAGGCACTGACCTTCTAACTCCAACATGGTAGGTGGCTCAGTCCGGTGATATTTGAAGATGCTTAAATACGTCAGTCTCGTGTTGGTAGCTTTACTTGCACAGAGAAGAAATCTTTTAGGACAAAATTCTGGCACCTCCATGTCTCTGAAAACTGTCAAAAATAGTTAGTGGGACATAAAACCAATGACATTATTATTATTATTATTATTATTATTATTATTATTATTATTATTATTATTATTATGATTATGATTATTATTATTATTATTGCTCTCCGGGAGAGAAGAGAAAGCTATCTTGTTCTATCTAAATTTGAGGGATCCAGTTTGGTGAACTCTAATGTCCACATTTTGGACTTTTCAGATTATTATAATATTATTTTATTTAGTTCAAGTCACGCAGTCAGTAAAGTTACAAATGACGCCCATGCATGGAGCGTATACCACATTTATGTTACAGTTTAAATGCTGGTCGTGATATGCAACTATCTCAACAATCACTAATAAAACTCAACATACTCGTAAACGAACAGTTGCTACACGATAACAAATTGGCTAGTTACTTTGGAAGTATACCACTATTTAGTGCCACTTACCAGTAATGGCTAAGATCTTGTATTTGCAGAGTATTTTCAAACTTCAGTTCCTTTTTGAACAGGTCTTGTATCATGGAATATTTCAATATCAGAATGGTGAAAACTTGTGTAAATTAATTCAGTTGCACCTGGAACCAGTGACATAGGTGTAAGTCATAATGGAACACATTTTGCTTTATATCATTTTGCTGTTATGCTCTTTCCAGGATTGAAAGTAAAACAGCGTGTGGAAGTGGACTCATGGAGTGTGAAAGAGCAGCTATGTCTAGCTGCTGCTGTACTGCGAAGTGGTGACCAAAACTGGTAAGTTATTTTACTTTTTGCCCATAAAATTTGCAGAACCAAGGCCTTTTTTACAACTTACAAGCAGATTTCTTTTTTTCTTTCTGATTTTCATTGTGGATAACATAATCATCAAATTCTGCTGTACAAATTATTGAGTAATGATCTCGCTGATCTCGTCATTCGTTTTGTGTGGGATTAATGAACTTATGTTTCCTTTTAAAATAATTGATTAATGAATTGTATTGAGCAATGATCTCGCTGACCTCGTAATCTATAATCTTTAATTGTGCAATTCGTCAATACGGAAATGAAGATTATAGATTACGATATCGTAGCCAACCAGGCAAAACGGAACGCATATAGATTTCGAAACTTAAAGATCAAACTAACGAATGCGATTAAGAGCATTGTTTTTCTGAAGGAATGTCTAAAAAATGACCTAACACCTAAATTCTTGAGAAAATATAACAATAAACACAGGCACACCAAACAAACTCATAATACGCAAGAAAGAACAAACAAAATCTGGCTGAAAGAAGAAATAAAGTTTTTATACCGTAAAAAACATCTTAACAATGAACTATACCAAATACATTTAAAGGCATCTAACGAGTTACCACATAGCTATTGGGATGATTTTCAGCAGATCACGACAGAAAAAATAAGGAACTTAGCCACCAACAAACAGAATACACTAAATAAGAAATTAGAAGCACTTAAACAACCATCCAAACCAAACCCAAAAACCGAAACTCCGAACACGAACTCTCCTACCTTTCCCAATGAAATCACTGACCACAAATTCCACCCACCCGTAAAAAATCTCACAAATACGACTTTTAACGAAATGGAAACTGTTATCTTGAGCAAGGGACCCAAGCACAATTGGTGTAACACATCAACTTTCCAGAACATTACAACTACTATCACCGAAATAGAAAACGCCATACAGAAAATCCCACATGAGCTACGAGACGAAGTCAGATATGATATTAAAAAAAGGCTCCCACAATATATCAACAAAATTCACAGTAACTCCCAAAATAATAACTCAACCAATAAAGTAGACATAAACAAACTCAAAGATAAGATAAAGCAGAATAATCTACTAATAACGAAAGCCGATAAGGGCAATACCACAGTTATTATCGACAAAGACCAATACATACTGAAAACCAAAGAATGTTTTCAAGATAACACTTTCCTCATCAAACGTAAAGAACCGACTAATAACATACAAAATAACCTCAAAACCTTATTAAAAATACACACTTTCTTTTAACAGAAGTAGAATCCTCTAAACTTATAGTAATGAATTCTCAAATACCCAGTGCTAAAGCTTATCCCAAAATACATAAAGAACATATTCCAATGAGACCTATTATTAACTACAGAGCAAGCCCAACCTATAAACTTTCTCAATTTATTCAACGATTTCTCAATAAGCACTACGTATTCTTAGCTAATAAAACAATACGGAACTCAATAGATTTTTGTAATAGGACATAATCAACATGTACCCAAACATTCCCACAAAACGAACAATAGCAATCTAAGCACTTTGGAAATAGAAGAGTTCATTAAATTACTTAATTTTGCCATTAGTAACAACTACTTTAAATTTCATGATACTATCTATCAGCAACAGGGTTTACCGATGGGATCTCCTGCTTCTGGTTTAATCGCCGAAATTTACATAGACTATTTAGAGCACACATTCATTAACAAAATAGACCATATATTTTTTTTTGTGTAGATTTGTTGATGACATTTTTATCATCCTCGACAATAGGTCAACAAATGAAACTGATATATTAGATAAACTCAATACAATAGATTCCCATATAAAATTTACCATGGAATCCGAAAACAATCGCAAACTGAACTACCTGGACATAACGACAACTAGACATGATGACCACCTTTCTTACAGAATATACAGAAAACCCACGCATACCTCAAATACAATTAAAATGGATTCCGTTCACCCCAACATACACAAAAGAGCAGCCTACTATAGCATGATACACAGAGCATTCAATATACCGTTAACAAAAGAAGATCTAAACAAAGAATTACAATTAATTCATGACATAGCTAAAAACAATGGATTCAAGAAAGAAATGATCAACAAAATCATTCACAAAATAAAATCCCAACCCAAAACCAAACTAACAAAAATAAACGAACCCAAGAAAGATTATGCACTATTCACTTTCAATAACGTACACATATACCCCATAACTAACATTTTTAAAAAACATAACCTAAGAATAGCATTCAGAACTACACACAGTAGTACCAACATCATACACGTCAGGACAATCAACAGCAACAACAAATACAACCACTGAGGGGTATACCATATCAAATGTAATAACTGCGAGACAAGCTATATCGGACGTACTGGTAGAAACTTCCTAACCCAATATAACGAACACATAAACGCGGTGAAACACGATCATTTTTCCTCAATAGGACAACATGTCGCAGACTATAAACACAGTTTTACAAACATCGATAACGATATGCAAATCCTAAAAATAAACCCCAAAGTTCCCCTGCTCAACATAACAGAAGAATTATACATCACTCTAGATCAGTACACCAATCCAAATTACAACATAAATGAAATCAGAAAAAACTAACATCATCTTCAATACAGTTATCCCCGCCCTAACAAACCCTTACCTTAAGTTAATCGATAAACAGAATGCGACACGCAACAGAAAAACACCAAACAACACACCCAGCTCCACCCCTACCCCCACAACAACAACTCTCCCTACCCCTCCTTCCCTTCCCCCCACAGCAGCTAGTATGAGCCCAAGAAGAACACGAAGTAGTACATTACAAGCTCGCACGTCAAACACAACTCAGCTACACCAACAACAGTAAGTACATATTCCAATTCACACACATAACCCTTAGACATTCCTCCAACACAATATCACTTATAACTCAATCTTATCTTCCACAGATAAACATAACATCATTGCACAGCTACAAATGGGAAAGGAGCCACTACTTTGAACACAATGTCATCCAAATTTACGGACGCCACAGGAAAACTTGAATTGGTTCCAATAAAAAGGCAACACACACAGCAGAGCTGAACATATTTTAGTTGAATTTCATCCATACATTTGGCACTTTTTTAAAAAATTGAAAGTGTTTTATCCCACATATACACAGGAAGACAAAATCTTTTACCCATGCAATTTTACAAACTCCAAGAATAGCAGCTGAAGTGTACAACTGTAAATAAGACTTAAATACGGAAGTTAGTCGATGAATTGACCAACAAGCAAGAACGAATGTTCATATGCATGAAGTGTTTTTTATATATTGTATTTATCTTGTACATATATATATATATATATATTAGTTTAAGTAAAGACATATTTTATACATTAATTTTAAGACCTTCAACATAATATTTTAGACATACAGTTGCAATATTGTACAAAATGACATATACGCCAGTTCACGCTAAGACATGCCCCATTTGTATGTGACTAAATGTACATCATCATCATCATCATATAGCATTCCTTTAACAACACAGTCTTAATCAAAGCTTCATTATATAAATATGTATGTATGGTTCAGCTGAAGATGACCTTGTATATGAGGTCGAAACCGGTCCTGTAGCTTAATATATGCAATAAATAAGTATTGATTGGTGGAAATCCTCTCCTATTTTTAATTCTCGCTGACCTCGTCATTCATTTTATGTGGGATTAATTAACTTATGTTTCCTTTTAATGCGTTTGCGTTCTTTTTGGCTTCTTCTTTTCTAGCCTATTTCAGTCTCTGCTGCTGGATGTAAGCCTCTTCCATATGCTTCCACCTTCTTCGGTCTTGAGCCACTCGGAACCAGCGTGTTCCAGCCAAGAGCTTTATGCCATCGAGCCGTCTCTTCTGGGGTCTTCCAATGACTGTCTTGTGTTCCCATGGTCTCCAGTGAACAATCCTAGAGATCCACCTGTAGTAGTCTTGTCGAGCTATGTGCCCTACCCATTGCCATTTTAGTCTTGTTACTCTCTCCAGGATATCTGTTACATTCGTTCTTCTCCTGATCCCTAGCATCTGTCACTCCATGGTTAGTGTTCGCTGAAGCTTGCGAGCACTTGCCTTAGAGTCATTGTTACTAGACCGTAAGTAGTAACTGGCAGCACGCACGTATTATAAACCTTGATCTTCAGGTTCAAACCGGCACCACCCTCTAGGTCCCCGGTACAACCTAGGGATGATGGGTTTATAACCTTACCCACCCGTGTGAGAGGAAGGGAGAGAGAGAGAGAGACCCTTGTGAGAAGGTTGCTAGCGTGTCCGCCCCAAAGGGAAAGTTTAAGCGAACACGAGGGGGAACAAGGGGCACAAGTAAAACAACAAATCAAAGGTCAAAACACAATAAAACAACATGATGCTTTAGAAATTACCCAAAGGATGAAGTTAGCACACTTACCGAAAACAGCGAAGGAAGATGACTTAAGGCCGTAGAACCAAATACTCAAGAAAATTGTTGACAGTGCTCCACCAAACGTGGTGAATGAAAACCAACACTTTAGTTGAATCAAAAGAACTTTAATTGAAAAATAAATTGGAGGTAACAAAATTAAATCTTTAATTTAAGAAAACCTAGGTGTATTTTAAGAGGAAAAACCATAATCAGGAAATAAATCCAACGTAAAGTTTGAAAAGGGGTGAAATGTAAATAACAATTAACGATAATAAAATTAATCAGAAAATACCTGGTATGGTTTGGAAATAATTAACACATTAGTAATCAACAATTAAGAAAAGTAGATATTCTTTAACAAATAATAAATTATTATTATTATGAAAACAACGAAGTAGGGAAAAAGATTGACCTCCGTACCTTAATGTTAGTTAAAATAAAATGTGATTTGAAAATAAGAACGAAGCAAGTCGACCTCCTTACATTGATACCAGCATCAATAAAAGGTTAAAATAATATGTGATCGATCACGGAAAATTAATTAATTAAAAATACTATACTCAGTAAACAAGGTATTCAGTTAAATTAATGGTCAACCCAGCCGTTTCTCATGATTATCACAATTAATTTGTTCAATTTCCACCGAGGACAGTTTCCAAGATATATAGAAGTTTTACATAGAATTTACAGAACCACCCGGACCAAGAAAAGATAACACAATTTTAAAGGGTGGCCAAAATTAATTAATGAACTTTTAAAATAGCAAACGATACGCACAACACGAAAATATATTATTCAAGATCCACACAGGAACCGTGCGCCAGACAACAACATCAAAATCCCAACAACAATTACCCACATAAACATGTTGCCAAGGTAATAGCCAAAACAAAAGCAATGCCTCCTTCAAACAAGGAGGAAAACAGATTTGAGAAAATAATTCACAGAAAACCCCAGGAAGAAAGAAAGCATACCAAACAAAGGGGAAAGAATCACAGAAATGCAAACAGAAACCCCAAGGAAAAGCTAAACCCGCTATCTGGAGACTGCACCTTGGTTCACACCGAAAGTTACAAATTAAGGTGCAAAAAAAACTTTTATTTTATTTTAAAATTAAATATTCTAATTCAGCTCACTGTGGACCTTCCACGCTAGTGTGATTAGTTGCCGAAACCGTTTCCCAGACTTTCATAACCGCACACGACAATAAGTACCAATTTGAGGACGAAGTCCAAATCGTTATTATTATTAGGGCCTACTACTATTATTATTATTATTATTATTATTATTATTATTATTATTATTATTATTATTATTATTATTATATTTTCTGAAATCGTCGAAAACACAAAAATCATCTTCTTCACCGCGAGTAAAGTGTTTCAGACACTGGTACATACCTTTTGGTGTGAAGAAATTTTGAGAAATCCAAACCTGGCCATTGTTGTTGAAGAAAGTTACCACGAGGCCAGCAAACAAGACCTTGTTACCAAGAATCCAGGAGAAATATACCAGTAAGAAAGTATTTCACAGGTACTTCGGAAGGCCAACTAGAAGTTCATCAGGGAAACATCCCTGTTAATCAAGAATTCACGGGGGTTTTAGAATAACCCTCCGCTCCATAGCGAAGCGCACTCTCACACTTCTATCCATCATGGCTCCCACTAGCGAACTACTGCTCCAGTTCCTGGCGCAGCCAGCACCAGCTTGGCTTGGTCGCTACACGCGCATGCGCCGTTGGGCGGAGACTTTCACTAACAGAATAGAGTAGCGAACACGCCACGACGTAACTTAAAAAGGGTATATTGGCATAAAGCCGTTTGACACAGTTTTCCAATGGTACTAAGACCAGTCCGAAAAGGTTATAAAGGGAGGCTCACACTACTTAATACTGTCTCAAGGTTAATTGGAACATCCTTGTTGGTCAGGATGAATCTTCGTTTCCGGAATGCTATCCAACTCATACCTATTCTGCTAGGAATTTCTGCACGTTAGTTGTCTTTTCCAAGTTGTATCTTGTGTCCAATTCTTGGATCTTGTTTTCTAGCTCTTCTAGATTTTCACTTATGAGCACAATGTTATCGGCAAAAAGCAGGTGGTTCAAATATCCTTTATTATCTCATTGAAGAGTTTTGAATACATCTTCCAAGGGTAAATAGTGGAGAGATTGTATCACCTTGGCAAACTCCTTTGCCAACTGGGATTTTATTGGTGATGAGGTTGTCATCCACTCTGACTACCATTGTTGCTTGATCATAATAATGTTTTCCAGGATCTTTATATACCTTGAGTTTATCATGGCATTTTGAAGTGCCTTCATGATTGCCCAAATCTCCACTGAGTCAGAAGCTTTTTTTTTTTATAATGAATGAAGGCTAGATGAATCTTGATGTTGTGCTCAGTGGTGTTTTTTTCAAGAAGAAGGCGAATAGTCTGGATGTGTTCAGCAGTTGAGAAACCTTTACGAAATCCTGCTTGCTCGGCAGGTTGATAAAAATCTAGTTCTCTTGTGGGGTGGTTGGTGCAATTTTAGTCAGGAGCTTGTAAAGGTGTGATAACAAATTCATAGGATGATACTTCTCTAAATTTTCCTTATCACCATTCTTGAAGAGTAGTATCACTTCAGCATTTTTCCAATTTGGTATTCTTCCAGAGTTGAGGAGTATTCTCATGGCTTCTAGCAGATCTCTTTCACCTAATTTCAGCATTTCATTCGTTATTTTATCCTGCCCAGGGGGTTATTTATTCCTTAGTTGTTTAAGTGCATTTTCAACCTCAGCAGCGGTTATTTCTGGGCTACTTGTTCATTAATGGGTAGTTTATTAATGGTTGATGTATACAGCTTGTAGTAGAAATCTCTAATAACTTCAGTATTGTTTCGTCTATCTGTGACTATTTCTCCATTCTGGTTCTTAAGTTTTGTAATTTTTTCTTCCTGTAGACATGCTGTTGTGTAAAATCTTCATGTCTTGATTTTCTGCAATTGTCGGCATGATCATGTTATTATTAAATTTCATTATATCTTTTCTTATTTCCTTGAGAAGGTCTTGTTAAGAGTTTTGTATTCTGCTGCATCCCTGTCCATTGTCTTCGACGCATTTTTTATTTGGCCCCATGGTGAACACAAATTATCCATATTTTTGGATCACTTGAACAGCATACATCCAAACATTAAATTTACCATGGAGACTGAACGTGAAGGATGTTTGCCGTTCTTGGATGTTTTGGTTTCTAAGAAATCAGATGGAACTTTAGGTCATTCGGTTTATCGTAAACCTACCCATACTAATAGATACCTTCATGGGTCCTCTCATCACCATCCTTGCCAAAAGCATGCTATGCTTAACACTCTTATCAGCCAAGCAAGGGAGGTTTGTGAGGAGGATAAATTAAACGGTGACCTTGAGTTCCTAATCAGAATATTTCTGAGCAATGGCTATTCAAGGAAACAGATTGACGAAGTGCTACATCCTAAGCCAAAAGACAGATTGTCAATATTCTCAGAAAGCACAATATCAAGACCATTTTTGAGCCTAATATCACCATAGGCAATTGTTTGCGATCTGTCAAAGATCCTATTGGTTTAAACTGCGCTGGAATATATATGATTCCTTGCTCCTGTGGATCGGTTTATGTTGGCCAAACATGTAGGAAAGTAACAACAAGGGTTAAAGAACATCACAGGCACTTACGTCTTTGCCAGCCAGAGAAGTCTGCTGTGGCAGAGCATGCCATACATAATGACAATCAAATAATTTTTGATGCAACTTCTATCATTTGTAAAGAGAAACATTTTATTCCCAGAACCATTCGTGAGGTGATAGAAATTGCTAAACGCCCGAATAATTTCAACAAAGGTGAGGCTATATACTGAGTAGATCATGGCTACCCTCCATAGTTAACTCGTCAGCATCTTTCTCCGTGTCTCTGGAGGCCCTGAAATGAACTATATTTCTGACAGGGTCTCTCTATCTTGAGTCTGGTTACTATGGATTGACCATAGCCATTTTGCTTTGTTGTTGCTCTGAAGACGATCCTGGTCGCAGGATCGAAACGTGTCAGCTGGTATTTATTTATTATTACACGACCTAATATCCCCAAATAATTATCATAATGTCATTTAGTGGTCGTGAAAGTCTACGTATTAAGATTACTAAACTCTATGGGGAGAGTATTTATTATGACATGAAACGCTTTGAACGTCTGAGGCTGAAAAAGGCTCATATATTGACGTCTCTAACTTTCTGTGTTAGATGTTGGGACAATAACATCGTCCCTAAATTTGCGGTGTTAAAGCATCTTATTGAATCGCCACATACTCGTAGAATTCTACGTAGGGCGAGCTTCGCTCTCATTCGAGAGCTGATTCATGCTTTGAGAAGGGAACTGGATTCTGTTTCAGGTGAGCTTTATAAGCTTCATCTTTCTTTAAGTTGGACATTAGAAGTGAACACATTCAATCATCTGGACCTTGTATCTCGCATGGCTTTCTTATCGCTTTCATCTTCTTCAAGGGCTAGACATGTATCCAAATTTTCCCATTTATCAATGTGCCAGAGGAAGAATTCTGTCCCGCACTTGAATTCTTCTAAAGTAGTGGTTAATCTATCCACCACTAATTTGATTACTCCTTCTATGTCTGTGCTTGAGAAGGGATTAAATTTTGCGATTTCACTTCTTAAGCTTCCGACTGAGGAGATCATCTGTGGTGTTGAGGCTTCTCTAAAGCCCTTACCGGATCGTATTGCTGAGGAGATTCGTCTTGAAACCGCCACCATTATCAGACATTTCAAACCCCCTCGTCCTAACCTTACTTCCAAAGAGAGGTATGCTCTTAAACAACTAAAATTGAACAAGGACTTGGTGGTGCTGAAGGCTGATAAAGGCAATGCTACTGTGGTTATGAACACCGTCGACTACAATAACAGGATTGAGGATTGAACCTAGCAATGCCATTGATAGGAAAACAGCGTCTCTTCTTAAAGCCAGCTCGATTCCGAATGATGTTTCTCATAGTATGTGACAGCAGGCTTCTACAGTTCCCCGACTTTATGGCCTTCCTAAGATCCATAAAGACGGAGTTCCCCTTAGACCTATTGTTAACAGTTTAGGTTCCCCTACATACAACTTGGCCAAATACCTTGGAGAACTTCTCAAGCCATACATAGGTAATGGGGCATCCATCAGGAATTCATCGCATTTTATTGGCATTTTATCCAATCTGCATGTTTCTCCTGGTGATATTCTAGTCAGTTTTGATATTGTGTCTCTGTTCACTAGGGTTCCAATCATGGACACCTTGTCTCTGTTGGATAAAATCTTTCTTGGTGACATTGTTAATTTGTTTCACCTTATCCTCACCACCACATATTTCAGTTTTCATGGTACAATATACGAACAAATGGATGGTGTTGCCATGGGATTGTCATTGGCACCAGTCATCGTTAATTTCTATATGCAAGATTTTGAAGAGCGTTGTCTTCAATCTAGCACGCTCAAGCCTTCCATCTGATTGAGATATGTCGATGACACATTTGTTATCTGGCCCAGTGGTGAATACGAATTATCCATATTTTTGGATCACTTGAACCGCATACATCCAAACATTAAATTTACCATGGAGACTGAACGTGGAGGATGTTTGCCGTTTTTGGATGTTTTGGTTTCTAAGAAATCAGATGGAACTTTAGGTCATTTGGTTTACTGTAAACCTACCCATACTAATAGATACCTTCATGGGTCCTCTCATCACCATCCTTGCCAAAAGCGTGCTATGCTTAACACTCTTATCAGCTGAGCAAGGGAGGTTTGTGAGGAGGATAAATTAAACGGTGACCTTGAGTTCCTAACCAGAATATTTCCGAGCAATGGCTATTCAAGGAAACAGATTGATGAAGTGCTACATCCTAAGCCAAAAGACAGATTGTCACGTGATTCTCGTCCTTTGAGTCTGGCCTTCTTGCCATACGTACAATCTAATTATTTTCATCACAATAGTATGATCATGGAGCTTTCGCAAGGGATCAGGCGTATTACGTGTCAAGTGACATAAACACAAATAGAATAGGAAAAACACAAACGAGGTAAAGGATAAAGTCATGTAAAAGGTTGGATAATGTGTTAGTCACACAGACACCGAAGCACACGAGTAGCTAAATAAAATATTTATGACAGCGTCAGTATCCAAATCCCCCTGTGGGTGGGGGTGGTAGAATAACACCCACGGTATCCCCTGCCTGTCGTAAGAGGCAACTAAAAGGGGCCCCATGGGCCCTGAACTTTGGAGCATGGGTTGGCGACCACGGGGCCCTCAGCTGAGTTCTGGCATTGCTTCCACTTACTAGTGCCAAGCTCCTCACTTTCACCTATCCTTTCTCACCTCCCTTAGTCAACTCTTGTTCTTTTCCGACCCCAACGCTATTAGGTTTGCGAGGGCTAGGGAGTCTTTCATTTTCACGCCCTTCGTGGCCCTTGTCTTTCTTTGGCTGATACCTTCATTTTTCGAAGTGTCGGACCCCTTCCGTTTTTTCTCTCTGATTAGCGTTATATAGAGGATGGTTGCCTAGTTGTACTTCCTCTTAAAACAATAATCACCACCACCACCGTCAGTATCCAAAAAAAACAATCGCCACCATCACTACAGAGTAGCCATGGTAACCAACATAACGCCATCAAGGATTAGCAACGACCAATCACAAACAAATAAGCCTAACAATGGTCGAAAAATAGAGAACACAGAAATCCCGAAGGCACAATTACATTTTACCAGTTAAAATAAAAGGAAAAGCAGGAATAAAATTAAAAGAGAGCCAAATTTAATTTCTGATACCCTGGAGAAAACTCACGTGGTCCTTAAACCTTTCCAACAGGTGAAGTTCCTTTGAAGTACATTTAGAGGGGATACAGTTTATCTTTCAAAAGTCCACATTAACAATAATAATAATAAGAAGAAGAAGAAATTTTCATAATTCCCCAAATTAGATGAAACATAATACGCCTTCATACCACACGTATCCTGATTACTTAGGATATGTACATCAATATATATAAATTTCTACAGAGGAAACCCGAAAACATGAACAGCTACTGCCTTTTTCATTTTTAAACCAACTATTAGGATTATGGCGATTTCAAAAGTCTTAAACACACCAAAGTTCTAGAAGAGCGCATATTTTCCAAAATATCATTCCAGTCTTCGAAGAAAAGGTTCAATTTAAATGAAGAAGAAACTTACAGTTGCAGCATCAGGCTTGTAGTAACATCAAAGCGTTAGTTGCTCCATACTCACGTAATGATAATATTACCTAATATTACATTTACTGCAGAAAAGGAGGACGATTTTCAAAATGAAATGAATAAAACCTTTAAGGATGGCTGAATGCCATCACACTAATATATTATGTCGGATCCATAATGTGGCCTAAGGCCAGAAGCCGGAGCGAGTAAGTAACATGTCCTTCCTCTACCGTGGTCAAGCAATTCTCCCTCTTAATGGCGGATAACTCGCCGCTGTCAGAGAGCAGATCATCTAAGATGGCGAGGAGCTCCCTGATTGGTCGGAGGCAAGGTCACGTTTCAACCACACCATAGCAGATGGCAGCACACAGCAGAATAAGAGTTAAGTATCAAAAAGAAAGTCCCAGGGAATAAATTAATTACTTAAGATATATGATAACTTAAAAATAGGAGAAAAGCCAAGTTGAGAATAAAAAACGTGACACTGATTTCTACAGCAAATTGGCCAGAACTAAACCGTTCCTTGGGAAAGGAGATTTAAATCAGTAATACTGTCTCAATGTCCAGGTTTCTTCTTCTTGCACTCCTCTTTATTGAATCGATCCACCTTCTTCTAGGTCTCCCTCTCGCTCTCTTTCCTTTAAACTTCATCTCCAACCAGGTGAGTTGGCTGTGCGGTTAGGGGCGCACGGCGGTGAGCTTGCATCCAGGAGGTAGTGCGTTCGAGTCCCACTGTCGGCAGCCCTGAAGATGGTTTTCCGTGGTTTCCCATTTTCACACCAGGAAAATGCTGGGGCTGTACCTTAATTAAGGCCACGGCTGCTTCCTTCCAATTAACGGGCCTTTCTTATCTCATCGTCGCCACAAGACCTATCTCTGCCGGTGCGACGTAAAGCCACTAGCAAAAAAAATAAATTCATCTCCATTATCTCTTTTTTGTATTCTTTCCTGCTCAACCTCCTTATATGCCCAAACCATCTTAGTTTACTTCTGTCAATTCTCTCGTTTAGATTTTTCATTCCAACCTCCTTTCTCACATCTTTGTTTCTCAATTTGTTTTTCATATCATACTGGGCGAGTTGGCCGTGCGGTTAGAGATGCGCGGCTGTGAGCTTGCATCCGGGAGATGATGGGTTCGAATCCCACTGTCGGCAGTCCTGAAGATGGTTTTCTGTGGTTTCGCATTTCCACACCAGGCAAATGCTGGGGCTATCTGTACCTTAATTAAGGCCACGGCCGCTTCATTCCAACTCCTAGGCCTTTCCTATCCCATCGTCATTATAAGACCTTATCTGTGTTGGTGCGACGTAAAGCCACTAGCATATCATACTTCTTAGGTATTTTATTTCCCTGGCTTGAATTCTACTCTCCTCCCTACTTGTCATTGTCCAGGTCTGAGCCGCATAAGTCAATAAGGGTGCAAAATACGTTTTGTACATTATCTCTCTACACTTCCTTGGTACTTCCTTATTCTTACACTCTGGTAGGATGCATTGCCCTGTCGCACCCTCTTGCTAATCTCCATGTCCAGCCTTCTATTTTGCATTAATTCACTCTCTAGCTATTTGGAACTGTCAACAATTTCAAGGCTTTGACCACCAATTTTCACAATGCCTTTCCTTTATTTTTTCCTTGTGTTATCACCATGATCTGGTTTTTCTGTGCACTGATTTTCTTACCATACTTTTCAATTTTCTTGTTCATTGCATCAAGTTGTTGTTGTTCTTCTTGTTGTACTGATGCAAGTGTGATAAACTGATATAACTTGAAAAAAATATTCTCTCACCCATGGGTAAATAATGCAAGTATCGAGCTCGAATTATTATTGTTGTATACAAGAAGCACAATATACAAAAACACAACTTAAAGTTTATTTTCGTGCAGTCTTCTGTACAATACACACAAAGTAAAGGGAATTTAGACTTGCTTCTTATAGAGGTGAACACGCTAATAACATCATGAGTAAGTTGACTGTTTTAGAAGAAGTATTTATACATATATACACACTAGCTGATGAACCCGTGCTTCACTACGGGATTCTCAAAAAGACTGACTTTGTGGTTTTCCTAACTGAAGTCAACACAGATCATTAGAAAAACGTCAGTAGGTATGTAGCGATTAAAAGCAATGTTATCATATAAAATACTTGATCAAATTAAAAAACGCACATTTCCTCACTTTTACGAACTGTACTACGTTGCCTATCTAACAGTCCCAAGTTCCAGAGATGGAATGACCAGGCCGTAAACAGCCGTGAACACTCCTCTGCCATTATTCCGTGAAGAAGCACACTGCTCATTCCAGTCAGTGCCTCAGAGTAGGGATTGAATAGCTGGAATACTGTGATGAACCAGTGTGTTACGTACCAGTAGTATCAGTAAATTTATGAACCAGAAGAATGGCATGCTGAAGATGAAAGTTATCTAACTCCCCAGCTACTTCCCACCAATATTCAGGCAGGCTGTTACACTCAATACGAGCGGGCAACTTGTCCATGTGGTTAGGGGTGCGCAGCTGTGAGCTTGCATCCGGGAGATAGTGGATTCGAATCCCACTGTCGGCAGCCCTGAAGATGGTTTTCTGTGGTTTCCCATTTTCACACCAGGCAAATGGCCGTAAGACCTATCTGTGTCGGTGCAAGTAAAGCAAATTTTAAAAAAATACTTGGTACACAGCAGTAAGTTACATGTAATTAATCTCATTAAAGGGGCAAGCCACTACTTGGTGGAATAACTTGAAGGTTCTAAATTTAAACTGGATGGACTTCAAGAGGGAATTCCTCGCTGGGTTTAATTCCGAAGGAGTGAAGAGCTCCGTGAAAAGGAAGCTACTGACTGAGGCACAACCCACTGGCATGAGAGCTAGCGCCTTCGTCCTACAGAAGTACCAACTCTTCAAGCATCTGCACCCGGAAGGAGGCGAAAACGAGATCTTACCAGGCATCACAGAGCTACTTCATGATAAGATTCGACCCCTAGTGAAAGTATCACAGTCGAGATCCTTTGATCTACGCAGAATCATCACCCAGCTGGACGAGGAGCACAAGAGCAAAGCAACGGAAGAGACCAGTGCAGTTAGGAAGTGCTACCAGTGTGGAAGAACGGGATACCTGAAGAACAAGTCCCCAACCTTTACGTCGGAAAACTAGGTCCGGCCCATTCTGGATTAAGGGGGATGGGACCGGGAACAGGAATGTGCCTCATGACCTAACAGATAAGCAAGCCTGGTCAAGTAGGAGAGGGATTGGTCAGATAGTGAGTGAATAGGCCAACCCCACCCAGCTATTGTCTTAAGGATTGGCAACAAGAATTTTTCAGACCTACTTGACAGCCAAGCAAGCCATTCATTTGTCAGCAGGACTGTTGCCAGGTTACTACTGCCTATGAAGTCTCACCATTTCGGAAGGGTAGTGGAAGCAGCGGACGGGGTAACCTATTCCTTCCAAGGACAGAGACTAACCTAACCGCTAAATGGATGAGCAGACCTATTGTAATTGACTTTGCAGTGATTCTGAACCTGATACCTGACATCCTATTAGGTAATGACTTTCTGGTGGAATACAAGGTGATCCTTGACTATGCAGCTCATCAATTCCTTAAATTTCCTTTTATTATCAATGTACTTCCTTTTGCTTTTTATCTCTATTCCATTCTTGCCATGCTTTCTTTTTTTTTTTTTTCACTGCTTCTCTCACCTTCTCATACCACCACGTGTCTGCTTTTCTTTCACTCTCGTAGATGTTCTACCACAGGTACTCTCTGCCCCACTTACAGTTTCCCTTTTGAAGTTGGACCATTCATCCTCCACATTTCCTACTTCAGTAACTGGAATTTGTTGTTTCAGTCTCTCCAGAAATTCTTCCTGTACATTCTTATCTTTTAATTTCACTCTTTTATTTTACCATCTCTTATCTCCTTTATATTTCCCATTTTCCCCACTCTCATTTTTGCTATTACAACTCTTATGATCTCCATTGAATGCTTTGCCTGGTAAAGCTGTTACACACCGGCAAGTTGGCCGTGTGGTTAGGGTCACGCAGCTGTGACCTTTCATCCGGGAGGTAGTGGGTTCGAACTCCACTGTCGGCAGCCCTGAAGATGGTCTTCGGTTTCCAATTTTCACACCAGGCAAATGCTGGGGCTATGCCTTAATTAAGGCCACGGCTGCTTCCTTCCCACTCCTAGGGCTTTCCTGTACCATCGTCATCATAAGACCTATCTGTGTCGGTGCGACGTTAAGCAAATAGCAAAAAAAAAAGTTACATCTGCGATTTGTCCTTTCTGCCAGAAAGTAATCAGTTAGTGACTTTATTCTTCTGTCACCCCAGCCATATCTTGTAATTCTCATTCTGTTTTTCTTCTGAAACCATATGTTGCCCATAATCATTCCATTTCTCTCACAAAACTCAACTAGACCTCCTTCATTTTTTTCCCCATATCCATATGGTCCGATTATTTGTTCCTTTCCTTGTCTTTTTTCCCACCTGTGCATTTGTTCCTTTCCTTGTCTTTTTTTTCCCACCTGTGCATTCAAGTCTCCCTTTATAATCACTTCCACATCAGTCACATCCTTTTTTAGTTTCTCCAGGAATTCCTCAATAGCCTCCTGTTTGTTCCCAGTTTGTGGATCATACATTTGTATGAAGTCCTTCACTTCGTTCCTCAGTCTCAGTATAATTTTCATTGTCCTGTCACTGATGTACTCTACCATATCAACATATTCCTCCAGCTCTTTTTGAAATTATCAGGCCCGCCCCATCCCTCGCGCCTCTGCCACCACTCCAGTATAGTTATATCATTTCCTCATTCTGTTCTTTCCTTTTCCCTTCCATTTAACTTTGCTCAACCCCATCATTTCCATATCTTATTCGCCATAAAATCCGCCACTTTTGCTTTTCCTGTCCGGGTGATGAGGTTGATCATGCCCTCCTCCATGATGATGGCTACTGGTTGCCCATTTTTCACAGTTCCCCAGTGCCCAAGGAACTGTGCGTCGCTTGCAGGGTACGCCCTGACTTTTCCAAGGCAAGTTCAGAAGTACCATATCTATATAGGCTATTATTATGGTGGGGTCGCCACTTCCAGAGGCATTTTATACCTACTGCCAGGTGTAACTTTGGGCCACTCCTCAGTAGTATGGATGCCTTTCACAGCTGCTTCACTGAAGTACAGATGTTGTTGACAGGAGGAAGACCTTCCGTTTTATCTGCCGTTGGGTCTGGGGTCCTCTTCCGCCATCTAAACTGTCAGACATGTTCTCTTTTCTGGCGAGTTTATGTGTCATTTTCTACACAAAGGCTCCTCCGTCTAGCCATTAGTCCCCCCTTTGGGTTTCAAGTTTGGTAATGGCCGCTTGACCCTCGGCTAGACAGTCACAGGTTGTACCTTTTACTGTCGCATACAATCGCAGGATGATCCTGATGTGACCAATTAACATAGTTTCTAACAGTCTAAAGAAGAAAGAAAACATTCTAAGAAGCAAGTTTATCAAAGAAATCACATCTCAATTTACACACTATTCAAAGTGTTCTCATACCTCATATAACCATGGCTCCTTGATACACTGTCTGCATGGCAGTAGACTGCACATCCACGATCTCCACTTCCATTTCATAAAGATGTAATTTCCACAGTAATTAGCTTATTGAAGAGACATTCATTACTTCAGTGAGCATATTAACAAAAATGACACTTCAAAATGTCCATGAAGACTGCTAAATTCTTGACAGTATTCCTTTACTATCCCAATGATATCAAAGCAAACCAACCATCGACCAGTTTCAGTCCTAATAACTGATCATTACATTATAATGTACATTAGATAAATGTTTTTTTTTTTTTTTTAAGTTGCTTTACGTCGCACCGACACAAATAGGTCTTATGCAATAATGGGATAGGAAAGGACTGGAAGTGGGAAGGAAGTTACCGTGGCTTTAATTAATGTACAGACCCAGCATTTGCTTGCTGTGAAAATGGGGAAACCAAGGTAAACCATGTTCAGGGCTGCTCACAGTGGGGTTCGAACCCACTGTCTCCCGAATGCAAGCTTACATTTGCGCACCCCTAACCACACGGGCAACTCGCTCGGTTTAGATAAATGTATTGAGCAAAAAAAAATTGATATGGAAAAAATGTCTAGTTTGATTTCAAGATTTGAGAAAATGTACTGTGATCAACAGGTTCATTTGTCCCACTATTTGTGATTGGTTGAACTTGAATATTTGTTTATATAGTGTTCCATTTGTTTTTCTCTAATACCTAACTACTCTGGCAAAGTGTGTTATCACTAGTGTTATACTGATGGAGACCTTTCTTGCACCAGAACTGGCACAAGAACACTGTGTTCTTGTATGAATATTTACTTTGTAGATTCCGTGCCAACAAATGATGCTAGATACTGTGCCATTTTCCTAGCTGCTGTAGTTTGGTGCAGGTTATTGAAGTGGTCCTATCAATGTTTTGTGTGATGAAATGTAGTGGAGCAGGTTGGCAGTAGAAAGTTTAATCGATGCATGTATCATAATTGAGACCACGCCCACCTCCTTCCCAATCCTAGCTCTTTCCCATCCTTGCGTTGCCAAAAACCTTCAATAAATTTATTTATTTATTAATGCCCTTTTTACAGTGGCGAAGTTAGGGCTCGAGGCCCTCTCTTCCACTTAACCACATACTAATCAAAATCTTAAATAAAATACTGAGATACTTAAAATAGTTAAAACCTCATAAATTAATATAATTGACAATAAATTTAAATTAATTACTAAGTTAATATTAAAACTAATTAATATTAAAAACTCTTAATAATGACTAATCCACAGGCACACACACATTCTTACTTCAACCATTCACTCAGCTATCCTCAGCAGGCAACCTTAAATCTTTGTAAAGAGCTAGTTTCTCTGACCTGAGCTGGCAGGGAATTCCATAATCTGGCGCCGGTTACTATGAACGATTTATTAATTTTATTTGTGCGGTGCACTGGGATAGAAAGAAATGGCTTTAAGTGAAGATGAACATTTGTCAGTACTCGAACCAAGAAACCAATCACAATCAAGGTGAATGTTGCACTTACTATTCGATAAGTTTTCGCACTTACTATTCGATAAGTTTTCTATTATTCTCCTGGTGATCCTGTTCTCTGGTGTACTGATTAGATGTCCAAAAAATGAGATGCGTTTCTTCCTGATTGTGCTCATTACTGGTTCTATTTCCTTGTAGATAGAAAGGTCATGGGTTCAATATTTATTCTTCCAGTGACAAAGAGATTTTTATAGTACTTCATAATCTTCTGACCTGCTCGACACATGTATTTAAGTTGTGAAATGATGAAAAAAAGGTGAATTTAGAAGAAATAGACAGTGGCTGACTTACAGCTAACACTCCAAACACCATCGTTAAAATGTGTAGCTTTTTTAAAATTATTATGTATATTTTATGGCCTTCATTGGACCACTCTAGCCAACTTTATACAAAGGATTTTTCAGTTTCCTGTCAGCCCAGTACTTCTTCGTTCTCTCTGATCTTATCCTTCTTTCTTCATCGGAAATCACCCTTCCTATTGTCTGTTTGTTGATTCTGATTTGCAGTCTGGTTTGTTTATCTGTGAGTTTCTTGATTTTGTCGGTTTTGTTTCTTAGGTCTTCCACTGTAATTTGTAGTTCATCTATATCTTCCTTGATTTCTGTAATCCACTTAATGTTGCACTTACTATTCCATAATTTTTCTATTATTCTTCTGGTGATCCTGTTCTCTGGTGTACTGATTAGATGTCCAAAAAATGAGATGCGTTTCTTCCTGATTGTGCTCATTACTGGTTCTATTTCCTTGTGGACTGTTTCATTAGAAGCTACTCTCCAGTGTCCATCTTTTTAGTATGATTTGTTGATGCACGTTCTAATGATTCTTCTCTCTATCTTGAGTATTTTGTCTATTTGTGCAGTGTTAGTTGTTTTGAAGATGGTTTCGCTTGCGTATGTTATTTCTGGTTGAGTGACCGTTTTGTAATGTTTTAATTTTGTTGCTATTGACAGGCCCTTTTTGTTGTAAGTATTCTTGGTGACTGGCTTTAAGTGAAGATGAACATTTGTCAGTACTCGACCAACAGCCTGAGCACAAGGAAAAGCCAGCCCTTCCTATGTTGATGTCAACAGGGCTACATTTTAAACTCGTTTTAACCAATTTTGACGACACACTCATGTGAAATTGAATTTAAATTTTAACACTGATGATGGACTTTAGTGTCCGAAAACCGGTTATGTTTTAATAAAGTGTGTGCTGATACGACTGTATGTAATTAATAATAATAATAAAATAACTACATCAGCACTGTTAATAAGAAATGGCTTTGATATTTTATAATGATTATAAAATGTGTAGCTGCCGACTTTTATCAGGCTTCAGCCATGAGAGAGCTTGATAGTATGGGGTGATATGAACATTGTACCCGATATTGTAAATAAATCGCAGGCAGGAATTCTGTGCTCGTTGAAGTTTAAGTGTTTCTTCTCTCGTTATATCAACCAACATGATGTCACAATAATCAAGAATAGGAAGAACCAGTGTCTGTATTAGTTTGGTCTTTAGCTCAAATGGAAATAGCCTACATCCCTTTGCCGTTTAAGCGGGTGAAACACTCCAAAAATCTTCTTACGGATATTTTCGTGTGATCAGACCAATAAAGTGTTTCATTCATAATTACGCCCAGATTTTTAACCGTTTTACTGTAGGGAATAATGTTACCATTCAGTGTTACCATCACGTTATGATGGAATGAAAAGTTTTCATGCCTTGTTTGTGGCTGAACTGAAGAAGATCAAACTGCCAAAGAAGAGTGGAGCATGTTGAAGGCAAATACATGAGCCCACAGTTTGGTATTTTGAAAAGCTGCATTTTCTAACAGAATATGTTCTACCAGGACGATCTTGTAATGCAGAAGTGAGTTTGCTGCCAGATTTTCATGACATAGTGATGGTACTGAAACTCTTCCATCTCAAAACATAGTCTTTCATGACCACTAAATTATTTATTTGTAATTGCAATATAATTGGTCCGTTATTGAAAATCATAAATTTTCCGGCTAACTCATTCTTGGTTACCAGCGTTTTGCCCCAGTGCACCAATTTGGTCTCTTCAGTTGGTAACTACCAAGACGCATGGCTAGTGCATATAGTATGGCAACCAAGACTGAGTTAGCTGGAAAATTTATAATTTCCAATAACAGACCATTTATTTTGCAATTTACTCAATTCGGGCAAATATATCAGGTTCCCTATCTATATCATACTTAATTGTATGTTAGGGATAACGTGTCAGCTTATATATAATGCGACCTTATATCCTCAACATACAATTATGTCTAAACTGTTTCCGGCTAGTATGCCGGAAATGACACCACTGTAAGTTTTCCTGTGATAAGCACAAATGCAATGCCGATGTACTAGGGTAGATACGTAAGGAATCAATGTCCTCAGTTCATTGCTCAAGGGACTGTGTAATTGCTGTCCATCTTCTTCTCACTGTTATATCCTCGGTTTTGCCCACCATCTTCTATTCAAACACCGTAACTGCCTTCTCCAGCGTCGTCACAAAATTATTACAGAAATAATCACTGGTACAGCAGGTACTAGTGCCTCGATTTCACTGTCAGCCATTTTACTGATGGAATTTGTACCACTTAAGGCATCATGTGTTTGTGTGCTACTGGCAGAAGGCATACCCCTGCATTGCACAGTAAGTGGTAACAACAGATCATCCCAGTTCTGGTGCGATAAATGTCTCAGTCTGTACAGAGCTTCAAGGCATATACACCTACTAGATGAACTTACGTAATGGAAAGGAACAAAGAAGTGTCAGATGAAGTTACATAGAGAAATAGGAACACTTAACAGGATAAACGAGGGACGAGAGAACAAGAGAAAGAAGAGACGATGACAGACACAAAAGGATAAAGGCAAAGTCCATCCACTGCCTTCATGTAGATAGGGTCTCTTCTCATCAGTCTCGGTTCTTCTTAGACCCAACCCCTGTGGGTGTGGGACACAGACAAAGAATACATCATGGTGTCTCCTGCCTGTCGTAAGAGGCAACTAAAAGGGGTGATCAAGGGATGATTGAATTAGAACCATGAGACTGCTTGTAATTAGTACCATCAAGCGAGAAACACCATGGGTCGCCTTTACTTGCGAGTAGTACCGCTGTGTTAGGTACACAATATGTTTATAAATAGTAGCAACAGAGGGCGAATCAGTATGGATTTTACTGTACCCATGATTAGTACCACTATATATGGAACACCTTGGGCTTACGTTGCCTGTTATTAGTACCGTTGTGAGAAATGCCATGGGTCTGCGCGTTGCCTGTGATTAGTACCACTATATGAGCGACACTTGGGTCTGCGTTGCCTGTGATTACGACCCACTATGTGAGGAACACCACAGGACAGTACGAATCCCTGTCATTAGTAACACCATGGGTCTGTGTGTTGCCTGTGATTAGTACCACTATGTGAGGAACATCACAGGACAGTACGAATCCCTGTCATTAGTAACACCCTGGGTCTGTGTGTTGCCTGTGATTAGTACCACTATATGAGCGACACTGTGGGTCTGCGTTGCCTGTCATTAGTACCATTGTGAGAAATGCCATGGGTCTGGGCTTTGTCTGTGATTAGCACCACTATGTGAACGACACCGTGGGTCTATGTTGCCTGTGATTAGTAGCACAATATGAGCAACACCGTGGGTCTACGTTGCCTGTGATTAGCACCACTATATGAGCGACACTGTGGGTCTGCGTTGCCTGCGGTTAGCACAATATGAACGACACTGTGGGTCTGCGTTGCCTGTGGTTAGCACAATATGAACGACACTGTGGGTCTGTGTTGCCTGTGATTACTACCCACTATGTGAGGAACACCATGGGTTTGCTCTGCCTATGAGTGGTGTTACCTGTGTGTATTACATTCCCTGTGAGTAGAACCGCTATGTGTGGAACACCATGGGTCTACGTTACTCATGATTAGTACCGCTACATGAGAAGTATCATGGTTCTTACTTTTCTAGCGATAAGTACCATTATAAGGGGCCGTTGACCTGGGTTTTGGGCCCCTTTAGACACCAAGGATCATCGATTCAGAATTGTGCTTTGGAAGCAGCCCCTTGGTCAGTAAGCTATACAGTATACTGTTGTCGTAAGTTAGTTTCTAGAAAGGTGGGGCATTGCGGGTCAAATGCACTGATTGTTTTAAGTTCATAATCATTGTTCATCGCCTCTTTTTTTTTCAATTCTAGTCAGTGGATTAATTTTGGAATTATTTTTAACTTTCAAGAGCCTCCGTTGTTCAGGCGGCAGCGTGCCAGCCTCTCACTGCTGGGTTCCGTGGTTCAAATCCCGGTCACTCCATGTGAGATTTGTGTTGGACAAAGCAGAGGCGGGACAGGTTTATTTCCGGGTACTCCGGTTTTCCCTGTCATAATTCATTCCAGCAACACTCTCCAATATCATTTCATTTCATCTGTCATTCATGAATCATTGCCCCAGAGGAGTGCGACAGGCTTCGGCAGCCGGCACAATTCCTATCCTCGCTGCTAGATGGGGCTTCATTCATTCCATCCTGACTGGAAAACAGGTTCTAGGTTTTCATTTGTCTCCCAGTTCTGCCACCCCTAGAGAGCTTTTAAAGATTTAAAAAATTGGGGTTAAATGACTGGAAACATGCTGTGGATTTTCATTTTAACTTTCAGTATTGCGAGTTGGATGTGCTGATTATTTTAAATTCATATTCATCCATTCATTTTTCTTCATCACATTTTGAATTCTTGTCAGTGGATGAGTTTTGGACTTTTAAATTGTCATTACTTTTCGTATCATTAAGGGCTGATGACCTGGATGTGGCTCCTTTAAACAAGAAGCATCATCATCTTCTTGAACCCAACGAGTTCATATGAGGACTGGCTTCAGCACTCATTGAGGGACCATCTTTACAGATGTCGAGATTGTCCTTATCCTTTTGTATTTTAATGTTTGCCCATGTTGCTCCCTCTTCCCATACTGACCTGTCATTGTGTTTATCCCAGGGTATGTTTACTTTTGTGTTTGTATATCTCTCTATTTTACCAGGTGAACTTATTAAAAGTGTTTTTTTTTTTTCTTGTGTCGCACTAACACATCAAAAGAAGGATGGGAAATAGCTAGGATTGGGAAGGTAGCAACCATGACCTTAATTAAAGTACAGCCCTATTTGCATGGTGTAAAAATAGGAAACCACAGAAAACCATCTTCAGGGCTGCCAATGGTGGGATTTGAACTTGTTATATTCTTCTGTCCCCAGGTTCCCTCAAGTCAGGTCAAGTCTTCTTGTACCAAGCTCATCTCTTTTATCCTTCTTATTTGACCTCATTTCTCCCTTCATATATCTATATCCCCCTGTGGGTGGGGGCGGTAGAATAACACCCACGATATACCCTGCCTGTCGTAAGAGAGGTCCCAGGGGCTCTTGACTTAGGAGCGTGGGTTGGCGACCACGGGGCCCTCAGCTGAGTTCTGGCATTGCTTCCACTTACTTGTGTCAGGCTCCTCACTTTCATCTATCCTATTTAACCTCTTGGTCAACTCTTGTTCTTTTCCGACCTCGATGGTATTAGGAAGTCTTTCATGTTCATGCCCACCATGGGCCCTTGTCTTTCTTTGGCCGATACCTTCATTTTTTGGAGTGTTGGATCCCTTGAGTTTTTGCCCAGTTGTACTTCCTCTTAAAACAATAATCACTACCACCACCATATCATACATCTGTGGTGTTAGTATTGCGAGTTATAGTGAGACATTTTCGTGCCTTTCGAGGGTCTTCTCCTCCTTTAGGCAGTAAATGTTGGCTCATTTTCCCCTCCAAACAATCATCTCTATATTCATTTCAGCATAAGAGAAATGTTTTCCTAATGTTGTACAGGATGACCGTGAGCCGAATGTTACGGCCGTTTGGTGATCCCAGTCGTCCTCCGGAGTGGTACTCTCAGAAGAATTGTGCTGTACAGTACTCCAGTCTCCTAGAGAATGTAGAAACGCCCAAACGTAAGAAACGGAATGAAAAGGGAGAATCTCAGGTGGAGACTCCAAGTGAATCAATATTCAGGAAACTGACTCAAGGTGAGGCATGTTTTAATGTTACTTTCTAGTGACAGGTATTAAGAGCTGTTGGCATTCCATTATAGATTTGAAAATTAGTTATTTCAAAAACCTTCTAAAATACCATTTAATTCTAGAAGCTAAATTTTTGGGGACATTGTTGTTGTGGTCTGGTGATTGGTTCTTATGATCCTCTGAATATGGTGATCTGGTCTGCTTGTTTTACATGTTAATATTTATTCTCCTCTCATGTATTTATTTCTTGTAATTGAGTGTGAGACAGTGGCACCTTGGGAGAACTTCTCTGTGTTGTTTCTTTTGCCATTAGGTAGGTAGTTTGTATATTTGTTATTAACAAGAAAAGCAGTTAGTTTCTTTGAAGGTATTTTTACCCTTTTCACTTCTGAACCATATATTACAATGACTTTCACCCCATACCCATTATAAATAGTTTTATAAAACAGAAAATACTTTTCTTTTTAAAAACGTTCAAGCTCTTTAGGTGTTTTAAAGTGTGAAATTACCAGGATTTCGCCCAGTGTAGTAGCGGGCTCACCAGTTGGATTGCCACTGCTATGTGCGCTTGAGACACTACTGCACATTTCCTTCGTAGGAAATTTCCAGGGATTGGAGCTGAATCACGGGTCCATATTATGTCCAGGTTAAAGTCCCCTGTGAAGTAGACGGCATTGTACTTGTGCTGAATGAGTTGCATTCGTTTTAGAAATTCCAGTAATCCTTCATTTATACAGGGCTTGGATTTCGGAGCCCGATATATCAAGAATTTGTTGCCCCTACATGTCACCTCCACCCATAGAGCTTCACTGTCAGTCTCCAGGTATCCTAGTCAAATTGCTTGTAGTTCCTGTTGTATAGCCAGGAGAACACCCCCTCCAGACATCCTGGTTCTATCCTTCCTGAAGACCAAGTATGGTTGCAGAAATGCTTCACTGTCATAAGTAGCACTGCTCAACCACGTTTCACAGACACTTACGATTGATGGTTCGATACTTGCCAGTGATGATCTTATCTTCTGCTGTCTCCTATAACCCATTATATTATGGGCATTAAATAAGAGAATGGTGATGTTTTGGGAGCCCTGTACACTGGTAACTGAGTCATTACTATTTACAGAGTTATTTACATAATTTCCTTTGTTTGGCACTTCGAAGAACGAGTCCGATGGTACCGGGAGACAACACTTCCAGCACTGCCAAGACGACAAGCCACGTTTAATTTTATGGTAATCAGATGGAGAAATTTTGGCGCAGGTCTTATGCATGGACATTTCACACGACACACACTTCACGTACAGCTGATTGATGCAGCCCTTAGAACAGCAAATATGACATTCTATGTTACTCATATTTCTGTTTGGAGGTCCTGGATTTGTTTCTACATCTCCACATGCATCTATGGTCAGGAGAATGAGGTGAGATGTTGATGAGGGTGGTCTGGCAACCCTGCGCCTCGCTTGAAGCGCACTGCCAGTACCAGCGGTCACATACACATTTTCACTGGTGCACCGTGTTAAGCACGATTTTACAATTTTTTACAATTAGCAAGTTCTCTTGGAGGATTGAAACACTAGGACACTCACTAAACACCCCAACGTTAAAGATCACTTTGTTACTTTCACATGTGACACGTTTAACCACTATAAACAACAAGAAAATGTGGAGCACTTGGAACACTACATGTCGACCTGCTGCCATCTTACCCACAATACTCCATAGAGAACTATGTGGCTCATTTGTTCATTTATTTACTCATATTGGATTTCTGAATTTCATGTGTTTCTCTGGTCCTGTGACAATTGGCAGTTACATAACGTTAATTACCTACCCAGAGGTGCCAGCTATTACGGATTGTCTGTAATTATTACGGATTTCACCTCGCGATTACGGAATTACGGCCAAAGAGGAAATTATTACGGAAAAGCTGACATCAAGAAAAAAAGGACAAATGTTCAATCCTTTCGAGCCTTTCTCCTAAATCATCCTCATTTCAATGCTTGTGAGTTGGCAATGATACTTATTCGATCGTGACTTCCTTTTGCTTCCCATAAGCGTTGTAAAATTCCTTGTGAATGAAGGAGCTCAGGCGCTGCTCTTCTCAACTACAAATCCTTCAGTAATGTATTTGCTGTGTTACGTGTACCTGACAGTTGACAGACTGAGAAAGAAGTGAGGCCTACATTAAGCACATCTGCACTGGAATCGCTTATGGTTCAGAAGACGAAATCGCTTATGGTTCAGAAGACGAAAATGTCATCACAGTGGGAAGGGTGCTTCAAGAAAAACTACACTGAAAAGCAGCTGCTGCGTGAGAAACAAGCTACAAGCAATGTTTCAACACAGAACTAACAGGTTAAGTGCAAATGTTATTGTGTAATATGATATACTTTCGAATGGAGAAGGAAGGAGCATGCTTTGGACTTTACTCGAAATTTTTCTCTGGGGCGGAGGGCGATTACTGATAATCCACTTCAAAGGTTGGCACCTCTGCCTACCGAACTTTGATACTTTAAATATTTTCTGTGTTTATTTACTTGCATGGTTGCATTGCAGAGGGTTTACCCCATTTTGTCTGTAATTTTAATTTTGAATTAATTTTATTGTTATTTTCAAAATTTAATTTCATTGTTTTCAAAATGTTAAGAAATTTTTTTAAAAAATATTTGAAACTTAACAGTATTGTAATTGTATTGTATTGCCTTGAGAGGTGCAGACTACCAAGCATCTGTGTCAGTGCTCGTGTTGCCCTGATTCTTGCAGTGAGGAGGATTTGCTCAGGGCACAAGGAAATGCAGTTGCAGTTGCTCGCTTCTGGGCAAAGACTATTTAATACCATTTTGGTATATATGTGTAAAAATTCCTTCTGTTTTATTGTTACTAAATTGTAATGTAAAAACCAAAACAAAAATGTTCTATTGTATGCTTCTGACTTGAGTAAATAAATTTTAAAAATTTTGCCTTTGTATTTTTACAAAAAGGAACGTAACGGTGCATTATTTGAAGAGAATGATATTGTATGTCTTCAGTGTGGCATTTGTAATGTACGGTAGCCTCTATGGGTACAGATAACTGTCTTAAAAATTCAATACAAACGATCTAGAACATTTCTATTGAAAAATATAATCTTAATTGTTTAGCTGACCTTCAAAATTACAGGGAAACACAGATTTAAAAAGTAAGCAGTGGGAAACTACCTCACTCCTCATTTCCCTAGTACGCCTCTTCAGTGATGCCTAGGCCATCTATGACAGCTGATGGCGGAACTGTTGAGGATCCAACCAGCCTTCGGGCTGAGGACTAAACATACAAACTTTAAGTATCAACCATGTTGTTTCACAAACACACGTGCATCAGTGTAAACCACATCATAATGCACTGGCGCGCTCTTCCAAGAGGGTACGGCTATCAGAACTCCTAGTGACAGGAAACAGAACAGCTCTCATTCTCTAGCTCACGTAAGATCTGGTGAACTGCCAAGGCTTTTAATTTTTATAAATATACTGTACTTAAACTTTATCCTCTTTTAATCGCTGGGCATTTTGCACAACACGTTCTTATGCAGCTAATACCAGACAGCACACTCATTAACACACACAGGCGAAACTAGCCAATTACAAATATCAGGGGAAGATAAGCAAACAGCATGCCAATTTGGATTGGCAGGTTGCCTACCCAACAGCAGTTGAAGATTATGAATCGTTTCTTAACCCTCTCCCTCCTATCTTTGCAGCTACTCTAATGCAATTTTTCAGGTACCTTTTTTTTTACAACTCCAGATCTGTAGAGCCAATGTTTTGAACAAGAGTAAATATAAAACTACTACTCCTATATACCTGTAATTTTTACGAGGGATGCATATAATGCTGTGGCAAAAGAAAATTAAAATTTCACCAACCAAAATTGGGCGGGTTAATTCTGTCGGATTAAAATAATATGGAAAATTTATAGCGGGCAACTTGAACCGGAGAGACCTAACTCATAGTTCAAATATAACAGTTTTGTTTTTATTTCTCAGGGCCTATTTAGTTTTGAAAAGTTTATTAACACTATAATACAAATTATGTACTTGTAGGTTCCCACTTTTGATTTTCTTTATTTTGTTGCTTCATTTTTGCTTACTGGTTTGTATTGTGTGCTAAAAGTTGAAAAAATTCCTCTCCAAAATACAATGAAAACTAGTCAAACACACTGATCCTAACAGTAGTTGTGGAAAACATCTTGATCTTTATTGGAGAGATCGGATGCGATATAATCCAAATTATTAGGCCCATTGTACAGGCGTAGGACTAATTAGTTGAGCTATCTTTGCCGAAACCTGCATTTAACACTCCTCATCTTCAAATCCTTTGATTTCTGTTTCAAAACCACTACCATTGCTGCTAGCTATCACTTTCATCGATATAACCTCCTAAATCAACACATTCATCTTGCAAATATGGTATTTCCTCATCAGTAACAAAAACCACCGCTCACTGTGCCGCCATATCTGTTAACATCGAGTGCAACCTTGCTGCAATATGTCCGTCACATATATCCAAACGCATTTAAACTAGTATCGAAAGATCACTAAACATTAACCCTACAAGTGCCACTGCTATATTCTGTAATGCCATGCGTTAAAGCTGAAACTGTAGTGTGGTTTAGAAAATATTTTATAAAATTGGTAAATATTATCAGAAACCAACAATATATGCACCATTTTGATCAGAAAGAGTATTTTCATGATAAAAATACATATAAAAACTGAAAATACTTGAACTAAAGATCCTTTATAGAAAGCGAACTTTTCTGTTGTCGCACATACAGCGCACTTCCTTAGTTGTCTGAAGTGCTGTATCGTCATCTGACAAATTATCCAAACTTCCTCCAGCCTCACCTAGATTTTCAATGTCCTCAGAATCATTTTCACTATCAATTTCACTAGTCACTACCCTCATGAAAAGCTTGTGAAATATCCAATTCAGTTAGCAATGTTTTTGATTTTGACGCTGCCATGTCTGTTTACTACAGTCACATGGCAATTACTAGATACAAGATTTGTATGGACATGAAGCTGTAACAAATATTACCAAAAGTGACAATAGTGGTGATAAGTGTGAACTAGAGACATTCAAGTTAATGTATTACTAATGTTTCACCAACAGATGACAAAACAATCAAGAAAACACACATTTACTGAGGATCTCAAAAGGCAATCCTGGCACCACAGGAGGGCACAGTGAGCCATTTTTAGAGATCCTTGGCACTTCTTGGGTTAAGATATATAGCAATTTTTTCTAAATACGCCGTGCTAAGAATACCAGTACTAACTCTAAAATTCACCAAGAGATGGCAGAGGTGTATGCTCCTACAACACAGGTACAACCTAATACAGAATGCGATTCTTTTTTCACTACGATGTAGTACGATAGATTGCGGAGGGGGTTAAAACAAATTTATATTTTATTCAGTTATTGAATACATCATTATGTAGGATTAATTTCTTGTAAATAAAACAAAAATTATACACAATTTCATTTTTAACTCTGAAGCCTAGCGAAAAGTGCCAGGAGTGTGATCGCGCTCCGTGTTGCAGCTGTCTATGTAAGTCGTAATAGTTTGCACATATCTGACAGATGGCAGTTCCAGTCGGGATCACTCTGTAGTAAATACTACATAGTTTCTAAATCTACCACCAGAATCTGTGCGACATGTTGTGTTGATGTTATGATCTTTTTCTATTTCAGCTGTTTGGCGTGTACCTGTAGACTATATGTTCGTAATAATGGCGACCAGTTCTCGTATTGTGTTTGAAATTGACGACGATTTGGTACAGTATATTGATTAATTGAGTGATTATTCTGATTATATCGAGTCAGGCGTTGATTAAGATCATACTGAGAGTAATAATAATGCCGGTAACGTTTCAAACAATAACGATAGTGGTTATGTTATCCGACTTACTCGTGTGACAGTGATGCATGAAATTTCAAATAAAGACGGTAATGATAGTGACGGGAATAATGATGGAATTGACGGAGACAGTAATGACGATGATGACCAGATTCCCGATTTCCGTAAAATTCAGTCCGATCACGACGTGCAATTTTAGCCCTCTCCTGCATTTCTTGAGACGCCCAGCCCTAAACGCGCACCTCCTCCTGATTCTAGACCAAGTCGTATTTTAATCCATTTTTACAAGAACAATTATTCTTAAAACACTGATATTTTACGAACTAGTAAACAGTGCATCTGTTTGCACAGGAATACCAAATTTAGGTGAGTACGATCAAAATACTAGGATATACTGAGATCCAAATTTGAATTTTAAAATTTAAAAAAAAATTGCATGAACAAATTTAATTTTTTTGCTCGGAAGTATGAATTATTTCCGTGATGTTAATATAATGAGTGAAGAGAGGGATCACTTAGCTACAAGAAAATGTAAACTACAATGTAATATCTTGAAAAGTGAGGATAGGATATGCTTTTATCTTCGGTGCTGCATAATAGGCATTTTCTCTCTGGCATTCTTAGCAACCACGGCAGTAAGGGAGCCGGTACTAAGAAGGTTAATATTGCCTCATAGAGAGACATTAATGTCAACAAACTGGAAGCAATGCAGATGTTCAGTGGTTCATTGAGATCAATAAAAAAAAGAAACTATTGCAAACTGCTTCAGAAAAGCTGGAGTCGTTTATGCAGAAGACATCATCACAGAAAGTGAAGTGTTGGATGATGGAGAAACAGAGAAAAATTGGAAATGCTTGTATGGAAATTTGGATGTGCCAACAAGTGAGAATCTTCTGACTACGTCAGTGTGGACTATAAGTGTGTTAGTGCAGAAACAAATAATTTTTGATGAAATTGTGGCAGACATTCTGTGTGATAGAAATCCATATGATGATGAGGTGGAAGAGAAAGATGTGCCTCAAAGTGTTTGGCAGATTTTGACTCTTGTGTAGGCAGGGAACATGGCATGTAGTCTTCAAGATTTTCGTCTGTCACGAAGTGATGTGCCAGAGTCTATCTTAAATTCATGTGCAGTCATGGTGACTATCTTGAATGTTCTTGTGTGTCTAGGAACTTGAATGTTCTTTTGTGTCTAGGAATGTTCAGAAGAAAGTCACAAACTTTTAAATCCAGAACATAGTGTACTGGAAGAGTGTAAAATTTTATATGCTGAAAATTTACAGAAACCCTCTTGCAATCACTGTATATCATTACTTCTATACACATATCCTAATTTTTCAATCACCCGGTCCTGTTTTAGCTGTGTAAGTTAGGTTCTATTGTAATTCTAACTCAGAACTGAGTTTTAATAAATGCTTAATTGGTTTCATGAAGCTGATGAGGATGCCTATATATCTTTTGTTATAGGATTAGCTAGTTTAGCTACTCTGATATCAGGAGAAATCTTATCTATAGAAATAGGGTGGTGAGAGTTTACCGTAATATCATGAACTGTAAGAGAATATGTACTTGTCCTTAGGAAACATTAATAATAATAATAATAATAATAATAATAATAATAATAATTAGGAAACATTTATGTATCTTATGATAGTTTTGTATCTTCTGTTACGTTCTTTACCGGGTGAGTTGGCCATGCGATTAGGGGCGCGCGGCTGTGGGCTTGCATCCGGGAGATAGTGGGTTCGAATCCCACTGTTGGCAGCCCTGAAGATGGTTTTCTGTGGTTTCCCATTTTCACACCAGGCAAATGCTGGGGCTATACCTTAATTAAGGCCATGGACACTTCCTTCCAACTCCTAGGCCTTTCCTATCCCATCGTCGCCATAAGACATATCCGTGTCGGTGCGACATAAAGCCACTAGCAAAAAAAAAAATCTGTTACATTCAAAAGCTACTGCATTCTTTTAGCCAAGGAGGTATTCATGTGTTCATAAAACTATGGTTTGCTATACATTGCCTTTCAAGATTTGTTCATAGTAGGAGTTAGTCTCTGTTCTTTTCAAGTTTTCT
Organism: Anabrus simplex; assembly: GCF_040414725.1. Taxonomy (NCBI): domain Eukaryota; kingdom Metazoa; phylum Arthropoda; class Insecta; order Orthoptera; family Tettigoniidae; genus Anabrus; species Anabrus simplex. Next base: position 23,709,185 of record NC_090265.1, read on the forward strand.
TCCTCATAGTCAAATTTTACATGATGTATTAAACATTCTGTTACAGAACGGTTACAGGAACTTTCGCGGATGATGCAAGAGAAACGGGTCGAGTTCATGAAACTGAAGGATGAGACAGCACAAGTGAAGAACGGCTCTGCTGATGACCGTCTGGACGAAATGTGCCAGCAGATTGATGAGTAAGGAGCCATTGACTTTTATCATCATCCTACCATTGAAGTTCATGCATGCTTTGGATGGTAGTGGGGTTGTGTCCATTTTAGGTTTTGTTGTGTGTTGTGTTCTTTGATCTTATAACTTGTGAATTCATAGCTTTTGTAGTGCAGATTCACTTCTACATTATGAAATTGTTTAGGGTATTGCACAATTCTAGAGAGCTGCTGGAAGATGCACTTGAAGTCTACAAGAAATACATTCCAGGCTATCCACTGCGCATAAGGGCATGGGTGAATGCCAAATATCAATGGAGGGTATAGCACTTCCAGCTTATAGCATGAATGGTTCTGGGTGTGATTGAAGAAATTTAGAAAACCAGAAAGGAAATCAATAAAACTAATGGCTTCAGCTATCAAGTGCAGGCATTTAGGCTGCCTGAGTGAGTGTCAGTTTTGACATTCTGTTATACTGTATGAGATAGCAGAGAAACAGATCTCAATGTCTGAGTTTTAATTAATTTTGTCACGTAAACACTTATTGTGTCACCAGACATTGTAATCAATTCAATACTGATCTGCATTTAGGGCAGTCGCCCAGGTGGCAGATTCCCTGTCTGATGTTTTCATAGCCTTTTCTTAAATGTTTCAAAAGAAATTGGAAATTTATTGAACATCTCCAATGGTAAGTTATTCCAATCCCTAACTCCCCTTCCTATAAATGAATATTTGCCCCAATTTGTCCTCTTGAATTCCAACTTTATGACATGGAGTGTCCAGCCTTCAAAATCCCAACTACCTCTGCTGGTTTGAACCAGTGATCTTGAGATCCAGAGGTCAGCACTCTTCTTCTGATCTACAGAGGTAGCAAGGAAATTAATGAACGGAGGACTTCTTCAAGTGTAATGTAAGAATTTCCCTATCAATGAGTTTAGCATCTTACTATAAAAATACAGAAATGGCAATTTCGACTCTTACTTGTACCCATTTGGAGCACCATAAGCATGAGAGAGAGGTTTTTTTATGCTGTATAATTTATAGGTCATGGAAAAACACAAACTTCATCAGAATTGCAGTGTTGTGAAGGTTACAGTTATTCACAAGCATGATTATTACATGACATATGCTATACTTCGAAGCCAGACTATCCATGCACATTATTACTCCACATTCTTGTAGCGTGTAGCTTTGAGTGCGGGTGAACAAGCTGGATGGACTATTTCGGAACCCGTACACCACTTTGTAGGACAATGTCAGAGTGTATGTTGTACGAACTGTGGTGAAATTGTTCAGTTGATGAGGCTGGAAAGTACTATACCCACAATTTAATAAATACATTGGAGATGCTGCCCGTAAAAACTGCTTGCACACTATCCCATTGCTGCCGACGGAGCTCAGAGAATCTATGGGCACATGTTTTCACTGTGGTTAAAAATAGAAACTGCTTTTTCATTGAAGTGTGACTTCCCCAGAATTATGTTGGATGCTTCTAATAAGCAGATGTATTATTCTGCGGGCCATCTTTTGAACAGACTAAAGTGGAAGTAACATCATTGCTTCATCACACTCGCCTTGGTTGCCAAATAAGCTGACATGCAGTTAAAAATTGTACTGCCGCACTACAATACAGCACAGCTCTTGCCGGACGTAGAAATCTTGCATTTCTTTTTCAACTGATAACAGGCTGGCGAGTTTTTGTTCGAATCCATTGCACGAAGGTCTGTGTACACACAATAATATTCAGTAACGAGAAAGAGTAAGAATGAAGCAACAAACAAACTTGTTTAGAAACCGTCGTAGTTCTTCCTTTTCCATTAGATGGTAGCACATAGCAGTATATTGTTATAAAAGATTATGTGTAGTATCGAAATTTATCACTAGTGACTGGAACCTACGTGACAAACCATAATTTGTCCACCTTTTCCAACAGAAACTTTTAAACCTCCTGTACCCTCTTTATCTTGCCAGATTTTCGTTGGAGGATTTCTGATGAATGTAAGTCTCATCTAAATAAAATATATGAGGCGAAAGGTCCTTATTCCTCAGAAGATGCATTTTTCTCAAAAACATTACCCTGGCTGTTATTACGAGGATCGAGTCATAAGTCGTGGCAACTTTTTTGTTTCTCGCGAACAGGAAACAACACGGGAAATCTAAGATATGCATTTGGAAATATTGGGCATGTACTTATGCATAGTGCCTGAAGATACATTCTGATTTCAGGAAATTCTCGTAGGAAAGTGACAGAACACAGGCCATTGGTAAACATTGTTTTATTATAGTATAGATAGCAAATACACAAGACTACGTACAAAGGACAGGTCTCCACTGGTTACAGATCTTCGAAATAATCACCCAAGGTTTCCACTGTGCATTGCCAGTGGTGAGGCAGGTGCTGAATACCATTCGCTGCATGTGTATCGCTAACGTGTGACACCTCTCTCCCATCTCGTCACTGTTCTATAGGGCATGGCATGCACACCTAATGCTTCCCGAGGCTCTGCATGGCATTGACGTGCATTTCCGCTGCGGAGAATTGCTATTTTAATATACGATTGTTGCTCCTGCTTGTTGACTTCCATTTTGTGATGCTCTCACTCACACACTGAACTTGGGAGCATGCTTAGACCCACACTGTTGTTTACATACACCATCTAATGGCATCATACGCAAGTACATACCGTACGTTTCCAAATGCATATCTTAGATTTTCTGTGTTATCTTCTGTTCGCGAGAAAAAAAAAGTAGTTGCATTGGCTTATGACTCGACCTAAGTATATCGGCTCTCTCCATTTAAAATATTCTTCCGTCATTATTTATTTATTTATTTATTTATTTATTTATTTATTTATTTATTTATTTATTTATTTATTTATTTATTTATTTATTTATTTATTTATTTTTTCCCCCCATACTTGAACCCCACAGACTTCAGTATCCTCCACAATGAAGTAACTCCCCATTTAAATTTTATATCTCTTTCTTAATCACCACGTAATTTATTCAGTGTTGGGTATTCACCTTTTATGTAATAACTGAGGAGAGTTCTTATTAAACCTTTATGGAATCCGTCGATTGCCTTTGTTATACAGTTCCTTTTGATTTGTTTGTGCGGTGATTGAAATGAAATGGAACCAGATGTCTGGGTACTGTCTTTACCTTCCTTCACTATACGCTGAACGGTTCGCGTACTAACTTGAAAAGCTTCTGACACTCTCTGCTGCACTTTATACACACTCACTAAAGGGCCATTATTTTCTGCTTCCTTTTGAAAATATTCATGGACATTGGTGATCATTTTCCTACCCTGGCTCATCTCCTTCCTCTTCGCCATTGTAAGATATGTACAATATTAAGTAGAAGGAAGGATCCACCTTTCAATACTCTGTTATTAAGTTGAACCAAATAGAAGTTACAACCTGTTCATTTGGGACTGGTTTCAACACATTTGAAGTGTCATCAGCCAATTAGCAAAGCAGTGCAAAAATTATGTCATAAAGATCTAAAAGCACATAACGCAATGATCGCAGACAAAAAGAGTACGTGGATCTTTATGACTTAATTTTTGCACTGCTTTGCTAATTGGCTGATGATGACACTTCAAATGTGTTGAAGCTGGTCCCGAATGAACAGGTTGTAACTTATATTTGTTTCAACTTAATAACAGAGTGTTAAAAAAAGGTGGATCCTTCCTTCTATTTAATATTGTATATTTCTCTATTCAATACAGAACAATCACGAAATTTTTAACTTTAAATTGTAAGATATATAGTGCAGTTATTACACACAACAACAACAACAACATAGAGCAACGCAAACAGAAACAATAGAATAAAAAAAAAACTAATGTCACATCACATGCCACGAGCACACTAACCAAAGAATGCAGTAAAGGACGCAGCAAGTATTACTCACGAAACAAGAATAATCCTAAAACAAACTCGTCAAACAAGCCCTATGTAATACCCACACGCACACTGTAAGACTACTCGGCAACACAGCATTTCATAGAGCGAAGTGAACGATGCTATCTCCCCGGGCGACTGAGTAGTTCTCAACATCACTGCTAGGTGATCTTTTGTCTCATTAGGCAGTGACATACCGCCCGCACCCCACTTCCCCTGACAGCATGTAGGCTGCCCGCCATCAGAGCAGGAAAAACCTATAGATAACTCAAGGTCTTGACATGCTGCAAATCAGTAAGGGAACATTGTAGTTCAGCAACTGTCTGCAAGGATTACAGTTGAACCTGTTCTCTTTGAATTCTCCATATTTGAATGTGCAGAAAATGTGCACATTCATTAAATGCACAATACTTGCCAGGGTACCCATTTTCTGGAAAAACAGGGAGAGCACAGGGAAATAAAAATGCAGAAAATATACAGGGAAATGACTTCTCACATCTAAATTAAGTTTTCGATACAAGACTGGACCCAAATGGAATGATTTAATGAGACTGCTAGAGTTTTATGCAGTGAGAAGTACGATTTGAGAGAAAAATACAGTCAACAATCAACAAATTAATCTAAAAAGCCACCTAATCGATACTTTATTTCTTTTGCCTTTGGCAAACTTAAAAATACATTAACAAACACAGTACATGTTTCGACCACTTAGTGGTCATCTTCAGCTGTATATAAAAAATCTTAGATGATAACATTTAAAAGCAAGCACATTGGATCTTAAAACTATATCCCATGGGAATCCAAAAACTATTGTTCTAGATGCTTTAAATGAATTGGAAGTTGGGGGGGGGGGGGGGTAAGGATATTTATGTGAATGATACTTAAATTACAGTATCGTTTACAATTGTGTTTAAAAAACTTAAATGATGAAAAACATATTTAAAATATTTAAAAACGTCTATGGTAAAATTCTTTTTGATAAAATTAGGTGGCGTGAATAAAAAGTTCGTGTTTGTAATAATCTTCAGGTATTTGTGAGAAAATAATAACTTAATTAAAATTCGCGTCTGTGGTGCTGTTGAACACTTTGTTTTAAATAAACATACTTTAAAATATTCTAAAGTGTCTATGGTTAGGCACTTATTCAAAAACACTTGTCTTGAATGAAAGTTTGTCAGATGCACCAGGCTTCAGGTATTTGTTTATATTTAATAACTTCCTTGAGTGATATTCTTGTGGTTAAAAGGCCGTGTTGACTGTTCAACTTCCGAGAATTGCTCTTCGGAATGTGATAAAAGAAATTATGTTAGTCGTTTAACTTGTTAAAACCCTGTGGTGGCTTCTGTTATACAAAATGGCGATCTGATTCGAGCAGCTTGCCTCGCGATCTGTAACCAGCAGGAGATCGTAATATATTAAAATATAACATATGATAAAAGTAAAAAGCTCCGAGTTCTAAATAGATAGCGGGAAGATATTTGTATTCGTGATTGTATGGCCTTGACTTACCTTATCTGGCAAATGTTTAATCCGCGTTGCCTTGGAGAACTGCCTTCGTGCGCGACCTAGTGTGATAGCGGTGTGACATGGTCTGATTGTTCGTGGAATATTCTGGAGAAAGGGGAAGTAGAGTTGTGTCGTCATCTAGTACGTCTTGTGAGTGGGGAGGGATTACTGGTTGTGCTTCAGTGACGTCGTGTTCGAGTATTTCATTTGTTTGTCTTGTTTGTTTACTGTTTACCATTTCCACGTATTTACTGAATTGTTCGTATAGGATGTTTTTTTTGTTCGTTTCGTTTAGATTCCGTTCCCTGTTCTCTAGTTTATCGAGAGTAATGTGGATGTTTTCTAGGTTATTCATTAAACTTCCTTTATTAATCCTGCTGATAATTTGGAGATCTTGTCTGATGTTAGTGAAATTGAGATTTGCTTCCTTCATATGAGCTCCCATAGCAGAGTATCTTCTGTATTTCTCTGCATTAACATGTTCCTGGTATCTAATTAAAAAGCTCCTCCCAGATTGCCCCACGTATGTGTTTTTGCACTGGGTACATGTCAATCTGTAAATGCCAGATTCCTGGAATTTGTCATCTTTAAGTTTATTGACTTTATTGTGATTAAAAAATCTGTGTTTTGTGTTGTTGTTGGTTGAGAAAGCTATTTTGGTATTGTGCTTCTTAAACAAATTCGTGATTTCATAAATCCTTGGGTTATTAAAGGTGAATTTGACGTATTTCTTTGCATTCTCCGATTGTTGCTTTAGTTTAATTTGTTGTTGATATTTGCACTTAGAAATGATTTTGTTAATGAATTTCAAACTGAAACCGTTATGTAAGGCTTGTTGACGAATGAAAGATAATTCCTTCTTTCTGTCCTTATCTGTTAACGGGATTTCAAAGGCCCTGTTGACGAAACTGTAGTAGGCGGATTTCTTTTGTGAAGTGGGATGTAAAGAATCGCTTTTAATTGTAGTCGGTGTAAAAGTGGGTTTTCTGTGTATTTTAAACTGGAAATGGTTGTTTATCCGAATTGTTTGAATATCTAGAAAATTGAGTGTACCTTCTTCTTCTTCTTCCGCTGTAAATTTAATGTTTGGGTCTAAAGTATTCAAGGTATTTAGAATACTTTGACTGTCATTAAGTTCTTTGTTTATAATGACAAAAGTATCGTCAACAAAGTGTACCCAGAAATCTAGTCCTTTAATGTGGCCTACTATCTGAGTGTATTCCAAGTGATCGAGGTATATGTTAGCTAAAATTCCAGAGGCCGGTGCTCCCATAGGTAGTCCGTCTTGCTGATAAATTTTATTATTAAAAGAAAAGAAATTATGGTTCAATATGAATTCCAGGATAGTTATAAAGTTTCCTATTTCAGGTTTACTGATGCGTTTATGGTCTAATAAATTAGTTTTTATAATCTTGATAGTGTCTTTTATAGGAATGTTCGTATACATGTCTTTAATGTCGAAAGAACTTGTTACGTGAGAACAAGTTAATGTGAAATCTTAGCGGCCTTACAAAACTCTTTAGAGTTTTTTATCGAGGTTTTGGTATAAAAAACATAGTTTTGGGACAAAAACTTATGAATAAACTGAGAGGCTTTGTACGTAGGACTTTTCCGAAAATTAATTACTGGTCTAATAGGTACGTCCTTTTTATGTAATTTAGGCATAGCTCTTGCCTTAGGAAGTCCAGGGTTCATATTTATGAGTTTATGGACTTCTTGGTTATTTAAAAGGAAGGTGCAGTGCTTCAGTATTCCTTTCAAATTCCTTTGGATATTTAGGGTGGGGTCTTTCTCAATTACCTTAAACTTGTTACTATTGAAAAAAGTTTCTGTTTTCTTAATGTATTCGGTTTCATTTAATATTACCACTGTTCCTCCTTTGTCGGCTTTTGTTATAACTACATCGTTTTGCCTAATTTTACGCTGGAGATCTTTCTCAACTTTTGAAATGGCGGAATTAGTTAATAATCCTTTAATTACGGAGGGAATCTTTTTCTTTGCTTCGTACCGTACATCATTTTGAATGTCGACTGGAAGAGTTTGTATGGCCGTTTCTGTTTCTGCTAACGTTTGTATTAATTCTAGTTTGTTGTTGATACTTTGCCAATTATGATTTGGACCTTTGCCTAATATTTGTAGTTCTTGTTCTGTAAAAGTCTTGTTAGACAAATTTTTTACAGGGGGTGGGAGTTTTTCACAATTGAAAGGTGTTTTAGGTTGAGGCTTATATTGTTTAGTTAGGGTATTGCTTTTTAGGTTTTCTAACTTCTTATTCAATGTCGCCTGTTTCTTGTTCATTAGACTCTCTACTTTATCTCTACAGTATTTTTGTACAGAATCCCATTCTAACTGTACCAAATTTATTGACGCTGAAAGGTGCGCTAGGTAAAGTTCCCGATTAAGGAAAGATTTCTTCCTATACATAAATTTGATTTCTCTTTTAAGCCATAGACGGTTAACTGTTTTCTGGGTTGAAATTTGGAATACTGAGCGTATACTGTTTCTTTGTGTCCCTTTTAAGAAATTAGGAACCAGGTTGTTAATCAAATATTCTTTCAGGAAAGTTATATCTGTGCTTACTTTTGCAAGTTTCATCTTTAGTTTAAGATAGATGTTCGTACTATTTCCTGCTTGGTTAGCATTCGTATTGCAAGCTGTCCACTTCATGACCGTATCGATGAGTTTAATCAACAAATTAATCTAAAAAGCCACCTAATCGATACTTTATTTCTTTTGCCTTTGGCAAACTTAAAAATACATTAACAAACACAGTACATGTTTCGACCACTTAGTGGTCATCTTCAGCTGTTTATAAAAAATCTTAGATGATAACATTTAAAAGCAAGCACATTGGATCTTAAAACTATATCCCATGGGAATCCAAAAACTATTGTTCTAGATGCTTTAAATGAATTGGAAGATGCGGGGGGTTGGGTTGGGGTAAGGAGATTTATGTGAATGATACTTAAATTACAGTATCGTTTACAATTGTGTTTAAAAAACTTAAATGATGAAAAACATATTTAAAATATTTAAAAACGTCTATGGTAAAAAAATTTTGGATAAAATTAAGAAACAGGCGACATTGAATAAGAAGTTAGAAAACCTAAAAAGCAATACCCTAACTAAACAATATAAGCCTCAACCTAAAACACCTTTCAATTGTGAAAAACTCCCACCCCCTGTAAAAAATTTGTCTAACACGACTTTTACAGAACAAGAACTACAAATATTAGGCAAAGGTCCAAATCATAATTGGCAAAGTATCAACAACAAACTAGAATTAATACAAACGTTAGCAGAAACAGAAACGGCCATACAAACTCTTCCAGTCGACATTCAAAATGATGTGCGGTACGAAGCAAAGAGAAAGATTCCCTCCGTAATTAAAGGATTATTAACTAATTCCGCCATTTCAAAAGTTGAGAAAGATCTTCAGCGTAAAATTAGGCAAAATGACGTAGTTATAACAAAAGCCGCCAAGGAGGAACAGTGGTAATATTAAATGAAACCGAATACATTAAGAAAACAGAAACTTTTTTCAATAGTAACAAGTTTAAGGTAATTGAGAAAGACCCCACCCTAAAAATCCAAAGGAATTTGAAAGGAATACTGAAGCACTGCACCTTCCTTTTAAATGACCAAGATGTCCATAAACTCATAAATATGAACCCTGGACTTCCTAAGGCAAGAGCTATGCCTAAATTACATAAAAAGGACGTACCTATTAGACCAGTAATTAATTTTCGGAAAAGTCCTACGTACAAAGCCTCTCAATTTATTCATAAGTTTTTGTCCCAAAACTATGTTTTTTATACCAAAACCTCGATAAAAAACTCTAAAGAGTTTTGTAAGGCTGCTAAAGATTTCACATTAACTTGTTCTCACGTAACAAGTTCTTTCTACATTAAAGACATGTATACGAACATTCCTATAAAAGACACTATCAAGATTATAAAAACTAATTTATTAGACCATAAACGCATCAGTAAACCTGAAATAGAAAACTTCATAACTATCCTGGAATTCATATTGAACTATAATTTCTTTTCTTTTAATAATAAAATTTATCAGCAAGACGGACTACCTATGGGAGCACCGGCCTCTGGAATTTTAGCTAACATATACCTCGATCACTTGGAATACACTCAGATAGTAGGCCACATTAAAGGACTAGATTTCTGGGTACGCTTTGTTGACGATACTTTTGTCATTATAAACAAAGAACTTAATGACAGTCAAAGTATTCTAAATACCTTAAATACTTTAGACCCAAACATTAAATTTACAGCGGAAGAAAAAGAAGAAGGTACACTCAATTTTCTAGATATTCAAACAATTCGGATAAACAACCATTTCCAGTTTAAAATACACAGAAAACCCACTTTTACACCGACTACAATTAAAAGCGATTCTTTACATCCCACTTCACAAAAGAAATCCGCCTACTACAGTTCGTCAACAGGGCCTTTGAAATCCCGTTAACAGATAAGGACAGAAAGAAGGAACTATCTTTCATTCGTCAACAAGCCTTACATAACGGTTTCAGTTTGAAATTCATTAACAAAATCATTTCTAAGTGCAAATATCAACAACAAATTAAACTAAAGCAACAATCGGAGAATGCAAAGAAATACGTCAAATTCACCTTTAATAACCCGAGGATTTATGAAATCACGAATTTGTTTAAGAAGCACAATACCAAAATAGCTTTCTCAACCAACAACAACACAAAACACAGATTTTTTAATCACAATAAAGTCAATAAACTTAAAGATGACGAATTACAGGAATCTGGCATTTACAGATTGACATGTACTCAGTGCAAAAAAAACATACGTGGGGCAATCTGGGAGGAGCTTTTTAATTAGATACCAGGAACATGTTAATGCAGAGAAATACAGAAGATACTCTGCTATGGGAGCTCATATGAAGGAAGCAAATCACAATTTCACTAACATCAGACAAGATCTCCAAATTATCAGCAGGATTAATAAAGGAAGTTTAATGAATAACCTAGAAAACATCCACATTACTCTCGATAAACTAGAGAACAGGGAACGGAATCTAAACGAAACGAACAAAAAAAACATCCTATACGAACAATTCAGTAAATACGTGGAAATGGTAAACAGTAAACAAACAAGACAAACAAATGAAATACTCGAACACGACGTCACTGAAGCACAACCAGTAATCCCTCCCCACTCACAAGACGTACTAGATGACGACACAACTCTACTTCCCCTTTCTCCAGAATATTCCACGAACAATCAGACCATGTCACACCGCTATCACACTAGGTCGCGCACGAAGGCAGTTCTCCAAGGCAACGCGGATTAAACATTTGCCAGATAAGGTAAGTCAAGGCCATACAATCACGAATACAAATATCTTCCCGCTATCTATTTAGAACTCGGAGCTTTTTACTTTTATCATATGTTATATTTTAATATATTACGATCTCCTGCTGGTTACAGATCGCGAGGCAAGCTGCTCGAATCAGATCGCCATTTTGTATAACAGAAGCCACCACAGGGTTTTAACAAGTTAAACGACTAACATAATTTCTTTTATCACATTCCGAAGAGCAATTCTCGGAAGTTGAACAGTCAGCACGGCCTTTTAACCACAAGAATATCACTCAAGGAAGTTATTAAATATAAACAATAAATACCTGAAGCCTGGTGCATCTGACAAACTTTCATTCAAGACAAGTGTTTTTGAATAAGTGCCTAACCATAGACACTTTAGAATATTTTAAAGTATGTTTATTTAAAACAAAGTGTTCAACAGCACCACAGACGCGAATTTTAATTAAGTTATTATTTTCTCACAAATACCTGAAGATTATTACAAACACTAACTTTTTATTCACGCCACCTAATTTTATCAAAAAGAATTTTACCATAGACGTTTTTAAATATTTTAAATATGTTTTTCATCATTTAAGTTTTTTAAACACAATTGTAAACGATACTGTAATTTAAGTATCATTCACATAAATCTCCTTACCCCCCCCCAACTTCCAATTCATTTAAAGCATCTAGAACAATAGTTTTTGGATTCCCATGGGATATAGTTTTAAGATCCAATGTGCTTGCTTTTAAATGTTATCATCTAAGATTTTTTATAAACAGCTGAAGATGACCACTAAGTGGTCGAAACATGTACTGTGTTTGTTAATGTATTTTTAAGTTTGCCAAAGGCAAAAGAAATAAAGTATCGATTAGGTGGCTTTTTAGATTAATTTGTTGATTAAACTCATCGATACGGTCATGAAGTGGACAGCTTGCAACAAGAAAAATACAGAGTGAGCATGTTTGGTAGTGGAGGAGAGTGAATGAGAAAGAATTAATTTGTAATTTCTTTGTTCACATTGAACCAAAACTTAAATTATAATAATACACACCTCAAAAAACCTTTTGCATCACTTGGAGTTCTGCATTTTGATTTATTCACAAAGACGCACACAAAATGCTGTCAGTTGCATACACCAGTTTATTTACAAATTATTACACATCATGGTTCATGGTGTGGGTTGCTGTAGTCACGTCCTAGTTAGTGAACCATAGGCAACGGCTGAGTGGCCTAGTAAGTGGTCCTGAGAGTCGGGATACCAGTAGCTATGGAATGGGTGTGGGCATCTCGGACATATTCTGAGTCATGGCCCTCCTTGTGCTCAGGCAGCTAGGACTATACAATCCACTGGTGGTCCATAACTCGTTAGAGGAGAGATCCTCTCTTGGTCCATGTGCAAGTAGGGTAGCATTCTGCTTCATGAATGTACTGAGCTCAGAACATTTTAAGTAAGCCTCGGACCTATGGGAGTAACGGAGTCCCACTCCCATTTGACAGGCAAGGGACTCCTTGGAAACAACTTGGCAAACAAAATGGAATTTGATGGGGAGCTATCAATATTAATGGGGCTCATGGAAGAAAGAAAGTAGAACTGGCTGAGTAACCTAAGAGGGTGCATCTGGATGTGCTTAGGAGTAAGTGATATTCGGGTAAGGGGAGATAACGAGGAAGAGATAGGAGATTATAAAGAGTACATGACAGGTGTTAGAAAGGGAAGGGCAGAGTATGGGGTAGGGCTGGTTATCGGGAATACCATTGCACAACATAGTTTCTGTTAGGCACGTAAATGAGCGAATGATGTGGGTAGATATGTCAGTTGGAGGAATTAGCACTAGAATTGTGTCCGTGTATTCACCATGTGTGGGTGCAGATGAGGATGAAGTTGACAAGTTTTATGAAGCATTGAGTGACATCGTAGTCAGGGTCAACAACAAGGATAGGATAGTACTAATGGGGGATTTCAATGCGAGAGTTGGATATAGATCTGAAGGATACGAAAGGGTGATTGGTAAATGTGGGGAAGATGTGGAAGCTAATGCGAATGGAAGCATTTGCTGGACTTCTGAGCTAGTATGGGTTTAGCAGTTACGAATACATTCTTCAAGCATAAGGCTATTCACCGCTACATATGGGAGGCTAGGGATACCAGATCCATAATAGACTATATCTTAACCGACTTAGAATTCAGGAAATCTGTTAGGAATGTACGAGTTTTCCGGGGATTTTTCGATGATGCAGACCACTATCTGATCTGTAGTGAACTAAGTATCTCTTGGCCTAGGATAGAGAAAGTGAAATCTGTCTGCAAACGAATAAGGGTAGAAAGTCTCCAGGACGAGGAAATTGGACAGAAGTACATGGATATGATTAGTGAGAAGTTTCAAACAGTAGACAGTAAGCAGGTTCAGGATATAGAAAGAGAATGGGTGGTATACAGGGATGCTATAGTAGAAACAGCAAGGGAATGCCTAGGAACAACTGTGTGTAAAGGTGGGAAAAGGCGAACATCTTGGTGGAATGATGAAGTGTGAGCAGCTTGTAAACGTAAAAAGAAAGCTTATCAGAAATGGCTCCAAACAAGGACCGAGGCAGACAGGGATTTGTACGTAGATGAAAGAAACAGAGCGAAGCAAATAGTTGTTGAATCCAAAAAGAAGTCGTGGGAAGATTTTGGTAATAACCTGGAAAGGCTAGGTCAAGCAGCAGGGAAACCTTTCTGGACAGTAAGAAAGAATCTTATGAAGGGAGGGAAAATGGAAAAGAACGGTGTTTTGAGTAATTCAGGTGAACTCATAATAGATCCCAGGGAATCACTGGAGAAGTGGAGAGAATATTTTGAAAATCTTCTCAACATAAAAGGAAATCTTCCTGGTGGTGTTGCGAACAGCCAAGCTCATGGGGAGGAGGAAAATGTCGATGAAATTACGCTTGAGGAAGTGGAAAGGATGGTAAATAAACATTTTTATAAAGCAGCATTTATAGATGAAATTAGACCTGAATTGAAGTATATTAGGAAGGCAGAGATGAAATAGCTTCATAGAGTAATAAGATTAGCATGGAGTGTTGATACGAAGGTGGTTTGAAAAGGCTGTGCAAAGTCCGAGATATGGCACCACCGGTGCGCATCGAGGTCATGTTTAGTTAGTAGCACACCAAGTTTCAGCCACATTGGTTTATTTCTTTGTGTTTGGCATTCGTGTGGATCAAGGAAGTCGAGTGATTTTCAAGAAATGGACGAAAAAGAATTTCGTGTGGTGATTAAACATTACTTTCTGAAAGGCAAAACGCTTCAGGAGACTAAAGAGAAGCTGGATAAACATTATGGTGACTCTGTACCTTTGATTAGAACAGTTTATAAGTGGTTTAAAAATTTTCGGACTGGCCATATGGGCACAAGTGACGCTGAACGTTCTGGACGGCCTGTGGAGGTTACCAATCCAGGAATCATTGATCAAATCCATGATATGCTGATGGATGACAGAAGAGTTAAGGTGCATGAGATCGCTAGTGCTGTGGGCATCTCGACTGAACGGGTACATAATATTTTGCATAAACATTTGGACATGAGAAAGCTATTCGCAATATGGGTGCCGCGATTTCTCACGCTTGACCAAAAACGGAATCGTGTGGAGTGTTGCAAGGATGGTTTGCAGCTGTTCCAGAAGAATCCGGAGGACTTTAAGTGTCGTTTTGTCACTGTGGATGAAACAAGGATACATTACTATACTCCTGAGACCAAACAACAATCTAAACACTGGGTTACCAAGGGAATCTGCACCAAGAAAGGCGAAGACTGTTCCTTCGGCCAGAAAGGTTATGGCGACTGTCTTTTGGGGTTTGCAAGGGATAATCCTCATAGACTATCTAGAAAAGGGTAAAACTATTACAGGTGCATAATAATCATCGTTTTTGGACTGTTTGAAAACCGAGCTATAAGAAAAATGCCTGCGATTGGCCCACAAGAAAGTCCTTTTCCATCACGACAACGCACCAGCACACCCCTCAGCAGTTGTGGTCGCAAAATTAATGGAAATAGGATTCCAACTCGTTTCACATTCCCCCTGTTCTCCAGACTTGGCTCCCTTGGACTACTATTTGTTCCCCAATTTGAAGAAATGGCTGGTGGGACAAGGATTTTATTCAAACAAGGAGGTGATTGCAAACACTAATGGATATTTTGCAGACTTGGACAAATCCTATTATTCGGAAGGGATCAACAAACTAGAACATAATTGTACGAAGTGTATAAGCCTAAAAGGAGACTGTGTCGACAGGAGAATTTTCAGTTGCTTTCATGAAGTCTTTGACCTAAAATGTGCCTTATCTTCTCTCGCCTACATACTGTCACTGACAACATATAAATCTCATTGTTTGTCCAGTATTGGCATCAACTGAACTGTTGCCTACGATAGGTTGAATGGAGAATCCCACCTTCCACAATGCTAAATAGTCTTTCGGCTGGCACAGAAGTTACAGGTACGCAGAGATACGTAAATGCACACCTATGAATCGAAAAAAACTCCTCACCATTTAACTGCAAACAGCTGTACAATTTCTGTTAGCGTGAAAAATAAGCCAATGAGGGGGGGAAAAAAACTATTGTTGACTATCGATAATGGGCAACTGACTATCGATGTATGACGATAGTGGTCACTATCAATAACTATCGATAGTTTTCCGCCTCTAGTTCAGAGTACTTGCAGGGGTTAGACAAGGCTGTAATCTTTCACATTTGCTGTTCGTAGTTTACATGGATCATCTGCTGAAGGGTATGAAATGGCAGGGAATGATTCAGTTAGGTGGAAATTTAGTAAGCAGTGTGGCCTATGCTATTGACTTGGTCTTAATGGCAGATTCTGCCGAAAGCCTACAGTCTATCTTGGAACTTGAAAATAGGTGCATTGAAAATAAAAATTAGCCTTTCGAAGACTAAATTGATGTCAGTAGGTAAGAAATTCAACAGAATTGAATGTCAGATTGGTGATACAAAGCTAGAACAGGTCAATAATTTCAAGTATTTAGGTTGTGTGTTCTTCCTCGATGGTAATATAATAAGTGTGATTGAATCAAGGTGTAGTAAAGCTAATGCAGTGAGCTAGCAGTTGCGATCAACAGTATTCTGTAAGAAGGAAGTCAGTTCCCAGACGGAACTATCTTTACATCAGTCTGTTTTCAGACCAAATTTGCTGGACGGGAGCAGAAGCTGGGTGGACTCAAGATATCTCATTCATAAGTTAGAAGTAATATACATGAAAGTAGCAAGAATGATTGCTGGTACAAACAGGTGGGAACAATGGCAGGAGGGTACCAGGAATGAGGAGATAAAGGCTAATTTAAGAATGAAATCGATGGATGAAGCTGTACACATAAACCGGTTTTGGTGGTGGGTCATGTGAGGCGAATGGAGGAGGACAGGTTACCTTGGAGAATAATGGACTCTGTTATGGAGGGTAAGAGAAGTAGAGGGAGACCAAGATGATGATGGTTAGACTCAGTTTCTACTGATTTAATGATAATAGGTATAGAACTAAATGAGGCCACAGCACTTGTTGCAAATAGAGGATTGTGGCGATGTTTAGTACATTCACAGAGGCTTGCAGGCTGAACGCTGAAAGGCATAACAGTCTATAACAGGGTCATCCAAACAGCGCTCCCTGAGCGCTGGCGCTCTGGCCGCGCTCTAAGCCAGTGTTCCGAGCACTTTGTGGAAGGTAGTTTCAGTAGTGGTGGGAGGAGCTTGGCTGGCTGAGCGAGCGATCTTCCCGCCATGCCTAAGCGAGCACCCGATCCATCAGTCGCTAGTCTAGTCCAAGCCATAAAACCTATCTGCATCGGTGCGACGTAAAGCCATTAGCAAAAAACAAAGTCTAATCCAATGCGCTTTGTTGACAGCGTGTAACTAAATCAGTTTCGCAGTTGTCATGACTGAACATCATACAAAAAAAGAAGAGTGGTGAAGCAGCAGCCTTTAAAGCAGAATGGGAAATTTCATTTTTCTGTACAACTTATAAAGGGCATGCCAAATGTTTAGTGTGCCACTGTGTGTTTAAAAAACTCAATTTGCAACGGCACGACAGTGCCAAACACAGGGATGATTGATTTGACAAGACGCCAGTCGCCAATCGAAGTTGGAAGAATAGAAAGAAAATTTCAAGTAGCACTATTCTTTAAGTATTATTGTTTTAATTTTAAAATGCTTGTTTACAAACAGGAATGAAGAAGCATTACAATTGTGACTTGCCGTATTTTTGTCTGACAGGAGATTGAGGAGAGTGAGGTTGGTGGACTCATTTTATGAGCAAGCTACAAATGTTCACTTCGAATTGTCAAAGCTCTTCACGGAAGGGAATTTAATCATGGAATGTGTAATGGACGCGGTGTCATGTATTTGTCGTACGGAGCTAGTTGAGAAATTTGACAAAATCTCTCTTTCCCCTAAACTGTGGCTCACAGAATATGCGATATTGCCGTTGATATGGACCAGCAATTAATGGAGAAGGCATCAAATTTTGGATCATTTTCCATTGCCCTCTACGAATCAACCGACACTGCGGACACAGGTCAGCTTGTTATTTTCATTCCCGGGGTGGATGATGATCTTCGGGTCACCGAGAATTTCCTAGACTTGGTATCTCTCAAGGACACCATTACCGGCTTTGATATTTTCAAAGCTGTGGAGGGTGTTTTTGAGTCAATGGGATTAAAATGGGAGCTGCTGATGAGTGTAACGACGGATGGAGCTCCTGCTTTACGTGGTCTACGCACGGGCTTTCTCAGCTATCATCATCATCATCATTTCCCTTTATCCAGCTGTAGCCGGGTAGGGGCAAATATGGTTCCTCTCCACTTTCTTCTGTCTTTCCACCACTCCTCCTCCAACACTGTGTCCCAGTCCAGGTTTCTTTCTATAATGCTGCGTTGGATGGTATCCTTCCATCTCAATCGTGGTCGTGCACGGCCTCTCCTTCCTTGGATTTGCATTTCCATCACCTTTTTTGGCATTCTTTCGTCGCTCATTCGCTTTATGTGCCCAAACCATCTTAGTCGGCTCTTCTCTATTCTATCATTCATTTTTTCCACTCCAATTTCTTCCCAGATTTTCTCATTCCTTATTTTGTCTCTTCTACTCTTCTGTATCATACTCCTCAAGAATTTAATTTCGACTGCCTGTATTCGACTCTCATCCTTCTTTGTCATTGTCCAAGTTTCTGCTCCGTAAGTTGTTATGGGTACGTAATACATCTTGTACATAGTATCCTTTGCCTCCATTGGCACATCTTTGTCCCATAACATATTTCTTACACTATGATAGAAACAACTTCCAGCTTGAATCCTTGTACTAATCTCAGCATCCAGTCGAGCATTCTCCATTAATTCACTCCCCAGGTATTTAAACGTTTCCACTACTTCCAGGGGCTTGTCTGTAAGTCTAATCTGACCTTTCCCTTCTTTCTCCCCTCTAGTCATAACAAGAGTTTTACTCTTTTCTACACTTATTTTCAATCCACATTCTTCAATCTTCCCATTCACCACATTCAACTGTTCTTGAACCTTCCTGTCGTCTTCTCCCCAAATCACAATATCATCTGCAAATAACATCATGTTCATTTCTCTTCCTCCATATGCTGCTTTTGCTGTTCTCATGATGTCATCCATCACTATTGTAAACAGGATTGGTGATAGAACACTTCCCTGTCTCAGCCCACTAGTTATTTTGAACCAACTTGTCCTGCCAACTTGTGTTTGCACACAACTACAACATTCCTTATACAATGCCATGATCATTTTTATTAATCCCTGTCCAATTCCTTTTTGCACCAGACTGTCCCAAACTTTCGTCCTAGGGACACTGTCATATGTCTTTTCAATATCAATGAATGTCATCACCATATCATTCCCGTACTCCCAATGCTTTTCCATTAGTTGTCTCATAATGAAAATGGGCTCTATTGTTGACCTTCCACTTCTGAAACCAAACTGATTTTCCTGTATCTGCTTCTCAACCCTCAACCTTATTCTACTTTCCAATATCCTTTCCATTATCTTAGCAACATGGGATATTAGAGTAATTCCCCTGTAGTTCTTCAAAACTTTCTTATCACCTTTCTTGAAAATTGGGATGATTATTCCTTTTTGCCAATCCTCAGGGACCTCCTTATTCTCCCAGACATTCCTGAGAACCCGATATGTCCACTGCAGGCCTACAGCTCCAGCTACCTTTATCATCTCCACTTTATCATCTATTCCAGCAGTTTTTCCATTCTTCATCTTTCTTACTGCCATTTCAATTTCATTCATTGTAATTTCTTTATCCATTTCTTCGTCAACTAATTGCCTTTCCTGGTCGTCCATTGAATGACTGTCATCCGTTCTTATGTTCAGCAGCTTCTGAGAATACTCTCTCCATCTATTTCTTATTTCTTCTGGTTTTGTTAACATTATGCCACCTTCATCCTTCACAAATCTGGTGTTTACTTGATCTCTCTTTTTGTTTCTTAAGATACCATACAGTAATTTCTTGCTGCCCTGCGTATCATCTCTCAATGCCTGTGTGAATAAGGCCCAGCTTTTCCTCTTTTCTTCCTCCACTACTTTCTTGGCCAAATTCTTTGCCTCCACATATTTTCTTCTACTTTCTTCAGTCTTAGATGTTTTCCATGCTTTCCATGCCATTTTCTTTTCCTTCACTTTAATCTTTACCCTATCATTCCACCAGTGTGTTTCTTTGTCTTTCACATTTCCTGATGTTCTACCACAAACCTTTTCTGCACATCCAACCAGTGCTTCCTTAAATCTTTTCCATTCCTCTTCAACATTCCCCACCTCTGTCCTGGGTACCAAGGGTATTATTTCCCTTTGAAATTCTTCTTGTATGCTTTTCTCCTTCAACTTCCGTACTTTAATTCTTTTCTCTCTTCTTAATTGGGGTTTTTCAATCTTTCCAACTTTCAATTTTCCTATCACAACTCTATGATCTCCACCAAAGGCTTCTTCAGGCATGGCTGTTACATCTACAAGGTTCTTCCGGTGTTCTTTCTTTATGATTATATAATCAATCATGGTCTTTGTTCGTCTGTCTCCCCAGCCATACCTTGTAATCTTCTGACTGTTCTTCTTCCTAAACCAGGTGTTTCCAACAATCATTTGATTCCTCATGCAAAAATCCACCAACAACTCGCCTTCTGGATTTACATTTCCATATCCAAAGGGCCCTACAACATCTTCCTTTCCTTGTCTTTCCATTCCAACTTGTGCATTTAGATCTCCCATCAATAGTACTTCCTTATCTTCTATCTGTCTCTCCACTTCCTCTAAGAAGTCCTCTAGATGTTCATCTATGCAACCAGTTTGTGGGGCGTACAACTGAAATAGATCTTTCACGCCATTTTCAAACTGGAGTCTCATCATCATCATCATCATCCTATCGCTGACGTACTTTGTATATTCCAGATATTCTTGGATTTCTCTTCTAAGTATGATGGCCACTCCACTTTTTGCTTTGTAAAATTAAAAATGGCTGAGAGCGGTAGTACCTTAATGGCGGCGATCCATTGCTTGATACACCAGGAGGCAATCTGTGCAAAAGTCGCCAAGCTTAAAAAGTAATGGGAACAGTTGTGCGAATGGTAAATTTTTTTCGCTTCCATAGACTCACGCACCATCAATTCAAAGAGGTCTTGGTTGACATTGAAGCGGATTATCCGGATATCCAGTACCATGCAGAAGTAAGATGGCTGAGCAAGGCGAAGTTGCTTCATCGTGTTTTTTGCTTGCAGAACGGAATAGATACCTTTTGTGTAATGAAAGTGCGACCCGAATTTATTTTGCGTGATCCTAAGTGGGTGGCGGATTTGGCATTTTTAAGTGACATTACTGCCCATCTGAATACTTTGAACATTTCGCTTCAGGGCGAAAAGCACAATATTTACGATTTGGTGGAAAAAATTCAAGTGTTCAAAAGAAAATTGATTTTGTGGGAAAACCAGTTGCGTTTAAGGAACACAGGACATTTACCATTGCTTAAAACAGTGAAAGAATGTGTCGACTTTGATGAGTACTTGCAGGTAATTCGCCAATTACAAGAAGAGTTTGAAAAGAGATTTTTCAGAATTACCAGAACTCCAAGCGCTTTCTAATGTCACGAAGTTTAGAAGAATTTTACAGCGGCTTTCCGCAAGTATACCCCCTTTTGTATAAACATGCATGTAAAGTTCTGTCAATGTTCGGCTCAATGTACATTTGTGAGTGTTTCTCTCCGGTTCTTAAGCTTACCAGTATTAAACATCATGCAACGATGAGCGATAGGAACTTGTGCAATTATTTAAGAATAGCTGTGTCCAGAAATATTGTACCGAATTTGGAGAAGATTGTTTGCTCCAAAACGAAACGCTCGTAAAAACGACTGAGCAAAAGTCACTCAAGGTCTGTACTATCTGTTCATATTGGTAAAATTTTGTTGAATTTTCCTCTCAAATATGTTCAAATTTCAATTTTGAATAACTCACATTATGCTTTACTTAACACTTGATTTCGTTTCCTACACGTTCCATACATCGGAGTACCTTTCGATTTGTAAATGCGGTATATTTGTTATAGCAAAACAGCCCTATCAGTATGATGTCAACAAACCGACAAAAGCCGTCGGCCGCAAGTACGTATCTAGTCAGCATGGTCCGAATATCGTCCGTCTGTCCCAGGTCTCCTCGCTGCCACAGTGTAGTGGTGGAAGGGGAGGGAGCGCTAGTTTGACTGCCCAGTGCTCCCCGAGCGTGGGCGTGCTCTCGGAGCGCAATGACTGGATGGCCCTGGTCTATAATGTATGTATGTTATTATTATTATTATTATTATTATTATTATTATTATTATTATTATTATTATTAACCGATACGGCCACCTGTGGGGCACGTTTACACACTCTTCCTTCTGTCACGCAGACTGATACCCTTCTTTTTACACTCTCATCAAAGATTCTTGAGTCTTTGACTTCTTCTTGCTCGTTCTTCCACCGAGATGTTCTGTGGCTTCGCATGTTGCTCTTCAGACGCATCCCTCAATCCCGCAACCTTCTTCCTAAATGATGTCCTTTCTTTTATATCCTCCTCCTTGATACCTATTTCTGCCAAGTCATTGTGCACGTGTGTAAGCCATCCCGGTTGTTTTTTCCACCTTTCCTGCAGAAGAAGTATCCTGTTGGCCAATCTCTCAGGGTTCATTCTTTTGATATGTTCATAAAACGTCAGTCTCCTTTTTCTCATCACAGTCGTGATTCTTTCTACTGTCTTGTAGAGCTCCAAATTCGATCTTAACCGGAATGTGTTTGAGTCACTCATCGACTTTCTAGGGCCTAAGTGTTTTCGCAAAAATCTTCTTTCTCTTTTTTCAAGGACTGGGTCAGCCATCCTCGTCAAGGTTTCTGCTCCATAAAGGCACTCTGTTCTAACCACTGTGCAGTAATGTTTTAACTTGGCCTGAATTGAGAGAGACTTGGACTTATAGGTGTCATGACATAGTCTGAATGCCAACTCCATCCTTCTCACCCTCTCCTTTAATCCCTCCTTTTCATCTCCATTGGGGGTGAGTATTTCCCCCAGGTATTTAAATTTTTGCACACGCTGGATATCCCCATACAATGTAACAAGTCTGTCTGTGTCGCCTTTTTTTTATAGAATCCATGAATGCTGTTTTTTCGAAAGAGATTCTTAACCCTGTTTTGACTGCAACATTTTGTAGTTCTTCGACTTGTTTCTTGGCTGTTTGACGGTTGTCTGTAATAAGAACGACATCGTCTGCGAAGGCAAGGCAATCCAACAACATCGCATTTTTTCCACAACCTATCTTTACCTCATTCTTCATTCCATTTTCAGTCATTCTCAGCCTCCATTCCCTAATAACTTTTTCTAAAATGCAATTAAAGAGTAGTGGAGAAAGGCTGTCTCCTTGCCTCAAACCCGTTTTTATCTCAAATGGATTTGAGAGTTCGCCCATAAATTTGACTTGAGAAAAAGTGTTTGTAAGAGATTGCCGAATTATGGCCAGAGATTTCTCATCCACTCCAAACTCCTGCAGAACGTTCATGAGCACTCCAGGATCTATGGAATCATATGCCTTTTTGAAATCAACGAAGGTTATGATTGTCCTCTTCTGATTTCTCATTGATCTTATTTTTATAAGTGATTTTAGAATATAAATCTGCTCAGCACATGAACGCCCTTTCCTGAACCCTGCCTGGTATTCACCAATTTGTTTATCTAGATGTGTTTCAAGCCTCCGCTGCAATGCTTTGGATAGAATTTTGTATGCTATAGGAAGAAGAGAGATACCTCTGTAGTTGTTGACGTTAGTTTGGTCCCCTTTTTTGTGTAAAGGATGAATGAGTGCATTTTTCCTATCACTTGGTATTTCTTCTTTTTCCCAAATAAAAGCGAATAATTCCTCTAGTTTTTCCACTATATTTTCACCTGCAAATTTGAATAACTCTGCAGTAATTGAGTCTTTCCCAGGAGCTTTGTTGTTTTTTAGTTGCTTAATGATGTCCCTAATTTCTTCCTTATTTGGTGGTAATGAATCATTCAACTTGAATTGAGGCTCTCCAAACAGCAATCCATCTTCAGGAGGTTCACAGTTCAGAAGATTCTGGAAATAGTTGGCCAGATACTCGCAATTCTTCTTGTCACCAATAATGAGTTTCCCTTGTTCACTTTTAAAACATAGATTACCAGGGGAGAATTTTTTTGATTTTGTTTTTAAACCTTCTATAGAAATCTCTTGTGTTGTTTCTCTTGAAATCTTCTTCTATGTTGTGCAGCTGTTCTTTCTCGTACTTTCTTTTCGTATTCCGAAGAATTTTTGCTTTGTGTTTCCGTTGTTCCTTGAAGTCTTCAAAATTCTTGTGATTAGTACACCATTTATTCCACGCTTTAGACCTTTCCCGTAAGGCTAATTCACAATCGTCATTCCACCATAGATGTTTCTTCTTTTTGGCGATCATTATAGTCTTTTCAGCTGCTTCTTGTATCCTCCTTGCCATTTCGGCCCAATTCGAAGATTCCAAGACCTCAAGCTCTCGTTTATAGTTCTCAACAATCTCTTGGTTTATCTTGAGTTCATCAGTTCGATATTTCTTGATTTGGGGTGAAGTCTCTTGAAGGACTTTGGAATAAATCTTATCTTGACTCTAACAAGGTAGTGGTCAGAATCTATGTTTGCACCTTTTTGCACTTTAACATTCAAAATCTCTGCAGGGTTCGATGTGGCTACATGGTCTATTTGGAACTCCCCTAACATGGGATTTGGATAACTCCATGTCATTAATTTCTTCCTTTCTTTCTTGAATTGGGTGGACATTAACTTGAGGTTGAATGCTTCACACACTTCAATAAGCCTTTCCCCATTTCTATTGGTTCTTATGTATGTATGTAATGTATTACACAAACTCTATTTACATCTGCTACACACATACACTAATGAATTGCCATCATGAAACAAAACACTACTATGAAAGAATAAGAAGAGACTGCAGCAAATGCATGTCAACTACCAACCCAACAAAACCAATTCACATACTTGACTTCAACCACGTGGCTAGTACAACTTCCACAAAAGTTTCATCAAAACAACTTCACTCTCACTCACAAGACTGCCCGTTTATATATGTTGCCTGGCCAGGCTTCTAGAAGAATATGACGTAGGCCTAACACGTTTTTCTCATAAATTTGAGATCTCCAATACTCTAACTACAATGTAAAGAAGTTTCTACAACTACAAACATACGTTATTCTGGAGGATATTACAGTATGTTGCACAATGTTACATTGGATTATACGGCATATATACAGGTAATAATAAATTATATCCTATTAATTTTTTGTGTCCTTACATTAAACTTGTATTAATATACAGTAAATTCTCGGTGCATCGTTTTGCAGGTGGAGGGGTTGACGATGGATGCCTGAAAACGATAAATGCAGGTGACATATAAAATAGGGGAAAAGCCAAATAATAAAATATGGGTACTGTATTTGGGCATTTTTCGTCATGTAAATATAATGATGGCGTGCGGCCTCCGAAGCCGGGTGCAGATCTTTCGTGTTGTCGTGTGATAAGTGATCTACTTGCTTACAAAAATGCGGCTCTACCTAAGATGAATCTTAATGTGTAAGTCGGTGCACACACACACACACACACACACACACAGCCCCCGAACGGTCGGAATTAACCAACGAAAATCCCTGACCCGATCATGACCTCTTGAACTGAAGGCCAACATGTGCTAACCATTTAGCCATGGAGCCGGACATGCTCATAATGTACATAACAGTATCAAACCACTGCAATCATGATATAAACAATGAAAATAATAAAGCGCGACTTCTACATTGTTTCGTTTCACATTTCCGTACATTTTCGTGGTAATTGGAAAACCTTCTCGTATTGCAAATTAATGATATATGTGGATATTATGGTGATAAGCTGTATCTTGGTAAAGATTGTGTAGACCCTTCGCAAAGGATAGGTTAGAGATCCCACATGGCGTGGCTCAGACAAGGTCACAGAGGTCAGGAATTCACCGTGGTTCGCCCCGGACAATGTCACAGCGGGCTAAGCGTTGCTGCCAACTTTGGAATTAGTTTCAAAACCAGGCTAGTGAAAAGATTATTGGTCTTGCTTGGTTAGGTCCGGCTTGTAACAAGACAACTGGGCGTCAGCAGCCCTGGAGATGGTTTTCCGTAGTTTCCCATTTTCACACCAGCCAAATTCTGGGGCTGTATCTTAATTAAGGCCACGGCCGCTTCCTTCCCATTCCTACGCCTTTCCTATCCCATCGTCGCCATAAGATCTATCTGTGTTGGTGTGACATAAAAAAAAAAAAAAGACAACTGGGCAGGGGGGCAAGAAAGTGGTCAACAGGCCTCTAGCATCCTATACGCATCACAAGGTATGATGCAGTTAATAACCCTGTGAATAATTAAAACATACCCGGTGCACGCCATGACTATTTTAAACTGTGCAATTTTCTCATTTTCAACGAAGGTGACAGCCCTAGCCAGCCAACAGCAACACAGAAAATGTGGTAAATTTGAGTTTTACAGTTCCTCTGTTTTAATTCTTGTAAATAAGAATACTTCTAGTGGCCAGTCAGTGGGTCGAGGAGAGCATTGGTGCCAGGAGACTCATAGTGAGGTTGCACTTGAATAACCTGCGCACAGCATTCCAGCCTACGAGATCCTTGCTCAAGATTAGCAACTTGTAGTCGCTTGTACATTCTCACGAAACAGGTTGCCGCTATTATATGCTAGAGTATTCAGCTGTCTCTTTAAATTCAAAACTTTTGCGTATATTTTTCTTACGTTCGTTCGATCCATGTGGGAAAATTGTGGCTGAGGACAAATATTTTTTGACGATCGATGAGATAAAACGATAGTTTGGGGAATGATAGATGCAGGGAAATTTAACATTGGTTATATGGAACATGTTTGGGACCAAATAAATTGAACGATGTATATGGGAAAACGACAATTCCAGGAACGATGCATCGAGGTTTCACTGTATATACAGCACGTTCCATGACATAACCACACAAATAATACGATCGTCCATACATAACTACGTACATAATAATACCAATACTAAATGGATGTAAACACTTCATAGCCCTCACAAGTAATAATAATAATAATAATAATAATAATAATAATAATAATAATAATAATAATAATAATAATAATAATAATAATAATAATAATAATAATCACAAAAATAATGATAATCAATATTTGCATTATTTACCCATGGGTTAAAGAATATTGTTTCAAAGTTATATTAGTCTATTACACTTGTGTCAATTTCTAGGTTGCTAATGACCCCAGGAAATGTATGGGATGCAAATACACACTTCATTTCAAGCATAACATGAATTAATCATGTAGATAACCCAACATTATAAAAATATTGCACACGTTTTTGATATGTATACATAAGGCAGTGGCCACAGCCACCTAGATGCACAAATACCGCAGTCATGGGTTCTAGGCGTTGGTTGCAGCTTCATTGAGCTGAGGAGGCGTAGAAATATACACAAATAAATACTATAGAATTTAAGAGGAATTTTAAAATTGTACATCATGTTATTTGCTCGATTTCTAGGGTAGACACTGTCTCAATGTCTCATAGCACGCTTCACCACTGAAGACGACTGCACTTTTTATAAGGATATTTTAACGGGGAAAAAAAACCTTGCCTTATATTTGGGTCATATGGTATTTGGGCATAATTTTACATCAGTCAGCCAAACCGTAATGCAGTTGTTTCAATACTGCCTGGACTCTAATACTGTTCTCATTCCACCAAACAACATTTGACTGTCAAAACTTTGAAAGGTTGCTCCCATCCCACCAGGTGTTCACTCTTCTCTTTAGCATCATCCAAATACAGCCTGGTTCTACCAAACAAATAGTTGCATCAAACTTAAAGAGTTTTAAATTTTGAGCCCTTTTGTGAATATGGTTTTTCTTTTTGCAGGGAAAAGAAGCAAAAGGAGAAACTTGCTGAAGCTCATGCCATTTGGTTGAAAGAACGTGAAAAATTGGATGCTGATCGAACGTGGAAACCTCCAGGTTCATTTTATTTTTGTTCTAGTATTATTCATGTGGCAGTCTGGCTCCTTGGTTGAATGGTCAATGTGGAGGGTTAGGGGTACAATGCCGGGCCGGGGATTTTATCCTCACCTGGGTTGTTCCTCCAGCTTGGGGGCGAGGTGTTTGTGTTCGTCTTAATACATGTCTAATTTATAACTGTGGGGTTCTTCAGCCTGAGTGTGTGATGTCTGAAACCATTTCTTTTTAGTTTTGATTCAGGTACTGTTAGATACTTCAGTCTGTTGAAACTAATTTATAAATGTATACATTTAGAAACTACCTGAAAAAGAAAGAACTTAAATAAAAATAGAATACCTGTCATCGGTTACAAGTTTTCACCTATATACTTCCACATTATTTGGATGTTTTTATTAAAGATTTGATAGTGTACAACATTTGAAACTTATTAAAGTTAAAAATATTGATAACCCGTAAACTGTCAGTTCTATTTTTAATTAAGTTGTTACCTTTTCAAGTAGTTTCTAAATTTTATGCATAAATTAGTTTAGACAGACTGAAGAACCTAACTGTTTAAATTTACTTAGTCGAAACTGAAGAGAAATGGCTTCCATTATAACAAATAAATACATGTCTTCATTTACATACAAGGCATCACACTCGGATCACCACATAAACAGACAGTAGTGAATACACCACATTGGGCTGGTTCGTCACAAATGTGCCGACCCCGTGTAATTGGAAAAAGAAAAAAAGAAGTTTGTTCCTTTTACAGATTCTCAGTATTTCTAGACCTGAGCATTAACTGTCGCATCCCCTTGTGTATTTGTTTGGGATTTAAATGAGACTATGAATAGGTATGTGAGAAATTATGATCCTAATGGGTGGGTAGAAGATATGGATCTACACTCAGATGGCCTTCACTTGAACTGCAATGGTACATATGAGTACCAGGGGAGTGGTGATGACAGTATAGGAAGCATAAAGTCAAGTAAGGATGACATAAAATTGTTAGTGTTAAACTGTGGAAGTATTGTAAAGAATGGAACAGAATCAAGTTTTTTGATAGATATATACAGGGTGTACCAAAACTCAATGGCAAAAATTTAGGAATGGATTCCTCACATAGAGAGAAGGAAAAAAGTTTATGACAACATGGGTCCAGAGACGTATACTTACAGATTTATTCAAACTTTTGTACATATACACCGTACGTCTGTAGCGGCAGCTGAAACACTTTGAGCATGTATCAGATGAAATGTTCATAAGTGACGACCTTCGGCTTGAATACAAGCCTCCGCTCGTTGTCGCATGGAGTTACACATGCGATCAAAAATGCCTGGTGTAGTGCGTACTGCCTGAGAGCTTATCACAATACGCTCACATAAAGTTGCTTCATCAGGAACAGGAGTTGCATACACAAGAGACTTAACGTGTCCCCACAGGTAAAATTCCAGGAGAGCGTGGTGGTGGCCAAGCAATTGGTCCTCCTCAACCTATCCAGCGCTCAGGAAATGGGTATTCAGGTACCTGCGGGCAGCAGACTGAAATGTGTGGGAGCATTATCTTGCATGAAAAACATTTGTCGACGGGATGCAAGTGGCATGTTTTCCAAGTAATTGGGCAATGCTGTATGCAAGAAATTCGTGTAGTTCTGTCCAGTAAGCCTATTTGGAAGAACGTAGGGTCCCGACAAGGAATCGCCAACAATGCCTGCCCAGATGTTAATGGCAAACCTCTGTTGATGGAGATGATTGCATGAGGACATGTAAATTATTATTAAAATTAATTTGTGTCACAAGGTTTGAATAAATCTGTAAGTATACGTTTCCAGACTCATGCTGTCATAACCTCTTTTTCTTCGCTCTGTGTGAGGAAACCATTCCTAAATTTTTGCCGTTGAGTTTTGGTACATCCTGTATATATATTGTAATAGGAATTTAATCATGGCTGAGAAGTGATATTATGGATATGGAAATTTTCTCATGGAACTGGAGTGTTTATCATAGAGACAGGTTAAGAATGATAACAGGGGGGAGTATTCATACTGGTGAAGAAAGAATTTGTAAGCTATGAAAAATTAAGGATGAGGAACATGAAATTCTAGGTGTAAGACTTGTCTCTAAAGACAATAGGCAATTTGATGTTTTTGGAGTGTACAACTCCTGGGACGGCTGGCACTGACGCTGATGCAGAACGATACAGGGAGGAACGTTATTATAGCAGATGATCTGAACTTGCCAAATGTTAACTGAAAAGGGAATGTGAATGACAGAAAGCATGACCAACAAATGGTGAATAAGTTGTTATGGGAAGGGCAGGTGAATCAGAAAGTGATGAAACTAACTAGAGAGAAAAATGTTCTAGACGTGGTGCTGATAAAACCAGATGAGCTCTATAGAGAAACAGAAATGCTGGATGGTATAAGTGATCATGAAGCTGTCTTTATCAAAGTTAAAAATAAATGAGTTAGATAGGAATGTTGTAAAAGTAGGACTATTAGACAATACCATATGGCTGATAAGAGGCGAATGGGGACATTTAATAAAAGCAATTTAGATCAATGGACAATGGTAAATAAAAATTTAAACATGTTGCCATTGATGCTTTCACAGCCCGTACTTATAGACATGATATGGGCTTTTGGGCTTGCACCGTGTCAAGAAAATAATGTAAAATTCTTTATACGCTTCGCAGAGAACTATGCTCTGCGTCATCAGAAGAAGATCACGACTGTCCTTGAGAAAGGCATCTAAAACAATGAGCTTTGAATTTAGACGTTGCCCAATAGAAGTGGAAATGGTACGTTCATTCGTCACCAGATGGCTCGATGATATAGATGTTGATTGAAATATTTGTCTGGAATGAGTAAATTTATAATAGCAGTATAAATGGTCCTTTATTGAACTAACTCATTCCTGGTGGCCCAGTATGCTAAGTTGGTCCAATAATGGACCATTTATATTGGTATTACCAGATGGCTCTGAGAGGCTCACATAACGTAACATAACAGGCATACGCACATATGAAGGTATGACATTGACACAAGTCTGGAATGAAACATCTGGTGATGAGGAACGTACAAATTTGGAAAATACCAAAACAAAATTACAATAGTGAAGGAACAGGGAAGGGAACTACTTACGTAAATTCTTAATGGCTGGCAACCAGGTATTACTTAACTGATAGCCAGTGTCCTTGTTGATATTGTTCGGATTTCTACGTATTTCCACAGCTTCGCGTATATTGTCAGAACCTGTTTACAGACTGAGTTCACGTGACCCTACCACTCGTGTGTTCAACGCCACCATGAAGCTCTTTAAGGCATTCTTCAATTCCAAAAGAGGAGGATAAACATCTGTCCCCGAGGGACGCTGTGCCACCTAGATTATATGGACTTCCTAAGATCCATAAAAAAAGATGTCCCCCTCAGACCTATTGTTAGTGCGATAGGTTCTCCTACGTATGCTCTGGCTAAATACCTAAGCAAATTGCTTCAGCCACGCATGGACGTACTGAATCATACGTCAGAGATTCTCGGTATTTCATCAAAAAGGTGTCAACCATAACCCTTCAACCTAATGCACTTTTGGTGAGTTTCAATGTGGAGTCCTTGTTCACTAAACTGCCAATTGACTCTGTCATGTCTCTCATTGAACACCTGTTCCCTGAGGACATTACTAAGCTATTTTACCACTGCATGACCTCCAGCTATTTCTTGTGGGGTGGGAATTTTTACGAACAGACAGACGGAGTGGCTATGGGAAGTCCACTTTCGCCCATAGTGGCTAATTTCTTTATGGAGCATTTTGAGAAGGAGGCTATTGCTTTGGCGCCTGTCAAACTTATGATATCAACTTGTGAAAATTAAAATTTATAATTCCACCTTTACAGTACAGTGGAACCTTGATTCTCTGTTTTTGGAGGGACCACAAAAATAAAACGTGCAAGACGGGCAAACGGAAAATCCGGGAATGAATGAAAACCATCAACAATATGGCTAAACATCACAATAATGAAATGTGTATAATTATAATCTTACAAAAACTCCGAAACCAAACTACAGCCCCAATGGACCTTTGCCTGCAAAGCGACCGCTGCTCAGTCCGAAGGCCTGCAAATTAAGAGATGACGCGTGGTCAGTGTGACGAATCCTCTCGGCCGTTATTCCTGGCTCTCGAGACCGGGATCGCCATCTCACCATTAGATAGCTCCTCAATTAAAGGTAATCATGTAGGCTGAGTGGACCTGAAACAAGCCCTTATATCCCCCTGTGGGTGGGGGCAGTAGAATAACACCCACGGTATCCCCTGCCTGTCGTAAGAGGTGACTAAAAGGGGCCCCAGGGGCTCTGAACTTTGGAGCGTGGGTTGGCGACCACAGGGCCCTTAGCTGAGTCCTGGCATTTCTTCAACTTACTTGTGCCAGGCTCCTCACTTTCATCTATCCTATCCGACTTCCCTTGGTCAACTCTTGTTCTTTTACGACCCCGACGCTGTTAGGTTTGTGAGGGCTAGGGAGTCTTTCATTTTCACGCCCTTCGTGGCTCTTGTCTTCCTTTGGCCGATACCTTCATTTTTCGAAGTGTCGGACCCCTTCCATTTTTTTCTCTCTGATTAGTGTTATATAGAGGATGGTTGCCTAGTTGTACTTCCTCTTAAAACAATAATCGCCACCAGCATCACCACAAGCCCTTATATCCATGTAAAAATGCCTGTCCGGGCTGGGAATCGAACCTGGGCCCCCCGGATGAGAGGCAGGCAAGTTTGATCGTGAAACCGGCATCAGACATTAATTACCGGTACGCGAGTTTAATCTCGATACTTTATGTTCAATTTTACAGGGGAAACTTCGTCATTTTTCCATGAAAATGTCTTTCATTTCAGCAACTTTGATTAGCCAAACTCTTTGAAAAATATAATAACGTCAAGCCGAACGACAATTGACCACAGGTGGTTTTTAATTATCTCATCTAATAAAATAGCACTCTAGATATAAAACCGCCCAACATGATAGCGAAATCCCTTCTTTTCTTAATCTTCCATTGTAATGTAATCTACGGTATACTGTTTGTAGTCAGTTTCTGGAAATCTTGTACCGCGTAAATTAGGCCTACAGCATCGACTTTTAAAGGTTATGTTGAACTCGAGAATATGGTTTTGAATGTTAGTATTGATTCTCGAAAGTTCTTGAATGAATTATATTAAATTCTGCCTGTCACTAATCCAATCAAATTTGAAAGAGAAAAAAATTCATCAAAACTTCAGAAGTTATGGTTATTCGTGACCTTGAGCTCAGCTGGAAAGCACGCTCTTTGCACATGTCAGTACGAGTTGGAAATGATACAAACCATTTAAATGTAACGTGCGCAAATAAAACGACTGCGGTTTTTTACTTTTTAACACGAAAACATAAAGTTCCCAGTCTTATATTAGGACTGAAACAGTAATAGGCAATCCCAAGATCTCCCATGGCTTTTTGTATGTAAGGTGCAACATTTGTTCTCGTCTCGATAACATAATCGTACCGGTATAGGATGATATTAAAATTTGTGTTAAGAAGGAACAGTTTCAATTCATGCCTGAAAGCACAGTGACTATACAGTTCCCTGAGGGAAGTGCCGAAAACCTGTTCGGGAATACAATAGAAAAAAGTAAAATATAAACATCTAACCTTGGACATAATGTGGACGTTGTATAAGTGCGAACATTTGACGAAACTCCTTCCGTCTTCAAGTAGAGCTGTCGAAATGCGTTCTATCTCCTTACAATTGTTGTGGCCACGCTCTGCTTTATGATTTCCGAGATTCTCTAAACAATACCACCCGAATGCGATGCTAAGATGGTCACTTATGCAAGTTCACCGCCAATTGCTTTTCTAGTACAGTACCTACTTACTCTAATTATCGCAATGACGGGGTGTTAACGCCATGATCCATAAGTATGCCACGACCGTCCTTTTGTGAGATAAAGTTTATTGAAAAACGCTTGATCGAGGATTTAGCGTTGATGGGATTGAAATTTCTGGACGGTTGATCTGGGAAATAGTTTCTTCGGGGAATGAATAATGCGGGATTTTTACAACATTATTTAAGGAGGAAGCTTGCGGGACCACGTAATTTGAACGCATAATCCGGGAAAACTTAGTTTCCGGGAACGGATAATCGAGGTTCCACTGTACTGTAATTGTCTTTATTGAAAAGACTACATTAGATTATATTCGTGACTCTTATGGGACATCGTCAGTCACACATATAAACATTGAAAATAAGGTGAGGACATGTTGAAATAAGTAAATGAAAAGTCTTTAATTCTTGTGACGTGGCGTGTTGGCGTCTTATCAATCTTGAATGTTAAAATGGTGGAGCATGAACTTAAAATGAAGCATGAAGTCCAGTTAAAACACAGATTAAAACGTTGTTATATGCATAGAATTGTCCAATTATAAAACAAGATGAGTGGCTATGCGAATAAAATTATATGCATATTGTACATAAAATAGTATAATGATAATGCCACATTAAAATAGCTTCCTTGATTAGATGAAGAAGGTGGAGTTATGTTGATGACGCAAGTTGAACTCGATTGTTTGTTGACAATATAAGCCTGCTTTAAAGCTAACAGTAGACGTGCCAACTCCCCCGATTTAAACGGCAGACCGGCGATATTTGATCCTTCCTCTTTCTCTTCTGATCGTAGAGACGTATCTCCCGATTTTGAGAACAGACTTATGTATTTTTTTTTTTTTTTTTTTTTTTTTGGAATGCCGGGTTTTTTCTCGTTCTTCAAGTAGCTTGAGGGAATGGATTTTCAGAGGACTCTGGCAAGGCAGATGCATCGGCAATCATATCCACATAGCAGTGCAGACTGTGAGGCACTTTTAGCAGGTTTACAAGGATAAAAGCACAGTTGATATCAATTTATCCCCAAAAAGGATCCTTAAAAAAAGTAACACACCTTAAAATCTATTCGGCAAGGCAAGTGCTCTGAGCAAATAATTTAATTTTGAACTTCTCAAGAGGTCTAAGGCAATTACGATGAAGAATTGTGTGTTCAGATATATGCAGTGTAAATAAATAAATAAATAAGACTAATTATGTAATAGAGCAGTATAATGTGTTAAATATTCTTCAATTAATGCAATTTGCATCATCAGTGATGGGTCATAACTTATTGTGATAAGCCGTAGTCTCCTGATTTTTAACTTTTGAAGGTTAGCTTTAACACTTGAGGTGGAGTGGTCGATGCAGGACAGGCAATGAGGCCCACAATATTATCAACATAACTCCACCTTCTTCATCTAATCAAGGAAGCTATTTTAAAGTGGCATTATCATTACACTATTTTATGTACAACATGTCTACAATTTTATTCGCATAGCCACTCATGTTGTTTTATAATTAGGCAATTCTATGCATATAACATTTCAATCTGTGTTTTAACTGGACTTCATACTTCATATTATATTCGTGCTGTACCATTTTAACATTCAAATTTGACAAGACGCCAACACACCGCGTCACATGATTTAAAGACTTTTATTTACTTATCTCAATGTGTCCTCGCCTTATTTTCAATGTTTATATGTGTGACTAAAGATGTCCCATGAGAGGACGAAACATGTATCATGAATATAATCTAATGTAGTCTTTTCAATAAAAACAAGTACAGTATTGTAAAGGTGGAATTATAGATTTAAATTTTCACAAGTTGATACTTAGACAGTATGGGCCCTAATATGAAATTTAGAACTTGCAAATGGTGGAGGTTTGTTGATACATTTGTGGTCTGGACAGAAGGTCCTGGGAAACTTCATCTATTTCTAAACCACCTAAATCAGCAACATCCTTCAATTAAATTCACTATGGAGATGGAGTCAGACGGACGCCTTCCTTTCTTGGATGTTCTAGTAAGAAGAAAACCGGACGGCTCCTTGGGACATTACATGTTATAATTCTCATGTTAGGTCCGTATTGAAATGTACGTAAATACAAAGTATGTTACAAGTGTTTAGACTGACACCTATAATGATATCCTCTTTTTATGGCTTGTAAGAGCAATCAGGATCCTGATTTTTCACCATACAGGTTTGAATTTGAGGCTGATGATGCCCTTAATATGGGCGAAACATGTCCCTTAACATTTTATATTAATATTTAATTTCTAAAAAGATCTCTTTGTATCCTTGGGACATACCGTCTATCATAAGCCTACCCACACAAATCGCTATCTTCATGCAGATTCTCACCACCATCCAGCACAAAAATGAGGCATTCTCAGGACACTCACCAAGAGGGCGAGATGAATTTGTGAGCCATCAAACATCCAGGTGGAGATGAACACACTCAAAGTCACGTTCAAGGATAATGGGTACAGCGATTTGCAGATTCATAGACCCCTGCATCCCAGAGAAACGACCAAGCAAAGCTCACAGAAGGAAGAAGTGAAGGGAACTGCTTACCTGCCTTACATTCGTAACACCACAGATCGAATTGCCAAGGTCCTCCACAAACACAATATGAAAACAGTGTTTGGCACCATCACTGAAATTGCTCACAGTCTGGTTAAAACCAAGGACAAATTGTCCCCAATTTTACATCCTGGGGTATACGAAATTCCCTGTACTTGCGGTAAGGTATACAGTGGCCAAACATGCCGGTCCATTGGTACTCGTGTCAAGGAACATGAAAGTAATATTCGTCTCAACTAGCTAGACAAATCAGCAATAGCTGAGAAGGCTCGATTGTCGGGTCATGATGTCGTGTTCCAAGATGCTCGAGCTCTTACTCACACAAGACACTACAGGTCCAGGATTATACGGGAAGCTGTGGAAATACGTAGAAATCCTAACAATTTCAACAGGAACACTGGCTAACAGTGAAGTAATACCTGGTTGCCAGCCATTAAAGATTTACGTAGGTAGGTAGTTCCCTTCCCTGTCCCTTCACTGTTGTTATTTCGTTTCGGTGTTTTCCAAATTTGTACGTTCCTCATCGCTAGATGTTTCATTCGAGACTTGTGTCAATGTCATACCTTCATATATGTGTACGCCTGTTATGTTATATGACTCTCTCAGACTGATTCTGATGGTTCCGTCAGCTTCCGCCTCGAACACTAGCGCTGTACTGCGTCCGAGGAGCCATCTGGTGACGAATGAACGTACCATTTCCACTTCTATTGGGTAACGTCTCAATTCAATGCTTATTGTTTTAGAAGCCTTTCTCGAGGACAGTCGAGATCTTCTTCTGATGACGCAGAGTATAGTTCTCTGCGAAACGTAAAAAATTTTACCTCATTTTCTTGGCACGGCATAAGCCCAAAAGCCTATATCATGTCAAAATGTAAACAGCTTATGGGATGGATTTAAAGCAATTGTTGGGGAGTGTAAAAACAGATATGTAGGCATACCTTTAACCCTGACAGTTCCACCATACGATATTCTGACGTGTCGTGCGAATGAATTCCGTCTAGTCCTCATAAGGAGGGGAGAGTTATCCCCTCCACCACCTCTATTCTTTGTTCATTCCGTCTGGTAACTTTAACGTAACTGTAAATAATAGGTTTTGAGTGGCACGTCTTTGAGACGTGTGGTGTAACTAAAGCGATATTTATAGACATGTTACTGTCAGGGTTAAGAGTGGTAAAGAATATTTGGACCCATTTTTACGTATTTCCACAGCTTCCCGTATAATCCTGGATCTGTAGTGTCTTGTGTGACTAAGAGCTCGAGCATCTTGGAACATTTCTAACAGCAGACTTTTGGGAAAATCTAACCAAAGAGACAAATGCTTATGCAAGTAAATGTCTTGTGTCAGCTGCCGAGGATATAAATATGATAATGCCATATGAAATGGAACACTGATTTCCTGTATCTGTGGATGAAATGGACAGATTATCCTGAAGTGGTAAAGTATGATGGCAAGAAGTAGTTCAGATCCAATCTTGTTGTTGACTTCACCTGTGGAATGGGTGGTGTTGATTCCCATGACCAGAGAGTCGCATCATTCCCCTTGATGAAGAAGTATGTAAAAGGATAAAAAAAGTATACTTCTACATGCTAGACATGACACTTCTGAATCCCAACATCATTTATCGCCTCCTCAACCCTGACAAGAAGCGAGTAGGCTTTACCAGCTTCCGGATCAGTTTGGCCGAACAGCTGTTGCCTGACTATCCAAAACGAGGATACCCAAACCCCCTCTGGGTGGGGGACGCAGATAAAGAATACACCCACGGTATCCCGTGAATGTCGTAAGAGGCGACTAAAAGGGGCCCCAGGGGCTT
This sequence comes from Anabrus simplex, assembly GCF_040414725.1. Classification (NCBI taxonomy): domain Eukaryota; kingdom Metazoa; phylum Arthropoda; class Insecta; order Orthoptera; family Tettigoniidae; genus Anabrus; species Anabrus simplex. Next base: position 23,746,984 of record NC_090265.1, read on the forward strand.
TCAACTTTTGAGCGTGGGTTGGCGACCACGGGCCCCTTAGCTTAGTCCTGGCATTGCTTCCACTTACTTGTGCCAGGCTCCTCACTTTTATCTATCCTGTCTGACCTCCCTTGGTCAACTCTTGGTCTTTTCTGACCCCGACGGTATTAGAGCATTCAAGGCCTAAGGAGTCTTTCATTTTCACGCCCTTCGTGGCCCCTGCCTTTTTTCGTCTGTTACTTCATTTTTCGAAGTGACAGATCCCTACTTTTGCCTTCTGTTTTTCTCTCTGTCTTCCCCCTGTGGGTCGGGGTCCAGATGAAGAATACACCCACGGTATCCCCTGCCTGTCGTAAGAAGAGACTAAAAGGGGCAACCAAGGGATGATTGCATCAGAACTGTGAAACTACTTGTGATTAGTACCATCATGCAGGGATCGCCATGGCCCATGGCATACCTGCCAAGTATTCCGGTTTTTCCGTAAAATGTACGGATTTTGAGTATGTTTTCCGGTTGTACGGATGAACAACGTTATTTTACGGATTTTGAATATCCACCCTTTTTTTCGCTTTCTGCAGTCAAATCGGATTTGACTTTCGATAGTAGCTGGTAATACGAGGTGCAGTGTTTGAAATTCGACCGGTAAATGTATCGATAATCACATTATCGATTATCACCGTGCTTTTGTCACCTTTTCTACCTCAACTGCTACTTCATTCAATGAGATGTTCCCAAACAAGTAGCAGGCTGCGATTTTGACAAAAAGAAATACGTGAAAAGTAGCAGGCTGTGAATTTATATAAAACAACTTTAGTAACTGCATCGTGCTTCGTAGCAGCTGAAAGGCTTTGTTTGTTTGCGTGTGTAACATTGGCGGTAGTTTTGAAACTGGTGGAATTGTGTGACAAGTGTTTAATTGATTTAGTAATGTTCGTAATGCGTTCAACTAAGAAACAATATTATCAGTCTTTTCGGGAGGCATGTTCTGCTTAATTTCCTTGTTTTATACGATCACAGAAAGTGTTACCACTGTTAAGTGAAAACAGATGAGCACTCATCAAGATGTAACTTTGTGTAAGTATTTAATTTCAGCGGTGATCATAACATATACAGTAAAACCTCGATGCATCGTTTTTCAGGGGGCAGGCGGGAAATAACGACGGATGCGGGAAAACTATAAATGCGGGCAACATTAAAGTTGCCATCAACAAAAAATAGCGCTTGGCCTCCGGAGCCGGGTGTAGGTCTTTTGAATTGTTGCGTGATAGGCGATCTACGTGCATATGGAAATGTGGCTCTACCTAAGATGAATTCTAATGTTTAATTCGGCAGACAGACAGCCCCCGAACCATTGGAATTAACCAAGGAAAGTTAAAATCCTCGACCCAATCAAGACCCCTTGAACCAAAGGCCAACACGTGCTAACCATTTAGCTCATACTATATATACCGGTATCAAAATATTGCAACCATGATATAGGCCTACGAGATGAAAATAAAAAGCATGACTTTTGTGCCGTTTCGTTTCACATTTCTTTACACATTTCGTAATAATTGAAAACCGTTATTCAGTTCTCTTATTGCAAATTAAAGATATACGTGAATATTACGGCGATAACCTGTATTTAGGGAAATATTCCTTAGTCTCTTTGCAAGCGATGGGTAGATACCCAACACGGCACGGCTCCCTGAGTTCAGGTCAAACCATGTCACAGAGGTCAGAAATTCCACGCGGCGCGTCTCGAATGATGTCACAGCAGCTTATGGGAAGCTGGCAACTTAGGAACTAGTTACAAGACTAGGCTATGAGAAAAGATTATTGGTCTGGCTTGGTTAGGTCCAGCTTTTCAAGACTAGTGGGCACAGGGCAACAAAGCGTTCAACAGGCCTGTAGCATCCCAGACACTCCACAAAGTACGATGCGATTAATTACCCTGTGACTAATTAAAATGTTTCTGGCGCACTATGCGATTTTCCCTTTATTTCAACGAAGTTGGCAGCCCTAGCCAGCCTATACCAACACAGAAAATGGTGTCAAAATTTGAGTTTTGCGCTGTCTACGTTTTAATTCTTGTAAATAAGAATACTTCTAGGGTTCGGTTGGTGGGCCGAGGAGAACCGTTGGCACCAGGAGGCTTGTAGTGAGGTTGTACGTGAATGACCTGCGCACATCAGTCCAGCCTACAAGATCCTTGTTCAAGACTACCAACTCCGAATCGCACGTACATTTTCGCGTAACAGGTTGCCGCTATTATATGCTAAGAGTATTGAGCAGTCCTTCTAAATTCAAAAAACTTTTGCATGTATTTTTCTTACGTACTATTGATCAAGCGGGAAAATTGTGACTGAGAGCAAATAATTTTTCGACGATCGATGCGATATAACAATAGTTCGAGAAATGATAGATGCGGGGAAATTTAACATTGGTTTGTATGGAACATTATTGGGATCGAATAAATTCAACGATGAATACGGGAAAACGACAGTTCCGGGAACGATGTATCGAGGTTTTGTGTTGTAATTGACTTGTATTGAAATTGTTTATAATCTCCCACCCCCCACCCCTTGCCATCCTTTTTCATTATGTCTTAAAAGACAGTTACGCATGCGTGTGTTGTTAAAAAATTTCCGCTTAAGGATCTTCTGGATTTCTCTTTTTGAAAGTTGGCAGGTATGCCATGGGTTGCCTTTACTTGCGAGTAGTACCACTCTGTTAGGTACTCAATAGTTTTGTGATTCGTAGCAGCAGAGTGGGGTTCACTGTGGGCTTCCAGTATCTGTGATTAGTACCACTAAATGCGGAACACCACGATCTTATGTTGCCTGTGATTAGTACCATGAAGTGAGAAACACCACTGGTTTGGGCGTTGCCTGTGGTTAGAAACATAATATGAGCGACACCGTGAGTCTTCGTTGCCTATGATTAGTACCCACTACATGCGGAACACCACGGGAATACTGGCGCCCGTGATTAGTACGCCTAGGTGAGGAACCCTACGGGTTTGCGTTGCCTATGAGCTTTGCAATTTTGTGAGAAACACCAGAGGTCGGCGTTACCTGTACGACGTACAATACTTGTGAGTAGTACCATAATGTTTGGAACACCATGAGTTTACGCTACCGTTGTTTAGTACCGCAACCTGAGAAATACCATGGTTCTCCTTTACTAGTGATAAGTGCCATTATGAGGGAGCGTTGACATGGATATTGAACTCCTTTAGACAACAAGCATCATCGATTCAGGGTTGTGCTTTGGAAACAGTCCCTTGGTCCGTAATATTGTTTCTGGTCAGGTGAGGCATTGCAGGTCGGATCCACTGATTGTTTTAACTTCATATTCATTCATTCTTCATCACCACGTTTTGAATTCTGGTCAGTGGATGAATTTTGTACTTTTAAATTGTCATTTGTCTCATTTTGTACCATTAGGGTCCGATGACCTAGATGTTAGGCCCCTCTAAACAACAAGCATCATCATCATCATCATCATCATCATCATCGAGGATGCCCAAGCCCTGCGGATACATCACTGAGAGTTCAGGGCATGCACTGGGGACACTTTCCAACCATAATACCCCCAACAACAAAGAAGGTTATCTCATCACGGAGATGCAAAGTCTGTGTGACACGGGGTCTGAGGAAGGTATCTTCATTTGAATGCCACCGGTGCAAGGTGGCGCTGTACGTTACGCCCTTCCTGTGACCAGGTCGGTCAACGTAACAGATTCCTAGCCAACATCTCAGGGTGTCTCGAATTTGGATTAGTTTTACGTGGGATCCAAAAGCGGTACAATGTGCCGATTACCACATTTATCTATTTCGATCTTCCTGATGGACATCTCCATCCGACACATCAAGGCAATGATTCAACAACTCAAAAATGCAATAACGTACTTCTAATATTCCTTATTCTACTTCCATTTCATAAATAATACCTCAAATTATTAATTTAACTTATAACTATTTATTAAACATAATGCGAGAATTTAAAAAATTGGAAGAGAAAAATAATATTTTCAACTTGACTTCCAAAATGATTAGTTACTGCTGAACAGCTGAGTTGTCATATTCATGTGGTACGATCCTGGTTTACTGTTCACTTGCACCTCATCATTAATTGAAATGGGCTAGATTTTCTCTTTACACCCTTTTTTGAATGAAAATTCTTGACTTACAATCTACGCTTGACAATAGATATTATTCTAAGCCGATTTCTGTACTCGTGGTCTATACCATTAACTGAAGATTGAAGTTTAGTATATCATATCTTACAAAGAATTACATCATTCAACATCACTAGTTTATCATCTAATTGAGTTGTTACATTCATAAACTAATCAATCTGAAATTATTTGAATTCATCTGATTTTTTATCTGAACTGTAGCTTGATTTTATTTGAATTTTTAACTGAATTTTACTATGACTTCTGTTATTTATTCAGGTTTTGGAATACTCTGTAAGTTTCTTGTATATGTAGCCAACATTTGCTGCTACTAACCTACCGTTCATTACGAAATAATATACCATCTAATATTTGCATATCTAATTCATGTAACATATAAGCAAGGTTGAAGATGTCATACATATCTTATATTTTATTTAACTAGGAATGATGAAAGCAGATATGTGCCAATAAGTAACATACTTCCATATATGATGATACACTATCACCTGAAATTAATTATATTCTCGTGTGCTATTAATAATGAATCATTTTGTAACATCAATCCTGGCTTGACTTGAATAAAATATAGCTCTGTGTGTGCCAATTAATCCTATCATAATCCAGAATCATGACATTTATTTCTACTGTAGAGGTTATCAGATGATTATAGTTCATTATCATAGGTCTACTTGAGGTTGAATATGCTGCAATCATTGCGGTATACATCTTCTCGGCGACAAAAATATTACTGTGCCACCTCTGACAAGAGTGAACCTATCTGGTATCAGCTAACATCTAAAATATTCCATTTCTTCTTATAACCAACAATATACACATATACAGTAGAACCTTGATTCTCCGTTTTTGGAGGGACCTTGGAAAAAAAAACGTACAACACAAGAAAACGGAAAATCCGGGAACGATTGAACCATCAACAATTTGGCTAAACATCACAAAAAATGAAATACCATAATAATAATCTTACAAACATCCCTAAACCAAACCACCCACCAGTGGGCAATAGTTTCATCCCAGATATAACAATGAGTTGATTGACTCTTGATGGTTACACAGTTAAATTTAGGGTCCACAACGAGTACTTGTAGAAAGCTATCTCACTGTATAAAAAGGGTGTTGGTAAATGCTTCTGCAAATCAAAGCACATGAAATGGATGTTTTGATTTTCCTTACTTTTCTGTTTGTCCATCTTCTCCTGCTAAATTTTAATGAACTACAGTAGAGTCTCGATTATCCGACCTAAACGGGACCTGGAGTACATCGGATCACCGAAAATGTCGGATAATACAGAATAACTTTGAAAATGAACCGGTACAAACAGGAAGGCTATACTCTAGTACTAAAAGAATGACATGTTTTCCGGTACTCTGTGTATTGCATTATCAATTCAATTGTACAGTACATGCAGTACTGAACGAAAACATTCCAGATGTCTTACGAAAAGGAAATTTTCTCCGCAGATATTAAGCTGCCTAATGCCGTACCGTTTTTTCCACCGATCAAGCCACCCAGCACTGGCAGGAAAATTAGGGTCCCCTTCATTAAACTCCTTCTGGAAATACACAGCATTTTCCTGCAGAACGGGGCTAGATATTGGCAGGCCCTTTTCCCGGTGTTGAGATAACCAAAGAAATAGTGCTTCACTTACTTTTACTTACTCAAATTTTTCATTTTTTCTCTGCTCTGGTAGAGCACCACTTTTCAATTTCTTCCCTTTGTTTTTTCCAGTCTCGCACTGTAACACATTCAACACTATAATCTGAAGCCACATTTTGAAGAATTTCCCCTTTGTCCAGTCTCTTTAATGCACTCAACTTGTCTTCCATAGAAACAATCACTTTCTTCCATTTACTCGCTATACTCACAGAGGATGTGAAAACTAGAACATCCGCACCCAACCAATACTACAATGAACAATGACTAAAGACTCACTGCACCTGTTCTTGAGAAGAAAAAAAACTGTCCTACCGCCAGCGGTCAGGCCAGTGATTGTCCCATGGTCGCACCCTCCACAGCGGGTGTGCCTGAATTTAGTCTCCACCAAAAGTTCAAATTAAGTCTATCAGTGTCGGATAACACGGAATGTCGGATAAGCGAAGGTCGGATGAGCGAGACTCTACTGTATCTTTTCTGCTTCTATTTTACTATTTTCTTCTTCATTACCAGTTGTTTTAAACTGCAGTTCATAAATGTCACGTTTCCCACATGTATCATTTTTGGGCCGATAAAGGACAAGATAAAATTTTCTACAAATATATTTTATGGTAGCCTCAGACTCATAATATAAACCTTGTTCTTCACAATTTGCTTTATATAATCTATACCTCTTAGATAAAGATAAGTCTGCATTCAGGTATGTCTCCTCTATATGATATCTGGAATAATGACTACAGTATTCAGGAAACATGCTATGTGATTCATTATTCTTTGTTTAGCTTCTTCTAGCATATGTTTTTGTTTTCCATGTCGTCCTCTACCATCTTCATGACAAATGTCACTGTTACTAGTGCGTTTCTTTTCAACAATTACTTGAACATTCGTTAAGGTCAATCTTAGTGTATTTAGATACATTGTCTGGCACACTTCAATTCTTTCTGTAGTAGATTTATTCAAGAAATAATTTCTTGAAAACAACCGTCTGCTGGTACCTCTGGCAATCGCTTCTCTTACCAAACTGTTTTCTTAGGGTATTTCCGAACACAGCATGCTATTTGTTGATTTTGTGCTTCATTCGATAGTTTATAAAACTCCATGAAAATATTTTCTTGCTCTTCTTCACTAAATTTCTCAAAGCAATTTCTTCGGCAATTACAAGGTTCAATAAATAATAAGGTGTTCTTTAATCCACCTATTCAGTACATTCATTTCCACTTATAGTGGTTACATAAACAGACTATCAGTTAAATGGGACATGTTTTGCCCTCATTTTAGGGCATCTTCAGCCTAAAAATAATCTTCAAGAGTACACCTTATCTCTTACCTGGGTGTTGTACTTCTGTTGTCGAAGTATATGGCTTCCCTTGTATCCTGGCTGTTTTTTTTATATTTTTTATATTACAGATCCATTTGATTGGGTCAGATTTTCAAATTCTTGTGCGTTTATTTCCTTCAAAATTTTGCCCTGCTGTTCCACTAGCTCTGAACGTATCTTGAGCATTGACATTAGTTTCAGTAACACAATGTTTTTTTCTTACTTCGCTTATTGCTGGATGCTAAATTTGCAGCATCAGAAGAATCTGAACCAGTTGGGATATATTCAGATGCAGTATCTGAAAACAATGAATCAGAAGAACTATCAGTCTCAGATACAGTTCTGTTGCACTGATGTTCTGCATTTGATGCAGGGTTTAATTTATTTACTTCTGTTGAGTTACATGCAGCACTTTCAGATGTACAGAGTGTAGTAGTACTTTCATGTGTGGAGTGTGATGCAAAACATCTGGAAAGATATCACCACCATTTTCTGAAGCAATAAGTCATTTTTAACCCGTGTGTCCTGGAACTAGTAAAACCAAATACAAACAACTCATAGCTTAAGAAGGTTGCACTTACAATTTCCTTTGCCTAAAGCTTGTTCAATAAGCTCTACCATACGTCTTCCTCTTGATAAAGGCATATTTTCAATTTCATCATCATCAATGTCCCACTCCAGTTGCCCGGGTGTGGTTAACAAGCCTCCTCCACTCCTTTCTGTCCTTCCACTTTTCCTGCTCCATTACTTTTGCCACATCCAATCCATCTTCTCTAATGTCCTTCCAAATCTGATCCATTCACTTTCTTCTCGGTCTTCCAACTGGTCTCTTTCCCTTAACTTCTTTTTCCAATTCCCTTCTTGCTACCCGTTCCTTTCCCATTCTTTTTACATGTCCGAACCATCTCAGTCTTGCTTTCTGTATCTTCTGTACTAACTGCTCTATATTTAGCTCTTCTCTGATTTTAATATTTTGAATTCTATCTCTTCTTGTCTTTTTTGACCATGTTTAAAAAAATTTCATTTCTATTGCTTGGATCTTACTATCTTGTCTCTTATTAGTTACCAGCATTTCTAGTTCGTATGTTACAATTGGTATGAAATACTGTTTATATAATGTTAATTTCGTTCTCTTGGTACTTTGTCATCCCATAAAAGCTCTTTGACTTGATGATAAAATGTTGTACCTTTACTTAGTCTGTTATTAATTTCAGGGTTGATTTCATTACTTCCATTAATAATGCTACCCAGATATGTAAACTGTTCTACATTCTCTAATCATTCTCCGTCTATGTGTTCTCTTAGCTTCTCTTTTTCTCTTTTCCACAGTGCAGGACTACTGTTTTCTTTTTACTAATTACCATTCCAAACTCCTTCAGATTTTCATTCCAAATGTCAAGTCTCCTTTGTACTTCCTTTTCTCCCTTTCCCCAAATCACCACATCATCTGCAAATACCAAAGCATTCACTTCATCACTACTAATACTCTGTTGTACATGTTTTATGATTTCATCCATCAATATAATAAACAATAATGGCGACAGTGCACTTCTTTGCTTGAGACTTTCTTTTTTAGTATAAAATGTTTCAGAGTCACCACTCCCCACTTGTACACTGCTTTTACTTTCATGATACAACATTTTTATCTTGTCAATTAATGATTTTGGTACATTCCTTTTCAGTAGGCATTCCCATACATGTTTTCTCTTAAATGCATCATAAGCTTTTTCCTAATCCAAAAATATGAAGATGATTTCCTTGTTCTTTTCCTTTTTTTCTGTTATTGTTTGCACTGTAAACATCAAGTCTATTGTTGATCTGTTTGATCTAAATCCATATTGTTCTTCCTCTAACTGTGTTTCTATTATATCCCTCAGTCTTTTGTCTATGACTTTCTCTATTATTTGTAGTTCATGTTATAATAGAGTTATACCTCTATATTTTTCACATTTCTTCCTATTTCCTTTTTTGAACAATGGTACTGTGCTTCCTTGTTGACAATCTTCAGGTAACCTTTCATCCTTCCATATGGCATTGATGGCTTGGTATAGCCACTGTAGTCCACTGCTTCCTGCTGCCTTAATCATATCCGCATTGAATTTGTCTTTTCCACTTGCTCTACTTTTGGTCATTGCTTTTCACTGCCCTTTCTAGTTCCAACCATGTTATCGGGTTCTCTTCTTTTTTCATCTGTTATTTCCATTTTCTTATCTCCTTCTTCATCCGAGCAGTCATCCTCATTATAAAGTTTTTCAAAGTACTTTGCCATCACCTTCTGAAGACCCTTTTCATTGTGTACAGTACTATGGATCCATCTTCTCTCTCTAATGCCTTGATATTTTATTTATTTATTCTTTTTTGATTTTATTACTCTGTATAATAGTTTCTGAGGGCCGATGACCTACGATGTTAGGCCCCTTAAAACAAGAAGCGTCATCAATAGTTTCTGATTTCATAGACTATTTTGTTCAATTTTGTTGGTAAACTGTCCCGAACATTTCTCCTTTTCTTCCTTGATACTCCTTTTTACTGGTAGTTTCAGTCTTTTGTATTCCACATGTAACGTTTCTATCTTATTCTCATTACTCTGATACGTTTTTCTTCTCCTTATCCATTTCTTTCTTCACCTTGTTCCTTTTTTTTATATTTTTTTAATTTTGTCCGTCCACCACCGTGGTTCCTTTCCCTTAACCTTTGCTTTTGATTTCCCGCATACCTCAGTTGCTGCTTCTACAAATGTCTGTCTTAAATTGTCCCACTCTTCTTCTCCACTTCGTTTAGAATCTTGGAATGCCATTCTTTTGTCCTCCTCCTCCTCCAATTCCCAAATCCTGATCTTTGGTTTCTTCTTCAGTACAATTTTAGGGATTTTTACTTGTTTGAATATTTGTGGATATATACAAAATAATATTTCAACAATAATTTTTTTTTTACTTCACTCCAGCTCGAAAGTCTAAGGTGTAAGATAAAAGACTCGTCCAGTGGAGCGTTATCAGGAAACGTGCCCATAACGCTGGTAGCATTTCCTCGCTGGATAGCAATTTCCATCTGCTGCCTCAGGAATTCTGTTTAAGACGAGTCTCCAGTGATTGCTGTTAGTTGTTTGCCAATATCTGAAATCAGACTTTTAGCCTCTTGACACCACGTACCCATCATTTCGACTGCGAATACCACGAGGATGTAGTTGTCCGTTACTGCTCTGTATTTTGCCCTTTTGTGGCGCATGGCCAATTCCACAGCAGAACCAGTAACCTTGCCAGTGTGAGGCATATGCGATGGTGCTAATGTATCCACACACGTGGCATCCCATAGGAGAGATCTTCCTTTGTTCCAGGGGACTAAAGTCAGACCATTAGGGTGTTTTCCATCTGTGCGACTAATTCCACTCGGTTCTAGGACAAAAGGGACATCGATAGATGTAAAAGCTCTTTTGATGATGTCATTAATTGAAGTGTCTTGAAAATCGACCAGCACTCTTAGGGCAACTTAAAGCATGGTGACCATAAACCTCGACTTTCGCTCCACATATGTACTTATGTGACTGGCATATTTCGCAACCAAGACGTAAGCCAATTGCAATTTTAAACGACATGGTATCCATAAGTGTGCCCACATTGGGTGACGGAAAAGCCTTAAGCCATGAGCTTGCTTCCTTTTCCTGGATAGCAAGATGTCACGCTTGATCAATTTCTGTTGGACATGAGAAAATCAAAGAATCGAAAATTCGACGGCTGTTTATCATATCCCAACTTTGTTGTGAATCCAGGGATTGTGGAGGTCTCAAGTTACTGGTCATGATATTCTAGTGATATCTTGCGTCAACCAGATGGCATATCTCTACATTATCACCGTAATCAGAGAACAGAGACTTGATAAAGTCAGATACTCCATGAGCGGAAGCAAGAAAAGCGGGAATGGAAATATCACTTAATCTGCAAATTCCAAGGCCTCCAAATCTTATTGGTATTCATGCCAGGGTTCAGTTATTTTTTTCAAACGGTATATTTAGTGGTTCATGGTGTGGGTTACTGTAGTCACGTCCTAGATCGTGAACCATGGGCAACGGCTGAGTGGCCTAGTAAGTGGTCCTGAGAGTCGGGATACCAGTTGCTATGGAATGGGAGTGGGCATCTCGGACATATTCTGAGTCATGGCCCTCCTTGTGCTCAGGCGGCTAGGACTATACAATTCACCAGTGGTCCATAACCTGTTAGAGGAGAGTAGGGTAGAATCCTCCTTCATGAATTCACCGAGCTCAGAACATTTTAAGCAAGCCTCGGACCTATGGGAGTAACGGAGTTCCACTCTCATTTGACAGGCGAGGGACTCCTTGGAAAAAACTTGGCGAACAAAATGGAATTCGATGGGGAGCTATCAATATTAAAGGGGCTTATGGAAGAAAGTAGAACTGGCTGAGTCTGCAAAGAGGATGCATCTGGATGTGCTAGGAGTAAGTGATATTCGGATAAGGGGAGATAACGAGGAAGAGATAGGAGATTATAAAGTTTGCTTGACGGGTGTTAGAAAGGGAAGGGCAGAATCTGGGGTAGGGCTCTTTATCAGGAATACCATTGCACGCAACATAGTTTCTGTTAGGCGCGTAAATGAGCGAATGATGTGGGTAGATTTGTCAGTTGGAAGAATTAGCACTAGAATTGTGTCCGTGTATTCACCATGTGAGGGTGCGAATGAGGATGAAGTTGACAAGTTTTATGAAGCATTGAGTGACATCGTGGTCAGGGTCAACAGCAAGGATAGAATAGTGCTAATGGGTGATTTCAATGCGAGATTTGGGAATAGAACTGAAAGACACGAAAGGGTGATTGGTCAATGTGGGGAAGTTACGAATACATTCTTGAAGCATAAGGCTATTCACCGCTACACATGGGAGGCTAGGGGTACCATATCCATAATAGACTATATCTTAACCGACTTTGAATTCAGGAAATCTGTTAGGAATGTACGAGTTTTCCGGGGATATTTCGATGATGCAGACCACTATCTGATCTGTAGTGAACTAAGTATATCTAGGCCTAGGGTAGAGAAAGTGAAATCTGTCTGCAAAGGAATAAAGGTAGAAAATCTCCAGGACGAGGAAATTAGACGGAAGTGCATGGATGTGATTAGTGAGAAGTTTCGAACAGTAGACATTAAGCACGTTCAGGATATAGAAAGTGAATGGGTGGCATACAGGGATGCTGTAGTAGAAACAGCTAGGGAATGCCTAGGAACAACTGTGTGTAAAGATGGGAAAAGGCGAACATCTTGGTGGAATGATGAAGTGAGAGCAGCTTGTAAACTTAAAAAGAAAGCTTATCAGAAATGGCTCCAAACAAGGGCTGAGGCAGACAGGAATTTGTACGTAAATGAAAGAAACAGAGCAAAACAAATAGTTGTTGAATCCAAAAAGAAGTCGTGGGAAGATTTTTGTAATAACCTGGAAAGGCTAGGTCAGGCAGCAGAGAAACCTTTCTGGACAGTAATAAAGAATCGTAGGAAGAGAGGGGAAAAAGGAAATGAACAGTATTTTGAATAATACTTCAGGTGAACTCATAATAGATCCCAGGGAATCACTGGAGAGGTGGAGGGAATATTTTGAACATCTTCCCAATGTAAAAGGAAATCATCTTGGTGGTGTTGCGAACAGCCACGCTCATGGGGAGGAGGAAAATGATGTTAGTGAAATTATGCTTGAGGAGGTGGCAAGGATGGTAAAAAAACTCCATTGTCATAAAGCAGCAGGAATAGATGAAATTAGACCTGAAATGGTGAACTATAGTGGGAAGGCAGAGATGAAATGGCTTCATAGAGTAGTAAAATTAGCATGTAGTGTTGGTAAGGTACCTTCATATTGGACAAAAGCAGTGATTGCACCTATCTATAAGCAAGGGAACAGGAAGGATTGCAACAACTATCGAGGTATCTCATCGGTTAGTATACCAGGCAAAGTATTCACTGGCATCTTGGAAGGGAGGGTGCAATCAGTAGTTAGAGGAAGTTGGATGAAAACCAGTGTGGTTTCAGACCACAGAGAGGCTGTCAGGATCGGATTTTCAGTATGTGCCAGGTAATTGAAAAATACTAGATGAGGAATAGGCAGTTGTGTTTATGTTTCGTATATCTAGAGAAAGCATATGATAGGGTACCGAGGGAAAAGATGTTCGCTATACTGGGGGGCTATGGAATTAAAGGTAGATTATTAAAATCAATCAAAGGCATTTATGTTGACAATTGGGCTTCGGTGAGAATTGATGGTAGAATGAGTTCTTGGTTCAGGGTACTTACGGGGGTTAGACAAGGCTGTAATCTTTCACCTCTGCTGTTCGTAGTTTACATGGATCATCTGCTGAAAGGTATAAAATGGCAGGGAGGGGTTCAGTTAGGTGGAAATGTAGTAAGCAGTTTGGCCTATGCTGACGACTTGGTTCTAATGGCAGACTGTGCCGAAAGCCTACAGTCTAATATCTTGGAACTTGAAAATAGGTTCAATGAGTATGGTATGAAAATTAGCATTTTGAAGACTAAATTGATGTCAGTAGGTAAGAAATTCAACAGAATTGAATGTCAAATTGGTGATACAAAGCTAGAACAGGTAGATAATTTCAAGTATTTTGGTTGTGTGTTCTCCCAGGATGGTAATATAGTAAGTGAGATTGAATAAAGGTGTCATAAAGCTAATGTAGTGAGCTCGCAGTTGCGATCAGCGGTATTCTGTAAGAATAAGAAGACGAAACTATCTTTACATCGGTCTGTTTTCAGACCAACTTTATTTACGGGAGCGAGAGCTGGGTGGACTCGGGATTTCTTATCATAATTTAGAAATAACAGACATGGAAGTAACAAGAATGATTGCTGGTACAAAGAGGTGAGAACGATGACAGGAGGGTGCTCGGAATGAGGAGATAAAGGCTAATTTAGGAATGAACTAGATGGATGAAGCTGTACGCATAAACCGGCTTCGGTGGTGGGGTCATGTGAGGCGAATGGAGGAGGATAGGTTACCTAAGAGAATAATGGACTCTACTATGGAGGGTAAGAGAAGTAGAGGTAGACCAAGGCGACGATGGTTAGACTCAGTTTCTAATGATTTAAAGATAAGAGGTATAGAACTAAATGAGGCCACAACACTAGTTGTAAATCGAGGATTGTGGCGACGTTTAGTAAATTCACAGAGGCTTGCAGACTGAACGGTGAAAGGCATAACAGTCTATAATGATAATGTATGTATGGTATATTTAGTAGAGACTCAAGACAACTCATCAAATCATCAGCCTGAGCAAGGAACGAAGGAAATAACCATAGAAGTGTGGTCTGCAGAAAGTAATTAAATTTTGGAATTAAAATACAGTTCTTCAATAAGAAGTATGCCATCTGAGAATTGATCACTCGGAGGCCATCATACAGCCTCATTAATTCTGTTAGCCTTTCTTCGCAATTTCCTCCACGGCCTCAAGTGTAAGTAGTGATCCAAGCAAGGATAGACTGGAATTTGTTGTAACGTGGATACCGGGAACAATGTCTTGAAATGCAGAAACTGTTGTCTCTTCTCTCACGGAACAGAAGTTAATTTCACATTTATGCGGATTAACTTCCAAACCGATGCCATTACACCCAGTGATAATTTTCTTTAGATCCATAAGAACCGTATCAGGATCACCGCCAATGGTTCCATCATCCAAATAAAATAACTTAAGAGGACTGTTCAAGTCTGCGATGACAGGCTGGAGTGCAAGACTAAAAAGTAAAGGTCCTGTTGGATCACCTTGCTGTACCCCAGGCTGTGACGAAATAATATGAGGCTCGAAATACAAGTTAGAAAGGTATCTATACGCTATACAGAAAAGCATGAAGTTCAGGAATTCTATCTTGTACTGCATGTAACATGGAATCTCTATAATGGTTTTAATTGCATTTCTGAAGTCAATTTTTACTTTTATTTGATGTAGCATTTAAATGTTGGAAAGTTTGTGCAGAATGGATAATGGTTTCACATCTGTTTGGAATACCAAAGCCAAGTTGGCGAGGATAGAGATACTGGCTAATAATCCCTTTTATTGCCATGCAAGATAATTTAGCAACCAGCCTTCGAAAGGTGTTCCCAATAGCAATAGGTCGAACGCCTCCGTCAGGTTTCTGAAGGGCAATTAATACGGCCCCATAAAAGTTTGGCCACAAGTCAGAACTGAGTTGCACTCTTAAAATGAAATTGCATAATTTTGTGATGTTGAGGGCGGATACCGTCAATTCCCGAAGCAGAACCGTTAAGGAACGACTTTATTCCTTCAAGCACCAATTCCGGTGTCAGTCTGAGATAGTTGTCACTAAGATCGGGGGATCGGGAAACGACAATGGGCGTGACGGCGGAGGGTGTTTATCTACCAAGGATTCGAAGGTGGTACGGGTGCATTCTGTTATCCCACTATATGATGAAAGAATCCTAACCGTTCCACAATTAATAATCTGTGATCACCCTTCCATACTTTCACTGGGGATTATCTTCATATTCATGACTGATCTTCCCCATTCTCGGTCTGTTATTATAAAATCGATGAGTGTTCAATACTGTCCATTCCAACTATAATGGCTGATCTTATGGCTATTCCTCTTCATAAACCATGTGTTCTCTATTATCAGGTTATTTCTGATACAAAAGTCCAACAGTTTCTATCTATCTTCATTTCTATCGCCATACCCATTTGGGCCAAGAACATTCTCATATCCCATTCTATCAGTTCCCACATGAGCATTCAGATCTCCCATTACTATGATCCCATCTCCAACAATATGTGTTTCCAGTTCATTGAGGAAATCATCTTTTTCTTCCACGCTCCATCCTGTCTGTGGATCATACACCTGTACTATCTTCAATAGTAACTTGTTTACAAGTAAGTGCATTATTATAATTCTTTCATTTACATACTCAACTTCAGCTATTGGTTCACCGTTCTGATTCACTATACATCCCACTCTGTTTCTTTTCTCTTTACTGTTACCCATCCAGTACAAGGTGTACCACTTTCTTAGTTTCTTCATTCCTTTCCCTTTCTATTTTACTTCACTTAATCCCAGGATGTCGAGTTTTCCTCTCTTCATTAGATCAATCACTTCATTTTCTTTCCCATTTATTGTTCCAAATCTGGTTTTGTTCTTTTATCTAACACTTGCACGAACATCAGCATTACCATCATACTGTGCAACTGTAGTCAGAGACTTGTCAGTTCCATTTCTATTTTTGAACTTCCATCTGAGGCTTGTATTGTAGTTGAAAAGAAGTACAAATTTACTCATCTGCTGACCTGCTGAGCCTAACGCATTCTGAGGATTTTCTTTCGGGATTTACTCCGTTAGCCTTTGAAGATCCCTCTTCTCCTCAAGGCAGTGGTTTCCTCTTCTAATTTTCCCCACAGAGGATGGGTTGCCTCATCCACCATCTTCCCCATTCCGAAGGTCTCCTTCTCTGCCTAAGATGCTGTTAAGGTCTTCACCCGTAACCCTGGGCATGGGTTCCACGTTATACCCCGTGAGCCTGGTCGCTGCCTGAACTTAGCTCTCCTTCACACCGGCCTACTGATGTGGAGGATACCCACCTCCGTAACCTGGATGCGCCAGACAAGAATTACTCAAGTGAAGGATAAGGGAGGTGATCCTATCTCCCTTGAGCAGGGTTAATGGTTGTGTATGATGCCACAACGTTCACAATTTTTATCGCTAACGCAACTACCAGAGAACAAACAATGGCCAGCCGAAGTCTTAGAATAAACAATGGCAAGCCCAAAATAATGGTAAGACAAATTCATGCGTAAACAATAGCAAACCAAAGTTATGTAACAATGCATATTCCAGTGTTAAATTAACCAAAGTTGGCATTGGTTTTTCTAGCAGTGAAAAACATGGGAGTCCGTTTCACCCATGTATACATTGGTGGTTATTGCAATAAGTTGTTCCATGTTCATGATGGCATTGGTTTCCCTGGATTCCATGTTCTGTCAATTCCATAAGGATTAGACGTTGGTTGTTTTAGCGCATAAAACTTGAGAACTTTTTGAGCTGATTACAGTACTTATCTCAATCATGAAAAATTGACATTAGTTGTTCTTGCATTAAGCCAACTACTTTATGTTTGAAAGTAGCATCATACGATGTTCTTCTCTGCCTGTCTTCCATTTCGTGACTACCTAACGCAAACACACTAATAGGCCAACAATAATGTAACGAAGTTGAGAATTACAACAATGCATTGTAACGTAAGGAGCAATACATTTCAGTGATATTGCCTTTGACGCTTTCACGGCCCGTACTTATAGGCATAATATAGGCTTTAGGGCGTATGCCGTGTTAAGAAATTAAGGTGAAATTTCTGGTGAATGACGGATTCAAGTTTGTACTCAAATGTAATGCACCATCGAATCTTATGCACACCCCAATTTTTAATACTGCATATGGTAAAGAAAATAAAAATGTGCATTAGATTCGTGTAAGTATGGTATATATTTTTTACCCTATAGCCTACTAATGCAGAAGAGACCTTACATATTGTATATGAAATGAAAGTGACGCTCTTGTATTTGCAAGGATGGTTTCATAATGCAACGAAAACTAGGGCAATCGTTGCCTTGGAAACTTTGCGCAGAAGAACTGGAAACAAGAGCTCAAAGTTTATTTAGTGCAAATTCCAGGTTAAGGGGATGATTAATTCACGAGAAAGAATGTGTGTGCTTTGCTATTCATTACTTGGTTGCACACACCACATGTCCTCATTTCTTCTTATTCGTCTGCTCTAACTTCAATAGTTCAGTCTGATGTAATGATGTTATCGTCTGATTTATTGAAACCTCTTCACTTTCATTTGTGCCATGCTTCCACACCACGCAGAGTAATTCCAGTAAGACGTTTCAGAGCGTTGAAAGAATGATAGGTATCCTCATCAGATCATGTCAACATGCATTTCAGTGGAAATATGATGATTTGTACTATCAATCTAGATACAGAAACATCAGGTAGTGATACATCGGCTAGAATAAAGCAGAAATGTAAGACTGGTTGCTCTCAAATGAAAGGAGATCAGAATATTTCAAACTCTAAAGAACTCTGATTGGATTGATTCATGCACAAGAGGAAGACGGAGATCTTCAGCTTCAAAGGCATACCATTTTCATCTCAACAACTTTAAAAACTTACAAGCTCGAACAAAATGAAGTTAGGCCTACAGGGGTCAGTACCACGCATGGAGGTCGGCAGCATGTGATGAAAACGAGGTCTATACGATGGATGGACGGACTTAAAGATTTGATGGCGTACATCTTTTGAACCTTTTAAGTTAAAAATGTTGGAAGCCTGATTACTATTGGTTCTCAGTTGATTTGTTAAGAAGAAAGGCATACTTTTCAGTGTCAGTTCAGTTAGTGTAACTTGAAAAATTTTCAGTCTGTCAGAAACACTAATTTTAACACACATATCACAAATATAAAAAATGCACTATTAAACAAAGAATGACATGTTTTATTCTACAAGACCATCCTCAGATTGTATCAAATCACTTTAAATCATGCAAATATGTGTACAGTATTGTTTACGTTGCATGAACCTGTCAATGATTGTGAATTGGTGGTGTTATGAACAAGTGAAACAAATGATGATTAAAGTAGTCCTCCACTGTTACCTTAATAACTTTGAGAAAGTTTTCTGCTAACTGTCCGTTACTTATAGCAGCTGCTTTTGGACTGAAGCCAGTTCCGTTGCTGTGGTCATGATTGCTATGTAGGGGAGTGAGGGCAATAACTCTGTTAAGTGGTGAGGGAGTAGAAGTGCTGCTTCTTCATCTTATAAAGTATTTTTGTGTATTAGGGAGTAAATGCAAGCTAAGTGATTTTGTTGAAATAAAAGTAGAATTGAATTAAAGAGTATCTTGTAAGACATTATTTTTAGTGCAGAGTCTTCCATTCTTCTCTTCCTTCAGCTTCTTTTTCAGTTTCACGTAGTTTGCACGTCACATCTGACATGATTTGGCTCATGTTTCCCGACATGGCCTTAATCACTGATTTCACCCTTCTCTGCAGCGCTCTGCTATTGTTAGAATTGTTTTGTGACACAATAAACGGCCTATCAGTCAGTCTTGTCTAATCAGAATGATGATATAACGGACCATTTATATTGGTATTATAATCAGAATCTGACGCCAAAGACTTCTTGATTCTCCTGTTCTGGCAAACACTATATCATTTGTTACTCCAGTAACACCAAGTTTCCAAAGCTTCAAGTCTCTCTCTCTACTGCCCTTACTGTTCACTTCTCACAGCCATACAAGGCAGCACTCCAAACATATACCTTCATCAGTCTCTTCCTTAGGTCAAAATTAAGGTTCATCAGCATCATCATCATCGATGTCGCAGTCGCCCGGGTGTGGTTAACAAGCCTCCTCTACTCGTTTCTGTCCTTCCATTTCTCCTGTTCCATTACTTCCGCCACATCCAATCCAGCTTCTCTAATGTCCTTCCAAATCTGATCCATCCACCTTCTTCTCGGTCTTCCAACTGGTCTCTTTCCCTTAACTTCTCTTTCCAATTCCCTTCTTGCTACCTGTTCATTTCCCATTCTTTTTACATGTCTTATCCATCTCAGTCTTGCTTTCTGTTATTATAGATGGTTGTTAAATATAAACAAGCTTTTCTTTGAGTTGAAAGCTTTTTTGGCTTACATTATGCAGCTAATTATCTCTCGTCTACTTTGACCATCTCATGTTATTCTACACCCCAAGTAATCAAATTCTGTCACTTCTTCCAAAACATGATTATCTAGTTCGACGTTTGATCTTCATACCGTACAAGACGGTGATGAGTTTCTCAATCAGTAGACAATTATTATGTAAGACAAGCTTACGTTTATATTTTTAATTATTCAGGGAATTTTCTCTGATTCAGATATAGACCAATTTTCTTGAATAAAGTTGCACCTTTCGTCAACATTTTAAGAAGATATTCCTCGTAATGTTTTTCTAAGTGCCTAGACATATAGGTTTTACAAAACTAAATATGGCCTTTTTAATGGATTTCTCACATCAAGATGAACATTTCTTGATAATATTTAAACAGTTCTATTTGTATCATTTGTTTTTCTCACCATTCTGTCTATTCATTGTATTTTAATGTTTAGCTGAAGAAGGCCTAATGAAGGCTGAAACGTGTACCAATTTTTTACAATAATATCTTCAATTGTTTTATGTAAGAATTGTATTGACTAAGGTGGGCATTTGTAATCTTTTCCTTCTTATTATTTTAATAGGGAATTTTGTATGTTACATACTGTCATTGCAGAACATTGTAAATATGAAAGTCATAAACTGTAGATGTATATTAAGGCAAACACATACACCCAGTCCTTAAGCCAGATGAATTATCAATATGCAGTTAAAATTCAGTTTCATGGCTGTAATGATGATGACTACAACCAACTGTTGATATTAAAGGCTAATTAACCACAGTCTTTAATCAGTCCATCCCTTCTTATGCAAATATTCTTTGAAGGGTTGGACCATTTTCTGTTCTGTTCAGAGTTAAGACAACAGTCACCACTGTCATATCTTTACTCTCTCTCATGTGTGAATTTTCAGTTGCTTTGAAATGGTGTAGGTTACTGTAGTCACGTCCTAGTTCGTGAACCATGGACAACGGCTGAGTGGCCTAGTAAGTGGTCCTGAGAGTTGAGATACCGGTTGCTATGGAATGGGAGTGGACATCTCGGACATATTCTTAGTCATGGCCCTCCTTGTGCTCAGGCAGCTAGGACTATACAATCCACCGGTGGTCCATAATCCGTTAGAGGAGAGATCCTCACTTGGACTATGTGTAAGTAGGGTAGCATCCTGCTCCATGAATTTACTGAGCTCAGAACATTTTAACACGTTTGCGGCCGATGACACATATGCGTCATGACTTCACTTTCACTCAGTGCCGATGACGACACACGTGCATCACATTCCGCGCCAAATATTAAAGCTCGTATTTCCGCCAATATGTATGTAAACAAACAGACCTGTTATCTGTGCATTGTTAAGGTGTTATTAAACACATGCGCCATCTGGGCATCACACCAATTGTTAGTTACAATCTCTGTAGCCATTAAAAGTCAGCATACATTTCCGCAATGTCAAAAGGGAACAGTAAAGTTTTTGAACCTTCTCACCGGAAGAAACCCCATGTTAGTAGCATAACCAGGTGATTTGCAATAATTATTGAAGATAGTCTGGAAGATCGCCGGGCTGAGTGGCTCAGACGGTTAAGGCGCTGGCCTTCTAACCCCAACTTGGCAGGTTCGATCCTGGTTCAGTCCGGTGGTATTTGAAGGTGCTGAAATACGGCAGCCCCGTGCCGGTAGATTTACTGGAACGTAAAAAGAACATCTGCAGGACTAAATTCCGGCACCTCGGCGTCTCCGAAGACCTTAGAAAGTAGTTAGTGGGACCTAAAACAAATAACATTATTATTATTATTATTATTATTATTATTATTATCATTATTAGTCTGGAAGATCTCCTGAACGCTAGTGACAATGACAGCATTGATAGTGATGACAGTGTGAAAAGTGACTGTAGCCACCTGAGTGAGAATTTTAATCACGGATGTGTGTGTCAATTGTCTACTCCCAATTCTCACATTACAGAAGATGAGGAAGACGTAAGTAATATCTGATCTCTGTGTCTCCCGCCAAATAACATGGGCAATATTTCATGGGTCATTTCTTGGAGTTCAGATTCGTCCTCAGTGAAACAAATAAATTTTATTGGTCGGCTGGGAATGAAGGTTCCACTGCCAAGTGACGCAAAACCTATTGATTATTTTTGCTTGCTTTCAGATGACAACTTGCTGAATAACATTGTAACTGAATGTAACCCATTTGCAGAAGAGTTATTTTTGCGAGGAAGTGTCACTGAAAAGTAGCACACTGTATTGACTAGTTGCATTATACAGCTTATGAAGTAATGTACGTATACGTTGTTCACACAGCAATAATAAGATTCTACTGCACACTATTTTTGTGTGAAATGTTCAAAAACGTATTTTTCTGTTGTAAAGGAGTTCTACAATCGAACAAAACATTATTTTCCTCGTTCCACTTCATTACCAGTCATGACGCATATGCTGCGTCACACGGCACCGAAGGCGAAAAGGTCATCGGTAGTGCCGCTGACGCAGCGTATGCGTCATGGCTTGTATGCACATAAATAATATTTAAATAATTAAAATAATAATCTAAAATGCATAAGGGCACAGAAAAGACTCTTTTAAAGTATTATGGTACCTCGGTAATGGATGCCGATATCCGAGCGGCCGCGAACGTGTTAAGCCTCGGACCTATGGGAGTAATGGAGTCCCACTCCCATTTGACAGGCGAGTGACACCTTGGAAACAACTTGGCGAACGAAATGGAATTCAACGGTGAGCTATCAATATTAATGGGGCTTATGGAAGAAAGAAAGTAGAACTGGCTGAGTCGGCAAAGTGGATGCATCTTTATGTGCTTGGAGTAAGTGATATTTGGGTAAGGGGAGATAACGAGGAAAAGATAGGAGATTATAAAGAGTACTTGACGGGTGTTAGAAAGGGAAGGGCAGAGTCTGGGGTAGGGCTTTTTATCAGGAATACCATTGCACGCAACATAGCTTCTGTTAGGCATGTAAAGGAGCGAATGATGTGGGTAGATTTGGCAGTTACAGGAATTAGGACGAGAATTGTCTCAGTGTATTCACCATGTATGGATGCAGATGAGGGTGAAGTTGACAAGTTTTATGAAGCATTGAGTGACATTGTGGTCAGGGTCAACAGCAAAGATAGGATAGTGCTAATGGGGGATTTCAATGCGAGAGTTGGAAATAGAACTGAAGGATACGAAAGGGGGATTGGTAAATGTGGGGAAGATATGGAAGCTAATGCGAATGGGAAGCGTTTGCTGGACTTCTGTGCTAGTATGGGTTTAGCAGTTACGAATATAATCTTGAAGCATAAGGCTATTCACCGCTACACATGGGAGGCTAGGGGTACCATATCCATAATAGACTATATCTTAACCGACTTCGAATTCAGGAAATCTGTTAGGAATGTACGAGCTTTCTGGGGATTTTTCGATGATACAGACCACTATCAGAACTAAATATCTCTTAGACCTAGGATAGAGAAAGTGAAATCTGTCTGCAAATAAATAAGGGTAGAAAATCTCCAGGATGAGGAAATTAGAAGTACATGGATATGATTAGTGAGAAGTTTCGAACAGTAGACAGTAAGCAGGTTCAGGATATAGAAAGTGAATGGGTGGCATACAGGGATGCTGTAGTAGAAACAG
This sequence comes from Anabrus simplex, assembly GCF_040414725.1. NCBI lineage: Eukaryota > Metazoa > Arthropoda > Insecta > Orthoptera > Tettigoniidae > Anabrus > Anabrus simplex. The sequence continues at coordinate 23,770,449 of NC_090265.1, forward strand.
CTAGGGAATGCCTAGGAACAACTGTGTGTAAAGATGGGAAAAGGCGAACATCTTGGTGGAATGATGAATTGAGAGCAGCTTGTAAACGTAAAAAGAAAGCTTATCAGAAATGGCTCCAAACAAGGGCTGAGGCAGACAGGAATTTGTACGTAAATGAAAGAAACAGAGCAAAACAAATAGTTGTTGAATCCAAAAAGAAGTCGTGGGAAGATTTTTGTAATAACCTGGAAAGGCTAGGTCAAGCAGCAGGGAAACCTTTCTGGACACTAATAAAGAATCTTGGGAAGGGAGGGAAAAGGAAATGAACAGTGTTTTGAATAATACTTCAGGTGAACTCATAGATCCCAGGGAATCACTGGAGAGGTGGAGGGAATATTTTGAACATCTTCTCAATGTAAAAGGAAATCATCCGGGTGGTGTTGCGAACAGCCAAGCTCATGGGGAGGAGGGTAAATATTGTTGGTGAAATTACACTTGAGGAAGTTGAAAGGATTGTAAATAAACTCCATTGTCATAAAGCAGCAGGAATAGATGAAATTAGACCTAATATGGTGAAGTATAGTGGGAAGGCAGGGATAAAATGACTTCAGAGAGTAGTAAGATTAGCATGGAGTGTTGGTAAGGTACCTTCAGATTGGACAAAAGCAGTGATTGCACCTATCTATAAGCAAGGGAACAGGAAGGATTGCAACAACTATCGAGGTATCTCATCGGTTAGTATACCAGGCAAAGTATTCACTGGCATCTTGGAAGGGAGGGTGCAATCAGTAGTTAGAGGAAGTTGGATGAAAACCAGTGTGGTTTCAGACCACAGAGGGGCTGTCAGGATTAGATTTTCAGTATGCCAGGTAATTGAAAAATACTACGAGAGGAATAGGCAGTTGTGTTTGTTTCGTAGATCTAGAGAAAGCATATGATAGGGTACCGAGGGAAAAGCTGTTCGCTATTCTGGGGGACCTTGTAATTAAAGGTAATTATTAAAATCAATCAAAGGCATTTATGTTGACAATTGGGCTTCAGTGAGAATTGATGGTAGAATGAGTTCTTGGTTCAGGGTACTTACAGGGGTTAGACAAGGCTGCGATCTTTTACCTTTGTTGTTTGTAGTTTACATGGATCATATGCTGAAAGGTATAAAATGACAGGCAGGGATTCAGTTAGGTGGAAATGTAGTAAGTAGTCTGGCGTATGCTGACGACTTGGTCTTAATGGCAGATTGTGCCGAAAGCCTGCAGTCTAATATCTTGTTACTTGAAAATAGATGCAATGAGTATGGTATGAAAATTAGCATTTTGAAGACTAAGTTGATGTCAGTAGGTAAGAAATTCAACAGAATTGAATGTCAGATTGGTGATACAAAGCTAGAACAGGTAGATAATTTCAAGTATTTTGGTTGTGTGTTCTCCCAGGATGGTAATATAGTAAGTGAGATTGAATAAAGGTGTCGTAAAGCTAATGCAGTGAACTAGCAGTTGTGATCAATAGTACTCTGTAAGAAGGAAGTCAGCTCCCAGACGAAACTATCTTTACATCGGTCTTTTTTCTGACTAACTTTACTTTACGGGAGTGAGAGCTGGGTGGACTCAGGATTTCTTATCATAAGCTGGTACAAACAGGTGGGAACAATGGCAGGTGGTTACTAGGAATGAGGAGATAAAGGCTAATTTAGGAATGAACTAGATGGATGAAGCTGTACACATAAAACCGGCTTCGGTGGTGGGGTCATGTGAGGCGAATGGAGGAGGATAGGTTTCCTAGGAGAATAATGGACTCTCTTATGGAGGGAAAGATAAGTAGAGGGAGACCAAGAAGACGATGGTTAGACTCAGTTTCTAACGATTTAAAGATAAGAGGTATAGAACTAAATGAGGCCACAGCAGTAGTTGCAAATACAGGATTGTGGTGACGTTTAGTAAATCCACAGAGGCTTGCAGACTGAACACTGAAAGGCCCAACAGTCTATATTGATAATGTGTGTATGTATGTTGAAATTGAAAAATATTTCCCATGCAACTTCAATGTCTTCAAACTTGCATCTGAACACTTTTGACTGCACTTCATTTTTCTGCCTTGTTATGCAGTCTGGTGTGTAATAAATAAATTACTACTGTTTGGCCTTTTTTTTGCTAGGGGCTTTAGGTCTTATGGCGACGATTGGATAGGAAGGGCCGAGGAGTTGGAAGGAAGCGGCCGTGGCCTTAATTAAGGTACAGCCCCAGCATTTGCCTGGTGTGAAAATGGGAAACCACGGAAAACCATCTTCAGGGCTGCCGATATTGGGATTCGAACCTACTATCTCTTGGATGCAAGCTCACAGCCGCGCGCCTCTACGCGCACGGCTAACTCGCCCGGTACTACTGTTTGTTAGAGGACTAGATTGTTAGATATAAATGCATACATAATTTCACATTTACAGCATTTCAGTTTCCAGAAATAAGATATACTTGGTTCCCTTCATGCGAGCCGTCTGTGTCAGCCTGGTGCATCGTGGCAATGGCAGCTTTTAGGGCAGTGAACTTTTTTAAGGGTTGCTTGTGGTAGTATATCTGATGTACCTAGTAACTGTGAATAAGCAGTTGTAGACTTTCAAATTCTAATAGTAAATGCTTAATTTTACCAGCAGTGACTAGTTGCAAAGCGTCTGATGACAATGTGGCAAAAAATATAAATGCGTTCCGCCAAACTTGTCCGCTAGGCAACACATGTGTAATAGCCGGTATGCGCTTCCCGCTTATCATTTGTCTCGCATGTTGTTTAAATGGAGTGTTCAGAATTTGAGGTTTTCAAGCCAAAACTTGTATTTTTATTCATAGAAAAGGAAGTTGTCATTTTCTATTGATGCTGTCAAATAGAAGGTAAATAATATAGGTGCAATACATTCATTGGTTTGAAAGCAGAATTGAAGAAAGGAGGCAGAAAATAAGCAGAAAGAAGCAACAATTGATCGTGTGTGAAGTATAAAATATAGCAGCCTCCTTTTAAATTGTTTGTATAATGTTGAATTGTGTAAGTGCAAATAGGCTTTTAAAAAGAATGCCTGAGTTTTATGTTCTTAAGGTTAGAAACGTGCTTAAAGCAATCACGACATTGGTAGGACTGCATCAACAGTGGTTACTACTAGCTTGTCTGAATGCGATTCCCTTCAGCTCTTTGTAAGTTTCAAGACCTTGTTTCAGCTTATAAGACAAAAGTAAATATTTCAGATTTGAAATCTATTGATGATTTTGTTTTCAGAAATTCTGAAATTGGTGTTCAAATTTCATAGTTCTATAGTTCACTCTGTGATTTGGGATACAGAGGTTTATTGAGTTTTTGAAGTGTTCAGTTGCAATTCAATGCAGCATTTTGATAGGACAGGTCAGGTTCGAACAGACCTTGAAATTGTGTACCACACTGTTCTTACGTTCTTCCTGTGAATTGCATGCAACTACAGTTTCTTACGGGCTCCTACAAAGGGAACTGGTGATATGGATAGGCTACAGTTGACGTTTACTGTGGCACATGAGAACACCATTAAATTAGAATCTAGCGGGTTCCACCTTTTCAATACAAAATACAATGTTGTTGGATGGTATTTACAACATTATTTATTACAGAACATGTTTCGGTGCTCAATTTTTGACACCATCATCAGCTGCTCAGAGTGTGCGAAAAAACTTGGCAATCTAAACATTAAACAACATATTGTCATACGTAACTCCTTAAAATACATATATACAAACAATAGAATATTGCACTAGTTAAATCCTAAAACATCTACAGTAAATTATGCTATATTAAAACTCTAATATGTAACAAGAGAATTCTTGTAAGTCATAAATATAAAATTTCTCGTCTGTTTGATGAGTTGTCTTCACATTCCTTAATGTCTGTGATTTTGTACTATCGTACTATCGAATTTAAATGCGAACTTAAGCTTGAGGATTTAAAATTGTATTCAGTCCATTTGATGTTAAAATGTTCATTTCACGTATATAATAACCACTTTGATGGATTAAAAGCTCGTTAAATACAATATGATTGTTAAAACTGGGCCGTCTTCTTAAATTTATTAAGTACAAAAAACTTCGTATTTTTAATGCTGTATGCGTGGTTGGAACTGTAATTTCATTTGTCCTACAGTTGTTAGGCGGACATGTCTTCTCAGTTCAATAGAACCCTGCAATAATGAAACCCAGTGTTAAGAGAAAAGCGAGAATATTGATAAAGAAAACTAATTGAATCTAACTGTTGATACGACTGACTAACCTCTAAAGCTGTGTAATTCACGTGATGGCCGCGGCGCGATGAATGTATCTGCTAGTATCTTGTGCTCTGTGATGAAGCGCAGGGAAGGAGAAGTAGGGGCGGCAAAGGGGAAGTTTCTAGAACGTCGAACTTTTTGGTAGAGAGTCCGGGGGGCGTTGTGGACGAAGACAGTAGTAAGCAAAGTTGTTATGTAGAGTTCGGAATACGCTCAAATTTTCTGGAATCTTTAACTTGTTAAGTAAAAGAATCAAACAATCAAATAAAATCTTGGGTTTTTCCGAGATTTCATTCAAATTCAGGTTAGCGTTATAGTATTGGTCTAGATGTGCCTCCGTAACGTCAAGCTTCTGTCCCGTAGACAGTGTTTCCATGATCTCGAGGTCTTTATCTATGTCTGTGAATTTATGCTTGTACTCATAGATATGCTGGCCTACCGCTGAGAATCTGTGATATTTTACAGCGTTAAGGTGTTCTTGATACCTGACATTAAAGCTACGCCCAGTTTGCCCTATGTATCCGCTTCCACAGTCCCTACATTCGAACCTATATACCCCTGATTTAGAATATGGATTGACTTTGTTGACAACCGAAACATTATGTAAAACTGTTGTACTTCTATTATCTGTCTTGAATGCGATCCTAATGTTACGTTTCCTGAAAATATTTGTAATTCTGTATACATCTTTATTAAACGTGAAGGTTGCAATTTCCTTTGCTTCTATTTTATTTTTCATCAGACTCGTGTGAGGGCGATATTTGAATTTGCTTATTATTATTCGTTCAGTTCCTTGTCCAAGTTTTGTTTGGACATTGGTATACTAAAAGCGCGATTCACCAAGCTGTTATAGGTTGCGCATTTATGAGCTAAGGGGTGTATCGAATCATTACGTATTGTAACTGCAGTTTGTGTGGGTTTTCTGTAAATACTAAAAGAAAATGAAGACGCGTGTCTGTTGATCTTTAGGTCTAAATAATTAATGGATTTTTCTATTCTATATTCTAATATTCTATTGTTTGTATATATGTATTTTAAGGAGTTACGTATGACAATATGTTGTTTAATGTTTAGATTGCCAAGTTTTTTCGCACACTCTGAGCAGCTGATGATGGTGTCAAAAATTGAGCACCGAAACATGTTCTGTAATAAATAATGTTGTAAATACCATCCAACAACATTGTATTTTGTATTGAAAAGGTGGAACCCGCTAGATTCTAATTGTGATCTCAGTTCAATACGGACCAAAAGATGAAGTTCCTTACGTTTAAACATGAGAACACAGCGATAGTCGGGCGTTGCAGTTTTTCTCCTTTTCGAGACATTAATGCCATATAAGACATGCCCCCGTAAATCTCCACGTTTACTTAGCGGCGGTTATTTCAAATGCTTATAGTTCCCTTAGTTTGCATTTGACTACAATGGAGTAAATGTTATTCTTCACAGCAATTGTTTTGCGGTTTCATAACAATTTTTTTTTGTCTGAATTAATATTTGTAGATGCAATGTCATCATAAATTTAGACTATAAAAATCATTAATTTGAAATTTGAAGCACTATGACTTCTAAAGTTATGGAGAAACGAATTGAGGCTTAAATTAAAGGTCTCCAGGCCCTCTTAAATTAGGAAAGTATTTTTTATAAGCTTCATTTTGTAATAAAAATTAATCAACAGAGAAATGTCCATTAACATGTTGGGTGACAATTATTTATTTATATTTTAAACATTTTTAAATTTTGCTTTGTGGGCAGAAATGTTATTTTTACCTTCTGCAAGCAGATACCCTTGTCTGCCAAGGCCTAACAAGAAATTCTAAAACATCCAACGGCTGTGACGTTCATCGTGCTAAGGAAACAAATGACGAATGAGAAACGCATACCGTCTACTACTTGTGGGACATTTGTTGGTTGAGTTTCAATACATCCCTGCAATAAGAGTGAGAGTGATGTTGACAGTTCATCTGGTTGGACATGTGAGATCTTAACAGAAGGTTAGAGTAATTCTAATTAGTACGGGTCTTGCTTGTATGTCCTGATATATTCCAGAGGTTGTGGAACATTTCCTTGGTGATGGCAGTTTTCAAAACCTTTTGGGGCAATACAGCTTTTATCATGAGCAACACGTGGATAGGTTTACAATATCCACAAAATTATGGACATCGAAGAATATTGGTATCAAAGAAATTTGGAAGATTCTACCAATAATAATTAACCCTTTGGGGACGATGGTAATTCATGGCCATAGGCAGCAAAAAGATTGGAAAAAAAGTGTGCATGCAAAATTGGAAAATTTACTAAAACCATGAAAATATACCCAAATTAATCACATACCTTGTTTAAGAGTGGAAACCCAACTTTGAAGGGGTCTGAAGACACAATAAATATCATCTCATAATTTTTTTCACTTTAAGAATGGTATGAGAGACAATCCATGATATGATCTGACAGTGGTTGACTAAGTGTACATTCGTCCTGTGTATTCTACCTGTTAGCCTCATTTCCTGATACAGGCTCAGGGGTGAGGTGACACGTTTAAACGGCCTGATGTCAACCTCACTTGAGGAGCTATTGAAGATGAAATGAATGTGTATGAAATTAGGTAAGGAGGTGGAAGGGTTATGGCTGTGGCCTATGAATAGGAACTGTCCCAGCATTTGCCTGGAAGTGAAAATGGAAAAACGTAGAAAACCATTCTTAGGACAGCCGACGGTGGGGATCCCAGATGCAGAACTTGGCTCCATAGCCGTAGTAGCTAGGTACACATTAGCCCACTATTATGAAATGTATCTACTAATAACTACTTTCAGTGATGTTTTTGGTTTCATTTTATGTCTTGTTCACCAAAAAATGGAAAAATTAGTCAGAGAATAGTCACAGAAGTTGAATTCATGCGCCACACAAATAACATAATGAAATAATCTACTGGGTGTGTTTATCAAGGTTTGACAACAACATTGACCCATGATCAATATTATAAACAGGAATAATAGTCGTAGTTACAGGCCTGTTATTACTTACGTCCGATCCACTCCGTTGCTGCCGGTGTCACTTGTGTGGTTGTTGCTTGCAGATGAGCCAGAGAAAGAATTTTCGTCTTCAGAGAGAAAAAACTACGAACATACATAATAAGTATGTGCACGAAAAGCCTGCATCACGCAGCATGTGTATTACACAACTTCCACGAACAGGAGAAAAATTCTTTGCAAGATACTGAGGGGATTTTCCTCATCATTAGAGTTGAAGGAACAGCTTCTGCAATGTATGAACATATTTGTGCACCTCCTCAGATAGTAAAGCAGCGAAATTCGAACGGAATATATGTAAACATGTTTCCGCCCAGAGAGAAAGAAAAGTAGAGCATATGTGTACATTTCGGCCTGCAAAGTGTTAATATTCATGGGTCATGTTAGAAAAGGCACAACAAGGGACTACTGGACCACAGGACACCTGTTTTTGGTGAAATTGTCAGTCAAAATAGGTTTTAAGAAATCCGGAATGTTGGTCATTTTAATGACCATTCAGCCATTGACGATGATTTGGTCAGACTACAAAATTAGATGTACTGTATTTTGGGTGATTTAGTAGCTGTCTGCATCTTCCACAAGCAATCTCCAGTGTTGTAGTCTGCAGAAGAAGGTGCAGCATTGTACGGTCTGGTTAACCCTCCGTTGGTCGCGGGGTGAGCGCGGCGCTTACTTTCCTTTTTAAAGATGTGCCATGCGAAGCTAAGTAGCACTATACTTCTTAATCACCGAGTAGCTGACATTTGGAATGTTCTGAGCAAGTCCAACAATGTTGCAAGATGCGGCGCAACTTTCATTAGCAACCAGGCATTGTTAATGACCACAGTGCATTATAAGTGAGCGAGTCGCTCACCCGCAACCATTGGCGTTACATTTTTTCCAACTTCCACATTATTCTTATCATATTAGCCTACGAGTCATGAATCAATTTCTATGATTTGCAATTGGTTATTAGAGGAGTCGGATGATGAACCAGTTCTCTTAGCTGAAAGCAATAATGAAGATTCTGAGTACTCAGATACGGAGCAAGCCGCCAACAGCGATCACGACAGCGCATCTGATGTTTCTGGGGACGAAGCCGTTCCTGGTCAGCCAGTCGAGCCTGCTCCTCAATATGTTGGTCGTGGCAACATTACTCTGTGGAATATTCATCTCCCTCGCCACAACAAATGTAGGAAGAAAAGAAACATTGTGATTCATCCACCAGGTGTCACACGTGTTGCACAGAAGGCAAAGACAGTACGTGAATCGTGGGCGCGCTACTTCCCAGACAGTGTGTTGGAGAAAATTGTGTTTCATACAAATGTTCACTTACGCATTACGAGAGCTAATTATTCTCGGGAGAGGGGTGATGTGGATACCAACATTGATGAAATCAGGGCTCTTATAGGATTACTTTACTAGTCTGGTGTGATGAAGTCCTCTCATAAAAATGTTGAAGATTTGTGGGCGACGGATGGGACAGCTCCAGAAATATTTTGTCTAGTGATGTTATACCAGAGATTTTACTTACTTTTGAGATGTCTCCGATTTGATGGTGCTCAGACGAGAAACGAAAGGAAATCCGTCGGTAAATTGGCAGCGATACGAGAAATATTTGACGGCTTTGTACAGCGCTGTAGAGTTTGCTATTCCATAGGAGAGTACGTCACAGTTGATGAGATGCTTGAGTCTTTTCGAGGGCGGTACAGTTTCAGGCAGTATATGGCAAAGAAGCCAGCAAAGTATGGTCTCAAGATTTTCGCCATGGTGATTCACGGATGTTTTACACCTCAAATATGGAGATCTACCCTGGAGTTCAACCGGATGGGCTGTTTGTTACCGATAACAGACCAAGTGCCATTGTGAAAAGATTGACAGAACCAATAAAAAACACTGGGCGTAATATAACGATGGACAACTGGTTCTCTTCAGTGGAGCTAGTGAATGAACTGGTGAGAAATGACAATCTTACTGTTGTCGCTACCATCAGAACGAACAAGACTGCAATCCCACCAGAAACTGTGAACACTAGGCAAAGGGAAATGAACTCTAGTCTGTTTTCATTCGTTGAGGATGCTTTGTTAGTATCCTACGTGCCACGAAAATACAGGAATTTGATACTAATATAAAGTATGCACGATTCTGACGAGATCGACGAATCTTCTGGTGACTTGAGGAAGCCTACATTCATTACATTTTACAACCTTATCAAGGGAGGGGTGGACGTAGTAGACAAGCTGAAAACTCTGTACACCGTAGCGAGGGTGTGCTATCGATGGCCTCTTTGTATATTTTTCACATTACTGGATATAGGAGGAATCAACGCCCAGATCATTTTCCGAAGCAACATGAATGAAGAGATGACGCGAAGCAAGTTCTTGAAAATATTGGCTTTAGATCGGACCAAGAATCACGCGGCAAGGAGAGCTTCATTCAGATTTTTGAATGAGAATGCAACAAAACCGTGGGCTACCACAAGAAGAGCTGACAACTCTGCCACAACTAGACCAAGCTAGGGCGAAATGTCCCTACTGCCCGAAGAAGAAAAAGAATTGAAAAACAATGACAAGATGCAGTGAATGTCAGCTCCCAATATGTGGTCAACACACTGTCAGTATTTGTCAGAGGTGCCCTGGGAGTGTTGAGATAGGCATGGAAGACAGTGACTAAATGTACCCCGAGTCCACAACACAGCATGCATGGTCGAAAAAAAAGCATGTATCAGTGACATAATAATGTTAACTTGATAATTATTGGAATGTTAATTATGCATTTCGCAACAATAATTTTTATTGTAATTTGTAGTTACTCATTGTGCAGTGTTAGATTCCTATTTATTTGATGTAAAATATTAAACATATATTTCACATGTAGAATAGTAAGAAAACTGTATTTAAAAATGGCATGTGTAGCATTAAGTACTTTACCATGATGTTTGCAATAATTGTGTGTATTCTGTTTCAATGAATATTGTACTTAACCTATGAACAAAAAAATAATTAAAGAATAAACAAGTATCAAAATTAAAACAATAACACGAAAAGTAATAACAATAAAGGCCTCAAAAATCATATTACATTACTGGTGAGCGGCGTTAAGAAATGAGGCGCGACCAACGGAGGGTTTGCAATGTATTAACTATTGTCTTCCTCTTCTGAGATTCCAGCTTTCTTGCTAAATCAGGTGGTGAATATGTTGACACAATCCTGACTACTCTCTCTATGCTCTACTACTTCTTAGTAACTTTCCTAACTCCCTTCCACCTCCGTAAATATTTTTGAGGTATGTTATTAGTCTTACGTATGCATACAATGGGGCCAAAGTAAAGAAGGAGAATGGTAAGTATGTAACCATTAGAGAAACACAGGTCTCTGTGCCATACATATTTTAAAAGTATTTTTTACATCACATAAGTGTATTAATGGTTTTTTAATCACATTGCATATTTTTGTCTTATTTTCCTGCCCTCTTTACCGACCTTGTTAATTTCCAGTTTTAATGCTCATTATCCTGTGAACGACATTCTTATCCCCTTGACAGATATTTTCCTGCAGTACTCAGAAGAGGTTCCTGGAAATGGAAGTGGTTTGAAGATGAATATAATCTTTGCATAGGATGAAATGTTATACTGGCTTAATATGTCTAGGCCCTATTTAGTGAGATAGGAACACACAATAACAGGTCAGTGTGAGAAGAGGAGACAAGTGCAATCTCCACATCTTCAAATAGAAGGTCTCTCTCCTCGTCAGTCTTACTCGTACATCCATTTCTTCTCAGCCGCTGACAAGCTTGATCCTACTGTATTGCTCCGAATCCAAGACATTTTTTTGTCATAATTTGAAAAATCAAGGGTCATCTTGCATTCACGACCTAACAGTAATGAATACTACTGGCAGCTACCATGGTAACCTTGCTGCTTCCCTTCATACACACGCGCACACACACACACACACACACACACACACGACACAACTCGTTGACTATGAACGTCCGTGCCGTTATTATACATCACTAGCTGCGGCAACCGGTTGTACAGTGCCTCTGTGTAACGTCACTGGTTCTCGGGAAATAGTGAAGAGAGAATGACATTTTATTAGCCTCTACAAAAATGTTTCTCAAAACCACAGATTGGCATCAATACATGCAGCCTTCGAATTCTTAGAAAGGCCATGACAACTCAGTGGCAGAGTTAGAACACATCTACTGTACCTGACGCATAGTAAAATTAATGGTTTTATAGACAGCAGACATATTTTTGTGTTGGATCGTTGTATTGTAAAGACACGAGGAGCAGGTATTGCCAGCAAATTTTCAACTGGTTCGTGTCGGTATTATGATGCCAATTTTAAGTTAATGGTTATTAAACACGTGAAGATGAAGAATAATTGTGCAGCCACAAGATAATACAAAAGCCAATGTTCTGCATTAGTGCAAAGACAAAAATAGCTTAAAAAATTCATTCAGTGGTCAACAACAAGAACGCTTTAAAGAAGTCGAAGATGAAGTGAGGTACGTGCGTGAAAAACGCAACGGCAGAATGGCCATACCACAGCACAATAAACTCATTTTGACCTTCAACATCCACTTCTTTATTATATATATATCACTAGCCGCTGAAGTCGGCTGAAGCCGGTAAACGTGACGTGCATCTAACGGCAGCTGGTGTACCTGATGCATAGTAAAAGTAACAGTTTTATTGACAGGAATATTTTCCTGATGGATCATCGTATTGTAGGGACATGTGGAACAGGTACTGCTGGAAAATTTTCGACGGGTTCTCTTTGATATTATGATGCCAATTTTAAGTTAATGGTTATTAAATCTGCGGAAATAAAGAATAATTGTGCAGCAGCAAGAAAATACGGCATAACTAAAGCCAATGTTTGGCCTTGGCATGAAGACAGATAGTCTAAAAATGTGCACTTCACAAGAAAGACCTTCAGTTGATTTCACAAACAAGCCTGATTTTTTTAAAGGAAGAAGTGGGGGTCGTCTTGGATTCAGAGAAATATGGTACTTACCAGCTTCTTCAGGAGGGCAGGCCTTAACACTTGTTGTGGGGATATCTTGACAGAATTTCAGTAGGAAGTGGGATAAGAAGAAAGACAGGAAAAGGGAAGAGGTGTCAAAGACTAATAACACAGGACCGACAAAGGAGGAAAGGATTCCAGTAAATAACGGAAAGGAACTTACTAGTGACAGATCATTTCATACATTATGTTGTGAGTCTCCTCGTACCACACTGACCTGAGGCTCTAGATGTTACATCAAGTTCTCTCTATATCTTGGAGTCTGGTTCATGACAGAACTGAGAATTCTTTTGAAATATGCAGCAAGGCAGTTGTGACCAATGTAGCTGAAACGTCTCTTCTGATCCCACATTCTTCTCTAAATTGGTTTCTGCATTTCTCTTAGCTGTTTTTTCCCACTTTTTCTTGATGTTACTATTAAGGACTCATTCAGCTGACTAGAAATTATCCTAATTGCCAGCTTATTGCTGCGTGGTAGATCACTTAGCTGGTCCGTCTGGACTCTTCATTTCTTGCAATTCCAACAAAAAGAGATGTGTGTCCATTTTGTAGTTGTGTGTGCGGGAAGACTGGAAAGAGATGCTTTGTCTGTTCTGAAGTTGAGTCTGCCCAGACTGACACTACATTAAAACAGGTTTCTGCTGCCTTATGTCTGAGGTTTAACTCATGCACCAAATTGGCTGTAAATCTTATTCCGGCATGTCACAGAGTGCACTGTAACATGTCCTACTACACTTATGGCTGCAGTTGGTGCAAATGCTGTCTGTTGCAGTGATTCAATTGACCCCACGGTAGTGGGCAGGGAGGGAGATCCAGTGTGGACATTATGCATTTCGGCTCTTAATTTCTGGACAACCCGTTTGTTCTTTTGTTGGGAGGACTCCTATTTCCATTAAAAAACTGATGAAAGAATAACGTTGTTTTGGATCTTGAACTAGACTCAGGATTGAAGAATTCATAAAATTCAGAGAGTATAGAAAGAAATCTCACTGTATTTCCTATGCTGCTATCATGGACTAGAGGTTAGTTCTAGGATCTAGTTTGAAGGTGTGACCTAATGAGAAGATACAAGAAAAGTGTGTCTCCATCCCACAACTGCAGGCACAAACCCTGTCCTCCTCTCTCCTATTACAGTTAAGGGTCCATAGCCTTAGCACACATCCTCTTCTCTATCCCCCAGAGTTATTAAAGTGTTCTTATAATTGCAGTGCCGCCTGCATTTCCACACAGAAGGAAGGTGAATCGAAATGTTGCAAGACGTAACAGTAACCAGTCAGATCCCAGTAGTGAAGCCGACAGTCCTCTGAGTGAGCCGCTTAATGTTGATGTGAGTATCGACTGTGGGCTTTGGTACTTTATTGTGACTTGCCAACTGCAATAATAAGACAGGTTTTGACAAGGGATGCGGGCGTTTCATTCGAGTTGGTAAGAATGTAGAAGGGAGGGCATTGATTCGATAGGATTTACTTTAGTGTTGTGAAGTACTGTAATTGCGATAATAACAGAAAAGCAAAAAAAAAAGAAAATCTTCGACCTGGTCTGCTTGGAGCGATTGTAAATGAAAAAGAATATTCAGGAGCTACATCAGCATTTTGAAAAATATCTCTGACATTTTCAGAAAAAGGCAATAGAAATTCTGTGGTCACATTCTCAGAATGAACAATGATGGACTGACAAAAAAGAATTCCTAACCTTGTCCTCCTTGAAAATTAAGAACAGCTGGCTAATTGAAACTAAAAGAGACCTTGAGAAATTCGGTATCACAGGTGAAACTGTGCAGGACAGATCTTCATGCAGAACTCTAGCACCAATTTGCAGACAAATCCTAAACTAGAACTGACAAAACCTCGTCAGAAGAAAGCAAGAAAAATATCGAGAAGCTGAAGAGAGTAAACACATTGGCTAAATAAGTTCAATTGTGCTCATCATTTGGGCAGAACAATGGCAGAGAAACCAGAACTCTATTGGGCAGCTGTATTTCAATTAATGTTATCAGGTAAACACTAAATGTTATGTCGCTAAAGAACTTTTGCACGCTGACACCATACAACATGGAGTGCTGAATGGACTTTTATCTGCTCTTTAAGATCCGACTACGCCAGCCCCTCGGTCTAGGAGTGGCAAGCTTGTCTCTTGCCGAGAGGCCCCAGGTTTGAATCCTGGCCAGGTCAGAGATTTTTACCTGGATCTGAAGGATGGTTTGCAGTCCACTCAACCTGTGAAAGAACAATTACAGAGCTATTTGATGGTGAGATAGCAGCTACGATCTAGAAAGTGAAGAAAAATGGTGGAGAGGATTCGTTGCAGGACTGTTTGTCGCCCTGTTATCTCGTAGCCTATGGGCAGAACAGCAGTTGCTTGGTAGGCCAAGGCCCATCAGGGCTGTAGTACCATGAGGTTTTTAAAGTATCTGACTACCTCTGTCAGGTTTGAACCTGTAATCTTGAGGCTGACATTTTAGTGGATTACAAGACTTCTTTCTTGAATAAATGTAGGTACATGGGTAATATGATACTAATTATGTCAGTGAGCATTTTGTGATGAGATAAGCCATGTCAGTTGAAGCGAGAAGTTCTTGTTCAGAAATTGGCAGCAGTCAGGAAGATATCCAAGTTGTCATTCATGAATCTCCATGAGAATTGTGGTGAATGGACTGCTTAGGAAGAAATATCCAGTTTACATCACAAGGAGTCTCAGAAATGTGGTAGCTTAGTGGAGGGAAGATTAGCTTCATGCAGTAAAATGTATGGATGTGTGAGCAGCACTAACACATGCGGCAGTATTTATCAGTGTTTCCTCAGCCTCTTGCCAGCCATTTCTACTTCTTCCATTCTTGGGCAGTTTTTGTTTGTGCAGTGGCAAATGTAGGACAAGAACAGAGAGCGACAAAAGGAATAAAAGTGTATACAGAAGATTCAAGATGAAGAATGCAGGGCAAAGAGAAGAGGAGGAAAAGAACCCAGTGGTGTCTGTAAATGTGATAGAAAGGAACAGACTACTCGTTTAAGCAGTAAATACACCAACTCTTCAGCTTCTGTCTCTCTAGGCAGGAACATTACCAACATTGCAGTTAGAAAGGCACTTTTGTATGGTGTGTTTGTATAATGCATGGTATGTGTTCATTGTGAATGATTCTTCTTTGATATATAATTTGTATATATTATTGCAGTGTAAGGGCTGATATAGGGAATTTCCATGCTCATGTTGATATCTGGTGTCTATTAAGTGGTTGGCATCTACAGGTTCTGGTTTACAGTACCTCCAGTGCTCATCTGACTGAAAATGCTTTCCTGGTTTTGAGAGGGTTAAGACTCCACACAATTTCTTGACACAACCCAGTACCGCCTCGTCGATGACATGGTCTACTCAAGGGATCTTAAAAATTCTACAATACACCTATATTTTAAAGCCCAGCAGTCGGTTCATTGACAAAGCCTTTATAGAGTCCGTCCATCCTTTGACACTGTAAAACAGCACTGGTAATACTCAACGCTTCACAACTCACCAACGAGTTTCAAATTGATCACAATTTCACACTAGGCATTTTATTTTCAGAAACACACTTGTTGCTATGATTTCTACGTTTGGATTCTATTCTTCTTTTAGCTAGCATCATAAAAAAAAGAAAACCTCATGGCACTACAGCCCTGATGGACTTTGGGATACCCAGCGACCACTCTTCAGTCTAAAGGCCTGCAGATTACAAGGTAACACATGGTCAGCATGACATATTCTCTTGGTTGTTATTCTTTGTTTTCTAGACCGGTACCATTGTCTCGCAGTCAGATAGCTCCTCAGTTGTTCTCACATAGGCAGAGTGGATCTCAAAGCAAGCCCTCAAAAAACCAAGCAAGTTTCCAGGCGGTTAGGGGCGCCCAGCTGTGAGTTTACATTCGGGAGATAGCAAGTTCGAACCCCATTGTCGACAGCCCTGAGGATGGTTTTCTGTGGTTTCCCATTTTCACACCAGGCAAATGCTGGGACTGTTCCTTAAGGTTGTGGCCGCTTCCTTCCCACTCGTAGACCTTTTGTATTCCATCATCACCATAAGACCTATCTGTGCCAGTGCGACGTAAAGCAGATTGAAAAAAAAAAACTCTCAGAATTTGATTTCTTTATCAGGGCAATTTGAAAAATAGCTTCAGAGGATGAGTAAAAAAGGATTGGAGAAGTGATACAACCTTGTCTCACCTTTTTGGTTCATAACGTCTTCACTAACTTGGTCTCTTAGTCTTGATGTGGACCAGTATCCAGTATTCGGGAGATAGTGGGTTTGAGCCCTACTGTTGGCAGCCCTGAAGACGGTTTTCCGTGGTTTCCCATTTTCACACCAGGCAAATGCTGGGGCTGTACCTTAACTATGGCCACGGACGCTCTCTTCCCATTCCTAGGACTTTCCTGTCCCATCGTCTCCATAAGACATATCTGTGTCGGTGCGACGTAAAACAAATAGCAAAAAAAATGTCTTGATGTGAGCTGTTTGTTACCAATACTGATTCTTGATGATGTTCACATCTTTGCTGTCCAGCTGATGTCTAAGGGTTTTGTGTTTAATATTGTCATAATCATCAGTTTACAGTTCGTTTTTCAGGTACTGTTGATAAGTCTCTTCTTTATTCATAAATGGTTCTGTTCTTCACAGTTCCATCCATTGTCCTTCTAGCTGCAATGTTAGTTTTTATCACATCCATCTAGTAGGTTCTAGGTATTCCAACATGGTGTTTTCCTTCTACCTGTCTTTCCAAGTGTGCTTGGAATGTTCTCGTAGACTGTCCACATCACGTGTCCAAACTACCATAGTCTGGATGTACTGACTCTGCCTAGTAGAAATGTCTTAATCCCAGCTTCCCGCCTAATTTCTTAACTTGTCCATCCTGGTCTTCTGTTTAGCAGATCTAAGAAACTTTGTCTCTGATGCTGGCATCGTGAGTCTGTCTTCATAGCGGTGCATGTTTTGATACCATAGATCAAGTCTTATCTGAAGTAGATGTTAAAACATTGCTAATTATGGTTTCTTTGGAATCTTAACATCCCAAAGACGAAGTCCTCTCTTGTTGGTAGAAGAGATAACTTTTTTGTTGCACCCTGTTAGTGATCTCTGCTGAAGTAGGTGAAACAAAACTGTCCACACTCTTCAACTGGTGGTCTGTTAGTTTGATGCTTACTGGTCCACTATCTCTGTTTACCGCCATTGCCACTGTCTTAGTTTTGCTGATCTTGAACGCCTGTAACTTGGCATTCTGTGTGTGTCTCTTCTGTTTCTCCCCAAATCATAATGTCATCTGCAAAGGCAAATGTGTGGAGTTAGCCTGGTGTTTCCTTAATGATGTCCACTTTATCATCCATAACTATGATAAATTGTAGTGGTGAAAGCATATTGCCCCACTGGGTGCCACTCTTGGTTGTAAACCATGATGAGTGCCTCTCTGTCTGGCACAATCTTTGTACAACGTCTGAACTTTCCTTACAAGTCATTCAGGCTCCTTCCTCCTTTGCAAATACTGCGAGATCTCCTCTCTATTAGCACTGTCATATGCCTTTTCCATATCCAAGAATACCATGATCAAATTCTTGCCTTTCTCCCAGTGTTTTGCCATCAGCATTGTGGCATTGAATATACTGTAAAATCTATAGTAGACCTGTTACTTCTGAAGCCATACTGTTCTTCTTCTAACTCTGGTTCTATGATGGATCGCAGCCTCTGCTCTGCAATCTTCTTGAGAGTTTTCAGCCCACGTGACTAGATAATTGATGAATTTGCCTATGTAAACACTTTACACACAAGATGTTACAATATACAGGGTGTTTGGGAGATAAGTACAAAAAACCTACAGAAGATTGGGATGGATGAATGTCCGCAGTTCTTAATATATTACTTTTTTTTAAATTTAGCCATTGGTTTGTCCGAGGAAGGAGCTTGAAGTAGTGTGTGATGGTTGTGAGGTAGGTAGTAGCTTTGTTTGCCCCTCTGCTTATACCACCCTTCGTACTGTGCTCCAGGCAGTATGCATGCGTAATGTTTAAGAAGCAATTCTAAGTACATCACTGGACTGCAGCTAAGGTAGTTAGCATTTTATGAGTTGTATGAAAACACTGTACATAAAAGAAGCAAATGTTTTCACACTGGTGAAAACTTATGCACAGCAGTAAAGGACTAAGGGCCGTTTTCCCCAAATGAGTTTAAACTAGGTTTATTTTAATCTGGTTTAAGTCTGAGTTTAAACTAACATTAATTTTCCCCATGTTGGTTTAAACTTTGTATCAAGTTTAAACTTGGTTCAAAGTTAAACCTTCTATATTGTAGGTTTAAACTGCTGTTTATATTCAACCTTCTTGACATTTTATTAACGTATCTGTGATTTTCCTAGTAGAAGGGTTAGTTGTGACTACCAGTACTGCAGCACTTAAATAGAAAATGTACTAAAATTAGAACCTAGTATTAGCATTAGGAAAATGGGAGAAAGTCTTTGGTTATATAGCAAATAATTTTGATGTGCAAGTGAGGTTAAGAAGCCGCATTCCAACAAAAGTTTACAATCTTGGAAAATCGGATGTAACGGAGTTTTTTTGATGGATTTATAATTCATAAGCGAACAGCAAGGATTGTCTAGTATTGAAGAAGGATTCATTTAAAACGTCAACTGCATGAAATAATGCTATTTCGCTAGAAGCAATGATTCTGGTTGCTTTAAGATATTATGCAGAAGGCATTTTTCTTATTAACAACGGGGACCACAGACCTTAAATTGTAGTCTCCTTATAATATTACATACTGTAAAATACTATTGGTGGTATGAATACTGTAATGTGAAGCATAAAAATATTCCTACATAAGTCGTGTAATACGTCCGCTCTTCATGCGGTGTCTCGTGGCGGTGGTCGCTAAAGTGTTAGGTCAGCATCGTCCGAATCCATGACTAGATGGTTCGAATCCAGTTAGTCAAAAATATTTTTACCATCAGAATGTAGGAGATGTGGTGGTATACAATTTCTAATCACTAAATTATATATTTATAGGATCAGAAAAATAATAAAGTGTTTCATGCTTGCTAGTAAACTTGTAATAGAATAAATTATAGTTAAGAATGTTTCATCGTAACTATTGCCAGCATACCAGCAATAGAAATATTAATGCTATAGGGAGAAGAGTATTATGCATACAGTACGACGTATTGCGAACTTGGTTATGTTATAAACCAATATGGAATCAAGTAATACATCTCCAAATAAAATACATTCTCAGTGGTGTGTCTGCTGGATCCAAGGTTTGTGAGATTGATCCCGGCCGAGGGCGATGGATTTTAATAGGAGATAGATCCCGTGCATGCTTGGAATTTGTTTTCTTGAAATTCACATAAATGTTGATTTTCTGAGGAAAGGAATACTGTAGGCCTATTGCTAAAAGACCAGGATTTTAATATTTCAACGTTCCCGTGTGTTCCGTGAGACAATACAGACATCAAAAGACACATATTAGGCCCACGGTACTTGTTTATGGTAAAGCATGACAGAGAAAAATAAGAAATAAAAGTGCGTTCCAAGAAATTGTAGACAGCAATGGGTAAAATTATATGACACAACACTTTGCAGAAATGTAAACAATTTATTTATCAGTAAAGCTAATATCCCGCCGAATTTCTTCTTTATTCACTACATACGATAGCATTAATTCGCCACAAACAGCTCATATTAATACAAAAATGTCGGTCATTGAATTACTTGGCTCTGATTGGCCAATTCCAATCGACCATGCCTTTGACTATTCCTTCAGTGCAGCCAATGCTAGCGCCAATGACAGCTCGCACGTTTAAACTAAACGAGTGTCAGAAATTGGTGGAGAAAATGGACGCAAGTTTAAACTTGGTACTAAAGTTAAACAGGTTTAATTTATACCAGGTTTAACCCTATTTGGAGAAAATGGCTCTAAGTCATTCATCATTAACTACTACCTGAGCTACAAACATCCGATTTTCAACTTCATTTTATTTTAATTTGAAATAAGACGTTACTTTGACGTCATATGTATTCATGGCCTTATCAATAACCAACAGGAAAATTATTTGTACTTATCTCCCAAACACCCTGCTCCTTGTCTGTGGGTAATGGACAAGAGCTTGCAGAGAGCTGGGCTGATCCGAACAGTGGCTACTCAGAATTAGTCCCATCGCTGCTAGGGTGACGACTTTCAGGGGTGGCCTTTCTCCCTGTAAGAGGAGGCAAGCTATCCTCTCTGATAGTACCAGAGTTCCAGCTCAGTGTTATGCTGCCATTTGCCACATCTTCTCTAGAATTGTTGGACCTGCCACTGCAAATGCTGCCATCTACAAAATAAGCCTAGCCTTGTAGTTTGGATGATTGGTTCAGGAATGGTAGTAGTAGGAAATGTCCAGGTATGAGTGGCTGAGGATCATTGGGATCATCTGAAAGTTCAGAGGCCCTTCTATCTATGTTACTGAAGTAGTTAATTTTGTTTGCTAATGCCAAATGTGCATTGGCCATACTGTGACACAGATGGTATTTGATCAACATGTCTCCAGCTTCCCATAGGCCTCCAAAATGAGGAGTTTGTGATGGCATGAAATGCCATTGGATGCCCTCCTGGACCACACCTGCCTCTACGTGCAGTGAACTTCTTCAAGCCTGCAATGAATGATGCACTAGCAGATCTCCTACCACTTCCACACGGGTCATAATGAGGAAATTGTTAGTTGATTGCCAATATGCAACAAGCACTGGTGCTCATGCTCAGTTATAACTCTGGTTAGATGATGGTCGGGAGACAGTATGATCTGATGCATTTGTTCGTATGGAAGCTATGAGATATATACACAGCCTCCCACTCATAACTAACCTCCACTGGCTAACATAGGATTAACGTAGGATTCAGTGTAATGATATGCTGCCCTTAGCAGTTGGTTGACTACTTGATAGCATGTAAATCTCTTGCTAGTAGGCTGTGTTCCGTGTAAGTCTGAGACACTTATTGAGTGTTCACAGAATTCTTTTTTAGTTAAGATACCAGTTTACTTCTCAGAAGGTGTCATAGGAGCATTTATCACAAATCGCTAATGTCATGTCACTATTCATTGCAAATGAGTTAGCTTAGAAAATACGAGGGCTATTTTTTTTTTTCAAGGTCCGATTGGTCACGAAATGAAACAGCAGTACAAATTTGACACTTTTCTATTAGTAACACTTACTGATACATCACACCTATTTTTCAACATAGTCGCCTCGCAGATTGAGACATTTGTTGTAGCGTGGTACCAACTTGTCAATGCCCTCTTGATAGAACGTCGCCGCCTGCGCCTGTAACCATCTTTGTACGCCGGTCTGCAGCGCCTCGTCGGTGTCAAAACGCTGTCCTCCTAGCCAGCGTTTCATGTGAGCAAAGAGGTGAAAATCTGATGGAGCCAGGTCCGGACTGTACGCTGGGTGATCGAAAACGTCCCACTGGAAATGCTGCAGGAGGTTCGTGGTGGCAGCTGCAGTGTGCGGCCGAGCATTGTCATGGAGGAGGACAATGCCTGATGACAACATCCCTCTCCGCTTATTCTGAATTGTCCGTTATTGGACATTATAAATTTTCCAGCTAGCTCATTCTTGGTTGCCAGCGTTTCGCCCTCGTGTGCTAGGGTGGGCTCATCAGTTGGTACCTAGCACACCTACCAATACGCTGTCTAGTGCATACCGTGGAGGCCACTGCGTAGGCTAACTGGAGCCACCGGCAGTGCCAATGCACTAAGAGACTTTGTCTCATCACTAAAAATTGATGCCTGCTTGGCCATCAGATGACATAGATGTTGATTCCCGTAGGGAATCTGAAATATTTGTCCTGAATGAGCAAATTTATAATACCAATATAAATGGTCCGTTATTGGACATTATAAATTTTCCAGCTAGCTCATTCTTGGTTGCCAGCGTTTCGCCCTCGTGTGCTAGGGTGGGCTCATCAGTTGGTACCTAGCACACCTACCAATACGCTGGCTGATCCACACGCTGAACAAGATCATCGGTTGACACACGCTTCCTTCCCTGGCCGCCTGCATCATGGACGTCTGTACGCCCTGCTGTAAAGTTCCTGCACCATTGTCGCACTCGCTGGTTGAGAAATTTTATTTTCAGCCAACTCGCGTTAATTTATGAGAAAATTATGTTGAACTTATTTATTGCTTATGAACACACAAAACAGTATAAATAATTTATTAATACACTTATGCTTACGTCTCACTGAGTTTTATAGTTTTTCAGTGTGTGAAACCTTTTGAAACAAACACCAGCGTGCAAAGCCAGATTATTTGAACACGTTTCACAAAAGTAGTTTCACGGCGCATTTCAGTCTCTTGATTGGTTTACTGCTTTGTCGTCTGGTGGCATCCAGTGCTTGACACCTTTCTTCTAAAACACGTAGAGCTCCTCAAGTTTTGGAAACACCTCGGCTGCAGTTTCATTTTCCTATTTCCTCCTAGTTACTTTGCTCTGTCCACAACAGCTAGTGAGAGTAATACTTCATGTAGTTGAACACTTGCCTTCAAAGCATCTAAATGATTTGCATTACTAACTACCAATACTTTCACTTTCTAACTGAATTTGGATTTCATTGTATTGGTCATGTATTACCAATAAATGTCGAAGTTTGACATGTACCAAATTAATGAGGGTGATGAATAAAAACAAGCAGATGCTTCTTTTTTGATCTTTTACTTGGTATTTTATAATGCAACCTTCAGTAATTGCTACTTCTACAAGCAATTGCTTGGAACTGTATTATAAGATTGTGAGCAACTGCAAAATGGCCTCGATGATGTTGTTAGATGGACAGTACGCAATGGGGTATGATGATAAACGGGGCTAAAAGTCAGGTTTTGAGTTCCACAAATAGGAAAGGTCTTCTCAGTTTCAATTACTGTGTTGATGGGGTGAAAATTCCTTATGGGATCATTGTAAGTACCTATGTGTTAATATAAGGAAAGACCTTCATTGGGGTAATCACATAAATGGGATTGTAAATAAAGGGTGCAGACCTCTGCACATGGTTATGAGAGTGTTTAGGGGTAGTAGTAAGGATGTAAAGGAGAGGGCATGTAAGTCTCTGGTAAGACCCCAACTAGAGTACGGTTCCAGTGTATGGGACCCTCACCAGGATTACTTGATTCAAGAACTGAAAAATGCAAAGAAAAGCAGCTTGATTTGTTCTGGGTGATTTCCGACAAAAGAGTAGTGTTACAAAAATGTTGCAAAGTTTGGGCTGGGAAGACTTGGGAGAAAAAAAGACGAGCTGCTCGACTAAGTGGTATGTAATATTGAAATATTCAGTTTATTTAAAAAAAGGTTCCACCTATTCAATACATATGTTATATCTAAGCTAGGACCTATGCATTATTATTCACAATCCTAATTGGTACATGTTTCGCCCTACATATTGGGCATCATCATCAGCCATTAGCTCACCGTCAAAATCATGAAGTATCGGGATCCTGATTATGTATTAATTGACCTTATTATTGCTTAGGCTCAGAGGGTTAAGGTGCTGGCCTTCTGACCCCAACTTGGCAGCTTCGATCCTGGCTCAGTCCGGTGGTTTTTGAAAGTGCTCAAATACGTCAGCCTCGTGTCGGTAGATTTACTGGCACGTGAAAGAACTCCTGCGGGACTAAATACCGGCACCTCAGCGTCTCCGAAAACCGTAAAAGAGTAGTTAGTGGGACGTAAAGCAAATAACATTATTATTATTATTATTATTATTATTATTATTATTATTATTATTATTATTATTATTATGATTATTGCTTAGGCATAATGGATGTGAATTGAAAGGTACATTTGTTTATCACTCTTAGTTGACTAGTTAAATATTACAAATTTGAAATAAAAACACATAAAATGAATGGTGAACACTCAGTGAACAATTACTTAGAAACATGTTAAAACGTTCATCATTCAACTGTATTGACCCGTTCTTAATCTTTGGTTTTGTTGTCTTTTAATTAAAATGAAACACAAACACTTATAAATAACAAACATAAGTTGCACATAGTGGTCATTTGGGCGGCTTAGAATCTGGTTAAAGATTTCTTAGTTTTGTTTGTTATCTTTAATGAATGCTATTATCATCTTGGATATCCATATAAACATACTTTTTGATAGTAAAAGTTTGGATTTCAACTATAACAGCCCTAACATTTTAGGGTTTGTCCTAACTGGTGTATTTTAATAGAAAAATTCGCATTCCTCGTTTTTTTGTTATTATTATTATTATTATTATTATTATTATTATTATTATTATTATTATTATTATTATTATTATTATTATTATTATTATTTATAGTGATGTCAAAACTGGTGACATTTTTATTAATCTGAATTTCAAGTAATGGATGGTATGTCCAAGTAATACGCATTTCTTATGCTGAAATGTGTGTTGCATGCTACTGTTGTTGATGCTGATCGAAAGGGAGACTTCTTGAATTGTAAGTTTGATGGTGAAAATTAGTAGTTCCCAGTTCCAGAAAGTAGTTATTTAAGTGTATGTAACAAGAGTAAAAGGTATGTTTTAGATAATAGAGTATGTGATTCGATTTTAATGGGAGGCCTTTTAGAAAACTGTTACTTACCTCCTCGTCTCTTGCATGGCAGGTTTGTTATGTTGGCGGTTCCAATCGACTGACTGTCACTGTCCTTGTGCTCTGTGTGTTGTAGCTGTGTACAGGCTGTGGCGGGGGAGCATAGAGGAGGGAGGGGTAGACGGTGCTTTATTTTTGCGGGCCATCTGTGGGGGGAGAGTTGGAAGGGGATGACTGGGAAGAATTACAAAGAGACCTTGAGAGTATCCAAGAATGGGTTGAAGAAAATAATATGAAGATTAATGGAGGCAAATCAACTGTTACAACATTTACAAACAGGAGCTTTAAAACTGAATTTGAATGTACTTTGGATGAGGTAGTTATCCCAAAAGATGGCAAGTGCAAATACTTAGGTGTGAGATTTGAAAGTAATTTGCATTGGAAGGGTCATGTTGATGACATTGTTGGGAAAGCATACAGATCGTTACATGTCATAATGAGGCTACTTACAGGATGCAACAAAGAATTAAAAGAAAAAAGTTACTTAAGTATGGTTCGTCCATTATTGGAATATGCAAACAGTGTTTGGGATCCTCACCAAGAATACCTAATAAAATAACTAGATGGTGTGCAGAGGAAAGCAGCAAGGTTTGTAACAGGGGATTTCAGGAGAAAGAGTAGTGTCTCAGAAATGTTTAAAGGAACTTGGTTGGGAAACTTTAAGTAAGAGAAGGGAGAAAACTAGACTTATAGGATTATATAGAGCCTATACAGGAGAAGAAGCATGGAGAGATATCCATGAGAGGCTTCAGTTGGAAAATAATTATATTCGTAGAACTGACCACAAGTAGAAAATTAGAAGGAATATTTTAGCAGAAGCGATTGGGGTAAATTTTCATTCATTGGGAAGGGTGTGAAGGAGTGGAACAGTTTACCAGGGGTAGTGTTTGATCCTTTTCCAAAATCTGTACAGATATTCAAGAAGAGAATAAACAACAACAGAGAAAATAAATGAAATCTTAGAGGGGATTCGACCAGTGCAGGATATTGTAAATAAAAAAATGTGTGTGATTAAATTAATTCCATCCCCTGGTCTATGGAGTTTGGACAGCCCAAGTAGGGGACTGCCTGTAGGGGTGAAGTACAGTGGGGACTTCGAGGGCCCTGGGACCGCTACGGTAGCTGTGAAGGCCCTTCAGGAACTCTGAAAAGTGGTGGCAAAAGGGGCTCTGGTTAAGACACAGCAGGTCGTTATGCTACTTAGGTTCCAAAATGGGTAAAATATATATGTAAATAAATTCAATGTTAATTTTAATCTTATACCAGTTGTATATTATTATTAGAAGTAATTTCACATACTGTTTATGAGTTGACTATGTTTGTAAGATATGAGTAGAATTTTGTAAACAATATAAATTTATTAAGGATGATGTGTGTGTTTAATAGAACAAATTATTAGCGTAAATTGTATAATATTGTATTCTAGGAAAATTTTCTTTGTCTCTTGTTAATTTAAAATTTAGTGCTTGACAATAATGTATTTTAGTGTACCATTTGCCACCGAAGTAGACACCTCATTTGCAAATAAAGAGATTTTGATTTGATTTCAGTAGTATTGGTTAATATAGAAGGAATTGTTGAAGAGGGCAATTTAAAGCTGTGTCTTTTTTTTTTAATATTTGTATTAACTTAGGGACTAGTTCATAAAGGGAATTTTTAACATGTGTTGTATCGTTTAAGTTCCAATTTTTATTAAAATACTGATCCAGGAAAATATAGATGTTTTCATAGTTGTTCATTAATTTTCATTTATTTAACTTTTTGAGGAATGTTAGGCCTTGCTCTATTGTCGTGTATTGGTGGCCTGTTTCTTTCATGTGTGTACTCATTTATAAGTGTTTAATTGCGTTTCGTTTTAATTAAAAGACAACTAAACCAAAGATTAAAAACGGGTTAAAACAGTTGAATGAACGTTTTAATGTGTTTCTAATTAATTGTTCACTGAGTGTTCACCATTCATTTTATGTGTTTTTATTTCAAATTTGTAATATTTAACTAGTCAACTAAGAGTGATAAACAAATGTACCTTTCAATTCACATCCATTATGCCTAAGCAATAATGAGGTCAGTTAATACATAATCAGGATCCTGATGCTTCATGATTTTGAGCTAATGGTTGATGATGCCCAATATATAGGGTGAAACATGTACCATTTAGGATTGTGAGTAATGATGCATAAGTCCTAGCTTAAGATATAACATGTATTGAACAGGTGGAACCTTTTTTAAAATAAATCGAATATTTCAATATTATATGGAAATTCATTACAGATCAGTAATGAAATTTATTACTTGTAAGTAGTATGTTCTGAGCTGTCAGTGGAGAGATGGCGTAGAATGACATTAGTAGACGAATAAGTTTGAGTGGTGTCTTTAAAAGTAGGAAAGATCACAATATGAAGATAAAGTTGGAATTCAAGAGGACAAATTGGGGCAAATACTCATTTATAGGAAGGGGAGTTAGGGATTGGAATAACTTACCAAGGGAAATGGTCAATAGATTTCCAATTTCTTTGAAATTGTTTAAGAAAAGGCTAGGAAAACAACAGATAGGGAATCTACCACATGGGCGACTGCCCTAAATGCAGATCAGTAGTGATGGATTGATTGATTGGATTGGTCGGTCGGTCGGTCGGTCCGTCGGTCGGTCGGTTGGTTGGGTGGAGTAACCAGTTGCTTGGAAATTCTTAAGGCAGGGCAGTAGGAGCTTGGAACTGCTAGAAATCAGTTCAGTTAAGGAGGACATGGCTGCTTTCATGCATATTCGCAAGTGAGAGGCGTAAAAAATGCACCCAATAAATAATGCAATAAATGATTATAGATTTAATGAAGACAGTGTGGACTGGATAGGACCGCACTTCGTAGGTATAAGAGAAGAGAAGCAAAGCATTGTGATGGCACTTTCTTCCCAGACATGTATCTGTCCCCAGCTGCTTGAATGGTATAGGAACATAAAATTGGTATTTATTACAGCACAGACAATGAATAAACTAGAGTGGAGAGTTTTTAAAAGTAGGAAAGATCATAATATGAAGGTAAAACTGGAATTCAAGAGGACATTGGGGCAAATATTTGTGTATAGGGAAAGGAATTATGGTTTGGAATACCATATAAATGCTAATAATTGCCCACATATTCTTTATAAGAATCTGCCAGCAAAATGTCTGGGTGCTGTGATCTGTAATTATCCATCGACCTAACCGTGTGTTTCATCTGATAAAGTGATAATTTGGAAACTACAAGAGAGTTACTCCTTATTCAAGTGTTCAGTTTTGAAGATACGGGGTTAAATTAATTTAAAGCATTATTTTATTTATCTGTGATAAGTGTGTACGACTTAGTGCGAATATCCTTACATCACAGAAAACCAATTTAAAAATCTGCATGAGCCATTGTTGATTTGAACAAGTATATCGATAGTGACGGTTTACTATTCGAAATCACGGCCTACCAGATCGAAGGAAAGACGATCGAAGTGCCCTAACACCAAAGTGACAAATCAACAGACCAAGTGTAGATATAGTATTATAAAAGACCAAGTGTAGATATAGTATTATAAAGTGATAGTGACTGTAAAGTAAATACTAAATAGTAAAGTGCTAATTTGGCGAGTGCTGTTCTTGTGAAAAGTACTATTAATATAGACAGCTCACTGCGAAATCTCAAGCATCAAGCAATGAACATTGTGTGTACCTAATTAAAACGCCTTATAAAATTGATGATCCTCGGATTAAGGGATAACAACTGTCACTAATCTTATTTCAACGCTGGTTACTCCAGACATGTACACAGACACAAAATGACGGAACTAGGCGAATCACGTGACCGTGAAACTGTGTATTAAAAGTTACAAGTGAGCCTATCTCTGATCACAGAGATTAACAAAAAAAATGTCTTCTGAAGTAAATTACTCGGCAATATAATGCGTAGGGACACAAAGATTCCATAACAACAGAATAGGTAAGAAGTGCTGTGTATTTGAAATCTCTCACAGGCCAAAGTGAGGTGAAGTAGAACAGTGATAGCAAGATACAGGCTGTGCATTTGACCGTGCAAGGAGATCTCAAGATGCCGCCCACCACAGAGTTTACTACCGTTGAGGACAAATGCAACATCTGCTACAAAACAGTAACTAGTAAGGACGAAGCAATTGAATGTGAAAGTTGCCATCAATGGCAGCACTTCCACTGTTCAGAACTAACTAAAGGAGAATACGATATCGCAAAACGGAAGAACTGTAAACTAACCTGGCTATGCATAGAATGTAAATCAAAGATGAACATTGTGGACATAGAAAGGAGTGTGTTGAATAAGATATCAGAACATCTGCAAAAGTTGCTAAATGATCTGAAGATTAATATCACAAATGAAATAGGGAAGGAAATTCACAATGCGATCGGAAAAGAATTTGAAACACTTAGCAGATATACAGTTACAAATTACAAAGAACCAGCGCTGAATGTGCCCAATAAGGTTAACCCGATATATATTGATATGATACCGGACACAAATTCAAAAGAGATGACGTCACGTAAAGAATCTGAAGAAATGAAACGACATAAAGCAACGCGCACGGCCGATCATAACCTTAACCCAAAGAGGGCCTTGGAATTAACAAATGTTTCTACCCAAAGGATCCAGGGAAATATAGGTGGTAGAGAAGAACTCCCTCATTGCAGTAGAGATACCGCACCATTAATAAGAGCCGAGCAACAGTCTTCTGATAACGCAGAATGGGTTGAAGCCGTCAAAAACAGACGGAGATCTTTTATAACATCAATAAAAACTCCAACCTTCATTGGAACAAAGCGGAATGATTTAGAAAATGAGAAAGATAAAAAGAACATGGAACTTCGTGCGGCCCCCGAAGAGCATGGACCAAAATACTTCAGTAGAGATGATAAAGAATCACTTGAAGAACTTGAAAGTAGAGGAGGTAATAGAATGTGAACAACTCCAAACAAAAGGAAAACTTAAATCATACAAAGTGGTTATCCCTCTCAACGACCTTGGAAAGGTCACCGATCCGGAACTCTGGCCAGAATATGCCGTAGTGAGAAGATATCGTCTTTTTCGACAACAGGGAAAAGAAGAAAAATATAACGGTCAATTTCCTCCTCTGGAATGTGGAAGGGCTTAAAAACACTATGACTTTAGCTACGGGAAACCTCATCGACAAGCAAGACATTATTATCATGACTGAAACATTCGCGACCACCGAAATCAACATACCTGGATTCTACTCAGAGCAAGTACTTGCCATACAAGGGCAACGAGGCAGACCCGTGAGTGATATTGCCTGCTTCTTTAAACCCGTTGTTGGAAAACTGTCATGCACTTATAGAGATAAGAACATTATAATAATGGAATCCAACAAATTATCGGTAATAGGATTATATATCGACCCCTCCTCAGCAATGGAAGATGTATTATATATCCTCATAATTGTTCTATCGAAGGTGAATCAGGAAAATAATACAATCATTGCTGGAGACTTAAATTGCAGGATAGACAACAATGAATATCGAGGTCATGAATTGCTTCAAACGTTGGAAGAAGAAGGATTCACCCTCGTCAACAGGAAATCTGACAAGACGTACTTTGCCCACAATGGAAGCAGTACAATTGATGTTCTATTCTTCAAAGGTGCTGGACTTAAACTAATTGATTATAAGGTATGCTACTCATCTCCAGAGTCAATATTAAAGAAGCACTGTCCAGTCTCAGCGATCTTTGATCTGAACGTTCTTTCCCATCCATGGAATGCACAAACCGCCATGAAGCCTATAGCCCGAAAGCTTAATGAGAATGTCCTCCTGCAAAGCACCGATAAAATCATGGACTTAAACCACAAAATAATGGAACATGAATTGGATACTGCAGCTTCTGTTTTAGAAGACATCTTCAGATCCGCCTTCATCACAATAACTCCACGAAAATCCAAAAAGTGGTTCAATCAGACCTGCTATTTGGAAAGAAAGCAAGTCCTGAAGGCTCTTCATGTGGCAAAAACAACACTGAATATAGAAGACTTAACTAACTACAGTCAACTCAGAAGGAAATACAAAGAACTACTGAAGACTTCTAGAAACAAGTATATTGAACTTGAAGCAATGAAGATGGCTGACGAAGCCAAGAAGGACCCATTCATGGCATTAAAACCACGTAAAGTTCCAACAACTGGCAAAATAGACATGAATACATGGGAAAAGCACTTCTCACTCATCCGAAACCAACAAAGATCTGTAACAGCCTATCCAAGAAAATACGTTGAAGCAGACAGGGGAGGCATCACCCTATTCTCACAAAAAGAAGTCTCTGACACTATACTCAAACTAAAAGATGGAAAAGCACCGGGCCCTGATGGCATTTTCAGTGAACACATTAAAGCTTCAACAAATGTTTTACTTCCATCCATAACGAATCTCATGAACCTCTGATTGTTACTAGGAGACATCCCCAAAGCATGGAAAACCTCCACATTGAAGGTCTTATACAAAGGAAAGGGTAACTTGCTTGATCCAAATTCCTATAGAGGGATTGCTCTGGAGAATAATTTGATGAAGATACTCACCAAGCTAATAACCACTCGACTGACGGAAGAAATCGAAGCCAAACTTCCGGAAGAGCAATTTGGATTTAGAAGAGGAAGAAGTACTCTACACGCAATAAGAAATCTACTGGACGATATACATGACACCTTACGACTACCAAAGGGTAAATTTCACACAGTGTTCATAGATTTCTCCAAGGCCTTCAATAATCTTAATAGAAACATCATATCGTCGAAACTAGATTCTCTTGTAGAGGACAAGGCGCTCACTCTTTTGATCCATAACATGTTGATAAATAACACTGTCATCATCTCAGACAATATAACCTCATCGAGGGAGATCACACAGACAAATGGCGTTCTACAGGGTGACCCTCTCAGTCCTCTATTGTTTAATGTAGCCACCTATGATGTGGTCCAAGCGATAAAAGAGGTGACAAACGAAGTAACCACGTATTTATATGCCGATGATATGGTTCTAGGATCACACGATGTTAAAGAGTTACAAAAAGCACGGGATGCACTGGAGAAGTGGGCAGATATAAATGAATTGCAGGTAAACATCGAAAAGACTGTCTACATGATTTTCAGGAAGGGTGGACGAACATCCTCAAGTGACAAAGTGACGTACAAAGCAGAAACATTAAACGACGTGAACAGTTTCAAATATCTGGGCTTGACGATGCAGACGACAGCAAACTCCTTTAGACTTCATATTAGACTACGCGCTGCGGCAGCTATGAAAGCGATATTTGACATCAAGAATCTAAACAGACTATCTCTCAAGACGGCCATTACCCTGTTTGACGCAAAAATAATCCCTATTTTAACATATGGGCTGAAAATCATTTGGGATAAGCTAACAAAGAATGACCTACACATTCTAGAAAAAGTCAAAGCCAGATTCTTAAAGACAACCCTGTGTGTGTCTAGATTCACTAGATCAAGACTGGTTTATGAACTTGCAAGGGAGCCTTTCCTAATTGAAGATTTGAGATTCAAGCTTGCTCTACCTTATACAGACCAATGGAAGAAACTCCTGGACGAAAGAGTGGCCAAAAGGAATGATATTTGTCCCGAATTCTATACGACTGAAGCAATGACGAACAGAACATGGACCAATACAAACCAGGACCTCCGACATTTTATCAATTCTATGGCAATTCATGGATACCACTACAAACTCTGCAAAACCAGGATCTTTCATGAACCGGACGAGAGTTGTGTGTGTACTCTGTGTAATTTGACTTGTTCTCGTTACCATGTCATGGAATGATCTAAGAGAAATAGGCCTATAATTGACTTATGTTTAAATGACATGTAATCGCTTTATATACACAAATTGTGTGCTATTAAATTATATATAAATGTCTGGGTGCAGGTATTATTTGCATCAAGGTTAGTACAGTGCTCATGAGACAGAAATCTGGAAGTTGGTACTTCTCAGCGCGCTCTGTTGACAGTTCTGTTCTCACCACAATTGAGAAGTGTGCCCTCTATGAAACTCGCCATTTGCGTAGCATGAATTGAAGCACATGTTCAGGGAGGCTGGTGCGAGTTCTCTTTAGATTGCATGACTTGCGTGATCCTCCACCCAGCAGTTGTGCAATATTGTGATAATATATAGATTTCAGTCATGAGGGGACTTGTGCACGCTCTCTGAAGAGTTATTAAAACTTTACAGGAAGTTTTGTTTTCACTTACAAATATGCCATCTGTCAGTGCAGTTTGAAACTATTCCTCTCCTCCATATGTTTATGCAGGTGCACCCTGTTAGTAAAAAGTGGAAGTTCATGCATGTGAACTTCGTTAATTGAGTTTCCTGTTTCTTAAGTTTAAAGTACACATGCTTGAATCACCCCTTCCCAGTACTTTGCACTTCCTTGTAGCAGGGACAAGAGCACTCATTGAGGAAGAACTCACCACACCTAAGATGTACGACCTGACCCACAATGACAAGATAACTCCAGAAAACAGCTGGCGACTTTGAAGAGTTTACTGCTCAAAGACTACCAGTACTACAGAGAGAGACTACAAGAGACTGTGGTTCGACTTACTGGCCTCGATGACGAGATTCATGACTCCCTTGATGACAGTGACTAGGAAGAGGACGTGCAGAAATGTGAGGAGTTTGTTGACTCTGCTAATCATACGATTGTATGAATTCCTAGTGTCACTGAGAAACAATTTGCAATAACCACAGGAAACATCAAGATCATTGACCCGAACTGTGCACCAGCTGGAATTGCTCCATCAACTATGGTATGTTAAAATTTCCTCCAATCAGTCTTTTCTGGAACTTGGAGATGATGGGGTGATGGAGCATTCTGACCGATCATCAAATGCCAAGCATTCAGCAGTAATGTGAGAACGTCGCACACATCACAACCTTGCCATGCATGCAAGATCTCAGAGAAGTGTCACTGCCAACGGACCGAGTGAAACCCACCAAGTCTTCGTCTATTACGGCCATTTACTCTGCTGGAGTCCTGCACATTAAGATGGGGGCTGAGATGCACATAGCCTATAATGCACTGTTCCCGTGTGCCACTTTTGGGACTCTGCTCAGATATTGACGATAAACACCATCATAATGGAACTTTTAACACTAGGATTACCAAACATTCTTTCTACCTACTTTTACCGAAGCGGTCATTTTGACCGATAGTGGCAGGCATTCGTTTCTTGAGGATATTGATGTCTGAAAAAGGTTCGAATTTAGTATAAAAACATCATAGACCATAATTTAATTATCATGCATGACTTGTAAACACTATTATGAATAAATAAATAAATCAATAAATAAGTACACTAGTAAGGCAGAATGTTCTTCTTACACACTTTACCTTACATTATATACATATGTGCATGAATGTCACTTTCTGCTTTTCAACTTATTTTTCTCACTGAACACACACACACACACACACACTTTGCTTGGTCACCTTTGAAGTGAAATTAACAATAGACCAGTTGTTTTAGAGATTGCACACCTTTCAATTATCTTGTTCCCTTTGCACACTTCTTCCCTGATTGATGAAAAACTCAGCAAGACACAATACTACGTGTTCACTTAGGGTCTGATCAGTGGGTCGCGTTTCATCTTTTCCAAGATAGAAAAACCGTTTACAACATACTT
This sequence comes from Anabrus simplex, assembly GCF_040414725.1. Lineage (NCBI taxonomy): Eukaryota > Metazoa > Arthropoda > Insecta > Orthoptera > Tettigoniidae > Anabrus > Anabrus simplex. The sequence goes on from NC_090265.1 coordinate 23,805,042, forward strand.
GACTTCCACATCCACAATCAACCAAAATTTCATACCAAACTTTTCTGGTTTATTGGCCATATACTGCATAAATGGGCATCTAGCATTTGATGGAAAGATCTGTTCATCCACGGTAATGTTCTCACTTGGTCTGAAGCAAATAGTAAAATTAGATATAAATTTGTCCCGCACAGGTACAAGCGCCAATCTATCAATTTTCAGGCGATCCCTGCTGGTAGATTTGTCATTGAATCGAAGAAACCTCATGATATCCAGGAAACGGTTTCGTGCCACAGTTTGGGAGAAAATTCCAGGACCACAGATCGAGAACGTTCATGTCAGCTCCATAAGTTCCGCGTGCGTATAAAATACCAATGTGACAACGTCCAATTCTTCCAAAGAAAGTGTCCGTTCAGGATTGTTCAGAACTTCGCGGGCTCCAACCTCAGTGTATCATTTGACGTGGCGCTGCTTGGATTCGTCAATAAAAAGACGACAAGCTGTAGCAGCACAAGTTCCTTCAGTGTGGCGTTTTGCATGTCCTGTTAGACCTCGGACTTCCCTCAGTATATTTTACTGTCCTCGACGGCCTGGCAGGCTTTGTAGATCAACAAGAGTCCGCACTGTTCCATCCAAAGCGACTTCTTCCTCGCCGACCGTCATATGCTGACCATGCCCATATGTTGACATACCACAGCGTATGCTCGGCCTTCTGTAGTTGATATCGTGCTCCTTGCTAGTAATTTCATTATCTTCCTTAGTGTTTCCTTCACCTGAAAAATGTAATACCAAACTTACTTACACTGTGCACAGAATTACGTAAATACAAAATGACTAACTTCAAATAGTCTTACCTTTGTCATCAGCTACTTTGCCAGTGTGCGTGCATCGCCACTTGGCGGGTAGTTCCCTAACCTTTGAGGTCAAGGCTGCTGTGTGATTTCATGTTCACGTGGAAATTCTGCAGGCTCGACGCAACTAAAACCACTATCCGAACTATTTCCGTTTGTCAAGTTATACAGGTCTTCGCAATTATCGAGGTGTAAATCAGTCCCAGCTTCATCGCTTGATTGTGATGGGGAAATTATATGCTTATGCTTCAGAATTTCGGCATCCATTTGCAGACTATGCGAGTACATGCTTCTTGTAGGGAATTACAATCGGGAAATCTAGTTTGAATGTTTGTAACGTGTGAACACGACAATTGACTGCTCGTTACGATTGCACACCTTTCATTACTGAACTAATACTGACTATATTTTCCTGTCAGTGTATTTGAATCATGTTTGAAAAGAGCCATCGGCTGTCCCATCGCAGCACAACAATAAGTTCTATCCTATATTACGGTAATGAAGTACACTGTAACTGCTTGTTAGAGTGATATCCCGTTCTAAATGAATGCCACAAAAGTCTGATGGGGTAGCTACTGCAATACCGGTCAAAATGACCGCCCGGTATAAGTAGGTATATGACCTCATAGCGCTAACCAGAAAGGAGTTACGGGTTTTTTGAAGCTATGTGCCGAAAATTACACTAAATATCGTTAAAAGCCACCGAAGGGTTTGCATGTTCTAACCGTATAACGAGAGTGATAGCGAAAACAAAACTGAAAACGGTCATTTTGACCGCTGCGGTAAACCTAGTGTTAAGAGATTCGCTAGAAGAAATGGTTTGCCCCACAGCATTTATACCAACAATGCAAAATCGTCCCATGCCACAATTATGAAACTTAGAATTTAGAAGGCATTTTCTGACTCAATGACTAATAACCAATATCTCGTTCATAATACTATCACGTGGAAGTATTTTTGCCTCACGAGTGGCTTTGTGGGGATAATGATGGGCACCACGAAATGTCTAAGTAAGGTATTAGGACAGGCAAAGTTTACTGATGAGTAGCTGAATACCACCTTGATTAGTACTGAAGGTGCTGTAAATTCCAGGCCGATTGCACAAGGAGAAGACTGAAATACTGACCTGGCACACTATCTCATTGGAAAGCAGCTCACAACCATATCAGTTGGTCTAGAACTAAGAGTTTTGCCTCAATCTAATCTCTCAACGACTTTTGTAAGAGATGGGGAAAGCCAACACAGCTCTGTATTGGAGACATCCTGATCCTTGACGACGTTCTCCCTTGGCACGTGGAGGAAAGCCATGATCGAAGGATTGCTGCCCAGTTGAGATGGCATGATACGGACAGTGTTTCTGTGCACCGCAGATGAGTTGTCCGGTACAGGTGGTCGTCACTTTAGAGGGCGATGTGGAGGATTGACAGAGACTGTCAGGGTTTGTGTTATTTTATCATAGTGACTGTCTGTCCCAGTGTGATTGTGTTTACTCTTCATGAATAGCTGTTGACCCTTAGAGTTTAGTTCTAGGTAGGTGAAAAATAAAGATGTCTTGAGTCAAGCGTGTGTTGTGTGTACTGAAAAAAAGAAAAGCTATTATTAAATTGAGACCCCCCTCTTAATTTGCATCTTTTTAATGTTTTCTGTCAGAATGTGGGATCTGAACGTACTGCGATACAGTTGTTGTTACAAGGGAAAATGTTAACACAGATTTTTGAGGAAGTGGTATGAGCATTTTTAACAGTTGAGGAGCATGAGTACTTGAGTTACTTGTAGGTGATCAAAGTTGGCTCATCTTTTTTTTTTTTTCACGTAAATGAGTTTAATTAATAAGTACTATACGAGAACAAAAATATTTTGACTAGTATGACTTAGGATTTGAGAATGTCACCTACATAGGTTGTCTCCACTAGACCCAGGGTCATTCCGTTGCTGAATGGAGTCTATTTTACTCTAAATTCACTGCAGAAAGATGACTCCAGCAAGATTCTGAGTTCGGTTGACTTACTTGTGCTAGGCTCCTCTCTTTCATTCCTGACTTCCTATCCAATGGTGTTAGGTTTTTAAGATCTAGGAAGGTTTTCATTTTCCTATTTTGGTAGTGTTATAACTAGTGATGCAAAGACCTCTGTTGAAATCACTAACGAATGGTACCAAGTTGAGAAGGAAGAGATGTACCTGGATAGACAAAGATGGATAGTGCTCTCGTACCACACCCAGGTGACTGGAGATGGTTAAAGGATGTTGACAGTGATGATGACGACTTGATCCTTCCATTTCCTTTCCTGATTAGCTGTGCAGAAATAGTAGGATTCAAGTTAGTAGACTAGGCTACAGATGTACAGTTGCTCAAAAAAAAAAAAAAAAAAGGTACAGTTTTCTCAGAAACAATTGAACCTATGGATATAATATTTGTTGTGGGTATCCACAGGGTTTGTGTCTGCATGCGAGGTGAATTATACTTTGATGATAATTAACATGTCTGATAAAATATTAAATGCAGGAAACATACTACAATACTCTTTTGAGTGACTATGCATATTAGCTACACTTGCTTTCAGCTATATTGAGCCTAGTTCTGTTGGACTGGCAATTACTGTGAGTAGATAACTGAACCTCCAACAACTTGAGGGTCTCTGCAATGTGACAGTTTTCATGGAGAGAGACTGGAGTTAAATGCAAGAGAGTAGAAAACAGTAGAACCCCCGATATGTGGATCTCTTGCTAACTGATGACAAGACTATTAGTACTAGAAATATATAATAATGAGGCAGGTTATCAATGTCGTTCGACTAAAATGACTACTCAAATTGACAACTCTGTGTGTAGTGCCATCATAATTATGACTAACTGTCTTCTGCCGACTAAATTTATTAAATCACTATGTACAGGTATCTACGCACTTGTGTTTGAGCTTTCAACTTGTTAAAGTTTGTACTCCCAAATATGATCGAACACACAGCCCTCTGGTGTGTCGAACCCCCTGCTCTCCAACATGGCCTTTCACAGTGCAGTGTTGTCCCCTGAGCATTTCACTCTAAAGCTCAGTTCCTATGCGCCACTTCATGTCTCACTCCTCTGACTTGCTCCGAACTGTCACGTGACTGACTCAAGACTGGCTGGTGTTGGGGAAGCACAACGAGGTAAAGTGAGACTTTCAGAGCTTCAATGTTCAGGATGTTCGCATGCAGCTGTGATACCGGCACCTGTTCAACATGAAACGGGCTTATTCGTGGTGGTAGGTGAATATCCAAAGAAATGGCTACTCAAATTGACAACTCTGTGTGTAGTGCCATCATAATTATCCACCATTTATCTATTCAAAGGTTTTTTTTTTCTGAGTTGGTCCCTGGGTGCGTAACTGATGACAATAAGGAACAGAGGACGACGATTTGTGCAAAGATGCTTGAACATCACGAGGCTGATTATGATTTCTTATCCAAAATCGTCAAAGGGAATATAACATGGATTCATTATTTTGAGCCTGTGACCAAACAACAATCTCATGAAATGGCATCACAAGAATTTTCCTCTTATGTAATTATTCAGCCGGACCCATACCTGAGCAGTTTACATATTGTCACGACCATAAATGAGACCGAGACTTAGTGAAGGCTACATTTTGCTCTGGCCTGGACCAAGAGACATATCTTCAAGAAATAGCAACTGGCAAAATAAATTAAGAATTAATGTCAATATTTATATTTTATTATTCTGTTTTTTTGTTAAATGTTAAATATAACCAGGGGAAAACCTTGAGTAATAAGCATGATCTGATCACTTCTTCCGTGGCATCCTCAATTTCATTTTCAGGTCAAAGTACTTGAAGCCATTTTTTTCTGTTTTGATTCAGTTAATTTACGAAGGGAATTCAATATATAACACAGCACATTTTTATTCTAAAAGCAGGTTAGTTTCACTGAGGATTCAAATGCACCATGTTGTTCCCCAATCTTTTTGCTACAATGCCCTATTTTTTACGATAATCTCCGTTCAGTGCTACGGCTTTACGCCACCGTAATGTGAGAGCCTGTATGCGTGCATGATATCACTCGACTGGTTATTGTTGGAGCCAACATCGTGCTGCATCGATAACTTCCCCATAATCCATATAGTGCTTCCTGCAGAGTGCATCCTTCATTGGGCCAAACAGATGGAAGTCAGAAGGCGCGAGATCCAGGCTGTAGGGTGGATGAGGAAGAACAGTCCACTGAAGTTTTGTGAGCTCCTGTCGGGTGCACAGACTTGTTTAAGGTCTTGCGTTGTCGTGGAGAAGCTTGTTTGCATTTTTGTGGCTACGAACATGTTGAAGTCATTTCTTCAATTTCCTTAGAGTTGCACAATACACTTCAGAGTTGATCGTTTCACCACGAGGGAGGACATCGAACAGAATAACCCCTTCAGAGTCCCTTCAGATAGATGATGAAACACACCTCGTCCTGTGACTCACCGTGCTTTTGTCCACTGCCAGGTCTCTGTAGACATTCTGCAAGTGCCTATGAATATCTGTGATGCCCTTATTTTTCCACCAAAAGAAACTGAATAACTGCTGTCTGTTTGGTACGCACCTCTGTTACAGACGCCAGTTTGGAGACTAGTTATAGTGTTGCCATCTATTGGAAATTAATTAAACTCTACAAGACGAAGCAGGAATATTCAGGGATGTCGCAAACAAAGTTCCAATTGTTTAAAATTGAAATTGGCCAAGAAATAAAATGTGTTGCATTACAGTATATATTGAACACCCCACATATGATTGTTAGGTTCTTCAGTGTTTCGAAACTTATTTAGGGAGAAATAAATTAATTGAATCTGTGGTATTCAGGGCATATTTATGAATAAATACAAGTGGATAACAAGAGAATAAGTGGAGAACAGTTGTGTCAACTTCTACGATGTCAATCAGTGCTTCATAAAACTTGTCAACTTCAAGCCCGGAAGAAAAAGTTCAAGTCAGGGCTAAAATCTGGCAAGGTTATGGCCTTAGTCTTCTGGGATCCTGAAGGAGTGATTCTCATTGACACCTATAGATGCATGGATTTTTCATTTTGATGATTATAATTTTCCCCTTAATTTAATTTTCTCCAAGACCTGATGATGACTCCATGGGAGTCGAAATCGGTCTTCTTATAATTGAATAAATTGTTGCAATGTGTTGAAAGGTGGAACATCCCTCAAACGCTACATTGGCTTCTAGTCACACAATAACCTCAGAAGTTTACATAGAGAATCTGAAAATTTGGAGAGAGAATTTCTGCTTGTTTGTCCCCATAAAGATGTCAACAACATCCTTCTTCAGGATGACAGTGCAAGGCCACACACAACCCTGCCTACACGTGAAGCAGTCACAAAGCTTGGGTGAACTGTTCTTTGCATCCACCCCACAGCCCGGACCTTGTACCATGTGACTGAATTTTGACATTTAATACAATGCAGCCTTTGCGCCATGGGGTAAACTGTGATAACGTCCTGGTGGTGGAGTTTATTCCGTTCCAGGAAAATGGGATAAGGTGTGGAAAGGTAAAAGCTTACCAGAAGATGGGTTGAAAAGACAGTAGATAAGGGAAGTGAGCAGGGAAAAAACCCAAGAAAATGTTGCTTATGTTTAAAGATAATATTAAACAATTTATAACAAATATTCTTAAACTTAACCATGAAAGCTTGTTAACAGTTAACCTGAAGTTTAACTTCATACCTAGAATGATTATTAGACATTTCACCTGGAAATTCTTAAAGAGAAAAAAGGAATGTTACAAACAATTATGGACCAAGTTGATTAAATAACTTTGAAATTCAAATGTTTGCATATTGACTCAAAAAAAAAAAGTTTAACTTGAAGTGCTTAAAAAAAAGTCTTACAAGGCACAAATTAAATTGAATGAAACAAATATAAATACTGACGCTGAGAAAAAAGTGTCAAAGACTCACTGTCCTTGATTTAACTTAAATAGATTGACACTTTGAAATTTCTTCGATTATTTTGCTAGTGGCTTTACGTCGCACCGACACAGATAGGTCTTACAGCGATGACGGGACAGGGAAGGGCTAGGAGTGGGAAGGAAGTGGCCGTGGCCTTAATTAAGGTACAGCCCCAGCATTTGCCTGGTGTGAAAATGGAAAACCATTTTCAGAGTTGCCGACAGTGGGGTTCGAACCTACTATCTCCCAAATACTGGATGCTGGCCGCGCTTAAGCGACTGCAGCTATCGAGCTCGGTTCTTGGATTATTATTATTATTTTAGTTCCATTTGGGCCTGCTATGGACCACGTGGTTCTTATCTCTAGCAGTTTTCTTCTTAGACCAGTACCCCTACATTATTGCACTGTGAACGTATTTCTGCTCCTGAGTCCATTTCACACCTCCTTCCAGACACATTGTTTTTTCTGTTAGTGACTGGAGATAGTTTGATGTTCTGATCAATGTTTTGTACCTATTCTTGTCATAGATTTCACTGGGAGCAATGTCCAATTGTTGAAGGTCTTTTCTGACAAGTCTTGCCCACTTGGCATTAGTAGTTTTCCCTCTAGAGATGGTGTGGAAGATTCTGGAGGTGAACCTCTGATTGTCAATTCTCATGACGTGACCATAGAAATTCAATCTCCTCTTCCTCATAGATGTTGTAATGCTCTCTAATTGTTGGTACAGTTCATTGTTGTACCTGATTCTATACTTGCCTTCTTTTTTAATAGGGCCCATGATTATTATTTATTGTCTACACATTGTAGATACAATTCAGAGATGGTGAGTGGAGAAATGGCATAACCCCACATACATGAATTTGCCACACACAAATGGATTAATCAAGACAGCACTGTATATTGCAAGAAAGAAATGCTTGAACTTTGAATGCTTCATATTGATTGAAAAGTGTTAACGGTTGTAAAGTGGAAATACCTATCTTCAAGTTTGGCCGCTCCTGGAAGTAGCGAAAATAGTTTCAGCCTTTAAGAAAGGAAGAAGCACATTAGAAAAATACTTACGATGCTGGGAAGAATTGAGAGAAAGAAGAAGAGCTGCTCGACTAAGTGGTATGTTCCGAGCTGTCAGCGGAGAGATTGCGTGGAATGACATTAGTAGACGAATAAGTTTGAGTGGCGTTTATAAAAGTAGGAAAGATCACAATATGAAGATAAAGTTGGAATTCAAGAGGACAAACTGGGGCAAATATTTATAGGAAGGGGAGTTAGGGATTGGAATAACTTACCAAGGGAGATGTTCAATAAATTTCCAATTTCTTTGAAATCATTTAGGAAAAGGCTAGGAAAACAACAGATAGGGAATCTGCCACCTGGGTGACTGCCCTAAATGCAGATCAGTATTGATTGATTGAAAGTTGAAGCTGATTATGTATAAAAATGCCTTAATTCAGCTGCAGGTTTAAGTCCGTAGACTTGGAGAAGAGAAAGTGGTGATCTCATTCTGCTGTCTAGGGATCCCCATGTGGTGTGCTGAGGTCCTAGAAAAGAAGTGATAACATGCCGATGTCTTATTGGTCACCGTGATGTGGTGCTCTGAATTGTCAAGACGAGAAGGTTGCGATCTTGTAGTTTCTTGGAGAATTCGTGGTGGAACCACAAGTAGAGTTGTAGTATAAGGCAGCTTGGTGTTTGCAAGTTATAAAATTCATTATTTTTAAATCTGGTTAATTCTAACTTCTCCCATTACAGAGCTTATATACACTCAACACTGTGATATCACAACTGTCCCACAGCCTGTTCTCTTTTTGATCAACAAGCTAACATTAGAATGCCACAACATCGACGCAGGACGCCAACACCACAATATTAATGTATACAAAAGAAGATAGTTAATAAGACTATTACAATTTTAACACACCACCAAATATATTACTCAATAATAAGCCTTCAGTCAAGAATACAACAATAAAATAACTTCTACCTTCAAAAGTTGCAACACCAACTTTATCAACCTTTCAACGAGAACTAATCACTAGATCTGCGCATGTAATTAAATAACATGTCAAAACTTTACGTGTTGGAAAGTATTTCCTTATTAAATCTTGTTTAAAAAATGTTTTAACTCATTTCAATTTTACCGATGTCTATTGTACCATATATGTTAATCACTTTTTACTTTTGACCAAGGCATTAGACCTTTAGCATATTAATTATTCTCATGTCTAATCAAGTTCCTTAAATAACGACTATACATCATGTTAACGTTTTGAATTATAAGAAATTTTAGATTATATCATAGCTAATCAGGTACCTGTTTTGGTATTGAGGCGATGATAAGGCTGATGATGCCCTTTAAAAGGGGCGAAACATGTCCCATGTTCATAGTTTAATGAGGAAAGAACATTAATCTTATGATTGATTGTATTGAATAGGTCAGGCATCGTCAATCGAGAGCAAAATGCCGTCGGAGCCAGTTTGCTCCTCCATTCGAGGAAAGAGACCAGCTTAGCGAGCAAGTAGGGGAAGTGCATGACGTAATACGTACTGAAGGCCAGTGACTTGAAGGTATAGTACATCTTTATGGACAGGTTAGATTGCGACATGATACATGTGAACTGATGTGAGGTGACAATAGTGTGTTTCCTCGCATCACACGGTGTTCAGGCCTAGTTGGTTTTAATTTCACTATATGAGGAATTTGAGAGTAGGTTTCACGATATTCAAGCATTAGAAAAGGATCTGCAGGTGTTCGCTATGCCCTTCACAATGGATGTGCAAACTGTTAGACCAAAACTGCAGCTAGACCTGATTGACTTACAGTGTGATACTGAAACTAAAGATAGGTTTGCAAACACAAACAGTTTGACTGAATTTTATGTTTGTTTTCCACAGGAGAGATTTCCTAGATTGCACAAATTTTATGTACATGTTTTAAGCATATTCGAATCAACTTATTTATGTGAACAGATGTTTTCATTAATGAAGATTTGTAAATCTAGACACAGAAGTAGGCTCACCGATGAAAACTTGAAATGTGCTTTGCGACTTGCCAGTACGCAAACGATAGTACCAAACATTGATACAATACTATCTAAACGAGCCCAAAGGTCCTGTGAAGGAGCAGTACACCAGTGATATGTTTCAATTCTTGTGTTTAATTTGTTGACATAGTCACAAATGATATAAAAATATTGAAATGTGTGTTAATGATAGTTAAAAGAATGTGTACAAAGCACACAAATTGTATTTTCCTTCGGTAAATGTACGTGTCTCAAAAGCTTCAGTTGATCGTGAAAATGTTTTATTCAGGACATATTGCACACTGCTGTATGTTCCTTTGTCAATGAATAATTTTCTTGTCCTGTTGTGTCCCGTTCGTCTCACATGATCCATGCTCAAAATTATTATTATTACAGCTGTTGTTCATATGGTAACATTTCCGGGCGGCAAGTACACTACGGCCACGGTATGCTATCCGCCTGTCCGCTGCTCTCTTGTCACGTGACAGACAGCCTTCCAGAGCGGAGCAGGTAACACCAGCTCCCTAGAGCAACTACGTGATGACGTCTGGAATAGGTGGAAAATAACACATAATAAAAATGTTTACACATTTAAAAAGAGCTTAGTGCTTGTCAAAATTGAGAAGTACTAACACACTCCACGTGTGAGCTGTAGATGTGGTGAAGCCTTGGCATGCCGGCTACTCATCAAGTGGTGACATCAGCTTGCCCTGCAAGCCTCTAACTGGCGAAGTATTGAAGGTTGCTGGCCTGTTTCAAGTACATACAGCCAAGGTTACGACGAGAATGTGAGTCTTAGCATGGTGTTGACGAGAATGAACCAAGAAGAAATGGCATGTCCACTTTATAATAGGTGAAGTGGGCTTAGGTAAGAGATTAACTGAGAGCATACAAAGTTAGAGAAAGAGTCATGAGTAGGTTGTAAACAACACAAAAATACATTAAATATAGGAAACATAATACGATCATTTTCGTTTTGTACATCATCTGATGTAATGAAGAAACGTCTCAGTACGCAGGAGGTTTGACCAGTCAAATTCAAAACATGGAAAGGTCGAGAACTGAACGAACTTTAAGCAAGAAAGCTATTCAGTACATTAAATTATTATTAACAAATACATCGCAATTGGGAAATATCCCGGGGGCAGTGATCACTTACAGTGGTGTGATAATAAAGTATTGTTAAAACATAACTATCTAACAACAACAACAAGAAGAGAACAACAAGCAATTCCATGGAAAGAAACTATTACAAGAAATACTACTAATTTAGCATTCTATGCTAAAGTGCAGACGCAAGAATATATATAATCAAGATAGGGAAAATTAAAAGAATAAAGTTGAGGCAAGAGAAGTCGTCAAATAGAAAGGTACTGTAACACTAATTAACCCCAAAAAGGGAATATAAATAATTAACAAATTAGAGTAGTAGCTAGGAACTTAAATATTTTTGCATATACCTTGACTCTGGTCTCGTAAAACGCTCTTGCATCCCGTATCCAAGTATAGGTCAGGTACATGTTCTCTGTATTTTGAGTTTGTTTGTACAATCAGAACTTTGATTTGGATTACCACTGTTATGTTTATTGCTCTTTTCTCTTTGAATTTGTTGAATTATGTCATCATCTGTTGACTAGTTAAAGAATTCTTAGGAAATACTAGGGCATTCAGTACATAAAGCCTTTTTCTTAAATGAAATTTTGGAGAAGTGCCACCTTCTTTATGGAAAGGTGATAATTGTGTTGTGGAAAGGCTGGTGCACATGATATACGTACAAACCAGAGAGCTCTGACTGAATTTCTTTTTCTAGAGCAGGAGACCATTGCAAACTTTCACAGGGGTTTAAATAATGTCTGTGGAGATCAGGCAGTACAAACTCTTATGACCGTATTGTACCTGGCTGACCTTGCGTCTAAGCAGCAAACCCTGGAAGCTTGCTCCTAATTTCCTAAGTGTATGAAAGGTTGTAGACAGAATGACGTTGTAGATGACCTATGTCTCATATCCGGGAGGGTTTTTTTTTCCCTATCACTGTAAAAATTTTGAAGTGTTGTTTACCAACAATGCTGTTAAATTCCTACCTTCCTTCCTCTAATTGATAATGTATCATACCTCCTTTGTATGATCTTTTCTCTATGACTTTTGAATTAGGCAAATCTTCTTGCTCTTCTTAAACTCTGAGGGTTGAGCTTCCCATCTACTGCTGTTCTGTTTCGTTCATTATATTCTACAGTTTATTCCAGAGGAACAATGTTCAAGGTCACTTTATACTTCATTAGGTTAGTAAGATAATTTTGCCTGTGTTCTGTCTGATCTATCACATGTACAACATTAGTTCTTTCATAAGCATGTTTGTTCTTTGGGCGACTGCCTTTTCACAGTATATAATTATTTATATATATTTCTTCTAATTATGCTATAAACCATGTTCAACCAGCTTCCTAACTTGTGAGATCAGAGCAGGTTTACTGCTCGGGAGAAACGAAACAGAGCAAGCCAGTGAGCAGGTCTGGAGAGACGAGTAACTAACCGCAGCAGACCGGACTTCACGCCACTCACAGTGTTGTGTTGATTTTAATAGTGCTGTTTTAAATACTGTCAAATTAATGTAGGCCATCCACACCTAAGGACTAGAGAGCAAGAGTAATCTTTTCCTTAATATTTGGTTTTATATTATAGAGTATCTTCTTTTACATTATTGTTTGTGTAATTAACAGTATTTAATTGGACAATTTTTTGTTCACTTACACACAGAATGCAAATGACATTTACTGCACAATGTACATGTTATACTTAGTGTAATAATGCAAGAATACATTACGTTGTGCATTTACTCTTATGGTTTTATTGTACCATAAAGTACATGTCATAAAATTATAAAACTGCCATGTTAAAAAAAACAGGTACAAAAGCACTACCCGCCGCTGGATAAATTTCCTGCTCCTTACTACTCCAATATAAATGGTCCGTTATTGGACATTATAAATTTTCCAGCTAACTCATTCCTGGTTGCCAACGTTTTGCCCTCGTGTGCTAGGTTTGTGGGTTACTGTAGTCACGTCCTAGTTCGTGAACCATGGGCAACGGCTGAGTGGCCTACTAAGTGGTCCTGAGAGTCGGGATACCAGTTACTATGGAATGGGAGTAGGCATCTCGGACATATTCTGAGTCCTGGCCCTCCTTGTGCTCAGGCGGCTAGGACTATACAATCCACCGGTGGTCCATAACCCGTTAGAGGAGAGATCCTCACTTGGACTATGTGTAAGTAGGGTAGCATCCTGCTTCATGAATCTACCGAGCTCAGAACAGTTTAAGCAAGCCTCGGACCTATGGGAGTAACGGAGTCCCACTCCCATTTGACAGGCGAGGGACTCCTTGGAAACAACTTGGTGAACGAAATGGAATTCGATGGGAAGCTATCAATATTAATGGGGCTTATGGAAGAAAGAAAGTAGAACTGGCTGAGTCAGCAAAGAGGATGCATCTGGATGTGCTAGGAGTAAGTGATATTCGGGTAAGGGGAGATAACGAGGAAGATATAGGAGATTATAAAGTGTACTTGACGGGTGTTAGAAAGGGAAGGGCAGAATCTGGGGTAGGGCTCTTTATCAGGAATACCATTGCACGGAACATAGTTTCTGTTAGGCACGTAAATGAGCGAATGATGTGGGTAGATTCGTCAGTTGGAGGAATTAGGACACGAATTGTGTCCGTGTATTCACCATGTGAGGGTGCGAATGAGGATGAAGTTGACAAGTTTTATGAAGCATTGAGTGACATCGTGGTCAGGGTCAACAGCAAGGATAGAATAGTGCTAAGGGGCGATTTCAATGCGAAAGTTGGGAATAGAACTGAAGGATACGAAAGGGTGATTGGTAAATGTGGGGAAGATATGGAAGCTAATGGGAATGGGAAGCGTTTGCTGGACTTCTGTGCTAGTATGGGTTTAGCTGTTACGAATACATTCTTCAAGCATAAGGCTATTCACCGCTACACATGGTAGGCTAGGGGTACCAGATCCATAATAGACTATATATTAACCGACTTTGAATTCAGGAAATCTGTTAGGAATGTACGAGTTTTCCGCAGATTTTTTGATGACACAGACCACTATCTGATCTGCAGTGAACTAAGTATCTCTAGGCCTAGGGTAGAGAAAGTGAAATCTGTCTGCAAATGAATAAGGGTAGAAAATCTCCAGGACGAGGAAATTAGACGGAAGTACATGGATATGATTAGTGAGAAGTTTCGAACAGTAGACAGTAAGCAGGTTCAGAATATAGAAAGTGAATGGGTGGCATACAGGGATGCTGTAGTAGAAACAGCTAGGGAATGCCTAGGAACAACTGTGTGTAAAGATGGGAAAAGGCGAACATCTTGGTGGAATGATGAAGTGAGAGCAGCTTGTAAATGTAAAAAGAAGGCTTATCAAAAATGGCTCCAAACAAGGGCCGAGGCAGACAGGGAGTTGTACGTAGATGAAAGAAACAGAGCGAAACAAATAGTTGTTGAATCCAAAAAGAAGTCATGGGAAGATTTTGGTAACAACTTGGAAAGGCTAGGTCAAGCAGCAGGGAAACCTTTCTGGACAGTAATAAAGAATCTTAGGAAGGGAGGGAAAAAGGAAATGAACAGTGTTTTGAGTAATTCGGTGAACTCATAATAGATCCCAGGGAATCACTGGAGAGGTGGAGGGAATATTTTGAACATCTTCTCAATGTAAAAGGAAATCATCCTGGTGGTGTTGTGAACAGCCAAGCAAATGGGGAGGAGGAAAATGATGTTGGTGAAATTATGCTTGAGGAAGTGGAAGGATGGTAAATAAACTCCATTGTCATAAGGCAGCAGGAATAGATGAAATTCGACCTGAAATGGTGAAGTATAGTGGGAAGGCAGGGATGAAATGGCTTCATAGAGTAGTAAAATTAGTGTGGAGTGTTGGTAAGGTACCTTCAGATTGGGCAAAAGCAGTAATTGCACCTATCTATAAGCAAGGGAACAGGAAGGATTGCAACAACTATCGAGGTATCTCATTGATTAGTATACCAGGCAAAGTATTCACTGGCATCTTGGAAGGGAGGGTGCGATCAGTCGTTGAGAGGAAGCTGGATGAAAACCAGTGTGGTTTCAGACCACAGAGAGGCTGTCAGGATCAGATTTTCAGTATGCGCCAGGTAATTGAAGAATGCTACGAGAGGAATAGGCAGTTGTGTTTATGTTTTGTAGATCTAGAGAAAGCTTATGACAGGGTACCGAGGGAAAAGACGTTCGCCATACTGGGGGACTATGGAATTAAAGGCAGATTATTAAAAGCAATCGAAGGCATTTATGTTGACAATTGGGCTTCAGTGAGAATTGATGGTAGAATGAGTTCGTGGTTCAGGGTACTTACAGGGGTTAGACAAGGCTGTAATCTTTCACCTTTGCTGTTCGTAGTTTACATGGACCATCTGCTGAAAGGTATAAAATGGCAGGGAGGGATTCAATTAGGTGGAAATGTAGTAAGCAGTCTGGCCTATGCTGACGATTTGGTCCTAATGGCAGATTGTGCCGAAAGCCTACAGTCTAATATCTGGGAACTAGAAAATAGGTGCAATGAGTATGGAATGAAAATTAGCCTCTCGAGGACTAAATTGATGTCAGTAGGTAAGAAATCCAACAGAATTGAATGTCAGATGGGTGATACAAAGCTATAACAGGTCGATAATTTCAAGTTTTTAGGTTGTGTGTTCTCCTAGGATGATAATATAGTAAGTGAGATTGAATCACGGTGTAGTAAAGCTAATGCAGTGAGCTCGCAGCTGCGATCAACAGTATTCTGTAAGAAGGAAGTGAGCTCCCTGACGAAACTATCTTTACATCGGTCTGTTCTCAGACCAACTTTGCTTTACGGGAGCGAAAGCTGGGTGGACTCAGGATATCTTATTCATAAGTTAGAAGTAACAGACATGAAAGTAGCAAGAATGATTGCTGGTACAAACAGGTGGGAACAATGGCAGGAGGGTACTCGGAATGAGGAGATAAAGGCTAATTTAGGAATGAACTTGATGGATGAAGCTGTACGCATAAACCGGCTTCGGTGGTGGGGTCATGTGAGGCGAATGGAGGAAGATAGGTTACCTAGGAGGATAATGGACTCTGCTATGGAGGGTAAGAGAAGTAGATGTAGACCAAGACGACGATGGTTAGGCTCGGTTTCTAATGATATAAAGATAAGAGGTATAGAACTAAATGAGGCCACAAGACTAGTTGCAAATCGAGGATTGTGGGGACGTTTAGTAAATTCACAGAGGCT
Source organism: Anabrus simplex (assembly GCF_040414725.1). Taxonomy (NCBI): domain Eukaryota; kingdom Metazoa; phylum Arthropoda; class Insecta; order Orthoptera; family Tettigoniidae; genus Anabrus; species Anabrus simplex. The sequence continues at coordinate 23,821,106 of NC_090265.1, forward strand.
TGCAGACTGAACGCTGAAAGGCATAACAGTCTATAATGATGATGTATGTATGTATGTATGTATGTATGTATGTATGTATGTATGTATGTATGTATGCTAGGTTGGGCAGATCAGTTGGTGCCTAGCATACCTACCAAGATGCTGGCTATTGCATACCGTGGAGGCCACTGCGTAGGCTACTTGGAGCCAATAACGGACCATTTATATTGGTATTATAAATTTACTCATTCGTGACAAATATTTCGGCTTCCCTATGGGAGTCAACATCTATGTCACCTTGCTACTCCTCCATGGCGTTGAGCGCTGACAGCAAGGGGAGATGTACAGCAGTACTACAGTAGTTGTTTGAGCCTGTTATGTCTCATGTTGTAAGATCTAATAGAAATACAACTGGTTACTTTTTCAGGTAATAAATGAAGATACATCGGAATCTCAGGTGGAACCGAAGCCCTCGCCAGCAACACCAACATCTCCTCTGCTGACGAGCCTCTTGAAGAGTCCTTCTCCCGCTCCCACTTCTCAGGTGAGTTTAGTTGGTAAGGGAAAGTACACTTACTGATCTGTTCTTTTACTTTTGACGGTGAGTGTACAAGCAAGAACATCCTACATTACCTTTACTCACTCTTTCGTCCCTCATGGCCTTGTCGTGGTAAACAACTAAAGGAGTTGTTGCCTCTTCTCCCTCGTATTTTCTACAACGCTTGTGTCTGGTCTTTGATTGCTGTATTGACACATACTGTATATAAGGTGACCGTGAAAGGTTGATAGTACAGAAGAACTCTATTATCTATCAGGGGTGGGAACTGAGGCCGTGATGGATATGATGATGCTTGTTGTCTAGAGGGACCTAACATCTAGGTCATTTGTCCTGATGGATATGAGAATTGACAAATAATAAAATACAATGAGAAATCAACACTGTGTGCACTCTGTCCAAAGTAGAATTGGCTGAATCAGAAAGAGGATGCATCTGGATGTGTTACGAGTTAGTGATAATTGGGTAAGGGGAGATAATGAGGAAGAGATAGGAGATTGTAAAGTATTCTTTACAAGTGTTAAAGAGGGAAGGACCGAGCTTGTTACCTGCAGTCGCTTAAGTGTGGCCAGTATCCAGTATTTGGGAGATAGTGGGTTCAAACCGCAGACGGCAGTCCTGAGGATGGTTTTGCGTGGTTTCCCATTTTCAGACCAGGCAAATGCTGGGACTGTACCTCAATTAAGGCCACGGCTGCTTCCTTCCCACTTCTCGCCCTTTCCTATCCCTTTATCGCCATAAGACCTATCTGTGTCGGTGGGATGTAAAGCTGATTCTAAGAGAAAAAAAGGAAGTTCAGAGTGTGAGGTAGGACTGTTCATCAGGAATACTATTGCATACAACAAAGTCTGTTAGGCATGTAAAAGTGTATGATGTGGGTAGATTTACCTGTTGGAGGAATTGGGACAAGAGTTGTCGCAGTTTATCCATCATATGGGTGGTAGCCGAGGATGAAGTTGACAAGATTCATGAAGCACTTGAGTGACATCGTAGTCTGGTCAACAGCAAGAGTTGGAAATAAGACTGAAGGATACAAAAATATGATGGTTAAATATGGGAAGATATCTAAACTAACAGGAATGGGAAGTGTTTACTAGCTATGGGACGAGCAGTTAAAGCCTAGGGCTATTCACTGCTACACATAATAAACTATATCTTAACTGACTAATCATTAACAGGGAAATTCCTCAAGGCAGTATTATTGGACCTTTGTTTTCTTATATATGAAGTTCTTAAACTTGAATATATGTATATGATATGAGTAAAGAACGGGAATCAGAGATAAGGCTTTTTGCGGATGATGTTTTACTGTACAGAGTAATGAATAAGTTACAAGATTGTGTGCAACTGAAAAAAGACCTTGACATTGTTGTGATATGGACAGCAGGCAATGGTATGATAAGTGGGGTTAAAAGTCAGGTTGAGAGTTTCACTAATAGGGAAAGTCCTCTCCGTTTTAATTACTGTGTTGATGGGATGAAAGTTCCTTACGGGGATCACTGTATGTACCTAAGTGTTCATACAAGGAAAGATCTTCATTGTGTAATCTCATAAACGGAATTGTAAATAAAGAATATAGATATCTGCACATGGTTATGAGGGCATTTAGGGGTTGTAGTAAAGATGTTAAGGAGAGGGCATATAAGTCCGGTAAGACTTCAGCTAGAGTATCATTCCAGTGTATGGGACTCTCAACAGGATTACACTTTAAAGATATTAACAGTAAAAGTTTCCACCTTTACAATACTTACCAAAAAAATTCTTGCTAAAGCGAATTTGTACGTACATGTTTCGTCCCTCTTGGGGACGTCTTCAGCCTAGCGAAGATCATCGTCATCATTTCCCCTTATCCAGCTACTGCTGGGTCGGGGTATTTATGGCACTTCTCCATCTTCCTCTTTCCTTCTACCATTCCTCTTCCACAGTCTTGTCCCAGTCTAAATTTTGTCTTCTTATGCTGCTCTTCACTGATCAGTCCACCTTGTTCTAGGTCTTCCTCTTACTCTCTTGCCCTCGCACTTTGCCTCCAACATCTGTCTTGGAATTCTATTCTCCTTCATCCTCTTTACATGTCGAAACCACCTCAGTTTATTCTGTTCAACTCTCTCATTTAGCTTCTGTAACCCAACTTCTTTCTTAACATCTTCACTTCTCACTGTGTCTTTTCTTGTCTTTCCTATCATAATTCTTAGGAATTTCATCTCACTGGCTGAACTACTGTACTCTCTTGCCTGCTAGTCAAAGTCCATGTCTCAGCTGCATAAGTCAGTATGGGTACATAGTACATTTTGTACATTATCTCTTTACTTTTCCTTGGTACTTCTTTGTTTCAAACAAGTTTTCTTACACTTTGGTAGAATGCATTACCCTGCTGTACCCTCTTGCTAATCTTCATGTCCACCCTAGCATTTTGCATTAATTCACTTGCTACCTATTTAAGCTGTCGTAGTCCAGTCTTATTCCTAAACCATTCTGTCTTTCCAACTGGGGTCAGTATAGTACGCGAACCTTTTCTTGAACCCAAGTTCCCATTCAGCACTATGGAGCTCAGGGCTCAAGAAAAGGTTCACGTACTATACTCTGCTAACACATTGCTTGCACCATTTCTAACATTTCTCTTCCGAGTCTCTTCTTAACCATGGTTTCCCAAACCTTCTCTCTGGGGACACTGTCATATGCTTTTTCTATATCTATGAAGGTCATGACCAGATCCTTTCCATATTCCCAGTTCTTTTCCATCAGCTGTATCATGCTAAAGTTTGGGTCCACTGGAGATCTTCCAACTCTGAAGCCATATTGTTCCTCTTGTAACTCTCCTTCAATCTTTCTTCTCATTCTTCCTTCTGATATCTTTTCCAGTATTTTAACTACCTGCGATATAAGTGTGAGTCCTCTATAGTTACCACAAACTTTCTTGTCCTCTTTCTTAAACACTGGTATTATTATCCCTTTTTTCCACTCTTCTGGTCCACATTTTTGTTTCCATATACACTTTAGTAGTTGGTACAACCACTGTGTACCAACAGCTCCATCAGTCTTTATCATTCATTTCCACACTGATTTCATCCATCCCTGTTGCTTTTCCCATCTTCATCTTTTGTATCGCTAACTCCACCTCCAGCATTGTTATATCATCCTCTGTTGTTGAGTCCTCACACTGTATTGCTTCTATCTCCCCTGTACAGTTGTTCACATTCAATAGCTTATCAGAATACTCCTTCCATGTTCTCTTTATCTCTTCTGGGTATGTTAACAATTCCCCATCTTCCTTTTTCACTAGCTTTGTGATAACTCTGCCTTTGCTGGCAGGACGTAGTGTTTACAGTGCACTATGTCTTCTGGTATGGGCTAGATCAATATTGTTACTTTCATTGATCTGTCTCAGCTTTATCCTTGGCTTTGACAAGGTGAAAGTGACTGAGGTATGAGTGATCCTAGTAATGCCATTCCTTATGCAGCCAGTCCCTGCTATGAATGGTGTGAAAATGTTGCTCATAGGGTCAGTTGGTGCATGCATTTCAGTGGGCTTGGCAGACTGATATGTAATAGCAACTTCTGGCTCGGTGAGGAAAGCAACGGGAAACTACCTCACTCCTCATTTCCCTAGTACGCCTCTTCAGTGATGCCTAGGCCATTTATGACAGCTGATGGCGGAGCTGTTGAGGATCCAACCAGCCTTCGGGCTGAGGTCTAAACATACAATAATATGCCTTTGCTGGCGAGATGTAGTGTTTACAGTGCACTATGTCTTCTGGTATGGGCTATATCAAATTTGTTACTTTCATTGACCTGTCTTAGTCTCATCCTTGGCTTTGACAATATGAAAGTGACTGAGGTATGAGTGATGCTAGTAATACCATTCCTTATGCAGCCAGTCCCTGTTATGAATGGTGTGAAACTATCGCTCATAGGGTCGGTTGGTGCATGCATTTCAGTGGGCTTGGCAGACTGATATGTAATAGCAACTGCTGGCTCGGTGAGGAAAGCAACGGGAAACTACCTCACTCCTCATTTCCCTAGTATGCCTCTTCAGTGACGCCTAGGCTATTTATGACAGCTGTTGGCGGAGCTGCAGGGGATCAAACCAGCCTTCGGGCTGAATACCCAACATATTGTGATAACTCTTTCTGTCCTCTTACTTCTTATAAGTCCATAAAGCATCCTTTTAATGCCACTTACATCCACTTTCATTATTTGTGTAAATTCTTCCCAACCCTTCTTCTTTTCTTCTCCTACCACCTTCTTACATCTCCGTTTGCTGTTGGGATACTTACTTTTGCTTTCTTCTGTTTTGATCACGGTTCCATTCTCGGCAGGCTGTCTTTTTTTCCTCTCACCACTTTCCTCACTTCCTCATTCCACCAGGGTATCTCCTTTTGTTTCACTCTAGTGAAGAACGAAAGTTGAATAGTAAAATTAGCATAACAAAATTAGGTGTTAAGTATATGTCTACAGCAACAACTTATAAATCTCATTTTTTTCCTGTATTGGTTTAGGTTGAAGGAAGAATCCCACCTTCAAAAACTTATTTGCTTTTTTATGGCTAGTCTATGTAATCACAAACATATTCCAGCTTTACCCTTTCCGGCCCTTAGCGCCCGAAAGCGCCCTTCTTTTCATTTTGCCTTCCAGCCCGAAAGCGCCTGGCCCCATTATCTACTCACGTCTGCGATTTATGCGATAGTTTTTTATTGTTTTTGGCTGTGAAATGTTTATAAGGTATTTATGAACATGCTGTATAATCTACAAGGCTTAGGAAATAAAAAAGAAGAGCGATAATCTGTCTTGAATTTCAGTGCGCGCGGGTCAGTGGTTTTTTCGTAAACATGGCGGGATTGAGTGCTGCGGACATTGAAAGCGAGCTGAATTTAGGCGAAGAAAGTGACACAGAATCGTTGAGTAGTGGTGGAAATGAATTTTTAGTAAGTGAAGAAGATATCAATGAAGATAATTTTAGTAATATCAGTGATATAAGTGAAAACGGATATCCAGAAATCGGACCTCATGGCGATGCGCCGGCAATTCAGGTAACACAAACATTTTGTTTCGTTACTCCGAATGATTATGTGGTTGGCCATAATTTGGAAAGTGGATCACGAGAAGTAGATTATTTTTTACGTATGTTAGGAGGAGACAAACTATTCCATGACATAGCCAATTGTACACATATCAATTTGGCATTAAAACTGGCACAGTCTGGTTAAAAAGATACTGAATGGGGAGACACCTGCTCAGAGGAAATAAAGGCTTACATTGGAATTCTTATATACATGGGCATCTTTCCACTTCCAGAATCACATACTTATTGGTTTAGTCCAGACATTGAGTGTCCTGTAATAAAAAAAATGTATGACTTTTAAGAGATACAAGATTCTCACAAAATATTTTCATATTGTGGATGTTAGCTAAAAGCCAGAGATGATCCCTCTTACGACATGCTTCAAAGAGTTCTCCCACTCTTGCAAATAATGGACAGCTTCCAGTACAAATACAATCCAGGCAGTGAATTAGCTATTGGTGAGGCAATGATCTCATTCAAAGGATGCAATGTTATGAAACGGTATATAAAAGATAAACCGGTAAAGTGGGGTTTAAAAGCGTGGATTCTTGCCACTCCAAAAGGATATGTTCTCAAAAGCAATATCTGTCATGGTAAGAAAAAACCCAGGAACAAGGACATGTTGGGAAACCAGGTTGTCATGAATTTATAAGAAGATAGGTTAGGTTCATACCATCATGTTTATTTCAACAATATCTTCTCATCCGAGGGGTTACTACAATACTTACATCATGACAATGAAGTATATGCTTGTGCAACTACAAGACCAAATCGTAAATACTGGCCAGCTGAACTAAAGAATCCTAAATCTCTGAAACTGAAAAGGGGAGAATGTAAAATAGTTCAAGTGGGTGATTTGACAACTTTGGTTTGGCATGACAACAGGGACATCTGTGCTGTTTCCTCAAACTGTGATCCAAACGTCACAGGTGGAGTAAAAAGGAAAACTGGAAAGGGAAGTGAAGAAATTACTGTTCCATGCCCTTTAACAATTCACAGATACACAAAATACATGGGGGGTGTAGACAGATCAGATCAAAAAAGATCGTACTATAGTTTGGGAAGGAAGACTGTAAAATGGTTGAGGTATATTTTTGGATTTGCACTGAACACTGCAATAGTGAATAGTTTCATTTCATACAATGATACTAATCAACCAGCACCTTCCGGACATGGTACTTTAGATTGGCACTCGATAGACAGGTGATAAATAATTTTTCATCAAGGAAGCGTCTTGGTCACAAACAATCGTTACCATTAACAACACTTTCCCCCAAAAATCTACACAAAATCACCAAGATATAAGGAAGGAAGAAGGTGTGTGCATATTGTGCATCTGTTGGAAGGAAAACAGCATCAGGAAGAGGGATTCAGACAACATGGGAATGTGACAAATGCAGCCTAGCTCTATGTCAAGTAGGATGCTTCCTCCAGTATCACCAAGAGAGGAGGGTGGAGGTATGAACCAACAACCCTATGGCTCCTGGAATAGAGATACGGATGTGTTGGTATGTTTTCTAATATTATTGAAAATTTGAATAAATTCTTAAACAATGTGCTAATCTTCAATTTTCGCTAAACAGTAGGTTGAATCCTGGGGATAAACGGAGTGAAAATGCAGGCAGGAAAGGGTTAAAGTCTACTTGAATGACTAAAAAAAGTACATATTTCGTTCCTCTGATTTCCTTTTATTGAAAGCCATTTTGGCTAGGTGTATCCATCTGTGATCTTATTAAGGACACTCAAAGTTGTTGTGCAATTGTGCTATATTTTTTATTTTCTCTAGGTTTGATTTCCTAGTTCTATTATGTATAATGGAAAAGAGAGGCAGAATTGTGTGTGTGTGTTTAGATTCCTGTGTATCAGTATGTAGAACTAGAAGATTTTCTTAGCAAATATTCTGATTGAAATGAAATTTTAGAGCCTGCACTGTTGGCATCTTAGTCTAATAGTAGATGTTGTACAGTGGTCTCTCAGAGTGTAAGGGTTTTAGGGTTCACTACAGTAAGAGGGTAAGGTAATTATAAAGCAGTCCATGTGTTATCATGTTGGCCAGGCAAGACTGTCTGATGATGGATGATTTTGTGTGCTTCTTGACAGAGCTCTTCTATTCTACACTCAGCCATCACGTCTCATCGTGGCTCGTCTCCAACTATCACCAGTCTGCTGAATTCGGCTCCGGGAATCCCAACGAGCAGCACATCTGTAACAGTAGCTCCACCCTCTGCTGTGTCGTCAAGTCTCAAGAATTTGGTGTCCAGTGCCATCAGCGGTGCAGGGACAGACCACCCTCCAGTTCCCGCTTCCTCGCCTGCAGCGGGTAAGTTACAGTCTGCCAGTCTGTATCCTCCACAAGACCGTGACAACTTTTCTGTTCTAATGTGGCTTGTAACCTGCAAGTGAATGTCAGCTAAAAAAACTGTTCCACTCTGTAAATTTGGGGAATTAAGTAGAATCAGCAAGAGCGCTCCTGAAGATTTAAGTCATTAAGTGCAGGAAGAGAGAATTATTGAACTAGTTTAGAAACATTCAAGCTTTTTAGGCTTTTTCAAACGTGAAATTACCAACGTTTCTCGGAAGTGTAACAGTGGGCTCGTCATTTGGATTGCTACACCTTTCCAAGATGCTGGCAGCTAGTTCAAATGACTGTTGTTCCATTGATGAAATGATACTTTTGTTCATCAGCAGATGGCTTATTGCGCACTCTCAACTCGTGAACGAAAAACATAAAATATCTGAGCGAGTGGCTGCACGGTATGTATCACGTAACTGTTAGCTTGCATTTAGGAGATAGTGGGTTCGAACCCCTCTATCGACAGCCCTGAAGATTGTTTTCCGTGTTTTCCCATTGTCACACCAGGCAAATGCTGGGGCCTGTACCTTATTCAACACCACGGTCACTTCCTTTCCACTTCTAGCCCTTTTCTATCTCATCATCGCCATAATACCTATCTGTTTCAGTGGAAAGCAAATTTGGGGGGAAAAAAGGAAAGTCAGACATGGAGCAAATAAGGCAACATCAGTCCCTTCTCAGAACATAATAGTACGTAGTGAGTTATCTTGTGATGAACGAGAGTATCATTTAACCTCGAGCAACAGTTAATTGAATTTGAACCCTTCATCATTGTTAAAACACTTGATGTAGTGGGTGGTTGAGTTTCTCATTTGAATATACGGATCAAATTCTTGGCAAAATTTGAAGAATTATTACAGCTTACTCTTTCACATGGCAAAAATTCTAATGATATAATGTCTATTAATACAGGCCATAAAAGCATCAATCTGCAAAATTATCATTGAATTTGAAGAATCCTTTGTCTCCGATCAGCTATATCCTACCAGTTTGCGTGTGAAGACAACTTCCTGATGCTTTATAATCAGATGGTGGAACACTTCGTTTGCTTTGCACCCTGAGTCATGGTTCCGTGGTCTTCTCTTAATGATTACATGAATTTGGTTTCATTTGCTTCTTGCTTTTCTTGTGAATAGAGATTTAAACATGTTAACTGAGAAACAACTATGTCTCTACAAAGTGATGTACAAAATGCTCGAGATAGATTTTGCAAGTATCTGTCAAGTCTCTCTTGTTTTTGATGGTTACTTATAGCATCTACATATTCTCGTATTAGATGTTGCTCTTACCAACCAAGTCTGCCTTGTTGTGTATTGGACAACCCGTGAATATATTTTGTGGTATTCCTCAATTATTTTACCTTTAAATTTAAGTGATTCCATATTTCTTTTTCATCTCTGCCCATTGTATTCCTATTATTTCTCAAACCTTGAAGGCTTTATTTATCTAAAATAAACTAAAGTTGGCTATAGCCATAAAGTTTGGTGAATGAATCATTGTTCCCTGTTTTTAAAATGTAGATCATTAAATAGATTAGAGCATTTGAATATAATACCACAGACCATGTAAGTGGTGTACTGAATATCACATTATACTCAAGTAGCAGTATATATAACTGATGAAGAACAGTGACCTGTTATGTGAAAACACATTGATACAACACATACAGCACTGGCTGAAGCCTTCATCATTTGAGGACAGAGAATGATGATAGTGTCCATTTTTGAAAGAGAGAAGACGGTTGAAAAATGCCAGGTCCTGTCTTGAACTTAACATGATATCCAACTTCAAAGTTCTTCAGCGAGAGAGAATTGTCAGACATTCCTCGTTCTCGGTTTGGTGGATCTGGGTGTGACTAGAAGATTTGTGCTATGGGCTTTGTTTGGCCTGTATGTTGTGCTGATTTTGCTGTTGAATGTACCACTAGTGGTGGTATGTTCACAGAGGAACAAGCCAGAAAGGAGTGGGGTTTGATATGTTTCATGTTGGATAAGAATACATGCATGTGCAAGGTTTTTGGGTAAGAAGATCCCAGGTGTGGGACAAGAATGAGAGATGATTTGATCCTCATCCCAAAACTCAAATGATTTTGTGTAGACTGATATGATAATGTTGTGAAGGATTTGAATGGTCAGGTAAGGAAGCTCACAGGAATGAAATATATAAATACATACAGGAAGCCGATGGAGAACAGACTTACCGTGTAGGAATGTGCGGATAGAGTACACGGGTCCAACATTTTTAGCTCCAGCATTCGTCAGTAGAGGATGGAATAAAAATGGTAGTTGAAAAGTAGATGGTGTTGTAAGGTAAAGGGAGAGAATAAATAGGTGTGACAAGAGAATGAAAATGGGGACAGGTTATCTAATGTTAGGGTCAGGTGCTTCCTTAGACCTGAGCATCAACAGATCTCCAACGTCAGAATCTTTAAGAGCAAGAGGATGTGAGGACGGGTAATGTTTAATGACTTTTACTTTGAAACAACTAACTTTCAGTGTGAAACAATCATCAAATGTGATTGATGGTGTGAATGTCGACAGGAAAAGCTATTCTGTGGGTTTTACAAGTACTGCGGTAGCCACATATTTGTTTGGCTAGTCATTGAAGTTAGTAGACGAGTTGGATGAAATGCAGTTCTGACAACCTTGTACAGGGTAAATCTTGTTGGTGATGCCACTGCTGAAAGTGATGTTGGTTGGTGTTCACAAGGGAAAGAGCTAGATGGGGGTGGGGGTTTATGTCCTTCATAGCAAGTGGGAATATTTTCAACATTTAATGTGCTCATTTCACTGCTGGGAATGAACAATGATTCTGCCACAGGTTGTGTAGGAACGTGGCTGTGTTATCATTGCCTTGAAAGAAGAGCTCTCGACTTATGCTCACAGCTCGCAGAAACAGTGGCTATTATTTCTACCTACAGTGAAAATATGCACCCGTAGATTCTCTGAGCTCTGTCAACAGCAATGAAATAATGTGCCCTTAGTTTGTACGGGCATCTCCAATGTATTAATGCACCTGCTTTCATCTTAAGACCAGCTCTGCTATCTCTCGATTTCAATGTATTGTGTATTCCTGTTGCATGCTGCAACCTGTATAAGTGCTAACTTAGAACATCAATCCATTTCTCGATTTGATGTATTACAAACGACGACTGCTAGGATAATGGAACAGCAGCAGTAGCTGGAGACATAAAATGTGACTTCATCTGGCCGACCACAAGCAGCTGCACATAACAAAGAACCGTGCCTATTGCTTTCATAGGACAATGTGTCTAGGTGACCTGCCTAGTACGCATGAGCCAGGGAACCTTGCTCTGTCTCTCACCAATGACAGGAGGCGTGAACATGTGACCATGTGGGCCAGTATCATCCATGGTCACCAGATAATATTTTTATACAGGTAACAATGACCGACAAGCACATACTCAGGCAGTATGTTCCCTATCTTTTTATGAGAATATTGTCCCCAAGTTTATCATATTGGATGATAGCACACATCCACGTCATGTAGCGTTTATCTGTAGGTACATCCAAGAAGCAGAGATTACTGTAATGCTGTGGTCTGCAGTGTTCCCCGATGTATTCCTTTGAGCATGTGTGAGATACGTGCAAAAGGGCCAACATCTTGACTAAGAAGTATTCCATATTCTGGACCATGTATGACAAGTAGATCAGATGAACCACACTCAGGATTTCATTATTTCAAAAGATGGTGAAAATATAACAAATGACAAGCTGCAAACATAACTACTAAAACAATAGATTGGTGTTTTAGAAATTATTTTTCTACCCTCAGATTAATTTGTATGGAAAATGAGAAAGTAACTTGGAGAACTTGATAGCTGTAGTTTTGTTTCCGTGGAATTTGACATGAATCATCTACTGAGAGTTAACCCTTACCACTCGTCTGTCGGGTGAGGCCCGACATTACGATATTCCCGTTCCAGTCACATGTCGGGGGAACCCGACATGACATTTTATTGCCCACCGCTCGTCTGCCGTCTCTTAGCCGACAAAATACACGATGATATACTGTACTGCCATCATTTGGTTCCACATGGAACTTTGTAGAATCCAGATACATTTGACAGTCAGTCAGAAATCTATTATTTAGATGGCAGTGTAGCCGTCAGCTGTCCACTCACGCACACGAAAGCTCGAGCGATAGTAAACAAACATGGTCGCCATGTGCTCTTTTAAGAAGATGTACAATATTAGAAGGATCCACCTTTCAATACTCCGTTGTAAGTTGAACTAAAAAGAACTTGTTTATTGGGACCGGTTTCGACACATTACAAGTGTCATCATCAGCCAAATAGTAAAATAGGGCAAGATATAAAGATCTTAAAACAACTAATACATTGAACACAGGCAAAAAATTAACATTGATTCATATCGTAGTAATTCAGTTAATGTCCAAAACACAATGATCGCAGTCAAGAGAGTAAACAGAACATCATTGTCTTGCGCCCAAAACAAATATAGTTGAAGTTCACAAGCAGGTCAAGTATGCACTTATGTAGAGTCGTTGCTAGGCAGGTCTACAAGGCATTTGTTTCTCAGGCCGAAGAGTAAAAGGTGACGTAATTGAAGTCTTAGGAAAACAGTGTAGGATTTAATTTCGTCAAATTCAAAGTAGGTATATAAGTATGAAAATAATTTAAAACATTAAAAAGAATAAAGTCAAATAAAAATATATTAAAAATAGGAAGAAATAATAAAAGAAAATTGCAATGTGAGGTTCAACTCGAAACAACTTGCCGTAGTAATTGATAGATGAATGGGAGATGATAAATAGAGAAAAGGTTGGGGAACGTTTATTAGAGGCTGGTGGTGGTGGTGATTATTGCTATTAGAGGAAGTACAAATGGGTAAATATCTTCTATATAACACTAAACCGAGGAAAAAAGAGGAAGAGGTCCGACACTTCGAAAAATGAAGATATCGGTAAAAGGAAGACAAGGGCCACGAAGGGCGTGAAAATGAAAGACTCCCTAGCCCTCGCAAACCTAATAGCGTTGGGGTCGGTAAAGAACAAGAGTTGACCAAGGGAGGTCGGACAGGATAGATCAGGGCCTCTCAAACGCCCAAAATCTCACGCGTGCAAATCGAGGCGCAAGAGGTCCGTGCACTGTGCATCGCTCCCGCTCGGCACGGCTCGGACCAACGCTTCGTCTCTGTGCTACTCGGCTAAGCTCGACTCAACTCGGCTCAATTCGGCTCAGATTTGGAGCGCTACGCAGCAACTGAGGAAGAGGGAGACAGGGGGAGCGAGCGAGGCGGGCGTGGGGAAAGAGAGAGACAGCGCTATCGCTCCAAATCGAGGAGTGGGGGGTCTGCACTCTGGTCAACCAAGCGAAGTCGTCTTTTGCACCGTGCTCAGTGCATGCACCAAGCGCATGCACTCTGAGAGGCCCTGGGATAGATGAAAGTGTGGAGCCTGGCACAAGTAAGTGGAAGCAATGCCAGGACTCAGCTAAGGGTCCCGTGGTTGCCAACCCACGCTCCAAAGTTTACTTCTTTTTAGTTCAACTTACAACGGAGTATTGAAAGGTGGATCCTTCTAATATTGTACATCTTCTTATATCTCTATTCAATACGGAACGATCATGAAGTTTTTAACTTTAAATGTGCTCTTTTAGTCATATATATGTTGTATATGTCAGGCAACATACGAAACCGCAGTATTTTCGCACCTCTGCTCCTAATGAATATATCTAATAGCATTTCACGATGCCTAAAAGTGAACTGATGATGGTCGGTTTGTGTACTGTGATCCAACATGTACCTGATGCTGACAGCTGGCACAATTATAAATCAACAGATCCCGATTTCAAGAAAATGCCGTTTACAGTGGTTTCAGCCTACAAACTACCGCGAGGTATGAAACCTGACTGAATAGAGTTTTTCAGTTGCTTTGTAGCTATAATTTGTACACTGAAATTATTAATGCAACGCCCAAGAACGTATCCAACAATAAACACACATGAAATGACAAAATGAGCACAAGACGCAAAATACTTACCATTGGGGGCAGCAGCATTAAATTTTCCGACGTGGAGGACCCAGAACATAAAGGATAAGAGGGCAGGATCTTAGCTTACTACTAGGGATTGCCAGGTCATTATCACTAACTACTAAATGAAAGCGAAATTAAAATTCAGTAAATCAAACTTAACTTAAAAATTAGGATAAAGAAAAAATTGATGAATAATACTTAAAGATTTATAACTTTCTGCAATATGTTGAAAAATAAACAAAATTAAGAATGAGTAATTTAATAATAAAATAAATTATTTGAAGTATGCATTAAAAATCTATTTTTAAAATAATTAAGAGTGCACACTCAGATAGCAATGTAAAATAATTCTTACGATGTTATAAAATAAGCAAGTCGAAGAACTTATACCCAAAAAAGAAAAAAATTCTTATTAAATTAATTCATTCAAATAAGAGACAAATGTCTATCTTAAAATTATTAAAATTGTGAAAACACATTCAGATTATAAACTAAAGTAACTCTTACAGTACCGAGAAATAAGCGAAGTCAGCAGCTTGCATCAGAATCAATAAATGACAAATGTAAAAACGGATCTGTACGTTATGAATTAATTACACCACTGGCCAGTTTTTGTAAGTAGGTATACTACAACTAATCTCACTAAACTGAAATTTGTTTCCAGTCCCTCTACATAAACATTTCAATCATCCCAGAAACACGGTAACACGCTCAATTTTAAAAGCAATGATAGCAAGCCAAATTTTCCACACATAAATAATTAAATGAACAGACAAGAGAATTGCAGAAAACCAAATAATTTCCCAAATTAGTTACAATAACGAAGGGAAACAGAATTAAAATTCCATAGTTAACTGAACAATCGTACACACGATGAAGCCTGCAGCTTCCCAAGCCAAGCCAATATCAATCATAAAACAACAGGCAAGGCCCACACAAATACAGCTTACAGGGAGATAAGATAAATGACACGTAATAATGAAAGAAAAAAAACACGGGCGTGAATAGTCTGAGGAGCGTAAATGTATATCTTAAAGAAATGGGAGAAACAAATTTCAGTTCTCTACAACCACGATATTACAATAATAATATATAGTATTTGAATTTGTCATTACCTCCAACAAAAAATTTATAGAGGGAAGCTGACCCACACTAACGTCTTTGTAGTGAACATGCCCCACAGGCATGATTTGAGTAGAGACTCGTGTGTAAACATTGAAGTGGACAAGGTCAATACAGATATTGTTAAAATTTGTAAACATTTTCAGAATACTCAGGTTATTGAATGCAGCAGTTTTGGAGATACTGTTACACAAAACATGGCCTCCATCTAAACAATTCAGGTAAACGAAAGATAGCAAATATTGTTCTAGATTTTATTAATCTTAAGATATGTACTATAAAACAGGCAACTCCCTTGAGTTATAATACTGACCAGGAAAACTAGTAGAAAGAGCCAGCTGTACTTCAAGCTGGCTCAGTCAACTAGAAAATGAAACTCAGGAAAGTAAGGAATTTCAAGTTACCCAATTGCAACAGTCAAGTTTTAGGGAGGAAGGGGATCTGAGATTGCTCTTGGGAAACTGTCGAAGTGTAGTAAATAAACAATTAAAATTCGGTACATTGATGGAATCTTATGAGACTGATGTGGTGATAGGAGTGGAATCGTGGTTGAGAGAAGGGGTGGGTAATAGAGAAGTATTTCCAGAAGGGTATACAGTCTATCGTAGAGACCGAGGAGATAAAAAGGGAGGGGGGTGTTTATTCTGGTGAAGGAAACTTATTGTTCACATGAATGGTTTACCGATGAAAGGGATGAAATATTAGGGATAAAATTAGTTTGTGATAATATGAAGGAGGTGGGAATTATAGGAACATACAGGCCAGGAAGAGAGGAAAGAGACATGGAAATATTTGAGAAAATAATAGATTATACTCATAAAAACAATAATAATGATATGGTAATAATTGGGGGAGATCTAAATTTGCCTGAAGTTGAATGGAATGGAGCTGCAAGTGAAGCCCATGAACAGAAACTGGCAAATAAGTTAATTTGGGAGGGAGGATTTACACAAGTAGTACAAGAACCGACTCGCCTCAATAACTTACTAGATGTATTCTTGGTTAAACCTTGGGATTTTGTTGATAAAACTGAGGTAATTGAAGGAATAGGAGACCATAAGGCTGTAATAATGGATGTAGGACTCGTACCAAAAAGGCTTAATAAGAGGGTTACACAAGACAAGAAATTGGAACATGGAACATTATTAAAGAAATTGGAGGGAATAGGATTGGACGTAAGGGTTACACGTTGGATAAAAATTATCTAAAGTTGATGAATTTGGGACTTACCTTAAATCACAATTCAGTTGTTGGATAAGTGAAGGGAGTAATGTGGATACACTTTGGGCTAAATTTAAAGGAATCATTTGGGAAGGAGAGAAGAGATTTGTACCTGTTAAGAAGGGTAAAATGACCTCAGACCCTGTTTATTCTACAAGGGAAATAAGAAAATTAAAAAGAAAATGTAGAATAGTAAACAGGAAAATCAAAGAGGGTAGGGAGAGTAGAGAAACTAGAAAACAGCTAATGAGGGAACTGAATAGAGTGAAAAAGGAAGCAAAAGAGAATTATATGAATGGCATACTTCAAGAGGGTAATGACCACAAAGGGAAATGGAAAAAGCTGTATTCATATATCAGGAATCAAAAAGGAAAAGGAATCCAAATTCCTACAATGGTGGGAGAAGGAGGTGAACACTATTTAACAGATACTGAGAAAGCAAACCTATTTAGTAGGGAATTCAGAGATTCAGTAGATGACTGTCAGGAGTTGGAAACCGAAACAGAAGATAGAGAGGGAGAGAGACATAGGGAAACAAGAAGCTTCTTATTCACAAATGAAGATATTCTCGGAGAAATCCAACTGCTTCAGCAAGGAAAAGCAGCAGGAAGTGATCAAATTACTGGGGAGGTATTAAAGACAATGGGGTGGTACATAGTGCCTTATTTAAAATTTCTCTTTGACTGTGTCATAAATAATAATGTAATACCAAAGGAATGGAAGGAATCTATAATAATACCAATTTATAAAGGAAAGGGTGATAAGGGAACCAGAGAACTATAGACCAATCAGCCTGACCAGTATAGTTTGTAAAATACTGGAGAGTTTAATATCAAAGTACATCAGAGGGATATGTGATGATAAAAATTGGTTCATAAGGAGCCAGTATGGATTTAGAAAGAAATTTTCTTGTGAGGCACAACTGGTGGGATTTCAGCAGGACATATCAGATCAATTGGATTCAGGAGGTCAGTTAGATTGCATAGCCATAGATCTTTCCAAAGCCTTTCATAAAGTGGAACATGGAATATTATTAAAGAAATTGGAGGGAATAGGATTGGACGTAAGGGTTACACGTTGGATAAAGAAAAATCTAAATTCAAGGGTTCAGAAAGTCAAAGTAGGAAATAATGTATCACAGGAAGAGAAAGTTTGGAAGGGAATTGCACAGGGTAGTATAATTGGTCCGTTACTTTTCTTAATATACGCAAATGATTTAGGGAACAATATAAAATCAAAAATAAGATTGTATGCAGATGACATAACTGTTTATAGGGAAATAAACAACACTGAGGATTGTTCAGAATTACAAAGGGACCTTGAAAGTATCCAACATTGGGTTGAAGAAAATAATATGAAGGTTAATGGAGGCAAATCAACTGTTACAACTTTTACAAACAGGAGCTTTAAAACTGAATTTGAATATACTTTGGATGAGGTAGTTATCCCAAAAGATGGCAAGTGCAAATACTTAGGTGTGAGATTTGAAAGTAATTTGCACTGGAAGGGTCATGTTGATGACATTGTTGGGAAAGCATACAGATCGTTACATGTCATAATGAGGCTACTTAAAGGATGCAACAAAGAGTTAAAAGAAAAAAGTTACTTGAGTATGGTTCATCCATTATTGGTATATGCAAACAGTGTTTGGGATCCTCACCAAGAATACCTAATAAAAGAAATAGATAGTGTGCAGAGGAAAGCAGCAAGACTTGTAACAGGAGATTTCAGGGGAAAGAGTAGTGTCTTAGAAATGTTAAAGGAACTTGGGTGGGAAACTTTAAGTAAGAGAAGGGAGAAAACTAGACTTATAGGATTATATAGAGCCTATACAGGAGAAGAAGCATGGGGAGATATCCACGAGAGTCTTCAGTTGGAAAATAATTATATCGCCAGGACTGACCACAAATATAAAATTAGAAGGAATTTTAGCAGAAGCGATTGGGGTAAATTTTCATTCATTGGGAAGGGTGTGAAGGAGTGGAACAGTTTACCAGGGGTAGTGTTTGATCCTTTTCCAAAATCTGTACAGATATTCAAGAAGAGAATAAACAGCAACAGAAAAAATAAATGAAGTGTTAGAGGGCATTTGACCAGTGCAGGTTATTGTAAATAAAAGAAAATGTGTGTGAATAAATTAATTCCATCCCCTGGTCTAAGGAGTTTGGACAGCCAAAGTAGGGGACTGAGTGCCTGTAGGGATGAAATACAGTGGGGACTTTGAGGGCCCCGGGACCGCTACGGTAGCTTTGAAGGCCCTTCAGGAACTCTGAAAAGTGGTGGCAAAAGGGGCTCTGGTTAAGACGCAGCAGGTTGTTATGCTACTTACATTCCAGAATGGGTTTAAAAAAAAAAATCAGTAAATAAATGCAATGTAAATTTTAATCTTATACCAGTTAAATAGTATCATTTGAAGTAATTCCACATACTGCATATCAGTTGATTATATTTGTAAGTAGTACAGGAGTTATTATAAGTAGAATTTTGTAAACAATATAAATTTATTAAGGATGAGCTGTGTCTTTAATAGGGAAAAAAAATTGTTAGCGTAAATTGTATAATATTGTATTATAGGAAAATTTTCTTCTGTTGTTAATTTAATATTTAGTGCTTGTACAATAATGTATTTTAGTGTACCATTTGCCACCAAGGTAGACATCTCGTTTGCAAATAAAGAGAATTTGATTTGATTTGAAAAATGCTGGTTAGTGAAATTAAATTTTAGGAGGCCCTGGAAAATGGTAATGTGCGAATAAGACAGGAAATAAACCATCCCATTAAGGAGTGAAAGAAAGATCCCATTACGAAAATTATACTAGCACACAGCATCATCCAATATATTGATAACAGTGCAATAGATAGCACAAATATGAACCAGGAAAAGTAGAAGGAAATCCATCAACCAAAATTAATAATAATAATAATAATAATAGTCTCAATAACATTAAGAAACAGAAAGAGGTATCACAACAATAATCTTTGTTACCGAGTTTTAGTGGTAGGTAGAGGTGAAAGAAGGTGCGGGCGTGAACGGGTCTCAAACTACGGAATCAAAGTTAATGTAAAATTTAACAAGGTTATATTTTCTTTTAAAATGACGAAATAACAAGCATTGGAGGTACAGAGTAGCAAGTCAACAAAATGTATGTACAATATTTACTAGATTTGGGCTCAGCGCCCTTGCTTCACAATTCGTGGGCAATCAGCCCAACCTTACTTCAAAATAAGTTTTACCAGAGGGGCAGAAAACCCCATTCATGTTCAGGAACATTTGCTCCAAATTACACTGAAAAGCCTCCACGAGGCATACAACACTCAATTTTCAAAAAAAAAGAGCCACTCGCTCTCAACTCTAAGCCTCTCAAAGGCCACACCAAACTCCACCTTCAAGTTGTCCTCACTGGACATAGACACAGGGGTAAAATACCCAACCTACTGAGGTCTATTAAATGAAAAGGGGTAATTACATGACCTCCAAAATAACAATTTGAGAGGAGGCGATCTGCACTCCTAATACACTTTGTTTTTAAAACCTAATTTGGCTCTAGGCCACTGATGCAAGGGCTAATCCCATACTACGGAGGTGACTTTAGAAAAGAAACAAATTTACATAATGTTAAGGAAGAATAGGTTGAGAAAATAAGTTCACCTCAAAACAATATGAGTGGGAGCTCGAGAGGGTTAAGCACTCTCTATCCCAATACGTAGTTTAAAAGATAGAATAGATACCAGTTTCTTTACATTTTTAAGGAAGGTTACATAATGGAAAAACTTCGGACCCGCCCCGAGAGTTAAACTGCTGAGCAAGCAAGAAAAGAAGTAATTAATCGGCCATTACCTGGTTGTTGACTGTCGCCGAAGAAAGAGGCGCTTCCCGCCCCCTGCTATGTACTTTACACACTGAAAGATGGAACAGAAGTGGCCCGGAGACCCTAAAATCAGCAGTTTATATCCTCTCGCGGAAGGTTCGAGGCGTTAGGGGAATGAAAACACCCTCCCACAAACACTTTATTGGGTAGGATACAGCAACATATTCAAGTTGGGGGAAGATACCTCGGATTGGTCAGAAATGAATAAAAGAAATTCGGGATTGGTTAAGTACAAAACAAGGGGAAGGAGAGGGGTATACAGGCAACTTAAACAGTAACAGAAAGAAATTTAACAAGAAACAAACTTTTGAAATAAAAATTTCTCCAAAAAAAACAGTTCTTTCACTCCGCACTAGGGTGCACTATTGTTGATCTTCAGTAGTGTCCTCTAGAAGAGAAAGTTCACACTTCTTACTACAAGCAAAACAAAATACGTCGAAAATGACACAGTTCAAAAACTCTAAAATTTCCAGGTAGTGACATCTTCTGAGAAACTTGAAAATTAATACCGTCAATAAAGTTCAGACTTCCTCCAGCAGAGGAGTTTCAACTGGCGCAACTTTTAAATTAGTGGCGTGGAGGTGTACCGCCCGGTACAGACCTCCCCCCCCAAAAGTTCCTCCAGGGGTGACACTTGAAATTTGTTTGAAAACAAGGTCCAAGTTTTGATGTAGATATGGAGATTAATTGCCGAAAAATTTATAAGATTCTCTTAATGTGGTTTGATTCAGTTTCAAAATTTTGTTGTTGCAGGTGAAGTAAAGTCTTTATGGTTGTAGAAGTGGAATTCAGAAGATAAACTTTTAATACTTGAAAGTGAAGAAAAATTTTGCCATGTCCACCAAATATTGCTGTTGAATTCCCAAGTGTAGTCATTGCTTATAGTAACTGTTCATGTAGTTGATGTTGATTAAGTTGGATGGCCAGACCGGCCGTTGCAGCTTGCGTCCAAAGGAGGCCGCTCGGACCCCTCAAGTACCCTGAGATACCGCTCGCCCGCACTATGAGGGGAGCAGTGGTGTTGAAGCACGCCGCGCCCGCGGTGAATATATACAGGCTGCGGGCAAGTAGCAGGTCGTGCGCCGCACATCAGCCTTGGCCGGGAGGAGAGCTCCGGCTCGCCGTGCACATGTCGTCCTCGCTGGGGTCGAGGGGGCCCTTCCTCTAGCCCAGACGCGGCACGGCGCCACGCGGCTGCGGAGGCACTGAAACATTAAAACTAGGCGACAGAATTGTTGGATCATCATCATTTTTCTGAGGGCACAGGCTTGGTGGAGAGGTTGAGGGGCCAGCGGCGTGCAGATATCCATGGCATTTAATATAAGCAAGCCACAGTGTGTATAGCAGGAGACGGGAGCGTGGTAATGGCCGTGGTAAGGACAGAATGGCAGTTTAACGGTGCGGGGAGGGTTTACAAAAATACTTACATATGAAACTAAATTTTATAGAAGGGGCACAAAGCCTTAAAAGTGAAACTCAAAAAATATAACCTTCATATTCCTTTCAAATTATATGAAGCAAGTTGACACAAAATTTACACTGGTTTCACCTGTGACAGGTGAACCCTAAATATCCTCTCGGTGGCTGGATTACTTAATAACAACGTAACCGGCGTAAGAAAATCGAGAATGATACAAGGCCCATGAAATCTGGGGGCAAGCTTGCCCGCGGGAACAAAGTTCTTGACCATAACTCGGTCACCTACCTTCAAAGGGGTGGGTCTCCGTCCACGATCATACCTTTCCCTAACCTTTTCATGAGACACTTTAAGATTGGCTTTAGCCTTCTTCCAAAGATCTTTAATGATGTCCGGATCTATTGTCTCTGGTAGAATGTCACTCAGAGACCAGAGGTTAGAGAGCGGCGTGTTGGGAACAAACTTGAACATCAAAGAGGCTGGAGTAAATTTATGTGATTCATGAACCGCCGAATTCAAAGCAAAAGCTAACCAATGCAGGGACGTATCCCACCTGGAATGATCTTCATGATGATAGGCAATAAGCGCGGACCTGAGATTACGGTTAACCCGTTCAGCCAGAGATGGTTGAGGTTAATAAGCAGAAGTAGTTACATGAGAGATGGACAAGTCGAAACAGAATTTACGAAAAAGATTAGATGTGAACGCCTTAGCATTATCAGACACAATATATTGGCACGGACCAAAAGAGGCAAAAATAGAATTTAAGCAAGTAATGGTAGACTGAGCGGTAGCCAGCTTAGTCGGAAATAACCAGGAAAATCTAGTAAAGCCATCTACGCATACAAAGATAAACTTGTTAGCATTTCCCTTAGACTGGGGGAAGGGTCCTACATAATCAATATACAGGCGTTCCATGGGGCGCGACGCTTGATGAGAAGACAAAAGGCCTACCTTGGTGGACATGGTTGGTTTACTAAGCAAACAGGGTTTGCAAGCCTTCACTAGTTCACGGATTTCACCGTCCATACCTTTCCAGATGAACATTTCACGAATCTTCTCACGAGTTTTAAAGATTCCAAGATGCCCTCCTAATGGGGTCTCATGATAATACTTGAAGATCATAGGTACAAGAACAGCTGGAACGACAACTTTCATCATCTTATCATGCCTCGATGGGCAACATAGAACACCATTCCTTAGAACATAAGGGACGACATGTTCCCCAGAAGAAAGGGTTTCCATTATCGGAGCCAGCGTCGGATCTTCACGTTGGTATTTCTCGATATCCCTAAAGAGCATGGGAGCATCTGTTAAGATGGCATTAACATCAGATAGTATGGACTCGGAAGGTGATGAACTGCCGACCGGTTCATGGGTCTCGACGTCGTTAGAAAACATACGGCTGAGTCCATCAGCAACAACATTTTCGGTACCTCTGATATGCCTGACATCGAATTGGAAGGCAGAAGTACGGATGGCCCAACGGGCTATACGACCAGTACGACGCGGCCTACCTAAGACCCAGCTTAAGGCTTGATTATCTGTCTCCAGGTCGAATTTGACATGTTCCAGATAGAGACGGAACTTCTCTAAGGCAAATAAGACTGCCAACCCTTCGAGCTCATAGATAGAATACTTGGCTTCTTGAGCCGATAAGAGTCCTAGATGCATAGGCGATGGGTCGCCTCCCTAGTTCCGTCTCTTGAAGAAGGACTGCCGCTACTGCTGACGACGATGCGTCGGTTTGGACGATGAATTTCTTCGAGAAATCAGGCATAGCAAGTACAGGGGCATTACAGAGAGCTAATTTAAGATCTTCAAAAGCGGCTTGTTGAGAAGGTCCCCACTCAAATTTGATGCCTTTCCTACGAAGAAGGTTTAAGGGCGCCGCTCTATTAGCGAAGTTAGGAATAAACTTCCTGAAGAAATTCACCATACCAATGAACCTGGCGATACCTTTAATGTCCTTGGGAGGTTTAAAATCACGGATGGCCAGTGTTCTAGAATGATCGACTGCTACACCATCAGGTGACACAATATGCCCTAGGAATGACATAGAGGGCTTAGCAAAGGCAACCTTGGACAACTTGACAGTTAACCCAGCCTTACGAAGGCGATCGAGGACTTCTCGCAGATGATCTAGATGTTCTTCAAAAGTCTCTGAAAATACGACGACATCATCCAAGTAGTGATATAAGTACTCAAATTTGATGTCGGAGAAGACCTTATCTAGTAGCCTAGTGAGTACAGCTGCTCCCGTGGGGAGCCCGAAAGGCACGCGGTTGTATTCGTATAAGTTCCAGTCCGTGGCAAACGCTGTAAGGTGTTTAGACTCTTCGGCAAGGGGAATTTGATTATAGGCCTGATTCAAGTCCAAGATAGTAAAGAACTTGGCCTTACGAAACCATGAAAAACAAGAATGAAGGTCAGGAAGGGGCACAGATTGTAACACCACCTTCCGATTGAGAGCCCTATAATCAATGACAGGCCTGAAGCCTCCTTGGGGTTTCGGGACTAGAAAAATAGGCGAAGAATACGCCGACTTAGAGGGCCTAATAATACCATCCTTCAACATTTGATCGATGATTTCTTTCAATGCCTTCATTTTAGGTGGAGATAGCCTATATGGTGGAAAACGGACAGGAATCGAATCCGTGACCTCAATTTTGTATTCAATAAGGTCAGTAACACCAAGAGTATCAGAGAACACCTCTGGAAATGACTGACATAATTTACTAATACTATCAGCCTGCTCCTCAGGTAGATGTCTAAGGTCTAACAACATCTCATCCTGGGTAGGCGAAATAGAAGAACATGATACAGAATTACACTTTAACAAGGGAATTTTACAATTGGACGCAAACTTGAATGTGCACGACCTACTCTGGAGATCGAGCACAAGACCAGTGTGAGAAATGAAGTCCGCTCCCAGTATGATGGGGCAAGACAAGTGCTTAGCCACTAACAGTTTGATTTTCCATGTAAATTTAAAAATACGAATTTTGGCATTTACAGAACCTAGAATTTCTAATGGGGATGAATTAGCCGAAACATATTGAACAGGAGATGAATCATAGTCAGGTAATTTACAAACAGACTTAAATTTTGAATACCATTGGTCCGAAATAATTGAACAAACACTACCTGAATCTAATAGAGCGGTTATAGGCTCGTTATTTAACTCAATCTTAAGAAAAGGAATAGGTGCGGGGGTATCCGCCGCAATCCTAAGACATTCTTTAGGGCATTCAAAAGATGAATTTGAAGACTGATCGTTCCCTGAATTCACAACCTTTTTGCCAGGGGCTGAGCCTTGGGAAGCAGAATTAGTCGACTCAGCCGAAGCCGCTAGTCACATTTTATTATTGGCATTGGTGGAATTTGCACCAGAAGTTGAGCAGGAGGGGGTGCTATTTGAGTTTGGGCAATTCTTGGCGATATGTGAGAAAGCCCCACATTTAAAACAGCCTTGTGATGAACCAGCCCCATTCCTTGTCCCACTCGACTTGATCAGTGGACACTTATTGCAAAGATGGTCAGGCGACCCGCAAGCATAACATTTACGGGAATTGACAGGTCGGCGAGGTGGAGGCCGAGTATTACTAAAAGAAGGTGGGGGTTCTTTCGCGACACGCAAGGAATCTGCGTATCTCACTCCTTCCGCTGAGACGGCCAATGCTTCAAGTTCAGAGAAAGTTTGCGGGCACGCCGCGAAACACAAATATGACCTATAGGGAGGTGAAATTCCCTCTACAGTGGCTTGTACAATCTGATCCTCAGGGAAATGAAGAGCAAACACCCTAGTATAAAACTTAATGTCCTGTATGAAATCAGCCAAGTTTTCATCCAAGCGTTGTACACGGTAATAGTACTTCTGAATCAGAGATGACCTCGCGCAGGCGGGAATAAAATTTGCAAGCAAGTGTGCATGAAAATCTTCAATAGATGACTGTTCAGCTATGGCTCTTACTATTTTGTCAGAGAGAATACCAATTGCATAAGGATAGATAATTTGCAAAATTTGACATGGAGAAAGAGAAAACACAAGGGCATGATCCTGAAATTCAAGTAGAAATCTTAAAAATGAAATTACGTCACTGGTGGTATTAACGGAAAACTTAGAGATACCTCTGAGCAACATTGCCAATGGATGAGGCAAGCTACTAAACCCGGGTGACATAGTAGGTAAAGGTTTCAATGGCAAGGAAGTTAATTCAGAACGTACATTATTTAATGAGTTACGGCGTTCAGACTCGTCCAATGGGGCAGAGGTTGTTTGAGCAGCAATGGTTTTCCTATTTGCTTCTCCCTTAGGAGGCTCTTCCTCATTACCTACATTCACTGTGGTGGGTAGATCGCTTTTGGGAGGAACCTCCCCCGTTAACAATTGAGTGACCTTGCTAGACAATTCAGAAATATTTTCAAGCAGCGTACTAGCTTCCTTCCTCTGAACGTCATTCAACTTCAGAGACAACAGATCGTTAACTCTATTTGAAAAGTGATATAGCCTGGCTTGCACCCGCTTAATTTGATTAGGAGAAGGGTCATTTTCATCAAAAAAACTAACTACAGAAGCTAGCCCAGTAATATTCTCGACGATCGTGGAAAGAGAGTCGTCAATTTCTTTCTCTCCCAAGGTGGGGATGGAAATAGGCAACTCAAGGGACTCTCTAAGCTTGTTTGTGTCTATCGCAACCGTACCTCCAGATTGCACATTTCTAATAGTCAATTCATAGATTAACTCCTCCTTGCGCAAATAGTTAAGATGGAGAACATCGCGAGGGCCAGGCATGATAACAGAACAATTTTGAAAAAATCAAAAAAAATTCCAGCAACTGAGAAAATTGTTAGAGTTCGGAACAAAACAATGTTTAGCCGTCAAAAGGGGCTAAATTGAGACCCATTCAACCACGCTCTGCTACCACTTGTTACCGAGTTTTAGTGGTAGGTAGAGGTGAAAGAAGGTGCGGGCGTGAACGGGTCTCAAACTACGGAATCAAAGTTAATGTAAAATTTAACAAGGTTATATTTTCTTTTAAAATGACGAAATAACAAGCATTGCAGGTACAGAGTAGCAAGTCAACAAAATGTATGTACAATATTTACTAGATTTGGGCTCAGCGCCCTTGCTTCACAATTCGTGGGCAATTAGCCCAACCTTACTTCAAATAAGTTTTACCAGAGGGGCAGAAAACCCCATTCATGTTCAGGAACATTTGCTCCAAATTACACTGAAAAGCCTCCACGAGGCATACAACACTCAATTTTCAAAAAAAAAGAGCCACTCGCTCTCAACTCTAAGCCTCTCAAAGGCCACACCAAACTCCACCTTCAAGTTGTCCTCACTGGACATAGACACAGGGGTAAAATACCCAACCTACTGAGGTCTATTAAATGAAAAGGGGTAATTACATGACCTCCAAAATAACAATTTGAGAGGAGGCGATCTGCACTCCTAATACACTTTGTTTTTAAAACCTAATTTGGCTCTAGGCCACTGATGCAAGGGCTAATCCCATACTACGGAGGTGACTTTAGAAAAGAAACAAATTTACATAATGTTAAGGAAGAATAGGTTGAGAAAATAAGTTCACCTCAAAACAATATGAGTGGGAGCTCGAGAGGGTTAAGCACTCTCTATCCCAATACGTAGTTTAAAAGATAGAATAGATACCAGTTTCTTTACATTTTTAAGGAAGGTTACATAATGGAAAAACTTCGGACCCGCCCCGAGAGTTAAACTGCTGAGCAAGCAAGAAAAGAAGTAATTAATCGGCCATTACCTGGTTGTTGACTGTCGCCGAAGAAAGAGGCGCTTCCCGCCCCCTGCTATGTACTTTACACACTGAAAGATGGAACAGAAGTGGCCCGGAGACCCTAAAATCAGCAGTTTATATCCTCTCGCGGAAGGTTCGAGGCGTTAGGGGAATGAAAACACCCTCCCACAAACACTTTATTGGGTAGGATACAGCAACATATTCAAGTTGGGGGAAGATACCTCGGATTGGTCAGAAATGAATAAAAGAAATTCGGGATTGGTTAAGTACAAAACAAGGGGAAGGAGAGGGGTATACAGGCAACTTAAACAGTAACAGAAAGAAATTTAACAAGAAACAAACTTTTGAAATAAAAATTTCTCCAAAAAAAAAAACAGTTCTTTCACTCCGCACTAGGGTGCACTATTGTTGATCTTCAGTAGTGTCCTCTAGAAGAGAAAGTTCACACTTCTTACTACAAGCAAAACAAAATACGTCGAAAATGACACAGTTCAAAAACTCTAAAATTTCCAGGTAGTGACATCTTCTGAGAAACTTGAAAATTAATACCGTCAATAAAGTTCAGACTTCCTCCAGCAGAGGAGTTTCAACTGGCGCAACTTTTAAATTAGCGGCGTGGAGGTGTACCGCCCGGTACAATCTTAATTAAATGAAACAAATGGAATAATTTGCCCCTCATCCGCGCATATACCGAGTTCCAGAATTACTCCATAATTAATTATAATTTGGATATAGAATTTTACAAAAATCTTGTTACATTTTAATAGCTTGAAGATTCAAATTATATCATTAAAATGTCCGATGCAGAAGAAATCCCAGTTTAATTTAATTAATAAACTGTGACCGACATGTCCACAAAAGATAGGCGTAATTTCAATTACGGTTGCAAGTTGACTTGAAACAATTCTGACATCGTTGCCGAATTTTCCCACATTATTAATATCAATGATAGCGTGTTAGTCAAATTCTTCTTTTCCAAATAATCCGGCAGTAGAACAGTTTCGAAACAATTAAGATGATACTTGTACTTACATCCTTGGCCGTTCAATTTAATATAATCCAATAGCTTACGTTGTTAGGTCATTTTGCAATGAAGCACACTCACTCAGATACTCCGGTCACACTAATACTAAAGAACGGTAAGTAGGAAAATATTAAAACATTACTTACATTGCAACTAAGGCTTTTGCCTTAGTTCACATGTCTATTAGCCTGGAGTATCAGATTCCATTCCATCAATTCTCAATCGCATCTTCCACGGAACACCGCTAGTAATAGTAGCGTCCATGATGGCGCTCGGTTACCAACAGACTGGCTTGCAGCCAGCAAGCAGCACATCGCTCATTTCAAAGGAGTAGTGCGCCTGCGCGTGCAAATCAACTAGCTTATTGAGCGAATCAGAAAAATCGAAGCTACCGACACAACAATAGCAAATTACACATTTAAATAGGCATAGTTCAGTCACACAAATTAATGGCAATTCAAACAATGGGCGATAATGGTAGATAAATTCCCCACACACAAATACATATGTCCAATAAATGAGAGTAGCTTCAATTCTTGTCACAATTAACAAAACCAATCGGTATGCGATAACGATGATAATAATAATAAAAGTGCAAAATAATTTGTCTTAGAATTCCACATATTGCTTTTATTTGCTCCAGTATAGCTTGCTGTAAACGTGTATAGCCTAAATGCATCATTTAAAAGCAAGTGCTATCTCCAAAATCGTGAAAGATGAATACATGTCATATAAGACAAAAATTTACATTTAAAATACGAGTAGTAGAGACAACACAGAGAACTTTAATTCAAGGGGTAAGGGTTAACCTGTGTTGCTGCAGATGGAGCTGTCATGTAGTGAGTACAGCTCTTATGTTGTTTCTGTATTATATGAAATTCATTTTAAGCCAGTCTGGCTGAGGACTTTATATGTTTCATAACCAAAATGTAAAGAATATTATGAGTATTAGTTATGATGGTAAAATTTTCTGCTGTATAAAATCGTGTTATAATCACTTTCACTAATGCAAATTACAGAAGTGAGGAAGTAAGAAACTATGGTGGTTGCGATAAATTATGCCCATTTTCTGAGAGTCCTGTGGAATATTTGGATCTAATTAACTTTGAAATTACATTTCTCAGTCTGTCAAACAAGTCCTCCTCTATTCTCTCTCATTTAGGCAAGATTCAAATTCCTATCAATAGAAGGAGGGGTTTCCAAAATGAATAATCAATGTCCTACTGGTTAGCATTCCACGTAAAACTGTAGACCCTGTGAGTCGTGTAAAACTGCTAGCTTACTTGTGTGCTTGCTTTTGTCTTGCACTGCTTGCAAAAACCATTTTTCTTGTGTTTTTCCTATTTTCTCCTTATTTTACCCTTCTTACATGAGATTTCTTAAGAATGGCCTCCTAGGAAGCTGAATTGGATGTATTATGTATCACTTGAGCAGGCGCCACAAATAAATTCCTAGATATTTACATAAATGCAAAATTAATTAATATTTTCTATGGAATGTAAAGTATTATACACCAAAATGAAGATAGAAAATGATTTTTTGTTTTGTGTTTTGTTAATGTATCAAAATTAGTGATATTTCAAATATATTGTCATAATCTGAGGTGATGGTGCTTGATCATTCGATGCTTTATTGCTAGGAAAGGTATGAAGAGCAACGACTTACCATGTAAGACCACGTGGATAGAGTACACATGCAGGAAAAACATGGGTTAGTTCCTCCAGTGACGAAAGCTGCAGCGAAACATTTTGGGCCCATGTTTTCCTTTTATGTGTACTCCATCCACACTGTTGTTACCTGGTAAGTCGCTGTTCTCCATATGTTCCTAGACTTATATATTCTGCTCTTGCTAGCTTTCTAACCTGAGCATTGATGCCTTATTGTGGTTCCTTTAGTGTCTTACTAACCAACAAAATCATCAGTTAGTGATTTGATTGGATTTTTTAAAATTAATTGCAGTGTACAGTATGACACTTTTCAACAAATGTTATTGCACATATAAGTACAGGATCTGTGAAATACCATATTAGGTGTTATATTTAATATATACTTCTGCAGACCTTTTTTATAAATGCATGCAATTTTGATGCGTAATTCAGACTCAGAAATGGTGGTTATTCAATTGATGCAAAACTTTAATTTAATTATTGAGGGGTTGGTGTCCGGTCAAAATTAATTTCCCACAAAACCATGTTGAGAACTAAAGTCTGAACAATAAACTATATAAATAAAATTCACGAAACTCAATCATGAAAAATTAACAGTGTTTCACCCCAGTGCTGCATGGGCTCATCAGTTGGATACCAGATAAACTATATTAAGTTTACACCTTTAGCTACTAGATGGAGCAGCCACCTGGTCAAGTGGTGCATAATACCATCCTACTGAACTTGTCAAGTGCTAAGAGGAATTGGAATTGATGATGATGGAGCTCATCTGGGAAGAAGGAAATATATGAATATGAAAAGATTACCTAACTTGTCTTTTTTGTATATTTATCATTGCCCTTGTCTCTCATCTCTGTTGCTCTGTGATCTGTTATTGTGCTTATCCATTATGTATGTTCCTAGCTACTGCCATTTGACTTTGCTTGCTTGAAACTGAACAGCTTTAAGTTTGTTCATTCATTCATTCATTCAGTGTGTGTGTGTTTTGTTTTGTTTTGTTTTGTTTTTCCCAATGATTACTTATTCTCATTATGAGGTTGTTATAAAAGGGGCAGATAATGTGGAAAAACTAACATAGTTCTAAAAAGTTCCTCTCTCAGAAAAATCTAAATAAATGTGAAAGCCAGTCTGCTGAACAACAGGGTTGTCCAAATGTCATAGTGTGATCCCTGTGTTCCCCAGGCTAAAAACAGAATACCACATTGGCCTGAATATAAGACATGCAGTCTAGGCAGGATGAATGGAATATAACATTACGTTCTTTTCCATAAAAACTGTAATGTTAAACAATGCCCATCTAGCCACAGCCTTAAACTTTTCTTTGTCTGTCCACCAACGTCATACGCTACACTTGGATACAACAAACGTTTTTGCAGCCTTTATATTATTAGTATGTTTTGCCTTGTGTAAGACTTGCAATTTGAACTTTATGTCATGACCTCTCAGATGTCGTTTCAGATGAAGAAATGAGCAGAATGGTAACAGATGTCAGAGTAATACCCAGCGAGAGTCTTGACAGTGACCACCGTCTATTAGTAGCGGACCTGAGAAACTTCTATGTGCCAAAAGTACAGAACAGGAAAATGCCAAAAATCAAAGTATGGGAACTCCAAAAAACTGATAAGAGAAATGAGTATCAGAATCAGATAAAAACCCTGTTGCCAAGAGATGAAAGGAAAAATGGAGAGGCAGAATGGGTCAGATTAAGGGACACATTGGTTAAGGAAGCAACTGAAGTTTGTGGAAAGACAAGTATGAAAACAAGGGAGAAGGAAACACTTTGGTGGAATGAAAGAGTGAGAGCAGAAATCAGGGAAAGAAATCTCTTGCAGAAAGAAAGGGATCAGGAGAAAAATAAACCAGATCTTACTAGAGATGAGGCAAAGATCAGAAACCTCGAACAATTATACCGAAACAAGAAACTGGATGTTAAAAGAACAGTTACAGAAGAAAAGGCCAAGGCATGGAATATATTCAATCAGAAACTGGAGGAAGACAGCAGAGGCAATAAGAAACTACTGTATAGTGTTATCAGAGGCAAAAGGAAGCCAATGAATACCATAAAGGCACTTGAAGATGAAAATGAAAATGTGGTTAGGACAGAAAGTGACATAAGAGAAGTCATTTCATGTACGTATAAGTTAGGAAATTTGTTTGGAAGGGTAATAGGGAGGTACATTCAGGGAAACGGGATGGCCTAGGGAGCGGTGATAAGGGAACAGGGAACTGGAAATCAAGTAGGGATGACATAAAATTGTTAGTGTTGAACTGTAGAAGTATTGTAAAGAAAGGAATAGAATTAAGTAATTTAATAGATATATATTTACCAGATATTGAAATAGGAGTTGAATCATGGCTGAGAAATGATATAATGGATGCAGAAATTTTCTCACGGCACTGGAGTGTGTATCGTAGAGATAGGATAGGAAAGGTGGGAGGGGGAGTTTTCATTCTGGTGAAAGAAGAATTTGTAAGCTACGAAAAAGTTGAGACACATGAGATTTTAGGTGTAAGGCTCATTTTTAAAGATAATAGGCAACTTGATATATTTGGAGTGTACAGATCGGGAAAGGGTAGCACTGATGCGGATTTGGAATTATTTGATAGGATAGTCAGCTATGTGGGAAACGACATGGAAAGAAATGTGATTGTAGCGGGAGATCTGAATTTGCCAGATGTCAATTGGGAAGGAAATGCGAACGACAGGAAGCATGACCAACAAATGGCAAATAAGTTAATATGGGAAGGACAGCTGATTCAGAAAGTGATGGAACCAACCAGAGGGAAAAATATCCTGGTTGTGGTGCTGATAAAACCAGATGACCTCTCTAGGGAAACTGAAGTAATAGATGGTATTAGTGATCATGAAGCTGTTTTTGTGTTAGTTAAAAATAAATGTGATAGAAAGGAAGGTCTTAAAAGTAGGACTGTTAGGCAGTACCATATGGCTGATAAAGCAGGTATGAGGCAGTTTCTAAAAAGTAACTATGATTGGTGGAAAACAGTAAATAAAAATGTAAACAGACTCTGGGATGGGTTTAAAGAAATTGTTGAGGAAAGCGAAAACAGGTTTGTACCTTTAAGGGTGGTAAGGAATGGTAAAGACCCACCTTATTATAATAGAGAATTATTATTATTATTATTTTTTTTTTTTTTTTTTTTTTTTTTTTTTTTTTTTTTGCTAGGGGCTTTACGTCGCACCGACACAGATAGGTCTTATGGCGACGATGGGATAGGAAAGGCCTAGGAGTTGGAAGGAATCGGCCGTGGCCTTAATTAAGGTACAGCCCCAGCATTTGCCTGGTGTGAAAATGGGAAACCACGGAAAACCATCTTCAGGGCTGCCGATAGTGGGATTCGAACCTACTATCTCCCGGATGCAAGCTCACAGCCGCACGCCTCTACGCGCACGGCCAACTCGCCCGGTAATAGAGAAATAAAGAGACTAAGAAGGAGGTGCAGACTGGAAAGAAATAGAGTTAGAAATGGCTGTGGAAGTAAGGAGAAATTGAAGGAACTTACTAAAAAATTGAATCTAGCAAAGAAGGCAGCTAAGGATAACATAATGGCAAGCATAATTGGCAGTCATACAAATTTTAGTGAAAAATGGAAGGGTATGTATAGGTATTTTAAGGCAGAAACAGGTTCCAAGAAGGACATTCCAGGAATAATTAATGAACAAGGGGAGTGTGTATGTGAGGATCTTCAAAAGGCAGAAGTATTCAGTCAGCAGTATGTAAAGATTGTTGGTTACAAGGATAATGTCGAGATAGAGGAAGAGACTAAGGCCAAA
The DNA here is from genome assembly GCF_040414725.1 of Anabrus simplex. Taxonomy (NCBI): domain Eukaryota; kingdom Metazoa; phylum Arthropoda; class Insecta; order Orthoptera; family Tettigoniidae; genus Anabrus; species Anabrus simplex. The sequence goes on from NC_090265.1 coordinate 23,854,964, forward strand.
GAAGTAATAAAATTTACATATGATAAAAATGACATTTACAATAAGATACAAAAGTTGAAAACTAGAAAAGCGGCTGGAATTGATCAGATTTCTGGGGATATACTAAATACAGTGGGTTGGGATATAGTAGCATATCTGACGTACTTATTTGATTATTGTTTGGCCGAAGGAGCTATACCAGATGAATGGAGAGTTGCTATAGTAGCCCCTGTGTATAAAGGAAAGGGTGATAGACATAAAGCTGAAAATTACAGGCCAGTAAGTTTGACATGCATTGTATGTAAGCTTTGGGAAGGCATTCTTCCTGATTATATTAGACATGTTTGTGAAATTAATAACTGGTTCGATAGAAGGCAATTCGGTTTTAGGAAAGGTTATTCCACTGAAGCTCAACTTTTAGGATTCCAGCAAGATATAGCAGATATCTTGGATTCTGGAGGTCAAATGGACTGTATCGCGATTGACATGGCTAAAGCATTTGATAGGGTGGATCATGGGAGACTACTGGCAAAAATGAGTGCAATTGGACTAGACAAAAGAGTGACTGAATGGGTTGCTATATATCTAGAAAATAGATCTCAGAGAGTTAGAGTAGGTGAAGCTTTGCCTGACCCTGTAATAGTTGAGAGGGGAGTTCCTCAGGGCAGTGTTATCGGACCTTTATGTTTTCTTATATATATAAATGATATGAGTAAAGGAGTGGAATCGGAGGTAAGGCTTTTTGCGGATGATGTTATTCTCTATAGAGTGATAAATAAGTTACAAGATTGTGAGCAACTGCAACGTGACCTCGAAAATATTGTGAGATGGACAGCAGGCAATGGTATGTTGATAAATGGGGCTAAAAGTCAGGTTGTGAGTTTCACAAATAGGAGAAGTCCTCTCAGTTTTAATTACTGCGTTGATGGGGTGAAAGTTCCTTTTGGGGATCATTGTAAGTATCTAGGTGTTAATATAAGGAAAGATCTTCACTGGGGTAATCACATAAATGGGATTGTAAATAAAGGGTACCGATCTCTGCACATGGTTATGAGGGTGTTTAGGGGTTGTAGTAAGGATGTAAAGGAGAGTGCATATAAGTCTCTGGTAAGACCCCAACTAGAGTATGATTCCAGTGTATGGGACCCTCACCAGGATTACCTGATTCAAGAACTGGAAAAAATCCAAAAAAAAGCAGCTCGATCTGTTCTGGGTGATTTCCGACAAAAGAGTAGCGTTACAAAAATGTTGCAATGTTTGGGTTGGGAAGAATTGAGAGAAAGAAGAAGAGCTGCTCGACTAAGTGGTATGTAATACCAATACAAATGGTCCGTTATTGGACATTATAAATTTTCCAGCTAACTCATTCCTGGTTGCCAGCGTTTCGCCCTCGTGTGCTAGGCTGGGCTCATCAGTTGGTACCTAGCACACCTACCAAGACGCTGGCTAGTGCATACCGTGGAGGCCACTGCGTAGGCTAATTGTAGCCACCGGCAGTGCCAATGCACTATGAGACACTTTGTCCCATTATCAAAAATTGATGCCTGCCTGGCCATCAGATGATATAGATGTTGATTCCCATAGGGAATCTGAAATATTTGTTCCGAATGAGTAAATTTATAATACTAATACAAATGGTCCGTTATTGGACATTATAAATTTTCCAGCTAACTCATTCCTGGTTGCCAGCGTTACGCCCTCGTGTGCTAGGCTGGGCTCATCAGTTGGTACCTAGCACACCTACCAAGACGCTGGCTAGTGCATACCGTGGAGGCCACTGCGTAGGCTAATTGTAGCCACTGGCAGTGTCAATGCACTATGAGACACTTTGTCCCATTATCAAAAATTGAATCAACATCTATATCATAAGTGGTATGTTCCGAGCTGTCAGCGGAGAGATGGCGTGGAATGACATTAGTAGACGAATAGGTTTGAATGGCGTCTATAAAAGTAGGAAAGATCACAATATGAAGATAAAGTTGGAATTCAAGAGGACAAACTGGGGCAAATATTCATTTATAGGAAGAGGAGTTAGGGATTGGAATAACTTACCAAGGGAGATGTTCAATAAATTTCCAATTTCTTTGAAATCATTTCGGAAAAGGCTAGGAAAGCAACAGATAGGGAATCTGCCACCTGGGCGACTGCCCTAAATGCAGATCAGTATTGATTGATTGATTGATTGTCCTGAAGAACCATTTCAACCACCTGCTGAATAGACCAGTTCAAGAACAAAATACAGAACTGGAAATCCAAGCCTGCAATGAGGAAACTCCCATCACATGGACAGAAACTGAGACAGCTTTAAAATCTATGCCTAAAGGAAAATCTTCAGGTGCGGATGAAGTGAATGCGGACATGATAAAGGCAGCTGACATCGTGGATACACAATCGTTGCACAACAGAGTACTAAATCCTGTATGGACAGACAACAAAATACCTGCAGATTGGAGCAAGGACGTTATAATTCCCCTGTTTAAGAAAGGCAGCAGACGGAAACCCAGCAACTATAGAGGAATAACACTGCTGTCTCGTGGGTTAAAAATTTTAGAGAAGATCATAGAAAGGAGATTGAGAACCATGAACCACATTTAGAGGAGGAGCAGTATGGATTCAGAAGTAACAGATCAACAAAGGATCTAATTTTTAGCACCTGCATATTGATGGAAAAGTATTGGGAGAAAGGCAAGAATCTGGTTGTTGTATTCCTGGATATAGAAAAGGAAGTGTTATAAGCAGGGAACGGATTTATATGTAAATACATATCTCTTTAGGAAGCTAAAATTAATTATATTTTGCATTATCTTTACGAATCATGACGTGTGGAGTTGAAAAATGGAGTATTCATTTTCCATATTTTGTCCATATTTTTGAGTTTAGCACATATGTTCCATATTCTTCGTCATTAAAATTAATATAGTCCATATATCGAATAAAAAGTAGTCCTCTCAATAATGGATAAATAAATTAAAAATCTATATTCGAAAAATTAATATTTTAACTGGTGTGCAGGTCATTATCACGCCTGTCCACGTATGAGCTGATAAAATAAGCTGATAAGCGGTGCGAAGAAAGAGAGGGGTTGAGCCCGGAAGTGGTGGAGATCAGCCGGTCAGTACCATGACTACCTGAATCACACTTACAGCACTGATAAGCTGCATTACATAACATCGACTGTGTCTGTGACGTAATTTTGTAACTAGGGAAATCTCATTCATCGACGATGTGCTAATGGTTTCCGGATTAGTTCGTAATTCTGGCATTCCCTTTGATTGCTTCATAACTCCATCTAGTTCACTACCAGTCATTCACAGTTTGAATTAGCAGTGAGACGGATCATAGTGTTCTTGTACATTCAGTGTGTGCAGTTGTATAGTGATATTCATAGAAGACATTAACGTTGTTACAATATGCCTAAAGTAGCTCAGTCAACCAGTTTAAAATTGAAAAGTTACGTATCAGAATTTAAAGAAGATGGTTTATCAACTGACAGTAAGATGATATTTTGTAATTTGTGTCATTGTACAGTGATATCTACAGTAAATATGTTGGGAGATGGTCCGCCTAGTCAATACTATTTATTTATTTATTTACCTTTCACCTTAACATCTAGTACATGTTTCGAGAATATTATGCATAATAGTACATAATGACTACCTGAATCACACTTACAGCACTGATGCATTATGTACTAGATGTTAAGGTGAAAGGTAAATAAATAAATAGTATTGACTAGGCGGACCATCTCCCAACATATTTACTGTTATTAAGTCAATACGGATCCAATCCCGGCCATCATGGTCAAGATTATTAACAGTGATATCTACTCAAAGGTTCCTTGTGCAACAGCACGTTTCAACCAGTAAACACCAGGCTAACAAACAACGAGATTCCAAGCAGAGACAGTTGTTTCCGACACAACCAGCAACTTCCAGTGTAACGTCCGAGTTCAACACCGATCTCTGCCGTGCTCTCATCTTTGCTGACATACCTCTCTTCAAACTGAATGATCAATGCTTCAGGGAATTCCTCGAGAAATGTACTAAACGATCCATCCCGGATGAGTCAACGTTCAGAAAAACGTACTCTTCAGCCATATACGATGAAACTGTTCGGAAGATAAGGCAAGAGATTAAAGACGGTCCAATTTCGGTTTCCATTGATGAGACAACAGACAAAGAAGGCAGGCTAATTGGCAACGTAATCATTGGTTTGTTAAGCGAAGATTATTGTAAACGGATTCTCTTACACTGTGATGTTCTAGAAAAGTGCGATAACAAAACTATAGCAAAACTGTTCAATGAGGCTATGGTTATCCCCTGGCCACAGGGCGTTGAGTATAATAAAGTGTTACTTTTTGTTAGCGATGCCGCACCTTATATGATAAAAGCCGGAGAAGCATTATGTGTTGTATATCCTAAGATAACTCATTTAACATGTGTAGCACATGCCTTTCATCGTGTGGCAGAAGTGATAAGAGGCAGTTACCCCCAAGTAAATTTATTAATTTACTCATTGAAAAATATTTTTCTCAAAGCCCACGGAAGAGTTCGTCTTTTGAAAGAAATGTACCCAGAGATTCCATTGCCGCCTAAGCCGCTTCTAACTAGGTGGGGTACGTGGTTGCAAGCGGTTGAATATTATGTTGAATATATAGACTGTATTAAGAACGTTCTGCATGCCATGGACTCTGAAGATGCAGCCTCACTTGAAGCCGCGAAAACAGTTGTCTGCGATACAAGTGTGAAAAAAGACTTATGTTACATTCAGCATAATTTTTCATGCATCACAAAAACACTGAAAAGGCTCCAAAACTCACATCTCTCACTTTCTGAAAGTTGTGAAATTGTGAATAAAGCTGTGGAACAACTAAATCGTGGTACAGGTAAAGTTGCAGATGTAGCAAACATGAAGATGGCCACTGTACTTTCAAAGAACCCTGGATTTGAAGAAATGACAAATGTTTCTGCAATGCTGTGTGGAGATTTAAGTGTAAAATTAACATTGGATTTAACCCCAGCAGATATTGTGAAAGTGAATTATGCCCCCATTACCTCTTCCAATGTTGAACGCAGTTTCATTCAATATAAATCTGTCCTTAGAGATAATAGGAGAAGATTCACTTTTCAGCACTTAAAAGAACATTTTGTAATCCATTGTTTTGGTAATTGAGAATAAAGGATTGTGAGTTCTTCAAATATATTAAAATGAGAAATGCAACATTATGTTGCATGTAGAACATTGATATTAAATAGATATTGATATTAAATATATTGATATTAAATAGAAATTAATATTATATGTGTAATTTTAAGTCCATATATAATTCCATATTTCAATAAAAATAACTAAATATATATGTACATATTTCAATAATTATTAGTACATATAAATCCGTTCCCTGGTTATAAGAGAGAAAATCAGGGAGGGCCTGAGAAAAAGAAATGTGCCTAAAGGACTGGTAAGGAAAATTCAGATGTTGTACAAAGACTGTACTAGCTGTTTACAAATTGGGGACGTTCAAGCATCGTGGTTTGAGACCAAGAGTGACGTTCAGCAACGAATTGCACTGTCCCCACTACTGGTTATCACTGTTATGGACAATATAATGAAGAACGTCAAGGAAAAGTTAGGTGAACTGAATGCAGTGGCCTTTGCTGATGATATCATGATTTGGGTGAAACACAAGAGGAAGTACAGACCAGTCTTAACATGTTGTTGTTTGAGTCATCAGTCCATAGACTGGTTTGATGCAGCTCTCCATGCCACTCTATCCTGCGCTAACCTTTTCATTTCTACGTAACTATTGCATCCTATATCTGCTCTAATCTGCTTGTCATATTCATACCTTGGTCTACCCCTACCGTTCTTACCACCTATACTTCCTTCAAAAACCAACTGAACAAGTCCTGGGTGTCTTAAGATGTGTCCTATCATTCTATCTCTTCTTTTCGTCAAATTTAGCCGAATCGATCTCCTCTCACCAATTCGATTCAGTATCTCTTCATTCGTGATTCGATCTATCCATCTCACCTTCAGCATTCTTCTGTAACACCACATTTCAAAAGCTTCTATTCTCTTTCTTTCTGAGCTAGTTATCATCCATGTTTCACTTCCATACAATGCCACGCTCCACACGAAAGTCTTCAAAAACATCTTTCTAATTCCGATATCAATGTTTGAAGTGAGCAAATTTCTTTTCTTAAGAAAGCTCTTCCTTGCTTGTGCTAGTCTGCATTTTATGTCCTCCTTACTTCTGCCATCGTTAGTTATTTTACTACCCAAGTAACAATATTCATCTACTTCCTTTAAGACTTCATTTCTTAATCTAATATTTCCTACATCACCTGCCTTCGTTCGATTGCACTCCATTACTTTTGTTTTGGACTTATTTATTTTCATCTTGTACTCCTTACCCAAGACTTCATCCATACCATTCAGCAACTTCTCGAGATCTTCTGCAGTCTCAGATAAAATAACAATATCATCAGCAAATCTCAAGGTTTTGATTTCCTCTCCTTGGACTGTGATTCCATTTCCAAATTTCTCTTTGATTTCCTTTACTGCCTGTTCTATGTAAACATTGAAAAGAAGAGGGGACAAACTGCAGCCTTGCCTCACTCCTTTCTGTATTGCTGCTTCTTTTTCAAAGCACTCGATTCTTATCACTGCAGACTGATTTTTATACAGGTTGTAGATAATTCTTCGTTCTCGGTATCTGATCCCTATCATCTTCAGAATCATAAATAGCTTGGTCCAATCAACATTATTGAATGCCTTTTCTAGATCTACGAATGCCATTTATGTGGGCTTGTCCTTCTTGATTCGATCCTCTAAGATCAGACGTAAAGTCAGTATTGCTTCACGTATGCCTACATTTCTTCTGAAGCCAAATTGATCTTATCCCAACTCAGCTTCTACTTGTTTTTCCATTCTTCTGTAAATAATATGTGTTAAAATTTTGCAGGCATGAGATACTAAACTAATGGTGTGGTAGTTTTCACACCTGTCAGCACCGGCTCTCTTGGGAATAGGTATAACAACATTCTTCCGAAAATCGGATGGGACTTCTCCTGTCTCATACATCTTGCACACTAAATGAAATAACCTTGCCATGCTGGTTTCTCCTAAGGCAGTCAGTAATTCAGAGGGAATGTCATCAATTCCAGATGCCTTGTTCCTATTGAGGTCACTCACAGCTCTGTCAAACTCTGACCTCAAAATTGGGTCTCCCATTTCATCAGCATCAACAGCCTCTTCATGTTCCAGAACCAAATTATTTACATCTTTACCTTGATACAACTGTTGGATATGCTCCTGCCATCTTTCTGCTTTGTCTTCTTTCCCTAGAAGTGGCTTTCCATCTGAGCTCTTAATATTCATACACCTAGATTTCCTTTCTCCAAAGGTTTCCTTGATTTTCCTGTATGCAGCATCTACCTTACCCAGGACCATACAGCCTTTGACATCCTTGCACTTCTCCTTCAGCCATTCTTCCTTAGCTACCTTGCACTTTCTATCCACTTGATTCTTTAATCGCCTGTATTCTTTTCTGCCCTGTTCATTTCTAGCATTCTTGTAGTTTCGTCGTTCATTAATCAGGTCTAGTATCTCCTGAGTTATCCACTGATTCTTAGTTGATCTTTTCTTCCTTCCTAACATTTCTTCAGCAGCCCTACTGACTTCATTCTTCATGACTCTCCACTCTTCCTCTATAGTGTTTCCTTCAGCCTTTTCATTTAGTCCTTGTGCAACATGTTCCTTGAAACAATCCCTCACACTCTTTTCTTTCAACTGGTCTAGATCCCATCTTTTTGCATTCTTTCCTTTCTTCAATTTCTTCAACTTCAGATGGCATTTCATGACCAACAAGTTATGGTCAGAGTCCACGTCTGCTCCTGGGAAAGTTTTGCAATCCAACACCTGGTTTCTGAATCTCTGCCTAATCATAATGAAGTCTATTTGATACCTTCCGGTGTCTCCAGGTCTCATCCATGTATACAGCCGTCGTTTGTGGTGTTTGAACCAAGTATTGGCAAGGACTAAATTATGATCAGTGCAGAATTCAACCAGCCGACTTCCTCTTTCATTCCTTTGTCCCAATCCAAATTCTCCTACTGTATTACCTTCTCTTCCTTGGCCTACCACTGCATTCCAGTCTCCCATCACAATTAGATTCTCGTCACCTTTTACATATTGTATTAAATCTTCTATCTCCTCATATATTCTTTCGATTTCTTCATCATCCGCTGAACTAGTAGGCATATAGACCTGCACTATTGTGGTGGGCATTGGTTTGGTGTCTATCTTGACGACAATAATTCTTTCACTATGCTGGTCGTAGTAGCTTACCCGCTGCCCTATTTTCTTATTCATGATTAAACCAACTCCTGCATTTCCCCTGTTTGATTTTGTGTTGATAATTCGGTAGTCGCCGGACCAAAAATCTTGTTCTTCCTGCCAACGTACTTCACTTATACCAACTACATCTAACTTTAGCCTATCCATCTCCCTTTTCAGGTTCTCTAACCTACCACAACGGTTCTAAACTTCTAACATTCCACGCTCCGACTCGCAGAATGTCAGTATCCATCTTCCTGATGATCGCCCCCTCTCGTGTAGTCCCCACCCGGAGATCCGAATGGGGGACTAGTTCACCTTCGGAATATTTTACTCGGGAGGAAGCCATCATCAGTACATCATTCATACAGAAAGAGCTGCATGTCCTCGGGAGTTAGTACGGCTGTAGTTTCCCGTTGCTTTCAGCCGTGTAGCAGTATCAACACAGCTAAGCCATGTTGAGTATTATTACAAGGCCGTATCAGTCAATCATCTAGACTGCCGCCCTTGCAACTATCGAAAGGCTGCTACCCCCCTTTCGATGAACCATTCGTTAGTCTGGTCTCTCAACAGATACCCATCCGATATGGTTGCACCTGCGTCTCGGCTATCTGCATCATTGGGACACGCAAGCCTCCCCACCGCGGCAAGGTCACATGGTTCGCAGAGGAGTAGTCTTAACATATGGAAATTGTATTTCCAGGAATATAACCTCAACATCAGCGAGACCAAGACAGTGGTGATGGCAGTCAACAGAGAAGGGCGTCCAGCAAGTGTAAAACTAGGAGACCACCAGCTAGAGTGTGTGGATAGTTTTCCTCACCTGGGAAGTGTAATCTCCAGTGATAATTTGGTCAGAAAGGAAATTACAAACAGAATGCCAAAGGGATCAGAATTCTACCAACAAGTAAGAACACTTTTATGGGATGATATGATTCCAAACCTGGCGAAACTGATTGTGTTTAACAGCTGTTTCATACCAATATTAATCTATGGTATTGAAGCGTGCACCCTCACAAAAAGAGATTCATCAAGACTGCAAGCATCAGAGATGAAATTTCTTAGATCCACCATCCAGAAGACCATGATGGACAAGTTAAGAAATGAGGTGGTGAGGAAAGAAGCCGGAATAAAGACATCCCTATTAGAGAGAATTGGCACATCCAGACTATGGTGGTACGGGCATGCGATGAGGATGGAGCCTACAAGAACAGCCAGAATAAATTTGGAAAGACAGGTGGAGGGAAAAAGACCTGCAGAAAGACCTAAAACTCAATGGATGGACATGATCTAGTTTGATCTAGTTGCCAGAGGATGGACTGTGGATGATGTTCTCCATGACAAGTTGTATATGGATAGGAGGAAGTGGAAAAGGCTCAGTTACAGTACCCAAGAAACTGGAACTGTACAATGATGATGATCATGACCTCTCTCTTTTTTTTAAAAAAAAACTGAAGTGACAATACACACTGCTGCACTCCACACACTCTGCTTTGACTGGAATAGAAATCAAACTGAATGCATTAACACAAAGATGCCAACCCAAGCAACAATAAATCACAAACTGCAAATTGAAAAAAAGTTGTTAAAGCTCAAGAAATGTTGGTTTATTCGTGACCTTGAGCTCAGCTGCTATGCAAATGGAGTCTCCCGCTTCAGCAAGGCAATATAGTTGAGGAATTATATGAATAGACCTTCTCAAAAATTAATCTTTAAATGTTATGCTGCACATGTGAGATGTTTAAAGTTTTTATCAGTACATTTTAACATTAAAAACGTTGTCCTATATTCGCCGGGCTGAGTGGCTCGAACGGTTGAGGAGCAAGCCTTCTGACCCTAACTTGGCGAGTTCAATCCTGGCTCAGTCTGGTGGTATTTGAAGGTGCTCAAATATGTCAGCCTTGTGTCGGTAGATTTATTGGCACGTAAAAGAACTCCTGCAGGACTGAATTCTGGTATCTTGGCATCTTCAAAAACCGTAAAAGTAGTTAGTTGGGCATAAAGCCAATATTATTATTATTATTATTATTATTATTATTATTATGTCCTATATTCGGGCCAGTTCGGTACTTCCATAAGGCCTAATGAATGGCATATATGCTACAATGCCACTAATGACTGGATTAGTAAACAGTCTCCTACATCCAGGCCAGTTCAGTACTTCCAAAAGGACTGATAAATGGCAGATACACTACATTGCTGTTAGGTTCCTGAGCTGCTAGTGTCACTACCATAACCTTTACTCTTCTAGAATACTCTCCACTAAGTTTCGGTAGATGTCCACTGGTATAGAATAACACCCACGGTATCCCCTGCCTGTAAGAGGCAACTAAAAGGGGCCCCAGGGGTTCTGAACTTTGGAGCGTGGGGTGGCGACCACGGGGCCCTCAGCTGAGTCCGGCATTGCTTCCACTTACTTGTCCCAGGCTCCTCACTTTCAGCTATCCTATCCGACCTCCCTTGGTCAACTCTTGTTCTTTTCCGACCCCGACGCTATTAGGTTTGCGAGGGCTAGGGAGTCTTTCATTTTCATGCCCTTCGTGGCCCTTGTCTTCCTTTGGCCGATACCTTCATTTTTCGAAGTGTCGGACCCCTTCCATTTTTCCCTCTGATTAGTGTTATATAGAGGATGGTTGCCTAGTTGTACTTCCTCTTAAAACAATAATCACCACCTTCTAGAATACTCTCCACTAAGTTTCGGTAGATGTCCACTGGTATTTTCTTCCATTCTTCCCGAAACATGACAAACAGTTATGTAGCCCTTTTGAGGCAGTCTGGTTTGGCGGTCAATCAGTGCTGCAACTCATGCCGAAGATCCTCGGTTGGGTTTAGATCTGGGCTTTCCATTTCGATAATCCTCTTGATTGTGACCTTTGGTTTCTGAGCAACTGCACTGTCATGTTGAAAATCAATTATTGCCACAGGGTGGGCAGCATAGAATTGTCCAATATTGCCTGATAGTCTTTTGCATTCATCGTTAGAACAACTAAAACTAGTGGACCAAGGCCAAATCATAAAAAATGAGCCTACACCATATTGCCTCCTCTGCCATATTTCACTGCGGGAGCATGCATGCCAGATCTATATACGACCATTGGTCTGCTGCAACATATTGCATGATTCATTGTTCAATACAATGTTCTTCCATTCTCCCAGAGTCAACTGGCAACATGTTTTGCACCACTGTAATTGGCAGCAAGCATTCAGTTTAGTGATCCGTGGTTTTTGTGCCACAGTTCACCATTGGAATGCAAGTGCAAACAAGTACGAGTAGTGGCAGTACTTCGAAATGCCACTGTGGCCATGTTTTCTAATAGAGCTTGCCAGTTTGATTTCACTATACAGCGAAGACAACAACAGTTGCAGATAATCATGTCCATTTTAGCCTCACTGAGCTTCTCTCGTCGTACGTCCATTTCAATCGCTCCGGCTAGTAAACACTTCTACCAAGCGCTCACAGTTTTAAACAGGCTCTCAAGATGTTTGAATGACTTGTCCAATCATTAGTGGCAATGTAGCATATCTCAAGTATAGCAGTTTGCCCATAGTAACAAGCTTCATAGTGGATGTTTTTTAAATGAGTTCTAAAATCTGAAATGAGCAAATGTGTAAAACATGTTGATGTGTGATCTGTTTGTACATCTGATTCTCAGTGAAAGGTAAAGGCAACAGTGAGGGCAGGAGTACTTGATTTGCTTTGTTTAACAATTTTTGGTTTTAAAGATAATGAACTTTTGAACCATTTGTGCTTCTCTACTGAAGCACACAACTGCGTGATGTGCATATGGCTACCATATTCCTGTGAGGGCAATACTTTTTATTGTAGAATTGACCAAAGATTTGTATACACCCTTTCCCTTCTTTCTCGAAGCTTACTTTGGATTCTTTACTCCACTATGCACCGGCTCTGTGCTTATGATTTTGTACTGACTAATGATGGATTCCACTCTGACGTGGTTTAAGTTGCAGACCATGACATAAGTTAAGTAGCTTTGCCAAGTCATCATCTTTTTGTATTTTTATTTTGCTGGTGAGATCTTTGAAGTACACCTTAAACAACTGGATCAAGGTGCCCTGGTGAATGTGTTTTCTTCCAAAGACACATGTAAAGCTTGGTCAAACTGCCAAGCACAAGAACTGCATCTAGTCACCATAAGTGACCACTCCAGAGTACTCTAGGCTTGTATTCCTTGTTAAAAAATTGTGAGTATTGTTTAAAGATAAAAGTTTCTAATATCTTGGTACTGAACTCGCCATTTGGTGGAAAGTTAGCAGGTAATTACACCCTCTTAAATTGCCACCAAATGGATCTTGGTAAGAATCTCAGCCAATATAGGCAAGATAAGTTGTGTCCATGTTAAGAAAAGTGTAGATTCCCTATTACTTCTTACCAGGCGAGTTGGCCATATATGTATTCGCTTAAGCACGGCCAGTATCCAGTATTTGAGAGATAGTGGGTTCGAACCCCTCTGTCGGCAGTCCTGAAGATGGTTTTCCATGGTTTCCCATTTTCACACCAGGCAAATACTGGGGCTGTACCTTAATTAAGGCCATAGCTGCTTCCTTCCCACTCATAGGCCTTTCCTGTCCCATCGCCGCCATAAGACTTATCTGTGTCGGTGTGACTTAAAGCAAATTGTAAAAATAAAAATAAAAAGTACTGAACTCAAGCTTCAGAATATAATAGGGATCTACCTAGAGATATGGTGGCTGGCAATGTATTGCCAGAAATGAAGGAAGAAAAGTATGACATTTTCTTCCTTAACTTGAAACTTTCTTCAGCTTATCCCAGGGACTGTCTCATCGTAATGTGATTAATATTCCAAACCGGGATCAACTTTGGCCATTTGGTGGAAAGTTAGCAGGTAATTACACCCTCTTAAATTGCCACCAAATGGATCTTGGTAAGAATCTCAGCCAGTGTAGGCAAGATAAGTTGTGTCCATGTTAAGAAAAGTGTAGATCCCCTATTACTTCTTACTGGGCGAGTTGGCCATGCGGTTAGGGCCGCGCAGCTGTGAGCTTGCATCCGGGAGATAGAGGGTTCGAATCCCACTCTCGGCAGCCCGGAAGATGGTTTTCTGTGGCTTCCCATTTTCACACCAGACAAATGCTGGGGCTTGTACCCTAATTACGGCCACGGCCGCTTCCTTCCAGCTCCTAGCCCTTTCCTATCCCATCGTCACCATAAGACCTATCTGTGTCGGTGTGACGTAAAGCCACTAGCAAAAAACATATATATTACTTCTTGATATTGTATAGTGTACTGATATTTGGATGTGGTTCTCCCTTCCCTGTTTGTACTATCAGTCATGAGAACTGAATTCTACCCAAACATAAAACAACCTTTAAATCCTCCCTACTTGCTACTTTTGTGTGTGTGTTTTGAATGCTTATACCCTTTGCATGCGTCACATTGCTTGAACACCCCGTGTTTGTCTCATTCCACAGGCGCCCCCACTCTGTCCATGTTGCTTGAATTGCCGCCAAGTTTACCTGGCAAGCCTCTGCCCGAACTGCCCAGTACTCTCACACCTCCTAGCACTATAGCCACTGTGTCATCAGGTAAGCTCTTGTGCACTTTACCACTGTCTGCATGCACAGTGTCATATGTACCTTGTATTTTATTCAAAAGGAAATTTTGAAATCTGAGATTGGATATTGATGTTTTCATGTAGGATAGATTTGTTCTCTACAATATGTACACCTTTTCTTTTCAACAAAGAAAACACGAATATATCTATTTTATGGGTGTTTTTCTTTCTCCTGGGACATGAGAACATTTATTTTGGTCTAGTGATCCGCCTCGGCTTTACACGGGAGCAGTGTTGAATGTATGGTAAATAATAAAAAACGTATAGTGTCAGTTACTGCTGACAGACACCGGAGTTGGGAGACAATTGAGTAAAAGTAATTGAATTAAGTTACTTGTTTTTGAGTAATTTTTACGTATTATGGTTACTTTTACAAAATGTAATTTTTACTCATTTACTTCTTGAAATATTTGTAACTGTTACATTCTAGTAATCTACATACACGTTGAGTGGCCAAAAGTCATGGGAAGGCAGTGAATGTGATGTTAATAACGAGTTGCTCCTCCGCAAGCCCTCAAAATGGCAGCAGTAGGGCAAGGCATCGACTGTTTAGGGTGTTTAAAGATATGAGCTTCATTGATGTTCCCATATTGAACTGAGATCACAGAGATGAGATATCTATTAGGTTCCACCTATTCAATACTAATTATGTGTTGATGTTAGTAATAACTTTTATTCAACTTGGGATCAGTTTCGACACACAAAATGTCATCATCAGCCATAAAATGAATCACAAATATATAAGCAAGGACATAATAATCAAAAGTATTCTGGATACATATTGAAAAATGATCATTAAAAATCATTAACCATCCATTCACCGTGATTCATTTTATGGCTGATGATGACATTTTATGTGTCAAAACCGGTCCCAAGTTGAATAAAAGTTATTACTAACATCAACACATAATTAGTTTTGAATAGGTGGAACCTAATAGATATCTCATCTCTGTGTACAGGGTGTTGTAATCATTCTGGAGGGATCTGGATCCACGCATCTTTCACTGCTACCCACAGTAATTGGTCTTGTGTAGTTGCTGCGGGGTTCATGAGCCTACACCAGCATCGACAGCATCTCATAAATGCTCAATTGGCTTAAGATCAGGGGATCTGGAGGACCAATCCATGGTCTTAACTTCACTGGAGTGCTCCTCCAATCACCTGCGTTCCACCACAGAGCGGTGACATGGTGCACTGTCCTGTTGAAACATGGCATCTCCATTCTAGGGCCAGAAAGGAATGTAGATGGTCTGAAGGAATATATACATAACATGCACCTGTCAGCGCTCCTTGCAGCCGGACATTGGGGCCTAAGTGCGACCATGAGAATGCCGCCCAGACCAGAATTGAGCCACATCCCGCCTAGACACAACCTTGTTGTCCCATAAAATCCATAGCTTCAAGTGGCGTACGCCACACTCTCACACGCCCATCAGCTCAATACAACTGGAACCGGAATTCATCAGACCATACCACATGCCGCCACTGTTCCATTGCCAATGTTCGCAGGCCCATGCATGTCGTTGAGCTAAGGGACACGAGTTGGTTGTCAGCTGGTGAAGCCTATTAAGTTGAAAAATGTATGATGGTTCAAACTTTCAATACTATTAAAATAAGAATTGTAAGTTTTACATTCCTACTTAATTATGTGCCGTGCTCCTGTGCCTATCTCTCTTTTTGGTCACCCTCGGCATTCAAGAAAATCCACGGCTAACGACGAATAACATCTCAGGGAATATGGTAAGTTATATCAGCATTCTTAACGTGAATCCGACTGAGAATTATCTTTCCTATCTTTCAGCATATGCAAACATTGATTGGATCATTTGGCCATAAAGACTTGGTTTTAAACTCAATTAATTACCATTATCAGGTAAGATATTACCTTAAAATAATCTTGTAATCTATAAATGTCCGACTCGTTGGTTGAATGGTCAGCATTCTGGCCTTCGGTTCAGAGGGTCCCGGGTTCGATTCCCGGCCGGGTCGGGGATTTTAACCTTAATTGGTTAATTCCAATGCCCCGGGGGCTGGGTGTTTGTGCTGTCCCCAACATCCCTGCAACTCACACACCACACATAACAGTATCCTCCACCACAATAACACGCAGTTACCTACACATGGCAGATGCCGCCCACCCTCATCGGAGGGTCTGCCTTGCAAGGGCTGCACTCGGCTAGGAATAGCCACACGGAATTATTTATTATTATCTATAAATAATATATAAATGGCTTAAATTCTTAATGATTAATATTTATTCAAATTTATATTATTATCCCTAGATGAGCTAAATGTTTTCCAAAATTTTTTAATGTACATTGGTATTTCATCCAAAAAAAAATGTCTTGAAGTCGTTGCGTTTATCATAACCTTTGATTCATGATCATCACTCAACAACTATCTCATTATTGTCCAAGGTCTCATCAAATAATTCTCTTAATTCATGGATTTAAATTATACGATGAGTTCATCTTTTCATCCTCTTATTAAAAATAATATTCGTATAATTCTTCATGTTGACATTAAGGAATTAATTATCTTGAAATTATATAAATGACATAACAAGAGTAAAATAAGAATGAAATTATTTTGTGAATAAAATCAAATTCTCATTAATTATTAGATTTTAAGAAACTGTCAAGTTCTGACATGAAATCCAGTTTTGATTGTTTACCTAGTTTTGATATATTACAAAGTTTCAAACTTTAGAATCCGAGATGGTTTTTTGTAATTATCTGTCTATGCTTTCTGCAACTAACTTTACCATCTAAAAAAAAAAACACACACACACGCAGAATAAGAAATGTTTCATCATCGCTTCATAAATTCAATTATATATTTGCAATTAGTCAAGGAATACCTTAGATGACACTTCCTAACCCATTAATAGCGATAAGCTAATATTATGATGACACTAATATCATACCTGCCAACAATAATCTGCTGTTTCAGCTTAAATCAATTTAAATATTAGATAGCATGTGAAATTCTCTTTGAGTTTGCCATAATAGTCCGAATTATAGGTTATTTGTGATTATTTTCGATGACCATAATTTATTAACATCCTGTAAATCCATTATCACCTTGCCATTACCTCACGTTATAGGTTATTCCATGTATCATGTCGCTATTAGCGTCAAATAAAACCTTAATCCATCACTGCATTACACACAATTACATTAATTAACCGTACATGAAATGCTTTCCTCATACGTCGTACTTTTATTATAATTCCTCAAATAATATATTCAAGGATATCTATTATTCATATCATTCGCACTCCTTACCTCATATTTCCCTCATATCTTTACATTGCCGCATATATAAACTTCATCTAATCTACTCAATGTAACGCTCGACTCATATAATTCCACATCTCAATAAAATTGATATTTTATGGATCAACAACTTCTATTCCTGACACTATGCATTTCATTTTGTCAAAATATACAAATATTTAACGTATATCTACTCACATTTGGCAATAAGTTGATGTTATTTATGATCTTGGTAACGTACAATTCGATATGCACCAATTATGCACTCCAAGTACATCAGAACACCTTATTTATGGCATAACTTTTTGAAAATAAACTGAAAAGATGCTAGTATAATACTTCATTGAAAAGGTGGAACTTATTGTCCTTTCTTTGATGTAAATCTTGTTTCAATACGGAACCTAAATATGAAATTCTTAACGTTAAATTCGTACGTTAATTAAATTTCTCGATAATTTTAGAATCTTCTCCCTAAAATCTGCTATTTGTTTGTGTTAGTAGCTTCTTGAAACTTTCCGTGTCTTTTCTTTTAATGCGATCCTTGGTTGTTCCTACTGTTGGTTTTTAATAATTTGAAGTTCCTGCGTTTATCTAAGTCACGGCCACTTGGATTCCGTTTGTCTGTATCTTTTACCTTATATTAATGGCCACTCGGATTCCGTTAGTCTGTATTTCTTACTTCATATTTACGGCCTCTGTGATTCCACATGTCTGTATGTTCAAATTCGTATATTCTGCCGCATGATTTACGGAACTTTGCCGTTATTCTCGGCAAATGACGATTTCAGTACGCCGTTTTTAATAACTAGGGCAATGAAATGGTACAATTATAATTGGTACCGGTTTTGACCAGTATACTTTGTCATCATCAGCCGGTCACAAATAAGTATAAAAGACAATGCACAGGTAAATAAAATATGAAGTTGAAATAATTCCGTCAGTTGCTGTTTGTGAAGCACTGAAACACTTACAGAGCACTGTGTGTTGAAATTTCAATGTTATGAAGAAGTCTAGAATCAAATACATATTTTTCAGTTGCAGTTCATGAGGCACTGTATAATTTTAGGGGTCAGCACTGCGTGTCAATAGTTCCGAAAATATTGAAGAAGTCTTAGATCAAATACGTAAATATAGTACGGGGCAAGTTTGTGAAGAGTGCAAGACGTGCCGGTCGGCACTGTGCTTCCAAAAGTTAATGGAAATCCGATGAAAAAATTTAAAAAGTTCAAGTATCAAGCCTTTAAATGCTGATATGAGTGAAATAGTGCAATATAGTTGTATATTATTTGTCGAAAGAAATATATCCAAGTTAAAGAAATTCGTTAGCTTCTTGAAGTTATTGAAACCTACCGTATTTACGCAAATAATACCCGCATATTTTTTTAAAAAATTTGAGGCACGAAATAGGGGTGCGGGTTGTATTTGAGTCAATATTGACTTCTTTTTTTTTTTCAAAATCAGCCTTCCTAAAGTTAGGGTGCGGGGATTATTCGCGTAAATACGGTATTACATAGAAAAAACAATTGTGAAGAGAGAAAAATACTAAAAAGCGCAAAATTGGAACACTTGAGGAGCGGAACTATCGACACGCAGTGCTGACCCCTAAAATTGTACAGTGCCTCATGAACTGCAACTGAAAAATACGTATTTGATTCTAGACTTCTTCATAACATTGAAATTTCAACACACAGTGCTCCTGAAAGTGTTTTAGTACTTCACAAACAGCAACTGATGGAATTATTTAATCGTCACATTTTATTTACCTGTGCATCATCTTTTATACTTATTTGTGATTGGCTGAAATTTCAACACATAGTGCTCCTTAAAGTGTTTTAATGCTTCACAAACAGCAACTGATGGAATTATTTAAACTTCACATTTTATTTGCCTGTGCATTGTCTTTTATACTTATTTGTGATCGGCTGATGATGACCAAGAATACTGGTCAAAACTGGTACCAGTTATAATTAAGTAGGAATGTAAAACATATTTATTTTAATAGTATTGAAAGGTTGAGCCATCATATATCTTCTTTCAACTTAATAGTGAACTCACTTCAATACGGAACACTATGAAATTCTTATCTCTTAATGGTGAAGCCTATACGGTGCAGTTGCCTCCTTACAGTCTGGTAGAAATGGGTTCCTGACTCCCAACATTCAACTGGACGGTGAACTGACTCACAGTAGCCCGTCGAGCGCCCAGTATGGTTCTGCGGAGGTGACGTGATATCCATTCGTTAAACACCTGTGGTCTCCCCGTGCGGCGGTTTACGTAGGTGGTAACATTCTCTCTGTGATAGTGAAGATCCACCCTCGACACTGTTGAAGGACGAAATGAAACAAATGAACCCAAGAAAATAAATGAAGATCAAAGAAAGATCACCATTACAGTGAAAGAGATGTGTAAACGATCAGATGAAATAGGAAGAGAAGATCTACAAATGTCGGATGTAGGAAAAGGTATTTCAAAAATGAAAAATGGCAAAATCCCTGTAATAGATAACATCACAGTGGAATTGATTAAAGGTGCAGGACCTGTTGGAATGCAGTGGCTGTATAGAATAATGAATATAGTATGAACTGACGTAGAGATTCCTGATGATTGGACAAGGGCAATTATTGTACCTATTTTTAAAAAAGGTAATAAGGCACTGTGTGAGAACTACAGAGGAATAGCATTACTGTGTCATTGCATGAAGATTTTCACTCATTCACTCAGCAGGCATCTATGTGACGTGAAGATCCCGTGCCGATCTCACAAATTGCCTCCACTGAACTTTGTTTTGGGAGAGTTCTTGTGAGTTGTTCACATTCAGACGTCTACATGTATGTATGTTCAGTCTTCAGCCCTAAGGCTGGTTGGATCCTCAACAGCTCTGCCATCAGCTGTCACAGATGGCCTAGGCATCACTAAAGAGGTGTACTAGGGAAATGAGGAGTGAGGTAGTTTCCCGTTGCTTTCCTCACCGAGCCAGAAGTTGCTATTACATATCAGCCTGCCAAGCCCACTGAAATGCATGCACCAACCGACCCTATGAGCAACATTTTCACACCACTCATAGCAGGGACTGGCTGCATAAGGAATGGCATTACTAGCATCGCTCATACCCCAGTCACTTTCATATTGTCAAAGCCAAGTATAAGACAGAGACAGATCAATGAAAGTAACAAAATTGCTCTAGCCCATACCAGAAGACATAGTGCACTGTAAACACTAGGTCCTGCCAGCAAAAAGGCCAGACGTCTACCTAGCTTGAGGATTTTGTTTTTCCAGGAGCTACGTGGTCTTCCCACTGGTCTTTTTCCTGTTAGTTCTTCTTTAAAGATTTGTAACACCATCCTATCGTTTTCCATCCTTAGAAGGTGACTAGTCCATTGAAGTCTTCTGGAATTGATGATGCTGATTATTGGTGCTTGCTGTGATAGTGAGTGTATTTCTTTATTTGATTTCTTATACCAGGTTTGAGATATAGAATCAAAGTACGGTCCAAATATTTTCCTAACTTTATTTTCGAAAACCTGCAACAGATGTTCTTTCTTTTTTGTTGTTGTTAAACTCCATTATTCTGAACCATAAGTTAGAACTGCCCTGATCACAGTATCAGTCAGTCAATACTGATCTGCATTTAGGGCAGTCGCCCAGGTGGCAGATTCCCTATCTGTTGTTTTCCTAGCCTTTTCCTAAATGATTTCAAAGAAATTGGAAATTTATTGAACGTCTCCCTTGGTAAGTTATTCCAATCCCTAACTCCCCTTCCTATAAATTAATATTTGCCCCAGTTTGTCCTCTTGAATTCCAACTTTATCTTCATATTGTGATCTTTCCTACTTTTATAAACGCGACTCAAACTTATTCGTCTACTAATGTAATTCCATGCCACCTCTCTGCTGACAGCTCGGAACATACCGCTTAATACCAATATAATGGTCCGTTATTGGACATTATAAATTTTCCGGCTAACTCATTCGTTGGTTGCCTGCATTTCGCCCTCGTGTGTGCTAAGTTAGGCTCGTCAGTTGGGACTTAGCACACCACCCAAGACGCAAGGCTAGTGCATACCGTGGAGGCCACTGAATAGGCTACTTGTAGCCACCAGCAGTGCCAATGCACTATGAGAGCTATGTCTCATTTCCAAAATTTGATGCCTGCCTGGCCATCAGATGATACAGATGTTGATTCCCATAGGGAACTTAAAATATTTGTCCTGAATGAGTAAATTTATAATACCAATATAATGGTCTTGGGTGGTGTGCTAAGTCCCAACTTATTAATGGTTATGAATTTCATGTTTTTGGTCCGTATTGAACTGAGAATAATATATAAGTAATAATAATAACAACGTAAACGTTTCCACCTTTTCAATACTAAAATATATTCACAAAATTATAAATTACACGGTACTAGTTTCGACCCATCTAGGGGTCATCATCAGCCGTATTGGAGCAAAGATCACTTTTGACGAAATCCTAAGAAAATGTTATTTTAAAGAATAACAAGTGAAATGAGATGTTATTATAGTAAAAGTTAATAATACAAGGAATATACATACTAAGAGGTTTTTAACAAAGAATAAAGTATAAATGGGGTGTTGTAAAAATTATAATCATGGAAATCAGTAAGTTCTTGTATTGAAATGACATATATAAAATTATATATGGCTTAGGAAGAGGGCTTAAGGTGGGGCTGAAGGGTGCGGGAGAAAGTGTACTTGTCTTGGAAAAGTACCTTTGATTAAATTTAGGATTGAGTTTAGGTTGGCTGCATTATTGTTTCTGAGGAAAGTGATAAATAGATCGAAGAGTATGTTGGGTTTCTCTGAGATTTCATTGAGATTGTGACTGGCATTAAAGTATTGGTCTAGGTGTATGTAGTAATTTTCCATTATGTTGAGTAAAGGGCCCTTGTTTGCTAATACGAGGATGTCCATGTCTTGTTCAATATTGGTGAAATTATGGTTATAATCTTGCATGTGTTGGCCGATGGCTGAAAACCTGTTGTATTTTATTGCGTTAGTGTGCTCGTGGTATCTGATAATGAAGTTTCTCCCGGTTTGCCCGATGTAGGTTTTTTTACAGGTGGTACATTTGATCCTATAAACTCCTGATTTTAAAAAACTGCTGGTCTTGTTGATGTGTGAAGTATTGTATAAAACGTTCATGTTCTTATTGTTGGTTTTGAAGGCTATTTTAACGCCTTGTTTCTTAAAGATGTTGGTTAACTTGTAGATATCATTGTTGAACGTGAAGGTGGAAAATGTTAGAGGTTTGGTTATTTCTTTTTTGAGGGTAGTTTTTGGGCGATGTTTGTGTTTATTGATTATCCTTTCTATAAAATGATTGCTGAAGCCGTTGAATTTTGCGATTCCGCAGATTGTGTACCACCTGTAAAAAAACCTACATCGGGCAAACCGGGAGAAACTTCATTATCAGATACCACGAGCACACTAACGCAATAAAATACAACAGGTTTTCAGCCATCGGCCAACACATGCAAGATTATAACCATAATTTCACCAATATTGAACAAGACATGGACATCCTCGTATTAGCAAACAAGGGCCCTTCACTCAACATAATGGAAAATTACTACATACACCTAGACCAATACTTTAATGCCAGTCACAATCTCAATGAAATCTCAGAGAAACCCAACATACTCTTCGATCTATTTATCACTTTCCTCAGAAACAATAATGCAGCCAACCTAAACTCAATCCTAAATTTAATCAAAGGTACTTTTCCAAGACAAGTACACTTTCTCCCGCACCCTTCAGCCCCACCTTAAGCCCTCTTCCTAAGCCATATATAATTTTATATATGTCATTTCAATACAAGACCTTACTGATTTCCATGATTATAATTTTTACAACACCCCATTTATACTTTATTCTTTGTTAAAAACCTCTTAGTATGTATATTCCTTGTATTATTAACTTTTACTATAATAACATCTCATTTCACTTGTTATTCTTTAAAATAACATTTTCTTAGGATTTCGTCAAAAGTGATCTTTGCTCCAATACGGCTGATGATGACCCCTAGATGGGTCGAAACTAGTACCGTGTAATTTATAATTTTGTGAATATATTTTAGTATTGAAAAGGTGGAAACGTTTATGTTGTTATTATTATTACTTATATATTAAGTCCCAACTGACGAGCCTAACTTAGCACACGAGGGCAAAACGCAGGCAACCAACGAATGAGTTAGCCGGAAAATTTATAATGTCCAATAACAGACCATTATATTGGTATTATAAATTTACTCATTCAGGACAAATATTTTAAGTTCCCTGTGGAAATCAACATCTGTATCACATACCACGTAGTCGAGCAGCTCTTCTTCTTTCTCTCAATTCTTCCCAACCCAAACTTTGCAACATTTTTGTAACGCTACTCTTTTGTCGGAAATCACCCAGAACAAATCGAGCTGCTTTTCTTTGGATTTTTTCCAGTTCTTGAATCAGGTAATCCTGGTGAGGGCCCCATACACTGGAACCATACTCTAGTTGGGGTCTTACCAGAGACTTATATGCCCTCTCCTTTACATCCTTACTACAACCCCTAAACACCCTCATAACCATGTGCAGAGATCTGTACCCTTTATTTACAATCCCATTTATGTGATTACCCCAATGAAGGTCTTTCCTTATATTAACATCTAGATACTTACACAGTGATCCCCAACAGGAACTTTCACCCCATCAATGCAGTAATTAAAACTGAGAGGACTTTTTCTATTTGTGAAAGTCACAACCTGACTTTTAACCCCGTTTATCAACATACCATTGCCTGCTGTCCATCTCACAACATTATTGAGGTCACTTTGCAGTTGCTCAGAATCTTATAAATTATTTATTACTCTATACAGAATAACATCATCCGCAAAAAGCCTTACCTCCGATTCCACTCCTTTACTCATATCATTTATATATATAAGAAAACATAAAGGTCCGATAATACTGCCTTGAGGAATTCCCCTCTTAATTATTACAGGGTCACATAAAGCTTCGCCTACTCTAATTCTCTGAGATCTATTTTCTAGAAATATAGCAACCCATTCAGTCACTCTTTTGTCTAGTCTAATTGCACTCATTTTTGCCAGTAGTCTCCCATGATCCACCCTATCAAATGCTTTAGACAGGTCAATCGCGTTACAGTCCATTTGACCTCCAGAATCCAAGATATCTGCTATATCTTGCTGGAATCCTACAAGTTGAGCTTCAGTGGAATATCCTTCTTCTATCGAACCAGTTATTAATTTCACAAACATGTCTAATATAATCAGGAAGAATGCCTTCCCAAAGCTTACATACAACGCATGTCAAACTTACTGGCCTGTAATTTTCAGCTTTATGTCTATCACCCTTTCCTTTATACACAGGGGCTACAGTAGCAACTCTCCATTCATCTGGTATAGCTCCTCCGACCAAACAATAATCAAATAAGTACCTCAGATATGGTACTATATCCCAACCCATTGTCTTTAGTATATCCCCAGAAATCTGATCAATTCCAGCCGCTTTTCTAGTTTTCAACTTTTGTATCTTATTGTAAATGTCATTGTTATCATATGTAAATTTTAATACTTCTTCAGCCTTAGTCTCCTCCTCTGTCTCAACATTTTCCTTGTAACCAACAATCTTTACTTACTGCTGACTGAATAATTCTGCCTTTTGAAGATCCTCACACACACACTCCCCTTGTTCATTAATTATTCCTGGAATGTCCTTCTTGGAACCTGTTTCTGCCTTAAAATACCTATACATACCCTTCCATTCTTCACTAAATATGCTTGCCATCATGTTATCCTTAGCTGCCTTCTTTGCTAGATTCAATTTTCTAACAAGTTCCTTCAATTTCTCCTTACTTCCACAGCCATTTCTAACTCTATTTCTTTCCAGTCTGCACCTCCTTCTTAGTCTCTTTATTTCTCTATTATGATAAGGTGGGTCTTTACCATTCCTTACCTCCCTTAAAGGTACTAACCTGTTTTTGCATTCCTCAACAATTTCTTTAAACCTATCCCTGAGTCTGTTTACAGTATTGCATATTTTCAGTTTTGTATTTCTCATCAAAAATGTGATCCCAGTAGAAGCTGTAGAGAGTAGTACACCTTGTTAGCATTCTGTATTCTAACTTTGATTTCCACTTCTCTTTGATTCTGTTCGCTAATCATAACTCCTAGGAACAAGCTCAACTCGTTCAAAAGTATGTTTACCAGTAATCAGAAGTGACCGGTTCTCATTCACATCAATATTGCTCTTTATTATCATGTGCTGAGTCTATTGGCCGTTAATTCTTGAGGCCTAATTTTAACACTGTCTCCTCAAATTCAATGAACAATTTCCGTATTTCAGTCTCATTTCTCCCTATGAGTACAATATCACTTTATGATACTGTCCGAGATGTATTCCCGCCGGAACTAATTTCAGTGATTAATAATTTTTCAAGAGCAATATTGAAAAGAACAGGGTCTAAAGCATTGCCTTGCCTTAAACCAGTTCTGTTTTAGAAAGGGTCAGATCTTTTCCCATTCCGGGGAATTCTACTTGTATTGTTATCCATACACAGTCTACTCAGATTAACCCTCCGTCGGTCGCGCTCTAATTTCGTCATGATAAGTCGCGCGGCAACTAGGAGGCGCCATTGTGTTATTAGTTTTAAAAATACATTTACTGTAGACATGTTTGGATATAATTGAGTTAAATAATATTGACATTCCTTTTACTCTTATTTCCATTGTTAGCAGCAACAATAAAGTCCTGCAGGTTGTTTTATCCTTTTTCAAATATTACAAGAATGCTCAGTGTCACATCTCTTAGGTAATATTTATTTCACACACAATAATATACTCAACAATAAGAACTGTAGCATGTTATATCATAACCTTATTCACAGAATTTGAAGTAGGTAATAATAACAAAGTATGCAATGTAGTACAGAACTAAAGAAAAAATACAGAATGAGCTGTTCATCTTTCCTTTTATTTTCCCAAGTCCAGATTTTCAAAGCATTCGTGACAAATCATTCTTCCGTGTTCCAGGCAGAAATGTTTCTTGCACTTCCTGCAGCTGTGCCTTGTCATTCTAGTGATCCTCTTCAGTTTAGCGAGCTTGCAAGTGTCACATCGTTTCTTTTCAGCAATTGGAGGAAGGGTAATTCCAGTGGCTATTGCTTCTTTGTCTTGCTCTGCAGGTCAATACTTTTCAAGTTGGAAACACAGTGTAGATTGGAGACTTGTTGGATTCATGCTCCTTCGCCTAATCTCTTCTGACACCAACTGTTCAGATAGTGTTCTCAGAAACAGTCTCCTCCTACTGACATTCATTCCGTCCCCATTTATGCCAGCTACATTCAACATAGCAGAGAAAATAACTAGTGGCCAACGTGTGGTATTTCGGGCTACGTTGTAACTCCCACACATTTTATCCACGTCATCTACTCCACCCGTTGTAGCATGTCATAATTATAGGTTTGGCATTTTCTCCAGTTTCATCATCAATTGAGTCATCATCTGAATGATGACTGGAAACGAGCAGGACAATTCTGTTTTTCTTAGGAACATAGGAGACGAAAGTGGCATGTTCATTGAAACCAAATATTGGTGACTTTACTGTCCCTTGTTTCACATTCGTACGCTCAGCTGGCAGACATCTTTCATTCTTTCTAATTGTGCTGACATAAGATAATCTCTTCTTCTTCAAGTCACTATCAAGTCAAAGTCTGTGAACCACTGTGTTATGGGTAGGCTGTGCCAACCGCTTAACAACATCTGATGGTTTATTACTGATATGAAATGGCTTCACGAATAAAGATGGCAGGTACATCACAGATGTAAAGATCATCCCTAGTGAAAGCATGGATAGTGACCACATATTGTTGGTAGTAGACTTCAAACATAAGACTAATGAAACGCAGAAAATTATTATGAAAAAACCAAGGGTTAAAACTTAGAAGTTGCAAGAAGTCCAAATAAAGGAAGAATACAAACTAAGGATTCTGCAGAGTTTGCCTAAGGGTGAAGTAACCAGCGTTAATCAAGAGTGGAAGGCCTTCAACGACACCTTTGTGGGTCGAAGCCAAAAACCTATGTGGAGTTACAAGTTCTATCAAAAGAAAAAAGGAGACACCATGGTGGAACGATAGAGTGAAAACAGCGGTGAAAGAAAGAAACCAAATAAAGAAGGCACTGGACAAGGAAAAACAAAAACAGGGACAAGAACGAAATGAACAAGAAATACAAAGACTTCAAGGAGTATACAGGAACAAGAAACTTGCTGTAAAGAACATTGTAAGGGAAGAAAAAGAGAAGAAATGGAATGAGTTTGCAGACAAACTGGAAGAGGACAGTAGAGGAAATATGAAATTGCTATACAGAGTAGTGAAAAATAAGCGAAGGGATCAAGAGACCATAAAAGCAATAGAACGTGATGATGGAACTCTGGCACAAGAAGAGGGAGAAATTAAACAAGAACTCAAGATCTATTTCGAAAAGCTGCTGAATGAAGATACAGAAAACATAACAACGTATAGAGGAGAGCCAAGTCGAGGAACCACAACTGAACCACCAATTACATGGCTTGAGGTTGAAAATGTGCTCGAGCATGAAGAAAGGAAAGGCAGTGGGCATAGATGAACTAAATGCAGATATGCTGATAGCAGGAATTCCAGGAATCCACTGGCTCTACAGACTGCTCAACAAGATATGGGAGGAAAATACTATTCCAGAGGACTGGAAGATGGGCATCATTGTACCTCTGTTCAAGAAAGGAAGCCGACGAAAATATACTAATTACCGTGGTATCACACTACTGTCTCGTCCTGAAAATTTTGGAAGAAGAGCAGTATGGTTTCAGACCAGGAAGGTCAACTACAGACCTTATATTTGCAATTAGGATGCTAATGGAAAAATACAGGGAGAAGAACAAGCCTTTATTTCTAATATTTTTGGACATTGAGGAAGCATACGACAGTGTACCAAGGGAAAGAATTTGGCAATGCATGAAAGAACTTCAAGTGCGAGACAGCCTTGTAGACAAAGTGAAAATGTTGTATAGTGGGAATAGAAGCTGTATTCAAGTAGGATGTGGTTTGTCGGACTGGTTTGAAACAAAGAGAGGAGTGCAGCAGGGCAGCTCATTGTCACCACTTGTATTTATTATTGGAATGGATGTAGTAATGAAATCTATTAAGGAAAGAGCATGGAGATATCAAAGCCTTCACATTTGCAGATGATGTTGCAATCTGGAGTGACTCAGAAGAGGAATGGGGGAGAGAATGCAAAGCTGGAATGAGGAGTTTAAGAAATATGGTTTAAACATCAGCAAGACCAAGACGGTGGTGATGAAAGTATATGGGGAAGGAGCAGAACCAATAGTCATGTTAAATGAAGAACTGGACAGCGTTCCAGTTTTCAAATACTTGGGTAGCGTTATATCAAATGACAACCTAGCAAAACATGAGATGAACAATCGAATCAATAAGGCAACACAATTTTACCACCAGGTAAGACACCTGCTGTGGGATGAGCAAATACCCATGAAAACAAAAATGACATTGTACAAGTTCTATTATACACCCATTCTTACATACAGTCTCGAAACCACAACACTGACCAATAGTGATAATTCCAAACTTCAGGCAGCTGAAATGAAATTCCTACGCACTATGATCCAGAAAACCAGGAAAGACAAGATTAGGAATGAGAAAATTAGAGAAGAAGTTGGAATAGATGATTCTCTGCTCAATAAGATTCAGATATCAAGACTGAAGTGGTTTGGTCACATGAAGAGGATGCCAGTAAACAGAACTGCAAGGAAGGAATTTGACAGAAAAGTAGAAGGAAGAAGATCCGTTGGAGGGCCACGAAGGAAATGGACAGATTTAGTTAAGAACGATGTACTGCTGAGAGGTCATGATTGGGACAAGTTGGTGGAGGAAGAATGGTACAGGGACAGGATGAGATGGAGGAGGCTCATATACCACACCCGGGAAACTGGAGATGGTTTAGGATGATGATGATGATGATGATGATGATGATGATGATGATGATGATGAAATGGCTCTTCTGGCTGTTTCCCTGGGTAAATTTCCAAATTATGACAATAGAAAATTTTTGCATCCACTAGGGCGTATATTTTTATCCCGTATTTGGCTGGTTTTGATGTGATATACTGCTTAAACCGGCATCTTCCACGAAAGGCTTCAAGCTTTTAATCTATTGTTACGAACGCCCCAAGGGATTTTCTTCTTACAGTTGTCAACAAATGATTGAAATACTTCCAGGATAGCTTTAAGTTGTCTAACTTCTTACGTTCCTCTCTTGTAACCTTATCGTCAAAACGAAAGCAATGAAGCAAAATTTTAAAACGCCTCAAATTCATAGCAAGACCTAATTTTTCCACTTAATTTCCGTCCGTGCCCTACAAGTCCTACACATTATTTTGTCTGCATGTAAAGTACCAGCCATATATAAAAGTCCTAAGAATGCCTTTATTTCAATAAGATCAGTTACTTTTGCATCTCTTTCCCTTTGAAAATGTCCTTTCGTGTGTTCTATATACTGATTTGTATACCGAATGACATTATGTAACATTTTGTTAGTTATAAACAATTTCCAACACTCGCCTTCATCTTTTACGTGACGTGCATCACCAATAAATCCTGGTAGTTTGGTGAGTAAATTATGTGGGGGTGTTTTCTTCCTACGATTAGATTCAGGGTGCTTACCCCATTTTGTGTTTTCATCCTTCCCTGCATAAAATACGATGTACCTGAGAAGAGGTTCATCTTCCGCTCTACTTTCCTCAGTATCGGAGTTGTCTTCTCTGCTCTCAGCTGGAAGATCTTCAGCGTCATTATCACTGTCCTCTTCATTCTGTTGCTCTTCGTCAAACTTATCATCAGTAAGTAAACTGTGCATTGCTTTCTAGTCAGTAGGATTGTTTAAATCGAAAAACTGACCGTTACCGGCCATACTAAAAACACGGAAGGTTTAGGTCGCGTGACATCCGTCCCAACACTAATGCTATCAACAATGACAACTTCTCAACTGTATTGTAAGACACTGGGAGCTATGAAGATACTGTGAGTGCAGATTCACCAGACGCATGCACTGTGAAGTAGCGTGCGAAAAACCAGCGCTGGCACCTTCTGGATACGGGGCGACCGACGGAGGGTTAATGGTTTCAAAACCGGGCAACTTGGCCATGCGGTTAGGGGCGTGCAGCTGTGAGCTTGCACCTGGGAGATAGTGGGTTTGAACCCCACTGTCGGCAACCCTGAAGATAGTTTTCTGTGGTTTCCCCATTTTCACACCAGGCAAATGCTTCGCCTGTACCTCAGTTAAGGTCACGGCTGCTTTGTTCCCATTCCTAGGCCTCTCCTATCCCATCGCCGCCATAAGACCTACCTGTGTCGGTGCGACATAAAGCAAAAAAAAAAAAAAAGTTTAAAAGGGAAGCCAAATATCTGTCATGACATTCCACAGACTGTATCTATGAACTGAGTCATATCCTTTCAGGAAATCAATGAACAAATAGTGAATACTTCGATTATATTCCCACACTTTCTCACTTATCATTTTGATTGCAAGTTATCAGTCGTGAATCTATTGCTGCTAAATCCATTGGTAATCACCAATGATGTTCTCTGCATATGGTTTCAGGTGATTTAGGGCCCGTTCGACCACTCCCAGGTAGCGCTATCGGCAGCATAAATCGTCGTTACCTGGTGCGTAATTTGTCGGCCACTTCGAGGGCCTGATAAGACTTTACCTGCCGGGCAAGTTTTGATAGCTGAATATTATTAGCTGTATTTCTGGTGACATACAACTCAAATTAGCTCAGTATACTGAAAAAAGCATTATACTGTAACAGTGACTGATATTGTGTTGCAGGATTTTGAACATTAATGCTTCCCTTGAGTTGCAATGGTCACACCCAGCCTCTCGCATTGGTAGCGTAGGGAACACATTTTACACGTCAAGCTTTCGCAAAGAAACTCTAAAAGGATATAAAATCCAAACCTATTTGGAAATAATTTCAAATGGGATTTAATTTTCCACTTTTTCAGTTTTCAGACACCATGTATGACCTAGTTCTATGTATCCCAACTACCCCAAGCTTCCTTGTAGTGTAATGCTAACACGCTCAGTTCATAATCCGAAGTTTGCAGGTTCGAGTTTACTTTATGACGAATCTTTTTATTTTCATTATTAGCGTTGTATTAATCTGTATGCCTCTTTACATACGTTCTTTTGTTAATAATATATTTCATTGAAACGTTTAATCACAATATTATGTCTACTAGGAAAATGCTTTATGTGTGTGCTACTTATAGAAAGTGATGTTATGATTAATATACCATATTGGACTGTCGCCCAGTCAGCAGATTCCCAATCTGTTGTTCACATGGTCTTCTTGTAAATGATTGCAAAGAAATTGGAAACTATTCCATTCCTGAATTCCTCTTCCTATGATGGATATTTACCCCGATTAGTTCTTTACATTTACAGTAGCCTACCCTCCAAAAGTTAAACATTAGAATGAAATGCATTATCAATAAATGGAAGCATGTGGAACTAAACGAGAGCACAGAGCTAGTTGCAAATAGAGCATCGTGGAGATACTTAATCAATTCACAGAAGCCTGCAGATAGAATGCTCAAAGGCAATAAGTCCGTAAGGAAGATGTGGGTGTATATACATATATGGAAGCACGTGAAAAAGAGTTAAGAAACAACGACAGGGAACGAAAATAAATTTTTTAATGTAAATTAGAAAGACGATGAAAACCTGCGTATGGTACCTTCTATTACGGCGAGCGACTTGAACTAACTAACTACTAAACGTTTTCATTCCTCCCCTGAAGGGGGAGGCGAGCCTCCTAGACAGTGACGCCATCTCTCAGGTCGGGAGACTTGTTACAGTGAAGGAGATGTGCGGAGAAGGTGAGGGGGTGGGTGGCCGTGGCCTATACTATGAACTGTCCCGGCATTCGCCTTAGTGCAGGAGAATGGAAAAACACGGAAAACCATTCTCAGGACAGCCGACGGGTGGGGCCAGGCATGAAGTCCGGCACTGTGCCCCAGGCCTGTCTCCCGAATGCAGAGGCGTAGAGCCGTGGCCAACTTTCCTCTGCTCGGTTGGCAGGTCAGAGTACAGAGCTGTTGGACCACGGGCAAGCCGTGGCCTTTTAAGGGACTAAGCCCACTCTGCATCCACCGACGAGCGACTTGACCAATCTACTACAAGAATGCTTTCCGTAAACGCTGCCTTACATGACAGGTTATACCTTGGTGTAAGAAAATGTAATCTCGAGATTTTAATCCCAATTAGGTATTGATTTTGAAACTCATAGATTAAAATCACGAAAGCTTGACATAAATCATTGTCCATAACTCTTAAGACTCCCCTTATTAGGCTTTTTGATGATAATCAACAGATGCAAGCACAGGAAAATAAGACAATCGAAATGAGCTTCATACATCTGACGATAGATAGCACCACACTTTAAGGCGAGAAGTCGCTGAAAATCAGTCTAGCCAACTCCGTATATCGGTGTCTAGCTCCGGGTATCTACCCAGCGCTTGCGCGGAGGTGGTTGCACGCAAGGCAAAGTACCAGCTGATTTACACCCCCAGGTAGTTTACCTCCCGGGCAGCTGCCAGCCACTTTACCAGCAGATGGTAGAACTGGGCCCTTAGTAGAATAAAAGATAAAATTTTATAAGATGTATTAACAAAAGATATCCCACGGTAATTTTTAATACCGGTATTTTCTTTGTCCTCTTTTTTTATGTAGTGGCACTATGAGAGAAATTTTCCACTGTACAGGCATAACTTCTTCCTGCCAAATCCTTGGGATAAGTTGGAATATATATTTGTATAGTACTTCTCCTCCAGATTTGATTAGTTCACCTGGGATGTTATCATTATATCATCATCATCATCATCATTTTACATTTCCAGTTTCCTGGGTACTGTTGGCGATCCTCTTCCGTTCTGTCTTATTGAGATACGTTCTGTTGTTAATGACATCCTCCAGTGTCTTTCCCCGATCTGCAATGTCCATCTTTACGATGTCCATCCAGTAGGTTCTTGGTCTTCCCACCATCCGTTTCCCTGCTGCATGTCTCTCCAACTTAACATATGCTGTCCTTGTTGGCTCCATCCTCATTACATGCCCAAACCACCTCAGTCTAGACATGCTGATCCGATCTAACAATCCCAGCTTCCTTTCTAACCACATCATTCCTCAACTTGTCCAGTTTGGTATTTTGAATTGTGGACCTAAGGAACTTCATCTTGGATGCCTGCAACCTTGATGAGTCTTTCTTAGTGAGCGTGCAGGTTTCAATACCATAGGTTAAGATTTGATTTTGTTGGTACTTCGGGATCCCAGAGGAGTGTTCATACTTGCTGGTAAAAGTGAGAGCTCTTCTGCACTCTATTTGCCACCTCCTTTGTGGTTAGTATATCTCGATATATTACATTGCCGAGCTATGTAAAGTTTTCCACACTTTCTAGTGGGTGGTTTCCTAGCATGATGTTCGCTGGTCGTCCCTCTCTGTTTATGGCCATCACTACTGTTTTGAGTTCACTTATCTTGAGATTGAACTCCTGGAATTTAACCTTCCATTCACTGAGTCTCGGCTGTACTTGTTCCTCAGTTTCTCCCCAGATCGTAACATCACCAGCAAAGGCCATTGCATTTAGTTCACCAGAGGTTTTCTTGATGTTCTTCATTATGTCATCCATGATGGTGATAAACAATATTGGGGATAGTGCACTGCCTTACTGGACTCCATTTTCGGTCTTGAACCAGGATGAATGTCCGTCACCCAATCGCACACCGCGGTTAGAGTTCTCATACAGCATCTGAACATTCCTCACCAGTCCCTCTGGCACATTCCTTTTTCTCAGGCAATCCCATATCTTCTCTCTTGCAATGTTGTTATATGCCTTCTCAATGTCAAGGAAAACTATAAACAGATCTTTGCCTTTTTCCCTATATTTTTCCATTAACGTATGGACACTGAAGATTAGGTCTGTTATGGACCTGTCAGGCCTGAAGTCATACTGTTCCTCTTCAAGCTGTGGCTCTAAGATGACTCGCAATCTGCTCTCTAAGATTTTCTCAAGAATCTTAAGCCCATGAGAAAGGAGTGTTATTCCCCAGTAGTTGGAGCATTTTCGGCGATTTCCTTTCTTAACCCTCGAACCGGTAGTTGAAATAGCTCTAACCGGTGGGTGTGCACCACAAATTTGCAGTACCTGGTGTATGTCACTTTGACAAATGTATTATTCACAGAATATGCACATATAATATACCAAAACATTCAGCAGGAACTGGACTATTTGAAAAGTGTTTTGCATTTACACTTAATGTAATATTATTTTATTTTCCGCCCCGTTAAATGCCCCCTCAAAAAAATCAGGAAATGTTTTTTACTTACACATCAAATATAAATGACGATTTTTTTTTTCATAAAATTTCTAAAATATATATTTTGTAGAGAAATTAATTCCGATTATAGGTATGCAAATTTTAAGTGAAAACTGTTAATACTTCAGGAATTATTCAATAAAAAGTACGGTATTTGATAGAGCTCTAACCGGTGGGCGTTAATAACCTAAATCAGTTGGCACAACACATCCATTCTGCTGGAGTAGGCCTTGAATTTACAGATGAATTTAATTCTATTACAATATCTTCATCATTTAAATCCAAAAATGTAGCCGTCATGTGTGCATAACACACAGTAA
The DNA here is from genome assembly GCF_040414725.1 of Anabrus simplex. Lineage (NCBI taxonomy): Eukaryota > Metazoa > Arthropoda > Insecta > Orthoptera > Tettigoniidae > Anabrus > Anabrus simplex. Next base: position 23,889,925 of record NC_090265.1, read on the forward strand.
ACAATGAAAGGAAGTCACGACAAAATCACCACGTGTTTCAAAAGCTGTGCGAATTGTGACCTTCAATTGTTTCAAAGATATCACACAAAAATGGATGTATTTTACAACGAAACATTCCACATTCCAAGGAGAAAACATGCCTGGTGAATGCTGCCATCTAACAGAAATATTCACAACTTCTTCTAGCTGTATTTACTGCTAAAGTGGACCTGACGATCTATCGTCAGCGGCGGTTGAGCTAGGCGCACACCTGCCGATCTATCGTCAGCTACCGGTTCGAGGGTTAAACAGGGGGAGAATGACACCCTTGCTCCAATCAGCAGGTATCTTGCCATCTTTCCAAACTGCATTGAGCACTCTGTGTAGCCACTGTAAACCCTGGACTCCTACTGCTTTAATCATGTCTGTGCTGACTTCATCGATTCCTGGGGATTTCAGTTGTGGCATCTTCTTAACACATTATTGTCCAGGCGCGCGCTACTCCATTCTTTGCAAGTTATGAATCTCATTCCGTATTGACGGTTATCACTTTACAAAAGAAAACATTTATAAAATCCTCCTATTAATACAAGTCAAGTCATCTGTTAGATGAAGCAAAGTCTATACATGTTTCAGCCTAATCTCAAGGCCATCTTCAGTAGTAAAACAATGATTACATATTATACAAACAAATTAAAAATCGTAACGATGTGAAGTGACAGTGATCATGATTAGTGAGTTAAAAACACATTGAGGTACAAAGTCCTCTCGTCTAATAGATCTTGCTGACTGTTAAATAAAAACACTATGCTGAGGAGTGTAGTGAGACTGTCAATACTACGAATAAAACGTGTATAACATCTGTAATGAGAAAACATTCTAGAACAAGACCCGCCCTTCCATCAACACCCTTCTTCCGCGAATCACAACGTCCTTCCCTCCCTGCCCCTCCCCCTCCATTACCCCTCCCAACCACATCGACACAGATACACAGTAAGCCACACACAGGCTTAGTTGTCAATGTGACTTGAGACCGACAAGGTCATCTCCATTCGAGACGACAACTTTTAGTTACAAGTAAGTCATATGAGTTTTCTTTTTGTACATCATTTTAACTTGTTCTTCATCCACTCATATATTCCTTTTTTTCACATCGTTACGATTTTTAATTTGTTTGTATATTATGTAATCATTGTTTTACTACTGAAGATGGCCTTGAGATTAGGCTGAAACATGTATAGACTTTGCTTCATCTAACAGATGACTTGACTTGTATTGATAGGAGGATTTTATAAATATTTTCTTTTGTAAAGTGACTCCATTCTTTCCTGAGGACCGGCAACAGAAGCACACCTAGCATGAGAAGTACGATGAAATATAAATACATGTAACTTTTAAATGACATGAAATAAATCATTGAAACTTGGTGAGAGCACTTACCAGAGGTTCTAGTACTTGCTTCTAGTGTGGTATTGTGTGAAGCAGCTGAAACAAGTCATCGCCTAGGAAACGATCTACTACCTCCGGGATACTCGCAGAATTACTGGCCGTATAAGTGAGGCCTATAAAACCTGTAAATGGTTGTAGGACTCTGTTTAGATCCTTATTTTTCCATCCATCAACCTAACTGTTACTACTATTACTGGCATCTTCACTCGTATTATTGTCGCCGTCAGCAGACTCGTCTGAAATGAATGTCGCACTTTCACTTCCGCGTGTATATTTTGATGTTTACGGACACACATCTTCACAATCACTAATACTTTTGCAATCACTAGGGACATCAGGTAAACTATCAGCATGCAATTCTCCAAATATTTCATCATCGTTCAAGCTGTATTTGCTACGGTGCGCCATGCTAATACCTGACAGTACACTCGGTCACGCAGTACTGAGTGTTATGAAACCACACTTCCTGTGCCGGAAATATTGTCCAGGAAAGAATATATCTAAATTCCGATCGACAAAGACTTTAGTTTGTAAACAACACAAAATATTTCGATTAATAAACGGCGGGGAGGATAAAATGACACGAGAATGAATCAATGTGAGAAAACGTTAATTCACGTAGCTGGTTGCCCGCGCACTTATACAAAAATATGTTCATTAACGTAGCCCTTCATTAATGTGTTAAGGGCTGCTTTTGTTTCTGCCCATATAATGGGAGGTACCTCTGTGCAGGTTTCAACAGCTGGTGCTCTTGTTCTCTGATCTGCCTCTCTCCTGTTCAGTAGGTGATCATAATGATTCCTCAGAACCTTTCTGATGTCCTCTTCTTTCCTGGCCAGGTTTCCATTAGGATCCTCAATTGCTTTGATGGTTTCAACTGAATTCCTTTTGTTTTTGATCACTCTGAACAATAGTTTCATCTGCTGTCTTCCTTCAGTTTTTTAGTGAATTTCTCCCAGCACTTTATCTTCTCCTCTTCTACTACTCTTTTAACTCTCAATTTCTTGTCCCAGTAAATTTGCTCGAGGTCTCTGATCTTCCCCTCATCCCTTACCTGTTCTGGCTTGGATTTCTCTCTATCTCTTCCTTCTTGTGCCATGTTTCTTTCCTTTATTGAGGATCTTGCTCTCTCATTCCACCAGGGTGTCTATTTTTCCCGTACTCTCGCAGTTGTCTTCCTGCAAACCTCTATTGCTTCTTTATCAAGGTGTTTTTCAATCTTGTCCACTCTACCTCGCCACTCTCCACTTCTTAATAATAATAATAATAATAATAATAATAATAATAATGTTATTTGCTTTACGTCCCACTAACTACTTTTTAAGGTCTTCGGAGACGCCGAGGTGCCGGAATTTAGTCCCGCAGGAGTTCTTTTACGTGCTAGTAAATCTACCGACACGGGGCTGTCGTATTTGAGCACCTTCAAATACCACCGGACTGAGCCAGGATCGAACCTGCCAAGTTGGGGTTAGAAAGCCAGCGCCTTAACCGTCTGAGCCACTCAGCCCGGCTCTCCACTTCTTCCGTAGGCAGTTGTCCTCTTATGCGATCCTGATAGTCGGTCCTTTTTCTTATCATTTGTAGTTCCCACAACTTAATCTGGCTGTTGAGGTTCTCACTTGGAATCACCTTGACATCAGTCACAAGTCTACTTCTTTCTTTATCTATAATGACATAGTCAATGACCGACTTGCTCTTCCCTTCCCAGCTGTAACGGGTAATCTCGTGACTGACTCTGTTGTTGAACTAACTGTTCTTTACTACCAAACAGTTTCTTATGCAGAAGTCTAGGAGATTTTCGCCTTCCGAATTCCTTCTCCCATAGCCATGTGGTCCCATCACCTTCTTATAGCCATTCCTGTCTGTCCCGAGCTGTGCGTTGAGGTCCCCCTGATGATGATTGCCCTCTCTTCACTGATGATCTCTTCTAGGTCTTCGAGAAACTTTTTTTTTTTTTTTTTTTGCTTCACGTCACACCGACACAAATAGGTCTTATGGCGACGATGGGACAGGAAAGGCCTGGGAATGGGAAGGAAGCGGCCGTGGCCTTAATTAAGGTACAGCCCCAGCATTTGCCTGGTGTGAAAATGGGAAACCACAGAAAACCATATTTAGGGCTGCTGACAGTGGGGCTCGAACCCACTATCTCCCGGATGCGAGCTCAAAGCTGTGTGCTCCTAACCGCACGGCCAACTCGCCCGGTAAACTTGTTCTTTACATCTTGATTGCAACCTGTCTGAGGGGCAAACACTTGCACCAGTGTCAGCTTCTCTTTCCCAAGGTGAACTGTTGCCTTTATTATCCTCTCATTGATGTACTTTATCTCTGTAACACCATCTAACTCTTTGGACAATATCAGTCGTACTCCATTTCTCTCTCTCTCTCTCTCTCTCTCTCTCTCTCTCTCTCTCTCTCTGTTGTTACCATTCCAGTAGAGGGTATAGTTTTTCCTCAACTCTTTCTTCCCTTTACCTTTCCATTTTGTTTCACTCAGTCCTAGGAATGATATTTTCCTTCTCTCCATGATATCCACTAACTCTTCACATTTCCCAGTCAAACTAATTTCATTGATTGTTCGTATTCGAGTGTGTTGTCTTCTTACATGTGTTACATGTGATAAATATCATTCTTGATCCGTATTGATGATACTTGAATGGAATAATATCAGTAAGTTGATTTATTGAATTTACCACCTAATCAATACAAAAATGTCATACTTTAGTTGGTTTACTTCGGCATATTAACTAAAATGGTATATGTTTCGCCTTGAATTCAGGCATCATCAGCCATTATCTTAACTTTAAAATAGAAACAGGCATCTGATTTGTATATACATGAAATAAAATTTAAAAACCTTGGAGAGACTAAAATTGCAATTAACATATAGTAAAAGAATTAAAGTTAAGTTGGTTATAAAGATATTAAAATGAGTCAGTAAAATTACAATTGGTGAAAGAGATGGTGATATGACATTAGAAGGTTTCTATTATAATTAAAAAGAAAGAACAAAGCAACAGTTTGTCATAAACGAGTGATAGGATTGCTAAAAATTATGTTGGCCGACCAGCAGTTAAAACGAAAATGACATTGATGGTCATATTTAATAAAAATGTAGCATAAAATAATAGTGAAATACGGCCATGTGACCGTCAATACTTGTTGACTAGAGATAAATCGAAAGTCAATGGCATATGGTTCAATTTAATAAAAATAAAAATACGAAGTTGAATAACGATGTTTAAAAGGGGCCTTTATGGACCATCTCAATTTGTTGCAAATACTGCAATGTTCTTAAGAATGTGTGGATCATTGACATTCGAGTCGATACAGAAGTGTTACAGGTGAATCTGTAAGAGGAAACAAAAAACGTGGTGTTAATTGAGTGGAAAATCATAATTGAATGTTAAAGTGAAGATTGTGTACACTTACCATTAGACTAAGAGAAGGTAGTCTGTTCCGTTATTACGTTATTAACTGAACGTTATTGTCGACTGTCTGCTTCTTACTGCAAGTGTTGTAACAGTATGTTTGAGTTGGAGGTGGAACTGTTTGCGAAGGTGTGGCTATGGGCTTGTTTGTAGTGCTTGGAGGGGAGTTGCTATTGGCAGAAGAGAGAGGGGGAAGTGTGCTGCTGCGCGTGTTGTAACGGTGAGATGCCGTTGGAGGGAGCGAAAATACAGTGGGTGTGGCTAAGGGTCTATTGGTAGCATTTGAATTAGAGGTAATGGCGGTGAGGGGATGGGGGGAATTGTGTTAGTTGTAGAGGATATAGGGGGGCTTATTGATTTGAGGTTGAAAACTTTTAGGAATATATCGGTGAGGGGAATTGAATCTCGTAATAGACATAGAGTCTGTTTGTACAAGGGGCTTTTTTTATCAATGATATCATTTAAGTTCTTATCTTTCTTGAAATGTTGGTCTAGGAAAATGAATAAATTTTCATACTCAGTCATAAGTTTACTTTTGTTGACTCTTTTAAGGATATGAAGGTCTTGTTCTATAGTGGTAAATTTGTGTCCTGTGTCCCTCATGTGGTTGGCCATTGCTGAAAATTTGTTATGTCTTTGTGCATTATAATGTTCGGCGTATCTAGTGGAGAAGCTGCGGCCAGTTTGGCCAACATAGGAAAAATTACATGTGGAGCATTTTAGTCTGTACATTCCTGATCCAGAGTAACTATTGTCTGTGATGTTAATAGAGTTATAACTAAAGAATAGATTACGATTAGTGTTTTTTGTTGTATTGGCTATTTTTACATCGTGCTTCATTAGTGAATTGGATATCTGATAAATACCATAGTTATTGAATGTAAATTTAGCGTATTTTGGTTTAACGGGTTTCAATGGGGTTAAATTTGTAGCTAATTTTAATTTGGTTTTATTGATGATTTTATCAATTATATCTGTATGAAATCCATTGAATTTAGCTATTTCTTTAATGAATTGTAATTCTTTCTTTAAATTACTGGGGGACATAGGGATTTTTAATGCCCTATGTATTAGACTGTGATAAGTGGCTTTTTTATGTGAGTTGGGATGTAAAGAATTATTTTTTATGGTTGTTGGAGAAAAGGTGGGTTTTCTGTATATTTGGAAGTCGAACTTGTTTGATAATCATGTGATTTTGATGTCTAAGAAATTTAAAGAGCTATTGATTTCATCTTCTTTAGTGAATTTAATGTTATTGTCCAAATTATTGATGAAGGATAATATGTTGTCACTGTTATTGATTTGTTTATCTATGATTGCTATGGTATCATCGACATAACGATGCCAAAGACAGAGTCCGTTGATGTTATTGATAATCTTGCTGTGTTCGAGGTTATCCAAGTATATATCAGCTAATATTCCAGATAACGAGTCTCCCATTGCCAAACCTTCCTGTTTGTAAATTTTCTTATTGAAGGTGAAGTAATTATTGTTTAAAACGAAACTAAGTAATTTTAACCACTCATCAGTTTCGATTTTACTCAATTTGCTGTGTTTCGATAGATTGTTCCTTATGATATTAATAGTATTATTGATAGAGATATTTGTACACATGTTGGTGATATCGAAAGAGCATAAAACGTGGTTTTGTTGTAGATTGAATTTATTTAGGGAATTGCGAAGTTCGATCGAGTTTTTTATGGGGTTGGAGTTGTTGAAATTGAAATGTTTTTTTCAGGAATTTGTGTAGGCTTTGAGAAGTTTTATAGGTAGGACTATTCATGCTATTAATTATAGGTCGAATGGGGACTTCCTTTTTATGAATTTTGGGTAATGATCTTACTGTAGGTAACTTTGTGTTCATTATGGTTAATTTCTGATAATCGTGATCATTTAAAATAAAAGTAGAATTTTTGAAAAGGTTCTTTAAGTCGCGCTGTATTTTGTTTGTTGGATCTTTATTAATTATAGTATAGGTTTTGTCTGATAGAAAGGTTTCTGTTTTATCAGTGTCATCTTGTTTATTCATTATTACTATGGTGTTGCCTTTATCTGCTTTGGTTATTACTACATTACTATTATGGATTTTAGATTTCAGATTTGGGATTTGTTTTGAGATGTTGTAGTTGTTGTTAGATGTTATCTCATTAAACATGTTGGGAGTCTCTTTTTTACTTCATAACGTACACTAGTAGAAAAGAAATGGGAATTTGGGAAAGACATCGCAGTTGCATTCATAGATGAACACAAGGCTTATGACACGGTTAGAAGAGAAGAGATATGGCAAGGTCTGTATCAAATGTAATTTTCAAGAGAAATACAATTCAGAAGTAGAAACATGTATAACAAATGTCTGAACTGTGTTATAATAGATAGCAAAAAATCAGAGTGGTTTAGAACAGACAGAGGAGTTCGACAAGGAAGTGTATTTTCACCAGTGCTATATAATATAGTGATGGACAACATTATGGGGAAGTTCACCAAGGGTGAACATCACATGATCGCAGCATATGCATATGATGTGATGATATGGGAAGAAAATGAACACAAGTTTAATGAAAAGTGAGCTCATTAAAATGAGTAGAGAAAACAGAAAAATGAAGGATGTTAGGTGTATTGGAAAAATTCTTAAAGAACTGGATGCTTTTAAATACCTAGGAGGTAAGCTAACTGGGGAAGGAAACATCAAGGAAGAAATTTCGGAGAGGATAGGTAATTGCTCATAATTTTATTACTGTGCATTCAACATAATTAGAAATTGGAAATTACCTACCAAAGCAAAAATTATTATACTGTATATAAATCATATTATTTGCCAATATTGAGCTATGGATCAGATTGTTGGACTTGGACAGAAAAAAGGTCTGAGTCATTTACAAGCCACAGAGATAGCTTTCTGCGAGGGATTTTGGGTAAAACAAGGAGGGACAAGATAAGAAATGAAACAATGCGAAACACACTATAGATCAACCCCGCTAAAAGAAACTGTGGAGAGAAATAGGCTGAAATAGTTCGGCCACATCAAAAGAATGGGATGAGAAAGATTACCAAAGAGCCCTGGAATGGACAGAATCAATTCAAATCAAATCAAATCAAATCAAAATCTCTTTATTTGCAAATGAGGTGTCTACCTCGGTGGCAAATGGTACACTAAAATACATTATTGTCAAGCACTAAATATTAAATTAACAAGAGAAGAAAATTTTTCCTATAATACAATATTATACAATTTACGCTAACAATGTTTTCTATTAAACACACAGCTCATCCTTAATAAATTTATATTGTTTACAAAATTCTAATTGTAATATCTCCTGTACTACTTACAAATATAGTCAACTGATATACAGTATGTGGAATTGCTTCAAATGATACTATAAAACTGGTATAACATTAATATTTACATTGCATTTATTTATTTACTTTTTTTTTTTTTTTTTACCGTTCTGGATCCTAAGTAGCATAACGACCTGCTGCGTCTTAACCAGAGCCCCTTTTGCCACCACTTTTCAGAGTTCCTGAAGGGCCTTCACAGCTACCGTAGCGGTCCCAGGGCCCTCGAAGTCCCCACTGTACTTCACCCCTACAGGCAGTCCCCTACTTTGGCTGTCCAAACTCCTTAGACCAGGGGATGGAATTAATTTATTCACACACATTTTTTTTTATTTACAATAACCTGCACCGGTCGAATGCCCTCTAAATCTTCATTTATTTTCTCTGTTGCTGTTTATTCTCTTCTTGAATATCTGTACAGATTTTGGAAAAGGATCAAACACTACCCCTGGTAAACTGTTCCACTCCTTCACACCCTTCCCAATGAATGAAAATTTACCCCAATCGCTTCTGCTAAAATTCCTTCTAATTTTATATTTGTGGTCAGTCCTGCCGATATAATTATTTTCCAACTGAAGCCTCTCACGGATATCTCCCCATGCTGCTTCTCCTGTATAGGCTCTATATAATCCTGTAAGTCTAGTTTTCTCCCTTCTCTTACTTAAAGTTTCCCACCCAAGTTCCTTTAACATTTCTGATACACTACTCTTTCTCCTGAAATCCCCTGTTACAAATCTTGCTGCTTTCCTCTGCACACTATCTATTTCTTTTATTAGGTATTCTTGGTGAGGATCCCAAACACTGTTTGCATATTCCAATAATGGACGAACCATACTCAAGTAACTTTTTTCTTTTAATTCTTTGTTGCATCCTTTAAGTAGCCTCATTATGACATGTAATGATCTGTATGCTTTCCCAACAATGTCATCAATATGACCCTTCCAGTGCAAATTACTTTCAAATCTCACACCTAAGTATTTGCACTTGCCATCTTTTGGGATAACTACCTCATCCAAAGTATATTCAAATTCAGTTTTAAAGCTCCTGTTTGTAAAAGTTGTAACAGTTGATTTGCCTCCATTAACCTTCATATTATTTTCTTCAACCCATTGTTGGATACTTTCAAGGTCCCTTTGTAATTCTGAACAATCCTCAATGTTGTTTATTTCTCTATAAACAATTATGTCATCTGCATACAATCTTATTTTTGATGTTATATTGTTCCCTAAATCATTTGCGTATATTAAGAAAAGTAACGGACCGATTATACTACCCTGTGCAATTCCCTTCCAAACTTTCTCTTCCTGCGATACATTATTTCCTACTTTGACTTTCTGAACCCTTGAATTTAGAAATGCTTTTATCCAACGTGTAACCCTTACGTCCAATCCTATTCCCTCCAATTTCTTTAATAATATTCCATGTTCCACTCTATCAAAGGCTTTGGAAAGATCTATGGCTATGCAATTTAACTGACCTCCTGAATCCAACTGATCTGATATGTCCTGCTGAAATCCCACCAGTTGTGCCTCACAAGAAAATTTCTTTCTAAATCCATACTGGCTCCTCATGAACCAATTTTTATCATCACATATCCCTCTGATGTACTTCGATATTAAACTCTCCAGAATTTTACAAACTATACTGGTCAGGCTGATTGGTCTGTAGTTCTTTGGTTTCCTTTTATCACCCTTTCCTTTATAAATTGGTATTATTATAGATTCCTTCCATTCCTTTGGTATTACACTATTATTTATGACATAGTCAAAGAGAAATTTTAAATAAGGCACTATGTACCACCCCATTGTCTTTAATACCTCCCCAGTAATTTGATCACTTCCTGCAGCTTTTCCTTGCTGAAGCAGTTGGATTTCTCTGAAAATATCTTCGTTTGTGAATGAGAAGCTTCTTGTTTCCCTCTGTCTCTCTCCCTCTCTATCTCCTGTTTCGGTTTCCAACTCTTGACAATCATCGACTGAATCTCTAAATTCCCTACTAAATAGGTTTGCTTTCTCAGTATCTGTTAAATAGTGTTCACCCCCTTCTCCCACCATTGTAGGAATTTGGACTCCTTTTCCTTTTTGATTCCTGATATATGAATACAGCTTTTTCCATTTCCCTTTGTGGTCATTACCCTCTTGAAGTATGCCATTCATATAATTCTCTTTTGCTTCCTTTTTCACTCTATTCAGTTCCCTCATTAGCTGTTTTCTAGTTTCTCTACTCTCCCTACCCTCTTTGATTTTCCTGTTTACTATTCTACATTTTCTTTTTAATTTTCTTATTTCCCTTGTATAATAAACAGGGTCTGAGGTCATTTTACCCTTCTTAACAGGTACAAATCTCTTCTCTCCTTCCCAAATAATTCCTTTAAATTTAGCCCAAAGTGTATCCACGTTACTCCCTTCACTTATCCAACAACTGAATTGTGATTTAAGGTAAGTCCCAAATTCATCAACTTTAGTTTTTCTGTACAATTTCTTGTCTTGTGTAACCCTCTTATTAAGCCTTTTTGGTACGAGACCTACATCCATTATTACAGCCTTATGGTCTCCTATTCCTTCAATTACCTCAGTTTTATCAACAATTTCCCATGGTTTAACCAAGAATACATCTAGTAAGTTATTGAGACGAGTCGGTTCTTGTACTACTTGTGTAAATCCTCCCTCCCAAATTAACTTATTTGCCAGTTTCTGTTCATGGGCTTCGCTTGCAGCTCCTTTCCATTCAACTTCAGGCAAATTTAGATCTCCCCCAATTATTACCATATCATTATTATTGTTTTTATGAGTATAATCTATTATTTTCTCAAATATTTCCATGTCTCTTTCCTCTCTTCCTGGCCTGTATGTTCCTATAATTCCCACCTCCTTCATATTATCACAAACTAATTTTATCCCTAATATTTCATCCCTTTCATCGGTAAACCATTCATGTGAACAATAAGTTTCCTTCACCAGAATAAACACCCCCCTCCCTTTTTATCTCCTCGGTCTCTACGATAGACTGTATACCCTTCTGGAAATACTTCTCTATTACCCACCCCTTCTCTCAACCACGATTCCACTCCTATCACCACATCAGTCTCATAAGATTCCATCAATGTACCGAATTTTAATTGTTTATTTACTACACCTCGACAGTTTCCCAAGAGCAATCTCAGATCCCCTTCCTCCCTAAAACTTGACTGTTGCAATTGGGTAACTTGAAATTCCTTACTTTCCTGAGTTTCATTTTCTAGTTGACTGAGCCAGCTTGAAGTACAGCTGGCTCTTTCTACTAGTTTTCCTGGTCAGTATTATAACTCAAGGGAGTTGCCTGTTTTATAGTACATATCTTAAGATTAATAAAATCTAGAACAATATTTGCTATCTTTCGTTTACCTGAATTGTTTAGATGGAGGCCATGTTTTGTGTAACAGTATCTCCAAAACTGCTGCATTCAATAACCTGAGTATTCCGAAAATGTTTACAAATTTTAACAATATCTGTATTGACCTTGTCCACTTCAATGTTCACACACGAGTCTCTACTCAAATCATGCCTGTGGGGCACGTTCACTACAAAAACGTTAGTGTGGGTCAGCTTCCCTAGTGTATGTTTAAGTTGTGATCTTACATTCTTGGCGTCGTCGCGAGCTACGTCGTTCGTCCCACCGATGATAAGCACTGCATCGCCGCTCCCGAAGTTCCTAGTTGCTGCTTCTACGTTTTCCACAACACTGCTGATAGAAGCTCCTGGATATATTTCTCCGGTTGCTGCTATATTCTCGTCGTTAATCACTCCCGCAATTCCCCTTCCTTGGCTATCACCAAACACAGCTACCTTCGCTGATTTAGGCCTAACTGGGTCTTGAATCTGAATTCTAGGCCTAAATTTTAAACTCGGCACGGCAACGGATCGCGATGATTTGGTTTCACACGCGCGATCACTTTCTTCCAGGATTAAATTATTTAGGGCAGAAAACCTATTTCTAATGTTTATTTCCGGAAATTCAGTTGTAGATTTCTTCTTAGCCGGCCATCCACGAACTACTTGACACCACGTGCTCGAGTTTGTTACTTGTACCGGTATATCACTCGAAGAATGGTCAGTCCCAAGTTCTAGCGATCGCAGTCTTTCTTTTAATTCTTGATTTTCAACTTTAAGAGTCTCATTGTCCTTTTTTAGAATGTTTATAATTTCTAATGCACTTTTATATTCCTCATCGACTGTTTTCGGTGCTTCGTCAACGCCGTCCCCAACAACAACATTCCGAACACACTGCTCACAAATCCAGTCAACATTTTCATTAGTTTTTACGTCTCTAGGGCAATTTCCGCATTTATAATGCCACCATCGATCACATGAATCACACAACATTCCATTTTTCACTAATTTTCGACATTTTCCGCACTTTTCGTCACATTTTACGGTTAATTTACTCGGAGAATAAAACACTACGTCGTCATTACCGGGCGCCATTTTGAAAAAAAAAAAACACTATGAAGAAGATGGGGCAATCAGGTGGAGGATGACTTAAATTGGAGAGGACTACAATGGGAGACTGTGATGAACAATAGACTGTGGGGGAAAAAAAGAGAAGATTGGAAGAGGCTCTGTGAACGACCAGAATAAGTAGAAACCTATCAAAAAGAAGAAAAAGAATCCATAACTGAATCAAGACTAGGTTTGATTCAACCTGTAAGTTACTCAGATAAATTATTTCAAAACAGCTTTAGAAAATCACCAAAACGGAGTAAAAATAAATGGTTGCATAATTAACAACTTAAGAAATGTGGATGATACAGTCATCTTATGCGTCAGTTTTGCTGGTCTCCAACTCCTGCTCAATAATATTACAACAGTAAGTGAGGAAATGGGACTAAAATAAGTGCAAACAAGACTAAGTTCACGATCTTCAGCAGACGTGCCAGTGCTGAGGACATCTTACAACTAAGCAACCGACAGATTGAGATAGCATATGAATAATAACACAGTAAAGGTTTCCACCTATTCAATACTAATATGTATTTAAATGTTATTTTCAGTTCAATACGGACCAAAAACATGAAATTCATAACCCTTGAGATTGAGATAATGCAACAGTTTCAAATATCTGAGTGTCATTGTTATTGAACAACTGGAACCTGAGAAAGGAGCCAAACAGAGGATAGTAATAGCACGAAGAATATTGTTTTGTAATGACTCTTCTTTTTCTACCGCTTTTCAAACATCTATGGGGTTGCGGATGCGAACTGTGTCGCACATGTGGATTTGGCCCTTTTTTACGGCTGGATGCCCTTCCTGGCGCCAAACCTATTTGGAGGGCTGTAATCACTATTGCGTATTTCTGTGGTGGTTGGTAGTGTAGTCTGAATATGTTGGGACAAACACAAACACCCAGTGTCCGGGCCAGAAGAATTTATCACAGGTGATTAAAATCCCCGACCCTGCCAGGAATCGAACCCCGGACCCTCTAAACCAAAGGCCTCAACGCTGGCCCTTCAGCCAAGGAGTCGGACAAGTAAATTAGGAGATAATTGAAGGGTACACAGGAAAAACGAACGAAACAAAAAGCAAATTTTACAGGAGAGACATTTTAAAGCTTGAACACTTCTACACAAAATACTAAGGAGATAATTTTGTGTGTGTAGGTGTCTAAATTATTGTCACATATATGTGTATCTCATCCATCAATATGATGTTTCTAAGTTAACAAGTACTCTAGTAATAAATTTTTTAGTTCATTGGTGCAAGGACTATGTGCGTTTTTCCTCTGGATTCTCCTGAAAGAATGGGAACTTGCACGATATTACACTGATTATTCCTCCAATATAGCATTAACAATACCTCAATATGTTAAAAAATAGTTTTGAGGGTATTTTACAATGTTTTAGAATAATAATAATAATAATAATAATAAACTCAAATTAACACACATCTGAAATAAAAGCATTACAGTCAATTATGAATTTAATGTGTTATGTTACTTTAAATATGCACATAATAGCTCACATTAAAATGTCTGTATCAATGTGTTTCTAAAAATGGTTCAATTTGTAAAAGTTTGGCTTTCGACTTCAAAAATTAAAATAATTTGAACATTTTTATAACTAAATATGGCCGTACACACATGAAACGTAATACACATTTTAATACTTCTCTGTCCTCTTATGTAATGATTGATTTAATTTAATCACCTTACCACAGTACTTTATCAAACATCACTATCGTCATCGTTCGGTTGGTTCTTAGTCGACCCTTTTACGACAGGTAGACGACTAAAGAACTCCTGTGCATCATCTCGGCAAAACTTCTTCAGTATTTGAAGCTCCTTGTACTTCTCTTCAGGTAAAGGAATTGGTCCTGAATATGCTTGCGCAACTTCATGTTGGCCGTGTAACACGTTCTTACGCCCTGTTGCTGTAATAACGGTGGAATTGAAGAGACCCTTGTATGTTTCACGGTGTTCAACAGTCTGTGGATATCTGGGTGTAATTCGAAGTTCCACGATGGGCCGGGTTGCAGCAGGGAAAGTTTTCTTATACATCGGTGTTAGGAAGCTACCCCAGGACTTGAACATATCTGTTTTACAATCGACTACCTCAAAAGGAGAAGGTTTCACTCGAGCATTTCTAATTACTTCCCGCCAGTCATCTGGAGTTTCTGCTGGAGATTTTTTTTGGATTAGGCCCATGTTTTTGTCACACTCCATGTACGAATGTCCTCTTATTGGGAATGTGACAACTACTTGGTCAAAGCGATTCAAAGTTATTGCTACATAGTGGAGAAATCTAATCATGGTGAAGTTTTTGTTTTGTCCACTGCATGAATCACAGAAAATGTGGAGTTTACGGACAGAATGATCTAGGTAGGTTGTTATGAAATGATGTAGCATTTAAACTACGTCGTCTGCTCCCTTTTTTCCCACTGTCTGATCGTAAGTGTAAAACACCGACATATCAGTTGCTAAAACATGTATATTGAACACATAAAATGAAAGTTGTCTACGATAATAGGCCTCACTGGTCGATATGTTTGGTAACGGAAGATTTCTACCAAAATCTATAGCTATTCCCTCGTATGTTGCATCTTTTCTAGCTTCTCTTCTTGCGTTTCTCTTCCTTTTGTAGAACCAGTCAGCTCTAACTTTGTGCAGTTTCATTTCATTATGCAGTTTCTTCAAATCTTCTTCAATCTTCTTTATTTCCTCCAGATTAGATGACGTTTCTTTAGCCTTTTCTAAGTTACTAGCTGATGCTTTCTGTTCATCGCATGTGCTACACGTGTCATTTCGGGGATACCCAAAAGAGATGTTAAATTTTGTGACAAATGTTACTCTGAATGTCTCATCAGAAATTTGAACATGCGGATAGCGTTCCAGAAACATGAAAAGTAGCTTTTTTACATTCAGTTCTTCAGGTAGGTAAACTTTTCCTGTATCTTGTAAACTATAATGAGCTTTGCGTCCCTTAAGAGAACTGAGAAATGTAGTCATTGCTTCATATGTTTCTTCAGGAAGTTTACGTTTGCCTCTATTCTCATGTTTTCCCCTTTTGTCAATTGGGGAGTGTCCTGTTGTAGCCAGGGATGATTTGTGTGTAAACGGCGAGCAGTTACACCAAAAAAAGATAAGATTGCTTTAAAACAAACATTAATTTCAGCGAGTGTCCCTTCACGCACGACACGAACTTTATACACATAAGAAAAATCATGCAGACGGGCCTCTTGTGCTGGCTGCCGTGGTCGCCTTCGGTTAACAGGAATTACGGTAATTAATCCCGCCAAATACGAGTTCTGGGCATTTCTGACACATAACTTATTAAAATCATGTATTAGCTTATTCCGTTCACTTGCAGTGACCTGCTTAAAACATTGTAATCGTTTGCAGTCACAGTCTTCACCGGATTCATACTTAGTATCTCGTAACCTCTTCATAACATTTTTCACACTACCGAATTTACGTTTCTTCTTTGTAGAATTCCCCATGCTCGCTACTTGAGTCTCTTCATCACTTGAATTGTAGACATGACTGTCCATCACAGCATCCATCGTACTACATACAATATTAGTGTAACAAACCTACACAATACAGAGACAGAACAAATCAACTGACATAGCCATCAATCACCTTAAACTGCAATGACGGCGACACGCGCATGCGCATTCAAGCTGTTGGTGGACTCTGTTCGTTTTAATGTAGTTCCACGCATACATTGTTCGTTCTTCCTCTGTGTACGATTTCTATTTTACTGCATATCTCGGACATCGTTCATTGTTTCTCTTTGATATTTCTCGTGTTGATAGCTTCACTACTAAGCTAACGAATGGGACTAATAACTCATTTTTTGAATTTTTGGACATTGTTCGTTTTTCCTGTGTACCCTTCAATTATTAGTCTAAAAACAAAAGCTGAGGAATATACGTACTGTAAAAGCAGTGTTATACAGTCACCAGAATTCAGTTTGGTCAAATATTTTAGTCATTTTTTACTACCTACAGTAAATTTTAAACTTAGACAAAGGATGGTGAAGTGCTAAGTAAGGTGTGGAAACTTGAACCCTTAAGAACATATTAGTGAAACACTTGGGAGCCTTTGAAATGTGGATCCATCAGAGAATATTAAGGATTTTGTGGGTTGTTCTCAGAAAGGCAAGAGCAAGTCGGGAACTCCTTCGAACAATATTCTTACCTTAGCCAAATCTTCAGAAATGACCATTGCCTGATCTTACACAGCGGATTGTACAAGGGAAAATACAGGACCGAAGAAGTGTCGGGAGGAGGCGAATATCATGGTTTGGAAACATCAAAGAATGGACTGGAATTCAGAGCGATGAAAGACTTTTGCATCTAGCAAGAGATCGTACAACATTTGCCAAAGTGATTGCCAACATCATGGGGCCTGGTATGGTACTTTGAAGAAGAAGAAAAATGTTTCATTGCCCCTTAGTCTCTAACTAGGGTCCAGAACATTATGGTTGTGTGTGGCAATGCTCGCCACTGTACAGTTGGACTTGGGATTTTTCAATGGGCCGATTACAGTTCTGAAAGGAAATGACAAACGTATGTTGTTTTGATTTTAACTTATTTTAGATTTTTCGATCAGTGAGTACTGATCTGCATTTAGGGCAGTCGCCCAGGTGGCAGATTCCCTATCTGTTGTTTTCCTAGCCAACCCTATTTGGAGGGATGTAATCACTACTGCGTATTTCTGTGGTGGTTGGTAGTGTAGTGTGTTGTCTGAATATGAAGAGGAAAGTGTTGGGACAAACACAAACACCCAGTGTCCGGGCCAGAAGAATTTATCAAAGGCGATTAAAATCCCCGACCTGGCCGGGAATCGAACCCGGGACCCTCTAAACCGAAGGCCTCAGCGTTGGCCATTCAACCAAGGAGTCAGACAAGTAAATTAGTACACTGGCACTGACTGCTCGGAAGAACTTTCTTCTGGCAAAGACTGTCTGATTCCACTTACTGTATGTAGTTGTTTATGGATTGAATCTTCTTCAGTCTTGGGTTTGAGTCCAACTCCGCACTGCGTTTCCTTTTAACTTTTTCTTCAGTTTTACCAGGGACACGATTTAAAAGAACTAGTGGTGTTTTGAATTAACTGAAGGAATTTGTGTAGGCCCTCTAGGCCCTAGGCCCTTAATTGCCTTCAAAAGTGACGAATAATGCACATGGATGAAGCTGATATTTTTATATACAGTTTCAGATTCAAATGCGCACTTTGCTTCACAAACACAGTAGTAATCATCAGTACTTTTAACTACATCTTTCACTTCATTAAAATTCTCCTGGTAGAACGATACTGCAGATAACCAAGTTCCCCATCTTGTGAGAACAGGTTCCAGTGGAAGAGAAACCTGATGCAGATGAGTTTGTACAACTGTACACGAGCCAGTGCTTTTAGGAACAGGGTTTTTTTTTTTACTTTCCACTTGAAATTACTTTGTTGACAGATGGAAAGAGGGTACCTATCTCTCCAAAGCCTCCGTGGCTCAGACGTCAGCGCGTCGGCCTCTTACCACTGGGTTCCATGGTTCAAATCCCGGTCACTCCATGTGAGGTTTGTGCTGGTCATAGCGGAGGCGGGACAGGTTTTTCTCCGGGTACTCCAGTTCAATTATCAATCAATATCAATCAATCAATACTGATCTGCATTTAGGGCAGTCGCCCAGGTGGCAGATTCCCTATCTGTTGCTTTCCTAGCCTTTTCCGAAATGATTTCAAAGAAATTGGAAATTTATTGAACATCTCCCTTGGTAAGTTATTCCAATCCCAAACTCCCCTTCCTATAAATGAATATTTGCCCCAGTTTGTCCTCTTGAATTCCAACTTTATCTTCATCTTTTTTTCCTGTCATCTTTCATTCCAGTAACACTCTCCATTATCATTTCATTTCATCTCTCTGACATTAATCATAGCCCCAGAGGAGTGCGACAGGCTTCGGCAGCCGGCACAATTCCTATCCTCGCTGCAAGATGGGGGCTTCATTCATTCCATCCCTGACCCGGTCATTGACTGGAAAACAGGTTGTAGGTTTCTATTCAATTCTGGGAATGGTATTGAAAGGATGGTCCCGAGACATCACTTAGTAGTGCTGTAAGTAGTTGAAAGACATTACCCTGAAAGAACACATCCAAGGAAAAACAAAGTCAGCCTAGTGAAATATCTCTCAAGTGATCCAAAAATTAAGGTGCCGTGACTGAAGCTGGATTGTGTGTCAAAGGGTCTGCTGCACTAAATTCAGCTTCTGTGTTATTCTTACCATAATTTTGTACATCGTAATAATCCTCACATTTAATTTAGCATGAATGTGTATAAATTTTAATTTAAATATTTTAATTATCAACTGAGATATTAGTTTATTTTTTGTCAGTTGTTACATTCCAAGGTGAACTTTAAATGCCTGTTCATTTTACTTGCAAATAAACACTTTTGAATCTAGTGGAAAATCTTGCTTCTGTAGGTGATATTACCTTTATCAGTTCCATCTGTTGGTACCCATGAGAATTACATCATGTGGAATTTGCAACTTTCATTGTTAACTCTGGATTGTTGGGTCTTCATTTTTGAATCAACACTAGTGTGATGCTGCAGGATTATCTGTCTCTTCTCTCATAAGTAAGTGATTTGGATACTCATTAAAAGTTTCTGGTGATATGAATAAGGAGAAATTACTTTGCATCAAAGGGAGATATATTATTCCAGGTAATTTATAGCCTAAATGTGTATTCCCCAATATCAGCTGGTATCATATTATATCTGTGAGACAGGTGCCAAACTTTACCACAGCCATACCATCTCCTTCCCGCGTCCTGGATTTATACCTAGTTCTTTATTAAATGAAAAAAAAAAAAAATTATCTATGGAATAAAAAGTTGCATGCCCTGTATTTTTGTGTACTCTAAGAATGGGTTTTGGATATCAAAGATTCAATTTATGTCTTTCATTTTGTAGTATAGTGCTCATCACGTAAGGCTGTTCACTAAAAAGGAAATATCGCCACCATATTGCCTTTTCTTTTTAATGGCTCACCACTGCTACCAACTTGACTAGTTTTATATTGAAATCACGCGAGACAATCATCAACAAACTAACCTCAATGTTTCAGTAGTGGAGGTTCATTTACCCAAGTAAATTATCAATCAAGATATTCATAATTAAATTGGTTTTCAAGCTCAGTGAGGAATTAAGGAAATAAACACTCTCTGTCACCCTCACTGAATTCATTGTTATATATTTTTACCTTTATTTTGATGTAAGCATTACCATAACCATATTCTGTGGTGTTTGCCTGGTGTAAATAATTTAGCCCCTCCTTGAAATTTCCTATTACTTGTCGGACTGAAGTGAAACCACGCTGTAATAATACACACCATCAAAAATACAACATCTGTATATGCTGTAAGTCAATAAGAATACACAAAGGCTGAGTCTGCAAACCGTACCAAAGTTCCAAAGTTGTGACTAGACAAGACAAGATTAGGGTAGGTTGATAATGAAATTTCCTTCCATTTCAACTGAACTGATCTTGCTTTCCCATTTCAGAGTAGTTCTTGCAGATTTTTGTTGCTTCTTATACATATGAATTGAATTCTATACATACGAATTGAACGAAATAAGACCGTATTAATAACATGCTGTGTTTGTCATTTAACACCAACTATGTTTTAAATGCATTATTCAAACATGCCACAATTCTACTTATCTAGTATTATCCAAAATAGATTTACAATCCTACAGAAAAGAAAATGTGCTTTACTTATACCCGTAAATGTAACACTAATGATTTTCACAAAACGGCAGTGCAGTACATATAATCTCGCAAGTCACGAAAAAGTTATGATGGCATAGTAGCAAACTGCGAGATTAACGGTAACTGTACGACGTTGCATCGGCAGGTACGGTCTCTAAACTGCATGGTTAGCGACGCTGAATCAAACCCAACAGTTAGAAAATAACTTCAGTATTAAGAGGGGAGAAAGAGTAAGTGTATACATGGCAGGGACTATAATTTTGCTTCTTTCACCAATTATAGGTTCTTCATAAAGTGATGCATCAGAGGAATGACCATAAAAAGTTATTTTTCCCTTAGATTTTTGATTTTAAAAAATAGGAAGGTGTAGTTTGTTTTAGTGTGTCTAATCCTTGTCCTTTTCCTCTACGGGGTCAGGTATGAAAAGATGAATCTTCGTAAACTGGGTGAGTTGGCCGTGTGATTAGGAGCACGCAGATATGTCCTTGCATCCAGGAGATAGTAGGTTTGAACCCCACTGTCCGCAGCCCTGAAGTTTGTTTTCCGTGGTTTCCCGTTTCCACACCAGGCAAATGCAGGGGCTGTACCTTAATTAAGTCCAAGGCCGCTTCCTTCCCACTCCTGGGCCTTTCCTATCCCATCGTTGCCATAAGACCTATCTGTGTCGATGCGATGTAAAGCAAATGGTAAAAAAAAAAAAAAAAAAAAAAAAATCTTTGTAGTAAATTTTTATGGCCAGATGCCCTTCCTGACATCAACCTCATCAGAGGAGTTAATGAGAGGAAATGACTTTTGCTTTACGTTGCACCGACACAGATATGTCTAATGGTGACAATGGGATAGGGAAAGCCTAGGAATTGGAAGGAAGCGGCCGTGGCTTTAATTAAGGTACAGCCCCGGCATTTTCCTGCTGTGAAAATGGGATACAACGGAAAACCATCTTCAGGGCTGCCGACAGTGGGGCTCGAACCCACTATCTCCCGATTACTGGATACTGGCCGCACTTCAGCGACTGCAGCTATCGAGCTCGGTAGAGGAAATGAATGACATAATATATGACAGTGAGAAGGGAGCAAATAAAACCCGGTGCTGACACAGAGTCTACTCCTGTCGAATAACACCAAGGGGTGTGTTCAGAGCTTTACAGCCCCTTCTGACGGACGGAATCACGCATTTTCTTCTCTCTGGAGGATGGATCTTGAGAAATGGATAGATAAGCATCCCGTTTAGCCTTGATGAGGTTCAAGATTTCTTCATTGCTATTATCAAACCAGTCTTATCTCTTCCTTTTCTCATAACTAATGACTTTGTGTGCAGACTCTGTAATGGTATTTTGAGGTGTGGTCCATTCACATTCTATATCCTTTGTGTTGATTGGATTGTGAGTTAGTTGTTCCAGAACAGAGTTTTGGTATTCTGTGGCAACACTATCAAGTTGAAGCTTACAGGTGTTGAACTTCTTCCTTGTTGGATCCGTGAAGTGAGTTTGTGGCTTTTTATGGATGGTAATCCTGAATCGACTAATAAGAAGTTTATGATCTGTCCATCAGTCATCAATATTTTGGGCTGTTTTCATGATTAGGACATAATTCTTGTCGCACTGTTGGGTGATGACATATTCTATCATATGCCACTGTTTAGAGTGTGGGTACTTCTGTGTGGTCTTGAAGTAATTTGGCACTTGGAATTGGATATTGGTGATAAAGAGCTCATGCTCAGCACACAGGCCAAGAAGTAACAGACCATTAGCATTGCAGTTCCCTATTCCATGTTTACCCATGACTTTTCCCCATAAGAGGTTGAAATCTCCTAGTAGTGCACGCTTGTCTGTAACAGGCACCTTGGTGAGGACTGTGTTCAGTTGGTGGTACAAGCGGTTCTTAGAATCCTTGTCACCCTTAAGAGTGGGGGCATATGAGGAGATGAGAGTAATGAATCTGCCTCCTGCAAGAGGTATGTGGAGAGTCATGAGTCTTTCATTTACTGCGATGGGAGCGAGTCGATGAACATTCGCCAATTTTGTCTTTACTGCAAAACCCACACCATGGATGCTAGGTTAATGTTCCTCCTTTCCCTTCCAGAAGATGGTGTAGCCTGATGAAGCCTCAATGATTTTTCCTTCTCCCGCGAATTTGGTTTCACTCAGGGCGATGACATCAATGTTGAGTCTTTTTAGCTCGTGCCTGATGAGAACTGTTCTTCTTTATGGTCTGTTATCATTGTCTAATAATGTTGTGACATTCCATGCACCAATCGTGATAAACATAGATTTCTTTCCTTCATGATTTTGACCTCAAGTTGGGATAACCTTCTGAGTGCGGTTTCCCAGACAGGTTTTGAAAGTGACTAACGATGTTTAGCCCACGTTTTCTAGGGCCTTCCCCATTCAGGGTTGGAAGCAGTGTTCCTAAATAGGTCTGTCCAGTTACAGATGAAGGACCGGATCCATGAGTAGTCATAGGGTCTCAGAAAGGCGAGCATCACACATCTGCCGCCAACGTGCAGGTCCAGACTAGAAGCTTCCGATTTACCTAAACCTGCTTCCATCATCCTTATCCCATCGCCGTTGGGGTTTTAGAGGAACAGCAGGAGAAAATGCCATAGACATGAGTTTGTTAAATGGATTGCAACTTGCCGGGGAGTGATCCACATGCTATGGTCCTGGAGGCATTCACTCCGGCACATATAGCATGCAGTTTCCAGCACCAGAACTGCAATGGACTACCGCAGACACAGAGTGCTGTTGAGTTGCACCTGTACAGTCAATCCATCTGGCATGACCTCTTCTACCTTAACAGCCGTTGGGAACTAAGAAATAAGAGGTTCCTCCTCCACCTGCTTTGCTGTTGGATGAGAACATACTGGATTTCAGTGGCATTTCCTCCCAATCCTAAGGAGGCTCTTTCTCCCGAAGCCATTGGCCTACCTTAGGAGGTCGAGTTATTTACCGCCGCTCAACACTCGACGTTAGCTGTTTTTACAAGCTGGTTGCTAACCCTCCTCCTTTCTCATTCCGGGCTTGGAACCAGACAACGGTGGAGTTACTATTACATGAACTATCACAGCATGAAAGAACATACAGTACAACAGATTGTCCTCTACCACTAGCCTGCTACATCAGATTTTAAGCAACAAATACAGTATTTGAGGCATCCAGATGCAAAATGCAGTAAATCCACTTTTGCTCGAAAATGAGTTGTTGCCACCATTTTGTTCTCTATGCTGTCGTCTGTTGATTAGACCCTTAAAACTCAAGCAAAACTGCTTCCGTCTGCTTTAAATCGCACCCGGAAAACAGCCTACAGATGCAAAAGTGTGTGTATCCACATGTGTTTGCAAAGCAAAACTGAGTGAATCCATTTTCATCATAATGAAGCAGAACTTCGTGTATCCTGTCCAAGCGCCATTACTAAAGGTAGTTTGCAGGTGCAAAACTAGCTTAATACACACTGTGTCCTGCGTTTGAATAATGCTATTTAACAAGCTTTTTTCTCCATGAATGTTAGTTCTGAGCTTGTGCACAAAGATAGGGTAAAAGCTTTTTATGATGAAATGAAAGTTGAGGACAATGGTGAAATAACCTTCACATTTGATTGCCAGAAAAACCTTACATTGCCTAAGTTGCAAGATCAAAGTGTTTATTATACACGGCAAATGTATGTGCACAATTTGACGATTTGCCAACGCCCATCAGGTGAGCGGAAAAACCAGGGAAATGCATTTATATACACTTGGAAAGAAACTGATTTTGCAAAGGGATCTAATGAAATTGTGTCCTGTGTGCATCACAGGTTAACATCAACAGATTTGAATGGCATCCACACCATCCGCCTAACGTCGGAGAGCTGTGGAGGGCAAAACAAGAACCAGATAATGCTGGGTATGCTGTGCTTTTGGCTAACACAAAAGGCTCCTGTCAGTGTGAAACGGGTGAAGATCTTCTATCCAATGGTTGGACATTCTTTTCTACCACCCGATAGAATTTTTGTTCGAATAGAAAAAGTTCTCAGGTCAAAAGTTACTGTCATATTACCGAGTGAGTACCATGAAGTATTCAAGGATGACGGAATAGTTTTCCAGCTGGGAGCAGATGTCGTCACTCGGTGTTGGAAAGATGCAGTTGCTGATGTCGCAAGCCCTGTGGTCAGTGGCACTCTGTAAAAAGGGTTGTCATCACCAGGAGTAAACACGGAAACGCACTAGTAAGAGGTGAAGTGGCCTACAGGATGGACGCTGGTGAAGGGAGAGGGATATGCAGACGTGGCAAAGCCTACTCGTCTATGAAGCCGAATGTTATCCAGATTGGAAGAGCCTTAAAGGAAGTGAAAGTTAGGAACATTGATTTTCTGCTTAGAAAGCATTTCGGGGAGACTTGGGAAGAAAACGAAGATCTTGTCAAGAATCTGATGGATTCTCAAACAGCTGTGAACAATGCAGAGGAGGACTCAGAGTTTGAAATTCATCCAGAAGACAATGAATTGCCTGTGTAATTTCGATGGAACAGGACAGGACTTGCAAGTTTGCGACCGAGCTCGATAGCTGCAGTCGCTTAAGTGCGGCCAGTATCCAGTATTCGAGAGATCGTGGGTTCGAACCCCACTGTCGGCAGCCCTGAAGATGGTTTTCCGTGGTTTCCCATTTTCATACCAGGAAAATGCTGGGGCTGTACCTTAATTAAGGCCACGGCCGCTTCCCACTCCTAGCCCCTCCCTGCCCCATCGTCGCCATAAGACCTGTCTGTGTCGGTGCGACGTAAAGCAAATAACATTCATTCAAGTTTGCGGCCTTTTTACTTCTTGCAGACTTTCATTTGTTGTCGTATACTATGTAATCACACTTGCTTGTAGTCATTAAATAATTTATTTTGTCATTTGAACCAGCATTAGGGCATCTTCTTTCCAATTACGTTGTGATAATATCTCTACAGAAGCAAACCTACCTAGATCCATGAAAACAGGAGCAAAACTCGGTGAATCCAAACAATTTTAGGTAATAACTAAAAAAATAAAACCCCAATATTTTAAAGATTGTCATAAAAATAGTCCGTAAGTGAATATAAATCTACAATGAAAAGGAATTTTGCATATCTGCAAGCCAAAGGAAGTAAGACGTTTTTCGTGTTTCTTGAAAAAAATGTTCTGGTGCACTCACAGCTTTTTGCTTCTGGACGCCTCATTTGTCAGCTTTATCTTAAAAACGTAGCAAATGCATTAGCTTTTAGATCTTGCCACTAATATTTCCTTCATTACAATAATCAGTTGATGTGTACTCACCATAACGATATCTCATTCCCAGTAAACAAAAGCTACAGTGATTCAAAATCATTTTCATTTGTAGACATTAAAATGCTTCATTGCATATTTACTCATGCTTTTCGAGACAAAAAAAAAAAAAAAAAATGAAAAATAAATCTTGCATACAAGACCCCAACGTAATCCGTCAGAGAAGAACAAAGATTCTGCTTCAAAGCGGGTACAAACCTTACTGCAGCTTTGATGACATTACACAAATTTGTGAATAGTTTTGTCCGTACGACCCACACAATGAAAACACATTGGGGTACATCTGTATTTCGTAGTTAAGAAACGTCCGTCTCTGTAGCGTAGGCCTACTGCACCTCTGATGAGTCGCTCAAATAGGCGAATAATTTCATTTCCGACCCATGCTCGGGATACCAGTTACATTACAGATAAATGTGAAACCAGTTGAAGTGATGCAGATGAGACACGGTGGAGCAGAATGGCCATTTTTGGTCCATCCATTTGTCAGCATGTCTTTTTGTAGAACGTCTTGCCACCTGATCCTAAGGCTTCCTCTAGATCCGGGACTACCATGCTCTCTTGATCAGTACATTCGCCTCAGCTCCGACGATATGTCGTAGGTACGACGCGTAATTGGTGTAAAACCTTCAATTATTATGTTTAATATATTTTAATTATAGTTTATTTAATGCTAAATTATCTTTTATTAAGTGTTAAATATGATTAATATATGATTTCCCTGTAAATATGTAGTATAGAATTGTATAACCTCAAATACGTATTATGTATAACCTCAAAATCTATAGAGTTGAAAGCAGTAGAAAATTCCATAATGTTCGTATGTTAGACTTATTGTACTATATTTGGTATATATGAAATGTTCTGGAAACTTACTGTAAGGTTTTATTATCCAGATACATGTAGAGACATTACAAAAGTTGTAGATATTTCCATGTACATTTGTAAATCAACTTGTGAAAATTTAGATTTTATAATTCCACCTTTACAATACTGTAATTGTCTTTATTACAAAGACTACATTAAATTACACTCGTGAGACATGTTTTGTCCTCTTATAGGACATCTTCAGTCACAAATACAAATACATAACATTAAAAATAAGGCGAGGACACATTAAAATAAGTGAATGCAAAGTCTTTGTATACTGTGATGCGGCATGATAGCGTCTTGTCAGACTTCTATGTTAAAATGATGTGGTGTGAACATGATATGAAGCATGAAGTCCAATTAAAATCATATGTTAAAACTGTTGTTCAAAACAACGAATTGCCAATTATAAAACTCCGTAAGTGGCTTTGCAAATAAAATTATGTGCATATTGTACATAAAACAGTGTTGTGATGCCACATTGTAATAGATTTCTTGATTAGGAGGTGGAGTTATACTGATGCAAGTTGAACCTGATTGTGTGTTGACAATAGGAGCCTAAAAAGAAAAAGAAAATATGAATGAACTGAAGAATAAAATGCCGCTAAAATGTGAACTAAGTGCCCATCCCGTCACTCACCTCCTTGCCCGTCCTATATTGGACAGACAGGCCGCAATTTTAACATAAGATATAATGAACATGTTAATGCGTCAAAGTACGGCAGATTCTCGGCATTCGGTTCTCATATGGACGATACCAATCATACATTCACGGGCATACAACAAGACCTTCAAATTCTCCACTTATGTAAGAAAGGAAATCTATTGAATATTTTAGAAAACATCTTTATAAATATTGATAAAAAATGCAACCCGATTTATAATCTTTATGAGATATCGGAGGATATCAATATACTTTTCGAGGAGTTAATCAATAAATTCTTTTTACGAAGGCGCGTGAGTAATATGTCACCTCACGCCTCTCCCTTTACGTCAAACTCCTCTCAACCTCCCCTCACAGTCAGTCATCAACGACCTTCGAGAACGTCACTCAGTTAGCCTTAGCACTTGAGGTGAAGTGGTCGATGTAGGACGGGTAAGGAGGTGAGTGACGGGATGGGCACTTAGTTCACATTTTAGCGGCATTTTATTCTTCTGTTCATTCATATTTTCTTTTTCTTTTTAGGCTCCTATTGTCAACACACAATCAGGTTCAACTTGCATCAGTATAACTCCACCTCCTAATCAAGAAATCTATTACAATGTGGCATCACCAGAATGTTTTATGTACAATATGCACATAATTTTATTTGCAAAGCCACTTACGGAGTTTTATAATTGACAATTCGTTGTTTTGAACAACAGTTTTAACATATGATTTTAATTGGACTTCATGCTTCATATCATGTTCACACCACACCATTTTAACATAGAAGTTTGACAAGACGCTATCACGCCGCATCACAGTATACAAAGACTTTGCATTTACTTATTTTAATGTGTCCTTGCCCTATTTTTAATGTTATGTATTTGTATTTGTGACTGAAGATGTCCTATAAGAGGACGAAACATGTTTCACGAGTGTAATTTAATGTAGTCTTTGTAATAAAGACAATTACTGTATTGTAAAGGTGGAATTATAAAATCTAAATTTTCACAAGTTGATACTTTGACAATACGGGCTCTAAAATGAAATTTATAACGTGCATTTGTAAATAGCGGAGAAACGTTTGAGTACCCATTCAACTAGCTGGTCGATCGATGTTTCGAGTGTATTTCATTAGACTCTTGTAAGAACTCTTCCAGAAGTCGATCATTCTAGATGGTTAATCTAATAGTATAAATATCGAGCTGTCAAGTCCAGTCAGAGTGTTGGACTCAAGTGAGTGAGGTGGGGAATTCAAGAGAGTGCACCAGTCAGTTGATATCTGTACTGTTCAGAATAGACTTCAGGGTACTCCGCTATTGAGCGTTGTATATCGTGTCATTTGTGACTGTGTATAATTGTGTGTTGTGACGTACAGTGTAAATAAAGTAATTTATATAAGGAGTGAATGTATTCTCGTGTGATATTTATTTACGTCAAATAAAATCACATCGTAGAACGATAGTCACAAGCCATAAACAAGGCTTGCCAATGGTGAAGAATTAAGAGGAGAGAACAGCATTGGTCTAAATAGGTTAGGAAATGGTCTGGGGGCAAGCAAAGAAGGGTGGGTGCATACGCTCCCAGATTAGGGCCTCTTGCATATCTTGGACTTCTGCTAAAATGTGACCAAAAGTCAGGTTACTGTGACACTATTGCAACATCTTCAAACTGCATGGTTTTTGTATTTTCACCAGATCTGGCAGCCCTGCGGGCACACTTGATGGGAGCTCTACCGGAGACAATAGGAAAGTTGACCTTGTTATAGCTGGCTAGTAACACCACAGAAAATGATCACATTTGTCAGATTTAGTTTTCTTCTTCACCCCGATTATGCCTTACTTGGGGTTGGGTGCCATGACCATTCTCCTCCATCATGTCTCATCTGTAATATAATTTTTGGTCAGTCCATTAGTCAGCATGTCATTTTGTATAACGTCCTTTGGCTTCCTCTAGATCCGGCACCACCATGCTCTCTTGATCGGTGCATTTACCTCAGTCCACATTACTCGGCCTTACCACCTCAGTCTGTAATGTCTAAGAATTTTGGGTATTTTCTCCCTGATGTCATTTCTTCTCCTTTCCTTCCAAGAGATTCATATTTCCTACTGTAACATATTCTCATTTCTGAACAGCTCCTCTTCTGTTTTCCTCAGAGCCCATGTCTCTGCCTCATATATTATCACTGGAGGGACTAATGTCTTATAAATTTTTAACTGTAATTGGACTAGGCAGACTATTCCTGCCATCTCCCTCCAATAACCTGTTTCACAGGCTTCTTGTTCACTTCCTCCTGTCTGATCCATCTCTGCAGACAGGTACTTCAACTTGCTTCAGTTGACTCCCTCTCCTCTCTTTCTGCTCATCATCACCTCCATCTTATTTTTGCTCAGTTGTAAGCCACCTTTCTCCAAGGCTGCTTGCCTAGTGACTAACCTCTCCTGCAGTCGCAGCTACTCCTGCATCTTGCTAATTCATTCAGTACATCGAGGATTAGGACAAAGAAAAATTGGCTAAGTGCCAATCTTTGATGTAATCCAACATTTACTTCAAATTGTTCCATCTCCGCAGCCTTCGTACATTTCTCTCACCATCTGTTCTCTTACTCCATTTCTCCTCATGCACCAGGATGTTGGTTCTCTTGGTACTGTGTAATATGCCTTCTGTAGATCTATTAAGGCATAGTATAGTTACCTGTTTCCTTCCAGCCTCCTCTCTTATCACTGTCTCATAATAAAAATTGTGTCCATTCATAAATACAAACTGCATTTCATTTATTGTCACCTGATTTCTCTGTCATCTACTAGTCTTTACAGCACCTTTCATAATGTGCATCATTAGCTTTGATTCTTTGGTAATTTTCACATTCTAGAGCATCACTGCTGTGCTTGTAGATGGGTATTGTTCTTCTGGGGTTCTTACAATCTAACTTTCAGGACACATTCCTCACACATAGAAAATGTTATATTGACGTGGATCCAGAAATTCTTTATTTTCGTTTTAGAACTTGTCGTCTACAACTTTCTGGGACTCCTACAGGTGAAGAATCTACTGGCATAGCACATGAAACTCTTTCTTACATGAAATATTCAAAACGCCCTCCAATAGCATCAGCCCGTTGTCACATTGAATCCTGGATGCACTGATGTATGCCTGGAGCATTGTAAAGTGTCCCTCCAATTAGTTGTTCCACTACCACCACTCACAACTTATTTCTTTGGTTATCATATTCACAGAGATGCACACACGAGCTGCTGTCAGTTGTGTACACTGTTTTATTTACGAATTATATACTCATTACACACACATTAATGAACCACCATCTTGAACTCAATTGAAGAAGAAGAAGAAGAAGAAGAGTACATTAGCATGTCAACCAACTACAGAACACTTGGTACCAACACAACATAACCACTACAACAACATGAGTTCACATACTTAGCTCAACTAATGACTCTCGCTAACAGCTCAACTCAACAACCCAAGACCGTCCTTTTATATACCTTGCCTGATCAGACTTCCAGAAATATATGACCACCATGCTTTCTCATATCTTCTTGAGTCTCCAATAACCTGTGTACAAATGAATAGAACATTCTGTAAAACTCGAGTGACGATGGTGCAGTGTTCTCGAATCTTACCCTTGTTGCATAGCATTACATTGTATTTACAGGTAATAATAAATTACTGTATATACTATTAATTACATGTTCTTACATTAAATAAAATTGTGTTACTCAAGACAGATCATACAATACACAAATAAATGATATGGCCATGGTTTATACCAAACAGAAGTCCATACTAACAACCTGTCTTACATAACTACATAGATGATAATGATAATAATAATAATAATAATAATAATAATAATAATAATAATAATAATAATAGGTGTAAACAAATTCATAGCCATACCTCACAAATAATAATAATAATAATGATAACACCTACTAATCGAGCTTGATACTTTGACTATTTACCCATGAGTTTAGTGAATTGTTTCCAAGTTATACTAGTTCATTACACACCTGCATCATGGTATACACAATTTGTTGCGTTTGGTTCGTAAATATTCAGTTTTTGGATCATCCTCTGTCACCCGTATCCAGGAAGCTCCTCACTCGGTGACCTCCATCCACCTACATTAATGCACAGGAGATGCACGTCATTTCTGGGGTACTCCTTAGATCTGTGTTGCGATCCACTTCCACGCCACATACAGGTTATTATTATGATGGGCTCGCCACACCTTTTTTGGCAGGTTTCAGTGGAAAAATGGAAGAGGTCTCGTAGAATAAAGGTATCAGCAAAAGAAAGGTAAGAGCCACAAAGGGTGTGAAAATTAAAGACTCTGTCAGCCATCGGGGTCAAAAAGAAAGAATTGACCGAAGGAGGTCCGATAGAAAAGGTGAAAGTGAAGAGTATGACACAAGTAAGTGGAAACAGTGCCAGACTCAGCTAGCGGAACTGTGGTCACCAACCGACACTCCAAAGATCAGAGCCCCTGGTCCCTTTTTTATAACATGCAGTTCAAAAAATCACTCTTGTATTAAAGTGTTAAGAAATGTATTTTTGTATGCTTGCATTTGATTATTGATTAATCTGTGCTGTACCTTACAGTTATTAAGTATTAGAGAATTCACTCTTATTAAGTTTTTATTTTATTTAAATTTTTCAGTAGTGAATGAAGAGGTATGCCACCCTCAACATGAAGAATTGCGAGTACGTCGAGAAACGGGCACAGACGAGCACGTGGAAGTGGTTGAGGTGGATGTGGCCCGACCAAAGGAAGAGCCTGTTGAAGTTCTCATCGAGGAGGTAGGGATGAACTGAGGTACATAACTAATGTGCATGCTGTGCTCTTTCAGAAATCTCATTCATGGCTCCTTATTCTTAAAATTTGTTTGTTCCCGAATATTCATACAGCAGTGGATATCATATGACAATTAATTTTGATCCCTTAGTCTGAGATTCTGAGGAAAATACCTGATGTCGATTTTGTTGTGTACATCGCTCAGAACTTCAATACTGCATTAAGCGTTACAAAGTTGCTCATTGCCATTATGGTCCATATTCCTTGTATCGTTACACCCAGCCGTCTCTTAGGTCCCTGACTTTTACCTTCATCAAATTTATAGTAGGCCCCACTTAAATCATCAGGTTATCTGTAACTGCATTGATGTAAATGAACATGACTGTTACTCTAACAGCAGCGACTAGTCAGACAAATAGAAGTTTCATATTCCATGGACAGTAGCTTGAAAGTCCAATGAAGAAGTGCTAGTGAGACCCACTGTTGAGCGAGATTTCTAACAATAGGAATTGTCATTATTAGGTCATATAGAGAAGGCTTTCAAATCAAAATTCTTCCAGCCACAGAGACCCCATAGGGAACGAGTGCTACCTGTCAACACAGCCACTACCTAGCGCTGAGTGAACTGAATTCTAATGACAGACCAGTGTCTCTCATCTCCTTTCTGTCTCCTAATGGGCTCTTTGGAATGAATGCTGACTAATGACAGATGTTTCCTGCCTCTCACTCAGTTTGCCATCTGTTTTGGATTGATTAGATCACACGTCATCACATAGTTGCTCTAGGGAGCCAGTGTAACCTGCTCCGCTCGGGAGGACTGTCTGTCACGTGACGAGAGCAACGAGCAGGCGGGTTGCAAACTGTGGCGGTACTGTACTTGCCACTCGGTAAGAGTTTTGTCTGTACATTGCTCAGAATTTAAAAAGAAGGATATTTCTGTATCGGTCGTATCCTCAGTAACAAGGAAATGCCTTCTTTAATTTTCCGTAATGTATGTATGTATGTATGTATGTATGTATGTATGTATGTATGTACGTGCATCACGAGAAAATGGCTTAAGAGAATTTAATGAAAATCAGATTGGTATTTAAAGTGTGTTGTTATGTTCTTTGTTACTTA
This sequence comes from Anabrus simplex, assembly GCF_040414725.1. Lineage (NCBI taxonomy): Eukaryota > Metazoa > Arthropoda > Insecta > Orthoptera > Tettigoniidae > Anabrus > Anabrus simplex. The sequence goes on from NC_090265.1 coordinate 23,923,087, forward strand.
TGCTGCCACTCATATGTGTTAGATAGGATTACTGCTGCATACCGAGTAAAACAGCCTGCCTGAATATTGGCGGGAAAACACTAGGGAGTTAGATAACTTTCTTCTTTAGCATGCCATTCCTCTGGTTCATACATTTTCTGATACAGCTGTTAAGTAACACACTGGTTCATCATAGTATTACATCTATTCGATCCCTGCTCTGAGGCGCTGATTGGAATGAGCAATGTCCACATGTAACAAAATAATAGCAGAGGAGTGTTCACAGCTGTCTGCGGCCTGGTCATTCCAGCTCTAGAACTTCAGACTCTTAGATCAGCAGCGTAGTACTGTTTGTTAAAAGTGAGAAAATGGATGGTTTTTCATTTCATCTAGTATTTCATATGATAGCACTGATTTTAATCGCATCATTCCTACTGACATCATTGTAATGACCTGTGTTGATTTCAGTTGTGTAAACCACTAAGACAGTCTTTCTGAGGATTTAAAAAGGTAGATGAGTGTCTGCCACTATAATGAAAATTCCCAACTTGATTGTGACTGATGGTAGGTCATGAATATTCCCTAACAAAGTCTTCCCATGAAAAAAGACATATGGTGACTTCCCGGTTGCGTTTCTGGAGTAATATTCAGAGCTATGCAATTTAATACACTCTTACTCCCAACATGTACACTACCTAATATAGAATACTGTAGCGAAGCGCGGGTACATTAGCTAGTGTTACCGTATGAACAACAGCAATATTATTATTCCTGCCCAACACCCACCCCAAGTACCTTGGGATTACTTTAGATAGAATGCTCTCCTACATGAGGCATCTGGAAAACATTGCAGCCAAAGTAAGAACCAGAAACAATATTCTTCATAAGTTATGTGGCACCACTTGGGGTTCCCCCACCAACACACTGCGTATCTCTGCACTTGGATTGTTCTATTCAGTAGTAGAATATTGTTCTCCAGTGTGGTTAAACAGCACTCACACAAGAAAAGTTGACACTCAGCTTAACAGCACAATGTGAATTATCAGCAGAACTTGAAGAACAACACCCACCTTCTGGAAACCAATCTTGTCATATACTGATACTTTGATACTTCATTATTTTTCTCTAGATCTACAGTAATAATACCCATTTGATCCTTTAAATGAGAAAAATAACATGTTCAGCCCATGCCAAAATTCACTCTTTCAAACTCTACATACTGTACAGAAAAAAAGAAAAGAAAAATAAAACACGCAGAGAACAAAAATGAGCAAACAAAACAATATTAATAAAAATTTTAAAAATCAAACGTACTCCATGGACATGCCATGAAATTCCTCAGATACTCTGGAAACGTGAGGGTCACCACGGTAGTCATCCTCGGCCCTTTCATGCCACGTCCAACGTCCTTGCTGAATATTCCTGTTGTTTTCCCAGAATGTGTAGTTTAAATAAACATAATTAAAATACATAATAAAGTTGAAATAAAATCAGCAGTATTAAGAATGTCAAAGACCTTCATGCCTCTCTTAACTAGACACGCAAACCCTTGCACATTCCATTCCTCCTACCTTATTTTACTTGACCCACTCCAGACTTACATTACATTCTGCCATTGCGTATTCATGCTCACGTATGCTCACGTTGCAATTTTATCCTTGTCAGCCATGCTTAATCAATTTAAATGCCAAGCCATACTCCACGTCCACCAAACCAAAGTTTACAAACAAACACCAATTCTCAATTCTCCTCCCTCTCAGCACTTAAATTCTGCCATTACATATACCACCCTTTCTCCATCTCCACATTTCAGCAATAAATTACCGTCTCTACTGCAATTTAATACCAATACATCATCACTTAACACTCACATAATATAGCAATAATTAAACGTCCACCATCCATTTGTCATCACATCCACCAAACCAAAGTTTACAAACACCAATTCTCTATTCACATCCCTCTCAACACTTAAACAAACACCACTTCTCAGTTCTCGTCCCTCTCAACACTTAAAATCTGCCATTGAAAAGTACCACCACTTCTCCATCTCCAAATTTCATATCACATAGAATATCAAACCACCTTCATTTACAACTTACTCATAAGTGCACCACTACTTCTCATACCTTTCCAACACCACATTTCAACATATACCACCTCTATTTCCAACACCACCTTTCATCTCTAGCACACACTCATCTACCATACTCAATTTACCATACACTCATACTCATCCTAATAAGAGCAAAGTCATCTCCCTACAGGCCATGAAGGCCCTTGGAGGGGTGGAAGGTAAAGGCTTCCACTATCCGTAACCTCGGCACTTGATGGGGTGGAGTGGTTAGCTCTACGCCCGGCCGCCTTTGCCCCCAGGAATTACCCTGGTACTCAATTTTGGTGTAGGCTGAGTGAACCTCAGGGCCATATGCACCTCCGGAAGTGGAAATCTCATTTCTTAAATTTTACGACTTCCTGACGGGGATTCGAACCCACGTCCTTCCGGGCGAGCCGAGCACGCCTTTACCGCCTCGGCCACCCATCATAATTACCTACCGAAAACTTCATCTTCCACCAAACCAAAATTTACAAATAGCCAAATTACATTACTACATCTTCATACTTTTCCAACACCACATTTCAACATCTACAAATACCACCCACTCGTATACCATCACATTAAATACAACTTACTCATGAGTGCACCACCACTTCTCCATACCTTTCCAACACCACATTTCAGCATATACCACCTCTACTTCCAACACCACATTTCAGCCCTAGCACACACTCGTCTACCATCAAATAAATCTCCATCTACAAATACCACACACTCATACACCATCACAACCTTCAAAATATCACTTGATCTTCACCTACAAATACCAAACACTCATTCCTCAACACTACATTCTTACATCTAACAATCTTTATTTTCACTACTCCCTATACTATTGTTCTTTTTACTTCTAGTGACTACACCCTTCTCATTTCTACCTGAATCCCACATGTCTGTCAGTTTTCTATACTTTCCTGTTTCTCTGCCACCTCTTTTGGCCGCCGCTTCATCACCATCTTCACTCTGTTGTGTTCTTTTGCCTCCACCTTCAGCTCCCATCATCTCCGTTAATCTTCTGCCCTTGCCTCTTTCCCAACTCCTATTGAGACATCCTCCGGTTGCCTCTGACGTCACCTTTTTACCCGTCACTTCCCTTACTTCACTGCTTTCACTCCTCTGCCTTTCTTCTTCACTGCTCATGGTCACCCTTTCACTTGTCACCTCTTCCTGAACTTCTTCACTGTTAATGGTTACATTTTCACTTAGCGCCTCTCTCTCTGACCCTCTTCACACATTACACTGTTACTGTTATCTCTCCTCACTTCTCCACCTCTCGTTGCACTGCTCATTTTTTCTTCGTTTTTTTAATCTTCATTTCTCAAGTCCAGCAGTCTATTCACAGACCAGTTCCTCTTCCAATTTCTGCCTGATACCACTAGCTCTTGTCCTTTAATAGTAGCTCTCAGTCCTTGATTTATCGCACGTATCTTGTGTTTTCTGAGTATTTTCTCATTCCTAATAGCCTCCCATCCCACGTCTCTCTTGATCCATATTTTTTCTCTCTGCATGTTACTCGAATTGCCTATCACAGCATCAGCCATCAACATAGAAAACAGTTCTACTTTGATAGGCCTGTTGCCCCTAGTTCTTCCCACTCTCTGTACGTCATCTATGTCCACTTCGCTAAAGTTAAGTTTCAATTTCCCCTGTATTAAGTCGACTACTTTGTAAATTGTACGTACTTTGTCTTCTCTCACCTCCTCAGGCACCCCATAAATAAATAAGCACTTCTTCCTGCGATTCAATGTATTGGCATTCACTTCCGCTTTCAATTTCAACGTCTCCTCTTCCAGTCGTCCTATTCTTTCTCTTAATATTGCCACTTCCTCGTCGTTCTTTCTCACTTGTGATGTTATATCGTCCGTCATTTCTCGCAGCCATAACTTCATTTTTCCAAACTCCCTGGTTTGTTCTTGGATCATATTCTTAATTTGCTCAAAGGGGCACACTTCTACCACCGTCTCTTTTACCCATTTTTTGAATTCTTCTATGTCTTCCCATCCCTCATTTCCACTAGATGTCGGGCCTGGGTTCGGCTCTACACCTCCAATCAGTAGCAACATTATGACCACCGCCGCTGTTAACACTACTTCTCCTTTGATTACCAAATCCACTTTACACCCACCTGATTTTACTTCTTCTTTCTTGATTCTCCTCTGCCATCCTCCAATAGCCGCCCTGTATTGATCTACTCCAATCATTGTTGTTAAACTCCTCACAAGCTTCCTGCACTCAGCACTCACTCCTTACTCCCACTCCCGAGCTCTCTACTCATACGTCCGCTCTCCTTCGTGGCTTAAGCTGAACTGTCTTGTCATATACCTTCTCCAAACCTTTGGTGGAAGAACGTTCTTCTTCGGTAATACAAGAAATTTTAGACAACCCTCAGCTTCCGATACATAATGACATGGTGTCTTTGCCTTGTCACTGCAGCCACATCCCACGGTCTTCCGCATTCCTTTTCATCATGACATAGGAAGCAAAACCCAGCTGAGTGATTATGTTCCTAAGGTATGACAGACGTGGTCTTCCTCTCGACTTCTTCCCTAGGACCTTTCCTTCGAAGACATTCTGGAGATAGGTGTCATGTCGTAGGACGTGTCCAAGAAATTTAGCTTTCCTCTGCTCTATAAAATAAGTTAAGGTCCATTTCTCATTAACGTCATTCAAGATTTGGATATTAGCTTTTTTTTTCTGTCCAACTTGTCCCTGTCAATCTTCTCCAGAACCACATTTCCGCAAAAGAAAAAAAGAAGAAGACTGAAAGGAAAACAAACATTAAATTAGGCCGTGAAAAAAAAGATCAGGTTAAAGAATTTTGTTATCTGGGTAGTGTTATTACCAATGATAATCAGTGCCTGACGGAATTCAAAAGAAGAATTGCTATGGCAAAACAAGTGTTTCAAAGCAGGAAAAATCTATTGTTAAATAAGCACGTAGGAATTGAAACCAGGAAGAAATTTGTTAAAACCTTTGTTTGGAGTGTGCTAACTTATGGTTGTGAGACGTGGGGCCTGTTCCACGAACGAACTTTGCAACTTTTCAACTTTGCGAATCCGATCAGGTTTATTCCATGGGCAAACTGTATAGGCCTAATACTCTATATTATTTTAATGCTTTTTTTTTTTTTCGCGGTGAACTTGGTGGTATAATTGTGGTACCATTATTTTAAAGTTTTTATCATGGGAAAGAAAGGTTATTAGAAGAAGCTGGCCGTGCTGGAAGTTGTCACGGAGAAACGGGACATCGTTTTTGGCAACTTTAAAAATAACGTCTCAAATTATGACGCGCATCAATATTAACGAGAGTACCGGCAACACACGCAGAGGGAAATTGACCCTTCATTAGAAATCCCATCCCTATATTAAGTGGATTATCAGGCCAACGTACTATGTTAGGAAATATTACATTTACTATAACATCTACGACTTTGGTAACAGTTCTGCAAATAATTGATTTTGATGTCCCATGCATTGCTGCTACACCGTGCAGCTGGGCACCATTTACTAACCAATGTAAGCATATAAGAATTTGTCCTTTTTCGGAAAGGGATTGACTTCCTTTTGTTGCATGTTTTGATAAATTCCCAATCATTTCAAGAATATAGTCAGCCTGTGTTGGGGTAATACGAAATCACTTACGAAATTCCGTCGAAGTGAGGTTATGAAAATTAAGCCTGTCTTTGCACGTTCTCTTGTTGAATTTTTCATCACTGTCCTTGATGCTAACAAAAGCTCTCGTCGTAATGTGTTTATATCACTAAACTAAATTTTACGCCGAGAAGCCCGTTTACATACTTGTTAATTAACAGATGAAAAGGGAATCATCTCTTTGCAAGATTTCTGAACTTTTCTCTTCATTTCTTTGCACTTTGCATTTCTGTACCAATGGAGGAACATAACAGACTTGAAAAGTGAAAAGATTCCTAACTTTTCACTTTGCAAGCTAAATCAGAAAAGTGATGGTGTGGAACAAAATCTAAACTGAAAAGTGCAAAGTGAAAAGTTGCAAAGTTCGTACCTGGAACAGGCCCCTGGACTTTGGGATGCTCTCCATAAAGGTTGCATAATTAATGAAATCAGCCTCCTTTGAAATACTGCAACAGCTGCACCTAGACAACAAATTTCTGAAAATACAGTCATCACCAATAATAATGATTCAAAAATCTCCAATGACTGCAGCATCTGGTATTCTCCATGAAAGAATCCTAAGAAAATCTACTTTCAACACGAAGCACCAACTTTGTAATCTATTAGAAGAATATTAGTTAGCAGGAAGATCAATCTACACACTACTCACAAATAATATCTACACATCTCATCTGTGAGATTCTCACATCCACATGGTGTCATTTATTAGCAAAAACCCTATTTCATCCTTTCATATTTGTGCGTAATTTTCCTATATTAAATCTCAAATTATGGCATCTTTGATGATCATCATACAAGCAACTTCAGTACTCCTCGAAAATATTATTGCAAACATCACATCCATGCCTAAGAACTCACCATTCATTACTACCATTAAATTCATATGCATGACAAAACACCAAGCTTTACTTCAAATAATATATCACCGGGACTTTCTAAAACTGCATCATTCCATTAAATGCGTAACCCCAATGAATTATTCTCCATCGATCCACACAACATTAATCATTCATATTATTTGACAATACTATTACAAAACCTCTTATCATCCTACACACCTGTCATGCTCAACGAATTCTCACTTCATGTTTTAAATACTCAGGCACATTATTTCTTGAAGACTATTTACAGTATCCTTGCATATCTATTAAATCAATACTAACGCGATAATATTGCCATCACATTCGCGAAGACTATGCCTAATATGAAAATACGATCGTAGATGACCCTAATTTACGCACATGTTAATCACCTCATGGTTCCCTTCCAATAATATGTATCTGAGCAATAAATCACGCTGAGATTCATTTACAATGATATTATCTTAATAAATAAAGCGTCCATGCCTAAAATTCCATAATATCTACTATTGGCCCTTAGATTCCCATAATATAGCATACGGCAGATCATAATTTCCAGGATTATTCGTAATAAAATCACATCATTATTCGCCTACTCATTATGAAGTAGTGATCGACGACCGTACGGTAGCATTCAAGTTGTCTGTCTGTGCATGTCACGTTTTTGACACCACAAAATTATTCTACTCTACCTTAAGCAACTACATAGCAGGATAGATTTAGGACATTTATTTTGAGTACTTATCGGGCTGTTGACTTTGGGAAGACGACACCTCTCATTTCTCGGTCTTAATTTTATCCATTGGCATCCATCTCAACACTCTCCAGATCCGTCAGGACCACTCCTTTAAATTAGTTCCTCATGATTGGATATTTGAACATCTTTTGATAAATTCCTTGCATGTTGCTCGACATCGTAGTACCTGAAACTTGTAATGTGAGATTAGTTGAATACATGAATACCATTCACAGTATTTTTAGTTAACACTTGCCTCAGTATTTTGGGAGAGAATCAGATATATCTTTTCTTTTTACAATAAGTTATTCGTATACTTCTTTCCTAATCGTGTGCGATACTTCTAAAGCTTTCAGAATCCTTTTTCAATTATCTATATATTGTTCTTTTTGAAACAAAATCCAATGCTAGACTGCAATAATAAAAGTCGGTTTCCATTTGAAGAATCTTCCAAGTTCTGTATCCTCCCAGATGTTTTTGACATTAAATGCATAACCTCTTTGATGCAGTATGCTCTTAAAATCATTGACATTGGCAAAGGAATTCATTTAACAATCCGTCACCTTCATAGTTTGACGTGCCAGTCAACTATCTTATAATGAGTCTTGATTCTCATATTATATCATACTAGATAGATAACGTATGGCCACCGTATATAAATTGAACTTGGCCCATTTGATCCAACTCATTCCATGGCCTCCACTACACATTTCCCTCGATGTTTCACGCCATTTATTTACATTTGTTCATCTTCTGCCTGAAGAAACTGCAATGTTTATTCAATACTATTTCATCGTACTATGACATTCCATTACCAACTGTAATTTAATAAGATACCTCGGGGTTCTGAGCTTATTAATTCACCGGTACCTTCAATCCGTTATCTGTTATTTGTTCAGTTAAGTGAGTTATTTGACTTACTGACGTACTTGGACGTATGACAGCGGACATATGACGACTGGACGTACGATTTCATTAACTTTACATTACTATAAACTTACAGTGTTCTCTTTAATCCAGCATTCATTGGAAGTGGATGACTTGCGAGTCTATAGTTTCTAGTAGAGTCACCAGATGTCAGGGGCCATCAGTTAGAAAGTACCGGGTTTGAGTGACCTTCACACTCATCATTTGCCGCTTACGCTTCTGTAGGTAGCTTCAATGCATTGTGGTACCGGATTTCATACCACGGATGCAGCCCTTACCCTCATATGAGGTAGTGACTTAAGAAAGTGAAGATGGGATTCTCTTCACATTTGTTTTTTAATGTCAACTGTTTCTGCATTACAAGACTAATCATCTGCATCTTCATACATTAAGCATACGATTACAATATTGATCCTTGAGCTATTTATTCTTCTTTTCAAGATTTTAAAAACTTTTAAAACATAGTGCTACAGTCACATGTGTTATACTGCGCCACACGAAATTACGTCTGGTGAATAAACTGTCTCTTCTACATTACTGTTTATTTATCTGTGCATTGTTTTTCCTGTTTTTAAGTGATCGGCTGCTGATGACCTGGAACTTAGGGTTGAAACCAGTACCGTTTATGATCAGCTAGTGATGTAACCTTACATTACTAAGTTTACATGTATTGAAAAGGTATATACAGCGTATGGTTGTACCAGTACACAATAGTTTACAAATAATCAAATGGAAATATCCAAATTTGACAACCATTCCAGAGCACATGGTGTCACTTGGTGTAGAGTCTTCAGACCACCATCAAATGCACGAAGTGGGCACTCTTGATCAATGTGTTGTATGGTTTGGTCCTCCACTCCACAGTCACAGGCAGCAGATGTACGAAAACCCCATTTCTTTAAGGTGTGACCACACTCCCTTGACCCGTTCTAATGCGGTTCAGCTTCGACCAGGTTTGGCGTGGTAGTTGGAATCCCTCTACCTTCTTTGTAGGATCTTCAACCAGGTGAGCATTGTTGGGTGGATGTTCGTTTCAACGTTGTTGCCACTTGTAGGTCATGTTGAAAGAATTGATACCTTCTAAATCAACCCAGGGTGGCTTGCGTGATTTCAAACGTGTTGTTGGTGGATCTTGCAGGGCACCATACAACGGAGAGTTCTTATGAGAGGTGATCTTCTCGAGCAAGCTTACCTTAGCTGCTTTCCTCCTTAGATCTTGCAGAGCGATATTAGCTGGGACTGATAGCCACTGTGTGGGAGTAGATCTAACAGTACCAGTGATAACCCTCATGGTCTCATTGAGTTGCACATCAATCTTAGTGGTATGAGCGCTGTTTTCCCATACAGGGGCACAATATTCACCAGCAGAATACACAAGAGCGAGTGCAGCAGAACGTAGAGTATTAGCGTCTGCACCCCAGCTGCTTCCGGGAAACTTGCGGAGTAGATTCACTCTTGAGCCAAGTTTCCTCGATAACTTGATGCACTGCTGTTTGAATGCCAAGGACTGATCCAGAGTGATTCCAAGATATATTGGATTTTAGTTATGGGGTACTTCAATTCCGTCAAAAGTCACTTGTAGCTTCCTTTGGGCTTCTTTATTATTTAAATGGAATGCAGTACCCTGGGTCTTGTTTGGGTTGGGTTGAAGTCTCCATTTGTGGAAGTAATCACTCAGTTTCACCAGATCACTAGTTAGAACATTCTCACAGTTCATGAAATCTTTACTCTTGATTATGCTAGGTCGTCTGCATACTGGATTTTAATGGAATCTGTGTGAGGCATGTAATGGATATACATGTTAAACAAAATGGGGGCCAGAACTGATCCCTGAGGTAGGCCACTGTTTAGAATTCTCCACCTGCTAGCTTGCCCATTCAGGAACACCTTAAAGCGCCTGTCAGAAAGCATATTGTTCATTAAAAGTGCCAACTTTTGACATGGGATGATTTCAATAAATTTGGACATCAAGCCCTCCCTCCATACAGTGTCGTAAGCTGCTGTAAGATCCACGAAAACTGGAGCTGATTTGAGAGCTCGTTGAAATCCAGCTTCTACTACAGTTGTCAATGTTAAGACCTGGTCGCAGCAAGGAAGGAGCCTCCCTGAAGATTGTGGTTACTGCAGTCGGGCGATTCCTGGGCAACGGTTTAATACTGGCTAATTCTTCCACAAAGGTGCTGCTACACAGCAACAAGTATGCAAGAGAACTTACAAATGAAAAGTCCTTCTCAGGACCAACTATGCACAGAACACTCGTCAATCCCATTGAAAAGGTGGAACCATTACATAATTTTATTAATTTTAATAGTGATCTCAGTTCAATACGGACCATAATGAAATTCTTATCTTTCAAGGATTTATCCATCCATGTAAACACAAATCATCTCTGACATCTCATGGACTGGGTTAAAGAGGCTGTCTGATGCCAGCTCCAAGGCCTAGAGAAGAGAGGAGAAACATGGGATGTCCTAAAGGGAAAGGAAGCATACCAGAACCGTAATAAAAGGAGGCACATCATTCTTAAAACATCCTACCCGGCTCGCTGGAAGGAATTCATGATGATGATGTATAGGCCAATTTTTAAAGTAGGCAACCTGTTGTATCTTAATACATGGTGTCCACCCGTATAGAAAATTGGGTAATGTCAGGGAATTCAGAGAAAAATCTGGAAATTTGTTCTTCTGCCAGATAAAATGGACATACCATATTTATCCGTTAATAGAAGCACATTTTTCACTTTTTATAACATTAATCTAGGGCATGTCTTTTATGCCAGGAATAAATTCTAAAGAAAACTGAATAAACATTTAAAAAAACCAAGTGTGATCTCGAATGTGAATTAACCAATAGCATCAATAGCTATATGGATAGCAAGTAGTAGCGACTATGATCGATCAGTTGATCGATCGAATTTTCAATGTTTTGATCTGCTTACTATTGGATATTCTGTAGTGTTGCGGAATTGCGAGGCCTATATTGCATTCTCAGTTTTCTAATCGCTTAAATATGTGGCTTCCACAACGAAATATGCATATAGACAAAATTCCACAACCCAACGGATGACTGTGTTTCTTTACTATGTAATGACTTGTGCGATAGTCACTATGTCGAAAAATGTAAAAACAGACAAGAAACACTGAATGCAGAAAAGTGTGAATTTCACTTAAACTTGATACTCATTCGAGTGCTCATTATTATTATTACTACAATTATTAAATGTGCTGATGTAGGCAAACCTCGTGTAAATGTGTAATGCATCGTGACACCGTTCGGGCCGCGCCACTTTGAGTTTCTAACCTTTCACGCGAGGTGTTCGGGAATTTGAGGCACGGCTAGTAGCTTGTAATGTTGTTTGAGTCATCAGTCCATAGACTGGTTTGATGCAGCTCTCCATGCCACCCTATCCTGTGCTAACCTTTTCATTTCTACGTAACTATTGCATCCTACATCTGCTCTAATCTGTTTGTCATATTCATACCTTGGTCTACCCCTACCGTTCTTGCCACCTACACTTCCTTCAAAAACCAACCGAACAAGTCCTGGGTGTCTTAAGATGTGTCCTATCATTCTATCTCTTCTTCTCGTCAAATTTAGCCAAATCGCTCTCCTCTCACCAATTCGATTCAGTATCTCTTCATTCGTGATTCGATCTATCCATCTCACCTTCAGCATTCTTCTATAACACCACATTTCAAAAGCTTCTATTCTCTTTCTTTCTGAGCTAGTTATCGTCCATGTTTCACTTCCATACAATGCCACGCTCCACACAAAAGTCTTCAAAAACATCTTTCTAATTCCGATATCAATGTTTGAAGTGAGCAAATTTCTTTTCTTAAGAAAGCTCTTCCTTGCTTGTGCTAGTCTGCATTTTATGTCCTCCTTACTTCTGCCATCGTTGGTTATTTTACTATCCAAGTAACAATATTCATCTACTTCCTTTAAGACTTCGTTTCCTAATCTAATATTTCCTACATCACCTGCCTTCGTTCGACTGCACTCCATTACTTTTGTTTTGGACTTATTTATTTTCATCTTGTACTCCTTACCTAAGACTTCATCCATACCATTCAGCAACTTCTCGAGATCTTCTGCAGTCTCAGATAAAATAACAATATCATCGGCAAATCTCAAGGTTTTGATTTCCTCTCCTTGGACTGTGATTCCCTTTCCAAATTTCTCTTTGATTTCCTTTACTGCCTGTTCTATGTAAACATTGAAAAGGAGAGGGGACAAACTGCAGCCTTGCCTCACTCCTTTCTGGATTGCTGCTTCTTTTTCAAAGCCCTCGATTCTTATCACTGCAGACTGATTTTTATACAGGTTGTAGATAATTCTTCGTTCTCGGTATCTGATCCCTATCATCTTCAGAATCATAAACAGCCTGGTCCAATCAACATTATCGAATGCCTTTTCTAGATCTACGAATGCCATGTACGTGGGCTTGTCCTTCTTGATTCGATCCTCTAAGATCAGACGTAAAGTCAGGATTGCTTCACGTGTTCCTACATTTCTTCTGAAGCCAAATTGATCTTCCCCCAACTCAGCTTCAACTTGTTTTTCCATTCTTCTGTAAATAATACGTGTTAAAATTTTGCAGGCATGAGATACTAAACTAATAGTGCGGTAGTTTTCACACCTGTCAGCACCGGCTTTCTTGGGAATAGGTATAACAACATTCTGCCGAAAATCGGATGGGACTTCTCCTGTCTCATACATCTTGCACACTAAATGAAATAACCTTACCATGCTGGTTTCTCCTAAGGCATCCAGTAATTCAGAGGGAATATTATCAATTCCAGGTGCCTTGTTCCTATTTAGGTCACTCACAGCTCTGTCAAATTCTGACCTCAAAATTGGGTCTCCCATTTCATCAGCATCAACAGCCTCTTCATGTTCCAGAACCAAATTATCTACATCGTTACCTTGATACAACTGTTGGATATGCTCCTGCCATCTTTCTGCTTTGTCTTCTTTCCCTAGAAGTGGCTTTCCATCTGAGCTCTTAATATTCATGCACCTAGATTTCCTTTCTCCAAAGGTTTCCTTGATTTTCCTGTATGCAGCATCTACCTTTCCCAGGACCATACAGCCTTCGACATCCTTGCACTTCTCCTTCAGCCATTCTTCCTTAGCTACCTTGCACTTTCTATCCACTTGATTCTTTAATCGCCTGTATTCTTTTCTGCCCTCTTCATTTCTAGCATTCTTGTATTTTCGTCGTTCATCAATCAGGTCTAGTATCTCCTGAGTTATCCACTGATTCTTAGTTGATCTTTTCTTCCTTCCTAACATTTTTTCAGCAGCCCTACCGACTTCATTTTTCATGACTCTCCACTCTTCCTCTACTGTGTTTCTTTCGGCCTTTTCATTTAGTCCTTGTGCAACATATTCCTTGAAACGATCCATCACACTCTTTTCTTTCAACTTGTCTAGATCCCATCTTTTTGCATTCTTTCCTTTCTTCAATTTCTTCAACTTCAGATGGCATTTCATGACCAACAAGTTGTGGTCAGAGTCCACGTCTGCTCCTGGGAAAGTTTTGCAATCCAACACCTGGTTTCTGAATCTCTGCCTAATCATAATGAAGTCTATTTGATACCTTCCAGTGTCTCCAGGTCTCGTCCACGTATACAGCCGTCGTTTGTGGTGTTTGAACCAAGTATTGGTGAGGTCTAAATTATGGTCAGTGCAGAATTCAACCAGCCGACTTCCTCTTTCGTTCCTTTGTCCCAATCCAAATTCTCCTACTGTGCTACCTTCTCTTCCTTGGCCTACCACTGCGTTCCAGTCTCCCATCACAATTAGATTCTCATCACCTTTGACATATTGTATTAAATCTTCTATCTCCTCATATATTCTTTCAATTTCTGCATCATCCGCTGAACTAGTAGGCATATAGACCTGCACTATTGTGGTGGGCATTGGTTTGGTGTCTATCTTGGCGACAATAATTCTTTCACTATGCTGGTCGTAGTAGCTTATCCGCTGCCCTATTTTTTTATTCATTATTAAACCAACTCCTGCATTACCCCTGTTTGATTTCGTGTTGATAATTCGGTAGTCGCCTGACCAAAAATCCTGTTCTTCCTGCCAACGTACTTCACTTATACCAACTACATCTAACTTTAGCCTATCCATCTCCCTTTTCAGATTCTCTAACCTACCACAACGATTCAAACTCCTAACATTCCACGCTCCGACTCGCAGAATGTCAGTATCCATCTTCCTGATGATCGCCCCCTCTCGTGTAGTTCCCACCCGGAGATCCGAATGGGGGACTAGTTTACCTCCGGAATATTTTACCCGGGAGGAAGCCATCATCAGTACATCTTTCATACAGAGAGAGCTGCATGTCCTCGGGAGGTGGTTACGGCTGTAGTTTCCCGTTGCTTTCAGCCGTGTAGCAGTATCAACACAGCTAAGCCATGTTGAGTATTATTACAAGGCCGTATCAGTCAATCATCTAGACTGCCGCCCTTGCAACTACCGAAAGGCTGCTACCCCCCTTTCGATGAACCATTCGTTAGTCTGGTCTCTCAACAGATACCCATCCGATATGGTTGCACCTGCGGCTCGGCTATCTGCATCATTGGGACACGCAAGCCTCCCCACCGCGGCAAGGTCACATGGTTCGCAGAGGAATATCACGTGTAATTTTGTGAATACAGAACAAGGTTTAAAATAAAGAAATAAAGTGACATCACATTGTAAGATGAAAGTTGTTTGTTGGTTTGGAGTTTTTGAGTTTGTGAAGTATAATTTATGTATGTATTCAGTCTTGATCCAGCCAATCCCAAGCTGCCATTCATATTGATTTATATAGAATGAGTGCAGTCTCGAAACCTGGCTGCCAACTGTATCGTGTACAATACATCACCACGTGGCAGCCATGTGGTTAAGCTGCCTGGCTCGGCATGTGCGGTATAGGGTTCAGTGTAGATGTAATTTTATTTACATCCATGTTTTGGTTAGTATATAGTTCGTCTGTGTACCATACCTCAGTATAGTTCATGAAAGACAAGTGGCAAGAATGTGACTCGGCAAAAATTGACACCGTGGTCTTGATCAGCCATAACATCGTTTGTATGCCAGTCATTAGCCGCGAATAATTTATTTCTTTAATTCTTAATAATAATGTACCTATTCTTGTTTTAGTGCCGGATATTGTTAGGAAGTGCATACACTATCTTAGTGATAGTCAAGTTGATACTATTTTGAAGCTGTTACAGTTTGGGATTTTTTTGTGTCTGTTTTTTTCCTTCCACATATTTGTCAACATTAGGAAGGATATCTATAGCACGTTCAATGACTTTCGAATTTTCAAGTCATCTTATAGCACAAAATTTCAAAGGAAATACGTTTGGACCTGAATAATGTGTCTTGCAGGAACGTCGCAAAACAAGAAGTAATAATTTTGTGTGTCTTTTTCTAGCTGGGTGCAGCCCTTGTAAGGCAGACCCTCCGATGAGGGTGGGTGGTATCTGCTATGCGTAGGTAACTGCATGTTATTGTGGTGGAGGATAGTGTCATGTGTGGTGTTTGAGTTGCAGGAATGTTAGGGACAGCACAAATACCCAGCCCCTGGGCCACTGGAATTAACCAATTAAGGTTAAAATCCCCGACCCGGCCAAGAATCGACCCTCTGAACCGAAAGCCAGTATGCTGACCATTCAGCCAACGAATCAGACAAAACAAGAAGTGAAGAGCATGAAGAAACTCTGCAATATTCCACTGGGTTTCTTTTACTGGCATTTTATATGAATTGTGCACAGTATGCAAGCCACAAGGTCCAATGTTCACCAAAAAGGAGGATCTGGATCATCATATAGTAAATTACTGACATCCTGAAAGAACTTTTTATTAATATTTGGACCATCCATTGAAATTTGTAAGAGTTTTTTAGATTGAGTCCTTGCAGTCCTTGCAAAAAAATCATTTAACAAATCCTAGGAGGTAGAGTGACTAAGAAACACGGAATCAAAATAAGAAGTGCTTACCTCATTAGTATCCATTTGGCCCATCTGAGAAACTATTCAGTGACTCGTCAGAACCAACGGTGAAATGTGTGCACTTACTATACATCTCAAGAACTTGTTTATGAAAATAGGGTAGAAACATTACTGGGAACAAACGTACACTAGCTTCGCTGGCACGTAAAGAATGGTGTTGCATGACAGTATGCATGCACTATATAATCTCAGCTTTGGTTACTTGGTCTCTTGAAAGATAATTCTGTAGATATCCCGCCTGTGGTGAACCTTCTTTAATGGAGGAGGAGGAAGAAGAAGAAGAAGAAGAAGAAGAAGATGCAGTGGAGTCATGTGTGATAGTGTTCGTTGTGGTAGCTGTGGTAGGCAGAGGACAATTTGCGTTTGCGTGTAGGGTATTAAGGCCACTTTGTTGCTGAAAGAATTAGAAGAAAAGAAGTGGAGGGTGATGGGAGAAACTCGACAGTCGTTGGTGGCTATAGAAGAAGAAATTTTGCAGCGCAGTATTGGTAATCAATTTTTTTAATCTTCAAGTGAATTTAGTTAGACTAAATTCAACTTCCAAGTTTTGAAATTTAATATGCACATTAATTGTTCATTTATTTTTTGGATGTTAAGCTTTCAAAATGTCTTTTAATATTACTGTCATAGCTGGAAACTTCCTTTATCGCCTCCGTAGCGTAACGGTTAGTGTTATTAGCTGCCGTCCTCGGAGGCCCGGGTTCGATTCCTGGTACTGCCAGAAATTTAAGAATGGCAGGAGGGCTGGTATATGATTGAAATGGTGCATGCAGCTCACCTCCATTGGAGGTGTGCCTGAAAAGAGCTGCACCACCTCGGAATGAGGATACGAGTTTACTTACTTCCTTTATAATTTTATTTTTTGTCATTGTGTGTCAGGGAAAAAACTGTTTTTTATGTCTAGAAAACAGGGAAATGTCAGGGAATTTCAAAATTTGGATTTGGTGGAAACCCTGTGAGCTGGAAAGCAGAGAGCTGAAAGTATCCCGTACAGTGGGCACGGCCAGCCGCCCTAGGCTCTTATCCTCAATGCCACGCTTCCGCACTTGCTCCGCCAGAGTTAAGAGGTTAAAACTAAAATCACTACACAGGGAGGTAGCGTGTTTTATTATCGACTAAATTTATTCAGCTACTATTTACAGTTATTTACAAGTTCTTCAGCGTTTTCCTCTTAATACAGTTTTTACTCACGGATGTAATAGGAATGCACCAAGCGAGTTGACCATACGATCAGTATTGCATACCTGTTATTTTGCATTCGGGAGACAGTGGGTTCGAATCTCACCTTCGGCAGCCCTGAAGATGGTTTTCTCGAGTTTTCCATTCTCACACCAGTCCTGGGGCTATACCTTAATTAAGGCCACAGCCGCTACCTTCCCAATCCTAGCCCTTTCCCATCCTTAAATCACCAAAAACCTTTGATGTGTTAATGCGACATTAAACCACTAGCAAAAAGGATAATAATCAGAACATACATCCCAGTGGCGTGTCGAACAGCGCACTGGTGTTCCAAAACAGTCACAACTACCATACCTCGGTGAATTCTATGGACTCATCATGCTATCACAACCGTCTTGTAACTGCTTGTGTTCACTCATCATGGATTTGCTCAACAATTTGCTGATGGTATTTTTATCCTTGCTGCTGGTTTCCACACATTGTCATCTCTTGCCACTATTGTACGGTATGCGCCAAAATATATAGTACTCATTTTTGCGCAGTGCGCATGCACACACCTGAGCGTCTGCGTGTTGTTACATTGCCATGATGAATATATTGTTAGTTATGTAAAGAACGTTGTGCTCTGTGATTGGAAGTGACAGTGGGTCTCACGATGGAGGAAAAAGTGTTTATAGTGGAGTATTATTTTCGCTCGTACGGAAATGGTTATCAAGGTGGGCAGAATTTAAAGTTCGTGGCGGAACAATAGCGTGAACACTTCAATAAGCCAGCACGTAGCAACACAGTTATGTTATCTATTGTTAAAAAATGTCGTCATACGGGTAGTATATTGTGTCAATCCAGGGGAAGGTCTGGTATGCCAGTAACTGTGTCCAAAAATGAAAATCATGAACGTGTCCTTAATCAAGTGTTTCAGTCTCCAAAGCGAAGTCTTCGGCGAACAGCCCTGAAATTAAACATCAGCCCTACGTCACTTCGATGATTTTTTAAAGACATAGGTGGATTTCTGTACCGAATACAGGTCGGGCAACGATTGACGGAGCACGATAGGCATGTCTGGGTGGAATATTGTGCACGATTTTTGGCCATGGTGTACGAGGATCCAGATTTCTTGTTCAACGCGTGGTGGTTCTCCGACGAAAGTCACATTCACTTAGACGGTTTTATCAATCGCCAAACAACTCGCTTTCTTGGTTTCGAGAGGCCAGACACTATAGTCCAGAAACCGCTACATAGTGTGCATGTGACTATTTGGTGTGCAGTGTCAGGAAACGATGTGCTACGTCCGTATTTCATAGATAATGATGATGGTGCACCTCTTGCTGTTAACCAGGAACGCTATAGGAACATGCAGATGAATAGACAGAGGTTCCAACAAGACGGGGCGACCTGCCACACCGCTCGACAGACTATGGCTATGCTGCAAGAAACCTTTCCAGGACGAGTAATTTCCCGCGGGGCTGAGTTCCTATCCATCACATTCTCCCTATCTCACACCACCTGATGCTTACGTGTGGGGAATGTTAAAGGAGCAAATTTTCAATTGTCCAGATCCACCCAAAACTGTGCCTGCATTACGTCAGAAGATCGTCTCGGTCTTCGGGACTCTGCAGCAACCTATGTTCCAGAATATGTTGGAAAATCTGCACGATTGTTATAAACACCGCCTAAGCGCAATGGAGCACATTTTGAACATTTCCATTATCATCTCGATAAGTAAGGTAATGACAATAAGACTAACATAATTTCCAGTACTGTATATTTTGGTGCATACTATAGATTCCCGCCAACTCCCCGCACTCCCTGCCTTCACTGTTTTATTCTTGCCAGGAAGCAACTGCATGTAGAGGTGAGCTGCCATTCTTGGACAGAAGATGTGGTCACCATTTATCCCTCTCTACACACACAGATGAACCTTAATCCCAAGCAGAAAATCCTATGTGACTGTGTAAACCAGAGCTCTTGAGGAGAATGGCTGCTGCAGGGAACATCTCAACCTTGCATGGGGTTCTAGGTCACGATGTTACAGGTTATGCGCAGAAGATAAAAGGTTTGAAGAATTGTGAGAACTCAACCGTTACCTTCTTGTAGTTGATGCTGCACACAAACTTTACTGACGATTGGGCACACAGACGTGCTGCCACATGATGCCACGGTAAGAAGTCTGCCAACTGGATCTCTCACTACACTCATTCAGTTCGGGCTCAGTTGGCAGCAGTGCGTGCCTTTGGCATTCCCACAGTCATATTTTAAGTCGGAGCATGTTGACATTATAGTAAACTGTTGTAGAACTTTGTGTATTCCTATGAAAGTTGCAGCCAGGATTGAATTATTGTGCTCCACGGGACAAGCCCAGACCGTCGGCATCTATAGAATTTTTACTTTTAAATAATAATTGTTTATGGAGTTTTAACTGGGAGTGAATCTTTACAAAATGCTTTGCAGAGACAGTCTTAAAGTAACTTTCTTTACTTGATTGATTCTATTTAAATATAAAAATCCTGCTTCTGTTAAAAGTTTTTTTATGTTGTGCATTTGAAGTTAATGTGACAGTACATTAGGACTGAATGGTAGGTATAGTGTTAATTGAATGTATGAAACAATATAAAGGAAGATGTAGTTATAGGCTCAAATGGCCCTTAGAATTCATTTGTCTTGATGTAATTCGTGCAGCTTATGAAAGGTTATGAGCTACATAGAAAGGAAAGAGGTCTTGAAGTTGTATGATCCTACTGTATCAATAACTGATAGCTTAGTGATTGCTGGAGCTCTTCTGAAAATGCCATGAATGTGATTTCCTGAATAAGTTCCTTGTATTTTCTTCTGCATAAATATGCATTTTTTTTCATCGTTTAGGTAATAGATGAAACTATCATAGAGCCAGAGTTACTGACTTCAGAAACATCAGAACTTCCTGACATCAAAGAGAAGGTAATGTTCCGTTGCTGGTAGTTCTGGTAGTGTCTGGGGTGCAGGGTTCTTGTAAGCTGGACTAACAGTGGACTAAAACTTCCTGAACCGTGTGGAAAATTCAAATGAGTGGCCAAGTGCTATTATTTGTAGCCATGATGTTGTTAGGATCAGTAACTTTACTCATTCAGCTGTTATTCATGATCCATCACTTGTACAGTTCTCATGAGAGTTTTCCACAACTGTACTGGAGGGTTTGGACTCAGGGTATTCAGGCTTTTGTAATGCATGTCAGATCTAAAGTAGAGCTTTAATTACTAGGCATTAGTAGATGGTACCTGATTTGATTTTTGAGATCACTCCCAACATGTTGCCTGGCTGTATATTTTGTAAATTTTCTTTCATATACACACACACATATTGTTCCAGGAAATTATTTGATAATAAGGCACAGCTAGATAGTTTGGAGAGTAATGATATCCTTATCACAGGGCACACTGAGTGTTGGCCTGGAGCTGGGTACAGAGAGAGGTCCTAATTACAATGAGTTCTGAATTCTTTAAACTGAATTCATTCAGATAAGGTTCACCTTACAACTGTGCTGGTTACAGTGAAGTTGTTTTGATAGATCCTCCTTGATGGACAGCAACCCAACCATGGAAACAAGATCCCTCATTACCAACAACCAACCCATGAAACCACGATCCCTTGTAGGCAGCAACTATGGAACCTTGCTCTCTTGTAGGCAACAATGGGTTGTCATTGATTCTTAAAGGTATTGGCGTGGGGTAATCACTCGCTGATTATGTTACGCGAGTGTCCACATTTAGCTGTCCCCCCAGTATCAGAATGAGTCATATAAACCATAGCATTTTGTGAACTGTAATCATTGGCTCGGTTCTGACTTAGAACACAAAACGTAAGATTTGAAAAATAAGTTGTACTTGTGAAACTTGTGGTGACTTTCTGCAGGGAAGAAAATTAAGTTTGAAGTCTATCACTTGCATAGAGTCTTTCTACCAAATTAAAATTTGCACTGTTCATTGGAACTCACCACAACGCAGGTTATTCCTATTTGCATCGAGAAATAGAATGTGTGATGGAATAACTGCACTCTGAAACTGAATGTTTGTAGCGACCTACTAAAAGAACAGTTTACTCGGAAATTTCATTTGCATTTTATATGAATGTCTATGAGTGCGCTTACGTCTAATTATGAAGTGTAAATCACTCGGAAAAATCACTAGCAATCCTAACTATTAAATTCTATGCAAAGCCTTTATTATTATTATTATTATTATTATTATTATTATTATTATTATTATTATTATTATTTATGTATTTATTTATTTATTTATTTATTTATTTATTTATTTATTTATTTTTTCATTCATTCATTCATTCATTCATTCCCACATTGGAGCACCAGAATCCAACCTTATACAACAAAGTCTTCAAAGAATAAGTTCAGTTTTTTCTTATACCTTAACTTCTTCATTCTGTATGATCTTCCGGCCCGTTCTTGCTGATATCACATATTGCATACGCTGCGATATTTTTAGTGATAGTCTTGTGTACTTGTTATTTAGAATCTGTTTCTCTCCTCTATTTTTAATTTGATCTTTAGAAATTTTTAGTTCATCTAAATCCGTTTGTATTTCTTTAAACTATGTGTTTTTGTTTTACTATTCCGAAAGAAATCAGAAAGTTGTTTCGGGAGTCTAGTATTTGGTAAGCGGTATGTGTGTCCAAAGAATCCAAACCTCCGTTTTTGCATCATGTCAATGATTCATTCACTTTCCTTGTAAAGTACTGAATTTGGCAAAAGTCTCCACTGGCCATGAATCTGGTGTTTTTTACCAATAATAGGAGAGATAATAGGTTCAAACCCCACTGTCGGCTGCCTGAAGATGGTTTTTCCGTGGTTTGCCATTTTCACACCAGGCAAATGCTGGGGCTGTACCTTAATCAAGGCCACAGCCGCTTCCTTCCCAGTCCTAGCCCTTTCCTGTCCCATCATCGCCATAAGACATATCTGTGTCGGTGCGACGAAAAGCCAATAGGAAAAAAAATATATATATATATATTAATAATAGTCCGAAGAATTCTTCTATCAGCTTTCTGCAGTTTGTCTGTTATTGATTAAATATTTAGTTTAAATAATGTTTCACTTGCATATGTTGCTTCTTATTATTATTTACATTTTATGGCTTTCATTGGACCACTCTAGCCAACTTTATACAAAGAATTTTTCAGTTTCCTGTCAGCCCAGTACTTCTTCATTCTCTCTAATCTTATCCTTCTTTCTTCATCGGAAATCACCCTTCCTATTGTCTGTTTGTTGATTCTGATTTGCAGTCTGGTTTGTTTGTGAGTTTCTTGATTTTGTCGGTTTTGTTTCTTAGGTCTTCCACTGTAATTTGTAGTTAATCCATATCTTCCTTGATTTCTGTAATCCACTTAATGTTGCACTTACTATTCCATAATTTTTCTATTATTCTCCTGATGATCTTGTTCTCTGGTGTCCCGATTAGATGTCCAAAAAATGAAACGCGTTTCTTCCCGATTGTGCTCATTACTGGTTCTATTTCCTTGTAAACTGTTTCATTAGAAGCTACTCTCCAGTGTCCATCTTTTTGGTATAATTTGTTGATGCACGTTCTAATGATTCTTCTCTCTATCTTGAGTATTTTGTCTATTTGTGCCGTGTTAGTTGTTTTGAAGATGGTTTCGCTTGCGTATGTTATTTCTGGTTGAGTGACTGTTTTGTAATGTTTTAATTTTGTTGCTATTGACAGGCCCTTTTTGTTGTAGGTATTCTTGGTGACATATTGTGCTCTGGTCAGTTTATTTATTCTGTTATGCCATGCTGGCTTTTCATTGAGGTTATATGTTATGATTTTTCCCAGTTATTTAAATTTATCTACAATTTTGATTTCTTGGTTTCCTATGGCAATTTTGTTTATGAGTGGTGGGTCAGTAAACATGATTACTGTCTTTTCAAAAGATATTCCGAGACCAATTTTCTGCGCTGTTTCCTGTAGTGATATAACTTGTTGTCTTGTTTCCTGAATATTGTTGGACAAGAAAGCAAGGTCATCGGCAAAACCTAGGCAATTTAAACTTATGTTGTCTTTGGGTTTTCCAATTTGGATGTTCTTTGGGTTACTCTTGTACCATTCCCTCATTATGTATTCCAAGGCACAGTTGAACAGCAGTGGTGACAAGCAATCTCCTTGTCTTAAGCCTGTTTTTATGATAAATGGCTCAGAGAATTCCCCTCTGAACTTGACTTTCGATTTAGTGTTGGTTAAGGTGAGTTCAATCAATTTGATTAATTTTGGATGGAGCCCGAAATTTCTTAAAATTTTCAACATTGAAGGTCTATGGATACAGACGTAAGCTTTTTTAAAGTCCACGAAGGTTATTGCAAGAGGTTTGTTTTGCTTCTTGTAATATGCTATGGCTAATTTTAAAGTGATGATTTGTTCTGCACAGCTTCTCCAAGGTCTGAAGCCTCCTTGGTATTCACTTAATTCTTCCTCTAGTTGCTCTCTGATCCTCCTGTATAGGATTCTGGAGAAAATCTTGTATGTGCAGTCTAAGAGAGAGATACCTCTGTAATTATCTGGATTGCTTTTATCTCCATTTTTGTGGAGTGGGTGGATTATGGCTGTGGTCCAATGTTCGGGGAACTTTTCTGTTATCCAGATTTTTGTTCAGGCCATGTGTAAGGATGTTTGAACTGTATCACTGGCATATTTCCACATTTCTGCTAAAACTTGGTCTTCTCCACAAGCCTTATAATTTTTCAACTCTTTGAGTGCTGTTTCCACCTCTTGGATTGTTGGGGGGTTTATGAGTTCAGGCGGGGTTTTGATGGGTCTGTCTGTATTAATTGCTAAAAGTTCCTGGGGTTCTTCACAATTCAAAAGTTTAATTAATGCTTTTGCCATGATTTCGGCATTTTCCTTGTCATTGTGTCGTTTTTCCATCCTCACTTTTCAGCATTAATGTGGGAGGGGCAAATTTTTGTACTTGTCTTCCAATCATTTTGTAAAAGTCTCTGGAATATTGGTTTTGTGGTAGTTTTCTTTTATTGAATTGATTAGATCTTTCTGTGATTGTCTCTTGGTTTGCCTGATAATTTGTGTGAACTTTTTTCTGATATTTTTGAGGTTGGTTGCACTTTCTTCTGTTTTGTGTGTTTGAAATTTTAACTATGCCTGACGTCTTTCTTCATGAATTTTATCACATTCTGAGGTCCACCAGGCATGTCTTTTACGTTTGTTTAATGGGGCTAAATTTTCTGCTTGTTGCCTGAGAATTGGAACCAGTTCTTGTAAGTTATCTGTCAGTTTTATGTTTTGTGTGACTTCTCTATATTTATCATTCCTAATTAATTGATGTGGATAAAAGTTCCTCTTTCGTTTATTGCGTTTTGGTTTCTTTTTTTGTGGTGTGAACTTAATTTTGATTTTGACTATGTACTGATCTGAACCTATATCTACTCCTCTTAATACTTTAACATTGTAGATTTCTCTGTGGAAGGTTTTGTCCATAAAAACGTGATCCAGCTGCCATTCCCTTTTTCTCCTATCAGGATGTTTCCAAGTTTTAAGTTTGTTGGGCCTCCTTTTGAAGTAGGTGGACTTCGAGATTAGTTTGTGTTCTCTGCAGAGTTCAACAAGTCTTTGACCATTCTTATTTGTGTGTTTATGTGGAGCTCATTTCCCAATGATATCTCGGTATTTCGTTTCTCTTCCGAGTTGGGCATTGATATCCCCTAATAGAATCTTAACGTTGTTAATATTTATTTGCTTTACAGTTTGGTCAAAGAGATCCCAAAACTTTTCCACTTCTTTCTTAGTCTTTGTTATAAAATTCTTTTCATTAGTAGGGCATGGGTATTTATGATGGTATAAATTTTGTTGGATGCTTTTAAACTCAAAGTTGCAATTCTAGGTGAGATGGCTTCAAAATCGATTATCAAATCTATTATTTTCACATTGACTCTAAACCCAGTTCCAAATTGGGGATATTGTTTCATAACCCTTGGTCCAGGTTTCCCGTTGTAAATTCTGTAGCCTTGAGATTCGAATGGTTCTTCTGTAGTATTTCTCATCTCCTGGAGTCCTGCTACTATAATTTTCTGTTTATCTAATTCATCCATCAAGTTCTTTAGTTTTCCTGCTTTAAGTAGAGAATTAATATTAAGTTGCAATATAGTTGATCTGATCTTGTTTGATCCTGTTATGTGCTGGCTCCTAGTAGAGATCTGCGGATGAATCCCAGGACTCTGTATGCTTTGCACCTTATTTCCTCTACATGCTTGTTCCATTTTAAATTCCTGCAAATGTGAATGCCAAGCAATTTTATTGAAGTACAGGGCATCAGGTTTTTACCACATAGTGAAA
Source organism: Anabrus simplex (assembly GCF_040414725.1). Lineage (NCBI taxonomy): Eukaryota > Metazoa > Arthropoda > Insecta > Orthoptera > Tettigoniidae > Anabrus > Anabrus simplex. The sequence continues at coordinate 23,948,879 of NC_090265.1, forward strand.
TTTGATGTTGTAACTGTGATCTTGCCCTAGTTAATCGTACATATTTACATTTCTGTACATTTATAGACATTCTATTTATTTTGCAACACAGAGCCGCATTATCCAGATCTGACTGTAACTTATTTACGTCGTTCTCATTGCGAATGGCTCTGTAAATGATGGTGTCATCAGCATACTGTGCCATAGAAGACGATACACAACCTGGCAGATCCAGTGTAAATATCGTATACAGAAGCAGTCCTATCACACTACCTTGAATCACACCCGAGGTGACTAAGGTTTGTTCTGACCTGGCCGCACTGAACACAACCCTCTGCGTCCGACCAACCAGGAATGATCGAAACCATGCCAGCAGTTTGCTTTGAATGCCGCACTTGTTAAGTTTTAACAACAGTCGTTGATGAGGTACCTGATCAAAGGCCTTACTCCAGTCGAGAGTTACGCAATCCACTTGGGATATATTGGACTGGTCCAGGGAATGTTGCCACTCATCAATTACTGTTGTTAAAAGTGTAGTACAAGATTTCCCAGGGAGGAATCCATGTTGGTTGTTATTTAACAGGTTTCTCTCATTCAGAAAATCCAGCACATGTTTAACAATTAGGCGTTCCATGCATTTACATAAACCAGGCGTAATAGAGACTGGGCGATAGTTGTCTACATTTTCCCTGTCACCATCTTTGAATACTAGAATGACATTTGCTTTCTTCCATTCTTCTGGCACAGTCCCACTGTTCATTGAAATGTTAAATATTACACAAAGGGAAGGTGCTAATGCTTCTGCACAGCGATGGAGAATTCTGGCCGGCACGTTATCTGGGCCGTTCGCAGCATGAGGCCTAGTTCTCCGAAGACTGGTTGCGACCTCGTTAGCAGTGAAGTACAAGCTAGTTAGGGGTGGAAACAGAGGGGTTGTCCTTGTAGTGAACATGTCTTCATCCTTGTCAGCAGTGGTGAAGTTATTTTTAAATTTACTGTTAAATGTGTCTGCTATTTCTTGGGGAGAGGAAACTGATAGTCCGTTGTACTTGAAAATGGATGGAGCACTATTGCCGCTTTTGTTTCTGATGAAAGCCCATAGCTCTTTACTATTGGAACTAAGGCTGTGGATATATGAACTGTAGGCATCACGGATTAATGATTTGAGATTGTTCCTAGCCAGTCTGTACTTCTCCCACCTACTGTCAGTTGGGTTTTCCTTCCATTTCCTGTATAAACAATTTCTCTTTCGAATACCCGATGTTATCTCTTTAGTTATCCATGGCGTTTTTCGCTTATTAGAGATGGAAACTTTCGCCACAGCTTGATCGACACATTCAAAAAATACTTTTTTCCAGTTTTCCCAGATCTCATTGATATTTATATCGCTGGTGAAGGTCGTGAGGGGAATAGGAAGAATATTTGATAGAAGAAAGGAAAGATTGTTCCAGTTAGTGCAGGAAAAATTATATATTGTTCTGGAGTGGAGTTTTGGGGAGGGTTTTCTGTAGGTCAGAGTTGTAATTATAGCTTGGTAATCACAAAATCCTGGCATTACGTCCAGGGACTGGACTGATGATGGAGAGTTAGTAAGGAACAGGTCTGGTGTGGAACGGGAATTTTGAGTAATACAAGTCACTTTGAACACTAACTGATGGAGAAAAATGTCATAGAAAGTGGAGAGAAAACTAGAGGATTGTTTGGTACTGGGGCAGCATTTCTAGACCAAGTAATTTCCAGATTGAAGTCACCGGCAATATAAATTGCGTCATAATTATTCTGCACTTGTTGCACACGCTCCAGAGAGGAGAGCAATGCATCGTTCATCGTTTGCGAGGACTTTGGTGTACGATACACTGATCCAATGAGAAATTTATTGTTACCGCACGTAATATCCACCAACACGGCTTCAGCTGTCCTCTCCAACTCGGGGCGCCTAGTTGGATTACACTCTGGTTTTGCAGCAATAAGTACTCCACCTCCTGTGGTTAGGATCCGATCCTTACGGAACAGGACAAAAGAATCTGGTAGCACTTCTGAGTCATTAATTGTGTCTGAAAGCCACGTTTCGCTGATACACACAATAGAGGGATGTAGGGTTGAGAGCGAAGCAAGAATATATTCTTTTCTACCTGGACGTAAAATGCTGCGTGCGTTAAACGTAAAGAGAGTTAGATTAGTATTTACGGCTGTAGCCGTGTTGAAACACCGGATCCCGTGAGATCTCCGAAGTTAAGCAACATTGGGCGTGGTCAGGAGTTGGATGGGTTGCCACGCGCTGTTGGTGGGGGGTAAGGGAATGGAGGAGCGGAAAGGAACTGGCCACACTACCGCACATAAACTCCAGCTCAGGAACACCTCTGCGGAGGTTCGGACCTGCCTTCGGGCAGAATAAACCTTACCTTACAGTTGTAGCTATTTACAGAGTCACTGGTAACGTGACTGGTATTGGTAAAGAAAGAGTTAGTTAGTGGCGGCATTTCGCATTGCCAGCAAGTCCCCGTTCTTCCCCCTTTCTTTAATTTCCTGTATTCTGATGTAGAAATTTGTGCACATGTCCTGTGACTACTTGACGGACAACTGTTACAGTCCACAAATAGTTGGTTACGACACCCACTGCTTTCACATACTGTACAATGCTGAGGTCCGGGATTCAATTCAATGTCTCCAATTAACGCGAGAGTTAGGCACCACAATGGCTGCCCAGCGATCGGAAGTCTGACAACTCTGCCTTCCCCATCACGACACGGCCGCCCTACCGCCAGCAGCCCGAGACCTTCACTGCCACACCAAGTGAGACACTTAAGAGAACATTTCTCACCAACAGTTTTTCCAGTACATGAATCTTCTTCAAATCACCACAAGACTTATTCGAATGCACTGTTACACTTTTCGCGTAGGTCACGGCACTTTTTAGCAACAATACAATAATTAATGCACGGAGAACACTTGTAACCACCGGCATGCACGCCGCCATCTTCTAGTGCCTTATTACCATTCTGGAAGTTACAGTGTGTTTAACAATTATGGATTACAAATTATACAGGTAAGAATAAATTAATTTACAGGTATTTACATTAATGGAACTGATATCAATGTCTATCTACAATACGTTCTATAACCTCACACACAATACGATCATATTGTAATAATAATACAAATACTAACATGATGTAACACTTCATAGCTATACATACAAGTAATAATAATAATAATAATAATAATAATAATAATAATAATAATAATAATAACCATAATCATAAAATAATAATAATAATAATAATAATGACATTCGTAATAATAATAAATAATAATAATAATTTGAGCTCGATATCTGTATTAGTTAGCCATGGGTGAGAGAATATTGTTCTCAAGTTATACCTGATATCGCACTTGCATCAATATCCCCCCTATAACTTTAAACAATTTCCACACTTTGTCACACTCGTCGATGTTGCCTTGGACGTAAGTTGTATCTTCTTTCTTCCTCGACATCGCTGAATGTGCTCTCCTCCTCCTCTTGACCAGCATGTGCCGTGTTGGGGGTTGGTGTTGCCTCGTTGCCAGCCTCTTCCTCGATAGTCGATGTGTTCTCCTCACGATGACCAGATGGTGCTGTGTCATAATTAGCCTCTCCTCCAGGCTTATTCTGTACGCGCAGCAACTCTGATGCGTGAACCTTGACAGGAGGTTGTTCAGTAATTAGACCCCATGGCCCAGCTGTTTATCCACCTCGATGGGACCGACCCACTTAGGTGCGAGGCCTGCTTGAAACCCTCCAATCTTATTACTGACCGGGTGGTTCCGTCGCATTACTTGTTGGCCTGGTAGGGAGATCTGCATCTCTTCGACATCTTGAGCCTTGGCCTGGCTAAGGGATCTCTTCTCGGCCAAAGCTTGCTTCTCCGTGATGTTCTGCTGTTGCTGCCACTCTGCATCGTCTTGACCCGAAGTGGATGGTGGACGAATCTCCCAATCCCTAGTGCCGTACAGCTGTCGACTAAGAAACAGCTCTGCTGGGGAATAGCCTGTGACATGATTGGTGCGTCATCGCAGGGCAAAGAGTGACTGCGGTATCTGACAGTCCCACAGTCTATTTTCTTTGTCTATCAGGTGGACTCGTAGCATCTTTTTAAGCTCCTGCTTCCGTCGTTCCATTGAATTTGCCCTTGGGTTGTAGATACGAGTGGTCCAGTGCTCCACACCCCATTCCTTCATCTTTTGCTGCCACTTCCTCGTCATGAACTGACTCCCGTTGTCTGACAGAATGCACCGTGGATAACCGTAGCGGCTGAACACCTCGTCTTGTTGCAGGCTGGTGATGCGTCTGTCGTGGCTTCAGGTATCAGAAAGGCCTCAACCCATCTTGTGAAGAGGTCAGTGATTACTAGGAATCCTGTTTTACCCTATGGTATTCTAGGGTAAGGACCCATCAAATCCAGGGCCAGTGTTCTCCCTAGGACCTTTTTAATGGGCGCACCATCCTGCCGTTTTAACAGACCGCCCAGCTAGTATAACCTAGATATATGCTACTTATATAATGTTAATAATATTAATACGTTCCAAATTTACATGTAAATACTGTAAAACTGTTAATTTAAATGATAAATAATTAATGTCAGCATAATTGCATCAATTACACCGGAGATCAAATGTTTAGCTTGACCACCCCGTAGTGTCATGTGCGAGCGGGGTCTGGATTAGCGTGGAATCGCATGCGAGCCCTCTGTTCCGCATGCCGTCACAAACCCGTGTCCACAGCAACCGACTGCTAGCCTGAGTCCGCTGTTACATGATTTGGAACTAGCAATAAAATAAGTTCAAAATACTCTTGTTATGTCTTATTCGTGGTAATAACAGTCAATAGTTCAATTTTGCAGTTAATGTTTACCTGTCTGATATATTGTTAATGCCCTGAGGGAAATGAATTTACTTTTTTTCATATTGAAGTTTTACGTACTCATTCCTGCCACCCGGCTGACAGATTTCTGGGGAGAACACTGAGGGCTATGACCTGACACGGGCGATGTGTCCGTCTTCCTCGTTGGCTGGAATCTGCCTTCCGGTTGCTCGCCTTGGTGCAGGCACAGATGTAGCACCCTTTCACATAGTCCAAGAAATCTTCCCGCATGTTGACCCAGAAGAATCTTCGTTGGATGGACTGATATGTCTCTTCGCCTCCTGGGTGTCCGGCTTCCGTGCTGTCGTGGAACTTCTCGAGGATGTCCGTCGTGTGCTATCTGGGGATCACCACTACTGCAGGCATGTTGGAGAGGTGCCACCTGTACATCAAGAGTCCTCTGTCAACCCGGAATTTCTTATAGCACATCTTGAATTCCCTCGGGACAAGTCGACTATCGGTGTTCTGTCTCCTAATCCACTGTGTCATGGTCCTACAGGGCTTATCGTGTTCCTGCTACTGTTTGATCCCTCCCAGATCAAGTTCCTTCTTTATGGTCATAAGGACAGGTTCCTTAGGCTCACTCTGGTGTTTTCGTGGGAACTCCCTCTCGACAATAGTGTTAATAGTTTGTTTCCATCGCCGGGTGCCTAGATAAGCTGTCTGCTCCTATGTTTGTCGGTCCTGGGACGTGGCACACATCAAAATCAAATTCTGTGATTAGCAGAGCCCATCGCATCAATTTAGATTTTGAGACAGAGTTCAACCATTTGAGAGCAGCGTTATTGGTGTAGAGCTGGAACTTCCTTCCCTCCAAGTAGCCTCTGAATTTGCCCATGGCCCACACCACGGCCAAGGCTTCCTTTTTGACAGTACAGTAGCGTTGTTCAGTGGGGGATAGCTTCCTGATAGCATACTCAATGGTGTCCCTTCTGCTGTCACTCCTCTCCTGGAATAACACTCCTAAGCCGGAGTAGCTGGCGTCCATCTGCAGGCACTTCTTCCCTTGAGGGTTGGGATGGGCTAGCCCGGAAGCGTTGCATATCACAGCCTTAGTACCTTGGAACGCTGCCTCCTCCTTGCTGGTCCATCAGAACGGGCGGTTGTTATGGAGTGGATCAGTGAGTGGTATTGCCTTTTCTTCAAAGTGTGGCACGAAGCTGCTGTACCATCCACACAAGTCTAGGAACTGACGTACTTGTCGCTTGGTCCGTGGGCGTTCAGCTTCTTCGATAGCTCGATTCTTCTCCGGTTGCCTTTCTAAGCCTTCAGAGGTTAGGACATAGCCAAGTTATTCTGTGCGAGACTGGACAAAGTGGCACTTCTCCAGTTGGCAAGTCAGTCCATGAATCTTCAGTCCTTCTAGCACTTTCCTCAGATGTACAAGGTGTTCTTGAAAATTCTTGCTGCGAATTAAAATGTTGTCGAGATACACTTGGCAAAAATCTCTGACATATCCTGATAATACCTTATCCATCAGTCGCATAAAGGTGGCTGGAATATTCTTCATTCCAAAGGGTATTACTGCAAACTGGTACAATCCTCTCGGTGTCATGAAAGTGGTCAGTGGTCTAGAACTTTCCTCGACCTTCACTTGCCAGTATCCGGAGTTGAGATTCAGCATGCTGAAAATTCTAGACCCACTTACTTGTTTCAGCGAGTCTTTTAGGTCAGGCATGGGGTAGGCATCACTAATGCTCTTCTCGTTCAGCCTGCAGAAGTCCACATAGAGTCGATACTCCCCATTCTTCTTCTTTCATGGGATGATAGATGAAGCCCAACAGGATGTAGAGGGTTCGATGAGACCTTGCCCTTCCATCTCTTGAATGTTCCTGGATGACGAAGTTGTGCTTATCCAGGTTGATTGGATATGGACGTTGCTTGATGGGTGAGGAAGTGTTGCAGTCAATGGTGTGTGTTACAGTGATATTCCCTCCAACTTTATTGGTGATAACTTCCGGAAAGTCCTTCAAGGTGTGTCTCAGCTCCTCTTCTTCACTCTGTCGAAGATGTGTTAACTGGATATCTCCCAGGTTTACGTCAACTTCCGTATCTTCGCGAGTCCGGAGATTTCCATTGTGCCGGGCGACCTTCAGACATCTGTCCTTTCCCAAAAAGACTTCATGAGCTGCATAGTGTAGGATCACCTTGTTTTCCACCAGAAAGACATGACCTAATATGATGTCCGGTATCAGGTTCTGAATCACTGCAACATCAATTACGATGCATATGTTTATGCATTTAGCGGTTAGGTTAGTCTGTCCTTGGATGGAATAGGTTACCCCGTTCGCTGCTCCTACTTCCGAGATGGTGAGACTTAACAGGCGGTAGTAATTTGGCAACAGTCTTGTTGACAAATTAATGGCTTGCTTGGCCGTCGAGTATGGCTCAAAAATTCTCGTTGCCAATCCTTAAGATGATAGCTGGGCAGGGTTGGCCTATTCTACTCACTATCTGACCATTCCCTCTCCTATTTGACCAGGGTTGCTTATCAAATCAAAATCTCTTTATTTGCAAATGAAGTGTCTACCTCGGTGGCAAATGGTACACTATAACACATTATTGTCAAGCACTAAATATTAAATTAACAAGAGAAGAAAATTTTCCTATAATACAATATTATACAATTTGCACTAACAATTTTTTCTATTAAACACACAGCTCATCCTTAATAAATTTATATTGTTTACAAAATTGTACTTATAATATCTCCTGTACTACTTACAAATATAGTCAGCTGATATACAGTATGTGGAATTACTTCAAATGATACTGTACAACTAGACAACTGGTATAAGATTAAACTTCACATTGCTTTTTTTTTTTAACCCATTCTGGAACCTAAGTAGCATAACGACCTGCTGCATCTTAACCAGAGCCCCTTTTGCCACCACTTTTCAGAGTTCCTGAAGGGCCTTCATGGCTTATCTGTCAGGTCTTGAGGTGCATTCCTGTTCCCGGTCCCATCCCCCCTCAATCCAGAATGAGCCGGACCTAGTTTTCCGACGTCAAGGCTGGGCACTTGTTCTTTAGGTGTCCCGCTCTTCCACACTGGTAGCACTTCCTAACTGTGCTGGGCTGTTCTGTAGCTTTTCTCTTATGTTCCTCCTCCAGCTGGGTGATGATTCTGCGTAGATCATCAAAGGATCTGGTTTGTGATACTTTCACTAGGGGCCGAATCTTATCGTGGAGTAGCTCTGTGATATCTGGTAAGATCTCGTTTTCGCTCCTTTCTGGATGCAGATGCTTGAAGAGTTGGTACTTCTGGAAGACGAAGGCGCTAGCTCTCATGCCAGTGGGTTGTGCCCCAGTCAGTAGCTTCCTTTTCATGGAGCTCTTCACCCCTCGGAATTAAACCTAGCGAGGAATTCCCTCGTGAAGTCCGTCTAGTTTAGATTTAATCCCTTCAAGTTGTTCCACCAAGTAGCAGCTTGCTCCTTTAATGGCGATGTGATGAGTTGCACGAAGATGTCATCTGGTAAACTAGTTCTTCCTAATAGGTTGACCGATCCCTCTATGAAGCTAGTCGGGTTCTCTTCCAGTTGCCCATGGAATTCCGGTAGGCTCTCTATAATCACCTTCGGGTCAGGTGTCCTGTATTGCCAGTTAGGTTTGAGGAGGTTAGAGGTGTGGCGGTATGTCCTGCTTGAGTCAATCTACAGTATTTTCTACTGTGTGGTAGATGCTTTCACTTATATTCTGCACATTCGATGGTCGAAATCCAGTTTTCTATCCTTCCTTCAACAACAGAAATACGGCTCCCAAGATTTCCCTCGATGTTAGAGATCCTTCCCTCAATCTGTTGTTTTATGACGGAAACCTGGATTTCCACCCCCCTCCTTGAGGTCCAAGATATCCTCTTCCAGCTGGCTTACTCTACTGTTGATCTGGCCAACCTGTCCCAGTTTTGACCTGATGTCCGATATCTGCTGCGTTAATTGATTCGTGACATCGCTAATTTGCAATGAAATTTTATCATTTACGGTTGAAATTTTTGATTCAAGGCCCTGTTCTACATTGTAAATCTTCGTGTACACTTGTCCCATCTGTCTGTTAAAATTGAGTTATTTACCGGGCGAGTTAGCCGTGCGCGTAGAGGCGCGCGGCTGTGAGCTTGCATCCGGGAGATCGTGGGTTCGAATCCCAGTGTCGGCAGCTCTGAAAATGGTTTTCCATGGTTTCCCATTTTCACACCAGGCAAATGCTGGGGCTGTACCTTAATTAAGGCCATGGTCGCTTCCTTCCAACTCCTAGGCCTTTCCTATCCCATCGTCGCCATAAAACCTATCTGTGTCGGTGCGACGTAAAGCCCATAGCAAAAAAAAAAAATGAGTTAGCTTAAGAAATTTCGCCGGAAAGTTTGTCATTTATGTCTGAAATTTTTTCATGTAGGCTAGAATTGACGTTTGAAATTTTGTCATTTAGGTCTGAAAATTTGATGTTTAGTGCCTGCATCATGGTCATTAAATTAGAACACGTTTTGATTATATTTACCTCATCTTCCAATTCGCCGGCATCTTCGTTGACTTCGATGAAAAATTCAGGATTTTCTCCTTTTTCCACTAGGTCTGCCCATAGTCGCGCCTGTAGAGATTTCTTCTTACCGTTCGTCGAGAGATCCCTCTTGGTAAGTTCATCGTTGAGCTGTTTTAGTGACATATTCTCCAGAGTGACTTGCATTTTGAACTACTACACTCGTATTCACTCATAAATTTTTACGTCCTGTCCCACGGTCACCAGTTAACGTATTCACAAAGACGCACATAAGATGCTGTCAGTTGATACAATTATATTTTCACATATATTTACAAAACACGCTCATAACCTTAACAACAGGATCACAACAAACACTTCACTTCGAGGATATCAACAAGCCTCCATAATTAAAACAGTTGACAGCTGACACCGAATACCACAGAGGTTGCACTTTGAAGTACAGTTGAAAACAGATGACTATCGATCACTTCAACATGGAGATTGCCAATCGGCATGTCAGCCACGTGCTACTAAACAACAACTTCAGTAACTCTCAATAACTAACTTCACCATCAAGATCGTCTCTTTATATAGGTGTCTGGCCAGACTTCTAGAACTTATATTACAAAAAAAACTACCTTCTTGAATATTCCAGAGTGTCCAATAGATAGATTACAATGTATAGAATATTCTCAATTATTCTAGTGCCTTATTACCATTCTGGAAGTTGCAGTGTGTTTAACAATTACGGATTACAAATTATACAGGTAGGAATAAATTAATTTATAGGTATTTACATGAACGGAATTGATATCAATGTCTATGTACAACGCATGTTCTATAACCTCACACACAATACGATCATATTGTAATAATAATACAAATACTAACATGATGTAACACTTCATAGCTATGCATACAAGTAATAATAATAACCATAATCTTATTATTAATAATAACAATAATAATAATAATAATTCAAGCTCGATATCTGTATTAGTTAGCCATGATTGAGAGAATATTGTTCTCAAGTTATACCTGATATCGCACTTACGTCAAGAAGTGAAAAGTGATGGAATATTTGTTCTCACAATTAGGAACCGAAAGTTAGACACCATTCAGTCTCCATATGCCACAAAGGGCCGGTTCTACCATCTGCTGGTAAGGTAGCTGGCAGCTGCCTGGGAGGTAAACTACCTGGGGGTGTAAATCAGCTGGTACTTTACCTTGCGTGCAACCACCTCTGCGCAAGCGCTGCGTGGCTACCCGAAGCCAGACACCGATATACGGAGTTGGCTAGACTGATTTTCAGCGACTTCTCGCTTTCGAGTGTGGTGCTATCTATCATCAGATGTATGAAGCTCATTTCGATTGTCTTTATTTTCCTGTGCTTGTATCTGCTGATTATCACCAAAAGCCTAATAAGGGGAGTCTTGAGAGTTATGGACAACGATTTATGTCAAGCTTTCGTGATTTTAATCTATGGGCTTCAAAATCAATACTTAATTGGGATTAAAATCATGAGATTACATTTTCTTTCGCCAGTTATAACTTGCCATGTAAGGCAGCGCTTTTGGAAAGTATTCTCGTAGTAGACTGCTCAGTCGTTCGCTCCGTAATATAAGGTGCACAGGTTTTCATCGTCTAATTTGCATTTAAAAATTTGTTTTCGTTCCCTGCCGTTGTTCTTAACTCTTTTTTTTTTTACGCACTTCCATATCTATATATATAAAATAAGAGTTTTGTCTGTACATTGCTCAGAATTTGAAAATAATGGTATTTCTGTATCGGTCATGTCCATAGTAACAAGAAAATGCACTTTTTACTTTTCCGTAATTTCTGTCTGTCTGTCTGTCTGTCTGTCTGTCTGTCTGTCTGTCTGTCTGTCTGTCTGTCTGTCTGTATGTATGTATGTATGTATGTATGGATGTACGTATGTACACGCATCACGAGAAAACGGTTGAAGAGAATTTAATGAAAATCGGTATGTGAAGTCAGGGTATGAGCCTCTACAATCTAGGCTATAAATCATTTTACTCGCGCTGAGTGAAATGGTAGTTTAGGGGAAGGCCTAAAATGAATTCTCAACTATTTATGCTATTAGTGGTCGTATTTTAAAGAAAATGGGTATGCAAAGTTGGGGAATAAATTGCTACAATCTAGGCTGTCAGTGATCGTATTCACGCTGAGAAAAATGGTAGTTTAGGGGAAGGCCTAAAATTTAATTCTCAAATATTGTTGTTATTAGTAGTCCTATCGTGATGAAAATCGGTATGCAAAGTCAGGAAATAAGTCGCTATAGTCTAGGTTGTAAATTATTTTATTCACGCTGAATGAGATGGTAGTTTAGGGGAAGGCCTAAAATGTAATTCTCAAATATTTCTTATTAGAGGTGTAATCGATGAATGCTACATAACTAAGGTTATACAGTATTAAATTTCCTATTATTCATGTCTTATACATTGTTGCCGTACTGGCTATGATCACAAATATATTCATGAATTTGGAGTTTTGTTACTACAGTAAGTCCATATCAGCGCCGAGTAACGAGAAAATGGGTAAACAGTATTTAATGAAAATCGGTATGTAAAGTCGGAGAATAAGAAACTACAGTTTACGTATAAAATATTTTACAAATCACAGAGTCGAAAGAAAACTAAATGTGTAGGCCTACAATATAGAAAGCTCATAACATTGATCAACAATAACATTACATTGACCATTGTTTGTCGTGATGTGCTTTGTGTCTTCTGTTGCCCCTCATCTCCGGTAGATAGGATTACTGCTGCGTACAGAGTATTTTTTATTTGATTTACGTTGCACCGACATAGATAGGTTTTATGGCGACGATGGGATAGGAAAGGGCTAGGAGTGCCTTAGGCCTTAATTAAGGTACAGGCCCAGCATTTGACTGGTGTGAAAGTGGGAAACAACGGAATACCATCTTCAGTGCTGCCGACAATGGGGTTCGAATGCATTATCTCTCGAATGCAAGCTCACAGCTGCGCACCGCTAACCACACGGTCAACTCGCCCAGTCGTACAGAGTGTAACAGCCTGCCTGAATATTGATGGGAAGTAACTGGGGAGTTAGATAACTTTCTTCTTAGCATGCCATTCCCCTGGTTTATAAATTTTCTGATACTACTGTTACGTAACACACTGGATCATCATAGCATTTGGGCTATTCAATCCCTACTCTGAGGCACTGATTGGAATGAACAATGTGCATATTTAGCGGAATAATGGCAGATGAGTGTTCATGGCAATCTGCGACCTGGTCATCCCAGCACTGGAACTTTGGACTATTAGATTGGCACCGCAATCTAACTGCAGCACTGTTCGTTAAAAGTGATAAAACGTGCGACTTTCCATTTGATCGAGTATTTTATATGATAGCTTGCTTTTAATCGCTACATCATACTTACGTTTTTGTAATGACCTATGTTGATTTCAGTTAGGAAAACCACAAAGTCAGTCTTTCTGAGAATCCCGTAGCGAAGCACGGGTACATCAGCTAGTACATATATATATACACACATCTTCCTTACGGACTTATTGTCTTTGAGCATTCTGTCTGGAGGCTTCTGCAAGGTATAAATCTCATTCCGTATTGACGGTTATAAGGAGGATTTTATAAATATTTTCATTTGTAAAGTGGAGACTTCTGTGAATTGATTATTGCCTTTGAGCAATCTATCTGCAGGCTTCTGTGAATTGATTAAGTATTTCCATGATGCTCTATTTGCAACTAGCTCTGTGACCTCATTTAATTCCACATGCTTCCATTTATTGATAATGCATTTCATTCTAATTTTTAACTTTGTTAATATAAAGTTGGAAGGTACTGTTAAAGAACTAATCGGGATAAATATCCATTCATAGGAATAGGAATTCAGGAATGGAATAGTTTCCAATTTCTTCGGAATCATTTACAAGACGACTGTGTAAACAACTGATAGGGAATCTGCTGCCTGGGCGACAGTCCTATAATGCTATTAATCATAACATCACACATATAAAGCATTTTCCTACTAAACATATTAATGTGATTAAACATTTCAATGAAATATATTATTAACAAAAGAACATATGAAAAGAAGCATGCAGAATAATACAACGCTAATAATGAAAATAAAAAAAGATTCGTCATACTGAAAACTCAAACCTGCATACCTCGTGCTACGAAGCAAGCGCGTTAGCCATTACACTACGAGAAAGCTTGGGGTACCTAGGATACATACACTAAGTTATACCTGGTGTATGAAAACTGAAATGAGTAGAAAATTAAAGCCCATTTGAAGTGATTTCCAAGTAGGTTTTGATATTATATCCTTCTAGAGTTTCTTTGCGAAAGCCTGACGTATAAAATGTGTTCCCTACACTACCATTGCGAGAGGCTGGTGTGACCGTTGCAACTCAAGGGAAGCATTAATGTTTAAAATCCTGCAATACAATATCGTTCACTGTTACAGTATCATGCTTTTTTCAGTATACTAAGCTAATTTAAGTTGTATGTCACCAGAAATACAGGTAATAATGTTCAGCTCTCAAAACTTGCCCAGCAAGTAAAGTCTTATCAGGCCCTCGAAGTGGCTGATAAATTACGCGCCGGGTAACTGCGATTTATGCTGCCGATAGCGCTACCTGGAAGTGGTCGAATGGAAACATCCTTTTACGCGGAGGGCAAGTTATGCGCTACTTTACCAGTAGGTGGTAGAACCGGTCCAAAGTCGAACAATCGATAAGAATGCCTGAGGTAACATTTCCGCGAGCGATGCTTGTCAATATCCACGCACAAAAAGTAGATGAACACGTCACTCGTACAAGATTAGATACGAATAGTGTGGGGTCCCTCCTTCAATGCCCGGCCCTTCTCGTGTTGGACAGGATTTTTTTGTTACATTTTACGAACTTCATCATATAGAGCCGTATTGATACAGTTTAAATTAAGAACTAGTGTTAGATTAAATGGTCCACCCAGTCAATACACTTCACTTTACAAGTGAAATTTATTTAATATAAAAATATATTATACATACTTTGGAACATGTTTCGTCGCATTTGAGACTTCTTCATCCATAACGTCTCGTAGCAGATTACAATGCTCATTGTTGCTGTCTAATAATTTAAAAATGGAAGAACCCATGTCCTTTATGAACTGTTTGAGAATACACCAAAGACAAAATATACACATTATTTACATAAAATTGTCCATCACTTCTTGCAAAAAAAAAAATTATCTTCATTTTTAAAATTTGAATGACATTTCTTGAAAATATGACATGCCAGCCATAACGTCTCGTAACATATTACATTGCTCATTGTTACTGTCTAATAATTTAAAAATGGAAGAACCCATGTCCTTTATGAACTGTTTGAGAATACACTAAAGACTAAACATACACACTATTTACATAAAATTGTTCATCACTTCTTGCAAAAGAAATTTTTTTTCGTCGATGTTAAAATTTGAATTACATTTCTTGAAAATATGTCATGCAGTGCTAGTAGCTGGTAGTTTCAGTGTACTGACTGAGGGAGATTTCAATTCTGGCCTTGGACTAGGAAAATGGGACCAAATTCACATCAGAATATTTGAAAGCTTTAATTCATGTGGAAAATCCTTTCAAAAATAAGCTATTTCTGGTAGAAGGAATCTAATGCTTGTGAGATAACCTGTCATATGGCAAAGATCTGCGCTGCATGACCACCATATTGGTAGCTTAATTCGTATGAATATTCCTTCTTAAAAAGACAAGGTCTGGAAAAAAAACATACATAAAATTAATGGGTTTAAAACCCTTGGAAATTTAAGAAATTAGTTTCCGTCACAAATGCATAACGTAAAAGCTTACCATCAAAGTTGGTGAAACTCCCAATAGCTGGTTCACATCTGAGCCTCGCTCTGACTTGCTTCTCGCCACACTACTGCGTGTGTTATAATTATGTTTCCTCTCGCCCAGCGGAACTTGGCTAGGGGCGGAAGAGGGCGGGGGGAGTATAACTATTAGTAGGGGAAGGGAAATAGCTCTGCCTATATGTAGAACAGGAGGGTGGGATGTTTATTTTAAAGGAGGTAACTTCAAATTATTAATTTTTCGTTATAAAAGCGATGGTATCTGTTCATATAACAGACTTTTTGTTCTCTTGTTTTCTCAAAAGAAATTTTCAACCCAACCTTCGCTGCTTATCGTTCCAATTCCTCTACTTGAAATTCAGCTTCTTCAATACTATTTGCTAATAATGCTAGATCATTCATCAAATGCAAGACAATTTAGTTGAATATTTCTTCCAGTCTTAACAGTCGGTGAATATACCTTATTCCATTCACGCATAATTTTTTCCAGCACACAATTAAACAACGGGGATGAACCATCTCCCTGTCAAAGACCAGTATGAATTTCAAATGGCTCAGAGATTTCATTTCTGAACCTAACTCTAGATTTTGTATTTGTAAGAGTGACCGCAATAAGGCTAACAAGTTTCTGATGTAAACCAAATTCAGTAAGGATATGCAATAATGATTCACGATGGATACTATCATAAGCTTTTTGAAAATCAACAAAAGAGATCACTAAATTTTTGCTCCTAATCCATTGATGTTTTATAATCCATTTGATATTTTATAATCCATTTGAGACTGATAATTTGATCTGGACAGCTTCTTCCTGGACGAAACCCAGCCTGATATTCACCAAATTCACTATCAGGTTGTTCATGAATTCTGGAATATAAATTCTTAGAAAAAATCTTATAAGTGACTAGCTGATGTACCCGTGCTTCGCTACGGAATTCTACATTGTATACAGAATGGTACAATGTACAGTGTATATGTTGTGAGCAAGTCTGTATTAAATTGCATAGCTCTTAACGTTACCCTAGAAACGTGACGGGGAAGTCACCAAACGTCTTTTCTCATATGAAGACTGGGTTAGGGAATTTTCATTGTAATGGTAGGCCCGCTTTCCTACCATCTGTCACAGTCAGGTTGGGGAGTTTTCATTATAATGGCAGACACTCGCTCTCCACCTGCTTTTTTTATATCCTCTGGAAGACTGTCTTAGTGGTTTTTCCAACTGAAATGAACATAGGTCATTACAATGACGTCAATAGGAATGGCACGAATAAAAGCAATGCTTTTATGTGAAATACCACACATTTTTTCACTTTTAACAAACAGTACTGCGCTGCCAATCTAACAGTCCAAAGTCCCAGAGCGTGAATGAACAAGCCGTGATCCGTGAACACACTGTCTTTTTGAGGGAGGGGGGGGGAGTCAAATAGTGGAGAGTTCCAGGGAAAAAACTATGCCCTTTTACTAATCTGTTTTCTAGGTGTACCCGATGAGTAGGGAAATCTCAATTCACTACACTGGCGGCGGAAAAATCTGACTTTGAGCCAATTATTTCCTCCAAGCCAAGGGTGAAACCCCCCTCTTCACTGCTAATTTGGGATAAAATGAATGTAGAATTTAATAAAAGTGAAGAGGAAGCTTTTCTGAAGAAACGGCTCTTTGCAGGGTTGAATTTTGAGTTATTTAGTGAATGGTGATGCTACAATTTGGAATAGGCCTAAATTGTAATTCTAGACCAAGTCATACTACTACTAAGTGAGCCTCTGCCTTAAGTGTGCACACTGCTCATTCAAAACAGCCCATTAGAGTAGGGATCTAATAGCTGGAATACTATGATGAACCAGTGTGTTACGTACCAGCAGTATCAGAAAATGTATGAACCAGAGAAATGGCATGTTAAAGAAGAAAGTTATCAACTCCCCAGCTATTTCTCGCCAATATGCAGTCAGGCTGCTATACTCGGTACACAGCAGTAATCCCATCTATCGGAGTTGAGTGGCAGCATAAGAGACAAAGAACATCACCACAAACAATGGTCAATGTAATGTTATTATTGATCAATGTTATGCACTTTGGATATTGTAGGCCCTCGCATTTAATTTTCTTCCAACTCTGAAATACCACTCTTATCATAGTCGGTACGGTAAAACTGAATAAAAAGCAAATGATTGGAAATTATATTCTCTCCAACTTTTGTTATGTAGTACTTTCCGATAGGACCAATAACGTAGGTATTTAAAAATTAATTTTTAGGCGCCTTCCCCTAAACTACAATTTCTTCCAAGGCAAATAAAATTGTTTATAGCTTAAACTGTGGTTTCTTGTTCCCCAACTCTATATACCGATTTTCATTAAATTCTGTTTACGCATTTTCTTGTGGTTCGGCGTTGATATGGACTTAGCAACAAAAATACAAATTCATAAATATCTCTGTTATCATAGCCGGTATGGTAAAAATGTATAATAATGACCGGGCGAGTTGGCCATGCGGTTAGAGGCACGCAGCTGTGAGCTCGCATCCGGGAGGTAGTGGGTTCGAACCCGACTGTCGGCAGCTCTGAAGATGGTTTTCCGTGGTTTCCCATTTTCACACCAGGCAAATGGGGCTGTACCCTAATTAAGGCCACGGCCACTTCCTTCCCATTCCTAGGCCTTTCCGATCCCATCGTTACCCTAAGACTTATCTGTGTCGGTGCAATGTAAAGCAAATACCAAAAAAAAATTGTAGATGACATCAATGATTGGAAATTTAATTCTGTATAACTTTAGTTATGTAGTGTTTATCGATACGACCACTAATAATTAAATTAAGAATTAAATTTTAGACCTTTGCCTAAACTACCATTTCACTCAGCGTGAATAATATGATTTATAGCCTAAATTGTAGTGGCTCATCTCCTGACTTTACGTACTGCTTTTCATTAAATTCTCTTGAGCCATTTTCTCGTGATGCGTGTACACACATATAGACAGACAGAAATTATGGAAAACTAGAAAGTGCATTTCCTTGTTACTGTGAACATGACCGATACAGAAATACCATTCTTTGCGAGCTATGTACAGACAAAACTCTTATTTTATATGTATATAGATATCCAGCAAAGAAATCCCTCGATAATTACCAGGATCTGATCTATTGCCTTTTTGTGTAGTGGGTGTATAATTGCAACATTCCATTCTTCAGGCAATTTTTTCGGTATTCCTGATGTCAATAAGATGTTTTTGTAAATTCCAAATAGTCTGTACATTTACATTCTTCCAAAGTTCCGCTACTAGTTGATTCTCTACCGCCACTTTAAAATTTGTGAGTGTACCAAGAGCTGCACGTACTTCATCATAAACCGGTGGTATGATCTTTTCCAGAGGTGTTTTATTTCTGGAATACAGATAAAATTCAAAATAATCTTCAGGTTCATCACTACTAAGTAGTGTTTTGAAGTATTCAGCCAAAATTATTGCATTGTCATAATGATTATGGGCCAGCTTTCCATTCATATCCTTCATCAGAAGAGTAGGGGGAGTATAATTAGTTTGGTTTTGTTTAAATGTCCTATAATTGTCTCCCTTTTTTTGGCATTTGAAAGCTTCATCAATAGATTTTAATGTTTCCTTCTGATGGTTCCTTTTAACCCTCCTGATTTCTTTGGTCATTAATTATCTAGCATTGATTAATTCTTCCCTAGAACTTTGTTTTTTGTTGCTGGTCATTCAACTAAGCTTTATGCCGGCGTAGTATTGCTATATCACACTCTTCATTCCACCATGCATGCTTTTTTCATTTTTTAATGGAAGCAACCTCTTCTGCTATGGCTTTTAATTTGTTAACAGTGGTCCCCAAGTTGTCACTTAAAAGCATTATGGATTTCTCAAAGTATATTGGATTATTTATGAGAACTAGGATCATACATTCTTTTCCTAATGAATTTTTGCCGTTTTATTTTCCTTTTAGGAGTTAATTTGATTATAATCTTTTTTAATTTGATTATAATCTTTGAGATGTGATGATCTGAATCAACATCGACACCAGGAAGAAACTTTACGTTATAAATTTCTTTATGAAATTTACAATCCATGGCCACATGATCTATCTGAGACTCACCCAACTTAACATTAGGACATTTCCAAGTTAAGTTATGTGGTTTTCTTTTAAACCTTGTAGTCTTCAAAATGAGTTCATGGTTAATACAAAATTCAACTTACCGTTCACCATCCTTATTTGTCAATTTATGGGCTGGCCATCACCCCACCACTACACAAAATCTCCTCTCACGTCCAATCTTTGCATTGAAATCTCCAAGTAAAATGTTAATATTAGTATTGCACCATCCTGAGGGGATTTCTTTCTTGCACCATATTGGGCGACCCAACAATTGCTCCGGCTATTTTCCCCTCATCCAACCATCACTTCTACGGATCATTAAATGGATCAATGCATTTAAGAAGAACGATGCTAAGTGTCGGTAGCTATGCTCGCTTCTAACATTCATTGAATAAACAGTATCCGCATCATAAAATTTAAGCGCTATCGCAATCTTCATTTCTCATATCACATTTATCGATAGGATAATCCTTAAATTGCCACACGACACCTCTCAGGGATAATTAAAATGCATCTGTGAATAGTATTATTTTTACTTGAGGTCAACTGGGAAACCGCATTTCCTTTTTAATAAATTACCATTGATACCATCCATCCACCGGAATCAATGTTAAGTTGTCCAAGTCCAATTATTCGAAGAAAAGAAAAGAAAAAAGAAAATAAATTTTAAAAAAAAAATTAATTCAAAATCATCTGTACCATAATGATATTAGCCTATCTTCAATAATAACCTCTAAATTGGAAAATCTATAATTAATTTCATGATTCTAGAATCATAAAGGAAAATCTGATAACATTTATTTACATCAATTATCTTCCTCCTCTATATATATGGAAAAAAATTAAATTTATTCTACCTACAATCTGATTCAACTGATCCTCTTGCACTTATTATCCGCATCATTAAAATAAAGAATAAATTCTCTTAATCACATAAATCGTAGTTACATATTCTATCTGTTGAAAATGTAGTTAAATATTGTCTGAAATTAATTATCTCATAATAATAATGACAATTAATTGTTAAGCAGAGAAAAAAATTAATATGGGTTAAAAAAACTAAGTCCCTAAGCCTTAGTAAACTTCATAACAAATATGCTTAATCTGAGTCCATTAGCTCTTGTTTCTTTCTAAAAAAAAAAATGCTTATTTTCGTCGATATTAAATTAATATTCTGTCACTAACACATTTGTATCTTCCAGTATTATAATGTCAGCATTTGCAAGTAAGTTCCAAGTATATAACAGCTCAAAATGGCTACTTCAAATATATATCGATCATTAAATGAAAAATATTGGTCACTTTGACCATGTCATTTGGTTAAAATATTCAGATAACACCCTAAAATTAAATGTAGGTATCGTATAAAGAACAATTATTATCGTAGTTCAAATAGAAAATATACCTATCATGATTTATGGTTTCACCAATGTCCAATCAAGTATCATAAAATTCGTAGGAATGTATTTGGTAACCTATTTTATTTAATTGTGGGAGAGATTCAAATTATGAAATTGCTCTATCAATTAAAGACATTCTCAATACCAAACTTCAAATAACATTCAGTACAACGTTGACATATTCTGTATGAAGACAACAAGTTTCCCCTTATTTATTTCTTATTTGGATATTTAATCTGAAGACAGTTTACGGTAACCCACATACGAAATCTACGATGTATCTCATTGTATTCATGTACCACTAACCCAATATATCTCGCATTACCATTTTAATATCTTGCCGCATATGTCAAACATCACCATTGGCCAGTAATACATCGTATTTACCACCAAAATTATCCATAAGCATATCTATCTCTCCATTTACCAATATTAATTACCATATCATCTCTTTATTCATTCCCATAAATATATCTCAGCTAATAATTATTCGTAAAACCACATCAACATGTCACTCAAATCCTAACTTCCCTACGTAAACATTTATCATTTCCAACTAGGCGGCAAATCGTCTTAACATATCATTAATGTACTGCAACGGTACATTTCTGGGTTAAGTTTCATTTGTAATACACATGAACACGTTATCCTGTAAATGAAACACATGTATAAACTAAACAAGTTAATATTTACTCATGTGTCATCGCGTCGTAATAGTAACCAGATCTAAGTTACTCAGAAATCAACTATCTTCTTTTAAACATTACGTCTGGGATATGTCTCTTTGTATGCGTTGTTTCAATCCCGTAATGGTTGAAAACATCACTTTAAATCTCTCCTTGTTCAATTATAAACATTCCTATACTATGACATTGATTATAAACTCTGGAAGAAATACCTACTCCCATAATGATAAATCAACTAGGATAATCTCATTGCAAAGATAGTATCAACTGAGATTTCATCACAAAGAACTCCGTAACAAGCAACATACCAATGTTCACTACAAATACTTAAATACTACGTCTACGACACATTAATCTCAAGATAATAAATTAATTCTTTGGAACTTAGCTTGTGGCTGCTGATGTTAGATGACTGGGTTATGGCTCCGATGTTGTCATCTTAGGGCTGCGTAGAAAGTCCCCAACATCCGTTACGTCACCATCAGGTTGTAGCCTCAAAACCCGGGTTAGCAGGAACAGCTGGGCGATCTACGTCGGAAAGTCGGCTCCATCTCCGATTTAGCCTCTCATGTTGTAGCCGTTAGTCATATGTGAAAGAAACATTTCCAATATGGCAATTAATATCACGTCCATATCCTTCAGAATGTTCTACAAAGAATCTAGATTATATTTTCGTTTCAGGTTATTATGTCAGAAATTCAATGTCAATTCCTTGTGACAGATTTTAACAGGTAAATTATCAAATTAGCTTTTTATTTTTATTTTTCCAGCCAATCAACCTATAATACGTTAAATTTGACTTGGTATTTCGTAACGGCCTTCGGTCTATATTCCGACTACTGTCCGGATACTATTCAACTTCTTCTGACTTTCCGCCTCGATATTTGATCAGATATAGGCGTAATTCTAAAATCTCTTCACTGTGCAGGTTCTTCAGCTCTTATTAATTGAAATATCTCCCTTCTTCTTTCCGCGAGGATTATTTTTTTCGTAGATAAACTTACTTCGAAGTTTTGCATACCAAATTTTTTTATTGTTCACACTCTTCCTCTTTTTTAACAATTTTAAAAACTTTCTATTATTTTTTATCACGGCCGCATGGATCCTTTATAACTTTACGTCTAACTCCATGACCTAGGCATACTTAATTCGCCAAATGAACATCTTTGCCGTCACATGCATGGCCTCCTTGATTTTATGCGTCCGTATTATATATATATACTCTGAAATCACGGCCTATTTCACTTAATATATTCGTTCTTTTTTAGATGTATGGCTCAATTACATAATCTTTGCGATCTCATTACCGTGCATGGCAAACTTTAAACATCGTATGACATCCTTTATTCCGTTATCAGGACGATGAAAACGGTACAGTATCAGGTATATTCGTTACCATTAGGTCAATTTCATCGCAAAATTGATCCGTTCCCTCCTTGTCAGTTCTGTTCTCTCTCTTTATTTTGCATGAACATTTATCAATGTGTATATTTTGTTTTCCACTATAATCGTTAACAATGCTACTCATGGGGAATTTGAAGAAAAATCAGTAATGGAATCTAGAATTTTATTGTGTACCAAGAAACCAACTCCAAATTGAGGAACGTTCCTCATAACTCTTTCACCTGGAGGTTCTTTATAGAGACAATACCCACCTGATTGGTTTCTGATCAGTATTACATAATTCTTGAAGAGCTGTGATCACAATTTTGTCTTGATCCAAAATATCAATTAGATGCTTTAATTTACCAACCTTTATCAATGAATTGATATTTAATGTTGCCAATTACGAGAACTTTCCTGACTTGTTGAACTTAAATACATTCTTAGTTTGATTGGTATGCATGATTTTTCATAATGTCTAGGCGCTCCAACTCACTTTAATCTTCTAAATGCCGGGCTGAGTGGCTCAGGCGGTTAAGGCGCTGGCCTTCTAACCCCAACTTGGCAAGTTCTATCCTGGTTCAGTCTGGTGGTATTTGAAGGTGCTCAAATATAACAGCCTCATGTCAGTAGATTTACTGGCACGTAAAAGAACTCCTGCGGGACTAAATTCCGGTACCTCGGCGTCTCCGAAGACTGTAAAAGTAGTTAGTGGGACGTAAAGCAAATAATATTATTATTATTAGTATTATTAATCTTCTAAATGACACCTCACCGTATCCGAATGGTGTTTCCGCTTGGGTGATTAAGTAATAGCTGTCCAAACCAGCGGATTCTTTCAATAGCAGACTCCCCATTCTAGGTTGATTGTCTGATCGATGATCAAGAGTCTGACCATGGTCAAGGTTTATAATTCCAGATATAATCTGGAAAGGTGATGAATGAAATATGATGAAAAATGAGATTGTGAAGAGTGGTCTGCGAGAGCTATTTTATTTCACTCAAGT
This sequence comes from Anabrus simplex, assembly GCF_040414725.1. Lineage (NCBI taxonomy): Eukaryota > Metazoa > Arthropoda > Insecta > Orthoptera > Tettigoniidae > Anabrus > Anabrus simplex. The sequence continues at coordinate 23,972,665 of NC_090265.1, forward strand.
CCACCAGTAAATCTGTGTTGACCCCCCTGTCTGCCAACTGGGATGCGCCATGTTTGAGTATCACCTCTCCGCCTACTTGACAGTTCGTGATTATTATTATTATTATTATTATTATTATTATTATTATTATTATTATTATTATTATTATTATTATTATTATTATTATTAAAAGTCTGTTTGCAGGAAAAGCATATCACTTTCAACTACTGCATTTGATATAATGTCTAAGTGAATTATTAAACATGTAGTACAAAAAGTAAAGTATTTGAATATCTGAGTATTCTATTATTCACATCGTAATGTTAAAGTTTGAGTTCACTTGGAAACTATTCTGACTTCTAGCACACACGTGAATGTTAGTTATACAAGTCTTAGAATTGCACTCTTCAATATTTACAAGTTCCTCAACGAGGTTTTACTTGCTGAAAGTTTATAAGTACCGTAACACCGGTATTATTCAGTGTTCCACAACTCGCATGTCACTTGAACGTAATCTTGCTCTGCAGGCTGACTCCGTACCATGCGGCAAACCAACATCGTCGTGTTGCCAGCGCGAACTGAAGTAACAGGCTCTGGAGCTATGGCCTTTTATTCAAATCTAGTTCTTACATAATGTTTATATAATCTTGAATATTTCCGTAATCCCTGAATAGATTTTGGAGATATTAATATGAAGAGATGTTCAAAATGTTTTCTGTAAGATGTCATTGTTTCTGAATCAATACTTCAACTGGGATAGCAAATTTCTTGCATGGAAGTTTCCAGAGCATATGATGCAACCTGTCCTTGACCCCGTGCTGGCCATGCGATGAACGAGGTAGTGGCGCGGCGGGTTGATTACTCGCCCCATCGAGACTTTTAGGACTGAAAATACACTCGCTAATACTTTATAAATTACTTATGATGTATTTTATTTAAGAAATTGATGTACCCTCCCCCATGGTCTGGTACCTTGACCTGGTGGGGAGGCTTGCGTGCCTCAGTGATCCCAAGAGCGATGCCGGCGGGAGCTTTGGCTCCTGGCAGGGTCACCCTTGCTGGTAAGGTCGAGGGTGAGGGGCCAGACTAAATGACAGACCTTCAGCTGTAGGTCCTGAAGGAAGAAATTCTTTGTCTCAGGGAGTAGGGAATGAGAACACCATCAGTCCTGAAGTCGCAGCATGGCAGTTGTGGCTGTCCATCGCCCCTGGCTGCTGCGCTCGACTGACCTCCCGTCCAGGGAGCGCACCCGTATTTATAGCAAATCTGGGTGAACGTTTAGGGAAGCTAGCACTTCCCTGGGCGGGACATCAGCCGGGTTGGCTGCCGAGGAGATGGACTGCCACGAGAGGGAGACACCCCTCTCCATTGCTTTATTTATCAAGGTTATGTACAAGGCCAACAGGTAGCCATGGGCATGCAGGGCTGGACCACATCCAGTCCGCAGTGTCCAGAGGGCCACATTGCTATCTGTATAAACATACAAAGTTTTTATGTACACGGGAATGTCCTGAAGCACCCAAAGGGCGCCCATCACTGCTGCTGTAGTCTCCGCCGCGTGGATTGGTGCCTGCTGTTGGTACGCCTGGGCCCAACCCTGGCTGTGACGAGGGGCCACTGCCGCGATGGACGAGGGTGTCGCATCTGTGTACACGAACTCCGTCGAAGCTTGGAGGTGTGTTCGGCGGGGTGTGGCGACGAACTCCGGTGTAAGTATCCGTCAAATCCAGAATGGCTCCCCGGATAGGGCATGTTTATAGACGAAGAAGGGCCACGACATGACGTATGCTGCCCAGCTCAGGTACCCGGCGATCTGCTGACGTTCCTCCTCGGTGGTGTGGCTGATGAGGGGAATCGGTTGTAGGATTCGCTGCTGTGTGGTATGGTGAAGGGAGACTTCTCCTTGTGGCAGGTCAATAGTCACTCCCAAGTATGTGAAGACGTAAGCAGGTTGCAGGAGCGATTTACGTCGGTTGATTGTTATCCCCAGGATAACCTCCAGATAAAGGACGATTTTGTCCGCCATATCCTGATCCAAGTCCGGGCCGTGAATGAGCCAGTCATCGAGGTACATGATTGTATGAACCGGGAACTCTTGTTGGAGGATCTCGCCGACGGCCGCTGCCCACCGCTGCATCACCGATGGGGCCCACGTGCCCGAAATAACTTCCATGAAAAGTCAAAACGAGAGATACACCGCACTGCTGAACCCGATGGCAACATGGTGAGGAAAAAGGATAATGAGATTTGGAACATGGAATGTAAGAGGATTAGCTGGAAAGGAGAATGAACTAGTGGCAGAATTCGAGAGAGCACGACTTGTAGTGCTGGCACTGACAGAGACAAAAAGGAAAGATCAAGGGGTGGATACAATGGTGAACGATCATGTACTCGTTCATAGTGGAGTTAGCATCAGATTAAGGGCCAAATCAAGAGTAGTACTACTGATCCACAAGAACTTCAGAAACAAGATTCAAGAATGGAAATTCCATATGGATAGAATTCTAACAGTCAGCATACAATTAGATCCTGAGACAGAGCTGATGACGTTTATTGTGGTTTACGAAGTGAACGACGATGTAAGAAAGGAGAAGAAGGATAGATTCCATGAAGAACTCCAGAATATGGTGGATGATACTCAAGGGGAAATCATTGTATTAGGAGGTCTCAACGGCAGAGTCGGAAACCAGCCAGAGGGAAGTGGCGGAGCTGTTGGCCGGCATGGTGAGCACATGGTTAACAACAATGGTGAGAGGATTGTTGATTTCTGCGTTGCCAATAATCTTGTCGCAGTGAACACCATGTTCCCGCATAAGATGATACATATGTACACGAGGGAGGAACCCAGCCGAGATGAGCGCTCCATCATAGATTATGTGTTAGTGAAGGGAGATCACCTCCAGAAGGTGACAGATTGTCGAGTATACCGTGGCTACGAAATAGGAAGTGACCATTTTCCCTTGATAACAACAATGGAAACAACAGCAAAGGTAAAGAGGAAACAACCTAAGAACAAGAAGCAAGAAAAGATTAAGGTGTACAAGTTAAGAGAGAACAGGGAGGTACAGGAGCAGTTCACACAGGAAGTGGAGGAGGAGTGTCAGAGGATAGAGGAAATGGGCCTGAAGGGAAAGTGGATAATGTTCAAGAAGATACTATTAGAAGTGGCAAGTAAAGTATGTGGAACAACAAAGGTGGAGGAGTACAAGAAAAGAACAAGCTGGTGGAATGATAATATCAAGGAAGAAGTAAGAAAGAAAAAGGAAATATGGAAGAAATACTTAAGAAACAAGGATGCTGAGGACCATGAGATGTATAAGGAACAAAGAAGAAAGGTTAAAGACCTAGTGAAAACGGCAAAAAGACAGTCTTGGGAAGAATTCGGACAAAGAATGGGGAAAAATTATAAAGAGAACCAGAAGCTGTTCTATAGAGCACTGAAAAACATGAGAAAGGAGAAACAGTGCCCTCTAAAGTTTATAAAAGATAAGGAAGGGAAAATCTTAACAGAAGAGAAATAAATAATGGAGAGATGGAAAGAATATTTTAATGATTTACTGAATGGAAATGAGAATGAAGACAGCCCATGGTCAAGTGAGGAACGAGAGGAGATGGGGGGAGAAGGAGAACAAGAAGGAGAGGACTTAAGGATAAATGAAATGCAGTTGGCTATTGAACAACTCAAGAATGGGAAGGCCCAAGGACATGATGGAATCGCCCCAGAAATGATTAAGAACTTGGGAAAGAAAGCAGAAAACTTTCTATTCAAGATTATGGTGGAGGCCTGGAGAACAAAAAAGGTACCTAGAGATTGGGAGGTAGCAGTCATCATCCCCATCTTTAAGGAGACAATCGAGAGTGCAGAAATCATCGTGGCATATCCTTGTTATCAGTGCCTGGGAAGGTCTTCTCAAAGATCCTGGAGACTAGATCAAGAAAGGAGGTAGAGGCTAAACTTGAAGATGGCCAGTGCAATGCTACTGGAGAAGAACAAGACCCTTCATGCTGCCTTTATTGACCTGAAACAGGCATTTGACAGAGTCCCGAGGTCCAAACTCTGGAAAGTCTTAAAGGAGTATGGAGTTAGCAAGTCACTTTGCAGTTCAATCATGTCTGTATAAGAACTGTCAGAATTACATGCAGACAGAAAATGTGAGGTCAGCAGAGTTCACTACGAGACAAGGAGTCCGGCAAGGCTGCAGTCTTAGCCCTCTTCTTTTCATCGTATACCTCGACCATATTATGAAGCTGTGTCATGAGAGAATCAAGAAATTGACGGTCGGAAATTATCTCATGCGGCCAATAAGATTTTCTGACCTGGCATTTGCTGATGACCTGATTGTTGTTGCCTCCAGCGAACAAAACCTGCAGCACAACATCAATGTATGGGTGGAAGAGCTTAAGGAAAAAGGTATGGAGGTGAATGTGGACAAGACACAGACTATGGTTATCAGCAGGAATGATGAGAGACACTGTATCATGGTCGATAGTAAACCATTAGAGCAAGTCACTAAGTTCAGTTATCTTGGCTCAATCATCAGCTCAGACGGGAAGATGGAGGAGGAAATAACAGAAAGAATAGGAACAGCAGGGCGCTTGTTTAATGCCATCCAAACAAACTTCCTCAAAGGGCACAAAATTAGCCATTTACAAATCCACCTTTATTCCCACATTGACCTATGGCTGCGAATCCTGGGTGCTAACAGAAAGAACCAAGAGCAGAATCCAGGCGGCAGAGATGAGGTACCTCCAGAAAGTAGGGGACAAAACCAGGAGAGACAGGATCAGGAATACAGCCATCCGGAAAGTATTGAATATGAAGCCACTGGAGAGAAGCATCCAAGAATATCAATTGAGATGGTTTGGCCATGTCCACCGAATGTCGACAGGCCGCTTACCGAGGTTAATGAGGGAGGTGAGAGTGGAAGGAAGGAAGGCTCGAGGAAGACCACGGAAGACATGGGAGGAGGGGATTAGAGAAGCACTGCAGGAGAGCGTTGCCATTACCGGAGATAGGAGTAGATGGAGATCTCTCGTATCCTCGACACCTCATGGTACAAGAGGACCGAATTAAGTAAGTAAATTGATGTACAGTCAATCCCGGTACAATATATTATTTATTTATTATTTGCTAATCGGCCAACTAGCGACCACAGTAAGTTTCATTGTACATTCTGGCGTTTACTCAGTTTTTGATTGATCCAATAAGTTTACATGAGCTTGCTGTGTCGAGCACAACGTTCATCCGACCACTGCACCGGTTGTTCCCTTCGCATCCCAGAAAGGGAATTATTGTTTTTAGTTTTGAGTTCAAATTAAGTCAAAATATATAATAATAATAATAATAATAATAATAATAATAATAATAATAATAATAATAATAATAATAATAATAAAAGGAAGTGTTTGCCTGCGTCTAAGCATGCAGAGATCTGAAGATTTTTAACTTAGGTCTATTGTTCAAAGTATATTTATACAGGTAAGACCGTTTTTCATTAATCATTTATATTACTTTAATCATTTATTTACTTATTTCTTATGTACTCCATATTCATTTTATTCACAAATAGGATTTCACTATACCAGCAATAAAATGTGAACCGTATTTTCTTTCAACTAACTCAATCCTATATTTCATTGTTTTATTCAGAGGAAACCTATAATACAAAAGATAGATATGCAAGGAATAGTAAACGGAGCGAGTTGGCCAAGCAGTTAGCGGCGTGCAGCTGTAAGCTTGCATTCGGGAGGTAGCGGGTTCGAACCCCACTGTCGTCAGCCCTGAAGATGGTTTTCTGAAGTTTCCCATTTTCACACCAGGCAAATTGGCCTGGTGAATACTTTGTTATGGCCTACGAATGTATGCCGAGATGTGGTAGTTTACTTGGCCTGAACATCTCTATTTAGCGTACTCTTAGTTCATTTAGAAGCTGCTTCTTAGTCTGTGTAGCTGTAGTTTTAACTAGGCTGTACCTTAATTAAGGCCATGGCTGCTTCCTTTGAACTCCCAGCCCTTTCCTATCCCATCGTTGCCGTAAGACCTATCTGTGCCAGTACGACGTAAAGCAAATTGTAAAAAAAGTTCAGTGGAATAAAACATGACTTCTGGCTGTGTGCCATTGCCATCATATTTCTGCTCCCTTTCACTTCCTCTCTGTACTCATACGCAGGGCAATACTTAAGGGCAACTCCCTTGGTCATCCCTGGTGTAGGCAGTCACCAGAGTTGTAGCTAGGACAGCCTTGCATGAAGCTAACTCTACTTACCAAATTCAGGTGTATCATTCAGTGTAATCGTTGCTTTCTTTAATGAAGTATTGGTGAATACTTTCTGTTATGGCCTACGAATGTATGCCGAGTTGTGGTAGTTTACTGTGCCTGAACATCTCTCTTTAGTGTACTGTTAGTCCATTTAAAAGCTGCTGCTTAGTCTGTGTAGCTGTAGTTTTAACTAGGAAAAGGATAGTTGACATAAAGAAAAACCTGTGTACAGTACTGTAAGGTATGTGTCACTCTTCACTGATTTCAGAATCTCCATAGAACTTTAGGGTAGAGAGTAGTTTGTATGTGTCCCTTGCTATAGTGTGTGTTGGAGAATTCAGTTGATTAGGACGAGATCTAGAATGATATACACATCAAAAAGTAACTGCCAGATATAACAGCATTTCAGGCTAGAAAATTTATTAGCGTTGCTCTTATCAAGGAAATTCTAAAGGTTTGTATCTTGGAAAGCACTCATCTAATGTAATTCAGTTGTGAGAAATGCTCAAAGGAGGTGGGTGGATGAGGCAGCTCTCTAGATTATTGGAGGTAGGTGCAGAGTAACAAATGTGTGGGGGGCGGAGAGCAAGGGGTACGTGCTATGTAGATGCAAACAGTGTATTAGTTTCAGTTGATGCCTGGTTTTGGAGTTAACAAAACTATAATCCCATTCTCTTTTGGAACAGGGAAAACAGAAGAATGAGAGGCGTTGATGTTTTGAACCTGGAGAAGAGCGATCACATGTTTCTTAGGAGAGAATGATGATTGTCAGTAAGTGGAATAGAATATTCAAAAATTTGTTTGTGGCCGGTTATTTTGTTAGGGTGTAAAGAAAAATACTTGCATGTTGGTGATGAAAATAAAGTGGGGGTTCACCGTGACCTGAAATAACTGAGACGTTACAAATCACACATCACTAGGAGGTGCTCAGTAGCATCAGTCAAACTAAAACAGAGTAGTAGAAGCTATGGATCAAAATAGATTCCTTCATAATGTTAAGGCATTTATAAAAAAGTGTCCCATTTTTTAAGACCAAGAAAAGAAAGTATGTGTAGTGACATCCAGCTAGCATCAAGAAAGAATACCATATCTTATAAAACACCATATGTGAAAAGATTTCTTCTGTTATAATTCAAAATAATCTCTCTGTCAGAGTTTTACTTCAAACTTATACCAAGTTTGTTGCTTCACCTAATCTGACTGCATATTAGTTTGTTGAGGTGCAGAATTGGTTTGAAAGGAAAGTGAATATTTAATTTCTTTTACCACTGATATGCATTTAGGGCTGTTGCCCAGGATAGACAGGATTACAGTAATTATGATCAAAATTCAGTTGGAACTTTGTTAATCACTGTATTCCAGTCCATAGTCCTTGAGAGTGTGGGCAGCAATTAAAAATTCAGGGAATGGAAAGAACTTCCCGAGACTCAATTGACGTAAGAATAAAGATTGCGCATTATAGGCTAAGGAAAAACCACTAGATAGTTTTCTTGCGCTAATAAAAGAGAACAACAATTGAAATAATAAACCGTTCATTTGGTGAGTTTTTGTAAGTATTTTTACTGTTTTAGATGATTGTGATATAGTTCCAAGTTTTTTTAGTGTTTCATTAAAAGGAACTGGAAAGCAAAATACAAATTTATAATACTGGTTTTGTTTCCGGGGACAATACAGTTGCAATTTTCTCAACCAACTCTTCTTTGTTTGTCATAGGAGGAGGCAAAGGAACTATCAGATGAAAGGGAACCAACGGAACCGGACCTGAAGAGTGAAGAGAAAATTACGGAAGCTGAGCAGTCTGCAGAACAGACGACGGTGGCCCTATCGTCCACAGAGGATTTGTGCGACTTAAATTCCAGTAAAGTGACAGAAAGTAGTTGCGAGAAGCAAACTGAAGCAGTTGAGGAGGAGTCGAAAGCTTCTGGTGAACCTGAACTCGATCAGAGTATTACAACAACTACAATAACAACAACAGAGTGTGAGCAGGAACAGGAGCAGTTGGAAGAGCCCATCCAGACGGAAGTGGTGGTGCCGTGCGAGCCGGAAGTTCCAGACCTGGCCAACATGGAGGTGATCATTCTGGGGAAGTCACAAGAACTAGATAGCAACGCCGAGCCTGACAAACAGGACTTTATTGAGAAAGAACAAAAGGCTGAACCTGCCATCGAGGGAAAATTGGATAGTGGAGAAAGTGATGATTTGAAAAATGAAGCTCCAGAATTAGAGCCTCCAGTAGAAGAGTCACCAAAAGTCACACCATTAGAAGTTATTGCCAAGGAAGTGAATTCAGAGGCAGAGGTGACTGAAAGCAAGGCTGAGGATACTCAAATGGAGCCAGAGGTGAAAAATGTTGTAGAAAAAACTTCAAAAAAGAAAAGTGCGCTCTCAGAAGAAGAGCCGCTGTTGAACGAGTGTAAAACTGCATTAACGACGAGCAGTAAGAGGGATAAGGAGTCTATAAAAGAGGATACCACCATGGAACTACCCACAGATGATGCTCAATCAACAGAGAAAGACCTACCAACCTCGAAGAATCAAGATATGAAAGAGATGTCACTCAAGAAAGATGTACCTTCCAAAGATGCAATTTCAAAGCATAGTAGCAAAAAAGACTCCAGCAAGGAACTTTCCAAAAAAGACCCTCCTTCCAAAGGGAGCAGTAAAAAGGATTCCTCAAAAGAAGCAAACAAAAAAGATGACACATGTAAAGAAAAGACAAGAAAGGAAGTTCCTTCAAAAGAAGGAGATAGAACAGAATCTACTAAGGATATAAAAACCAAGGATTCTTCTGTTAAAGAAGACTCGCATACATCAAAGTCTTCTTCTAAGAAGGATGTATCATCAAAAGACAAAAAAGATGGTAGCAAGAAGGATGCAAAATCTGACAGTCACAAGAAAGACAGTCGGAAAAAAGAGGCAAAATCTGAAGGACACAAACGAGATGCTAAAGAAGAGAGCCACAAGAAAGATGATCATGGCAGCAAAGGTGACCATACCAGCAGAGAAGATGGCAAAAAAGAAAACTTGGAGAAGGAAGTCCAACTTAAAGAGAGCCCTCCATCTGTGCAGGATGCTTCAGACTTGGAGGATACCAAGAGGAAGGAGCAAAAAAGAAAAGCATCTGTGCAGGATGCTTCAGATTCGGAGGATACTAAGAGGAAGGAGCAAAAAAGGAAAGCATCTGTGCAGGATGCTTCAGATTCAGAGGATAATAAGAGGAAGGAACAAAAAAAGAAAGCTTCTGTGCAGGATGCTTCAGATTCGGAGGATACTAAGAGGAAGGAACAAACAAAGAAAGCTTCTGTGCAGGATGCTTCAGATTCGGAGGATACTAAGAGGAAGGAACAGAAAAGGAAAGAAGCTTCAAGTAAAGAGAGCAGCAAAAAAGATACATCAAAGAAAGATTCAAAGGTAGAAAATAGAAAAGAAAGCTTCAGTCGGAGTGTGTCCAGAGAAGAGAAGAAAGAGGAATCAAAGAAAACCGTTGTAAAGGTGAGCTCTAAAAAGGATACTGATGACATTGAAAAAGTTGATGAAGCAAAGGGTAAGAAGAGGCCATGTGAAGAGGAGGCAAAGAGCGAGCTGCCCGAGAATAAGAGGAAGAGCTGTGAAGAAGACGACAGGTCAGTATCGTTTCTCCTTCTCTTGATGAACATCTTTTGTAAAATAATATTAATGTGAGGTGTAAGATAAAGTAACTGAACTTGTGGAGGCATTACAAGCCAGATTAGTTAAGCATTCAACTGTGAGTCTAATTATTAACCCAATGACAACACATTTAAGTAGTTAAGAAGGAAGCCATACTTTCCAGTGTTAACTTAGTAAAATGTAACATAAAAACTTTCCAGTCTGTCAACACACAACAATTTCAATATATACTATAACACTATAAACATACCTGTAAAAAATGCACACTATTATTCAAAGAATGACATATTTGGTTCTACAAGAACATCCTCGTATTCTATTGAATCACTTAAAACATGCGTTTGATAGAATCTGAGGATGTTCTTATAGAACAAAACATGTCATTATTTGTATAATAGTGTGTATATTTTTCATGTATGTTTACAGTGTTATTATAATTTATATTGAAATTGTCATGTGTTGACAGATTGGGAAGTTTTTATGATACATTTAAGTAGCTTCTGAGCAGATTTAAAAACCATATTTAAGTGTCCTAACAGAGTTGGAAGCATGTTAACTTATAATATCAACCAATAAATAACTTCTTCTGAAATTTCTTATGTATAATTGCAAAAGGATGAACTAGCCAATTATGTTGCTGGAATACCACAGCAACACCACTCGTTACTTTGCCAAGAACTTTCATTTCTTTTCCTATTGTGTAGCAAACAACACCACCCTTTCGTGACTTTCTTTTCTGTTGAGGGAATATGCAAGACTTCCAAATTCTTTCTGTTAGGATTGGTGTTTTGGGTCACTTATATTGTTTTTTGTTATAAATGTTGTCAAACAAAGGTTCCATGTATTTTGGAAAAGTTGAAAGTTTGGATGGTGGTTGTGTCTGAGACTTGTCCAGTAAGTCTTTTCCAAACTTCACTACACTCAGAAATGTGTATATAACAGGATCTTTATAAGTTTTTGTCATAGTGGGTTCGAACCCCACTGTTGGTAGCCCTGAAGATGTTTTTGTGTGGTTTCCCATTTTCACACCAGGCAAATGCTGGGGCTGTACCTTAATTAGGGCCACGGCCGCTTCCTTCCCATTCCTAGGCCTTTCTCATTCCATCGTCACCATGAAACCTATCTCTGTGTTGGTGCGACTTAAAGCAAATTGCAAAAAGAAGTTTTTGTCCAGTTTCAGGCACTGTGTTTCCTTTGCTTTATAGTGTAAATGTGCTTTGAAGAGCCTGGTACGTCATCGTTTGCTTCTTCCTTCTACTCAATACCGTTATCATTATCATCAAAATTTTCTTCACACACCGTTTCATCATCACTAAAATCGCTGCATTCAGAACCACTGTATAAAACACTTTCTAGAATATTTCTTATCTTCATCTGCATAACCACACTTATTCAACACTATGATGGCAACTGAGGTCTCCAAAGAATCTAAATAAAGACGCTTAACAAAGGCACTGTTGTTTCTCAACCAAGATGTGTGAGTTGTGTTCAGGAATTTCTATGTCACATAGTGCATACAAGAGACATCTATAAGTTAGAATTTGAACTGTGTGCATTTATATTAAGCACTGAAGCATTGCAAGCTAGCTTGCCAAATTGTTCATATGCTGAAGGAACTTAGCATGTCCTCAACTAATTAAATGACATGATTGGGCTGACCGAATAAGCAGCATCTTGATGTAACCATCAGAAAGGTCATGGATACTTTACATTTGAACAACGAAGGACCCTTTCAAACTGGAGAACGTGTATGAAGTACCACCAGCATGCCTGACAATCGTACACATTCGTATTAAATTTGAAAGTGAATACTGTGGTGTGCACATGGTAAAATCTGGGAGAGGTCGCTCAGCAACAATCAGATGCGACGATATAGCAGGTTTCACACACACCACAGAAGTCTGTTGAACAACGTGTACTTGAGAAGAGATATGCTCGATAGAGCATACAGTGAATTCTGGAGAGGGTTGACTCTGCGATTGTTATGTGCCAGTAATGAAGGCAGTACAACGAGTGGCTTTGAGACATGGTACATGAGGATGCAGATTTCGCAAGAATCCCATATAATCCCGAATACCACCCACACTTTTATCCCCGAAATATTGGTTCTAAATCTTGGGAGCGGGTCTTATTCAAGCTGTTCATTCTTGTAAATATTTACTACGTTTACGTGGAGTATTGAAGTAGATTTGAATACCGGTTACAGTGGCATGTAAACGCGAAATGTAAGGTAATGAAATACGGTAAATCAAAGAAATGGATAAATATGAAAGCCGCTACCGCGGATGCTCGATTGTCATTTGTTTCACAAGTGTGCGCAAATAGCTGATCTCGCGAGACATCGTCGACATATCTGGCCCAAAAGAGATACAAGACTTTATCACAATATTAAAACTTATCATCGACAATAACTTCTTCACTTTTGACAATGTCATATATCAACAAAATGGTTTGGCAATGGGTTCACCGGCCTCAGGCATCTTAGCAGAAATATACCTGGACTTCCTCGAATACACCAAAATTGACAACGAATTCGAAAACATTCTCTTTTGGGCCAGATATATCGACGATGTCTTTGTAATCATGAATGAGAAATCAATTAACGCACCCACCACCCTCTTAAGACTCAACAATATTGATCCTCATATCAAATTCACACTAGAATCCGAATCAAATCAAAAAGTCAACTTTCTAGATTTAACCATCACTAGAAACTCAAATTCTTTCAGTTATAATATTTTCAGAAAACCCACTCAAACAGCCTCCACCATTCGCCAAGATTCAGTGCACCCCCAGTCCCACAAACGAGCCACATACAGCAGCCTAGTTCACCGAGCCTTCAGCATACCTATGTCCAATAAAGATCTAAAAAACGAACTCAACACAATCGCGGAATCGCAAAATTCAACGGCTTCAGCAATCATTTTATAGAAAGGATAATCAATAAACACAAACATCGCCCAAAAACTACCCTCAAAAAAGAAATAACCAAACCTCTAACATTTTCCACCTTCACGTTCAACAATGATATCTACAAGTTAACCAACATCTTTAAGAAACAAGGCGTTAAAATAGCCTTCAAAACCAACAATAAGAACATGAACGTTTTATACAATACTTCACACATCAACAAGACCAGCAGTTTTTTAAAATCAGGAGTTTATAGGATCAAATGTACCACCTGTAAAAAAACCTACATCGGGCAAACCGGGAGAAACTTCATTATCAGATACCACGAGCACACTAACGCAATAAAATACAACAGGTTTTCAGCCATCGGCCAACACATGCAAGATTATAACCATAATTTCACCAATATTGAACAAGACATGGACATCCTCGTATTAGCAAACAAGGGCCCTTTACTCAACATAATGGAAAATTACTACATACACCTAAACCAATACTTTAATGCCAGTCACAATCTCAATGAAATCTCAGAGAAACCCAACATACTCTTCGATCTGTTTATCACTTTCCTCAGAAACAATAATGCAGCCAACCTAAACTCAATCCTAAATTTAATCAAAGGTACTTTTCCAAGACAATTTCACTTTCTCCCGCACCCTTCAGCCCCACCTTAAGCCCTCTTCCTAAGCCATATATAATTTTATATATGTCATTTCAATACAATAACTTACTGATTTCCATGATTATAATTTTTACAACACCCCATTTATACTTTATTCTTTGTTAAAAACCTCTTAGTATGTATATTCCTTGTATTATTAACTATTAACATAATAACATCTCATTTCACTTGTTATTCTTTAAAATAACATTTTCTTAGGATTTCGCCAAAAGTGATCTTTGCTCCAATACGGCTGATGATGACCCCTAGATGGGTCGAAACTAGTACCGTGTAATTTATAATTTTGTGAATATATTTTAGTATTGAAAAGGTGGAAACGTTTACGTTGTTATTATTATTACTTATATATTATTCTCAGTTCAATACGGACCAAAAACATGAAATTCATAACCATTAATGAGTAAATTAAGCCTACATCAACTTTCAAAGGTTATGATGAACTCGAAAATATGGTTTCAAAAGTATCAATCCTCAAGTTCTCGAATGCATTATATTTAGTTCTGCCCGTCACTAATCACAATCAAATTGGAAAGAGAAAATATATCATTAACACCTCCAAAATTACGATTATTCGCAACCTTGAGCTCAGCTGGATAGCGCGCTCGCTGTACAAGTCGGTACTAGTGCAAAATTATACAAATTTTTTAAATGTAACGTGCACAGATAAAACGACTGCGGCTTTTATAACATTTTAACACAAAAACGTGAAATTCCCAGTCTTATATTAGGACAAAAACAGAAATAGGCAATCCCAAAACCTCCCATGGCTTTATGTATGTAAGGTGCAACATCTGTTCTGGTCTCGATAACATAATCGTATATGATGAGATTAAAATACTAAATTTGTGTTACTTAAGAAGGAGCAGTTTCAATTCTGCCTGAAAGCTCAGTGACTATACAGTGCCCTGAGAAAAATGCTGAAAACCTGTTCGGCGATACACTCGAAAAAAGTAAAAAAATAAATAAAATAAAATAAACATCTAACCCTGGACATAATGCAGACGTTTTGCAAATACGAACATTTGACGAAACTCGTTCCATCTTCAAATAGAGCTGTCGAAATGCGCTCTCTCTCCTTCCAACTGTTGTGGGCACTCTCTGCTTTATGATTTCCGAGGATTCTCTAAACAATACTACCCGAATGCGGTGCTAAGATGATCCCTTATGCAAGTTCACTGCCGATTGCTTTTCCAGTACAGTACTTCATCAAATTACCACAATGGCAGGACGTCAACACCAAGATCCGTAAGTATGCCGTAGCCGTCCTTTCATGAGATACAGTTTCTTGAAAAACTTGTGATCGAGGATTTAGCATTGACGGGACTGAAATGTCTGGACTGTTGATCCAGGAAATTGTTTCTTTGAGGAACGGATAATGCGGGATTCTTACATGATTAAATTAGGATGCTCGCGGGACCACGTAATTTGAACGAATAATACGGGAAAACATAGTTTCCGGGAACGTATAATCGAGGTTCTACTGTGCAATAATCTGTAATGTGTAGAACACCCGCCAGAATGCATTCGTGGTTACCAGGCAGCTGCTGTGAGTCAGTTAAGCAAGACGTGCAGAGAGGACTACGTACAGTACAAAGCTCTCGCGATGGCCTCGCAAATACGTTAGACAGTCTATCCACCAATCAACAGCATTTGACTGCATGAGCTTGGTTGGTCGTATCGTGCAATTGCCATGCATGTGGGCCATTCAGATGTCTCAGTGGCCTGATGTTGGACTCAGTGGGTACATGAGGGCACCCAATCACATCGTGCAGGTTCGGGTCGGCCAAGAAACACCACTCCAAGGGAGGACCGTCGTATGGTGCACCAAGCATTGCGGGATCCCATAACTTCGGCTCCCGCCATCCGTGAACATGTACTGGAGACTCAACAACATTCTGTAGGTTCCCGCACAGTGTCCCAGCGTCTCACATCCACTGGATACGTCGGTTGCCATTGACACCAGAACACCAACGCCTGCGTTTGGAGTGGTGCCTTGCCCGCGAGGCATGGACAGAGGACGACTGGCGTCACAATATGATCAGTAATGAGTTTGCTTCTCCATAACCTCCAATAACCATTGTGTGCGGGTTTGGAGGCTTCGAGGGCAGAGAACACATCCTGCCCATATTGTGGAAAGAGACACAGGCGAAATTCCTGGCATCATGGTATGGAGAGCCATAGGATATACATTTGGGTCACCTCTAATATTGCTTCGGCAGACTATGACGGCACAGCAATACGTCACAGACATTCTCTGTCCGCACATCCTACCCCTTATGATACAGCACCCTGAAGCAGTGTTCCAACAAGATAATGCACGTCCATACACAGCACATGTGTCTATGGACTGCCTAGAGCATGTTTAGGTCCTCCCGTGGCCAGCAGGATCCCCGGACCTCTCCATCATTGAACACGTGTGGGGTGCCATTGGAAAGGGACTCCGTCCCAGTACCAGCCTGCGGGATCTGGAGGGACAGCTGCAACAACTGCAGACAAACTCGCCTCAGGAGAGGACCCAAAGGCTGTTCTGAACCGCATAAGGGCATGCATTGCGGCCAGTGGAGGTGTAACGCCCTACTGACCTAATGCCACCATTTCACCTGTAACTGCTAATGGCCTTGTCTCTTTCATCCCATATAGTAATCAGTTCAATAAAGGTGGTCTTTCCCCACTGTCGGCAGCCGTGAAGATGGTTTTCCGTAGTTTCCGATTTTCACACCAGTCACCAGTCAAATGCTGGGGCTGTACCTTAATTAACTCTTTCCCGCGGATTGCGTAGTAAAGCGCACTGGAGTCACACAATGTCTCCTGCGGGTTGCGTAGTAAAGCGTACTCAACTTTCAAACCGACTTCGTCTGCCATCTGTCTGCTAAACATATAACTTTTTGGAACCAGTGAATTCCCTATGCTTCCTAGATACAACTGGCATGCATGGAATCCTAACATAAAGTGTTCTTTTATACGTTTTCTTAGATAGAACAGACAGCTGACTGAATGTAAACACATTGCAGCAACATGGCTGCTCATAACCAGTTGAGTGCGGACGATATTTGTCACAAATTAGATCAATATATTGACAAATACAATGGTAGTGAGTTTGAAGTTGTAGGTATGGGAAGCAGTTGGGACACGATATGAATCTGAGGGAAATCGAAATACGGCACAGGACGGTAAATGTTCATTCAAGTACCGTCTCCTTTTATAATATTAGGCCTACTTGTAAAAAAAACATAGTAATCAGTTTTCATTCTTCAGTTAATTCTCTTTCGGACTATGAGTGTCTACCTAATTACATAATATTCCAACTAATGTCAATTTATCTTCCAATCCCCTTCAGTGAAAAATTGTGTATAGTTTGTATGTCCAAGAGGAAGTACGATTTGCTATCTGAATATCTTCATCCGACTGATCCCGAAAATGAAATTGGGAGATTCAGGGTGAGTTCCTGCGTTCTCTGCATTACCAAGAAAATAAGAGCCCCATCAGGTCCAGCAATTCAGACTGACTTCAAGAACAAGCAATTTAACATTATGCACTTTATTGGGTGCTTCTTGATGTATCATTCTGAACAAAGGGGGGTTCTTGCGTTTAATTAGGTGATCTCATTGTATCATTTTAGAATAACTATAGTGTATTTTCCGTTGTTACAACATTTGAAAGTGATATCTTAAGTGGTTTTTACAGAATAAATTATTTAGTGAAAGTACTCCACAACTATACCTGACAAGCAAATTATTACTCTAGGTTTCGCCCGACAGTGAGTCAAAGGTAGTCCGTGGGAAAGGGTTAAGGCCACGGCTGCTTGCTTCCTTCCAACTCATAGGCCTTTCCTATCCCATCATCGCCATAAGACCTACCTGTGTCGGTGCAGTGTAAAGCCACTAGCAAAAAAAAAAAAAAAAAGTGGTCTTACAGCATATGTAGTTTCATTTTCAACCATTCCCTCTGGGTGGTGGTTTTTTTTTTTTTTTTTTTTTTTTTTTTTTTTTTTTTTTTTTTTTTTTTTCAGGCAGTGTATTTCCATTCCTTAAGGTGTGGAACTCTTATTCTTTCTCATATGATTATAGTTAGGAGATGTGCTGCTAATCCCAAACAACAAACACCAGGAATATAACAATATATGCACATGTCTTGTCTTTTATTATTTGTCTTATGAAAAATTATATAAGGCATGAAGTAAAGTTCTCTACATTGCAAGATGACTAGATGTTGCCAAATAGGCCATGGCTGCTATTAAGTATTCAAAATACGACTGCACTTGGATAACACGGTGCTAATGTTTGATTACTCGAGGTGATAGATGACAGTGACGCAAGCAGCATGCATGTCGGTGGACCAAGTACAGTCATTGCAGAATATGATGAATTTTAGAGAAGAATTTGTAAATGGTACAAATGTAAAAACAATGGGGTGAATTTAGAATGGAATTTGTGTTGCTCATTCTGAGTGAAAGGAACCACTGTGTCATCACTAAGAACCAACCGAGTGATTAACTGAGCACAAAACAATAAGTTAAATTGTACAAGATCCACCTTTTCAATACAAGATATGTTGTACAATTTAACTTATTGTTTTGTAATCTCTATTCAATACGGACCAAACATGAAATTCTTGACTTTAAAAAAATTAACTGAGCAGTCGTGCTACTGTACTGAGCGACAGAGCACCAGTCATAGACAAGCTATAGTTTTTGGCACGGCCGAGTACAATCCTCACCTTCCCAGTGTTCTTTCATTGATGCAGTGTAGGAAAGAAAGTGAATATCGTACAAGTTGTCGGAGAGACGTGACATCCAGTCTGAACGATAGGAGTATAACTTTCTTTCAGGTATCTCAGATGTAATACCCATTAACTCCCCTCCTAGTTGTACATGGGGATACATGTAGGTACATTCGTCTTCATTATAGACTGTTATGCTTTTCTTCATTCAGTCTGTAAGACTCTGAATTAACTAAGCACCTCCACAATTCCCTTTTTACTAAGAGAGTCCTTGTCTACCTCTACCTCTCTTACGTTCCACGGCTAAGTCCGTTATTCTCCTTCGTAACCTATCCTCCTCCATTTGATTCATATGACCCTAACACTGCAGCCGGTTTATGCGAATTTCATCATCCATCAAGTTCATTCATAACTTAGCTTTTACTTCCTCATTCTGAGTACTTTCCTGCCATTATTTCCATCTGTTGTACCAGCAATCATTCCAACTACTTTCATGACAATTAATTCCAACCTATGAATAAGATAGTCTAAGTCCACCTAGCTTTCACTCCCTTACAGAAAAGTTGCTTTTGAAAACTGACTAATGTAAATATAGTTATGTCTGAGAGCTGACTTCTTTCTTCCAAAGTTGAACTGTGTACTCACTGCATTAGCTTTGCTGCACCTTGATTCATTTTTGTATGATACCATCCTGAGTAATTGAAATGATCAGCTTGTTCCAGTTTTGTATTACCTGTCTGACAAGTCCTCTTACATTTCTACCCCCTGTGGGTGGGGGACGCAGATGAAGAATACACCCACGGTATCCCCTACCTGTTGTAAGAGGTGACTAAAAGGGGTGACCAAGGGATGATGGAATTAGAACCATGAGACTGCTCATGATTAGTATTTATCGTGGATAGACCCCTATGGGTTTTCAATACATGTGATTAGTACCAATATGTGAGGAACACGATGGGTCTGCGTTACCTGCGAGTAGTACATTACCTGTGATTAGTACCACTATGTAAGGAACACCGTGAGTCTATGTTATTTGTGAATGATATCGCTACATGAGGAACACCATGGTTCTTCTTTACTAGCAATTAATACCATTATGAGGGGCTGGTGATTTGGATTTTGGACACCTTTAGACAACAAACATTATCGGTTTAGGATTTTGCTTTGGAAGCAGTCCCTTGTTCAGTTTATACCATTGTTTCAAGTTATTTTAGGAGAGGATGGGGCATTGCGAGTCGGATCCATTGATTGTTTTAAGCTCATAATCGTTGTTCATCACTATCATTATCATCTTGTTGAATTCTAATCAGTGGATGGGTTTTTAAAAATAATTTTAACTTCTTCCAGGATGTTATTATAGTAAGTGAGATTGAATCAAGGTGGAGCAAAGCTAATGCAGTGAGCTCACAGTTGCGATCAACAGTATTCTGCAAGAAGGAAGTCAGTTCTCGGGTGAAACTATCATTACATCGGTCTATTTTCAGACCAACTTAGCTTTACGGGAGTGAGAGCTGGGTGGACTCAGGATATGTTATTCATAAGTTAGAAGCAACAGACATGAACGTAGTGAGAATGATTGCTGGTACAAACAGGTGGGAATAATGACAGGAGGGTACTCTGAATGAGGCAATAAAGGGTGGATGAAGCTGTACACATAAACCGGCTTCGGTGGTGGGGTCATGCGAGACGAATGGAGGAGAATAGGTTACCTCGGGGAATAATAGATTCTGCTATGGAGGGTAAGAGAAGTAGAGGGAGACCAAGATGATGATGGTTAGACTCAGTTTCTGATGATTTAAAGATGAGAGGTATAGAAATAAACGAGGCCACAGAACTAGTTGCAAATAGAGGATTTTATCTTGATTTACTAGTTTCATTTCCGTATTGTTAGTTTACATATGTATAGACAAGGAAGGGTTCCACCTTATCAATACAGTACAATATGCCCAATTTGGACACTCAGACATGATGCTTTCCTATGGCATCTCCCTTTAGAAAGGGCAATACCAATTAATGCTTGACACATATGTAAAGGTATTCACGTTCAGCTGATGATGACTATTTAAAGTCCTGTAAGCTAATTCTTACAATAAAAACTGTATTGTTAAGGTGGAACCCTTTCTTGTCTATACATAAATAGAGGATTGTGGCGACGTTTGGTAAATTCCCAGAGGCTTGCAGACTGAACACTGGAAGTCATAACGGTCTATAATGAAGATGTGTGTGTGATGTACACTGACTGACAGAGCAAATGCAACACCAAGAAGGAGTGGTTCGAAAGGGATGAAAGTTGGGGAAAAAACAGAGACGGCACGGACGAATAATTGATGTTTATTTCAAACCGATATGCAGGTTACACAATGTGCACGGCATCGACTCAGTAGGATGTAGGACCACCGCGAGCGGCGATGCACGCAGAAACACGTCGAGGTACAGAGTCAATAAGGGTGCGGATGGTGTCCTGAAGGATGGTTCTCCATTCTCTGTCAACCATTTGCCACAGTTGGTCGTCCGTACGAGGCTGGGGCAGAGTTTGCAAACGGCGTCCAATGAGATCCCACACGTGTTCGATTGGTGAGAGATCCGGAGAGTACGCTGGCCACGGAAGCATCTGTACACCTCGTAGAGCCTGTTGGGAGATGCGAGCAGTGTGTGGGCGGGCATTATCCTGCTGAAACAGAGCATTGGGCAGCCCCTGAAGGTACGGGAGTGCCACCGGCCGCAGCACATGCTGCACGTAGCGGTGGGCATTTAACGTGCCTTGAATACGCACTAGAGGTGACGTGGAATCATACGCAATAGCGCCCCAAACCATGATGCCGCGTTGTCTAGCGGTAGGGCGCTCCACAGTTACTGCCGGATTTGACCTTTCTCCACGCCGACGCCACACTCGTCTGCGGTGACTATCACTGACAGAACAGAAGCGTGACTCATCGGAGAACACGACGTTCCGCCATTCCCTCATCCAAGTCGCTCTAGCCCGGCACCATGCCAGGCGTGCACGTCTATGCTGTGGAGTCAATGGTAGTCTTCTGAGCGGACGCCGGGAGTGCAGGCCTTCTTCAACCAATCGACGGGAAATTGTTCTGGTCGATATTGGAACAGCCAGGGTGTCTTGCACATGCTGAAGAATGGCGGTTGACGTGGCGTGCGGGGCTGCCACCGCTTGGCGGCGGATGCGCCGATCCTCGCGTGCTGACGTCACTCAGGCTGCGCCTGGACCCCTCGCACGTGCCACATGTCCCTGCGCCAACCATCTTCGCCACAGGCGCTGCACCGTGGACACATCCCTATGGGTATCGGCTGCGATTTGACGAAGCAACCAACCTGCCCTTCTCAGCCCAATCACCATACCCCTCGTAAAGTCGTCTGTCTGCTGGAAATGCCTCCGTTGACGGCGGCCTGGCATTCTTAGCTATACACGTGTCCTGTGGCACACGACAACACATTCTACAATGACTGTCGGCTGAGAAATCATGGTACGAAGTGGGCCATTCGCCAACGCCGTGTCCCATTTATCGTTCGCTACGTGCGCAGCACAGCGGCGCATTTCACATCATGAGCATACCTCAGTGACGTCAGTCTACCGTGCAATTGGCATAAAGTTCTGACCACTCCTTCTTGGTGTTGCATTTGCTCTGTCAGTCAGTGTATGTTCAATATTGTGAGTTGGATCTGCTGATTATTTTAAATTCCTTCATTCGTTCTTCATTATCATGTTTTGAATTCTGGTCAATGGGTGAATTTTGGAATATTAATTGTCATTACATTTAGTCTCATCTCGTAACATTAGGGGCAGATGACCTTGATGTTAGGCCCCTTTAAACAAGCATCACCATCTTATGTTTCTTCCATACTGACATCACTTTTATCTTGGAAATGCTAAGTTTCACTCTTCAAGTTCCAAGATATTAGATTGCAAGCCTTCAGCACAGTCTGCTATTAATCCGATCGCTTCAGGTCTAATGGTCCCGCATGCTCACTTAGATATCAAATTTAAATCACCCTCAACACGAGTAAGCCACCCAGTCAAAACTACTGTGCACCATTCTGAAATAAAAGCCATAAATGGGACAGCAACCAGAATTTTCATGCACAGTTTTCAGTGAAGCATTCAAAATAATTGTTCTCACCAACATTGATGTCAGAACGAAGATTTTGTGTGGTAAATCTCGAAGCATTCAGGTATATGCAGAGGCACTTCACAGTTTCTCAATACATTTAATTTTGCTCCAATATAATGGATGCGAGGCTTACGAACCTGGGATGTCAGCATGCAGAGGACAAAGTAGGCCTGAATTTCATCCTAACTGGTGTCAAACCACTTGTCGTAGTCAGTTTTTTCTTCTCTCCCCTGTCTGGGTCCAATAATTGTACCGTAGTCTAAATATTTGTTTCCCACACAATGTGGTAAAACAATAGGTCCATAAACTCCAAGAACAAAGACAACTCTGATACAGAATTATCTAAACTAGTGGACCCATGTTCATAAACCACACTTTCCCAAATAGGTTTGTAATGAGAGACTTACGGAAACAGTTTGTTGTGTTTTTATTGCAAGCAAATTATTATAGAACACTATTTACACTTTTTTAATGTCTATATTTGCAGTACCTCCTTGAATGCAGTCTTCCAGTACAACTTGTTTCTTGTTTTTGCAGATAGAAATGAAAATATTATTGAAAGATTTAACTCTGGAGAAAGTTACATATAATTGGCCCTGCGAGAACCTGAGCTTGGGCAAATGCAGTCCTGCTCTTCGCAATGTTTGGCCTAGAGACTTATTAATAGCCATAGCATATGCTATTTCATGTCATACTGAAAGGGATAGTGGGATTCGAGGGGTTTAGGGATATTCTAGGATTTACAACAATTTTTCCTGAACTGATAACTTTTGCAGTGACGTTGAAATCATGTACCTGAGTTTCCGGGGAATATTAATCTCTTAACTGGGTATTATTGATGTGTTTGGTGTAGCCTGCCCTGTGTATTTTTTTCAGCAGATTGTTGTTACACAACAGGATAGGCAGAAAAGTTAGTAATATCATTCATCTGTGATACAAAAAGTAAAATAAAGGAGTTTTAATTAATTAATTTTAATGTTAGAGAAATGTTTAACCATTTCTGCATTAACTGCAAAGTCATTTACCTGGTTGGAATTTGAGAGTTTGGTCCATATTTTACATGATATAGATGTTGATTCCCATAGGGAACATGAAATATTTGTCCTGAATGAGTATTATAAATTTGCTCATTCAGAACAAATATTTCATGTTCCCTATGGGAATCAACACCTATATCATCTGATGGCCAGGCAGGCATCCATTTTTTGAAAATGAGACAGTCTCTCATAGTGCATTGGCACTGCTGGTAGCTTCAAGTAGCCTATGCAGTGGACTCCACGGTATGCACTAGCCATGCGTCTTGGTGGGTGTTGAAACAAATAAAAGCAAGGCATATTTATAAATATCATATCATGCATGTTACATTCTGAACCATTTTTAATTAACTGAAAGGTCGTTTACATGGTTGAAATTTGAGTGTTTTGTTCATATGTAGGCACCTAAATTTAAAACAAATAAAAGAAAGGAATATTTATGAATTACACATCATGCTAGTGGCATTGTGAAAGATTTTACATTAACTTCACGGTCAGTTACGTCAAATACCTCACTAGAACTGCAGTTATTTGTCTGTATGAAACTGCCTGAAGCACGGTGCAACACAAAGTGCCTTCTCACAATCAGGGCACCAGATCATGGACTCCTTCCATTCTTCCAACACACTACACATCTTCTAGTAGGTCTCTTCTTCGATGTACCCGGAACAAAATCGGGCAAGCAGCGCCCCAGTAGTCGAGAAGGTGTTGGTTGTTTTGAAGGATATCCTTTTGGCTGCTGTTCTACCACTCTTCTGATTGAAGATAAGTTCTCTGCTAAGGTCAGTTAAAAGTAGAGTCTATGTAGACATCCTCCTTTTTTCTGATAAATTATAAATTCATTCAAACATGCCAGATCCCATCAGGCAATGGAACATCTTCTGGTAATATTTCTTTAGGCGTTCTTTGGTAAGTACCCCCTGTGGGTGAGGGACGCAGATGAAGAATACACCCACAATTATCCCCTGCCTGTTGTAAGAGGTGACTAAAGGGGGCCGAAGGGGCTCTCAACTTGGTTGCGTGGGGTAGTGACCACGGGGCCTTTACCTGAGTCCTGGCATTGCTTCTACTTACGTGTGCCAGGCTCCTCACATTCATCTATCTTGTCCGACCTCCCTTGGTCAACTCTTGTTCTTTTCCGACCCTGATGGTATTCGAACATTCGAGGCCTAGGGAGTCTTTCATTTTCACGCCCTTCATGGCCCTTGCCTTTGTTCGACCGTTACTTCCTTTTTTCGAAGTGACAGATCCCTTCTTTTTTCTCTCTGTCTACCCCGTGTGTGTGGGGGATGCAGACGAAGAATACACCCACTGTATCCCCTGCCTGTCGTGAGAGGCGACTAAAAGGGGTGACCAAGGGATGCTTGTATTAGAACCATGAAACTACTTTTGATTAGTGCCATCACGTGGGGAACACCATGAGTCGTCTTTACTTGCGAGTAGTACCACTATATTCGGTACACAATAGGTTTGTGATTAGTAGCAGCAGAGAGTGGTTCACTGTGGGTTTCCAGTACCCGTGATTAGTACCATTATGAGAAACACCACGGGTCTGGGCGTTGCCTGTGATTAGTAGCACTATATGAGCGACACCGTGGATCAGCGTTGCCTGTGATTAGTACCTACTATATGAGGAACACCACGGGAATACCGGTGCCTGTGATTAGTACACCATCGGTTTGCGTTGCCTTTGAGTGGCGCTATTATGTGAGAAACATCATAGGTCTGCGTTACCTGTACGATGTACAATACTTGTGAGTAGTACCATCATGTGTGGAACACCGTGGGTTTACGCTTCTTTTGATTCATACCCCAACATGACAAGTGCCATGGTTCTACTTTACTAATGACAAGTACCAATGTGAAGGGCCGTTGACCTGGATTTTGGACCCCTTTAGACAACAAGCATCTTCAATTCAGGATTGTGCTTTAGAAGTAGTCCCTTGGTCAGTAATACGATTTTTATGATAGTTCTTGGGTTGGATCCACTGATGGTTTTAA
The DNA here is from genome assembly GCF_040414725.1 of Anabrus simplex. NCBI lineage: Eukaryota > Metazoa > Arthropoda > Insecta > Orthoptera > Tettigoniidae > Anabrus > Anabrus simplex. Next base: position 23,998,022 of record NC_090265.1, read on the forward strand.
ATTCATATCCATCTGTTCATTCTTCATGACATTTTTTATTTTGGTCAGTGGATGATTTTGAACTCTTAATGTGTCATTTCATTTCGTACCATTAGGGGCCGATGACCTAGATGTTAGGCCCCTTTAAACAGCAGGCATCATCATCATCTTCTTTGGCAAGTTTGTAGCTGAGAACTTGGCATCAGTTTTATCCACTCCTTCCAAATTCTTGTTGTATTCTATTGTATTCTAGAACAGAGGATGGTTTATGAATTACTCCTTTCCTTGTCTGAACATCACTCCAACATCAGTATTTCTGCTGCACAATGTGTCAAGTAGTCTTGGACTAGTATACCAGTTGTCAAGATAGAGGCAATACCCTTTATCTAGAAGGTTGTAAGTTCTAGTACAATTCTGGACGAAATATTCTCACCAGGATATCTTTGACCATACACTGTGTCCTTGCCAGTATAAACTACAAAATTCCACAGATAACCAGACCCACTTTCACAAAGTTTATAGAATTTCATGCCAAATCTGCTTCTTTTAGATGGATTAAATTGCACCCAGCCGAATCGTCCTTTCCATAGAAGGAGGGAATTATCAATACATATGTTTTGCTCAGGAGTGTATATGGAAGAAAATCTTGATTGTAGGTGATCAAGGACCGGCTGAATTTTATAGAGCTTTTTGTTATGCAGGTTAGGATCAAATTTTGAATTGTCAGAGAAATGAAGGAACTTCAGGAGAAGATGAAATCTTTTCGTAGAGATAATTTTCGAAAAGTAAGGGGTTGCGATACTTTCCCGTTTTGAGATATACATACTGTTTTCTGGCTTATGATCTATCCCCTGCAGCATTAAAAATCCAATTAGAGTTTTTATCTTGGTTGGATTTGTATCCACCCAATCTCTCACTCGTGACCGTGGTTTTAAGTTCGGATGGGCTTTTAAAAACTGTTTAGCATACACATTGATCTGTTTGGCAGTAAGTTGAAACATATCATCACCTATGAACTGTTCGAAATATTCCAACACATTGGATTCATCGTCGAAGTCCACATTTACACCACTAGCACCAGAAAATACGAATTTCTGACGTGAAACACCCTGCTGCAGGAAAAGGTTGAAACATGTCTAGCACTTCGCCTTCATCCGCTTCATCGTGCTCATCTTGTTCTTCATTCTCATTCTTTGAACCTCTTTCACTATCAGACTCATCTTCATCTGTATCAAACCACTCATCTTTGGATTTTTGAGAAGATAAATTGTCACAATCATTCTCTAAGTGTTGAATAATCTCGTCTTCTTTGAGCAGTTCGAACTTACGCTTTGAACTAGATGCTGCCATATTTGGCCTACTGCGGACAAGTAGCACCACACAGTTGTGAAATAAAAACAAATAAGCTTCAAGAAACGTGACGTGGTATTTGTTGCCATCAATTAAGACGACAATACATGACGCGGCGAAGTAGCTCCTCATACCCAGGAGATATTCGCAATAAAAGATGAGTACGTATATATTCTTCGTGCCCATTACCCTGTAACATTCAGCGTACGAATATATACGTCGTGTCCATTTAAGAGGTTAACAAACCTGGAATGTAATAAATCCATTCTTTAGACGAATGAGTTTAAATCATTTGTGTGCTGAGCCCATTGATTGACAGTTTAACATTAACACTCACCAGTTATATGATTTGAGTACTCAAACCATTGATTTACAGTGTCTCAAATCTGTGCAAAATGACAGAAGAAAACCTGTAAAAGAATTAATGTTTAATAGTTTATAAAGAAACAGATGACAACTGATAATTACAGCCTGTTATAATGACATAAAACAGATGTCCCAGCAGCTAAAATGTGAACTGGACAGTAATGATGGTGTATTTTCCTACAGCAGCTGTATTTGCAAATCACACACTTCGTACAATTTTTAAACTCATTTCTTAAAGAAATGATCAATATTTATGAAATTAGAGTGCAATTCATCACTAGTCATTTCTATTGTCTTTCTTTTGAATGCTCATTTGCCATGATCGGTTTCTTGTGAGCGCTGCAAAAGGGACCTATACTACTGAAATAATATATATGATATTTGCCTCCCAGTTAGTAGCCTGCGTGGCTCAGGCGGCAGTGCATCGGCCTCTCACCGCTGGGTTCCGTGGTTCAAATCCTGGTCGCTCCATGTGAGATTTGTGCTGGACAAAGCAGAGGCAGGACAGGTTTTTCTCCGGGTACTCCGGTTTTCCCTATCATCTTTCATTCCAGCAACACACTCCACTATCATTTCATTTCATCTGTTAATCATTAATCATTGCCCCAGAGGAGTGCGACAGGCTTCAGCAGCCGGCACAATTCCTATCCACGCCGCAACATGGGGGCTTCATTCATTCTATCCTGACCCGGTCACTGACTGGAAAACAGGTTCTAGGTTTTCATTTGTCTCCCAGTTCTGCCACCCCTAGAGAGCTTTTAAAGATTTAAAAAATTGGGGTTAGTTATCACAATTTCTAACCCACACCCAGTAACTATGTTTTGCTTTTGCACATGGGGCTTTAGGTACGATTTCACAGTCGCTCGTATCAGGTTAGGTAAATTAATCTTGTGTGGCTATTTCTAGCCAAGTGCAGCCCTTGTAAAGCAGACCCTCCGGTTAGGGTGGGCGGCATCTGCTATGTGTAGGTAACTGTGTGTTATTGTGGTGGAGGATAGTATTATGTGTGGTGTGTAAGTTTGCAGGGATGTTGGAGACAGCACAAACACCCAGCCCCCGATCCATTGGAATTAACCAATAAAGGTTAAAATCCCTGACCCAGCCGGGAATCGAGCCTGGGACCCTCTGGACCAAAGACCAGCACGCTATTTAGCCATGGAGCAGGACGTCAGATGAGGTGTCACTTTCACTTAAAATCTCTTCTTCGGTATTATCTTAATCGCCATCACTGACCTCCGAATCGCTGTCTAAAACACTTTCATATAATTTAGCGATAGCATTGCTGTTACTTGCTTTTACTATGCCCGGAGCCATGGCTAGGAGACGGGCTGACACCTGATGACATATTTGTGCTTTCAGAGGCTACAGTCGGGCAATAAATTATGCTACATGTTCTTAGAAAGAGATCAAAAGGGAAACCCTTGCAGGTGTGATCAAAATATAAGCTAGTACATACGAGTCGGCATGACACGTGAATATCTCGTCATTTGCCTTCCAGGCCTGGCCAGTGCTCGCATGAACATCATATCAAATGAGTCAAGTGGGTCAAGACGAAGTCGTCGACATAGGTCAAACTACTTGTTTCCACCCAACTAAATCCTTCTCTGCCATGTTGTATCTCTTGGTAGATGATTTGTGTAAACCATGAACAAGAAGTTGAAATATTACAGCCTTGTCTAACTCCTGTAACTACTTTGAACCAATAACTCATTCTACCATCAGTTTTCACTTCTTGTGCATTTGTTTAATTATTATTATTATTATTATTATTATTATTATTATTATTATTATTATTATTATTATTATTATTAGTCATCCAGTCAGTGTTTAAAAGTAATTATTAATATTATTGTGTTCTTTAAATAGCTCTTCTGTGCCAAGTGAGATAAAAGATGAACCTGAAAGTCAAGAGGACATCGAGCCTGATAAGAAAGATGACCAAGACCAACCTAAGAGTCTGGAGGATGTCAAGTTGGAGGATTCTGTTGGAACTGTGGTATGTTGTCTCCATCTTTAATAGAGAATTTCAAAGTTGTATCAGTGTAACTTTTTTTTAAGTATAATGCCCTCTTCCTGACACAAGAACTGAGGGACTGTTGTATGGAACAGTCACCTTCAAACTGAGTTTATTGCCCCCTTTCTGTTATTTTGAGTTTCTTGCCCCATTCTGTTGTTTTTTGCCATAAAATATTTCTTGTTTTATTTTGTGCAATAAACTTGTGTAGTTCTAGTCTGTTACAGAGCGGGGGCCTGCCTGCAAAAATAAAATTTGGGCCTAATAAAATATAAAACTATGAATAATCAGTATAAATATAATTACTGCAGGTAGAAGTAATGCAATATATTTTCTAGTTACATAAATAAAGGAATTATTGTAAGATTATAAAAAAATAATTGTTGATAGGTTTTATTTTACTGCCTTTGTGGTGTACCAGCTAAGCTACTGAACTACCAACCATGAGTTCCCGGATTCAATTGCCGAATCCATCCAGTCTTTGGACTGAGCATTCAACAAACAAACTGATTTTATTTCATCATCAGTAAGTCTCCGTTCCAGCAAGCTGGGTGCAGGTCTTTACAAGCCTCTTCCAGTTTGTCCTGTCCACCCACAGCTGATGTTCTACCTTTTCCTGCCAATTTAAATCACATTTTTCAAGGTCTCTGAAAATTTGTTTTTTCCCAACCACCAAGTCTCTCTCCGGGCCTCTTACCAACAACATTTGTTTTATAGCGCAAGGTGTTTATGAGGTTGATAAATAAACACATCAACTGGTAGCGTGTAACTCTAGGTATCGTTGACTAACTACTTTTACTTACACAGTTACTCTAGTTTGCGCTCTGTGTTCACACTCTTCCACAACTGACACTTGACAGTCTAAATCAGTTCTACAGTTTTTGTTAGTTGCTTTACGTCGCACCGACACAGATAGATCTTATGGCGACGATGTTCTACAGTTTATTGCCGACACCCAGCAGTTTCACAATCCCATATGACGTACATTGTCCATATCCCTTACAGACCGGGTACGTTTCAGCAGTTCGTACGATTCATTGCAGTGACCGAGAGCATTCTGAGCCGTTTGGTTTTAAAGCATAGGTTTGTGCTAACTCGTTGATATGCATTAGTTGATGCTGCACTCCTGTGGAGGACGTAGGAAGTACGTTGATTCTGCTGGTTTTGGCGGTCATCATGGCAACCGGTGTATCATCCGGTAAGTCTGTTCATAGCCACCTTCCAGATGCTTCGAGAAAGGAGACTCCTCCAGAGTCCTCTTGAAAGTGAATGCTCTGGATGCACCGTCAAGATCCTTCTCACAATGCCATAGGGCTCTAATGAGGTAGCAGGGCGATGACAGTTGTGGTGAGAGAAGGAGTGGCCAGTGCGCGTCCGGCTCTCTCTCCTGATCGGTTCGCTGTGTGGTGAGTGGCGAGGCCCCCAACTCGACATCACTCCCGCCTCGGTGCAGGCATAGTTGCTCCTCCCAGTGTCCTATGATAAAATGGCAGAACCTGGGGTCCTAATTGGAGCCATCCTTCTCATATGTCTGTATTGTTATAATCTGCTTAATTCTAAGGTTTCCAGCAGACTCTTGTCCAACCCAAGTTACTGGATATTTGCATTCCTTATTTTGTCTCTCCTTGTCTTCTGGAGACAAGAACAACGGAACTTCATTTCAGTGGCTTTTTAGGTGACATTTTGCAGGTCCAGTCAACGTTGCACCGAGCTCGATAGCTGCAGTTGCTTAAGTGCGGCCAGTATCCAGTATTCGAGAGATAGTGGGTTCGAACCCCATTGTCGGCAGCCCTGAAGATGGTTTTCCGTGGTTTCCCAATTTCACACCAGGCAAATGCTGGGGCTGTACCTTAATTAAGGCCACGGCCGCTTCCGTCCCACTCCTAGCCCTTTCCTGTCCCATCGTCGCAATAAGACCTATCTGTGTCGGTGGGACGTAAAGCAGCTTGCAAAAAAAAAAAGTCAACATTATTGCTTGCGGTCCGTATGTATATTGAGAGCCTGGAAGCTTGGGGTAATGAGTCATCCTAAAGTAGTTGACAAACAGAGTGGTAGAATTTTGATGCATCTTGTATTCTTTTGCCTATTTCTTGGTTTATGGTATTGTCAGAAGAAACAAAACTCCCTAAGTATTTGAAGTTATTAATAATATCCACTTCTTCATTTTTTACTCACAGGTGGACTGCTTCAGGATTTCGACTCATCACTAAACCAACGGTTTTATTTCAGCTGATGATCATTCCCATTCTTTCAAATTTTCTTGACAAAGATCTGGTTTAGCTTGAAAGTGTTTCTGTTTTGCCCCTTTGCATAACATTATCAGCAAATACGAGTACATGTGTTGTCTGATCCTTCATTTTCACCTCTTTTATAACCTCATCCAATATAATAATTAAGAGAAGTGGTGATAGACAACTTCCCTGTTGGACTCTGCTCTTGGTTTCAAAACACCAGGCAAGTTGGTCACGCGGTTAGGGGCGCGCAGCTGTGAGCTTGCATCCGGGAGATTGTGGGTTCGAACCCCACGTTCTGCAACCCAGAAGATGGTTTTCCGTGGTTTCCCATTTTCACCAGGCTGTACCTTAATTAAGGCCGTGGCCACATCCTTCCCATTCCTAGGACTTTCCTATCCCATCGTCGGTGCGACGTAAAGCAAATAGCAAAAAAGAAAATGGTTTCAATTGTTGTTTTGCACACAGTATTTTGTCTCTCAATATAGTTGTGTAACTCAAGCTATAATTTCATCTGGCACGTTACATCTCAGACATTTCCCTAGTGTTTACATCCAATAATACAACTATAACCATTCTATTCTTATCCTAATATTTTTCAGAAAGCATTTTTTTGTCAAAAAAAATAGAGGTCTAATGTTGATCTGTTTGGTCTAAATCCATGTTGAAAATGAAAATCCACAGCCTGTTTCCACTCATTTGACCGGGTCAGGAATGTAATGAATGAAACCCCCATCTAGCAGCAAGGATAGGAATTGAGCTGGCTGCCAAAGCCTGTCACACCCCTCTGGGGCAATGGTTAATGATGACTGACAGATTAAATGAAATGCTATTGGAGTGTGTGCTGGAATGAAAGATGTGTAACTCCCATTCAAACTACTGAAATTCCTGAACAGATAAACGTTGACTCAAATAAGTGTAAATAACAAGGATAATGGGCGCCACCTGCAAAACACTTGCAGGAATATTTAATTATGTAGAGCAACGAGTCACTCCCTCTCCCAAGGCGACGGTCATCAGGCTGACGAGGCTCCAGACTTGCTTTGTAACCTTACCTGTTGCTATATAACCCCTGAAATTAAATTTGGGTAACATGCCAGGTTCAGCCTCACTCCACTGACAAAAGACTCACTTAAAGTTTGATTCTATGATTTTACTCCCAGAATAAGAACTAATATGTGACAAACACCAACAAAATAAACACTTATGCAACCCACTTAGTGCTTGCTGTTTACATAGAGCTAATATACACAATACTATACAACAAAATCATCTCTACAAATCGAACATCATTATACTTTTAACATACCTCCAGGTAAGAGCCCCACTGCACTCCGCTGTTACCGTGAATCCTAATCTGGTAGAGAAAAGTACGACGACTATTTCTCTACATATGGATGCAACCTTCTTTACTAACAGCATCCCTAACCTTATTTACACTTCTTCGTCGTCTTGAATTTCTTTACAATTGCTGGCTGGACAGACAGCGTTACATGTCCGGAGGCAAGCAAACAGCAAAATTCTCCACCAGCTGAAGCTGCATACTCGGGTCACAAGTTCCAAACAAACACTTTCTTTTACAGAAAGTCCACTGCAAAGCCGGTAAGTCGTTGAGATTATACCATGTTCACTCCGTAACAGATACTCCAAACAATAGCAGATCGTATAGCAAACTGCGCAAATACGTCGCTCCCGCAGACCAGTACAAATGAGAAACACACAGTATCAGCATCAGAGTCAGAAACACAATGAGAATCAGAATCAGAATGCCTCGCCTCACACGCTTACCCACTTATATATCCTTGCTACGCGTGGTAATCGCGTCCTGAAAAGTTATTGGTAGCAACGCTCACACCGGCACTTCTTCCCGCGTCACTCTGTCAACACAAACCTCGCTCAAAACAAAGCCCTCGCATTGGCTATCGAGTATATGATGTGACATAGACCGTCCACTCATGTATGTCCACATTGATTCACCCCAATTCTTCAACCGATACAACCTGCCGTACCCCGTGTTTTCAAGCCACCTGTTGCAACACATCCAACTGACTTCAACCGTCCTTCCCGATATAGTCGCAGTTTTCCCGGTTGCACAATCCTTACGGCTAGGCCATATTTACAGACTCTTACCCAAACGGAAATTTATACAAAATATAATGATGAACATATGCAATATTCCCTAACTATACATTCTTCTTATAATATTACGTTTTTACATGGTATATAAACAAAATTACATGATTTTAACCTAACAAACTATATACGAAAATTTCCTAACCTAAAAACTCGGGAGTCGTACATACGTACGGTTACAATACCTCCCCTTGATTTGTGAAGATTATAAACGATACATCTGAGCAAATCACAGTCTTTTCAGTACAGCAGCCTACACAGCCTGTCAAAGTCACTCAGGATTTAAAGAAAATTCACATATTCTTCTTAACATACACAAAACATCTGAACTTACAATACTTCACCTTACATACCTCTTAAGATTGTGAATATTGTGTGTACCAATCATGTCACCTTTGTTATTCAACAGGTGATAAGCACACTTGCCAACTTTCTTACCTACTGTATAAGGTCCCTGATACAATTTAAAAAACTTATGAATTTCTTTGTTGTCTGCAGATGAAATGTGTGGAACCTTTAGTAACACCTCCTCCCCTACTTCAAAACTATCTCCATGATGCCTCCCCTGCTGCATCATTCTCCTATCAGCTGCCTTCCTTCTTACCCACAACAATCAACGGGTTCACATACTGACTCACCGACTTCTCAATAATCCCATCTAGTAACATTTCATTAATTAAATCATCTACAGCTTTAGCATATGCGTGGGGTATGGGATACCTATAGCTATCAAAACTCGACCTGTCAGTAACATTGAACGAATGTACATATGAAGTTGTCATTCCAGGTTTCTCAGAGAACACTTCCTTACATTCGATTAACAACTCTAATAATCTTTCCTTCTGAACTTTATCTAGATCCACCTCCTCTGCAACTGCTCTAATCTCCTCCTCTTTACTCTTAAAGTTCCCCTTCCCATCAGGGATATTATCATCTTCTCTCTCCGAATCATCACAATATTCTCCAAAGTCTCGCTCTCTCGACAAGGACAAGTTTTTTTCTTTCACCACCTGAATACGACACATCTCATATGCAAATTGGTTCTCTGTCACACAGTAGGCCAGCCTAACAGATTTCTGATCTTCCCCTGTCTGCAAACTTACTTCAGCATGCAGATAATCTAATTTACACTTACTCCTACTCAGAAAGTCTGAACCCAAGATAACTGAATAAATTAAATTTGGAACCACCAAGCATATCTGTTCAATCACGACACCCCCAATACCCATTTTAACAAGGACTTGGCTCCTGATTCTTTGCGACTTGTTACCAACAGCAGAAATCACATATACATTAGACACAGGAATCTCCTCAAACTCAACTCCTTTACACTTCAACTCCTCGTAGAATCTACTATTAATACAGGACTTCTGGCTACCTGTATCCAAAAGCACTTTTACCTTCTCCCCTACAATAAAGAATTCAATAATAGGATTAATGGGCATGTTACTTAAATTACCCTTGTCAGCAATGTGGTCATTAATCAGATCCTCTTGAACATCTATTTGATAGTTAATTTCCTTCATAGCACATGTTACAACAGCATCTACATTTAGGGACAAGTCGCCTGACCTATCTCGCCCGCCCCTTAAGCGTTTAAATTTCTTCTTGGTGGCTGATCATCTTGATTTGGATTATGATTCCCATTCGATCCTTGTTCATCCCTGTCCCGATTTTCCACATATCTGCGGGACTCAGAACCTCTGCCATAACCACGGTTATTCCTCCCTGGGTCTTGCCCTCTGTGGTTGCCACCTCGATTGTTTTGGTCAGGGTATCGATGGTACTCTCCTGGACCATTCTGTCTCTGTCCACCATTCTGGCGGATATTGGAATGACTGTCACTATTCCTAGCAGAACTTAAGGAATCGAACCTCTCTAACAGCTGTTCCATATCCTTAATAGTTTCAATTCTCTGCATGCATGCTGCCAACTGAACCTCTTCAGAAAAATGTCCCAACATCCTTCTCACTATATCCTGTTCTGATGAATTTAAGTTCAGGCTCTGATTTAGTAACACATGCTCCAAGAAGTACTGAGTCATGCTACCCCCTCCCTGAGTCCTATATCTGCCAAAATTAATTTTGTCTTTAGCTTTCCCTTGAATACTATTGTTCCAAAATTTGGCCTTAAAGGCTACTTCAAATTCACTCAAGCAAGTAATCGTTTCCCTGTATACATCATACCAGAGTTTAGCCTCCCCCATAAGAGCCTCAGAAATCTTGACCTCTACGGTATCCCACTGGGTGATACCATCTGACAGCCCTTTCCCAAATCTTTGTTTAACTACCTTGAGAAATTCCATAGGACCTAATTGCCTATTATTGAACCGTGGTAACTCTACTTCCTTGACCACCTCAATCTGCTGTGCTACCTCAGTCATGTTTAACCCCTTCGACTTTAAATTAGTAAATTCCCACTCTAACTTTTCAGTTTTCTCTTTTGTTTCCTTAATTCTAGTGTCCACATTAATTCTCATTCCTCGAATTTCTTCTGTCACACTAGACTTCACGCTCTCCACTTTCTCCTCAAGAATAGATCTAAGTTCACTTTTGTCCTTTTCCATCTGAACATGTTGGTTTTGAAATTGAGTGATTTGGCCTTCAACTTTACTCTCTATAACATCCTGCCTCATTTTAATCTCATCCACCTTCATAAATTTCTCTTCCACCAGTTCAAACCTCCTTTCTGTATTAACCTTAACACTCTGCAGTTCTCTGTTAATGCTTGAAAATTTCTCTTCCATTTTCTCTGTAAGCATCTTGCCAAAACTATGCAACTCCTTCTGTTGACTCTCAATTTTATCACTTAATTCCTTCCCCTGATTACTAATTTTACTACTCAAATTATCCCCTTGATCACTTAATTTATCACTTAATTTAGCCAACTGCTCTAATACTAACTTCATAAACTCATTATTACCCCCCATGTTACTTTGATTTTGCTCACTAGCTTCCCCTTCACCCCCCATTACAATTCCATACACTTTTTCCATAGACATATTTTCACTCAGACAACTACTTTCATCAAAACTTTGTATGCTTGTGTCAGAGCTGCTCTCCTGATCATTAACAGACATGCTTCCTTTATGCACTACACTTCTCAAATTTATAGCATTACTATTATTCTCACTAATATTCATGCTCCACTGATAAACATAACACTCCAAACATGACAACACCGATACATAACTCCTGACACAAGCTCACTAAAACACTGGACCAAATGTGCCTACCAAGGTTATATAGCAAGTCTGGATATCATTCTGCCTCACGTTGGCGGCGCCAATTGTAACTCCCCTTCAAACTACTGAAATTCCTGAACAGATAAACGTTGACTCAAATAAGTGTAAATAACAAGGATAATGGGCGCCACCTGCAAAACACTTGCAGGAATATTTAATTATGTAGAGCAACGAACCACTCCCTCTCCCAAGGCGACGGTCATCAGGCTGACGAGGCTCCAGACTTGCTTTGTAACCTTACCTGTTGCTATATAACCCCTGAAATTAAATTTGGGTAACATGCCAGGTTCAGCCTCACTCCACTGACAAAAGACTCACTTAAAGTTTGATTCTATGATTTTACTCCCAGAATAAGAACTAATATGTGACAAACACCAACAAAATAAACACTTATGCAACCCACTTAGTGCTTGCTGTTTACATAGAGCTAATATACACAATACTATACAACAAAATCATCTCTACAAATCGAACATCATTATACTTTTAACATACCTCCAGGTAAGAGCCCCACTGCACTCCGCTGTTACCGTGAATCCTAATCTGGTAGAGAAAAGTACAACGACTATTTCTCTACATATGGATGCAACCTTCTTTACTAACAGCATCCCTAACCTTATTTACACTTCTTCGTCGTCTTGAATTTCTTTACAATTGCTGGCTGGACAGACAGCGTTACATGTCCGGAGGCAAGCAAACAGCAAAATTCTCCACCAGCTGAAGCTGCATACTCGGGTCACAAGTTCCAAACAAACACTTTCTTTTACAGAAAGTCCACTGCAAAGCCGGTAAGTCGTTGAGATTATACCATGTTCACTCCGTAACAGATACTCCAAACAATAGCAGATCGTATAGCAAACTGCGCAAATACGTCGCTCCCGCAGACCAGTACAAATGAGAAACACACAGTATCAGCATCAGAGTCAGAAAAACAATGAGAATCAGAATCAGAATGCCTCGCCTCACACGCTTACCCACTTATATATCCTTGCTACGCGTGGTAATCGCGTCCTGAAAAGTTATTGGTAGCAACGCTCACACCGGCACTTCTTCCCGCGTCACTCTGTCAACACAAACCTCGCTCAAAACAAAGCCCTCGCATTGGCTATCGAGTATATGATGTGACATAGACCGTCCACTCATGTATGTCCACATTGATTCACCCCAATTCTTCAACCGATACAACCTGCCGTACCCCGTGTTTTCAAGCCACCTGTTGCAACACATCCAACTGACTTCAACCGTCCTTCCCGATATAGTCGCAGTTTTCCCGGTTGCACAATCCTTACGGCTAGGCCATATTTACAGACTCTTACCCAAACGGAAATTTATACAAAATATAATGATGAACATATGCAATATTCCCTAACTATACATTCTTCTTATAATATTACGTTTTTACATGGTATATAAACAAAATTACATGATTTTAACCTAACAAACTATATACGAAAATTTCCTAACCTAAAAACTCGGGAGTCGTACATACGTACGGTTACAGATGTCAGGGAAAACCGGAGAATCCAGAGAAAAACCTCTCCCGCCTCTGCTTTGTCCAACACGCTTGGATTGACGGGGATTTGAACCACAGAACTCAGTTGTGAGAGGTCTGTGCACTGCCACCAGAGCTGCGGAACCTCTAAATCCATGTTGTTCTCCTCAAGTTTAGGTTCAACAAATTTTTTGATTTTTCTCCCCAGTATGGACTCATGTATTTTTAACCCGTTAGATGGAAGGATTATACGTCGCAATGATCACCCTTTGGCTCAAGCCACTAGGTATTCCATTATCTTCCAGAATTTTATGTAGTACTCTGTACAGCCACTCTATTCCAGGTTCTCCAAGTGCTTTGATCATGTCACATTGAGATCATCTAACCTGACAGACTTGTTGTTTCTCATGTTACATATTGCTGTCTCCACTTCCAGCCAGGTCAAACTTTCTACATTATTGTTGATAGGGTTTGGAGGGTCATCAGTTGTATTACAGTTCAGTATGTGGTTGAAATATCTACTGAACTCCAGTAATATTTCGTTTTCACTTCTAGTTGCCTCTCCGTTTGGCATCTTTACTGTGGTGATAGTAATATTATCATTTCTTATGTTTTTAACAGTGCTATACATGAGCTTCTTTTGTTTGTCTTGCCCTGTTCTGTTTGGAAGATCTTTACATTTCTGTTTCTCAGCATCAACTATTACTGTGGACCTATAATCTTGTTTCTCTAAAAAATTAAAGATTATCCTCAGACCCACTTGGATTTCCTTGCATTCTGGCACGGGTCAAAGCTCTTCTTATACCGTTTCTAGCTTTGACTGCAGCTTTTACATCGTCATTCCACCTTGCTGTTTCTTTGGATTTCCTTATTTGGCTTTGACGTCCTCATACTCTCTCAGCTGTCTCATAAAAGCTCTCCTCAGGTTATCCCATTCCTCGTTTTCAGATCTCACATCATCTTTAGGTAACATCTTCCGAACATTCTCTCGAAATATTTCCTTCACCCTTGGTTCAGAAAGTCTCCAAGTTTTTGTTTTTAGTGCTCCTTTGTTGGTGAATTTAGGTCTTCTCTTGTGATATCTGCAACCAGTAGGTTGTGGTCCTTGTCCAGATTTTTACTAGGATTACTTTGACATCACTTTCAACCTTCCTAACTCTTTGGTCGGCGAGTATGTAATCAATCACAGTTCCGTATTTGTAGTTCCAACTATATCTTATGATTTTGTGCGAGTCCCTTTTCTTCAACCAAGTGTTACTTACAACCATATTGTTTCTCATACACAGATCTAGATGATGTTCACCCTCTGCCATTCTGTTCCCCATTCCATGAAGACCCAGTCTGTCTTATCCAAGCTGAGCATTAAAGTATCCCATTATTATTACATTTTCACAATCTGATGGTCTTTCAAGTAGATCAGGCAGACTTCAATTTCTTCATTTGAACATCCTGATTGTGAGCATAGACCTGGATTATGTGATATTTGTCTTCATTCCAGTTTAGTGACACTTTAATTATTCTTTCACTGACATATTCAGTCTGGCTACAAACATCTAATCTTTATGAAGTACAAAGCCCACTTAATTTCTTGACTCCAAATTTCTTCCCAGGTGCGGGGAGTATCCAGTAATCGGGAGATAGTGGGTTCAAGCCCCACTGTCGGCAGCCCTGAAGATGGTTTTCCGTGGTTTCCCCATTTTCACTCCTGGCTTGACCTTAATTAAGGCCACGGCTGCTTCCTTCCACTTCCTTGGCCTTTCCTATCCCATCGTCGCCATAAGACATATCTATGTCGGTGCGATATAAAGCAAATAGCAAAAAAAAAAATTCTTCCAGCCAGTGTAGTCTACAGTCCAGCTGGAAGTGTCTTATTCTTGTGGCCTGCTATTTTGTTTTACTCATCTCCATGTCGAGAATTTTCCTCCTTTCCATCATATCAACTATCTCTTCAGTTTCGTTTGTCAGTGTTAGAATATTCAAGGTTCCAATCCAGCAACTGGGTCTTTATTTGGGTTGCATAGCTGGTGACGCTTCGGGCTGTAAACCATCATAGACACCTAGCTGTTGTTGTCGCCTTGAGTTTTTCAATCCAAGGCTTGTATTTGTCCTGAAAGCTAGCTTAATCTACCATTGGACAGCTACACCTAATGTGGCTTCTTCACCAACGCCCGTTAGCCATCACTTTTTAGGGTTCCTGTAGGACCTTAACAGTTACCATATAATCCCCACTGTAATTTGGCCCTACGGGCAATCCCCTACTTCATGCCGTTGTCCATCTCCCACAACAAGGACGAGGAGTTGGACTTGTGGGAGATACTTAAATGCCTGCTTTACAAACGTCCAGTCTTATGTGGTATTCATATATTGAAGAGAAATCTAAGTCCTTGTGTTCCCTACACGTAGGTTCATTCACTATAAAACATGTCCCAAGATGTTAGTTGCCATAGTGAAGATGCTTGAAGACAGCATGCTTTGTCATACAAACTCTTTCCAGTCATTTCGTCAGTACAGCATGTATATGGTTGTTGCATTACAAACTCCAGAAAGATATCTGTTGCTTCACGATCGATGGCGTGAGAAATCTTTATGCTTTCTGCTTCTGTTATGCCCTCTTCTTCATGACTTTCATTTTACTTTTCAACAGACTTTTGATTATTTCTTCTTCATTAAAAATCTGGTCGTCTTCAAAGTTTTCCTCACTCATCCACTTAGTTACGCGTTCTTCATTAATTTTCTCTCCTGGAAGCTTGTGGAACATATCAATAGATAAATGTCTTTATTGTAATGAATGTCACAAATTATTAAATTCCTCTGCTCTTTCTTTTGTTGTCAGACCACAGATGTGAATTTTTTTACTGCATTAATGTATGACCAATCGATGAACAGCTGCATCAAGTTGATCGTTCTCACACTTTTACATAACCTTCTCATTTCCTATGTGGTTCGTATATTGTCAAATATAATCTTTTTCTTTTTTTTTTTTACTGGTATCATAAACAGTTGCACATTCAACATTCTATTCAACAACAGTGGCTTTCCAACAAGAAATATAATGTAACTCCTCCTTTTGAAGCTGTGATTCTGTACTGTAACTTCAGCCATAGTTTGAAGCCCACTGTCGAAAACCCTGAATATGGTTTTCCATGGTTTTCTATTTTCACACCACCAGGCAAGTTGGCCGTACGGTTAAGGGCGTACGGCTGTGAGCTTGCATCCGGGAGATAGTGGGTTCGAACCCCACTGTTGGCAGACCTGAAGATGGTTTTCCGTGGTTTTCCATTTTTATACCAGGCACACCTTAACTAAGGCCACCGGGTAATGGCTGTAGCACCACTGTCGATAGCTCATTTCTGCTTATTTATCCTTGTGGCTAGAGCTTGGACATTTCGTGTTGTCACATTGGGACTCTGATGTTGAACAGTTGAAACCGTGTGCACATCAGTCCTCTCACCTTCCCACTTGTCATTTTCTTGATGACTGGGAAACATATCAGTTGTTGACATTAGTGGATGTGGAAATTCTTCATTCTCCCAAAGTCTGTCATTGGTCAGGGATATCTGCTTTGTGCAGTGTTTAATATCTCTGCTAGCTGGTGAATCTCTCTGGATTATCTACAGTAGAAGTCGGTTATAGCGAGAATTCACAACAGCGGAAAATTTACTCACTATAGCGGATTGTCATTATATACGATTTTTGTATCAAAGTTGGAAAAAAACCCATACACATTCAGTCTGTATGAAACGGCAATCAATTTGTTCGAAACTTGCGTTTCCGCGGATGATATCCACACTACGACCTACTTTTTGTTATTTTTCGAAATCCGATACTACGTGAAAGTGTATTTTTAATTTCATTCTGATAAAATTACATTTCCGTATTTCTCCAAATCCAAGACGAACCCCACTTTTTCCTTCAAAAATTTAAATCAGGCTCAAAAAGTGCTTTGTAAAATCATATGAATGTCTTTGTTGTGCAGTACGCATTCTTGTGCTATTTTTAGACGCCGAACATTGGCTTTCATTATGCTGCATTTTTTTTCGGCTGCACAATAATTTTTATTCTCGTGGATTTAATGACCATTAACTTAAATTTGGCATCATAATACCGTAGAGAACCCGTTGAAAATTTGCCAGCAGTACCTATTCCATGCTAATCTACAACACGGCGATCCGTCAGGAAAATATTCTTGCTGTCTATAAAATTGTTACATTACTTTTACTTAGCGTCAGATATAACTGGCTACCGCTACACGCACATCTCGCTTGCCGGGTTCGGTCAACTTCAGCGGCTAACGATGTATAGGCCTAATCGCTGACGTTGAAGTTTAACAAATGAGTTTATTGCGCCACAGTATGACATTTCCGCCTTTGCATTTTTCGTGCACATACCTCACAATTTCATTTTCGACTTCTTTAAAGCATCCTTGTTTACGGACCACTGAATGCATTTTTTGTATCTTTGTCTTCACCCTGACGCCAATTATTGGCTTTAGATAGGCCGATGCCATATTTTCTTGCGGCTGCACAATTATTCTACATTTCCGAGTGTATAATAACCAATAACTTAAAATTGGTATCATAATATCGACGGGAACCAGTTGAAAATTTGCCAGCAATACCTGTTCCATGTATTTTTACGACTATCCATCATGAAAATATTCTTGCATTATATCTCTGCTAATGAGTAGCCGTGGGCCTTTCTAAGAATTCGAAGGCTTGCATGTTTTGATGCCATTCTGCAGATTTACGTTGTTGTAGAGACTAATAGAATGTCATTCTCTCTTCACTACTTCCCGAGATCCAGTGACGTTACACAGAGGCACTGTACAACCGGTTGTCACGGCTAGCAATGTATAATAAAGAGTCGGGCGTTTATTGTCAACAAATTTTGTGTGTGCATGCGGGGGTGAAAAGAAGCAGCATGGTTAACGCGAGAGTTGCCAGTGGTATCCATTACTGTTAGGCCACGAATGCAAGATGGCCCTTGATTTTTTGCATGAGATTCTGAGGAAAAAACTTTGTCTTGGATTCGGAGAAATACGGTAACACTCAAGAGTTTTCTTCTTCAAATGGCATCACCTAACCTAACCGTATATGTGTCATGAAAACATATTTGGAACGCATGTGGAAAAATGAGTTATCGTCGCTAAAATTTACATGTGACTAGCCTTTCCGAAATGTAACTAGACGCGAGAAAATATGAACTATCCTCTGAAATCAGTGATGTACTCTGCCATATCTTGAGGTATATCACGTTCTTATGTAATTTCAGTGTATAACATTAAAATTAAGAGATCGTTTACTTCAGCCATTATTTTTAATGAGTTAACAACTGCTTAAGAATAGGTAATTTAAAAGGGTCCACCTTTTCAATACAAATAAATGTTATAAGTTTATTTACAGCATGTATACGCCTATGCCAATTTCCCACATTTTGGCTGATGATGACGCTAAACAGCATCGAAACTAGTTCCAAGTAAAAATATGTTGTAAATAAACTTATAACATATATTTGTATTGAAAAGGTGGACCCTTTTAAGTTACCTATTCTTACGTTCTCAGTTCAATACGGACAAAAAATGAAATTCTTAGATCTAAATTAACAACTGCTGTCGGCCACGTTATTTATGTATTTATTACGAAAACGTGTTATCGTCTTTCATTTTGAATTTCCTTTAGAGAATAGCAGTCGTTACGTATTACTAATCGACTCCAACATTGCCTTCGAATGTCAACGAGAGAGCTCGCAAATGCACATAATGAGAAGGAAACTATACCATACCAAAGATGATCGATCGCATTTTGTGGCAAACATTTCAGTTTCCTTATTCAAACAGTGTCACCTATCCTAACATACCCGTACTATACATATGATGAAAACATACTTCAAGCGCCTTTTCGCTATAAATTTAATCAGACGCGAGAAATAACCTGTGAAATCAATTATGCACTCTGCCATATCTCGAGGTGTATCCCATTTTTACTTAATTGCAGTATTTATCATTAAAATCAAGCGATCGTTTAGTCAGCTCTCTTTTTTTACGAGTTAAGAACTGTTACCGGACACGTTATTTACGCATTTATTACGAAAACATGTTCTCTTTCATTTTGAATTTTCTTTATGGAACAGCAATCGACGGGTGTTACTAATAGACTCCAACATCGCCTTCGAATGTCGACGAGAGAACTCGCTAGTGGACATAGCGAGGAAACCATACCGAAGATAATCGATTGCATGCAACATAATCGCAGGGGTGCATAAGTATCAATAATGGAAAATATCGTGCGCGCTTAATCGCTCGTAATAACAGATGTGTCAGTGATAGGGCTCTCGCTATAACCTAAGGGTAATACACCATTTAATATAGAAATTTTGAAGGGACAGCAAAATATTGTTGGTATAACAGAGTTCTCGTTATATGCCGTACTCAATATAGCGGACTTAGACTGTATTTAGTCATAAGCATCCTTATAATCTGCACTCTGTACTTTTGCCATAGACTTCAGCCAGACCATTTTGCTCATCTCTTTGCTCCAATAGCTTCTTGTACGTGATTTTGTGCCATCGGGCCTGCTTGTAGATGAATTATCCCCGTGGCTTTGTGGTGCCCATGATGATTGTTATGTTGTTTAGTGGGTGTTTTCCTAACCTCAGTGGCCGGGCTAAGTGGCTCAGACAGTTAAGGCGCTGGCTTTCTGACCCCAACTTGGCAGGTTCGATCCTGGCTCAGTCCGGTGGTATTTGAAGGTGCTCAAATACGTCAGCCTCGTGTCGGTAGATTTACTGGCACGTAAAAGAACTCCTGCGGGACTAAATTCCGGCACCTCGGCGTCTCCGAAAACCGTAAAAGAGTAGTTAATGGGACGTAAAACAAATAGCATTATTACCTAACCTCAGTGATGTTACAGGTGCTTTCCAGAAAGACTGTATGTCCGTGAATGTTTTCAGTTGATTTTGATCCTCAGTCACTTTCCACTGTTTGATTCATGAGGATATTTATGTAGGGATGGAGTTTAATCATGAAGCTGACCAGAAGTGGTGTTGGGCTGCAATGATGTGTCATTTACTGTCTTTGTACTACGTTGATATTGGAAAGAGCAGAACTTATCAAGTGAGTATAATAATGGCGCAGGGCCTCCAGAGAGGCCTGGTGCAGGTCTTTTTCTCGTAGACGGCCTATTAGGCAACCTGCATGTCTGTGAAGATGAGGGCCCTACCTAGGATGATTTCTAATGCTGAATACACCACACACCCAGCCCCCGAGCCATTGGAGTTAACCAATTAAGGTTAAAATCCCCGACCCGGCCGGAAATCGAACCCGGGACCCTCTGAACTGAAGGCCAGTACGCTGACCATTCAGCCAACGAGTCGGACATCAAGTAGGTTGGAGACTGGTCTTATTTTTACCATAAGACTAATTTAATGGACAAAATAACTTTCCATGGAAGAGGCAATAATCTGTATGGTAAATAGAACATGAATTGTACTCACAAAATAGAAATTACTCTCATCCATGAAATGATGATGACCTGGAACAACATAAACCTTTGCTTTCCTTCTTCAGGCAAGAACTTAAATGACACGAGTTACTACAGTTTTTCTATTTCTGTTTTTAGGATGACAAGATGGATAAAGTTCCCATTGCTAGACCTGAAACACCATCATCTACTGAAGATGATAAGACAAATGATGCTGAGCCTCCCCGGGGCATCGGGAAGAAACGAGTAGGTGCCTCTACACCATTAGACTCAGTCCCAAATAGTCCTGCTGCCTCAATATCGTGAGTATTTGACAGTATTTTCTTTTGGAAAACTGTAGTAATACCTTTCTTTTAACACATTAATGACGGGCTACGTTAATTAATGGAGTTTCGTATTGGTGCCCGGGCAACCGGCTACGTAAATTAACGTTTTCTCACATTGCTTCATTCTTGTGTAATTTTTTCTTCTCCACTGTTTATTAATCGATTTGTTTCGTGTTGTTTACAAACCAAAGTCTTTGTTCATCAGAATTTACATTGATATATTCTTTCCTTGGCAGTGCTTTCAGCACAGAAAGTGTGGTATCATAACACCCAGTACCGCGTGACCGAGTGTTCTGTCAGGTGTCAGCATGGCGTGCCGTAGTAAAAGACAGCTTCAGCGATGATGAAATACTTCTAGAATTGCATGCTGATAGTTTATCTGATGTCCCCAGTGATTGTGAAAGTGTAAGTATTAGTGATTTTGAAGATGTGTGTCCGTCAACATAAAATTACATGCGCGGAAGTGAAAGTGCAACATTCAGTTCAGACGAGTCTGCTGCCGGCAACAATAATACGAGTGAAGATGCCAGTGATAGTAGTGACAGTGAGGTTGAAGGATGGACAAATAAGGATGAAAACAGAGTTCTAGAACCATTTGTATATTTTACAGGCCTCACTTATAAGGTCAGTAATTCCGCGAGTTTCCTGGAGGTAGTAGATCGTTCCCTAGGCGATGACTTGCTTCAGCTTCTTGTGGAACAATTAAATCTCTATTATGAACAAAATTCCGGGAGGTATAAAACCTCCCCATAATCCCAGAAATGGAAAACTATAAATGTGATCGAAGGATAAAGTACCGTCAGAAGCCCTGCAGAGTATGCGCTGCACACAAGAAACGCAAGGACACAAGGTACATCTGTTCAGCTTGTCAAATTCCCTTGCACAAGGGCAGCTGCTTCACGGAATACCACACTAAAATCAAGTACTAGAATCACTTGTAAGTGCTCTCACCAGGTTTCAATAATTTATTCCATGGCATTTAAAAGTTACATGTATTTATATTTCATCCTACTTCTCAAGCTAGGTGTGCTTCTGTTGCCAGTCCACGGGAAAGAATGGAGTAGTGCGCGCCCGGACAACAATGTGTTAACGAACTGAAAGGGACAGAGCTAATTTTGTAATGTCGTGATACAAGTTTTTCACGACGTGAAGTGTTGATAAGTTAGATTGCTCCCCGAGCGGTTTGGGAGATTAATTCTATGGGCCTGGGTGATCCGCTACGCATGAAGAGAATTGAAGTCCACAGCTTCCCTTATACCATATTTAATTCCAGCAGTTGAAGATGTATACAGTTTTTACAAGCGCCTCCACAACCTCAAATGATGTATATATCGAAGACTTGGCGTGGTCGACTCTCAGTGGTATATATTTCTAAGTCCCAACTTGAAGTGCCTAACAATTATTTTTTATTTTTTTTTTTTTTTTTGGAAGATCTCAAAGTGCTGGCTGACAGAGCTTCCGCTCGCAACTCCCATAGACTTGATCCAAAGACCCTGTTCAGGATGTGCCCTCTTGGCTTTATACCTCCTCGACGCGCCCAAGCTTCGAGAAGGGAATCGAAATCCTCCACCCAGTGGAACCTGAATTCAGCCAATCAGAGGGCTAAAACTCCCATGTTTGTGCAACATGACTTTGTACTTTTTCTAAGACGTTCTACGCACTTGGAGTGCGGCTCCCTACGTACGTTACGAACCACCGTTCAACTAAGCCATTTCCTCTCATTGCACAACTATGCTGTAGTTTTCTTCACTCAATATTCTCTCATATTCCAAACCTTATGATTCTTATTTCATACTAATTTCCCTTCTGATATTATGCACACTATTTTTGTGTTATTATCATTACATAGGTATAATTATATACTCATATTCTCCCCTTTAATATCTGCTCATGTCTCAGCGACACCATTCCTCCTACGTTACTGACCACGGGTTCGATCCTCGGAAGAGTGGTTGTCCTGAGCTCAGGTCTGGGGTGGACATGACAGTAACACCTTGTATGAAAGTAGTCCACCAAACCACACGGATCAGTAATTATATATACTCACCATAACACGAATACTTACCTCGTGGACTCAGTAGGAACAGGCTGAAAACTGCCTGGTGCTGAACTTGTGCCTCTTAAATTTCGGAGAAGTAATTCGGGCATAACCCCCAGTAAAAGAAAAGGGATCCAATAAAAGGGTTTATTAACATAAAAATGAAAGTAATGAGTTAATGAACAAAAGCTGGGGATACAAATAACTTACATGTTCTGTCCAAGGAGTACCATTTGCGTAGTCCATTTCCTTTCAATTCAGAAAACTTTATCTTTTACAAACATTAACAGAATTGTCATGGAAGCATTGCGATGAGTGAGAATTACATCAGTAATCAAATAAACCTTTTCTCGGAACAGTAAGTCAAATTAAGAAGCATCCCTTTTCTCACTGTAAAAAGTAGGACACTCGCGAAAGAACATATATAACTCAGAAAGTTGCATAATGGAGTATACGGCAATGTTAGGCCTCAACAGCCACGTCCATTCAAAAGACGCGGGCCACTACAACAGTAGCTCCATAGAGACTCGCATCTCCAGCTATCAGAAAAGCACTGAGAAGCTAACCCAGACCAAGGAGGAAAAAAATAAAACACCTAGGAAGATGATAGGTTGCCATAGTTACTGAGATCAATCAATATCTCAAACAATGAAACATGTTAACCGTAAGAAGATTTTTTTAAAATAATAACTAATCGGGCATACAAAGCCGAAAACAAATATACCGTATTTACTCGTGTATTAGACCCCCTGGCTTTTCGAGACGAAGAAAATGAAAAAAATAAATCTCGCCTATAAGACCCCCCAACGTAATTCATCAGAGAACGACGATGATTCCGCTTTGAAGCGATTACAAGTCTTATTGCAGCTCTGATGACATCGCACAAATTTGTGAATAGTTTCGTCCGTACAACTTACGCAATGAAAATGCAACGAATCCATGCGGTACATCTGTGCTTCGTAGTTAAGAAATGTCCGCCTCTGTAGCGTAGGTCTACTGCAGCTCTGATGAAGTCGCACAAATAGATGAATAGGCCTAGCTTCGTGTCCAACCCGCGCATTGCAAGCATGCATCAGTTATGCTATATGTCTGTGTTTGGTAGTTAATAATAATAATGTCTACCAGCGTAATGGTTAGCACAATTAGTTGCTGTTTTCGGGGCCCTGACTTCGATTCCCGGTACCGTACTGCCAGAGATTTACGAATGGCAGGAAGGTTGATGTGCAGTAAAAGTGGTACATGTAACTCCCCTCCACTGGGGGTGTGTCAAAAAGAGCTTTACCACCTCAGGATGAGAAAACGAGTTTACCTTAGTTGAGATATATTTGCGGTTGTTGCTATTTATACAGCTGGCGAGATCATTAACAAAGTGGTCGTTTAATATCTCGTAACTCGGGCCAATATAGGTATATATTTGGAGAGAAGTAAGTTTAAAACGTGATAAAAGCTATCCAATCAAAACTATTGTTTTACTCGCCAACGTACCTAACAAATAATAATTTTATGTCCCCACGTACTTTAAATGATTTTCGGAGAATCCAAACAAAACATACTAGGGTATGTGTTAATAAAATAAAAAAGATACAACGAACGTACGAAATTAAACAATATGATACCTGTAGATATCCATAAATGAGGTATATTTTCCTGTTATTTATATTTTCTGTCGAACTTTTGGCACTATCAGGGCGATAAATTATTTAACCTAAACAATGTGGTCTGTCTTATCTCATGGACAGCTGTTTACCAAAATCAGGATGTGATAAATGTAGAGAACAAGCATGAAATGTACTTAAAAATAAAGGTCTGTGTTTCAACAGCCGCAGTTATCGAAAGAATGTTTCCAGTTACTATGTATTACATTTGGAAATACAATTCGTCAACATACGCTAGTTATCAGCTGATGGTTTGGCATCCTTCTACGCACGGCTTTATTCGGAAGGAGTGCCTTCTGCTACATATACACCAACTGGGAATATCGGAGACCATCTGGGAATAGTTTTACACTGTTTAGACTCTATAGTCGGGAATCAAATTATTTTTAAAAGGTTCAGAGGACGGGACCTCGTATGCTCTTGATTGCAGTGCATGGCTGCCGCGACTGACGAGAGATAGCAGTGAAGATGACGTCACTTGAAATGCCGACACGCCGGTAGCAAAGCAGGGAAGATAGCGATAATTCAAATGAAAGCAGTTACTGTGTGGTAGGCCTACTGCTGAACTGACAGAGAAAAATGACTGGCCATTAAGTTCTTCTTACAGCCATATGCCATTCCTGATGTCAACCTCACCATTGGAATGAATGAGATGTAACGAATGACGTGATATGAGTAACTAAAACGGACTTTTATATGTACTGTAGGCCTAAAAGTCATGTTCACCATTTATTGTTTTTTTACGTTTAGAAATTTTGCCTTCTGACGAAAATAGCCTGTATAACTTATATACATTCTATGTTAAATAATAGCAAAGAATGTTTACACGTACAATTTATAGCTCTTTATAACCTAGAAGGCATGTGTTCAATGCACGAAATTTTGAGGTTGTCGTATATTGGACCCCCCTTTACAATGTTTGGCTATAAAAGTGGGGGAAAAAATGGGTCTAATAGGCGAGTAAATGGGGTAATAAAGAAAATAAGAATGCACTTTTTTGCTTTACGTCGCACCGACACATATAGGTCTTATGGCGTCGATGGGATGGGGAAGGCCTAGGAGTGGAAAGAAAGTGGCCGTGGCCTTAATTAAGGTACAGCCCCAGCATTTGCTTGGTGTGAAAATGGGAAACCACGGAAAACCATCTTCAGGGCTGCTGACAGTGAGATTCAACCCACTATCTCCCGGATGCAAGCTCACAGCTGCGCGACTCTAACCGCACGGCCAACAGGCACAAAATTAATATACGCGAGATGAGAAAACCAACACAAATCTCATCCATCGAAGCACACAGACACACACGCACATACAACCAAGAGATCAATATAAGCAAATCCAAATTAGCATAGAGGTCAAGCTAGGATACGAGAACACTCGTACCGCATGACAAATAAAGCCAGAGGCTTGTGAGCTTGAATAATATGCGCATATCACAACGTCGGATGGCCACGCAGCAACCCAGGCTCATCCCAAATACAATTGTGATCCACACATATAACGCACGCTACATTCCATACTCATATCACCTCTCTTTTGGTGAACATGAGATGCGTATAATCAGCGTCAAAACATATCAATACCGTACAAACTCAGCCAGTCGTAGACTCGAAGAAAATTAAACAGGGTCTCAAATCAAGGTCACAGGTACACACATAATTTACACAGACCGGTGTCACTTTCTGCTCTCACGTATAGTAAAGATACACGTGGAACAAGAAATATGTAAGTTAAAATTTACGAGGTCTGCAGCGTCCAAAAATAAGGGTCTGCAGAATAGAATCTCAAAACATACGATCACAATAACTATGACAAACCCAAAAGAAAAATGTAAATAAATACCTTAACCCTCTACTGCATGAATTATTTTTCGTTTCCGTTTGGTGAAGAAAATTTCAAGCTTTAATGTTCAACATACGCTCAGTGTTTTAGATTCTTGACTGGGCCTAATAGCTTAACACTCGTATGTGATGTGGATTACCATATTGGAATATATATATATACGATTTTACGCTAAGCTTTTAACATTCAAAGACCGAACATTACTGCCTGCTGGCCATGGGTACGTATTGCAGGGCGCAAGTATACGGTAATGTCTTTGAGGTTGAGCCAGAGGTACTCCTGAAGCCTGTGGTAATATGATGGGGAGGGACCACGTAAAATAAACGGTGGTTGGTATGCGTGGATGTTGACGGGGTGGAAGGATTTCCTTTGGTTGCAGGGCTGTTTTGTCTTAAGTTATGTAAAAAAAACAAGGCATCACTGGAATATATGTTTAATTGATTGTACAGTTGAAGGTGTGACGTAAAACTATCTCTGCCTACAATATTTATCCATGTATACAGGTGAAAAGTTATTTGTTGCCTAATGGCAACAGTATGCAGTACAGGTGAAAAGTTATTTGTTGCCTAATGGCAACAGTATGCAGTAGAGTGTTAAACCTTTTGTAGAATGAAATCTGCAGATTATGTAATAATCACCATTACCCCAATGCAGGGAGTTGCGTAGGGTGGATAAAAAGTCTACATTATTAAGCATATACATACCGCCGCTTAACATATCCATCTTTTCACCAGCAATCGTTGTTGACTCTCTACCCAAGAGTAAAAGATAAGGCAATTGAAAGAGAGAAATGCTTTGTTGATATCGATGGTCAAAGAGTGCCATCTGTCTAAGAGAAGCGAAAATTATGTCACAGTCGGGAACATAAACATAGATTGATGTGTCATTGACATATTCCATGAAAGTGTTGATAGAATGGTACAACACAAGGGAACCTTGGTGTGGCACAGTAGTCTGTGTTACTTTAAATTTATTGTTATTATTTTGCTTATAAAGAATTGGCGCTCACGTGTTGTGGTTCTCGCAATTTCTGGCAAACGGAAATACATAAGGTGAATTTTGAAATGCGTGTATTCAAAGGTGTAAAATGTGCCATGCACATGTACCAGTATCTTTAGATAAATAATAATTACGTACAGTGGATGCTCTGTTGTTATTATTTATGTGGTTCACATTCGGTGGGGAAGAAGCGGCAGAGCTGTAGGGCTGGATGTAGGAAATAACAAAACATTTAAGGCAACTAGAAGTTAATATATTACGCCTAAATATCTCTTTTTTTTTTTTTTTTTTTGTGTGTGTGTGTGTGTGTGTGTGTGTGTAAACATTTGAACAATAACAATGGGCATATGAAACCCTAACAAAAGTTTAACAATTTTACTGCTCTCAGAGCACTTAAATTTAGTATGAAAATGAAATGTCATATGGCTTTTGGTGCCGGGAGTGTCCGAGGACAAGTTCAGTTCACCAGATACAGGTCTTTTGCTTTGATGCCCGTTGGCGACCTGCAGGGCGTGACGACGATGAAATTGTGATACAGACAACACATACACCCAGCCAGTGGAATAAACCAATTATAGTTAAAATTTCCATACCCTGCCAGGAATCGAACCCGGGACTCCTGTGACCAAAGGCCAGCACACTAACCATTTAGCCACAGACCCAGACACAGAGGAAGATGTAGATAACATCATTAGGACCAACATTAGAATCGAATAGTGTGTCATGTACTATTATTCATTGTCTGTTTTAAAATGTTTTGTGTAAATGTTATATTTCTCCTCCACTCCTACTTGTATATCTCACTAAATCTAAGATTTACTTATACAGTAATTATAATTTAGTCATATCAAATGAAAAAATAATATATATCATTGACATTACCATTACAGTACGGACTTTAAGAATTATTTAAAACCTCTTAAATTGACATTGAACAATAAAAATACATGAAAACTAGCAAAAGTGTACGAGTCATCGCCCTGACAAAGCATTACCAATAACGTCATTGTGAGTAGTACTACCGTTCTAGGGTTAATGACCGCCAGATGAAATTGATATTGGAGAGTGTGTTGCTGGAATGAAAGATACCAGGGAAAACCGGAGTACCCGAAGTAAAACCTGTCCCGCCTCCGCATTGTCCAGCGTAAATCTCACATGGAGTGGCCAGGATTTGAACCACGGAACCCAGCGGTGAGAGGCCGGTGTACTGCCACCTGAGCTGCAGAGGCACATAGTTTCCTAATGTGGACAAAAAATACAATATCTCTTTCTTTTGCTCACTTCTTTGCATTTATTTCATTTGTGGCAGTCCTTAATCTCCTTTTGAATTATTCCTCTAAAAATGATGGTAAATTTCTTAAATAGCAATCGCATAACATGGCTTGTAACTTGAGAGTGCAATAAAATGAGACAAAATACAGTGAAACTCGGTTAAGAAGTTCCCGCCTAAGAAGTGTGATATTCTTGGTCCCTTGATCAGTTGCATTAAGATATATGTATATTTTTCCCATTTAAAGTGTTCTGTTGTAAATATATTTCCCGGTTAAACAGTTCAGATTTTAGAGCCCCTTGAGATAGAAAACGTCCGCTCAAAGCAGTCCATGGTTAGAATCCTCCGGTCTCCGCGCATTGTTCTGGGTGATTTCCGACAAAAGAGTAGCATTACAAAAATGTTGCAAAGTTTGGGTTGGGAAGAATTGAGAGAAAGAAGGAGAGCTGCTCGACTAAGTGGTATGTCCCGAGCTGTCAGCGGAGAGATGGCGTGGAATGACATTAGTAGATGAATAAGTTTGAGTGGCGTTTATAAAAGTAGGAAAGATCACAGTATGAAGATAAAGTTGGAATTCAAGAGGACAAACTGGGGCAAATATTCATTTATAGGAAGGGAAGTTGGGGATTGGAATAACTTACCAAGGGAGACGTTCAATAAATTTCCAATTTCTTTGAAATCATTTAGGAAAAGGCTAGGAAAGCAACAGATAGGAAATCTGTCACCTGGGCGACTGCCCTAAATGCAGATCAGTATTTATTTATTTATTTATTTATTTATTTATTTATTCATTTATTTATTTATTTATTTATTTATTTATTTATTTATTTATTTATTTATTTATTTATTTATTTATTTATTTATTTATTTATTTATTTATTTATTTATTTATTTATTTATTTATTTGCACCCTGTGTTAGACTGTTTGCGCGCTCGCGGTGTGTGTCTGGTGTCACGGAACATGTGCGGGCCTGCCAAGGCCATATGACGTCACGCTATGACAACACGGACAGCAGATGCTCACTCTCACCTTGTGGAATCGAATCGAACCCATCAGTCGAATTTTCCACTCCACCATTCTATCTAGCGGAATAGAATCGAACGGGATTCTACGTGGGAAACATAAAGCACGCAATGGATAGTTTGATAAAACTTTAATGCAGTAATTTGCGAGCCGCGACAGGGTGAAGTCATTAATCGAGGTGGCCTAAACATTAATTAAAAACCGTAAAGTGTATTTGTCCACAACATTACTGTTAATCTACCACAAAATTGAATATTCTAACCTGTTTGATTTTTCATTCCCTTGCTTATTTCCTTCCAGGCATTCTCTCTTATGTTGTTGCAATAATATTTATGGGTCTTGCCGTAGAGGAAATTACGTTTTTGAACTAAACTGATAAGATTTTCCGTGTCCATTATTAGTGAGGTGAATAAAAACAATTTCCCAACTCTATGCAGGAAACAGCCGACTTGTCAGTGGCCAGCTGATACACGTGCCGCCACAAGACGTGTACTACAGTACCGGCCGAAAGATCCCGATCGTTTACGAAGTTGAACGAATGTTGATAGCCAACTGGGTGTTATATTATCGTGTCACTCATAATTATTACATCGCATTATTAGAACGTAGCACAAGGAGACATGAAATAAAATTCTTGCGGGGAAAGAAACTGTTTACGTTTAGATGTGCTAGCATTGTTACTGCACCTTTATCACTCCCACGTAATACTTCAGATACTTTTCCATGCACTCATTTCTGCAACTTCGAACCTGTGTTTCTTTTCTTCGTTACCTATAGCATGAAGAGGATTCAAGCGGGAAAATAAACTCAATACTGGCTTGGCCATGCGCTACTTGTGAAACAGCCAGAAACTACGCCCATTGCCGTAACAACCACTTGGAATGCAGGGGCGATTTAGGCCTTAGGTTCTAAGATCTCTAAGAATAAGTTGCTAGATTTCCCATTTGCTGCCGTTATCCTTGAAGCAGGTGTCAGGGGTGTGAGGAAGATAGAAAGCACATGCTAACAAACTGTAGTACACGTCTTGTCTTTGTGTCTTGTAAACCTAAGCTACGGATTGCCAAACATAGTGTTGCGTCGTAATTAGTATGAATAGGAGTCGGTGAAGTTAGTTGTACTTGTAATATCAACGTACAAACTTTTTAAGTGAAAATGAGTGGAACTCAGAGGAAAGAGATCAAGCGAAAGGCACTAACAATAAAATACAAAGTGGAGATTATAAGGAAAGTGGAGTCATCTACACTTTCCCGTGTTGCTTTCGCAAAGGAGCTGGGGATGCCGCCGTCTTCTTTGAACGGTATTATAGCTAAGAAAGAAGAGATCTCTGCTTCTGCAGGGAATACTTCAGTAAATTGTAAGGAAGTTAAATCTGAATAGTATGATGAAATAGAACAAGCTCTGCTAACGTGGTTTAAACAGCAGCGAAGTTTAAACATACCTTTCAGTGGGACTATTGTGCAGGAGAAAGCCGCACGCAAGGGTACCTTTTACCGCGTCGAACGGGTGGCTGGACCGCTTCAAAAATCGAGCCGGCATCGTTTACAAAACAATTTGTTGCGAAGCAGAGACTGTAAGTGCGGAGGAAAGGGAAGCGTGGAAGGAAATGGTTATGCCTGCTAAAATAAGCAAACCTTGCAACGTTTTTATATAACTTAATATGTTCCCTTCTCTTATAAAATATATTTATAATACGGTATGTTCAATTATTTTACTTTATCTCTAAAAATATTGTCATGATAATCAAATTTTTATATTGTGGCTTTCTGTTAGCAGCTCTTATATATCGGCCTATTTCGGTATTGTTCACAAACAAGGAAATCTGTTGCCTGAGTGTTTCACATGTATTTCAAAGTACAGAATAAGTTTTTGGGCATTACCCCTTTTAAAAAGTTTTTTTTTTTTTTGTTTTTTTTTTTTTTTGTTTTGTTTTTTGTTTTTTCCTCCAGTCCCTTGAAAAACTTCTTAACAGAGTTTCACTGTATATTCAGCATTGTGGAACCTACAAGAAAACAACAAAGCCTGGTTGAAGGACACTTGCTCCACTGTTGGTTCTCCATGAAGAATCTAGACAGTGACACAATCTCAACTATTACTGAGTAATGAAAAGAAACACACAAACTACAAAACACAATTATACACAGAATAAGAAAGGAAATCTAGAAAATAACAATCAGGTTATCAGCTTCCCTTGGTAAATGCATATACTTCCAGTTCACATGGATAAAATGCTGAAATAAATTTGGTGTACTAGTTCCAGATGATCATGCACATGCACTCTACTCTCATAAACCCTACATGCAGCATTTATATTAACTCGTGCCTGGTGACCTCTAATTATTCTTCCTTCAGAAGACTTTACTAATATCACAATTGCACCTTCATAACAGAGCTGGGGTGTTCTAAACATTATAGCATTCTTAGTATCGATGATCCTTACTTCCTCATGCACGAAATAATTTGACATACAAATGTCGTTCCTTTGCAATGCAACATGCGCTTAAATAACATTAACACACTTATGGCTGTGCTCTCAAAGATTCTATATGATTACATTAGTCATCACAGCACCTATACCTCTGCTTATCTGAACAAACTCAGAGACGGCTTCCCATATTATTATTCAATCGCATAACAACTCATTACGAAGATCCTTTACTTTAAGCAATGCATTTCCCTTCTGATTCCATTTATTGAAGACATTTGTTATCTGACGCATTTGCAATCCTCGTTATACCTCTTTAACGTTCACATTAATTTATGTTTAGTTTGCGTACATGAAGTTGCGTGTACATGGTACGCATACCAACACCATGGTACTTACGAAGAACATAGGGACGTTCACTTCAAAACAATTTAAGCAATAGATCACTACATCTGATGAAAAGGAACACCTATTCAAATTACGACCTTAAAGCTACATAAGTCATTACCCATATTACTAATGATCAAACATAAATTATCAATCAAGTTGCTCGTCTACACAGATAAGGATACCAACTCCCAGATCAACTCAAGAACATTAGCTGCTGTAGGAACAACGAAATAGTTCAGCATCAACCACACAGCAGTTTTGATGTGTCATTTTGTTCCAAGCTTGGATATGTTGTCCAGACCTCATCAGTGTTTTAAATTAAGATTGTTTAAAGTATTTGCGATCTGATGGACGATACTTTTTCTTTAAAGTAGCACAATATTATTAACTTAGCCTTCAGGACAGTTAACACAAATCAAAACATATTTTTTAAGCACAACAAGGTCAATTACAATAGCAATTATTATTCAAGGTCTGGCATATATAGACTAACATGTACACATTGTGATTTTTCTTGTATAGGTCAAACTGGGCGGAGCTTTCACACGAGACATTTGGAACATTATAACGCTCAAAAACATAACGAGTACTTAGCGATGAGTCAACGTATGAGAGAAACGGGTCATCACTTTACATCGATAGAGAAAGATCTTACTATCATTAGAAGCATAGGTAAAGGGAGATTAATGAATGAACTGGAAAATCTACACATTTTTTGGGACCAGACCTATAATAAAAATCTAAATCTTAACAATGTCAATGAAATTAAAAATCCTTTGTACGAATTAACACCTAAATTAATTAATATCGTCAGTTCAAATTAGAACAAAATCCCTCATTTATTCAAATCTCCACACTCAAATGCTTCATCCACCATGCCAGACGTTAAGCCCGCCCACACCGCTTCTAGAAACTCCCCACCAGCACTAGCACATATGCCCAAAGACCAGCCTACCCCCACTCTCCCTCCATGCCCCGCCCCTCCATTACCGCACCAATATAACACCAGGAGTAGAAATGTTAGTAAGGCAGGCGCTGCTGGTACAGATAGGTCCATCTAGTATGAACTGAACAAGTAAGTCACTTTACAGTTACAGTTTAATAGGTTTTATCACAACGCGTGCTCTTACTTGCCAATTAAAGTTTCTTTTTTACTTCATTACAGATAATGTTAAGATCCCTCCCAAGGCCAAGCAACAAATCAATGGGAATGATATTCATACAAGACTGTATTAAGTGTCTAGGATGTTCCTTCCCAATTAAGCAGCAGCCTAAAACTAAGAAACAGTCTAAGATTGTATTCTTTACAATTCCTTGTCGTCACATAAGACCCGAAACTAAGATGCTTATATTTTCATTCACAACAACAATCTTGACCAATCTGCATAATATATAACGATCGGTTTTAAATCTCCACTTGTGGTTGACAACACATTTCAACATTAGTTACGTCAGGATTATGAAAATGATATATGTAGGTCAAATGAGCCCCCATATGAATATCCTCTTTACCCAAGACTTATGTTAGAGGAAGAAGATCCATTTTAGTTTTGGGCATATTTTTAAGTTAGAATAAGACAGACAAGTTTTAATTGTGTTAAAACACCATTAATTTATGTTACATTTATGTATTGTTCACATTTTTAAAAATTATTATCCTGGCATGTTAGTCTTCAGAGATTATTAATGTTCATATTTTATATTATATATGGTTAAATAAGGTCCCGGACCTTGACCTAAAGGTTGTCTACAGGCTGAAGATGCCCAAATAATGAGTGAAACATGTACCTGATAAGTCTACATAAATTTATGTAGATTCAAACCACATTAAACGTGGAAAGTATTGAATAGATGGTTTTATTAAATTATTCTTGAGATTTTATGCCTAACATCATCTTCAGTATGGAACAGTAATGAGAGCTGTTACTTGTAATAAGGCTTATCAGAGACCGATCATCTCACTCGCATACTTCCTGTGAGGTAATAGAGATGTGTCATTTTTAGCCTTGTAGCCTCGTTATAGCAACAGTTGGGCTTTGAGACAATAAGTGTTATAAATATAGCATAGTACTGTATTGTGCAAGACATGTAGAAGAAGCATTTTGACCAGTTGTATCTCCTGATTTCTCCTGATTTTTCCTCGTTTTCATATCAAAATCTCCTGATTTTGGGTTTTGTAAAGTTGGCAGGAATGTTCTGGTCTCGATAACATAATCGTATTACATGTAACTAATCTCATGAATGATGGGTGATGAAAGATGAATTGTGAAGAAGGCTTTTTGCCTTATTTCATCCTAGTTGTTCAGGACTGGGAGTAGGCATTTCCTCCAGTGATAACAATATTTAAAACATAGGAATAATATACACATTAAAAATTATGACAATATGATTTGCAATGTTAAAATGGAGTAACTCTTAATTCTAAAACACATTGACGTCCAAAACACAGTTTTTACCATTTGAAAATTTGGCTAAAAATTGTTTGCAACGTTAAAATAAAATTGATTCAACTATAATTTGGCATTAAAATTTGAGTCATAAATATAAATATTGAATGTTAATATATAGGAGCCATAGTTTCAAAAGTGCGTTGGTTTCTAGAATACAGTAACTTTTCAGTATTGAGAATTTTAGTTAAGAATTGTGCTCTCTAAATAATGTTATTTAAAAAGACTGTAATTTTGCATCATGCATGATTAGAGTCATGATGATAATCTAGAATTGAAGTCTTGGGTTTGTTGGAGAATGGCTTCTAGATTTGATTAGGCTTGCTGCTGCATTTTGGTAATTTGATCAGAGGAAGTATTGACGTATTTAATTCTTGTTTGTAGCGACCAGACTCTCCGTTGGAAGTTGATTGTTTTAATGTAAGTTATGGTTAAAAGGGGCTTCAATCCAAATTTTGAGTATCTGATTTTGTTTCTTTCGAGATATAGAATGGAAGAAGCATCCCTTTGTCTGCTGCTACAGAATCTTGTGGACCTTATTGCGTTACTGTGACTGCTTAATACATGTAATTAACATAGCGACAGTTTTATGAGATGTTTCAAAGTGCATTGTTGGGCAGCAAATATGCGGGGACGTCGTATTCATTGCACTTTGAAACATCTCATAAAACCGTTGGCATTTAACATAGATATTGGAACTTGACACCAGAATGTCAGTGATTCTTGATAAACTCTTAGAATTGTATCCAATTTCAACCTCAGCAAATACAATTTTTGAAATATGTAGAAATCATGGGGCCAGGGATAAAGCCCTCTAACTCCCAAAACTGTACAATATGTATATATATCTTAACCTTAAGTATATTTTAGATTAGTGGCATTCATGTTTATTTTAATGGCATTCTTGTTTAACTTCAATTTTAGTAGTATTTATTCTGTACAGTCACTATTAAGCAGGTTCTTCAACAGCTGGAGATGACCTACTTACAGGTCGAAACCGGTACTGTCCTTTTATGTAAATAACATTGACACTATGTAAAATAAAGTATTGATTAGGTGGAGAACTCATCCTTCATACTTGTGTGTAATAATCTCCATGTTCATCTAGTGATTTTAGCTTCAACTTCCATAAAACATATACATGTATTTTAATTTGTGGAAAGTCTTGACTCCTTTCAAATACTGCTCCAAAATATACAGCCTCTTTTCCTTCACTCAACCATTCTATATGAGTCGTTTTCCATCTAGTATTGATGTCCATCCTTACATTGATATTTATGTGAGTCTAGCAGGTCTCCAAAATTTGTCTCAATATTTTGTTGTATTTCAAAAATTAATTGCTTCTTTACTAAATACAGTAGATGGTGGTAATTTCTTGAAATCAAACCTTTAATTTTCTGTACCGGAACATGCCGACTATAAGCCATTCATATTTACTCTCTTCACAATCCTGCTAAGTTCTTTTCTTTAGATGCTACAATCTGCCAAATAACTTTGCCGTGTTAGGTCCCTTTAATTGAAAACTCTCTATGGCCTGAATGGTCACACTAGAAACATCTGGGATAAGCTGAAGAAAATTACTTGTTTCTAACTGCTGATGTTGTGAACTGTTAGAGGTGAAACAGTTATCAGGTATAGCTCATGTGATAAAGAGAGTGAAGAGGGCTATCAGACATATTGCCTAGTTTCTATGTAATATTGTTCTAAATGTTGTATGGGCTTTCTTTGCAAGTGACTATTGTAATTAATTTTGTATTGATATTTTTATTTCAGGGAAGAGGAACGTGAGTATCGGGTGTGGAAGAAGTCCATCATGCTGGTGTACGGTCGACTGGCAACTCATAAGTACGCTTCGCTCTTCCTGCGACCGATTACTGATGATCAGGCACCAGGCTACAGCAGTTTGGTTCATAGGTAATTATTTATATTTCATAAAGAAAGTCATTATGTATTTATTATGATGTATATGAGGCATATAAATCTAGCACCCATCTTGTTCTTCTAAACTGGTCTAGTTGTTGAACCAGGAGAAGGATGAGTGATCAACAACTGCATAGAATGGAGATGCAAATGTGTTGGTGGTCTGTTGGCATCACAGTGAAGATTCAAAATGAACACTTGAAAGTAACGTTGAAGGTTTCCCCTATCAGCGAGAAGCTTCAAGAGAAGCAGTTTGCTGGTGTGGTCATGTAATGAGACACGATGAATCCCACATTCTCCTGGGACATGCAGAACCTAACAGAGGAAGAGGGGAAGGCAGAAGGTCTGTTGAACTCCCTTTCAGGAAAGATCTGGTGGTAAACAGTCCCACAACTGGATGTGCCGACCCCAGTGCACAGATATTGCAAGGAAAGAAGGAAGAATACGTTCTTATATTTACATGTATGCCTTGATTTGTTTAAATCTAAGAATTTCATTTTTGTCCTTATTGAACTGAGAATGGAAGATAGGAAACTTAAAAGGGTCCACCTTTTCAATACAAAAATATGCCTTCAAAATTGCCTTGATTTGTTACTCTCTTTTTTCTGTCTTTTTATATATATGTTAAGACGGTGAGCTTGAATCTATTCTGACAACTCATATATCATGATAGACAAATGTTGATATGAAAAATTATCTCTTTTTACTTTCAACACTGTTGTAGCCCACCTGGTGGTCATGATCATTATTAAGGCAGCAAGTTTCTGTGGTCTAACACCATGATTATTCAGTTCAAGTCCCATTCGACATATATCACTCTGGAAACAAGTACTGCCACAGGGGTTTATTCCTAAAGAAGATCTTAGTAGTGAAAGCAATTTGTCCTATATCACCTGGAGGTCATTAAACCAGATGAGAACAGGTGTGTCCAAGTGCCATAGTAATCTTGTGAAATGGGGTTATGCAGAAGATGCAAGATGTGACTGGAGATATCCAGGCTCCACAACACCTACTCATATGTCAAGAGATGAATGACTCCTGTACCCAGGAAGATCTTAAGCTTGCCAATGAGCGAGGGATAAGAGCTGCAGAGTTGTGGAGAGGAAGAATTTAATGTGTCTTCCAGATACGGAAAATAAAGTTGAGTCCCGTTGATGACCATCAGAATGTTGGCCGGCAAGGGAGGAGAGGTGGTAGGTAGTATACAATTTGTAATTACTAGATTGAATGCTAAAAGCCTGGATTCAATTCCAAACCTCTCCACAATGTTCATATGGATTGAGCGCACGTCGCTTGAAGTGCAATGGAAGCGAGCAAGCATGGCGAATATAAGACCAAGTGTGCGGACTCGGCCATTATAGCATGA
Organism: Anabrus simplex; assembly: GCF_040414725.1. Lineage (NCBI taxonomy): Eukaryota > Metazoa > Arthropoda > Insecta > Orthoptera > Tettigoniidae > Anabrus > Anabrus simplex. The sequence continues at coordinate 24,036,005 of NC_090265.1, forward strand.
TAGTTTGTGGTCCCGCCACTGCAAGCGATTATATCCAACAAGGTCTGTCTAGGGAGGTCAAGTCACGAACGGAGCTGCCATATTGGGTTTTTAAGTGAGCGTAACCAAAGGCAAGTGTATTCGAATTGGGGGGATTTTGGTGCCGTTCATTGAAATAAAAACAAAATACCAACTATTTTTCGTATAGAATTTAATTGGGCATCTACTGTTCATGTATGTATATATATATAAAACTGTAAAACACTGAAATAACATGAATACATTCACAGCTATTTGAATACGATGATAATTAACAAAAACCTGATTTTTTTTTTTTTTTTTTTTTTTTTTTTTTTTTTTTTTTAAAGCAAGAATCAACAGAAAAGCTCATGTCCTACTCTTTTACTTCCTTACAACTTGGTCTTACTGTGTTTCTGTGTTGGCTGCAATAAAATATTATTAGTATCATCTGTCAAATACGTAATCTTATTGACAGAAACATAGAAATCTGTACAGCACCTGCGTCGTACAGTAGAAGTCCGCTATAGCGAGTACAGCATATGACGAGAACTCCGTTATAACGACGACTTTTTTTAGTCCCTTCAAAATTCCTATATTAATCCATGTATCGTCCTTTGGTTACAGCGAGAACCCTATCACTGGCACATCCGTAATTACGAGCGATTAAGCGCGCATGATTTTTTCCGTTACCGATATTTATGCACCCCAGCGATGATTTTGCATGTGATCGATTACCTTCGGCATCGTTTCCTCGGTATGTGCACTGGCGATTTCTCTCGTCGACATTCGAAGGCGATGTCGGAGTCGATTAGTAATATCCGTCGACCGCTGTTCCGTAAAGAAAATTCGAAATGAAAGAGAACTTTTTTCGTAATAAATGCGTAAATGTGTCCGATAACTGTTGTTAACTCGTTAAAAATTAAGGCTGACTAAACGACTGCTTAATTTTTAGGCTAAATACTGCATTTAAGTAAGAATGGGATACACCTCGAGATATGGCAGAGTGCTTAATAGATTTCAGAGGTTAGTTTATATTTTGTCGCGTTGGGTAAATTACGGAAAGGCTATTATGAAAATTTATAGCAGGAAAGGTATAATTTCTCAACTGGCGCTTGAAGTGTGTTTTCATCATACGTATAGTATGGTTAAGTTAGGATACATGACGCTGTTTGAATAAGAAAACTGAAACGTTTGCAACAAAATGCGATCGATCATCTTCGGTATGGTATAGTTTTCTCACTTTGTGCATTTGCGAGCTCTCTCATTGACATTCAAAGGTGATGTTGGAGTTGATTAGTAATACCCATCAACTGCTGTTCTCTAAAGAAAATTCAAAATGAAAGAGGATAACACGTTTTCGTAATAAATGCGTAAATAATGTGGCCGATAGCAGTTGTTAACTCGTTAAAAATAAAGACTGAAGTAAATGATATCTTAATTTTAATGTTATATATGGAAATTAAGTAAGAATGTGATACACCTCAAGATATGGCAGAGTACATCACTGATTTCAGAGGATATTTCATATCTTCTCGCGTCTAGTTACGGCTATTTACATGTAAATTTTTCGCGAGGAGGTTATATCTCTACATGCGTTTCAAATATGTTTTCATGATAAGCCACATATTCGGTTAGGTTAGGTGACGCTGTTTGAAGAAGAAAGCTGAGGTGTTTGCCACAGAAATCTCTAGAGTGATACCATATTTCTCCGAATTCAAGATTTTTTTTCTTCTCAGAATCTCATGCGAAAACTCAAGGGTTGTTGCATTCGCGGCCTAACAGTAAGTTAATGGATACCACTGGCAACTACCGTGGTAACCACGCTGCTTCTTTTCACACACGCACAGAACTTGTTGACAATCAAAGACCTCTTTACTACACATCGCTAGCCGTGACAACCAATTGTACAGTGCCTGTGTGTTTCTCAAATTTGCAGAATGGCATCAAAACACGCGACCCTTCGAATTCTCAGAAAAGCCACAACTACTCAGCGGCAGAGTCATAACGCGTCTATTGTACTTGACGCTTAGTAAAATTAAGATTTATAGACAGCAGGAATATTTTCGTGATGGATAGTCGTATTGTAAAGATACGTGGAAAAGGTATTGCCAGAAAATTTTCAACAGGTTCTAGTCGATATTATGATGCCAATTTTAAGTTAATGTTTATTAAACACTCGGAAATGTAGAATAATTGTGCAGCGGCAAGAAAATACGGCATAGGCCTAACTAAAGCCAATATTTGGCGTTAGCGTGAAGACAAAGAGCTAAAATATGCGTACTGTACAAAAAATGCATTCAGTGGTCCGCAACAAGGACGCTTTAAAGAAGTCGAAGATGAAATTATGAGGTATGTGCACGAAAAACGCAAGGGCGGAATGGCCATACCGTGGCGCAATAAACTCGTTCATTGACTTTCAACGTTCGCGATTAGGCCTATACATCGCTAGCCGCTGAATTTGGCCGAACCCGACAAGCGAGACGTGCGTGTAGCGGCAGCCGGTTATATCTGACGCTGCGTAAAAGTAACAGTTTTATAGACAGCAAGAATAATTTCCAGATGGTATTGCTGGAAAATTTTCAACAGTTCTCTTTGGTATAATGATGCCAATTTTAAGTTAATGGACCTTAAACCCGTGGAAATAAAGAATAATTGTGCAACCGCAAAAAAAAGAAAAGGAATACGGCGAGACGAAAGTCAATGTTCGGCATCTAAAAATGCGTAGGCCTACTGTACAAGAAGGAATTCATATGATTTTAAAATCTTCTTTTCTGAGCCTGATATAAAATTTTTATGAAAAAATTGGGGTTCATCTTGGATTCGGAGAAATACAGTACTATATTTTGGTCAGAATGAAATTTAACATACACTTTCATGTGGTATCAGATTACGAAAAATAACAAACAAGTAAGCCGTAGTGTGGATATCATCTGCGGAAACGCAAGTTTTGAATAAACTTATTGCCGTTTCATACCGATTTTAAAGTGCATGAAGGATTTTCCAACTTTTATACAAAAATCTGATGTAACAACAACCCGTTATAGCGAGTAAATTTTTCGCTGTTATGAATTCTCGCTATAACGGACTTCTACTGTATTATGATTACCGGTGCATGAAATACTGAACTTGAAGTACTGTACTTAAAGTACTAAAAGACAGTTGTAGTAAATCACCTTCAGCATTTTCTTTATTAAGAAAGTAATTACCAATAATGCGTTTCCAAAATGTTACCCTAGTATGTTGACAAACACTGAATACCTCTTGGGCTGAGTGCATTAAATTATGTATGGTAACTGTTATCCATTCATGTGGTAATTTCTTTGGGTTCTTAGGCAAAAATACTCCGCACATATGCAAGAAGAGTGTTCTTAGCTACTTTTAACTAGTTTATTGATAATCCATGCAGCTATATAATACAAAGTGGGGGTGGTGATTATTGTTTTAAGAGGAAGTACAACTGGGCAACCATCCTCTATTAGCACTAACCAGAAGAAAACAAATGGAAGGGGTCCTACACTTCAAAAAGTGAAGGTATCGGCCAAAGAAAGAGGAAGGCCACAAAGTGCGTGGAAATGAAAAAATTCTTAGGTTCGAATGTGCTAATGCCTTCGCGGTCGGAAATGAACAAGTGTTGACCAGGGGAGGTCGGATGGGATAGAAAAAGTGAGAGCCTGACACAAGTAAGTGAAAGCAATGTCAAGACTCAGCTAAGGGCCTTGTGGTCACAGCCCAGAATAGATTTCCCCTGTGGGTGGGGGCAGTAGAATAACACCTACGGTATCCACTGCCTGTCATAAGAGGTGACTGAAAGGGGCCTCAGGAGCTCCTAACTTGGGAGCGTGAGTTGGCGACCACGGGGCTCTTAGCTGAGTCCTAACATTGCTTCCACCTCCTCACTTTCATCTATCCTATCCGACCTCCCTTGGTCAACTCTTGTTCTCAATCAATCAGTCGCCACTGATCTGCATTTAGGGGCAGTTTCCCTACTTACTGTTTTCTTAAATAATTGCAAAGAATATGGAAATTCTAACTGCTCTTCCTATAAACAAATATTCATCCCCAATTTGTCCTCTTGAATTCCTTTATCTTCATATTGTGATCCACGAACCTACTGCATTGGCATAGGAGTGGGAGAGGGGATACTCCCACGTGGCGCATCCCATGTGGCGGATAGAGGGGTCCTAACTGGCTTGCCGGCGGACTTGAGGGAAATAAAAGACCTCTCGCAGACCAAACACAAAAACTCCCCCTGTGGGTGGGGTGCGCAGAGGAATTATACACCCACGGTATCCCCTGCCTGTCATAAGAGGGGACTAAAAGGGGGGACCAAGGGATGATCCAACTAGAACCATGAAACTACTTGTAATTAGTACCATCATGCAGGGAACACCATGGATCGCATTTACTTACGCATAGTACTACTGTGTTAGGTATGCAATAGGTTTGTGATTAGTAGTGACAGTGTGTGTTTATCAGGAGGTGGGTCCTACAGTACCTGTGATTCATACCCCTACATGAGCGACACCATGGTTCTGTCTTACCTATGCTCACTTCCCACTATGTGAGGAATTCCACGGGATAGTACGAGTCCCTGTGGTTAGTCCACTTATGTGAAGAACGCCATAGGTTTGCGTTGTCTTTATAAGTTTGCGTTGCCTGTAAATAGCGCTGCAATGTGTGAAACGCCATAGGTCTGTGTTACATGTGCGCATTACACTACCTGTGAATAGTACCATAATGTGTGGAATACCGCGAGTCTACACTACTTTTGATTAGTACTGCAACATTACACACAGCATGGTTCTACTTTCCTAGCTATAAATACCATTATGAGGGGCCAATGACCTGGATTTTTGGACCCATTTCGACTATAAGCATAATTGATTCAGCATCGTGCTATAGAAGCAGTCCCTTGGTCAGTAAACTATTGTTTTGTGCCATCTTCTGTGCATGTGAGGCACTGTGGGTCAGATCCACTGATCGTTTTAAATTCATATCCATCCATCCATCCATCCATTCTTCGTCCTCACACTTTGAATTCTGGTCAGTGGAGGATTTTGGACTTTTTAAGTTGTCATTTCATTTCATTTCATTTCGTACCATTAGGGGCCGATGACCTCGATGTTAGACCCCTTTAAACAACAAACATCAATCAATCAACATCATATTGTGATCTTACTTTTATAAAACACCACTCAAACTCGTTCATATACTAATGTCACTCCACGCCATATCTCCACCGACAGCTCAGAACGTGCCACTTAGTTGAGCAGCTCGTCTCCTTTCTCCCAAGTTTTCCCAGCCCAAAATTTGGAAAAATTTTCTAATGCTACTCTTTTAATTATTGTAGACAAATGAGGTAATCCACTTAATCAGTGCAAAACAAAATTAGTACTTCAATTTATTTTAATCGTGATACTAGTTTCGGCCTATTCTCTCTTGGTAGGGTAGTGAAACAAAGCCCTCCACCTGACTCATGTGTATATATAAAATAATTTGTCCTGACTGGCTGGCTGGCTGGCCGACCGACTGACTGACTGACCGACCGATCGACCGACCCTGAAATATTTGTCTCAAATGAGTAACTGTATAATACCAATATCATTGGTTCGTTATTGGACGTTATAAATTTTCCAGGTAACTCATTCATGTTTGCCAGCGTTTCGCCCCAGTGTGCTAATTGGGCTCATCAGTTGGTGTAAATAACACACCTACCAAGACGCCTGGCTAGTGCATACGTGGAGGCCACTGCATAGACTACTTAGAACCCCCGGCAGTGCCAATGCACTATGAGAGAATTTTTCTCATTTTCAAAAATTGATGCCTGCTTGGCCATCAGATGATACAGATGTTGATGTTTTGTGCTATTTAGCAACTGATGAGCCCAGTTAGCACACTGGGGCGAAATGCTGGCAACCAGGAATGAGTTAGCTGGAAAATTTATAGTGTCCATCAACGGACCAATTGTACTAGTATGATTCATCTCCGCCGAGCCAAAACTACTGGACATAAAGAAATTAAATTTTGGGGATACATTTATATTACAGTGTAGGTGCACACCAAGGAAGGATTTCTGGATATTCTTTTGTTAAGGGGTGAATTTTAAAAATGATACAGTTAACAGACATAAGAATTGTCATTTGGAATTTGCTTTAAAAATAAACACTTTTTTGTGGGGGGGGAATCCCCTTAAGGGGGGTGAAAAGGGGGTTGAACACCTTTTATGACAATACTTATATTGCAAAACCTGAAGATGTTACAGACATAAAAATTGGTATTTAGAATCTCCTGTAAAAGAAAGGAGCCGACCCCGCGGTGTAGTGGTAGCGTGCCTGCCTCTTACCCGGAGGCCCCGGGTTCGATTCCCGGCCTGGTCACGGATTTTTACCTGGATCTGAGGGCTGGTTCGAGGTCCACTCAACCTACGTGATTACAATTGAGCCAACTACTGGACATAAAGAAATGAAATATTGGGGATACATTTATATTACAGTATAGGTGCACACTAAGGAAGGATTTTAGGATATTCCTTCGCTAATGGGGGTGAATTTTAAACTCCTCAGAGAGTTCAATGGAGAGGCAACGGTGAGATGGCGGCCCCGGTCTAAAAAGCCAAGAATAACGGCCGAGAGGATCCATCGTGCTGGCCACACGACGCCTCAAAATCTGCAGACCTTCGAGCTGAGCAGAAAATGTTACAGTTGCTAAAATTGGTATTTGAAATCTTCTTTATAAATAAAGAAGCACGTATTTTTGTTTTCGGAAAGGCCACTTAAGTAGGGGTGGTGGGGGGGAAAGTAGTTGAATTTTTTATGTGAGGAATCATATCTCAGAAACTGAAGATGTTACCGTCGTGAAAATTGGTTAATGAAAATGATGTTGAAGGCACTTGGAATCACATCAGATGTGCAATTAACGACATAAGTCAAGTAAAATTAATGAATGCTGGAAGAAGGAAAAACAAGCCGTGGATGACAGAAGAAATACTGAAGCTGATGGACCAGAGAAGGTCTTTTAAAAACAAAGATCCTGTAAAGTACAAAGGTTTGCAGTATTTAATATGACAAAGAATAAGGAATACAAAAGAACAACAGCTCTCTGAGGAATGCAACGAAATAGAATTAATGAATTCAAAACATGATTTTTTTCAACATGTACAAGAAAGTGAAACAAGTAACTGGTGCATATAACAAGAAGAGTAATGGAGTCCTCCTTAATAAGAATGGTGACATCTTAGCAAGCACAGAACAGAAACTGAAGGAATGGATGGAATATGTACAAAATCTCTTCTTGGATCGCAGAAATGTGGATCATGGTGCTTGGGCAGATGATGGTGTGGATATCACACGTGCAGAAGTAGAAAATGCCATAAGAATGGGAAGGCTCCAAGCCCTGATGAGGTGTATGCCGAGATACTGAAACTGCTTGAGAAAGAAAAATCCCTTTCATTATTAGTTGACCTATTCAGTAGCATTCACCGCAGTGGAACCAGTGGAACCATTCCTCGAGACTGGCTCAAATCGACCTTCGTAATATTGCCTAAGAGAGCCAATGCAAAATTCTGCAATGAATATAGAACAATTAGTTTGATGAGCTACATTCTGAAAGTATTCCTAAAAGTTTTGCATGCGAGAATTGATCATAAATGTGAGGAGAATATCGGAACCTCAACAGTTTGGCTTCAGACATGGTTTTGGTACTAGAGAGGCATTATTCAGTCTGCAGGTATTAGTCCAACGGTGCCGAGATGTCAAATGTCAATGTTTTTGCTTGTTTCATCGATTACGAAAAAGTCTTCGATACAGTCAGCCATGATGAACTTATGAACATTCTTCGAGAATTAGGACTTGATGGACGGGACATTCGTATTAGTGGTAATCTCTGCTGGAACCAATGTGCTGGCATAAGAGTTGATGGTCGTGTCTCGGATGAAGTCTCAATTATGAAAGGAGTTCACCAAGGCTGTATTCTTTCCCCCATGCTTTTCAACATCTATTCAGAAAAGATTTTTTCGAGATACTCTGTACGGAAAGACTCAAGGAGTTGTGATTAATGGTTTCATCATAAATAACATCAGGTACACCGATGACACTGTGCTACTTGCAACCAATCTCCAGGATCTACAGGAACTGCTTAATGCTGTCACTGAAGCCAGCAGTGCAATGGGCTTGAAGCGTAATGTAAAGAAGACCAGGTGGATGGTTATAAGTAGGAAAGAAGATGGCATTCGAGATAATCTCACAACAGCAAAGGAACAGATCACGAGAGTGGCAACATTTAAATACCCGGGATGTCACATCAGTGATGACTGGGACCTTACTCACGAGATCCGGTGCATAATTGAGCAGGCCAGAACTTCTTTTCAGAGACTTAGAAAACTTTTGACAAGCCGTGACCTTTCCATTTCACTACGGACACGACTACTCCGGTGCTACGTTTTCAGCATTCTGTTATACGGCGTTGAGACATGGACACTAAAACTGAGACCCTGTGCAAGAAGTTGCAAGCATTTGAAATGTGGACGTACCGAAGGATGCTGAAGATAGATACCTTGGACAGCTAAAATGACCAATATAGGCGTTTTGCACCGTATGAACAAAGAACCAGAAATTCTAACTACCATCAAGAGAAGGAAGCTAGAATACTTCGGTCATATGATACGGAACTGTAAATACCACCTTCTGCAAGTAATACTCCAAGCGAAAATTAATGGAAAACGTGGTCCGGGGAGAAGTAGGTCATCATGGCTTGGCAACTTGAGCCAGTGGTTTGGGGTGTCAAAGCTCACTCTGTTCAGAACAGCTATGTACAAACAACAGATCATGCTACTGATTGCCAACGTTCTGCGAGGACATGGCACATGAAGAAGAAGAAGAAGAATCTCCTTTATAAATAAAGAAACACATACTTTTTTGTTTCCTTCGGAATATCCACTTAAGGGGTGGGTGGAAAGAAGTGAAAAATGAGTTGAATTCTTTTCATGAGAATACTTTTATCTCAAAAACTGAAGATGTTACACATGTGAAAATTGGTATTTGTATTCTCCTTTAGAAATAAAGAAACATACAACAATACAACTCTAAGGAGGTTTGACTGGAGGGGGGTCACTGACATTATCAATATTCATTTCTGTCAAACCGTATGACATCCGAGCTTGAAATTTCACATGATGGTTGTCCTACATGTCTTAGATTTTAAAAATGAAGTGGTCTTAAAACAGTACACCCCTAAGGAGTTTTGACTTGGGGTGGGTGTGAGGCCCGATGACAAAAATATCCATTCCTCTGAAATCGTTGACATACAAGTTTGAATTTTCACATGGTAGTTACCCCTCAGTGTCTTAGATTTTAAATAAGAAGTGGTCTTCAAACAATGCACCCCTAAGGGGTTTTGTCCGATGACAAACATATTTATTTCTCTGAAACCGTTTGACATACTAAGTTGAAATTTCACATGATTGTTGATCATTCGTATCTTAGATTTCAAACAAGAAGTGGTCTTGATACAATATATTCCTAAGTGGTTTTGGCCGGCATTTGTGATATGATGATAAAATACTAACTTCTCTGAAGCCGCTTGATGTACCAGGTTGAAACTTCACATGATGATTGCTCCTTTATGCCTTACAATTTAACTAAAAATTGCACTTAAAACAACACACCCTTAGTGGGTTTTAAATGGCAGAGGAGGGGCGAAGGTTTCTGATGCCATAAATATTCATTTCTGTGAAATCGTTTGACATATGAGTTTAAAATTTCACGTGATAGTTGTTCCTATACATTTTAGATTTTAAATAATAACAGGTCTGAAAACAATATACCCCTAAGGGATTTTGGCTGGGGGGGGTTGAAGACTTATGACAAAATTATTCATCCGTCCAAGTAGTTTGACGTACGAAATTATAATTTTAAAAAGACTTTAGATGTCATAAGTGTCAAACATCATATAATTCAAAATATTCCATGTACTGTATATGAGCATTGAGACCCTGTAGAAGTTGACGTTTAAAAAAAAAAGAGTCCTCACAACAGCCAAGGTACTCAACCAAATTTCCAATTTCTCTTCTTTATTGCCAAAAATATTTATTTGTAAGGGGTTTAACCGAAATAATCTTAGTACACAACGGGAGGAACAATTTTTAAGGCTATATACCATTAATGATACGTACGTATTCTTGCACACATTGAATGTCTAATTTTTAAAGATTTAAATCTCTCAAATTACTAATCAAATTCCACAAGCTTAATACATGTAATAGGCGTAAGTAATAATGGAGGTAATGGAGGTTTGTTCTCGATTTTATCAGAGATCAGTGCTGCCCTCAATAAACATAAAATTCTGTCTTAGATTTTAAATAAAGAATAACAATACAGTACACCGCTTAGGAGTATTTACCAGGGATGAGGAATGATGATAAAAATATGCATTTACAGTAAAATCTGCCTTAACGGACACCTCTCACCGGCGGACACCCCTCATTGGCGGACGATTTCCTAGGTCCGTAATTAATACCATGTTGTGTATAAGTAAATTACCCCTCTTATTATGGACGCGGACACACCATAACCACGAGAAACTCCAAAGACCTCTCCTAATGGACACTTCCTTTTTCAAAAAATACTGTATTTGTGTCTTGTACAGTATGTATTGGCTTACTTTTTGCACAGTCAATCCAAGGGAAGAAGGACAAACATGAAGATTCTGACGAAAGCGAGAGTGAAGGTGATGCTAATGACGACTTTGATGAAAATATGAAAAATGATGTGCTGCCAATAACCTTGTACAGTGAGGCTCTCGGCTTTGTTAAGCGAATGAAAGAATTCTGTTATTAACAAAAAGACGAAAAGGTGTCAATTTGACCCAGGATTTAGTTGCACATAGTGAAAATATCACTGCTGAACCGAAATGGACAAAACAAACGAACATTATGGAGTTTTTCAACTGCTAATGTTTTACTGTACTGTGCTAGAGATTTTTACATCTACATTGCACCATCCTTCGGGGAAAACATCTTTCTTGCGCCATATCGGGCGACCAATCTAATGCTCCGGCTATTTTCCCTTTCCGTCTATATCATGTCTTGGATTCAAGTGAATGGATCAATGCATTAAAAAAATGATGCTAAGTGTCGGCAGCTACATTAGTTTCCAATAATCGGTGACTAAATACTTCATTTCGCCAATATAAATTCCGATTAAAGCAGTTTCTCTATAATCGTCGAAATCTCCTCCGAATTGCCACGCGACACCTCCCAGGGATAATTAACATGAATCAGTAAGGTATATTTTTAACGTGAGATCAACTGAGAACCCGCATTTCCTTTCGTATTATTTACCAGCAATACCATCCATTCGTAAACATCAATGAAAAATCATCGTCCAAGTTCAGTCAACCAAGAAATATTCATGTAAGAATTCAGTGTACCCCTATCTACTATAAATATGAAAATTAATTGCAATAATAATGATTTAAATGTAAAGATTCTTGATTTATCTATTATTATGAATTGCTTGAGATGAATTATTATAAAGAAATAACATTCAATTACATTAAACTTCTTTCCTTTCCAAAAGATAAATAAAAATTTTCTTTGGTTGAGCTTAATCAGTCTTCCCGTTAAATAAATATGTTATGTGCACCATGAAAACAAAGAAAAGTTCGCATAATTTCATAAACCGTAATTATCAGTCACATTATATAACAATCTTGTTGGATAAAGTTGGAATTAAAGTATCAAGAAAATTAAAAAAGTAAATGCATTCATAAGCAAATAAATTAACATTAATTAAAATCAAAGTTCCTAACCGTCAAAAATGCCTATTTTGTTAAATTTTTATATATTTTGTCATCCCATTTTGAATGTTCTCTTAAATTGTAACGTCGGCAGTGTAAGCAAGGTTCCAAACATTATAGCTCAAAATTGCTATTTTAAATATATTTCGATTCAAAAAAAAAATATCAATCAGTTTGACTATGTTGCTGGACAAATATATCCATATTATATCCTAAAAATTAAATGTAGGTATCGTCTAATAATAGATTATTATCATCCTATCAGGTCTTACATCTATCGAGATTCATGATCGTATCTAAGTTCAGTTACTATATTATGGAATTTTAAAGAATATAATTGGTGTCAATATTTATTTATCAATGGCAGGGACTTAAATTAAGAAGATGCTTCCTCTCCTCAACTCCTGGCTTCGACAACAAATACAAACAATACACATTACGAAGTGTGAAATTTTCCTAGAAGAAATCAAGTTTACTCCTAAATATTTATCATTTGGAAGTTTTAATCTGATGACTGTATATGGTTATCAACCTCTGGATTCTGTGATGTATTTCATCGTAAAAATATATTATTATTAACCCAAAAATGTCTTATATTGCTATAAAAATCATGCTGCTCACGTTAATTATACTCAATGGTTAGTATCACATCGTAATTACTACCAGCAAATCATAAATATATAATTCCCTCCATATTGCCAACCGTAAACAATATAACTTTGCGTCATTCATAACCACAAATATTCCCCAATGAATATTTATTCATATAATCACATCAACACGTCGTTCATATTTTTATTTACTCATATAAATACCAATCATTTCTTCCTACGCGGCGTATCATCTCAACACTTCAATATCAAACTACAATGATGCATTTATGGGTTAAATTTCAATCCTAATACACATAATCACACTCTTCTGAAAAAGAAATACAAGTATGAATGATATAGGTTCATATTTACTCGCATGTAATCACGGTACTGCGATAACCAAGCCTTAATAATTTATGGAAACATCTATCTCCTTTCTGCATTGCAGTTGGAATATTTCACATTACGTACGTCACTTTTCTTTGGTAAAGGTCGAAACATCATTTAAAATCTCTTCATAATTGATTATAAGCATTCCTACATAAGGGCATTGATTCACGTATACGAAGATTACCTGCACCCATGGTTATAGATCAATTGTGTTAACTTCTTTGCAAAGATCCTGCACATTGGAATCGAATCTAGAAGACGTAAAATAACAACCCTCACAAAAACATATTGCCAATATCTACACACTACATCTAATGTTTGATCAGTTTTACTACTGTGAATAAATTACATGACATAGAACTTTCACTGCTGACGTTACTGGACTGGGCTAGATTTCAATTCGGTCATCCGTAGTCTGCGGGCTGGCTCCAGGCAATCGTTCCGTCAGTGGTCAGCCCCATGTTTGTTTTAGTTATTCATGTTGAGGCCGTTGTTCACATGTGAGAAAAACACATTCAACACCATCATTAGTATCATATAGTCTTCCAAAATTATATCCAGTATCTAAATTATAGTTCTTCAAACAGGTTATTCTACTGAAATTCAACGATAACTTTCAGTAACAGACTTTATAAGGTAATCTAGTTAACTCTTAGCCTTTTGCCAATATGCTTTGAATATGCGATATCTTATTTCATTAGATGACTCGCGTAAACTTTCGGTTTAAGTTTCGGTCACCGATCAACTATTTATTCTTCTCCTTTCTCAAATTTTCCTCCTTATCAGCCTTGATATTACATTGGATATTGGTGTAATCCTTTTCTTTAAAGTTATTTGATGAACTAATTCTTCAGCTCCTGCTCCGTAGAAAACTTCTTTCCTCTTTACGTGACGATTTTTCTTATATTGCGTGAAAAATCTCGTTTTGATGCTCAGCTTAGTAATTTTATTATTCAGTTGCTACTTTAACAATCTAAAACATTCTGTTTTTTTTATCACGGCCGCATGGATTCTACAGGTCTGTAAGTCTTACTTCGTGGCCATGGCTTATTTGATTCGCCAAATTAGCATTCTTTTCAGCACATTCACAGCTTCTTAGATTTTGTGTGTCCGTATTTTTATTATTACGAAATCATGGCCTATTTAACTCGATATGTCTGTACATTCTTCAGATATATTGCTCAATTATATAATCTCTGTCATCTTACTACGGTGCATGGCAAATATAGATGTTGTAATACCTCGTTTTATTCATGATCAGGTCAATGAAATGGTACAACATATTGATTTAAAGTTTCAAAAACTCGTATGTTCTTCTTAATTTTAACATGGTGAACGGTAATAGTGTACAGTGTGCTCAATAGAGGTTTCCATAGAAGTGTTTTTGTCTCTTTAATACAGTACATCGCAGCTGCATCAGCCTATCTACAACTTTCTCATGTGAGTACAGTGCAGTATATTGTACAATACGGTATACAGTATACAATTAAAGGTACATTTGCGAGAATTGTTAAGACATACAATACATAGGTTATTGTGTTCCAGCTTATGTTTAATGGTACCGGTTTCATAACCTCTCTCAGCCGGTCACCCCTTCATAACGGACATTTTTTCGGTCCCGAAGGTGTCCGTTATAGAGAGGTTTTACCGTATATGAAAAACCATTTGAATTGCGAAGTTCAGATTTTATATGATATCCTAGGGGTGAAAAACAGAAGGTTTCAAACAAATTTAACTCCTCAGAGAGTTGAATGGAGGTGAAGATCCAGAAACAAATATATTCTTTCCTTCCTCCGAAACGGTTTAACGTATGAAGACAAAATTCCAAATAGCAATATTGAGCCCTTATTGAAGTGCTCATTTAATTAACTAGTCATTTATTCAAATGTACAGGAATATTTCATTTTTATTAAGTACTAGTAACTGGCAGGAAACATCTACATTCTGCAGCACGACACAATTTCTTCAGGGAGCTTGGAGCTCAGGTTTGTTTGCTCGCCAGCTAAGTTTAGAAGGTGGAATTTCAACATGACGTACACAAAGCAGAACAGAGAAACAACAGAACTCCAACGAACAACATTTCGAAAGCCCAGCGAGAGGGTAGAGAAGCCTGCGAGAGACGTTTGTAGTAAGCATCACGAGCACGATGTGCTGGACCAATATGATATGATAGCATCACGGTCATTTTGACTAGGCATTGGTCTATGTAGGTGATGGCCCCGATCAAGGATACAACGGCGTCTTAGAGGACGAATTAATAAAAACGATGACCACGTCAGTCAGCTACCCTTTATTCGGCGAGATTCTGTGCAGATAACATTGTGAGAAGAAGTTTTTATTTATGCGGGTGATCGTGTGGGGACTAAGTTTTTTTGGAAGACACTCAGTCTGCATTTAATCTACTCAAGCTTTCTAATACTGGGAGAATGGCATTTAACTTTTGATTTCCAGGGGGTGAGAACAGTTTCATTTAATAATTTCGAATGCATAATAGCCTGCCTATGTAAATAGTTTCCAGAAAGAGTTTTATTTGAGCAGCCTACACTTCGTGATGATTTTATATAAACTTTACAATTTCCAGTCCAGCTTTTAAATGGGAAATATTTGACCTAGTTACGAGATTAGATAAGAGAAGTTATCCCGCGACTGAATGGGAACTAGTTTCACAGTCAGTGGAAATTACCCCGGCTGGTTTAATCTTGACCTAGTTTCTACAACGTGAACGAGGGGATGTTTTAGACGACATCCAGAAGCAGAAGTAGCGACGGAAAATACAACATCAATTTTCGATGCCAGAATGGCGACCAAAGGACTGATCCAAGTCTTTTCTGAAGGCATCTTCATCGAGATGGCGGGCTAAAACATGATGGGGCCCGGCTGTTCCTGAAATGGCCGGCGACGATAAGTTAACGAAATAAATGAGTACAGAATTTTCAATGTAATTGTGTGAGTGTGAACGTGTGTTAACCCATTCGCCTCACATTTAAATATCATAGAAGTTCACTAAGAAATCACATTTAAATACCGCTCTACGGCCGTCGTCATGACACTATTATTTAGAAAATCATACAAAACCAACCAGTAAATATTCCTTTCTGAAAATTTGCACGCATGATAACGAAGTAATAAACTTACCAATGCCGCTATTTTAGTACGTCTGCTGGGTATGGTACACCTCAAAACATTCTTCTAAGTGAAGAGCTACGCCACACTTTTTGCACTGCCAGCAACTTTCACTTCTTTTACCCCGGCTGTAGCACACAACACACCTTCTTGTGACTTTTGATTTCTTCTCTGTAGGGGGAACACGCATGGGAAAGTGGGCCCATGATTTAGCTTGTAATCTTGTGGGGGTGGTGCTCGCTGAAGGTCGACCTCAAACCGAGTGCTCCGGCAACTGAACAGTCTCTAGTAGCTGCTGTGCAATGCTAGTTCTGAAGTCCGTGTAGCTCGTCTTTCTGTTAGCAGCGATCTTGTGATACACAGTGAAGGAATTGAAAATACACTTATCTAGGAGGTAAAAGAATATTTTCCCATACCCCTTCACTGTGCGTCGCATGACTGGGAACAGAGCTGTAACCTGATCCTGAAGGTCAACACCACCCATCCCCTTCTGGTATTCAAGACCACACTTGGGCTTTATCACTTCTTCCCTAGGGGTTTGTCCTCTCTTTCGTCTGAGTTTGCCTGTCCCTGTCATGTCAGCTGGTTTGTGTTTAGTGGTGAGAAAGCAAACATCCTTGTTATCTTTCCACTTCACACACAACATACTGTTGGCAGCCCACGTCTCATACTCTCCACGTTTTAGTTTCGTCTTACTGATATCGCGAGGCATGTCTTTTCGGTTCTGTCTAACAGTTCCAATTACATTCATCTGCTTGTCGTGTAGCCTTTTGAATAAATCTGGGGAAGAATACCAGTTATCTAAAAACAATGTATGCCCTCGACCTAACAAGGGTTCACACATGTTGAGCACAACGTTTGTACTTGCTGGCAGAATTGGATCCGTTACATCATCACCTACATAAATTTTGAAAGACAGACAGTAGCCAGAACTTGATTCACAAATTTTGTAAATTTTTATTCCAAACCTAGAACGTTTAGACCTATTACACTGAACATATGAAAGGCGGCCTCTGAATTTCATTAGACTTTCATCTAGTGCAATGTCTTGTGAAGGTAAATATAATTCTGAAAATTTGGAGCAGAAATGTAGTATTATAGGCCTAATCTTTCTTAGTTTGTCACTGCTATCGACTTGTTTCATCAACAAAATGTAAAAATCGTGAAATTATAATAAATCTTCCCCTGCTCATGGTTTCACGAAAAATAGGAATGTTTATACACCTGTTTTTTACTCCAGTATATCTGATATTTTGTCAAAGGGTTCATGTGTTCACAAAAAACTGAGAGTTCAGACAGTGGCTGCGTATCAAACCTTTTCAGTAAGTTTTCACTAACCCCACTGTATTCACTAAACTTATGTACAACAGGTTTATTGTCACTTTTTGTCCAGTTCCAGTCAGTCAAGTTAGTCTGTGCCGAGGTACGAGCTCATTTCGAAAGACTCGGCATACCGTCGTTATTTGCATCACTTTCCGTGTCATCAGAGCTATTATACGCATCGCTAGTACTCGAACTAAGGACTTCAGGGTCTGTTTCGTCGTCACAAACATCACTGCCTTAATTAAGGCCACGGCCGCTACCTTCCCACTCCTAGACATTTCCTGTCCCATCGTCGCCATAAGACCTATCTGTGTCGGTGCGACGTAAAGCAACTTGCAAAAAACAAATGGCATGCCTTCTTGGTGAGCCCTAGAAAATATGACATGCTTTTGTGTCTTTGAGTGGGTATATTTGCCATTTATGTGATTTTGATTTTGTATGGTTCCGATCCACATTGTTTGTTGTGCTCTTGAGACTGCTCATGATTCGGGGTGTATATATTGGGCGTAGGATGTTTTACCACTCAGCGTGTTATATTTGTACAGTTAGATTAAGTTTTGTCTCCCCTTTTTGCGCATTAAATCATGTATTTTCTTAAGGTTAGGGACCCCCACTGCAATATGTACTCAACTACAGTTCAAAGTGTTAATAAAAATTAAAGCCAGGAGCGTGATGCGAGCACGCAAGCCCAAGGTGTAAAATCAATGAAATTTCAAGATTTGATTTGATATGCTAAGTATGTGTGTCGGCATACATTGTACGTTTGTAATATATTTTTTATTCTCAAGATGGACTTTATCTAGCGGAAAGGAGATTTGAGTCATGTAAAAATTTGTATCATTTGATACTTTTTGCTTTTTTTTATCATCCTTTCTTGTTTAATTTAATAAACAGATTTCTTCCAAAAACTGACGTCAAGCTTCGCCTTGCTTTATGTGTAGTTTATTTTAATTGACCTCACCGTGTCCATATTTTGTTATATGTCCCCCATCAAATCCAGGATGTATGTAATTTTAGGGCTTTTTTTTTTTTCATCATATTTCGAACTGAGCACCCCTGGGAGCGGCTGACTAGTCTGGGGCAAATTACCTTGATGGTAGAAACAGGGACAGTATATATTTTAAATCCTACGTGTGAATAGGGAATATTGTTAAACGTTCCATCCCTAATGTGTTAAAATGGGGTTAGCTCCAGAAACAAAATTATTCATCCCTTCAAAACCGTTTGACGTACAAAATTGTAATTTTACAAGAAAGTTCTTTTTTTATGACCTAGGTGTAAAATATCAAATATCATATACTTCAAAATATTTCTCCCCTAAAGGGTTAGGATGGTGGTTGACTCTCAGAAACACAATATCCATTCTTCCAAAAGTGTTTCAGGCATGAACTAAAAATTTTACATGAAGGGTGGTCTTCTATAACCTAGATGTTAATAAATATTTTTTTAACATTTACCCCCCTGAAACAGCATTTATTCCTGCATTACTCTTCGACGTGCAAAATGAAAACTGCACAGATTGGACGCTTTTACGTTTTAGATATTAAATAAGATGGGGTTAAAAATGAGTATTAGGTCAGAAAATAAATAATCATTCCCACAAAACCGTTTGACGTACTAATTGAGGGTGTATTTTACAGGTTCCGCCGACAGTGGACTCTACAAAATGTAAAACTTTGACTAATAACTTTCAGATGGAAATTCTAAGTTCCCATGGAGGGAATTAGATGTTTTTCCACCAATAGAGCAAACCGTAGCAAAGCATGGGTATTTTGCTAGTTAGGAATAAAATACTTAAATTTTAACCCTTTTCACTCAAATTATTTGTAAGTCCTGATTTCTGCCAACTCGTATTTATTTCTGTCAGCATTCTTCATATTTTAAAACCTGGTATTAAGTACCGGTTGTAACAATATATACAGGAAGGAACTACAAAATTAATGAATGTATGGTATTTACATGACACAAAATAATGTTCTTCACTTTCTTAACGGTATGTCTTGAGTGTGTGGAAGCGTTCAAAGTAAATGCCTGGATGGAGCTCTGGTTGCTTCTCACATGTTTTACAGAAATGGGCAGTCTCTCGTCTCCCTCCAACAATTTTCCTGTCACTGAAAACCTTGTAATCCTTAGCTTTCCCTTCAGGATGGGGGTACAGCAAGTGCAGCTAGCCATTCAGCCTCACTTCTTCATCTGTTGAGGAAGGTCTTCCCCTTTTCCTGTTCTGTATATTCCGCATATTTCCTACAAGTTGTCGTACCAAGTTTTTCCTGAACTTCAGGTGGATTATTCCATTGTTACCTTCTTTGAAGAGTAGGAAGGCATTCACCTGTGATCTCCAGAAGCCAGAAGAACATTTTTCTCCACTACTTCACTGACTTATGTGTGAATGGGTATGAGCTATCATAGTGGTTAGAAAGATCAACGCAACGCCCCCCCCCATGTATTGATTATAAGCACATATCTTGGCGATCCATGTAACTAGCTCTGATCTTGACAGCGCAGAATGGAATGCCATTTCTGAAGTACAGCAGTGCCATCTTCGAAGGTCTTTCAGCCATGAATTTCTTCTTCTCCCAACAGATCTCTTCCCCTGTATCTTCCCTTCGATAATAAGCTGTAATAACTGATACCTCTCACCTCTCATGATATGTCCTAGATATTGCGTTTTCCTCTGTTTTATGGTGAGCAGTAATTCTTTTTGCTTTTTCATCCGACGAAGGACCTCGGCATTTGAGATTTTCATTACCCAGGATATCCGCAAGAGACGGCGATACAGGAACATTTCGAAGGCATCAATACGTTTTTCTGTGATTGGATCCAGAGTCCAGCTTTCACATCCATATACAGTGGAACCTCGATTATCCGTTCCCGGAAAGTACGTTTTCCCGGAATATGCGTTCAAATTACGTGGTCCCGCGAGCATCGTAATTAAATCACGTTGTAAAAGTCCCGCATTATCCGTTCCTCGAAGAAACGATTTCCCGGATCAACCGTCCAGAAATTCCAGTCCCATCAACGCTAAATCCTCGATCAATCGTTTTTTAACAAACTGTATCTCACGAAAGGACGGCTATGGCATATTTATGGATCTTGGCGTTCGGCGATCGGCGGTGAACTTGCATAAGGGGCCATCTTAGCATTGCATTCGGGTGGTATTGTTTAGAGAATCTCGGAAAATCATAGGGCAGAGAGTGGCCACAGCAATTGCTAGAAGACACGGCGCATTTCGACAGCTCTGCGTGAAGACGGAAAGAGTTTCGTCAAATGTTCGCACTTATAAAACGTCCATATTATGTCCAGGGTTAGATGTTTTTTATTTACATTTTTTCGATCGTACTGCCGAAGGGGTTTTCGGCACTTTGCTCAGGGCACTGCAGAGTAACTGGGCTTTCAGGCAGGAATTGAAACTGCTCCTTAACACAAATTCAGTATTTTTTATATTATCGTACATGATTATGTTAGCGAGACCAAAACAGATGTTGCACCTTACATTAAAAAAAAAAAAAAAAAAGAAAGCCATGGGAGGTCTTGGGATTGCCTATTACTGTTTAGGTCCTAATGTAAGACTGGGAATTTTACGTTTCGTGTTAAAATACCAAAAACCGCAGTCGTTTTATTTGCGCACGTTACATTTTAAATGGTTGGTGTCATTTCAAACTCGTACTGACATGTAGGCCTACAGCGAGGGCGCTTTCCAGATGACCTCAAGGACACAAATAACCGTAATTTCTGAAGTTTTGATATTTCTTTTATCTTTCGAATTTGATTGGATTTGTAACAAGCAGAATTCAATATAATGCATTCGAGAACTTTTAAGAATCGATACTTTCATTCGAAACCATGTTTTCGAGTTCAACATAACCTTTAAAAGTCGACGTAGGCCTAATTTGCGCGGTACGAGATTTCCAGAAAGTGACTACGAACAGTATACCGGAGACCAAATTACAATTAAAGATTAAGAAATGAACGGATTTCACCATCATTTTGAGTGGTTTTGTATCTAATATGCTTTATTTTATTAGATGAGAGAATTAAAAACTACTTGTGGTCGATTGTCGTTTGGCTCGGTGTTGTTAGATTTTTCAAAGAGTTTGGCTAGCGTAATCAAAGTTGCTGAACTGAAAGAAGTTTTCACGGGAAACTGACGAATATAAAGTATAAAATATAAAGTATCGAGATTTTGAACTCGCGTACCGGTAATTAATGCGGTTTTGCGCTCTAACATGCCCGCCTCTCATCCAGAGGGCCCGGTTTCGATTGCGACCAGGTCAGGCAATTTTACCTGGATATAAGTCTGGTTCCAGGTCCACTCAGCCTACGTGATTACCTTTAATTGTGGAGCTATCTAATGGTGAGATGGCGACCCCGATCTACAGAGCCAGGAATATCGGCCGAGAGGATTCGTCGCACTGACGATGCGCCCCTCGTAATCTGCAAGTCTTCGGGCTGAGCAGCGGTCGCTTGGCAGGCAAAGTCCCACTGGGGCTGTAGTTTGGTTTGGTTTAGGAGTTTTTGTAAGATTATAATTATACATATTTCATTTTTGTGATGTTTAGCCAAATTGATGGTTTTCATTCATTCCCGGATTTTCCGTTTTCCCGTGTTGTACGTTTTATTTTCACGGTCCCTCGAAAAACGGAGAATCGAGGTTTCACTGTAGGAGAACAGAAAATATATAGCAGCGGATCATACGAATTCGTAGTTGGAGACTGAGATCTGACCTCACAAAGAATTTTTTCATGGTTATGAATTGTTTCCTGGCCTGCTCAATTCTAGATATTATCTCCCGTTTGGAGTTACATTGGTCATCCAAGATGGTACCCAGATATTTGAGAGAAGACACTTGCTCAACTATTTTATCTTTTATTGTAAGATTTGTCCGAATTGTCTTCTTAGAGAACACCATCAGTTTCGTCTTTGAGGGGTTAACATATAATCCAAACTCTTCACTGTGCTTAACTAAGGAGTTTATCATGCACTGAAGGGCAGGCATGTCATCAGCTATGACAACAGTATCATCTGCATATCTGATGCTGTTGATGATTTTCCCGTTAATTTTGATCCCACCATAGTCTTCCAATGTTTCTTTAAAGATGGCCTCTGAGTAAATGTTAAACAACAGAGGTGACAGTACACAACCCTGGCGGACGCCCTTCCTGATCGAAGCAGTTTCTGAAGTTCCTTGATCAGTTTTGACATTTGCAAACTGATTCCAGTACAGGTTACTGATTATACGTAAGTCACCGGAGTCAATACCTGTTGATCTCAGAATCTCTATCAGCACATATGGCAGTAGGTTTCTCTACAATTTCCTCAGCACCTTGACGTCTTATTCTTTTCACAGGCTGAGTGGAATTGTCATAGAAAGTGGGCAGCATAGCAACAATCTTCTTGTTCTTCCAAACCAAGCCTGAAGTGTTATCTGTTCGGAGTGCAATTATGTCATGTTGTTTCTCTTTGTTGTAGCTTTTCTCACTTGTAATGGCAAACCTCTGCTATTTACCATTACAGTGCCTGTAATATGGACCTTTAGTTCCAGTAGCTCAGCTGCAAGGTCGTAACTAGTATAGAACCGGTCCGTAAAGACATGAAACCCCGTTTCGTTGGTGGCTTGCAAAACTTTTGTAACCAAATGAATAACTATCCTGCAAGTGAAGGGTAAATCAGGCCTAACAAGTGATTGTGTGGTTATTGAACCCCACTTTATTGGTTTTTTTCATTGTAACACTTGAACACGACACGGCCCTTGAATCCTACAGTGCTTTCATCAACACTCAGATTCTTTCCTGGAATGAAGTGTTCCCTGAATTTCATGTCCAGGAATGACATTATATTTCTGACCTTCGAACCTCTCCACTAAAACAATCCCGCATTTCTGCCTTACTATTCATCCCCATGTTGATAATTACACCAATAAATGCCTTCAGCTCTTCTAAAGGTACAGCTTTCCAAGAAAAGCTGATTGATCTCTTCTGTAGTGCAGTATTTTGAAGTATTTTCATTTCAGAAAATTTGTTTGTCTCATGGGCAACAGAGGTTAGCAACTGATGAGTAAAAAAATAGCTGCCAGTACTCTAATTCTATTTTAGGTCTCTTGCCACAACTTACGAATCCACTGACTAACCTGTAAGGAAATTTGTGTAATCCTGCTCATTCATTCTTCACGGTCTCCAAGGTATGTTTGAAGTCAGCACTGTATGACTAGGATTGGGACGAGTCATAATATTATTGCCTCCTCTATAATTTCTTGCAACGCTGATATCAATATCATCACTTGAATCACTCATGGATATATCACTTTCATCACCAAATTCAACACTTTCGTGGTCACTATCATCAAAATCAGCTGAAATAGACGCGAGGATCTCAGCTTCGGTCACACTATACGTCGCCATGTTGCTTCACCGCGACTCCTTTCCATTGTCAAGGAAACCGAGCAATTTTGCCAAGCAAAGAGAAACTAAAACACTTATATTTGGTTTCTTTCGGTTTCCGGAAGGGATCAGCACTTACCAAACAAAGTACCCTGGCATGCCAGGTAATGTAAACATTGTGTCGACTCCGGGTGGACACATTGCACCCGTCCACCTCCCGAGTCCCAGGCTAGCATTTATCTCAGGGGTGTCGGTTCATTTTTTAAGTTATCAAAATATAAATATAGAGGCATCAGCGAACACGGGAGTGAACGGGGCAAATAAAAATAAAAGTGGGGAAAGCGCAATTGTAAACATGAATTTAAGGACTCCATAATAGGACTAGGAAGTGACATTTAAATTTCAAAAATCTAACTACAATAAAAAGATTATGAGAATGGTTTCCTTTGAAATAATTGCCAGAAGGAGCAGTTTATTGCGCCATCTGGCGCTCTGAATTTTGATACACTTAATAACAACAATTGATTTGACAACACATTAAATCAAACAGGTCACTTGCTTCACCGCAAGTGGTGACAATACTCTGATAATGTTCATCCTGGAAAAGAAATACAACTGTGGGGTATAATTCACTGACCGATCACATTAGGATCGACCCGTGTCCCTATGACTCGAGAGCCCGAGCATAAACGAGGTTTATCGTCGGCTTCTCGATTTAAACTAGACTGAATACCTCCGACTATCTACATTTTCCCGAGGTCGGCCTTCGGGATGGGTAATGTTACAATGATTTCGGAAAGTGTAATCACGAACGGGTTCTATTTTATATATCCAGCTGATGCCATGCCACTGGAACTAGCATCTACAAATTATTTACACATGATCTAAATACTGCCCAACTCGACCACACGGTCTCAGTAGGTTAGTGTCACGATGAGATAACATGAGGAGTAGTGGGAAATACCTGTCGATGACCTCCACTCACCCCGCAAGCAAAATAAACAAACAAGGTATTACGGTAACTTGACTCGCGCTTGAGCCAGCTAGTTACGAGAAAACATGTGATTATTATTCCGATGAAATCGCAAGCTGAGGGATATCGTCGTCAATAATTTAATTCGTTATTATTAGAATAATCATTCATCCACGAAATTATTAGAATATTACTATTATTATTATTATTATTATTATTATTATTATTATTATTATTATTATTATTATTATTATTGTTATTATTATTATTATTCGATGATTCCTGACACCGCCATATTTTATTATGATCATTATTGTTGCGGGACGCAAAACACAAATGTTATTACTGTTGTTGTTGTTATTATTATTATTATTATTATTATTATTATTATTATTATTATTATTATTATTATTATTATTATTATTATTATACTAATCACTCATGTGATTATTAATATTATTATATCATCACTCATATCATTATTATTATTATGGGTTATGAGTTGGTCACGTCCGCAAACATCTCAATATACCGGTTACATTTACGAATCTACAATGATCACCAAACCAAAATGTGATTATTATTATTATTCTGATAATTATTATTATTCTGATCATTGCAATTTATCACCATTCTAATATTATTATTATTATCTGTCTCACACCATCGGTTATATTCCTCTTTAACACATTTATCCTTGTTTTTATTTATTTAACACGGTCCAACTTCTTGATCTGAAATATTTATTATATATATAAATATATATATAATTCACTGGGGCCATCAAGGACCACGTTAAGTCTTGTTGCATTTGACACTGAACTTGGCCTTCTTTAGAGCCCAAAATTCCCTCATTCTTTGTGAGTGGGCCTGCTTACGCTCCTCTGTCCAAGGAGCACCGTGTCTTCTCTTCGGTTGCTCGTCTTGGTTTAGCCCGTTCGTCAATATTTTCTTGCGGAAGAGATCTCTGTTAAAGGCGTCTTCAGCTGAGATATGTAGCATTTGCAGGTCTTCTTTGGTATTTCTAAACCAGGGAATTGTGGTTTTGGGGTTTGAATCAAAAAAGTGAAAGATTTCTTTAGGTAACTTTCTTCTGTCCATTCTTTTCAGATGACCGTAGAATCATGCCCGTCTTTTTCTGATTGTGTCAGTAATTTTCTCTATTTTGCTGTAGACTTCCTTGTTGGATCTCTTTTGATGGATTCCATTTCTGTACTTTGATCCCAAGATTCCTCTCACAATTTTGCGTTCTCTTTTCTCCAGTTCTTCAAGGAGTCCTTTGTTGGCATTTAGAGACAGGGTTCCGGCTGCATATAGAACTACTGGCTTCAGAACTGTTTCATAGTGACGTATCTTGGTGTTTTGGGAAAGGCATTTTTTGTTGTAGATTGTGCGGGATGTTTGGTAGGCTATTTCCAGTTTGCGTACTCGCTCCTGGAGTGCTTCTTTGTCCAGTCCATTTTTCATGATGATCTCACCCAGGTATTTGAATTTGTCTACTCGGGTGATGTCCCCGTATTTTGTATGGAGTTTTGGTGGAGCCTCTTTGATGTTAGTCATTACTTCTGTTTTCTCAAACGATATCTGCAAACCGGTTTGTTCGGCAATTTCCTTTAAAATTTCAACTTGAGCTCTAGCGGTTTCTATGTCGGTTGAGAGAACAGCAATATCATCGGCAAATGCTAAGCAGTCTGTTGCGATCCCCTTGGATTTGGTTCCTATTCTCAATGGACTGTAGTTGGTTTCCTGTAATCTCACCCGCCAGGTTCTGATGATCTTTTCAAGAACACAGTTGAAGAGTATCGGGGATAGCCCATCACCTTGTCGTACTCCTGTTTTGATGTCAAAGGAATGCGAGAGACATCCGTGGAAATTCACCTTGGATTTTGTATCGGTCAGGGTGGCTCTAATTAATGCCAGCATTTTCAAATCAACTCCAAATTCATTTAAGATGTTTAGCAGGACTTCCCGGTCAATGGAGTCGTACGCTTTCTTAAAGTCCACAAAGACAGACACATACTGCTTGGACCTTAGTGTACAATATCTGATGATCGTTTTGAGATTTTGGATCTGTTCAGCTGTTGAGCAACCTTTTCTGAACCCTCCTTGGTATTCACCTATTTGATGTTCGACATGTGCTTCCAAACGCTCCAGGATGGCAAGTGATAGAATTTTGTAAGTCACGGGTAGTAAAGATATTCCTCTGTAGTTGTTGATGTTCTTCATGCTGCCTTTTTTGTGTAATGGATGGATCAAAGCTATTTTCCAATCTTCGGGTAGGGTCTCCTTGTTCCAAATTTCTTCTGTTTGCTTTTGCAAGATATCAAGTGATTCTTCTGGGGCATATTTCCATAGTTCTGCTACTATTGAGTCTTCCCCCGGCGCTTTGTTATTTTTGAGACGGGCAATGAGGCGCTTGATTTCATCTCTGTCGGGTGGTCTGGAATCTGGGTACCTGAGTAAGGGTTCCTTGGTCTCAATGGCGCTTTGCGGTTTAGAGCAATTAAGTAAATTCGTGAAGTAATCTGCCAGAACGCTGCAATTTTCTTCATTTGACGTCGCCAGTGTGCCGTCCGTTCGCTCAAAGCATAGAGATGGTGGTTTATAGCCAGTGAGTTTGCGTTTGAAGGCTCTGTAATACTCTCTGCTTTCATTCTTCCTAAAGTTTTGTTCTATCTTTTCAATGAGAGATTTTTCATATTTACGTTTCTCAGTTCTGAACACCCTAGCTGCTTGGGCACGTTGGGTTTTGTAGGTTTCCCAATCATTTTCTGATTTCGTAGAGTTGTACTGTTTCCACGCATTGAGTCTTTCTTGGAGGACTGATTCGCAAGTACTATTCCACCAGGCATGCTTTTTGCTTCTCTTGATTTCTGCAACGTCTTTGGCGGCCTCAACAAGGAGACTTTTGGCGTTGTTAAAGTCGCAGTCATTTGGTCTAGCCTTCTCCTGGAACTCCTCGACCGTTTGCCGAAGTTTATCATTGTCGAAGCGTGTGATCTGTTTGGTTGTCTTCCTTGTGTTTGCGGGAATTGGTTTGAATTTGATAAGAGACATATAATGATCTGAGGCCACATTGATGCCTTTCTTTACCTTGACATTCATAATCGCAGGGCTGTTTCTCCTGGAGATCGCAACATGATCAATTTGGAACTCCCAGAGAGCGTGGACGGGAGAACGCCAAGTCATTTGCTTTATGGGTAGATGGCGAAAGTGGGTCGACATGACCTGCAGGTTGTGATTTTCGCAAATGGTCACCAGTCTTTTGCCGTTGGGATTGGTTCTTTTGTGAGCAGGGTAATTTCCTATAACTTTCTTGTACTTCTGCTCACGACCTAGTTGGGCATTGAAGTCACCCAAAAGAAGCTTGACATGGTGTTGTAACAACTGCAAGCTATTGAAATACTGAACAGATAAACGTTGACTCAACTAAGTGTAAATAACAAGGATAATGGGCGCCACCTGCAAAACAATTGCAGGAATATTTAATTATGTAGAGCAACTAGCCCCTCCCTCTCCCAAGGCGACGGTCATCAGGTTGACGAGGCTCCAGACTTACTTTATAACCTTACCTGTTGCTATATATCCCCTGAAATTAAATTTGGGTAACATGCCAGGTTCAGCCTTACTCCACTGACAAAAGACTCACTTTAAGTTTGATTCTATGACTTTACTCCCAGAATAAGAACTAATATGTGACAAACACCAACAAAAATCAACACTTATGCAACCCACTTAGTGCTTGCCGTTTACATAGAGCAAATATACACAATACTACCTGTACCGGGCGGTACACCTCCGCGCCGCTAATTCAAACTTTGCGCCAATTGAAACTCCTCTGCTGGAGGAAGTCTGAACTTTATCTACTGTGTTAATTTTCAAGTTTCTCAGAAGATGTCACTACTTGGAAATTTTGGAGTTTCTGAACTGGGTCGTTTTCGATGTATTTTTGTTTTAACTGTAGTAAGAAGTGTGAACTTTCTCTTCTAGAGGACACTACTGAAGAACTACAAAGGTGCACCCTAGTACGAAGTGAAAGAACTGATTTTTTTGGAGAAATTTTTATTTCAAAAGTTTGTTCCTTGTTAAATTTCTTTCTGTTATTGTTTGAGTTGGCTGTATAACCCTTTCCTTCCCCTTGTTTTGAATTTAGCCAATCCCGAATTTCTTTAATTAATTTCTGACCAATCAGATGTATCTTCTCCAACTTGAATATCTTGCTTAACCCTAGCCAATAAAGTTTTTGTGGGCGGGTGTTCTCATTTCCGAAACGCCTCGAACTTTCCACGAGAGTATATAAACTGCTGATTTTCGGGTCTCTGCGCCACTTCAGTACCAACTTTCAAAGTGTAAAGTACGTAGCAGGGGGCGGGAAGCGCCTCTTCCTTCGGGCAGCAGTTCAACAACAAGGTAATGGCCGTTTAATAACTTCTTTTCTTGCTAGCTCAGCAGTTTAACTCTCGGGGCGGGTCCGAAGCGTTTCCACCATGTAACTTTCCCTAAAATGTAAAGTCTCTTAGCTTCTATTCTCTTTTAATGCTACATACTGGGATAGAGAGTGCTTAACCCTCTCGAGCTCCCACTCATATTGTTTTGAGGTGAACTTATTTTTTTCTCTACCTATTCTTCTTTAACGTAATGTAAATTGTTTCCTTCTTAAGTCACCTCTGTAGTATGGGATTAGCCCTTGTATTAGTGGCCTAGAGCCAGATTAGGTTTTAAAAACAAATGCATTAGGAGTGCAGATCGCCTCCTCTCAAATTGTTATTTTAGAGGTCATGTAATTACCCTTTTTCATTTAATAGACCTCAGTAGGTTGGGTATGTTACCCCTGTGTCTATGTCCTAAGAGGACAACTTGAAGGTGGAGTTTGGTGTGGCCTTTGAGAGGCTTAAAGTTTAAGAGCGTGTGGCTCTTTCTTGAAAATTAAGTGTTGTATGGCTCGAGGAGGCTTTTCTGTGTAATTTGGAGCAAGTGCTCTTGAACATGAATGGGGTTTTCTGCCCCTCTGGTAAAACTTATTTTGGAGTAAAGTTGGGCTAATTGCCCTAGAAGTGTGAATTCGGGGCTCGAAGCCCAAATACTGTAAATACTGTAATGGCACCTTTTGTTGCCTTGCTACTCTGTACCTGCCGTACTTGTTATTTCTTAATTTTGAAAAGAAAATATAACCGTGTTAAATTTTAAATTAATTTTATTTTCGTAGCTTGAGACTTGTTCACCACCCCGCACCTTCTTTCACACATAACTACCGCAAAAACACGGTAACAAGTGGTAGCAGAGCGTGGTTGAATGGGTCTCAGTTTAGCCCATTTTGACGGCTAAACATTGCTTTGATTACAACTCTAACTATTTTCTCACTTGCTGGAATTTTTACTTTTTCCTTTTTCAAAATTGTTCTGTCATCATGCCCGGCCCTCGCGATGTTCTCCATCTTAACTATTTGCGCAAGGAGGAGTTGATCTATGAGTTAACTATCAGAAATGTGCAATCTGGAGGCACGGTTGCGGTAGACACAAATAAGCTTAGAGAGTCCCTTGATTTGCCCATTTCCATCCCCACTTTGGGAGAGAAAGAAATTGACGACTCTCTTTCCACAATCACTGATAATACTACTGAGCTAGCATCTGTAGTTAGTTTTTTTGAAGAAAATGATCCTTCGCCTAATCAAATTAAGCGTGTGAAAGCCAGGCTATTTCATTTTTCAAATAGAGTTAACGATCTGTTGTCTCTAAAGTTGAATGACGTTCAGAGGAAGGAAGCTAGTATGGTTCTTGAAAATCTTTCTGACTTATCTGGTAAGGTTACCCAATTGTTAACGGGGGAAGTTCCTCCCAAAATCGATCAACCCACCACGGTGAATGTAGGTAGCGAGGAAGAGCCTCCTAAGGGAGATGTCAATAGGAAAACCGTTGCAGCTCAAACAACCTCTGCCCCATTGGACAACGAGTCTGAACGCCGAACCTCGTTGAATAATGTACGTTCTGAATTAACGTCTTTGCCACTTAAACCTTTACCTACTATGTCACCTGGGTTCAGCAGCTTGCCTCATCCATTGGCAATGTTGCTCAGAGGTATCTCGAAATTTTCTGTTAACACTACCAGTGAAGTTATTTCCTTTTTAAGGTTTTTAGTTGAGTTCCAGGACCATGCTCTTGTTTTTTCTCTTTCTCCATGTCAGATTTTGCAAATCATTTATCCCTATGCAATTGGTATTCTCTCAGACATAATAGTAAGAGCCATTGCCGAGCAATCATCTATTGAAGACTTCCACGCCCACTTGCTAGCTAACTTCATCCCGGCTAGGGCAAGGTCCTCCCTTATTCAGAAGTACCATTATCGTGTACAGCGCTTGGATGAAAACTTGGCAGACTTCATCCAAGATATTAAATTCTATACTAGGGTGTTTGCTCTTCATTTCCCTGAAGATCAGATTGTACAGGCTATTGTGGAAGGCATTTCACCATCCTATAGGTCATATTTGTGTTTCGTGGCGTGCCCGCAAACTTTCTCTGAACTTGAAGCATTGGCTGTCTCAGCGGAAGGAGTTAGATACGCCGATTCCTTGCGGGTCGCGAAAGAACCCCCTCCTTCTTTTAGTAATCCTCGGCCTCCACCTCGCCGACCAGTCACACCTCGTAAATGTTATGCTTGCGGGTCGCCTGACCATCTCCGGAACAAGTGCCCATCAATCAAATCTAGTAGGGCAAATAATGGAGCTGGTTCATCACAAGGCTGTTTTAAATGTGGGACTTTCTCACATATCGCCAAGAATTGCCCAAATTCAAATAGCACCCCCTCCTGCTCAACTTCGAGTGCAAATTCCACCAATTCCAATAATAAAAAGTGACTAGTGGCTTCAGCTGAGTCGACTAATCCATCTTTCCGAGGCTCAGCCCCTGGTAAACAGGTCGAAAATTCAGGGAAAGGTCAGCCTTCAAATTCATCTTTTGAATGCCCCAAAGAATGTCTTAGGATTGCGGCGGATACCCCTGCACCCGTTCCTTTTCTTAAAATTGAACTAAATAATGAACCTGTAACTGCTCTATTAGATTCAGGCAGCGTTTGTTCTATTATTTCGGCTGAATGGTATTCAAAATTGAAATCTGTTTGTAAACTACCTGACTATGGCTCATCTTCTGTTCAATATGTTTCGGCTAATTCATCTCCATTAGAAATTCTAGGTTCTGTAAATGTCAAAATCCGCATTTTTAAATTTACATGGAAAATTAAATTGTTTGTGGCCAAGCACTTGTCTTGCCCCATTATATTGGGAGCTGACTTAATTTCTCACACTGGTCTTGTGCTCGATCTTCAGAGTAGGTCGTGCACTTTCAAATTTGCGTCTAATTGTAAAATTCCATTATTGAAATGTAATTCTGCATCATGTTCATCTATTTCGCCTACCCAGGATGAGATGTTGTTAGACCTTAGACATCTACCTGAGGAGCAGGCTGATAGTATTCGTAAGCTGTGTCAGTCGTTTCCAGAGGTGTTCTCTGATACTCTTGGTGTTACTGACCTTATTGAATACAAAATTGAGGTCACGGATTCGATTCCTGTCCGTTTTCCACCATATAGGCTATCTCCACCTAAATTGAAGGCTCTGAAAGAAATCATCGATCAGATGTTGAAGGATGGTATTATTAGGCCCTCTAAGTCGGCGTATTCTTCGCCTATTTTTCTAGTCCCGAAACCCCAAGGTGACTTCAGGCCTGTCATTGATTATAGGGCTCTCAATCGGAAGGTGGTGTTGCAATCTGTGCCCCTTCCTGACCTTCATTCTTGTTTTTCATGGTTTCGTAAGGCCAAGTTCTTTACTATCTTGGACTTGAATCAGGCCTATAATCAAATTCCCCTTGCCGAAGAATCTAAACATCTTACAGCGTTTGCCACGGATTGGAATTTGTATGAATATAACCGCGTGCCTTTCGGGCTCCCCACGGGAGCAGCTGTACTCACTAGATTGCTAGATAGGTTCTTCTCCGACATCAAATTTGAGTACTTGTATCACTACCTGGATGATGTCGTCGTATTTTTGGAAACCTTTGAAGAACATCTAGATCATCTGCGAGAAGTTCTCAATCGCCTTCGTAAGGCTGGGTTAACTGTGAAGTTGTCCAAGGTTGCCTTTGCTAAGCCCTCCATGTCATTCCTAGGGCATATTGTGTCACCTGATGGTGTTGCAGTTGATCATTCTAGAACACAGGCCATCCGTGATTTTAAACCTCCCAAGGACATCAAAGGTATCGCCAGGTTCATTGGTATGGTGAATTTCTTCAGGAAGCTTATTCCTAACTTTGCTAACAGAGCGGCGCCCTCAAACCTTCTTCGTAGGAAAGGCATCAAATTTGAGTGGGGACCTTCTCAACAAGCCGCTTTTGAAGATCTTAAATTAGCTCTCTGTAATGCCTCTGTCCTTGCTATGCCTGATTTCTCAAAGAAATTCATCGTCCAAACCGACGCGTCGTCGTCGGCGGTAGCTGCAGTCCTTCTTCAGGAGACTGAACTAGGGAGGCGACCCATCGCCTATGCATCTAGGACTCTATCGGCTCAAGAAGCCAAGTATTCCATCTATGAGCTCGAAGGTTTGGCAGTCTTATTTGCCTTAGAAAAGTTCCGTCTCTATCTGGAACATGTCAAATTCGACCTGGAGACAGATAATCAAGCCTTAAGCTGGGTCTTAGGTAGGCCGCGTCGTACTGGTCGTGTAGCCCGTTGGGCCATCCGTATTTCTGCCTTCCAATTCGATGTCAGGCATATCAGAGGTACCGAAAATGTTGTTGCTGATGGACTCAGCCGTATGTTTTCCAACGACGTTGAGACCCATGAACCGGTCGGCAGTTCATCACCTCCCGAGTCCATACTATTTGATGTTAATGCCATCTAAACAGATGCTCCCATGCTCTTTAGGGATATCGAGAAATACCAACGTGAAGATCCGACGCTGGCTCCGATAATGGAAACCCTTTCTTCTGGGGAACATGTCGTCCCTTATGTTCTGAGGAATGGTGTTTTATGTTGCCCATCGAGGCATGATAAGATGATGAAGGTTGTCGTTCCAGCTGTTCTTGTACCTATGATCTTCAAGTACTATCATGAGACCCCATTAGGCGGGCATCTTGGTATCTTTAAAACTCGTGAAAAAATTCGTGAAAGATTCATCTGGAAGGGTATGGACGGTGAAATCCGTGAACTAGTAAAGGCTTGTAAATCCTGTTTGCTTAGTAAACCAACCATGTCCACCAAGGTAGGCCTGTTGTCTTCTCATCAAGCAAAAGTATTGAATAGGTTGAACCTCCTTTTCAATTATTTAATTTTTAACATCAATAATTTCAATACGGAACAATGAAGTTTTTATCTTTAAATTCTCATCAAGCGTCGCGCCCCATGGAACGCCTGTATATTGATTATGTAGGACCCTTCCCCCAGTCAAAGGGAAACGCCAACAAGTTCATCTTTGTATGTGTAGACGGTTTTACAAGATTTTCCTGGTTATTTCCGACTAAGCTGGCTACCGCTCAGTCCACCATTACTTGTCTAAATTCTATCTTTGCTTCTTTTGGTCCGTGTCAATATATTGTGTCTGATAATGCTAAGGCTTTCACATCAAATCTTTTTCGTAAATTCTGTTTTGACCTGTCCATCTCTCATATGACGACTTCTACTTATTACCCTCAACCATCTCTGGCTGAACGGGTTAATCGTAATCTCCGGTCCGCGCTTATTGCCTGTCATCATGAAGATCATTCCAGGTGGGACACGTCCCTGCATTGGTTAGCTTTTGCTTTGAATTCGGCAGTTCATGAAACTCACAAGTTTACTCCAACTTCTTTGATGTTCAAGTTTGTTCCCAACACGCCGCTCTCTAACCTCTGGTCTCTGAGTGACATTCTACCTGAGACAATAGACCCGGACAACATTAAAGATCTTTGGAAGAAGGCTAAAGCCAATCTTAAAGTGTCTCACGAAAAGGTTAGGGAAAGATATGATCGTGGACGGAGACCCACCCATTTGAAGGTAGGTGACCAGGTGATGGTCAAGAATTTTGTTCCCGTGGGCAAGCTTGCCCCCAGGTTTCATGGGCCGTGTATCATTCTCGATTTCCTTACGCCGGTTACGTTGTTATTAAGTAATCCAGCCACCGAGAGGATATTTAGGGTTCACCTGTCGCAGGTGAAACCGGTATAATTTCTGTACTAATTTGTTTCATATGATTTTGAAAGAAATATGAAGGTTATATTTTTGACAGGTTTCACTTTTAAGGCCTTCTGCCCTTTCTATAATATTTTTTTTTATATTTAAGCATTTATTGTAAACCCTCCCCGCACAGTTAAACTGCCATCCTGTCCTTGCCACGGCCATTACCACGCTCCCGTCTCCTGCTCCACAAAACACAGTGGCTTGCTTATGAAAAGAATTTCTTCACGCCGCTGGCCCCTCAACCTCACCACAATGAATGTACCCTACTATCATTCTGGTTCAACAAAAATTCTGCCGTCGAGCTTTAATGTTTCAGTGCCCCCCCAGCTGCGCGGCGCCGTGCCGCGACTGGGATAGAGGAAGGGCCCCCTCTACTCCAGCGAGGTCGACCTGTGCACGGCGAGCCGGAGCCCTCCTCCCGGCCAAGGCTGATGTGCGGCGCACAACCTGCTACTTGCCCGCAGCCTGTATATGTTCGCCGCGGGCGCGGCGTGCTTCAACACCTCTACTCCTCTCATAGTGCGGGCGAGCGGTATCTCAGGGTACTTGAGGGGTCCGAGCGGCCTCCTCTGGACTCAAGCAGCGGCGGCTGGCCTGGCCGTCAAAGTCATCGGCAACTGATATATTTAGTCAGTTACATGGAAGTTTCACATCAACAATTATTACTTTTTTGGATTTTACTGCAATATCTGGTGGACTTAGAAAATTTTCCTCTCTTTCAAGAATTTAAAGTTTTTCCTTCTGAATTCAACTTCTACAAACATAAAGACATTACATCAGCAATATCTATAAAGAATTTTGAAACTGGATCAAACCAAATTTAGTAAATTTTTGTAAATGCTTCTGCAATTAATCTCCATATCAACATCATAACTTGAACCTTGTTTTCAAACAAATTTCATGTGTCACCCCTGGAGGGACTTTTGGGGGGGGGAGGTCTGTACCGGGCGGTACACCTCCACGCCGCTAATTCAAACTTTGCGCCAATTGAAACTCCTCTGCTGGAGGAAGTCTGAACTTTATCTACTGTGTTAATTTTCAAGTTTCTCAGAAGATGTCACTACTTGGAAATTTTGGAGTTTCTGAACTGGGTCGTTTTCGATGTATTTTTGTTTTAACTGTAGTAAGAAGTGTGAACTTTCTCTTCTAGAGGACACTACTGAAGAACTACAAAGGTGCACCCTAGTGCAAAGTGAAAGAACTGATTTTTTTGGAGAAATTTTTATTTCAAAAGTTTGTTCCTTGTTAAATTTCTTTCTGTTATTGTTTAAGTTGGCTGTATAACCCTTTCCTTCCCCTTGTTTTGAATTTAGCCAATCCCGAATTTCTTTAATTAATTTCTGACCAATCAGATGTATCTTCTCCAACTTGAATATCTTGCTTAACCCTAGCCAATAAAGTTTTTGTGGGCGGGTGTTCTCATTTCCGAAACGCCTCGAACTTTCCACGAGAGTATATAAACTGCTGATTTTCGGGTCACTGCGCCACTTCAGTACCAACTTTCTTGGGGCGGGTCCGAAGCGTTTCCACCATGTAACTTTCCCTAAAATGT
The DNA here is from genome assembly GCF_040414725.1 of Anabrus simplex. Classification (NCBI taxonomy): domain Eukaryota; kingdom Metazoa; phylum Arthropoda; class Insecta; order Orthoptera; family Tettigoniidae; genus Anabrus; species Anabrus simplex. The sequence goes on from NC_090265.1 coordinate 24,072,332, forward strand.
AAAATCTCTTAGCTTCTATTCTCTTTTAATGCTACATACTGGGATAGAGAGTGCTTAACCCTCTCGAGCTCCCACTCATATTGTTTTGAGGTGAACTTAATTTTCCCATCTGATTCTTCCTTAACGTAATGTAAATTGTTTCTTTCTAAAGTCACCTCTTTAGTATGGGATTAGCCCTTGCATTAGCGGCCTAGAGCCAGATTAGGTTTTAAACAAAATGTATTAGGAGTGCAGATCGCCTCCTCTCAAATTGGTATTTTAGAGGCCATGTAATTAACCTTTTCTCACTTAATAGGCCTCAGTAGGTTGGGTATTTTACCCCTGCGTTTATGTCCTTAGAGGACAACTTGAAGGTGGAGTTTGGTGTGGCCTTTGATAGGCTTAAAGTTGAGAGCGAGTGGCTCTTTCTTGAAAATTGAGTATGTATGCCTCGAGGAGGCTTTTCTGTGTAATTTAGAGCAAGTGCTTCTGGGCATGAATGGGGTTTTCTGCCCCTCTGTTAAATCTTGTTTTGGGGTAAAGTTGGGCTAGTTGACCAAGAATTGTGAGTTCGGGGCTCGAAGCCCAAATCCTGTAAATACTGTAATTGTACTTTGGTTGCGTTGCTACTCTGTACCTGCCATTCTTGTTATTTCTGAATTTTGAAAAGAAAATATAACCTTGTTAAATTTTAAATTAACTTTAATTTCGTAGCCTGAGACCTGTTCACCCCCGCACCTTCTTTCACCTCTGCTAATCCACCAAACCACGGTAACACTACCCAACAAAATCATCTGTTCACGAGATTTACTCGTTTGCCGTCTACAAAGGCAAATTACAAACCATTAAAATCACCAATAAAAAAAATAGAACATCATTATACTTTTAACATACCTCCAGGTAAGAGCCCCACTGCGCTCCACTGTTACCGTGAATCCTAATCTGGTAGAGAAAAGTACGACGACTATTTCCCTACATATGGATGCAACCTTCTTTACGAAGAGCATCCCTAACCTTATTTACACTTCTTCGTCGACGTCTTGAATCCTTTCCAATTGCCGGCTGGACAGAAAGCGTTACATGTCCGGAGGCAAGCAAACAGCAAAATTCTCCATCAACTGAAGCTGCATACTCGGGTGACAAGTTACAAACAAACACTTTCTTTTACAGAAAGTCCACTGCAAAGCCGGTAAGTCGTTGTGATTATACCATGTTCACTCCGTAACAGATACTCACGAACAATAGCAGATCGTATAGCAAACTGCGCAAATACGTAGCTCCCGCAGACCGGTACAAATGAGAAACACACAGAATCAGCATCAGAATAAGTATCAGAATCAGAATCACTCGCCGCACACGCGTACACACTTATATATGCTTGCTACACGTGGTTATAGTGTCCTGAAAAGTTTACTGGTAGCAACGCTCACACCGGCACTTCTTCCCGCGTCACTCAGTCAACCCAAACCTCGCTCAAAACAAAGCCCTCGCATTGGCTGTCGAGTATATGATGTGACATAGAACGTCCACTCATGTATGTCCACATTGATCTACTCCAATTCTTCAACCGATACAACCTGCCGTACCCCGTGTTTCCAAGCCACTTAGTTGCAACACACACAACTGACCTCAACCGTCCTTCCCGATATAGTCGCTGTTTTCCCGGTTGCACAATACTTACGGCTAGGCCATATTTACAGACTCTTACCCAAACGGAAATTTATACAAAATATAATGATGAACATATGCAATATTCCCTAACTATACATTCTTCTTATAATATTACGTTTTCACATTGTAAATAAACAAAATTACATGATTTTAACATTACAAACTATATACGAAAATTTTCTAACCTAAAAACTCGGGAATCGTACATACGTACGGTTACAGTGTTTGGGGATTTTGTTCAATTTTTCATCCAGTAGGTACCAGAAATTATCAACTTCGTCTGGATCAGACTTGTTCTTATCGTTTGTAGGAGCATGTGCGTTAACTAGGGCGTAGGTTTTATTCACGCATTTAATTGTGAGTATAGACAATCTGTCATTCACAGGTTCGAAATTTTAAGGATCTTGGTTCTAACAGCAAACACGGTTCCAAGCATCACAGCTCCATTGAGGATTCCTCTTTGCGCTTTGCTCTTGAAAAATCGGTAGCCTTCAGATTCAAAAATCTCTTCATCTGGGTACCTTGTTTCCTGTAGGGCCACTATGGATATCTGATTTTTGTGAAGAGCTTTGGTGAGGGTTTTCAGCTTGCCAGTTTGTGTAAGTGAATTGATGTTGAAAGTTTCTAGAAAGGTTTTAGATTTTGGCCTGAGTTTTTGACTCTTCGGGGTACACCGAGACGCTCCGACTCGTCTCTTGCATGATGTCGAGTCTCCCCCAGAATCCAAACGAGACTCGTGCGCCGTGGCGTTCACGACGAGGGATTTATCCGAAGATTTACCCCCTGGGGTATGTTTCTTGAAATGTTGTGCCATCATGCTTTTTGACTTGAATTTGCTTTGGACGGGTACCCATCCTTTTACAACTAGGGTTGTTAGCCCTAGAGGTTGCCTCAAGATGTTTTCTGGCTTCTGGTCATTTACCAGTCTTCGCCGTAACCCTGGCAAGGGACCAGTTTTTTTTCACGGTGGTATTTTATTTCCCTGCTACCATCTGACTCTGCTGGCGGCAGAGCCAGCGAGCTTCCCCAATTCCAATGGGACGCGCCCGATGGAGGTAACCGGTAAATCCCCACACGGGAAGATTTATTATTATTATTATTATTATTATTATTATTATTATTATTATTATTATTATTATTACCGTATCATGATTATCATCACTTGTCATTTTTAACTATCACAACATACGATCATTTATGTGGAATCTGAATCTCTCATTATCTTTAAGTCCGTAACTAATATCTGCGCAATCTATTTACTTCGTACATGATGTCATGGGTTCGAATCCTGCCCTCTACGTAATTCAATTATACTCTGTTACATTGCCCGTACTTGTACACTCATTTCTCTGTGTTCATCATTATTTTCATACATTTCCTCGTATCATATTATATTTCAACAAGTGTTTCCATACGGAATTTATCTCTCTTTCTATCTCAACATTATTTTATTCATTTATTAATCACACAGAGTTTTCAACTGACTTATATTTCTCATCTATGACATCGTCCGACATTTTATATTCTGACTGCGTGATCTTTACAATATCTCTCTTCCCATCTGATTTATTTCTGAGGTCATTCTCCACAAATAATCGCAACAACCTGAAATTATATTGCCAACATTTGACAATCATGATCATGTAATTATTAGTCTTACGTGATCCGGCTAATACTTGCAAATTAAATATCTGACATTTATTTATAAAATAATGGACCGTAATTTAAACAATACGTTTATTAGCATTTAAGGATTATTAGCACCGATATTATCATACATATTAAGTCCGAATTAGAAAAACTATACCGTCATTAACGATCATGAATTATTATTATTATTATTATTATTATTATTATTATTATTATTGGCATTCCCTCCAAATTTTGACAACATCAAACAGAGACTATTAACATAACAACATAAACACAGCTGGCCTGACACGTGGCTGGATTTTCCATAAACCTTATTATACAACTTGTCATCAAATGAATAACATAAAAGCAAACTCCGGGTCGATTTGAACACTACACAAAATCAAATTTGTTGAAAAATCTTGACTATAAAATACTGATAATACATGCATGACTTAACCACTACCCTATACCTACAGAATTATATGTACAACAAAATGAATACATTATTCGACCCGACATGTACGTTAGAATCATTTAATTCCGTTCGTTATACAAATTTAGAATGGCATCGAGAAGCGACCCATTTTGTTACGTGAAGTAACCAAGTCAAAAATCAAACTACTTCTCTTCCCTTGTCATAGTAACATCCCCAAATGTATTTACATATTGGTACTCATCTGGTAGTTGAAATCCTTTGCGGCATAGCAGACGAGAGGCCCTTTTGGCCTTCTCTGCTGTTTACCCTTCCATAACGGCTGGTTGCACGTCACTTATAACTTCCTGGCATACACTGATTGAATTATCACACATTTACTATTTCGGATATTAACACTGATACATTGGTATTCACTTGAATACTATCATAACACTTAATCATCCTAGACCCAAATTAATTTATTTCCACTATTATCTCTTCGTCCCTTTTCCGCACAAAAGGACTTAACACAAACGGCGGAGTGTCAATATAAACGCCCGACGCGTTTCGCGTTGTCCAGCCCGTCCGAATCACGTTGCACTCTTGAAGAGTTCATTATGATGGCGGTTCGATTCCTACAATACAGGCTCAATTAATTACTGTTATTTCCATGTACTGTTCGTCACACAGTAGCGTACCTATGCGTTTACTGTTTTTGGGAGAAGAATATATTTTTTCTCCTTGCAAATACTATCTACTCGTTAGACTTCACAAACTATATATCTCAAAGTCTCAAATCGTAACATGATTTGGAACGTCTAACTTTACTCGACTGACTGGCACACGACGAATTCTGACTAAGCTGCGGGTAAGCTGGTGAGTGTTCATTGCGCTCATATTTATCGGTGAATGCCTTCCTGGTGGCTTAGCTGATGTCTTGGAAAGAGGGGGGTGGATTTCTCAAATCGGCACTTGCATTCTGAACTGGAAATTATAATTTATATCAAATTAATCCCCTCATTTGGAACATGCACTGGATCGAATATGATCTCCTTACGATCATAGATTTCAGAGATATAGCCAGATCTTGCTCCCGGATTTTCGCGGGTTCCGCAGCGACTCTCCCGGCGTGATCACCTTCCAGCCAATAACAATCGAGGTGTTCAGATTTCAAGAAAGTCAGTCTTCAATTTATTTAATTTGTAACAAATTATTGATTATTCTTCCATGCATGATATCTAAAAAGCTCCTTAAGTTGATCCATATAACCGCAATAATTTATTGATGATTACTTTCGAAACGAACTTTATATTTCATTCAGATCTTTCATGATGGTATTCCTGGGTCGTCAACTAAATTTTGTCAATTTGAATTTTCACCTGTAACAACCTAACAAATGTTTGCCGTGGAAACTCTGTACTTTTCCATTCTCTGATTCCGAGAATCCGTGACGTAGCGGAAAGTTTGTGCTCACCACAAATATACCTTTGCAGCGCTAATGTTGCAACCTTTCTGTTGTTTCTGGCTCGCCTTTCTCTTGTACGAAACATATTTGTGGACATCCGTATCTTCTGGTCGCTAAATTAATAGGCCCCCTGCTGTGAGGCAGCTCTCTACCCATTGTGACAAGCTAATCTCCTAGGCTCCACTCGGTCCCGTCCTCAGCTCATGTTTCAACACTACTCAGATGAAATATTGTCAACTAAAATTCTGTACTTCAATAATTGTACCCTATTCTCTTTCATATATTAAATCATTATTAAATTATGACCCCGATCACGCGGGTTCATCTTCCTCTTGCCCAGGTAAACAAAATCTTGTGAATATCATGAGATTTTTTTTATGACCGTTCCACATCATCACTATCATGATTTGACATTGGCTCCTCTCCTCTGCGACGGCTATTGTTTTCATCTCTCAGCATCTGATTCCTTGCTCTTAACTCATTGTTTTGTCTTTGGATTTTATGAATCATATCGACAAATTCCTGCACGTCGCTGTCAATCTCTCCACACTCCGGACATGGCCTTGCTTCAATTGGTGCTCGAATTAATTGGACTTCTTCTTCCCTTCCGTCTTCTTCTTCATCCTGTTCTTCGACATCATCTTCTTCTGGATCGTCAACTGCTTCCTCTCATTCATCCTCTGCTTCCCTTTGATCTGCTGGCGTGTGGTACAGCTTTAAATTCGCAGCGTTACATACATTCTCTGAACTTCCATCCAAGCTCTGAACTTTGTAAGCATTGTTGTCATAATTTTGTATGATCTTGAAAGGGCCCACGAACAATTTACAAAACTTGTGGTACACCTGCTCTGGGTTAGAGACACTAGGCTTCTTCACTAGAACGAGCTCGCCAACCGTCAATGGACGGTGGAATCGCTTGTTTCTCAGTCTTCTCAGTCGGCGTTCTGCTTGCGCCTCCAAATGTTCCCGTGTCTTTCTAATACAAATTTCGCTTGATACGCGTGGATCTGAAGGACAGGCTACTGCATCGTGTCATGGCCTGGTCGGATATCTGTTAAAATGAACGACTTCCGGTATCTGACCCGTTGCCTCGTGGATCATAGTGTTATTACACTTAGTTATAATAGGCACCACGTCAATCCACCGCCAGTGTGCTTCGGAACAATAGATCCTGCAAAATTTTGCAATTTCTCGCATGATTCTCTCTGATGGATTTGATTCGGGATGGCGAATCGAACTAAGTACATGCTGAATATCTAGCTGCCATAATTGATTTGCAAACGCAGCAGATGTGAACTGACTGCCATGATCAGTAAAGATCTTTTTTGGCTTTCCCATCTGTGGAATGATATGCGAAGTGATTCCTCTTAGCACAGTTTTAGAATTTGCTTTTTGCAAAGGATACAAAGCTACCAATTTGGAAAATACATCTAAACTAACGAGGATGAATTGGTTTCCCCTATGTGCCTTCGGGAGCAGTCCGTATAGGTCCATTGCGAATATTTTGCAGGGTTCAGTAGGTAACAGTGGGCGCGGAGATTGCTGAAGCAAATACGGATTAGGTTTAATCATCTGGACCGGGCGAGTTGGCCATCCGCGTAGAGGCGCGGCTGTGACCTTGCATCCGGGAGATAGTAGGTTCAAATCCCACTATCGGCAGCCCTGAAGATGGTTTTCCGTGGTTTCCCATTTTCATACCAGGCAAATGCTGGGGATGTACCTTAATTAAGGCCACGGCCGCTTCCTTCCAACTCCTAGGCCTTTCCTATCCCATCGTCGCCATAAGACCTATCTGAATCAGTGCGACGTAAAGCCCCTAGCAAAAAATAATAATAATAATAATAATCGTCTGGCAGACGTCGCATGATCTTAGTACATTTCAGACTGTTTGGTTCATCTTGGCCCACACGAACGTCTCTTGAATAGTTGCCAAAACCTTCCCTATACCTCGGTGTCCAATGACCCGATGTACATGGTTGACTACCGGTACTTGCATTTCTGATAGTATGACTATGCGAAGTTTCATGTGGTCCTCATTCAAAAACTTATGTAAAACCCCATTCAAATAATGGTAGCTCGCTGATAATTTATTTGCTCTGTCATACTGCGGATTGTCTGGCTGCAATGTTTTGTTAAAGAACTCCATTAAGTAGTGAACCCATCTCTCTTCCGTATCATTCCTATGTCCCCTAAGACCTCCTGATCCTCTTCTATCAACTCAATCTGGTGTATTACGGCTTCCTCCGGGTTTGGATGTCGACTCAATGTGTCTGCCAAAATATTGAGTTTCCCGGGGCAACATGATCTATAACACTAAATGACGGCTGTTTACCTCAGGTCGACACGCGAGTGGAAATGGTTAAAAAAACACACATAAAAATCTTAACAGTTCTATTTCTTGTCATTGTCTAAAAACATATCTTTATTTTCTTTCTTGAGAGAAATTGTTCAATATTGAAACCCTATGACTTGTTCAATTAGAATACAATTCACCAAGTACAGGCTTCCAGTTTTTGAGCTATGTAATTGTCTCAAAGTGTTGTTCAAGCATTCAAAATCGGATATCTAAAAACAAGTATAATATATCTATACAGTGATCGCCCCAGAAATTTTCATCAGCCGGGTGTCAGGAATGAGTAGCCGGGTGGGGAATTCTACTTAAAAGTGAATATGATAAAATCTCAACTCATCCTCCTTGGGGCATTAACAATAATATCAAACAGGTAAACATTAACTGCAAAATTGAACTATTTTAATGTTATTATCACGAGCAAGACATAAGAGTATTTTGTACTAGTGTTTTACTGCTCGTTCATAATCATTTAACTCCGCGGCTTATTCAGTTGCTGTGGAGTGCCATACGAGTTTGTAGCATCTTGCGGAATCGAGTGCTCTTATGCGATTCCGCGCTAATCCATACACCACTCGTGCACAACACTGCGCGAAAGTTAAGCGAATCATTTAAACTGCGATGTAACTGGTGCAATTTTGCTGACAATAATAAGAATTATTAAATAAACAGTTTTACATTATTTACGTTTAATTTGGAGCACGCAATGACCCAAATATGTATTAATATTATGCAACTAGCATATATAATTGAGCTCGATAGCTGCAGTCGCTTAAGTGCGGCCAGTATCCAGTATTCGGGAGATAGTGGGTTCGAACCCCACTGTCGGCAGCCCTGAAGATGGTTTTACGTGATTTCCCATTTTTTTTTCACACCAGGCAAATGCTATGGCTGAATTAAGGCCACGGCCGCTTTCTTGCCACTCCTAGCCCTTTCCTGTCCCATCGTCGCAATAAGACCTATCTGTGTCGGTGCGACGTAAAGCCAATAGCAACTAGAATATGTCTAGGTTATGTTAGCCGGGCGCTCTAAAACCGGCAGGGCGGTGCTCCCATTAAGAAGGTCCTGGGGAGAACTCTGCTATATTTGTATTTGACTCGCGGATCCCTGTTTCTTAGTCAGGAACCAATATGGTGAAGTGAAAAGAAAATTGTATACTTTATGCCAGCCCCAAAACAAATCATCTTAACCAGTGTCAGAAACATAAATTCGCGTGACAACTGTGAATCAAGGGGTCCGTATTTCCTTGGCTTTCCTGAAGCACACCAACAGCTTCAACCGTAAGGAAGAATCTGAATGGGTCAACAAAGCTTGGTTTCCAGTCCTGAAAGCTTTAAATCCTGGAAGACACCGTCCCTCCAGCATGGCAGGCAAATAGGCGAACAGCGCTCTATAGCCCGCATTATCATTGTCCAAGAACAGCCAAACAGCGATCACCCCCCACCATGGCATACCACAGCCTGCACTGTATAATGAGGTGGAATTGTGACACCACTCCATTCACTGTGAGCTTTGCAGCCATCTAAGTTGCATCAGAACCATTGAAAATGCCAAATGCAGTCTTCAGTGAAACACTGGGACCATCGTTTATGCTCCTGGACCACGGCCTACAAGCCCAGAAAATGCAGACATGATTTATTCTTGGTGCTGTCTTTTGCCGATCCTGTTACTCTCTGAAAATAACTCCTGTACCGTTTCATCCACTTTTCTTTGCTCTAGTTTATTGGGTGAGGCCAAGGTATCTTTAATGGAAAAAGAAAATCATGTTCAACCATATTAATAAACAAATCTTTGATAAATAAGGCTGATGTTCCTCTAGGTTTTGCCCTGAAACAACTAACTCGTCATGTTCCTTAAGTCATGTCATTTCCTGATGAATAGAACGTGGAAGATAAGTTGGATCAGAATATTTGTGCATTTTATGTTAATTTCCTACTGAAATAGATTTAAAAGAGTGTCCAGAATCCTTTTGAAGGAGTTCTGGAATATTGTACATTGTCAGACAGTGTGATTCGGAGTAAATGATTATGTTTGTCACATTTTCCTTCTAGAATTAGGGTTATTTATATTTTGAAAATAATACCATGCCTAATATTTTCTCTTCTCCGTAGACCAATTGATTTGCTGATGATCAAGAAGAACATAGAGACAGGAGTGACTCGGACGACAATCGAGTTTCAGCGAGACGTGATGCTCATGTTCTGTAACTCGATCATGTACAACAAGAGCTCGCACTTTGTTCATCGTATGGCATCTCAGATGCAGGAGGAGTGCTTGCAGCATATTCAGGTACTTTCACTTCTAACATTGTCCATTATGTGTGGTTGAGAAATGTAGAGAACTTCATCTCATGCCATACTCATTGTTCCAGGACTTCTTGACTGCACAGATGTTAGTTCAGTCTGTGGGAGAAACACCGCATCGCAGAGAAACCAGGACCACAGAAGCTAACAAACATAAAGATGTGTTGAGCACTCCCGGTTCAGCAAGCCAGGACGAAGGGGACATTACTGCAGGAGGCAAGAGGAAACGAGTCTCTGAGTCCGAAAAGGGCTCTAAGAAGAGAAAGGTGAGTACCATCCTCATGCTGTTATTTGACCTTCAGGTTCTAATTTATTTGGAATAGGAGTTAGAAGACCTGTATCAGAAGTATTTGAACTTCTAAAATATTGTATAGATGCAAAGTCTTGGCTATTTCTTTTAAGTGGTATCCTTCCCAAGTAACTAGCCATTTGCTGCTCATTTCCGAAACAATTCTTGCTCAATATCTTTTAGTTTACAAATGTGCTGAGTGCGTGTTGTGATTGTCGAGATGGCTATATATTACAAGGTGTGTATCAGTGTTCACTTGCTTTTCAGACTGGGAGAATGTGTACGGAGATGCACAATGGTGTGAAAAAAATTAGCTTAGAGCGAAGAAAGCACATAAAGTCAGATTGAACATGAAAGTATTGTTGACGGTCTATTAAAGAAAACGCATAAACAAACCCCTACCCGAAAATGATACATGTATATTACTCAATTTCATGAGCAAAAACACACCTAAAATATTCCCCGCTGTTCACTCTACTAAAATAAATCACATATCATTAAAGTACATTAATTCCAACTCTGTTAAATGATAGATTTTATTAATTTACTAATGTGCATTTATCATCCCCTAAATGTCTGGCTCCATGGCTAAATGGTTAGCGTGCTGGCCTTTGGTCACAGGGGTCCCGGGTTCAATTCCCGGCAGGGTCGGGAATTTTAACCATAATTGGTTAATTTCGCTGACACGAGGGCTGGGTGTATGTGTCGGCTTCATCATCATTTCATCCTCATCATGACGCGCAGGTCGCCTACAGGTGTCAAATCAAAAGACCTGCATCTGGCGAGCCGAACTTGTTGTCGGACACTCCCGGCACTAAAAGCCATACGCCATTTCATTTCATCCCCTAAATAATTTTCATAACAATTTAAAATAATAATAGTGAAAATGAAAACCTACAACCTGTTTTCCAGTGTTTAACCGGGTCAGGGATGTGATGAATGAATCATATATAGGCTATTAGTACGATGGGGTCGCCACTCCCAAAGCGATTTATTAATGACTGATAGATGCCATGAAATGAGAATGGAGAGTGTTGCTGGAATGAAAGATGACAGGGAAAACCAGAGTACCCGGAGAAAAACCTGTCCCACCTCCGCTTTATCCACAATAGAGAAATGGGAAAGTTAATATTCACCTTTTCAATACAATATATTACGTGAAGGTTTACATTTTAAAACATCACATGTAAACCTTCACGTAATATATTGTATTGAAAAGGTGGATATTAACTTTCCCATTTCTCTATTGTGAATCTTGATTCAATACGGAACCTGAAGAATGAAATTCTTAATGCTAAATCCGCTTTGTCCAGCACAAATCTCACATGGAGTGACCGGGATTTGAACCACGGTATCCAGCGGTGAGAGGCCGACGCGCTGCCGTCTGAGCCACGGAGGCTCTTAAAATAATAATAGTCTAAAAGTGTATTTCTGCAAAGGCCGATAACATCAATGGTAGAGGCACCTATTTGTGGTGAAAAGTTTTGCATAATTTCATTATTTAAAAAAAGTTATTTCCGTATAATTTTCACAATTTTTATTTTTTGTCAATAATTTCACTAAATTGTATTTCTACTTTTTATCAGTGAAAACTAAACTAAACTAGTTGATAGCATATTTATAGTAAAACATAATTTATTTTTACTTATCTGTGACAGAATGAGAGTTATGCTCCTGTTAAAAACGTGTATTACATGTATCAAAGCATGGATGTTTGGGAAAATGTCATCCTACTGCTTTAACAAGTAGAGCCTAGCTTAGCCTATGTATATAATTTGCACATCAATCTGTAAAAGACAGAGATATCATGAATTCCATATTATTGGGAATCAGAGCTGTTCATCTGTCAGATAATGTATTATACTACATTGAAAATGACTTCTCACTATCAACATTACTGACTGTGTTCCATAAAGCCATAAATGCCCATTTTCAGATTTCAGGGAAAGAAGAATGGAAATTCCATCAATATCTTTACCTGTTCTATATTAACTACAAACGAGATCTTTAAAAATTGTATATGGTTCAAGATATTCTAATGTTGAAAGTTCTTGTAGGATGGGAGTAAGACGAGACACTTCATTTTTTAAATTACCTTTCTTTAAATTTTTTGCATCAAAGAGGGATTCTTCGTTAATAATGTCGCGTCACCGGGCGAGTTGGCCGTGCGCGTAGAGGCGTGCGGCTGTGAGCTTGCATCCGGGAGATAGTAGGTTCGAATCCCACTATCGGCAGCCCTGAAAAAGGTTTTCCATGGTTTCCCATTTTCACACCAGGCAAATGCTGGGGCTGTACCTTAATTAAGGCCACGGCCACTTCCTTCCAACTCCTAGGCCTTTCCTATCCCATCGTCGCCATAAGACCTATCTGTGTCGGTGCGACTTAAAGCCCATAGCAAAAAATTTAAAAAAAATAATAATGTCGCGATTTTGCTTAAAGGTAAATAGTGCCTTTTGAGACACATTTGTAAAATTTTGCAAAAAATCCATGATTACACGCTTTGCGAAAAGCGAGTGCCTCTATCAATGGAGCGTGACGTAATGGAAATTTGCCATTAAGCGAGCCAGTTGGCATGATGCCAGGGACAACACAATAGGAGGTGTACACAGAAATTCAACATAAATGTGTTTACACTTGTCACCAATACTGCCTACCACCTTAATCTTCAATCAGACACATAGTGGTCTAAATGATCAAGCTTTAAAGGTTTTGGACCAGCAATCCAACTTAAGGTCAGATATGCCCCCACTCCTCCTGACTATCTCAACCACGGGATCATCTAGCCACCTGATTGGTTGGCGCCTCCTTTGTTATCTTGTAGACAGGGAGGTGGTCAATTGGCTTTCCCATTAGTGAAAACTGTGTCTTAGTCATTGTGACCAATATGCAACCGAATGTGTATTCCTAGATTCTTTCTTATAGTCGATTACGTTTGTGAATATCAATCCCAATATGGACCCTGCTGTAGAGGAAAGGATCCAAATATTGATAGAGTGTGTTAAAAAAGGAAGAAAGTGCCAGAACAGCTGCATTTTTGGAAGCAGTAGGGAGTCCATTGGAAGAAGAAGTTGATGAGGCAGGGGAAGACACTTTCAGACAACAGCCACAAAGTGATGAAGGCAAAACTGATGATCTTCATGTTAGTGATCATGGTCATCGGGTTATGACGGATGTGGTGCTGATGTTCCTGAAATGAATTTGACAGGCAAGAATGGCGTGCGCACCCAGTATTCACAAAGACTGGTCATTGACATAGACCAGGTTGCAATATTGTAACACGCCTTCCAGGGCCTAAAGGTTTAGCCAGGAATGTCAGAACTCCGATTGAAATCAGAGAGCTAAATTTCCTGACAATATTGTACAAAAGATTATAGACTATATCAGTATTTGGTTAGAGAAAGAGAGCGGTAACATCCAGCGTGAAAGAAACTGCAGACCTAATAGTATCATGCAACATAAAGCATTCTTAGGGCTTCTCTACTTTTCAGGTGCCTTTAGGTCGGCTCACTGGCTTGTGAAAGCCTTTGGACTACAGATGTACAGAGATCAATGTTTTCCATAGCATTATGAGCGTCAAGCGCTTCAAGATGTTACTGCATGCTTTACGCTTTGACAACATTGATAATTGAGAGTGCTGTCTACTAGTTGATAAAATGACAAAAATGCATGAAATATTTGAATATTTTATTGAAAAATGTATCAGCATATACCGCCCTAATAAGTGTGTGACGATTGACGAAATGCTCAAAGGTTTTCTAGGCAAATGCCCTTTCATACAGTACCTGCCTAACAAGCCAGCTAAGTATAATTTGAAAATATTTTGACTAGGATGTGCAAGATTGTACAGCACAGTGAAAATTTAACTCTGTGTAGGCTAACAACCTGTTGAACGAGTAGTATAGCCCATCTCTCAAACAGCGAGAAATATCACCATGGATAATTGGTTTACCTTCGTTCCTCTTAGGTTGCCTGAGAGAAGTTCTTAAGTTGACTGCAGATGAAAGTTTTATGAAGCTGAAATCATGACCTGTGAATAGCAACTTGTTTGGGTTCTGGGATGAACACGCTCTAGTGTCGTAACTACAGTATATTCATCTCGGAACCCAAACAAGCTGCTAACAAACCCAAGGCAAACAAGGTTGTCCTGCTCATCTCCAGCTTCCATAAAACAGTTGCCATAGATGAAGAATTTGGAGAAGCTAGGAAGCCTAAAATACTTCCATTGTATAATTCTACTAAAGGAGGTATCGACACTGAAGATCAGCTCAAAGAGACTTACTCGATGTCAAGGAGAAGATGCAGATGGCCTCTCACCATGTCTTTTTTCCTAATGAACATTGGCGCAATTAATAGTTTCATACTGCCCCCATCATGCCGAGCTGGCTGTGCAGAAAATTTTAAAGGCAGGAATAGATGAAGGACTAGCGACAAATGAAAGGAAACTAAAATAGGTTTATACATTTATTAAAAACTAACACTCTTTCAATAAAACAATTAAATTTACAAAATCTGGGATTGATTCTTGTAAATCTCTTCTCCTCGTGCTATCGTCTATAAGGAATCTTGATCAAATTAAAGCTCAACGAATGTCCTTGTCTGTAATAACAAATATAGGGATCATTAATTTACTGTAAAATGGATTGAAAATCAAAATAATATCTGGTATCACTCTCTCCTATAATGATAATTAAATTGCTTAAATTAAAATATTCCATCCGGATCTCATTTTTATTTTTACAAGAAAATGATCATTTTCTCTTCCTTATTAAAATTATTGAAAATTATTTAATTCAAGAAATTGTGGTTAACAAGTCTTCCTTAGACTTTCCCTTCATCAATTAATTCATTCTTATAATTATTAAGTGACTGAACTTCTTATAATAAATTTCTATTTGAACTCATATTAACCTAAACTTTACTCGTTTTTATGTAATAAGTGACTGTACAATAACTAATAATTCAATCTCGTGACATCAATCCACGGACGTTGCCTTCTCTTATTCACTGTAATTTAGTGAATTAGACCCTAATCTACCTTAAATTATAATAAAATCTTCTAAAGATTCATAATTCCTCAAATCACGGACACGCGAAAATAATGTAAATCCGTCAAAATTTGACGCACACAGTGGAGAATATCATCACAAAATCATTCAAGAAATATTCACAAAACACAGAATATAATCAAATCACACAACACACATTCACACCTAGGTACACGACCATATTGTAATATTATTTACACGAACACTAACCCATTATTATTAAATTTTGGATTTATTCCAAATTAGGGAAATCATTCTCTAGATGACAATATCACGTATATCCCAGGTATCGATTTAGAGTGTGATAGAGTTGAGGTTATCACTTTTATGCTGAAATTAATTATACAACGATGTTCAAGGGAATCTTTTAAACAGAAATCATCCAAAATAAGCAAGTAAAATACCTACAACACAGGTCAAAATATTAGAATACGCGCTTACGGTACATGAGTTGCGGCATTTATTTTTATTCGCCTATAATGTCGTGGCTCTTGATTAATCTGCACTCAAGCTCGAAGAAATCACGTCCAGTGACACATTCCTTCCAAAATGACTCTAATGGATGCATAAATTATCACACAAAATATAATATCCATCTGCAAGTCAATACTCAATTAATAGCGCAGTAAAATATACATATAATTCATCATTACTCCGTCCGGAGGGTTGCCATGTTCCAGGCCTGCTTTACATAAAGTGAGCACACGATAATTCTTTCCAAGAACAAACCAACATTAAACCCATGACCTTACTCAAATTTTAGCCCGTAATTAGGCTTAATTATTTTTACTCATTATTATTATTATATTATTGACCGTGCTTAATCTCACTTGCAAAGCTGTCATACGAAATTATTCAGATGACTCTAAACGAATTAAAGCTCACAGACATGTCGTATAATCGTAGAATGAAATTTTACACTAAGAAAAACACTGGAACACTGTCCTAATTTGTCTCAATTAATTTTCCAATTACTTCAAAATCATTCAAGATTAACGCGGGGTTCATTTACTTTTATTTCTCCTGCCTTCAAAATTTTTAGGACAGTTGAGGTCTCTCTCGATGACATTCACTCTCATCTCTAAGTAATAGAATCAAATACACATTCATTCCAGAGCACAAACTACCTCCCACCGAGGAAAGAAGAATGAAAAGTCAAACTACTGCTACACTAATAGAAATATAAATGAATAAGGTAAGGCTACGTTTTACAAACATTTTACAGAAAAGTAGAAAGATAATTTCTTAAAGAATACTCATGTGGCTGGTGTTAACTGGATTCTGGCTGATGACCTAGTATGTGGTCACATCACCTTCCATCGAACAAAGTCTTGCCCATGTCCGACACCTTACATGATTAGTGACTCATGGAGGAGCTGAAGGTGCACAGGAAACAGTAGTATTCATCTCGGAACTGGATAGCCACCTTGAAACGAGCTCGAACCAACGACCTTCCTTCTTCAGAGTTCTCGTAGAGAAGCTGAAACTAACAAAAGTCTTAGCAATAGTCCAGGATACACACGCGATGTTTAATAACTCGGAGATGGACACTTATCTTATGACAATCCTAAATAAATCGTAGAGAATTTTTCCAAATGTCTGAATTGCAGTTTATTCAGTCCTCAGTGCCTTCTCTAATGCAAAGTCTCCCAGTGAAGCAAACAACGTCCAGTCTCTACCGTAGCTGCATTTAGAGTGTCGACGTCCAGTCTCGTCCGTAGCTGCATTTAGAGTGTCACGCTCAAATCAAGTGTTCAGAAGTAAAAACCCTCTATAAAATTTCCTTTGGAATTACCATTAATTCACTGTCTTAAGACGTAGGTGTGCCTCTTAATTATATCCGATTGGTGGATCTGTTGCATTCCTGTGAAGGTTGTCATTTTTATTGGCTGCTCTAGTTTTACGTCACTCGACCTTGTATTTATTGATCGATCGCAATCACGCTGCTCGCCCGGTCACGTGGTACACACACATGTGTTGAAGGACATCTAACAGGAATTTCACCCTGCTTCCTCGTTCTCTTGGTAGGTCGGGAAAACCGGTTCGCAGGCGGCTGGTTCGCACTAGCACGGGAGTGTAAAATATCACCCTCCTGGCGATTAAAGAATGTTACAACTCGCTGATGAAATAAATCATTCTCCTTTAATAAATTATTACCACTTTTGAAGGGGACAATACCGAGCTCGATAGCTGCAGTCGCTTAAGTGCGGCCAGTATCCAGTAATCGGGAGATAGTGGGTTCGAGTCCCACTGTCGGCAGCCTTGAAGATGGTTTTCCATGGTTTCCCATTTTCACACCAGGCAAATGCCGAGGCTGTACCATAATTAAGGCCACGGCCGCTTCCTTCCAACTCCTAGGCCTTTCCTATCCCATCGTCGCCATAAGACCCATCTGTGTCAGTGCGACGTTAAGCAAATAGCAAAAATATATATATATATATATATATATAGTGTCATAGTGCACAGAGAGGTTACTGTTGAAACATGGAGACATTATGATTTCATAACGAGTTTGGCTTGGAGCATCTGTGCCTACTTGGTGAAGTTTCGAGCAACTATCGCCACCTTCCAGCGAAACCTCAAGATGAGAATACAAAACATGCTCAAAAGCAGAGTAGACATTTCAGAACAGGTAGCGAAGTACTTTGCTAAGGTTCAACGGTCTGCATTTCCTCGTTGCTGTGCTTTTTGTGACTTCAGAAAAAATTGAAAGGCAAAAATCACTTGTTGTTGTCATCGTCATTGTTGTTCATGACATACATATCACGAACACAATCGCCATCTTTGCTGTGTTTGTGCTGGACATCAAGGTAGAGAGCCAAAAGACGGTGGCGACTAATGAGAATGTTTGAAAGTGTATACATAGTGTACTTCTTTTAAATAATTTTTGTTCATTTAATTGATTTTAGTCTTAGTGTTGTAACGAGTATTTAAAACTATATTTTCTATCATGCCAATTACAGTGATACCCTGTTAGTGTGTTCCTCATTAACACGTTTTCCCGCTTACCAAGTCGTAAATTCAAAGTCCCGATTCTCATCGTATTAAATCTATATAAAAATAACTCGCTTATCGCGTCACGAATTTTCGCTATTACCGCTTAGTATGATCATGTTTTCCTAGCCCTGAAAATGCTATTTGTCGCCCCTTGTGAAACAAACGTGATTTCTAACTCGGGTAAGATCCGTCAGCACATTTGTGTGATTACGGGAAAAGGCCTTAAATTCCTGAACTTCACAGGTAAGGTGCACGTTCGAGGAGCAAGCTGTTAGCCTCAGGAATGTTGATTTCTCTCTCTCTCTCTCTTCCCCCCCCCCCCCCCCCCCCCCCCCCCCCCGGCTAATCTATTTGTGCTTGTATTTCGTATTCCATTCAGAAGTTTGAAATTAATTTTTTGTGTTGAGTGGTACAGTCATCATCATGAGGTCAGTATCCAGTATTTGGGAGATAGTGGGTTCGAAAACCACTGTCGACAGCCCTGAAGATGGCTTTCCGTGGTCTCCCATTTTCACACCAGGCAAATGTTCAGGCTGTACCATGATTAACGCCAGGCCCGCTTCCTTTCCACTCCTAGCCCTTTCCTATCCCATCGTTGCCATAGTACCTATCTGTGTCGGTGCGACGTTAAGCAAATTTTTTAAAAATACTCGGTATACAGCAGTAATCCCATATATCGGACATGACTGGCAACAGAAGACACAAAGCATATCACAACAAACAACAGTCAATGTAATGTTATTGTTGTTCAATGTTATGAGCTTTCTGTATTGTAGGTCTTCACATTTAGTTTTCTTTCGACTCTGTAATATTAGGGCGTCTTGCAAAATTATTTATAACATAGACTGAAGCTCCTTATTCCTCAACTTTACATAACGGTTTTCATTAAATTCTATTTACCACTTTTCTCGTGACTTGGCGCTGATATGGACTTAGCAACAAAAATCCGAATTCATGAATATCTCTGTTATCATAGCCGGTACGGTAAAAATGCATTATAAGATATAAATGATTGGAAATTTAATACAATATAACTTTAGTAATGTAGTATTTGTCGATAGAACCACTGATAACAAACATTTGAGAATTAAATTTTAGGCATTCCCCTAAACTACCATTCCACTCAGCATGAATAAAATTATTTATGGCCTAGATTGTAGCGACCTATTTCCTGACTTTGCATACTGATTTTAATTAAGATAGAACCAGTAATAACATAAAAATTTGAGAATTTAAAGTTGGGCCTTCGCCTAAACTACCATTTCTTTCAGCATGAATAAGATTATTTATGACCTAGATTGTAGCGACTTATTTCCCGACTTTGCATACCGATTTTCATTAAGGTAGGACCAGTAATAACATAAAAATTTGAGAATTAAATTTGAGGCCTTCCCCTAAATTACCATTTCTCTTAGCGTGAATAAAAGTATTTATGGCCTAGATTGTAATGGCTTTTTCCTGGACACTACATACCGATTTTCATTAAATTTTCTTCAGCCGTTTTCTCGTGATGCGTGTACATACATACAGACAGATATTACGGAAAATTAAGTGCATTTTCTTGCCACTATGGACACTACCGATACATAAATACCATCCTTTTTAAATTCTGAGCGATGTACAGACAAAACTCTTATTTTATATATATAGATTCTCCCACATCAATGTCATGGGTCGCCCAACCACATGCAAAAATTAAAGGATACCTGAAAGAAAATCAATAAACTTCATTACTGTATTAAGAAATTGTCAGCAAAATTATCTGCACTGCCATACAATTTGCATCCGCAAAGACACAAACTTTGCGGATAAATCCGTTAATATCCCCATCCATGTAGGCCTGTACCTAAATAAACTGTTTATCCAAATGTCAAAATTTCTGAAAATGAAATTTAAACTGGCTTTATAATGGAGCATGTCAGTTTCACTGTCTACGTCATCTTCCTATGCTAAAGGTTCGACAGAGGTCCAGATTCCACGACAAACTTGCAGTTGTCATAAAAGGAAAGAAAAATTCCACCTAATCAATACATTTATTTTCTTGTAAAATATTACAATCTAGGACCGGTTTCGACCCTTCATAGGTCATCCTCAGCTATATCAGAATCACATTTGCATTTCTATCTTATACCTCCTAAAGACCTTCATGATATTTCAAACATCCAGCAATTTTTACCAGCCTCAAAAAGGAAAGGAACCACCACATTTTTACGGCATTTGATGGGAGAAAACTCCAGAACAGAAGTTAGGCCAGAACACGTTCGATACAGTAAACAAAGGATTGAATCCCACATATAGTGCATAATTTAATGCGTATCAAGCTTGTATTGATCTATCTCATAATTATAGGAAAATGCTGTTATTTACAAACCTATAAAGACCAATATTTGACATATATATAAAAAAGGCAAATTGTGCAAAAAATATAACGCAAGAATCAAGGCCAACACGTTTCAATGTCACTAATACATTGACTATATTACTAGACATTCAAGTGTTTTAAAAAACTTCTGTAGTAAATGATAAGCATTCTAGTTAATAGACATTTATGTTTCACACAATACATAAACATCACATTATGAAACTTGTAATTTATGCAAGAAGGAACTGACACTTAATCATTAGACTTAAAAGCCAACCATATATGGCATATTTAAATATTATCAAATATCTGATGTTATATAAAGACAAATTGTTACAATATTTTACCACATAACAACGCAAGGTCCAAAGCAATAAGTATTTTAGACTTTAAAGTACAATAATTACACTTTAAAATATCTTAGTGTGTTTATGTAAAAATATTTTATAGAGGTCAACACGCATTTATATTCTACCTAAAATAGTATCACTCCAGTAATATGGTGTAATGATGTAACATGATATTTTATTGTAGTTATCACGCAAGTTTTATTTTATTTATCACATTTTACTGATAGTCTATTCACGATTGTAAATAATAAGAATAAAATGTGAATTGATTCAACAGAATAAGCAAAAATACCTATGATAGATGCTTAATCAACCCAAGGACGCATTCTGTCAGCCAAAATGCATGTATATAATATACAAAGTTTTGTAATTTTAATTTTATCACAACGCTTGTAAATTTGTAAGTTTTTAAGATAAGTTTTCATTGAAAATTATGAAATAATATATCATGAAGGTCTTTAGGAGGTATAAGATAGAAATGCAAATGTGATTCTGACATAGCTGAGGATGACCTATGAAGGGTCGAAACCGGTCCTAGATTGTAATATTTTACAAGAAAATAAATGTATTGATTAGGTGGAATTTTTCTTTCCTTTTATGACGATTGGTAAATATCAATACGGAAAATGAAATTCATAAATCAAAAAAACTTGCAGTTATCAGTTGGATGAAGAAAGTATGGCGGACCGGAGGGATGTGGGGGAGAAGGGTCATCATGTGGTGACAGATCGCACAGCATTGTTGCCACGAACCTACTACGCTGGTGTAGCAGGGGGAGAGGTGATACTCCCACGTGGCGCGTCCCAGGTGGCGGATAGGAGGGTCCTAACCAGCTTGCCGGCGGACTTGAGGAAAATAAAATACCTCTCGTGGATCAAACACACAACCCTCTGTGGGTGCGGGACGCAGACGAAAAATAAACCCATGGTATCCCCTGCCTGTCATAAGAGATGACTAAAAGGGGCCACTAAGGTATGATTGAATTAGAATCATGAAACTACTTGTGATTAGTACCACCACACGGGCAACACCATGGGTCATTTTTACTTGCGCGTAGTACCACTGTGTTAGGTACCGGATAGGTTTGTGATTAGTAGCAAAAGAGTACAGTGCCGGCTTTTACAGTACCTGTGTTTAATACCACTATATGAGCAACACCATGGTTCTGGCTTGCTTATGATGAGTACCCACTATATGGGGAACACCACGGGATAGCGCAAGTCCCTGTGATTAGTACACTAATGTGATGAACACCATAGGTTTGTGTTGCCTGTAAATGGCACTGCAATGTGCGAAACACCATAGGTCTGCATTACATATGCGAATTTCATTACCTGTGAGTAGTACTATACTGTGTGGAATACCGCGAGTCTACTCTACTTTTGATTAGTACCGCAACATGACAAATACCATGGTTCTACTTTCATAGCAATAAGTACCATTGTGAGGGTCCGATGACTTGGTTTTTGGACCCCTTTAGACTAAAAGCATCATCGATTCAGTATTACCCTTGGTCAGTAATGCTATTATTTCACATCAGTTTCTGTAAATGTGAGACATTGCCCGTCGGATCCACTGATTGTTTTAAATTCATATCAATCCAATCATTCTTCATCCTCACGTTTTGAATTCTGGTCAGTGGAAGATTTTGGAGTTTTAGTTTGTCATTCCATTTCGTCTCATTTCGTACCATTAGGGGCCGATGACCTAGATGTTAGGCCCCTTTAAACAACAAACATCATTATCAACAGCATTGTTGACAGGGATGAGTTGAACACCAGACAAGCGAGGACGACCATGAGCATGATGTGAAGCTGTAATATCCAAAGTTTTTAAAGGGTTTCCTTGTATAAAACGAGATGTGGACGGTCTTTCTGGTAACAAAATCATTGAACATGAATTCAATTGAAATTTTGAACTTGCGTTGTCTTCTGTCTGAATGTTACGCATTTCTCTAAATCCTTTGTTGGAACATAGTCATTAAGGGCCATTCTAAAAACAGTAAAGGGCTGTTTTCTCCTTGCCTTTGAATGACATTACACCAATCATCTGAGAGGAAATTTTGAACAGTTCCTGATTTTGTCTCAATAATTCTGAAACCCTGATCATTTGGCAGAAAGGAGTGTCCTGATTACATGGTCAACCACTTGGATTTCATTTCTTGAATCCTTTTCAACTTCTATCCAAATTAGCAAACTGCCCTTATAAAGACAAAATATAGAGACTTTAATAACTTCCGGATATTACAATCTGAAGAAAGGAAACAGTGTGTAATACTTTAGAGCGTAATTAAATGTGTAAAACAACACAACCACGTGGCCTTACCGCTTGATTTATACCACTGTTCCCACATATGCACTCCACTCTCGAGTGAGAGAAAGAATGCACTTAATAGGACTTATCGTTATATCACTTCTCCACTACAAATTTCCATGCATTGTGAGTGCAATGAGTGGTGTAACTCAAAAACTAATATTTCCTGACTTATACCACTTTGGCTCTCAGCGGCTCAAATCATCTCTCGTATAATCAATCTCATAAGATTACTCCCACCTCAATATTGTAGTATATAATAGTTTTCCTGGTAAATTGTTGAATTACAGGAGTAATTTATATGGTACTGTGTTTTTCTAGTTATTTCAACTAATAAAGACAGCAGTGATTCATGAGTGGCACTGCATTTGAAAGGAGTCCTATTTATCTATCTTTTATGTTGTTTGTTCCAGGTGGAGGACACCAAGGACACGAGTGATATACGAGAGACAACTAAAGAGAAGACTTAAGTTTCTTGGACTTACATTGTTTCATTGTAAATATCTTTATATAATCCTGTAATAAAGTATAAATGTACATATAGTGTCATGTTCTACAGAGCATTTAGAAAGTTCCTCTGCTCTTGCAACAGATGCAGGCCTTGAACCTGCTCAATTTTATAGGAAAAACACTTTCTGCAGGTATGCTTGTGAAATGTTTCCTTTGTTTACAGCTAATTACAGTTTTAAAGTACTAAGCACATGTGGGTGGTCACAATAAACAACTCATTGTTAGCTGTAGCACCATCTTGTTGACATAGTACTGAAGTGCATGTTAATGCTCTGAGAAGAATGCCAAATGTTCATGGCTGGACCCGCCCGTACAAGAGAAGAAACCTCCTCCAGCTGCTTTGGATTTTTCTCCTTTCTATTCTGTCTCTTGGACATGGAATCTGGAGCTTGTACAGAACTAACCTCTTCTGCTAGTTAGTGGGACGGAAAACCAGTAACTTTAAATAATCTTCAGTGGCTTGTGTTCACTTCTTGTAGATCCTCCCACAGTGTTTCTAGTGATGTTCCAAAATATATATCTACATATAGCAGTTGCACAGTATGATGGTAATGCTGATGTTCGTGCAAGTGTTAGATCAGAAAACAAAATCCAATTTGGAACAATAAATAGTTTAACGATGAATGGAAAGGAAAATGAAACTATTGACCTAATGGAGAGACGAAAACTCGACATCCTGGGATTACACTTTACAAAAGTGAAAAATGAGAGTTCCTCCTAATTCAATACATTATATATTCCGTCATTAGACGGAGTAAACAAATTCAAACATGTTTCGACTCGTTTGAGCCATCTTCAGTGAAAAAATGAGGGGGGTTGAAATAATTTACATAATATAAGTTGAAAAAAGTGAAGTAGAATGGAAAGGGAAGGGAGTGAGAAACTAAGAAAGGGGTACACCTTGTACTGGATGGGTAACAGTAAAGAGAAAAGAAATGGAGAGGAATTTGTAGTGAATCACAATGTCAAACCAATAGCTGAAGTTGAGTATGTAAATGAAAGAATTATAATAATGCACATACATGTAAACAAGGAACTACTGAAGATAATCCAAATGTATGCTCCACAGACAGGATGTAGCATGGAAGAAAAAGAAGAGTTCCTCAATGAACTGGAAACACATATTGTTGGAGATGGGATCATGATGATGGGAGATCTGAATGCTCATGTGGGAACCGATAGAATGGGATATGAGAATTTTCTGGGCCCACATGGGTATGGCGATTGAGGTACTAAGGTGATATTTGATATGTCATACAGAGGGGTATAGGATAAATTGGACGGATAATTGCAGGAATATTCAAGAGAAAAGAGTGGAAGCATATAGCTATTTCTAGGCCCTTTTGGTATCAGAGGGGAATCCGTGGATGTACAAAGGAATGAAGGAAATGTTTCAACGAGTATTAAATTTAATAGCAATCATGAGTGTTTTTAACTTGGAACAAGATTTTTTTAAGGAGAAATTAACGACATTAAGAACAGTTGGAACGGTGATACATAACGATGGAAAAATAACCTCACCAGGAGGATAAACGTAATCGAACAATGGCTAATAAAAAGTAATAATCCAAAGGCTAGCACGTCATTAAAGAAAATTTATAATTTAAAAATTTAACAACAGTGATAGAATAACAAGGCCTAGGTACCTGAAAATACGGCAGATCGATAACCAGAAGAGTAACCTTTCCTTCAAATAATAGAAAAGAACTGGCAATTTAAATACTCACAGTCAATAAATAACAAATTAGAAAAATTACACCGAGCTCGATAGCTGCAGTCGCTTAAATGCGGCCAGTATCCAGTATTCGGGAGATAGTAGGTTCGAACCCCACTGTCGGCAGCCCTGAAAATGGTTTTCCGTGGTTTCCCATTTTCACACCAGGCAAATGCTGGGGCTGTACCTTAATTAAGGCCACGGCCGCTTCCTTCCCACTCCTAGCCCTTTCCTGTCCCATCGTCGCCATAAGACCTATCTGTGTCGGTGGGACGTAAAGCAACTAGCAAAAAGAAAAATTACAGTAAGATCCGAACATATTCAAAGAGATGTGTCACACACTGTTTATAAGAGTAGCAATGACACAACAGTCCAGCCAACTTGACCACACACAATACAGATGCTCGAATAGTTAAAAAAAAAAATAGAAGAACAGAGCTCATTGAACTGAGAACCAGCTTACCCAGAAAGTTAAAATGTCTCTCCCCCTACCTGGGTCAATGATGAATCTTCAGGTAGAATGAAGTAAAGAGCCGTCATGTAGACGGAGTGGAAATAGGTTTCAGTCCCGAGCTGATCCGATGCACATTGACAAAGAATGAAGTGTAAGGCTTTTCAGACGATTGCTCTATTAACCAGCGTTTCATCTTAGGTCGAGTTGGCCGTGCGCGTAGAGGCGCGTGGCTGTGACCTTGCATCCGGGAGATAGTAGGTTCGAATCCCACTATCAGCAGCCCTGAAGATGGTTTTCCGTGGTTTCCCATTTTCACACCAGGCAAATGCTGGGGCTGTACCGTAATTAAGGCCACGGCCGCTTCTTTCCAACTCCTAGGCCTTTCCTATCCCATCGTCGCCATAAGACCTATCTGTGTCGGTGCGACGTAAAGCCCCTAGCAAAAAAAAAATCATCTTAGGTCTGACACTAGACTCATCAGAGTGGGATGTGTCAGACCCTACCCTACATAGGAACTTAGAATTTCCATTCGGAATTGCTAGGCGGGCAGTAATTCGTTTGTGGGGATTTTTCTCTCGTATGCAGTTATCAGACTGTGCCTCTTATAATAGGTTTCTGATAAGTTCACCTGCATACACCCCAGCGTCAGTAGGTAGGGTCTGACACATCCCACTCTGATGAGTCTAGTGTCAGACCTAAGACGAAACTCTGGTTAATAGAGCAATCGGCTGAAGAGCCTTATATCTGATCTGTTTTTTGACATGCTCTAAGTGGTCGAAAGATGTCCTGTAAGTTTTAATTTTATTCAATTTTGCCCGAGGCAATAATAAAGTATCGATTAGGTGGTTATTTATACTTCTTGATTAAACATCGATACGGTCATGAAAGGGACAACTTGTAATACCTGGTGAAGTAACGATGTGATACAGTTTGACAGTTCATGGTAAGCTCTGGAGAGAAGGGAAGTAGAGTTTTATCGTCATCTAAAAGACAGACCCTCTAGACAGCGCAGAATAAACATCTTTTCCAAACAAGAACGAGGGGCAAGATGTCCTATTCTGATGACCTCCATTTTTATCAAAGGAGTCTCAAAAGAACTTTTATTTGTGCTTATTGTCATAATGTTTTTTTCTTTTCAGTTCTTTATTTATACAGCTGAAGAGGACCACTAAGTGGTCGAAACATGTCCTGTAAGTTTTAATTTTATTCAATTTTGCCTGAGGCAATAATAAAGTATCGATTAGGTGGTTATTTATACTTACTTCTTGATGCTCTATTGGTGGAAAAATATCTTAATTCCCTACATGGGAACTTAGAATTTCCAAAGAATGAAGTGACGGCCGAAAATTTATAGTCGGCAGAGTGTGATGTAAACAGACGAAATGGTTAGGGCGTGAGGGGAAAGAGAGACTGGAATGTTCAAGAACATACAGGTAGTTGATGACGCGTGTAGCATAAGTAGAAGTGTAGAGATCCGGAGAAGAAAGTAAGGTTAGAAATGTGTGCCATGGCGTATTGATGGCAGAAGGTAAGGAAACACTACACAATAAAAATGAAGGTGGAGAGGCTGTTGGACTTTTGTATCAGAAATAACCTGATAATAAAGAACACATGGTTTATGAAGAGGAATAGCCATAAGATCAGCCGATATAGTTGGGATGGACAGTATAGAACACTCATCGATTTTATAACAACAGACTGAGAACGAGGAAGATGTCATGAATACGAAGATAATCCCCAGTGAAAGTATGGAAGGTGATCATAGATTATTGATTGTGAAATTAAAACAAGTAAAAATCCCTAAAATTGTGTTGAAGAAGAAACTAAAGATCAGAATTTGGGAATTGGAGGAGGAGGATAAAAGAATGGCATTCCAAGATTGTATAAAAAGGAAGTTGCCTAACATGGAAATACGAAGTGGAGAAGAAGAGTGGGACAATTTAAGTTAGACATTTGTGGGAGCAGCAATTGAGGTATGTGGGAAAACAGAAGCAAAGGGAAAGGAGACACGGTGGTGGACAGACAAAATTTTTAAAAAAAGAAATAAAAGAAAGGAACAAGGTGAAGAAAGAAATGGATAAGAAAAAGCAAAAAACGTATCAAGAGAGATGAGAATAAGACAGAAAGATTACATGTGGAAAGAAAAAATTGAAACTACAAGTAAAGAGGAGTATCAAAGAAGAAAAGGAGAAATGTTGGGGATAGTTTACAAACAAAACTGAGCAAGATAGTCGAGGAAATCACAAACTATTATACAAAGTAATAAAATCGAAAAGAATAAATGAAGAAAAAATTAAGGCATTAGAGAGTGAAGATGGATCCATAGTACATGACGAAAAGGGTCTTCAGAAGGTGATGGCAAAGTATTTTGAAAAACTACATATACAGTCTTGCCTAGACCACAGAATCTGTATTGTTCAATTACATCTATGCCCTAACTAAGTAAATCATCTTTAAAACGGGCAAATCAGCAGCGCCTGTGCTCCAGTGGAGCGACTGCGAATGGCGTCTGCTCTCCATATTAGGGGAGGCCTAAATATTGCCTTAGAGGAGTAACACCTCTTTAAAAAACCTTGGTCCAGCTGACCCGGCTGGTATTCCCATGTAACGGTCCCTTGCCAGGGTTACGGTGAAGTCCTTAATGGCTGCTTCAGCAGAGGTGACCTTTGGAACGACGCAGCAGGCAGATGAGGCAATAATTGAAGAGAACCAACGACCTAGAAGGCAGAGGAAGGTTAATACCACAATGGCAGATAGGCCAGATGAGTTGTTTTCAGGCAGTGTCTGTACTCCGTGTTAGGAGCGGTTGCAGGGGCGTCTGTTCTCCATGTTAGGAGCGGCCTAGTTGATATGAGGAAGGACACAGGAACCCACCTCATTACTTTTCCCAAGACAACCCAATGGCTTTGCTCAATTCTAAATGTTCGTACCTACTATTAAATATAATTACGGAGTTTCAAGTCCCCCAATCGGATCTCTGGGAGGGACAGGGTTGAGAGAAGCCTCGAATCAAAGATGTTCGCTTCACAGAGAGATATTATGTGGAACCTGGAATGTGAGGGGTTTACTACAGACTGGCAAACTATCAACTGTTGAGAGAGAAATGACACTACATAGCGTGAAGATCTTGGGACTGTGTGAGACACACTGGAAAGGTGGTGGGCGTTTCACCACTACCAATGGTAACACAGTATATTTCTCCGGACATAGTCATCAAAGTCGAAATGGTGTAGCAGTCGTCATTCCACAGAAGTTATGTAGCGCAGTCATTGGATACTATCCAGTTAATGATAGAATTATTTCCATCAAGATAAATTCAACACCTTGTAAATTAAATATTGTACAGGTGTATACACCAACATCTGCTGCCCCTGAAGATGAGATAGACAAATTCTACAGTCAATTAGAATGCTTTATTGATAACATTCCTCAAAGAGAAGTTCTCATCTTCAAGGTGACTTCAATGCTAAGATTGGTGACACGTCATCCGATAACCACCTTAGTGTACACGTTGGTCCATTTGGGCTTGGGACTAGAAATGATAAGAGGAGAGCGTCTTCTGCAATTCTGTATAGATAAGGAAATGGTTGTAACCAATACACTCTTTCAACATCACCCTCGCCGCTGATATACGCGGATATCCCCTGGAGACAGGGTACGAAATCAAATTGATTTTATCCTGATCAGAAGTCGTTGGAAGTCATCTGTTTTAAACAGCAGAAGTTACCCTGGTGCTGAATGTGGTTCAGACCATATCCTCCTCATGAACATGCGACTGAAACTCAAAACCACAACAAAGGTACTGGAGATGAAATTTGATGATAGAGCTCTATGTAGTTTCGGGGAGGCTATCGTCCCAAACTACAGTCATTAGGAATAAATCCCACTGACACTGCAGATTCAGTATGGAACAACTTGAAGACTGCTGTGAGTAGTGCAAGCAAGGAAATTCATGGGCAGAATTAATTTTCTAGGAAGCCATGGTTAAGCGCAGAAACTTTGAGCCTAATAGAGTAAAGGAAACGGTTAAAAAGAAACAATTATGAAACTGATGAATATTTAAAAATGCACGCATCACTATCTCGGAAAATTCAAAAGCAGTGCAGACTTGATAAGGCAAACCACATTCATGAAATCTGTGAAGAGATTGAACTGCATAAGCAGCACTGTCAACCTCGTGATCTCTTTATGAAGGTAAAGAAAATTATCCGGGACTTCAAGCCCCATTCATGGGTTGTGGAAGATGAAGATGGTACCCTCATTGGAGAGAAACAACTGGCCGTTGAAAGATGGAAAAGATACTGTGAAAATCTATATGCAGATGCGACTGCCAGGAATGTTTGCAATAAGTACAACCCTAATCAATCTAACTCTGAACCAGAGCCTTCAATATTGAGGAGAGAAGTAGAAGATGCAATTGAACACCTGAAGAATCATAAAGCACCAGGAAGTGATGGCATCACTGGAGAAATGATTAAGGAAATGGGAGAAGAAGGGGTATGTTTAATGCACTTCATCTGTAACATTTGTAAGATCTGGTTCATTTCCATCTTCATTCCACTTCACATAAAAGGATCAACAAGGAACTGCAGGAATTATCGAACCATCTCACTAATATCACATGAAAGTAAAATATTATTGCATATCATAAATGAACGTTTGAAACCTTAGATTAGATATCAGCTCTCATCAGAACAGGCTGGCTTTGTCAAGGGAAGAGGAACTAGAGAACAGATTCTAAATATACGTCAGTTGGTTGAAAAGGCACATGAATTCAACATTCCTTTGTTTCTGTTTTTCATTGACTACCAAAAGGCCTTCGATTGTGTTTTGTGGCCGAAGTTGTGGTGTATTCTAGAGGAAATGGGAATTCCATCTCGTCTCATTTCACTTATAAAATGCTTATACGATAACAACTTGGCCAAAGTCAGAGTTGATGGTGATCTGTCATCAAGTTTCAAAGTCTCCAAAGGTGTGAAACAAGGATGCATCTTATCACCTCAATTGTTTAACATCTATGGTGAATATATCATGAGGTATGCCCTCGACAGTTGGGAAGGAGGATTTTCGATTAGTGGGAAGAGAATTAATAATCTCCGTTTTGGAGATGACACCACACTTGTATCCAGCAGTGTACAGGAGCTTGTCGAGATAATGGATCGTGTACAACAGGAAAGTCACACTCTTGGCATGGAAATTAATTGGAGCAAGACAAACTAATGATTGTCAACAAAGATGCAGAGATTCAGCTGCCACAGCACCTGAACAATCTCCAAAGAGTCTGTCAGTTTCCTTATCTTGGTTCAGTAATCAAGGATACAAGTAGCTGTGAAAAAGAAATCAAACATCACATCATTCTAGGAGATACAGCTATGGCAAAATTAAAAAATGAATACGAAGAAAAGATTAGTCCATTCGCTTGTTTTCTCGATCTTCCTGTATGGATGTGAAACTTGGACCATAAAAGCTAAAGACAGGAACCGAATCAACGCCTTTGAAATGTGGTGTTGGAGAAGGATGTTGCGAATACCGTGGACAGCCAGGCGAACAAATTATTCTGTCATCCGGGAAATTGGAATACAAGAAAGTTTATGCCAAGTTGTAAACCAGAGAATCCTGCAATTCTTTGGTCATATTATGAGAAGAGAGGATGACAACCTGGAAAAGTTGTCCAAAGAAAAGTTTCTGGCACAAGGACACGAGGACGGGTCGCAAAAAGATGGGTTGATCAAGTAAGAGAGATCATGGACTTTCTATGGAGAGTTATTGTTCGGAAAATGCAAGTACGTACAGAATGGTATCAGCTTATAAAAGAAACAACAAAGTCCTTGGGTCACGATACTCAGTCTTGAGTGGAACAACTGGAGAGAGAGAGATAATGAAGATTACTGCTCGGAGGAAGGAGGAGATAAGAAAATGGAAATAGATGGAGAAAAAGAAGAGAACCCGATAATATTGTTAGAACTTAAAAGGGCAATGAAAGCAATGACCAAAGGTAAAGTAAGACGGGATTTCAATGCTGATAATATTAAGGCAGCAGGAAGCATTGAAATACAGTGGCCATACAGAGCCCTCAATGCCATATGGAAGGATGAAAGGATACCTGAAGATTTGCAACAAGGAAACATTGTCCCACAGTTCAAAAAAGGAAATAGGAAGAAATATGAAAATTATAGAGGTATAAGCCTATTATCACATGGCCTAAAAATAATGGAGAAAGTCATAGACAAAAGACTGAGGGATATAATAGAAACACAGTTAGAGGAAGAACAATATAGCATTAGACCAAATAAATCAACAATAGACTTGATATTTACAGTGTGAACGATAATGGAAAAACATCTGGAAAGGAACAAGGAAATCGTATTCGTATTTTTGGATTTGGAAAAAGCTTATGATACAGTTAAAAGGAAACTGCCTACTGAAGAGGAATGTACAAAAATCATTAACAATATAAAAATGTTGTATCATGAGAGTAAAAGCAGTGTACAGGTGGGGATTGGTGACTCTGAAACATTTTATACAAAATAGGTCTCAAGCAAGGAAGTGCACTGTCGCCATTATTGTTTATTTTATTGATGGATGAAATCATAAAACGTGTAAAACAGAGTATCAGTAGTGATGAAGTGAATGCTTTGGTATTTGCAGATGATGTGGTGATTTGGCTAAAGGGAGAAAAGGAAGTACAAAGGAGACTGAACGTTTGGAATGGTAATTAGTAAAAAGAAAACTGTAGTCATGCACTGTTGAAAAGAGAAAAGGAGAAGCCAAGTGAACATAGACGGAGAACGGTTAGAGAATGTAGAACAGTTTACTTATCTGGATATTAATAGAAGTAATGAAATCAACCCTGAAATTAATAACAGACCAAGTAAAGGTACAACATTTTATCATCAAGTCAGAGAGCTTTTATGGGATGACAAAGTACCCAAGAGAACGAAATTAACATTATATAAACAGTATTGCACACCGATTGTAACGTATGGACTAGAAACGCTAGTAACTAATAAGAGACAAGATAGTAAGATCCAAGCAGTAGAAATGAAATTTTTAAGAATGGTTAAAAAACAAGAAGAGGTAGAATTCAAAATATTAAAATCAGAGAAGAGCTACATATAGATGTGTTAGTACAGAAGATACAGAAAGCAAGACTGAGATGTTTCGGACATGTAAAAAGAATGGGAAAAGAACGGGTAGCAAGAAGGGCTTTAGAAAGACAAGTTAAGGGAAAGAGACCAGTTGGAAGACCGATAAGAAGGTGGATGGATCAGATTTGGAAGGATATTAGAGAAGCTGGATTGGATGTGGGGGAAGTAATGGAGCAGGAAAAGTGGAAGACAGAAAGGAGTGGAGCAGGCTTGTTAACCACACCCGGGCAACTTGAGTGGGACATTGATGATGATGATGATATAACAACCTTACTGTTACAGTTCACCCCCACCTATCCATGCTGGCAATAGGCACCATCCCAGTGGCTTTTTAAATACTGTATTATAAGTATTGGAAAAGAACAGACAAGTGTCAAATTGAGGGATATCATGGAAAAATAGGGAGATGAAAAAGGAACACATAATAGGATGAAGACAGTGACAGGTCAGTAGAAAGAGAAGACGAGGACTAATGTGAAAGTGCAAAAGGACTAGGACCATCTTCACATCTTCAAATACACGCACTTTCTCCTCATCAATCCTAGCTCTTCTCAGCCTCCCACGTGCTCAGCGACTATTGAGGTCTCCCTCCCGATGAACAGAAAAGAAAAAAAAAAGACAGCTAGTTAAAAATGGTCGAATGTATAGTGGGGCTCAGCTGGAAATGATAATTTGAAAGTTGAAAGCAAGCGATATAAATTTTTAGTACATTTGATGAGGACAGTATGTCTGCTTTTTCGAACAACACATCAAGCATGATTGGTCCGTTATTGGACATTATAAATCTTCCAGCTAACTCATTCTTGGTTGCCAGCGTTTCACCCCAGTGTACCAATATGGGCTCATCAGGCGGTAACTAGCACACCTACCAAGACGCATGGCTAGCGCATACCATGGACACCACTGCATAGGCTACTTCGGGCCACCGGTAGTGCCAATGTACTATGAGAAACTTTGTCTCATTTACAAAAATTGATCCATACTAGGCCATCGGATGATACAAATTTTCTTTTTAGTGAATAAATTCAGAATTCCAATATAATTGGTCTGTTATTGGACATTATAAATCTTCCAGTTATATTGGAATTATAGATTTACTTATTCAGGACAAATATTTCAGGTTCCCTTTGGGAATCTATATCAACACATCAAGTGCATGATATGCACTTTTCAGACTGTCACAAGATTTTGTAGGCAGCAAAACTGAATACCTAACATTACAAAGGTGCAAAGTGCCAAATTTATGAACAGTAATTTATTAATAAAAGCTATCTCAGAAGAACAATTTAAGTTATTCATTTCTGATATTTTACTTAGAGGCAGAACTGACAACTCGTAATAAATCTTTGTCAACAGATTGGTAGAAGTATTGAAATTCACACACTGAAAAAAGAAAATCATACTTTAAGAAAGGTGCAAAGTTCCATCCATTAATCACAGATTTGCAACTAATATTCTGTATGTTCATGCTTGGCCAAATAGAGAATCATTGCTTTAAAATCATCCCCTTTTATATCAGAATGCATAGAGGAGCTAACGTCCAACATTGATGATCGTGTTTTTTACACTTTTTTTTTTCAGAACCGCCACATTATGGCCACGCTCAATCTCACTGTAGGATTCTTTCGTGCAGACATGTGATAATTGTGATGAATCATAAGTGATGTTAACAGCTTTGCAATTATTAAGATGTTTTGTATTTATGATTTTATCTGCCTCAGTTTGGAAATCAAAGAAATGTTCACCTCTCATAGTAACTACTTTGAATAGTTTTACCACCTGAGCCTCCTCTACCATTTTATGTAGATCACTTGGAACAAATGCCTTTGTGACAACCTTCCTTTTTTTTTACAAGAGCAATGGCAGAGTCACAACGAAGGAAGCTAGCTTTGTCCACTAATGCTCAAATAAGCCATTTTGTCACCAGAAAGAGAAATACCAATATACAGTTTTTGTTTCAACTGCAGCAGTTATCGCTTCTCACAATGAGATTGTCTGTATTCATAATCCTTGAATTAAATGGAGGAAGATTAAAACATATAAATGGCACATTGCACTCATCGTATGAAATAATGTTTTAGAGTCTTCTTTGGAATTAGCCCTGATGATATGTCATGCTCCTAGGCTCTTTGCACCGTTGTAGTGCAAAATCAACTTTTTTAAATTTGGCACTTTGCACCTTTGTAATGGTAGGTATCCAATTATAATGGTTACTTCAGCAAATAAAAATTAAACTAACTTTTATCAGGTGTTATGACACTAATGCTGCTTCTAATGGAAACTGGTCACTATGGACTTTGTTTTCAACAGATTGTTGTGTTTGACACCATTACTATTAAACACAGTACTGAAACTTCAAACAAGAGTGCATAAAAGTAAGTCCTAAAATTGGTGTTGAAAAGTCACTATATAATTGAACTGTCTAAAAATGTATTTTTCGACCTTGTCATGTGTGCAACTTTACCACTAGATTCTTAAGGGTGAAATATGATGTCCATAATTCCATTAACACATTGACGACAGGCGCCGAACAGAGGCTGCTACTCCATGTAGACGAGATAGTTCAAGCCTCCAAGAAAGAAATGACACTGTTCACTCAAACTACTGTAACTCAAAATGCAAGATATCGATCTCAAACTTGGAATATGAACTCTCTAGGTCTCTTTGTAGTCTGTATGGTGTGATACTTTTCAAAACAATACCATTTGCGGCTCCATTTAATAGTCTTTCTAAGCACAGTGTATTATGAATTTGTGTTTGTGCCATTTGTATGCTCATTGTTTTCAGGTATGCAAGGATTTCTCTTTACGGCTACTCCCCATTTAGTGTTAGACGTTGATCATTATAAATATCTAATTCACTGTCACTTGGTACCTATTATAACCGGTCTGTACATAATTACAGTTATCGGAAGCCGTCGGCAACTGAATACGCTGTGCCATGTTAACATCTCACTGAATCTCCAGGGAATAGCTCTACATATCTGACATTTTTTTGTTAAATACATGAAAGTTTAAAGGAAGAAAGATGAAGTGATCATTTATATTCCATGACCACTGTTTGGAACTCATAATCTCGCCCACAATTTCATCAATAATCAAGGAAGTACAAAGCGCATAAAAGCGAGAATTCTCATAGCCCGTCACCTACTGTTGGATGTTGCCTACTGTCAGCTGAGAAACTATGAGAATTCTCAGGGCTCATCACCCATGTGGCACATCATGTAATGAATCTGCATATAAATTTTGAAATACTTTGTCGTCACATAGGGCACGTTGCATGGGCGCATCTTCTTGTACAGTTTCCATGGCTACAAAGATTGTACAGTTAAAAAAATACGTTGATACTAAAATCTATGATCCCTCTACTCCATGACATGATTGAAAGTAGTTAAAATTATAGCCAAGAGATAGCAGCACAACACGCTACAAACGATGCCCGTGCGGAGATCCGGTATAGAATCTCAAGGATGATATAATAAAACCACCTATTCAATACTTTCCACTTTTAATGTCGTTTGAATCTACATGAATATAGACCTTATCAGGTCAGGTACATGTTTCACCCATTATTTGGGCATTCAGCCTGTAGACAACCTTTAGGTCAAGGTTTGGGACCTTTTTAACCATATATAGTATAGTATACAAACGTTAATAATTTCTTAAGACTAACATGCCAGGATAATAATTTTAAAAATGTGAACAAAACATAACTGTGGGTAACAAATTAATGGTGTTTTAACACAATTATTATCAAATCAAAATCTCTTTATTTGCAAATGAGGTGTCTACCTCGGTGGCAAATGGTACACTAAAATACATTATTATTAAGCACTAAATTTTAAATTAACAAGAGGAGAACATTTTTCTAGAATACAATAATATACAATTTACACTAACAATTTTTTCTATTAAACAAACGGATCATCCTTAATAAATTTATATTGTTTACAAAATTCTACTTATAATATCTCCTATTGGGATCCTCCGTGGCTCAGACGGCAGTGCGTCGGCCTCTCACCGCTGGATACCGTGGTTCAAATCCCGGTCACTCCATGTGAGATTTGTGCTGGACAAAGCGGAGGTGGGACAGGTTTTTCTCCGGGTACTCCGGTTTTCCCTGTCATCTTTCATTCCAGCAACACTCTCCATTATCATTTCATAGCATTTATCACTCATTAATAAATCACCTTGGGAGTGGCGACCCCATTGTAATAACAGCCTATATATGTTGCATTCATTACATCCCTGACCCGGTCAATGACTGGAAAACAGGTTGTAGGTTTTCATTTTCAATATCTCCTATACTTACAAACAGTCAACTCATATATAATATGTGGAATTACTTCAAATAATACTATGCAACTGGTATAAGATTAAAATATACATTGCATTTATTTACTTTTTTTAACCCATTTTGGAACCCAAGTAGCATAACGACCTGCTGCGTCTTAATCAGAGCCCCTTTTGCCACCACATTTCAGAGTTCCTGAAGGGCCTTCACAGCTACCGTAGCGGTCCCAGGGCCCTCGAAGTCTCCACTGTATTTCACCCCTACAGGCAGTCCCCTACTTTGGCTGTCCAAACTCCGTGGACCAGGGGATGGAATTAATTTTTTCACACACATTTTTTATTTACAATAGCCTGCACTGGTCGAATGCCCTCTAACATTTCATTTATTTTCCCTGTTGCTGTTATTCTCTTCTTGAATATCTGTACAGATTTTGGAAAAGGATCAAACACTACCCCTGACAAACTCTTCCACTCCTTCACGCCCTTCCTAATGAATGAAAATTTACCCCAATCGCTTCTGCTAAAATTCCTTCTAATTTTATACTTGTGGTCAGTTCTGCCGATATTTTCCAACTGAAGCCTCTCACAGATTTCTCCCCATGCTTCTTCTCCTGTATAGGCTCTATATAATCCTATAAGTCTAGTTTTCTCCCTTCTCTTACTTAAAGTTTCCCACCCAAGTTCCTCTTAACATTTCTGATATACTACTGTTTCTCTTGAAATCCCCTGTTACAAATCTTGCTGCTTTCCTCTGCCTACTATCTATTTCTTTTATTAGGTATTCTTGTCAGTCCTATTCTATCTAAACATATCGTCCCTACTCTGGCAAACTAACGAATCTGCAAATTGTCAAAAGGTTAGGAGAGCTGAAAGAAGTTGTGATTACTCATGTCAAATCAATTTTTATATTTAATGATTGGTTTTATGTGTTAGCCATACAGAACGAGCTGCAGATGTGAGACTTTATTCAGAGTGTAGATAATATATAAATAATAAAATCTAGACCAAAACTTCAGAACTACAGATTCCCTAGTTTGTCACTTTCGCTAGTTTGCCAGAGTGGGGACGATATGTCTAAAACTAATATGGATCTTCTTCCTCTATCATAAGTTCTGGGTAAAGAGGATATTACAAACCGGGGTTCATTTGACCCTGCTATATCATATCATGTTCTTGACGTACCGTAACTAATGTCAGAATGTGTTGTCAACCACAAGTGGAGATTTAGAACTGAGTGTTAGTTGTAGACTGGTCAAGATTGTTGTGAATGAAAAATATAAAATTTAAATTAACGGTGTTATTTACACAGTTAAAACTTGTCAGTCTTGTTCTATTTAACTTAAAAATATGTTCAAAACTAAAGTGGATCTTCTTCCTCTAACTTATGTCTTGAGAAAAGAGGATTGTGATACTAGGGCTTATTTGACCCACATATTTCATTATCAGTTCTAGTCGTAACTAATGTTGAAATGTGTTGTCAAACACTAGTGGAGATTTAAAACTGATTGTTGTTTTGAATGAAACTGTAAGCGTCTTGACTTCGGGACTATGTACGACAAGGAATACAATACCAGGAGTAGAAATGTTAATAAAATAGGTGCTGCCGGAACAGACAGGTCCACCTAGTATGAATTGAACAAATAATCTTAAGACCCCTCCCAAAGACCAAGCAACACTTCAATGGGAATGATATTCATACAAGACTGGATCAAGTGTCTAGGATGTTCCTTCACAATTAAGCAGCAGCCTAAAACTAAGAAACAACCTAATATGTACTTTACAATTCCTTGTCGTTACATAAGTCCTGTAGTCAAGATGCTTACAGTTTCATTCAAAACAACGTTCTTGACCAGTCTATATATAACAATCAGTTTTAAATCTCCACTAGTGTTTGACAACACATTTCAACATTAATTACGTCAAGAACTGATAATGAAATATGTGGGTCAAATAAGCCCCAGTATCAAAATCCTCTTTTCTCAAGACTTATGTTAGAGGAAGAAGATCCATTTTAATTTGGAACATATTTTTAAGTTAAATAGAACAAGACTGACAAGTTTTAACTGCGTAAACAACACCGTTAATTTAAATTTTATATTTTTCATTTACAACAATCTTGACCAGTCTACAACTAACAATCAGTTCTAAATCTCCACTTGTGGTTGACAACACATTCTGACATTAGTTACGGTACGTCAAGAACATGAAATGATATAGCAGGGTCAAATGAACCCCGGTTTGTAATATCCTCTTTACCCAAAACTTATGATAGAGGATGAAGATCCATATTAGTTTTAGACATATGTTAAGTTAGATAGAATAGGACTGACAAGTTTTAATTGTGTTAAAACACCATTCATTTGTTACCCACAGTTATGTTTTGTTCACATTTTAAAAATTATTATCTTGGCATGTTAGTCTTAAGAAATTATTAACGTTTGTATACTATACTATATATGGTTAAAAAGGTCCCAAACCTTGACCTAAAGGTTGTCTACAGGCTGAAGATGCCCAAATAATGGGTGAAACATGTACCTGACCTGATAAGTCTACATAAATTCATGTAGATTCAAACCACATTAAAAGTGGAAAGTACTGAAAAGGTGGTTTTATTATATTATCCTTGAGATTTTATGCCTAGCGTCATCTTCAATACAGAACAATAATGAGAGTTGTTACTTGTAAAACAGAGATCTCCGGGGCCCGTCAACAACCACTGGCCACAGTACTACGGAGATCTCAATGTGTTAAATACACTTAAGAAAATGGAAATTGCAACACCATGAAGGCATTGGTCATTTGTGTTGATTTTCAAGATATGGAACAATGCCATGTAGGTATGTAAACGATCAAAGTTTCAGACCCATTGGATTGTTTCTCCCCACGTGATTGGTCGCGGAGGAATCAACTCCAGTATACGGACTCTGGTGTAGCGTAGTTGACTTGCAATCTGTGCAGTGAAGTGTTCCCCGTCAAACATACCTCGACGACAGAGAAGAGCATGGCTATCAACAACTGTCATAGTTTGAGAGGGCTCGGATAATTGGACTGTGTAAGG
Organism: Anabrus simplex; assembly: GCF_040414725.1. Taxonomy (NCBI): domain Eukaryota; kingdom Metazoa; phylum Arthropoda; class Insecta; order Orthoptera; family Tettigoniidae; genus Anabrus; species Anabrus simplex. The sequence goes on from NC_090265.1 coordinate 24,112,682, forward strand.
CTGGATTATCGCTAAGGACTGTCGCTGCATGTTTTAGCCGACAGGCATCTACAGTACAACGTATATGGCAGCAGCAGTCAAATGAAGGTACCCACACTCGTAGACCTGGCACAGGCCCAGCGCAACAGACAACTGTGAGAGAGGATCGCCGCATCATTTGGATGGCCCGGATGGAACCCCATGCAACAGCAACACAAATTCGAGCAACTGTGGCACCCCATGTTACACAACAAACAGTTGGTAATCGCTTGCGTGCAGCTGGCTTACGAGCCCGTGTCCCTGCAGAAGGTGTTCCATTGACCCCACAACAGCAACGTGTAAGGCTGGCCTGGTGTCGAGAAAGATCGACGTGGGGTGACGAATGGCATAGGGTCGTCTTTAGTGATGAATCGCGCTTCTGTCTTGCCAGCAGTGATCGCCAGAATGGTGTGCGCCGACGTACCGGGGAGAGGGGCCGCCCAGATCTTTTTGTCGAGAGGCACACAGGGCCAACACCAAGCATTATGGTCTGGGGAGCTATTGGCTTTAATGTGAAATCACAATTAGTGCTTGTTGAGGGCACTATGACTGCTCGACAGTACGTTGATAGGGTACTCAATCCAGTGGTTGTCCCTATGATGGCGAACATTGCTAATGGGATGTTTCAGCAGGACAATGCCCGGGTTCACACTGCACACATCTCCAGAGAAGCTCTCCACGACATCACAACCTTAGAATGGCCCACCAGATCCCCGGACCTCAATCCTATTGAGCATGTGTGGGACATGACGGGTGAATAACTGGCCAACTGTCCTCAGCCACCCACAACTCTGGAACAATTGACCCATACAGAGCAGCAAGCATGAGCCACAATTCCTCAGGAAGCGATCCAGGGCCTTATTGACTCCATGCCTCAACGAATTCATCACTGTATTGCAGCTCGTGTAGGCACATCCTGTATTGATTGTTGTCCTAACTTGCGGTCAGAGGGACTGAAAGTGTAATCATCGAATCACAACCAAACACTCGTCCTGCATGTTCAATTGCAGCAATGTAGCTCCACTCCTTCTGGGTGTTGCAGTTTCCATTTTCTTCAGTGTACGCCTATTGCAGAAACCAAGGTGACAAAGATATGGGGCCTGTTCAAAGAACAAGAACTTAATTTTTAGAGGGCTTACTGAAGCCTAATTAGCTTTGTCTCCTTTCAGGTACTCCTCTCCTCTATTACTAGCAATGTTCCATACACCAGTCCTGATTGACACTTTGAGGATCGTGCACAGTTCTGCCTGTGATTTCAGCTTGATATTTTCAGTTGACTGATATGGTCAACCTTTCAAGGTGAATTTCAGTTTGGAGAATAGAAAAAAGTTTACCGGGGCTAGATCAAGCAAGTAGGGTGCATGAGGAAGCACGGTTGTTGTGTTCATTAAAAATTCATGTATCAACAGCAATGTGTGAGCTGGTGTGTTGTCGTGGTCAAGGCATTAGGAATTGTTTCTCCACAAGTCTGGTCTTTTTCTCCTGACATTTTTGCCCAAACATCTTGAGACTTTGAGATAATACCAGTAGTTCATCTCTCAGATAGAAATTCACAACACCATCATCATTATTATTGTTGTTACGGGGTTACCCGTGGAGCAGAAAGAGGTTAAAGGAGGTGCTGGGGTGAATGGGTCTAACTACAATGTCAAGAATAGATTTAAAACTTTAACAAAGGTTATATATCTTTTAGAACTTCAAACTTAACAATTTTTTCATGACAATATTACAGGTACAAGTAGCAATCATAAAACAAGTCTAGGAAAGACTAGATTAGTAGTTCTAACAAATCGTTGGCTTCAAGACTATAACGTGCTCCTATTTTTTCTACTATTCTACGTGATTCTACGTCTGCTACGGCTCGACATGCTGCTACGAACCTCTGTGTGTGTGCTCTCTTCGCCCGTCCAGCTGGTACTGTTCGCACTGTTGCCCTCCCTCCTTTCCTCCCCTATGACCTCGCTGCGCAATGTGTACCTTCTGCTCTCGTCTTTTCTGGACGTTTCCATCGTAATATAAATAAGGCCTGCTCTGGGCTCTATCGGCGAGTTGGATGAAGAAGACGACTTGCGTGGAGGGAGGACTTTCTTTTATTTGCGCTAGCGGCTGGTCCGTGTGCAATGTTTTTAATATCGTGTTTGTTGTTCATGATTGAAGCTCAAGGACTGCTGGACGGGTGAGCAAACTTTAAATCTATATTCTCTTCCCATACTTAATTTTCTCTTTAAAGCTGTATTCCCCTATTTCATCATGCCGAACTGGCTGCTAAAGACTGTTCACGCTACCAAATATCACTAGGCTGAGCTGTTGACATTGGTGTTTGTCTTCGAACTACACTACGATTTTTTCCAAATTTCGCTTTCTACTACGTGTAAATTACAGTGATATGAACCATTGGATACTAAAAGACTTGGTGAACAAACGCAAGAATAGGACTAACTGTATACATATTAACGCCTAGCTTCTGTTCGAATTTCAGGATTGTATTAATACTTGTAGGTTCTATCTTTCCTAATTCCTGTTGCCAGCCCTAGGTACTGTTCTCTTCCTCGTCCTTCCTTTTTCCCCACGTTCCTGTCCCGGGGTTCTCTTTTCTTTTTCTTTTGCGATTGTACAGTGGCCTATATGCCTTTTCAAATTCTTTTAAAATTTTGTATTAATGGGTAATATCTGTTTAGCATTTGTAGGATACTCCTAATGAAAACTATTGTAAAATTCATCTCTTGTTTTTAGTCTAGCTATTTTGGGTAGAAAATTGTGTTATTAAATGGTCGTCCCATTTTATTTTTTAAATCCGAACTATCTATTTTTGAAAATATTGTTACTCTCTTTAATCATCTGATCACTTTCTTTGGCATGTAAAAATTGTTTTGGTATATGTTGTAATATATTATTATTATGAAAAAACAGTTCCTTCTCTTTCCCTGATTTCTATCACACGTATTTCCATGCCCTTTATTATCTGTACTTACCTCGGGTCCCTCTGGAAAATGGACACAGTAAAATGCTTCCTTGTGCGCTCTGCAAAAAACGGTTCACTTTGAAACTGAAATCTGAGTACTTGTATACACATGGATTTTGTGGAGAGCTGTAATCCTTTTCGTGGCATGCCATACTTTGATGGACTGCTGTTTGTTTACGTTACCGTGTTAGTCGGACTAGTGTCCAAGTTCATGACTTAGTTATATTCTTCAATGATCCCTGATTATTTGTGAGTGTACTACAATTATGGCCGTGTTTACTTTCTTGGTTTATTGATTTGCCATTTCCATACTGCTGTATTTCGATTATTCTGAGTGTACATGCTTACCCAGATACGACACCACACCCAAACTATAACGTTTCAAGCCCTCGCTTTACATTTCCTGAGTTCCTAGCTCAAATTTACAAAAGAGCAGAAATTTATACAAGGGCAGAAATCCCCTAATTCAAAGAGCACTTGCTCCCAAAATTACAACATCTAGCCTTCAAGAGGCATTCATTAATCTTACTTTGAAAAAGATCTAACAGGCTCTCAGTTTTCCAAGCCTACTCAAGGCAACATCAACTTACAATTCCTGGCCTCTTAAGGCTCAACTTACAATTGGAAAATGATTATACAGGGGTATTTAATACCCAACCTACTGGGCCTTCATGTAAAAAGAATAACGGTTAAATAAATGGCCCGAACACAAAATGAATGGAAGCGTATACTTGCACTCCTAGATATGAACTCTTAAAACCTAAAGGACCCTAGACCGATGAAACAGGGGCTATTCCCAAACTACTGAGGGGACTCCTATAAGGGTAAATTAATGCATTACAGAAAGGAAGAAAGACAGTTACAAAATGTAGTCACCTCAAACCAAGATGAAGGGGAGCTCGAGAGAGGTGCATCACTCTCTATCCTCGATTTACAGTCGAAGATTTTATTAACCTCTTTACATTAGCTGGCAGAAGTTACATTTTTGAAAAGAAGGTTACGTAGTTAACGATTCGGACCTTTCCCTCGGGTTAAACTGCAGAGTTAGCAAGAAAGATAGATGTTATGTGGCCATTACCTTGTAGAAGTTCTAGCAGCTGACGAAAGAGGCCTCCCGCTTGACACACACACTCAGAAAGATGACGATCAATTGGCCAGGAGACATGAAAAGCTGCCGTTTATAAACCCTTAGGGAAGGTTCGAAATCATTCAGGAATAAACCAGCCACACCCTCTCAATTTAATTGGTCCAATTTAAAGTTACACTTCAGAATCGAACAAGAAGCCAGTGATTGGCAGAAAATTAATTACAGAAATTAGGGATTGGGTAGATTCAAAACTGGCAGAAAGGTAAAGAAAATATTGCCAGCCCAAAAATAAATGAACATCAATTAGAAAAAAAACTTATGAATACAAAACTTCTTTAAATCAAAAGTTCTTTCACTTCGCACCAGGGTGCATGATCATAGTTTTTGTAGTGTCATCTGTGGGAAAATGTCCAAATTTCTTGATGAATGGCAACCAAAACACTGATAAATTCAGTCAGTGTAGGCATCTGCACAATAACAAAATTACTCGATATTTTAGTGGTGACATCTTCTGATTAAATTTCTAAGTAGGTGTAGTTTCAGTTTCATTGTTTTACCAATAGAGCAGTTCTTTTAGGTGCTAGTTTTAAATTCACGGCATTGAGGTGTACCTCCTGGTACAATTATTATTATTATTATTATTATTATTATTATTATTATTATTATTATTATTATTATTATTATTACATGTCAAGAGTGACAGTACAGTATGAACAGTACAAATATACATAAATCATAAATTACACAAAACATATGGCACATCAAGATGCACACTGAGTCCATCCAGTAATCAGCGACAGCAATTCCCTCTTCGGCCACTTGAACAAGGTCTTGAAGTGTTCATTGGACAGCACATAGTAGACAGTTGTACACGTGTGGGGTAGTTTGTTTTTCCCCGCAATCACAAAACTCTCTCTTGAGGTTGTCACTAGATTTTCCATTAGAACTCCTCAAATGATTAAGTGACCTCCAAGTAGCCCAGCTGAGCTGGTACCATCTACCCCGAAAGGCGTCATGTTCTACTTCACCACAGGTCTCGGTGTGTTGTTGCTGGTGATTTGTTTAAAGTGGTAGAGACATTGAGGAAGCTCTCTCTTGATTTTAATCTTTTAAGATGTGGTCAAGGTCCAAACAGGGGGCGACTACTGTTGGTCTCAGTCTTAGTCCTCTTATCTTGCCGCCATTTCCCTCTGAATATCAAGGGCAGTTGCTTTCAGGCATCGTGTAACTACTTTGCAGGTTTCATTCAAAGCTACACATCCACGTGCTGTGTATGTAACAAGACCACCAACATCAGTTTCATGTTCACCCTGACTTGCACGCTTGCTTTGGTCTTGGTAAATCTCCGTAAACTGCCCTTATCATTTGGTACATTTCTAAACATGTTCCTCGGGGTGAAGCAGAAACAAAGGTTGATACTCTTAGTTTCTGGGATCCCTGGCCACATAAAAAATTACATCTGGTGACAAGCATGCCACGCTGTGGTGACAGACCATATATCTGACGATACTCATAAACTCTGGTGTAGTCTCACTGACATATGCCACTCTTTCCTCACAGGAGGTGGTATCACCCCTCGTACACAGCTACAGAACACAACCAACAGTGCCTTGCTTGTAATATTCAGAAATCTTAACAATCACAACTTGTACTCAACATGCTTGGAAACTAACAGCTGCTGACCTATAATGGTTTCAGAAATGATCAGCAAACGGCTGGTTTACTTAAGCCAGGGTTACGATCGGAATTTGTTGGTGTGCATTGCATTTTGTTGTGTACTGAGGGTAATCTTAAACTGCATGATTTGAGGAGGTGAATTATGGTCAATCTGTGTTGACATCAGTACTGAGAACTGCTAGAGCTCAACAGTCAACTCTGATGAACTTATTGTTTTATATTGCAAATTTCTGTGGTGATGGAAGTGAAATATGTTAAGGCACGATATTGTAAACAGGTATATTACAGCAGTTAAAATTCTTTTTGCAAAGGAAGATTAAAGAAAAACATTGAGAAATGGAAGAATCTGAGTACGAGGTATTCCTTCATTTTAATTCAAGAAATGATACTTCAGCATGAGCATGTTCTTTTTATTGTACAGGGATGAGTAGGCAAATTTTGATCATTTTTCACAGCTCAAGAAAAGAGAAATGGTCAAAAGAATAACTGGGATCCTGCGGTTAAATATTACACTGCAATTTCTTGCAGCAAGAGAGAGTCCAAGTTTTGCTGAACTTTGCAATCGGTCTACAGTGTCAAATACATTGAAAGAGACTTTCTTAGTGATTCCTGAAATTTTAGAACCAACTTTTGTATGAGTACCTAGCTCTGAAAATACACGGTTTGAAATCTAGTATTTTTTGGAGTAAATGGAATTTGCCAATTTATCTTGGAGCTATCAATGGGAAGCATGTTGTAATATAGGCTCCTCAAGGTAGTGGCACTTCAAAATTGTTGTCAGTACCATCTGTTAGGATTCTAGTTCTGTCATTTGTAACATTTTACATGGCTGATAATCCTCTGCAGCCACACTTTACAAAACCATGCAGTATTAAAAACTTGAGTTATAAGCAGGCTCTATTCAATTATTGACATTAAGAGCCAGGAGGGCAATTGAAAATTCAAAGAACATTTTGCAAGCAATGGTAATACTTCATAACTACATAATGAAAGAAAATTATTAAAAGGTGAATGACGAATACTGTTTTGCTGATAGTGAGGCTACCAGTGAAATGATATTCCAAGACAGCGGTGGTGTTGCTGCTGATGATGAATTATTACTGCAGGAATGTTCTAGACTGTTTATGTTTTAATAAGTTAAAATGTTAGATCTTTTAAAAATAATTTAAATTTATGTTGTAAGGGGTTGGGTAATAAAACCTGCTGTATTTACACTCTATAACAAACAAAAACGCCGCACCAGGAAGGCGTTGTCCGATTGTAAGGAAATTACGTATGCAAAGACATTCGGACCGAACATGCAAATGATTAAAGTTTCATGCCCAGTGAGTGAGTAGCGTATGATCAAAGTAGTTGTTGCATTCAACTGCGATATCTTAACATCGGCTGTAAGAATGCCACGCCGAAGGATTCGTGCTCATTATGAGCAGATGTCAGAGTTTGAAAGAGTTCGTGCGATCGGATTGAAAGAAGCTGGTTGGTCGAATCGAGCTGTCGCTGGATGTTTCGGTCGAAGTGATGCGGCGATCAGACGACGCTGGCAAGCGTGAGTCAGCACCGGCAGGCATCAGCGTCAGGACGGCAGCACTTGACCGAGGGCCACAACAGCATGGGCAGACAGAGCGATTGTCAGAACAGCTGTCACAGCACCGGAGTCGTCGTTATCAACGATCCAGCGTGTGACCCGCATACATGTGTCCACCATGACCATCAACAGACGCCTGAGCAAGAGGAATTTGCGCTCGCGCCGCCCGTTATGCCACTTACCACTCACACCTGTTCACCATCAAGTCAGATTACAGTGGTGCCGCGCTCGAGCAATTTGGAACTACGCTGACTTGGGACGTATAGTCTTTAGTGACGAGTCCCATTTCCAACAATGCCCTGACGACAACCGCAGACGTGTTTGGAGACGTCCAGGCCAGCGTGGGGATCCTGCCTTGACTATCACACGCCACACAGCCCAACAACAGGGAGTGATGATTTGGGGTGCCATCTCCTTTGATAGCCGGACCCCTCTGGTAGTCATTCCTGGTACACTGACAGCACAGTGGTATGTTGACGACATTCTACGACCGGTTGCGTTACCGTTCCTTCAGCGACATCCAGGCCTTACTTTCCAACAGGATAATGCCCGGTCGCACACGGAATGTGTTGCTATGAACTGTCTTCAAGCTTGCCCTATCCTTCCTTGGCAAGCTCGGTCGCCTGATCTCTCTCCCATAGAGCACATTTGGTGCGTCATGGGAAGGCGATTGCGAACATCCTGGAATGTCGCCAATTTAGCCCAACAGTTGGAGACCATTTGGCACGAAATTCCGCAGTACACCATCCGGGACCTTTATCAGTCTATGCCACGTCGAGTGACAGCTTGCATCCAGGCCAGGGGTGGACCAACACCTTATTGACATCCTCACTTTGTAATGCTCTAACTCTGCAATAAATCATTTGATTGTTCTGCACTTTTGATCATTTGTTATTCTATGTCTGTTCCTCACATCCACCGATTTTTATCGCCATCGGACAATTCCTCCCTGGTGCGTCTTTTTTCTGTTTTTATATATATATATATATATATATATATATATATATATATACAGGGTGTTAGGTGTATACGTGCAGATATTTATTGTAGCAATAGAGAACGATGTGACGAACCACTATATATCAAACTTTTAGTAATCCTCGGAAGTTATTTTCGAGAGCAAAGGGGTACGATGTTTTTAGAATAGGTAGTATGCCTTGTTCTTGTGAATGAATAGCTTTCCTTTGATAACAGGCAAGTCACGCGCCATCCCTGCCAAACTGGTTTCCGTTCTGTTTATGTTTAAGAGCAAATGGACTACTGTGACAGCTGAGCGCTCCCTATTCAATGCCACGAGATGTTACGTAATATACTTGCCAAACTGGTTTTATGTTTACGAGCAACTGACCTACGGTAACAGCTGAAGGCTACCAGTCTACAACATGTTACGTTACATTATCGCCAGACTGGTTTGATGTTGTTAGTAAGTTAGTTTCCGTCTTAGGGGTTTCAGACAACACTAGTTATCGGTTTCGGACCCTGGAGATGTATTGAATTCTCAGCGTTAATACTGGTTCATTTACTGTTACGTCCTTTAGGGGATAGGGATATCTGTGGTCGTCAGCCCTGTGGTCTAGTGAGTATGGAAATGACCTGAAAACCTGTGTCGGTGCGCGACCTGTACGAGCGTGTGATATAATTATTGGTTGGGATACGCACGCCGGGACGTGAAATGCGGTACGATCCCCGTTGTGCATTGCGTAAAGGTAGAAGAAGGAAGACAGTTCCTTGCGCCAACGAACAAATGCATCGCATAGGATATCCATATGAGTAGAATCAGAATTGAATTATCGAAGCACATCGAACGTTTTGTTTCAAACGAAAAATGGACATATTATACAACTAAGTAAATTAAACGTACCTACATTTCGTGCTTCCTGCCTGGTTGAGTGGCTAAAACGGTTGAGGTGCCAGCATTTTGACTCCAACTTCTCATGTTCGAACCTGGCCCCGTGCAGTGGTATTTGAAGGTGCTCAAATACGTCAGCCTCGTGTCGGTACATTTACTGGTACACCGAGCTCGATAGCTGCAGTCGCTTAAGTGCTACCAGTATCCAGTATTCGGGAGATAGTGGGTTCGTACCCCACTGTCGGTAGCCCTGAAGATGGTTTTCCGTGGTTTCCCATTTTCACACGTGGCAAATGCTGGGGCTGTACCTTAATTAAGGCCATGGTTGCTTCCTTCCCACTCCTAACCCTTACCTGCCCCGTCATCGCTATAATACCTATCTGTGTCGGTGCGACGTAAAGCAACTTGTCATTCGAGCCAAGACACCACTGTGGTTCAGAATATCCTCTGGTGCTTAAACATACGTTCACGTAGGTCATCCGAAGTGGTTACCTCAGTTCGGTATACTTTGTTTCTCATGCCCCCCCCCCCCCCCCAGGCATAACAATCCACTGGAATAAGGGCTGGCCAATTGATAGTTCCACATCGTCCTGTCTACCGTTGAGGAAATGTCTGCACCATCGTGTAAAATACACGTGGTTCGGCGTAGTCGAAGCGACACGTCCTCTGAAAGCTCCAGTAACGTACTGTATCTAGTGTACAGGAGCAAGATAACATTAATAAAAAGATGTAACCGACCTCCAACTACACCCATCCTGATATTAATTAGAACCGGTGCTGGGAACTGCCTTGTCCTATTGAATGGGGATATTCCAGGATATTCCACAGCTCATGAGTGGGATATAGTGGGTTCCAACCCCTCTGTCGGCAGCCCTAAAGGTGGTTTACCGTGGTTTTCCATGTTCACACCAGGCAAATGCTGGGGCTGTAACGTCATGAATGCCACGATCGCTTCCTTTCCGATACTAGCCCTTTCCCGTCCCATCGTCACCATAAGGAAAGCTACACCGATCAAATTTATGCAAGTAAGGTGATTGGTACCGGTCTGAGTGTCTGAGACCGTTGAGGTCCTTATCTTCCGACCTCCAACTTGGCAGGTTCAATCTTGGCTCAGTCTGATGATATTTGATGGGGCACACATACGTCAGTCTCGTGTCGTAGAAATACTGGCCCGTAAATGAACTCCTGCGATATGAAATTTCGTCACCTCAGCGTCTCAGAAAACGGTATAAATAGTATGTGGGGCGTAAAGCAAAATAACGCTAATAAAAAGACGATTGGTCAAAGAGACAGACTTCTCACTGCATCCATCCAGATATTAATTGAGAGCCGGTGCTAGAGGTTGCCTTGGTATACTAAATATTAAACACTCCTTCTATAAAAATTGCCTTATGTGTCACTAATACACTTGACAGAAATTCTGGATTGAGTGCTTGATCAATTAACCAGCGGCAGAAATCCACTCTTAAATCATCACCGAGCTTGATAGTAGCAGTCGCTAAAGTTCGAACAGTATCCAATATTCGGGATGTACTGGCTTCGAATCCCTCTGTCGGCAGCTTTAAAGATGATTTTCCGTGGTTTTTCATGTTCACACCAGGCAAATGCTAGGGCTGTACCTTAATTAAGACCACGGTTGCTTCCTTCCCGATCCTAGTCCTTAGTTATATCTGTCGCCATAAAACCTATCTGTGTCGGTGCGACGCACCGATACAGATAGGTCTTATAGGACGATGGGATAGCAAAGGCCTAGGAGTTGGAAGGAGGCGGCCGTGGCCTTAATTTAGGTACAGCCCTAGCATTTGCCTGGTGTGAAAATGGGAAACCACGGAAAACCATCTTCTGGGCTGCCGACAGTGGGATTCGAACCCATTATCTCCGGGATGCAAGCTCTCAGCCAAGCGTCTCGAACCGCACGGCCAACTCGCCCGGTAATAATAATAATAATAATAATAATAATAATAATAATAATAATAATTTTTGCTGCCGGGCAGAGTGGCTCAGACGGTTGAGGCGCTGGCCTTCTGACCCCAACTTGGCAGGCTCGATCTTGGCTCAGTCCGATGGTATTCGAAGATGCTCAAATAAGTCAGCCTCGTGTCGGTAGATTTACTGGCGCATAAAAAGAACTCCTGCGAGACTAAATTACAGCACCTCAGCGCCTCCAGAAACAGTAAGAGTAGTTAGTGGGACGTAAAGCAAATAACATTACCGGTGTTATCAGGTCATTAGGAGCTGAAAGGCAGGGAAGAAAATAGTAAAATATGCGTGGTGTAGGAGGAAACAAGATGAAATGTACTTCACCCGTGCCTACATCGCTCGCAGTAGTTTACTACAGGATAGTATGCGTAAGACCAGAACCAGGTCTCTTTGCGATGAGTCTGGTGTATCTTCGTATTGTGGTTAGCACTAGAGGACAAAGTGTGACAAACAGGTTTTGTGTATAAACATCAAACATGCACACCAACAGACACACACACGCAATGTACCCAAACCAGTACAGTGTAGAATGAAGAACTGCCATGCTGTGTTCAAGGTCAATATCTAGCGTTTTAACAAGCACGTCTTCCGTGTGTTGTGTTCAGCTTGCGCCACGTACAAGGCAATCGCGAACTGAAACTCTAGATTTATAATTTTTGTTACCGGTACTTCAATTTTTCTGCTCGGATTTATGAGAATATCGAACTATCGAGACTCAAAATACTACATCGATTGAGAACTGAACTCCCAACTCAATACGCTGCAGAAATGGTGTAACATCTGACATACCAATGTGAAACACGTAGCAATTGTTCAAGTGACCTCCCTGGACTACTCTGCAGGCTTCACTTCTCCGTACCCGGCGAGTTGGCCATGCGGTTAGGAGCGCACAGCTGTGAGCTCGCATCAGGGAGATTGGGGCTTCGAACCCCAATGTCGGCAGCCCTGAAGATGGTCTTCCGTTGTTTCCCAAGTTCACACCAGGCATTGCGGGGGTTGAACCTTAATTAAGGCCACGACCACTTTCTTACCATTCCTAGGCCTTTCTTGTCCGATTGTCGCCATAAGACCTCTCTGTGTTGGTGCGACGTAAAGCAACTAACAAAAGAAAATCACTTCTCCGAATCCAGTCTTCCGTAATATCCATTGGAGATCTGGCGGGCCAATTGATGGGTCCATGTCGTCCTATTCGCCATAGACCAAAGGACTGATCCAAATGATCACGCAGTAAGCGGCTTATATCAGGTGGTGGACCATCGTGTAAAAACCACATGTTTCGGCGTAGTCGAAACGGAGCGTCCTCTGAAAGCTCTAATAACGTACCTATGAGGAACTCCAGATAAGATACCCCTATGAACTATGCAGGTAAGATGATGATAATAATGTCATTGGCTTTACGTCCCACTAACTACTTTTCACGGTTTTCGGGGACGCGGATTTGCAGGAATTTAGTACGATAGGAGTTCTTCACGTACCAGTAAATCTGCTGACACAAGGCTGACGTATTTGAGCACCTTGTCAAGACTGGACTCAGAAGGCCAGTGCCTCAACCATCTGAGCCACTCAGCCCGGCAAGATGATTGGTGCAGCACTGCGTAAAGTGCTGGCCTTCTGAACCCAACTTGGGAGGCTTGGTCTTGGCTCAGTCCGGTGGTATTTGAAGGTGCTCAAATACGTCAGTCTCGTATCTGTAGATTTATTTGCATTAAAAAATACTGCGATAAAAAATTCTGGCATTTCAGCGTCTCCGATAACCGTGAAAATTAGGTAGTGGAACGTAAAGATATTATTATTATTATTATTAGTAGTAGTAGTAGTAGTAGTAGTAGTAGTAGTAGTAATATTATTTTCACGGAAGTTCTAATTAAACGGGTCCATTACAGTCATCATTTTACCTATCGGTACTTACTGTTCAGTAATAAGCCTTCCGTCCGCCTCTGTGGTGCAGTGGTTAGTGTGATTAGCTGCCACCCCCGAAGCTCGGGTTCGATTTCCAGCTCTGACAAGAAATTTGAAAAGTGGTACGAGGGCTGGAACGGGGTCCACTTAGCCTCGGGAGGTCAAATGAGTAGAGGTGGTCCGATTCCCACCTCAGCCATCCTGAAAGTTGTTTCCCGTAGTTCCCCCTTCTCCAGGCAAATGCCGGGATTGTACCTAACTTAAGGCCACGGCCGCTTCCTTCCCTCTTCCTTGTCTATCCTTTCCAATCTTCCCATACCCCCGCAAGGCCCCTGTTCAGCATAGCAGGTGAGGCCGCCTGGGTGAAGTACTGGTCATTCTCCCCAGTTGTATCCCCGATCCAATGTCTCACGCTCCAGGACACGACCCTTGAGGCGGTAGAGGTGGGATCCCTTGCTGATTCCCATGAAAAACCAACCCTGGAGGGTAAACAGATTAGGAAAAAGAAGAATAAGCCTTCTGTTAGAAATGCCCGGCGGCAGTTCCACAGTAGGTCTTTTTCCTTCGAGCAATGTTCACGATGGATGCAACTACGGTTTTTGAAATTTGTCTCATTAATAACAATTTCACTGAATACTTATAGCCTTTTCTTTCAGTGTCCACCGTCCTTTCAATGACCTAAAATGTTTATGAATAAGCATAGACAACCCGCATTGTCTATTGTCAGAAATTCATCGTAGACTGTCGCAATAACAGCACAGAAATGTTGCGCCCATATTTCATTTACTTATTAACCATTTCCTTTCATTTTGTCAGCTTGGATCACTGAGTAATGCCATTGACGTCTTAAAATTCGCACACAAATACACAACACTTGATTCGCACGTATGTGCTTGTACGGATCTTCGACGTCACTGTAAGGATTCTGTGTACTTTTCACACAGAGTACCCTACACCGGTTTTCGAGTACAGCAAGTGACCTGGCACGTGAGTCATCCTCTTCTACTTGCCAAGCCTTTAGGGGAAGTGCACAACAACAGGTGTTGGCCTGCGATAAGAAACAGGTTCAACAAGCCCTATACTCGGCTACTGTACTTCCGCTACGCGTGGACAGAATGACATCACCGGCGTATCCTGCTACGGCCGTTCAAAACACATTAGGTCCTGAAATATTTGGCTCAGTTATGGGCAAACTAATAGGACAAGGTAAAAATTACATAGCATATATTATGAGATGTATTTTTCTTAGCCGACTAGCTTAATATCTGCACGTATACACCTAACACCCTGTATATACATTGTACTTACATTATTTACTTTATACATATTTTATTTTATTAAATTAAGCAGAGGTATTTTTGCCTTGTAAAATGTTTGCTATTTCTTTCGAAACAGCTTTTATTCCAGTGTTTTTGTAATCTGGGTGATTGGTTGTTGTAAGTTGTGAAATCGCACATAATCCATGGGGAGATTGTCTCTAATATTACTTGCACCAAGAACAGAGAGTTGAAAAATAAAACACATGATTTCTGATTGGAATGTGATTTGTTCTATACAAAATTAGGCCTACATTAGCATTTGTTGAAGCTTGACCTCACCAATGTCCAACTGTCATATGGCATACTCTGCAGATGTTGATCATATTCAAATACTACGAACGTGAATTTGATAAGCATACATGAACAGAATGTAACCTCCACAAACATTGACTGTAATTCCTGTATACAGCACCACTTACCGCAAACCACTAAGACTTTGCATTCGGTTCTGAACACATTATTGCCAGTAACCACTCGGTACTCTTCGATCTTGCCATGATACCTGGGCAGGACCACACAGATATTCCTTCAGTTCGTTTACCTGTTTTACAGCAAAATGTGTAGCATTCCTATTACTGTACTTAATGATCATAATGATTTATTTTTGCCTCAGTAAAAGAATGTCTTGTGAGATGGACATCATTAAGAGACACACTCACTTCAGAACTTTGTGTGAGAAAATTGGTCAAATTATTGGTTCTAGAAACAGTGTAAAGCCAGAATGGTACTTGATGGAGAGTCTTGTCATTCTTGCTACTTTATGTTCACCGCTAACCCACGCTCCCAAGTTAAGAGCCCCTGGGGCTTATGACAGCCAGGGGATACCATGGGTGTTCTTCTACCACCCCCACACACAGGGGGCAAAAATAAGTACTTAAGTACCAGTTTATAGAACTGTGGTAACCGTAAATGTTGTTTATGTCTGACAGGTCATCAGCTTGAAAGCTGGTTGGATCCTGTACTGAAGGTTATATGTGAATCCGTAATTTAATAATGTTTTCGGTTGCAGAACCACATCCAACTCAAATGACCTAACCCCATGGCACTACAGTGCTGGAGAGCCGTAGCCTGCTCAGCCCAAAAGGCCTGAAGATTATGAAGTGACGCATGGTCAGCGTGACAAATCTTCTAGCTGCTGCCACCTGTCAAGGGACAGGCTTACCAGCCTAGAGTGCAGGGCCCACCTTCTTTGGTTCCAATAACTTCTTGCTCTTATAAGAAAACAAGAACAAGACAGGTTCTGAAATAGACTCTCACCTGAAACAACTCGGTGATTCACTGGAAATGAAATAGCGTATGGCTTTTAGTGCCGGGAGTGTCCAAGGACATGTTCAGCTCGCCAGGTGCAGGCCTTTTGATTTGACTCCCATAGGCGACCTGCGCGTCACAATGAGGATGAAATGATGGTGAAGACGACACATACACCCAGTCCCCATGCCAGCGAAATTAACCAATGATGGTTAAAATTCCCAACCCTGCCGGGAATCGAACCCAGAACCCATGTGCCCAAAGGCCAACACGCTAGTCATTTAGCTATGGAGCCGGACGATTCACTGGAAACAATGAAGGATCTAAAAAAAGGGGCAATGACTGTACACTTTCCCTTTCTGTATATTCAGCTCTAAAGAATTTTAAAACTTCCTAGACATAAATGTTAATTTAAGAAACTCCATCATTCTTGGTAAAGAAATTGCATTAAATACATGTGAATTTAGGCTGGTAAGTTAATAAAATTAATCCACTTCTACAACTTGATCAATTAAATAAATTCTTTTTACTTAAATCCATTTCATATACAGACACATATGCTTAACATGTACAAGATTAGGAACAAATGAAACCACAAGTAAATTTGCTGGGTACCAAAATTCTTCTCTTTGAATATGTGCATCCTAAAGTAAAAGTTGATGAGAAGAAACTTTTCTTCTTTTGAATTTTCATAGATATAATTTATGTGTAGGATACCAATTTCTGTAGCTTCTGTTACACATTGTTTTCTGTAAAATGGGTCTTTATATGTTCCCAGATTTTGGTGTAACAACCCTATTCCTGGTTCATAAAGGAATCTTAATTGTGGACTGAGGGCTGGAATAGGGTTTGTTCTGCCTCAAGCTGAACTTGGCTGAACTAAGGTGGGCTCTAATATAAAGGCGCGTCCAGACTTGCAACAGAACCTTGTAACGTAACCGCGTCGCGCTCCTGTCTGGACGGTACTGCGTAACTTTGTCGCGTAACCATAGCCCGCAATATGAACGATACGGAACGAGGTTCGCTGCGTTCTACTGCTTGTCGATTTTGCCGCGTCGCATCAAAGAACTGCACGCGCGGAACTTACAGCAAGCTTGGACGTACACAGAACATCGCCGCGCAACACGCATTTGCCTCTGTCTGCTTGATCAGTAAACATGGAGTGGACCGAACAGAACACACTGAATTTTATTCAAATGTACAGAGGTAAGGAAATTCTGTGGCTAGCTGGTCATGCTGGCATGTCAAAATAATTTTAAGGAATGATGCTTGGGAGTTTTTGGTTTTTTTTGCGGGGGGCCCCCGTAGCCCGCTCCCCCGCCATGACCATCGACTGAATCTACATGGCCTCCGACATGCTATTAATTTCTAAGAAGAAAGAGATAGCTGGGTAGAGTGGGAAGTGATACAAGGAGTATCTGCCTGTTTCCATGTCAGACACGTTACCAGGCGAGATTGTGTTAGGTATATGGTGTTGAAGTATGGTATTGAAGGGTCAGGGAAAAACCACATAGGCAGAAAGAAGAAAGAGCCTACATGTAAAACCTGACTTCTTTTGATAGCACATGCAAGGATGTGGGCTGGAGATAGACCAGAGGTTGTGTTAGTTAGGAATATGTGTCATGCAAACATAACCATTTCCTTGCCATTTTCAGTTATTATGGGGATCAGTCCTTCTTGTCACTGCCTGGTGCGCCTCGGGTCTGCTAGCATCTGGGCTCTGGGCCACAGGTGCGTCCCATTGCCCAGCAGTCCCTGGTGCCAAGCCTTACATAATGCAAGGGGCTATCTTCTTCCGCCTGTCGATGTCCCTCTATGCGGTGTTGTTGCAACACACTTGTCTCTGCAACAATTTATACATATATACATTTAAAACTTTGGAGTGTGGGCCGCTCTCTTCCGCTCTAGTGTCCTGTAAAACAAGTACATCATATAATTAAATGGCATTATCAGGGGTGGGTTATCTGTCCACTCCCTTGTCGCTGGCAGGGGGCGGGGGTGGATTGGGTCGTCCCTTATTATGGCTGAGTTGCCTTCGTCATGATGTATTTCTTATCTCAATCCTCCCTCGCTGGATTACCTGTGGTGGCTAGATTTGTAACATAACATAGCATAACATAATAATAGTAGTATAGCATAACTTAATCTAGGATATAGGTGAACAGGTATGTACATATATACAGGTGTTGCAGTGTGGTATGTGGGCGTAATGTTAAGTGGAGCGGTGTAGTGAGTTGGTGTCAGATTAAGAGGGGGGGAGGCTTTGGGCCCCCGGCCTCCTAACCCTGTGGCTGAACAGAATGTGCTTCGGCGTGGGGTATTTGGTGTATAGATCGACGTCGTAGCATCCTATTCCACGGACTAGTGGGATGATCTTATTACCCCATGATTTAGTGTACATTTGGAGTGTTTGCTTTCGTATGTGTTGCCGTTATCGAGCTGACTTTCGCAATTGCGCATAGGTGGCGTATTGGTGTGTCATACGGTAGTCTAGCCGCTGCTCGAATGCATTTGTTTTGTATTAGTTCCAGCTTATCCAGGTTCGCCATAACAGTGTAGCCCCATGCAGGGGCTGCGTACGTTATTATTGGCCTAATTAGGGCCTTGTACATGTTGATTGCTACTTTCTTGTTAATACTGGATCTTTTATTCAGTATCGGATAGAGCTGTGCCATTCGTGCGTGTGTTTTCCGCTGGATGTCTTTAATGTGA
Organism: Anabrus simplex; assembly: GCF_040414725.1. Taxonomy (NCBI): domain Eukaryota; kingdom Metazoa; phylum Arthropoda; class Insecta; order Orthoptera; family Tettigoniidae; genus Anabrus; species Anabrus simplex. The sequence continues at coordinate 24,131,018 of NC_090265.1, forward strand.
TATAGCATGGTTCGTTTTCTATCTAGGACTACTCCTAGATATTTGACCTTGTCGTGCCATGCTATATCTCGATTAAATAGTTTGAGCGGTTTTATATTGGCTGGCCTATGTGTGCGTCTGTTCTTCCTAGTGAACATCACAGCTTGGCATTTGTCAACGTTGACCTTGATACGCTATTTGGTTAGCCAGGGCTCAAGGGTTCGCAGTGCTACTTGTAGTCTCTTTCGGGCGCATGCTAATTGAGGGTGTTGTACTGTGATAGCAGTGTCATCCGCGTAGAGGTGCGTGGTAGCGAGTTCCGCTGTCGGCATGTAATTTGTAAATAGGATGAACAGGATTGGGCCTATTAGTGACCCCTGGGCTACGCCCGCCCTGATCGATCGCATGCTTGACAATGTGTTGTGAACATCTACTTGGAACTCTCAGCCTACCAGGTATGATTTAATTAATCTTATGTACCCTGGGTGGAATTCGAAGTCTATTAATTTCGCTAATAGGCCTTCGTGCCAGACTTTATCGAATGCCTTCTGGATATCAAGGAATACCGTGTCTGTGTCCCTCCGCTTGTTTAGTCCGATGGTCGCTTGTTCTAAGACCCGGGTAAGCAGTTGCGGGGCGGAGTGGCCGTTCCTAAAACCGAATTGTTCATGTCGAATGATTCCTCTTTCCTTGATATGTGTTATTAGCCTTTTCAGCTGTATTTTCTCGAATACTTTGCTGAGGGCGTCCAGGAGACTGATGGGCCTGTAATTTAGGGTTAGATTTGTCCTTGTCTGGTTTGCCAAATACAAGGATTCTCGCCTTTTCCACTGTTTCGGGTAATACTGCAATTGGAACATTGCATTGTATATTTTAGTGAGTAGTGCGAGGGCTTTCGGAGTTAGCTTTTTAAGTATTATGTTGAATCTCGTCTGGGCCGGGTGCCTTCTTCGGGTTAAGGTGATCTACTATCCACTTAACTTCGTGGATATTAGTCTTCTTAACCTCAGGCTTAGGTGCGTTTGCTAAGAATTCCGCTACCTTGGCCTCTGTTTGTCTAATGAAGGCGGGGTCTGACGGTTCGTCATTGGGCGTAAAGGCCTCTTCCAGTGAGTTGGCTATCACCTCGGCTTTATCTTGGTTTTCGTATACTGGTCCGTTAGGTCCCTTAATTGTTGGGATCACGTGTGGTTCTCGCGTGAAATATCTCGCTAAGTTCCACACCGGTCTAGCATTTGTGTCAAACGTACTCAGTTTATTATTCCATACCCGCGACCTATACTCCATTAGTTCGATTTCGATTCTGAGTTCATTTTTACGTATCCGGTCTTCATCGCGGTGGTATCGGGCCCATTTGCGCTTGTGTTGGTTGCGCTGGCGTATTAGACCTTTAATGTGGGCCGGTATTTCGATGTTAGTGTGTTGCCTAGGTTTGTGTACCGGGATGCTCGCAGTTGTGGCTGCCTGGATCGCATTTATGAGTGTATGCTTGGGAGGAGCTGGCGACGGTACTTAACGGCCGAGGAAAGCCGGAAGAAAATCACGCCCTTGCTTTCTTTACTCCGGAGCGACAAAGGAAGGATAAAGAAGAGCAGGGTCAGGTGTGTATAAATAAAACTATATATAATATTGTGCCCTTTTCAAGGCAACAACTGCGGTGAACTTCTTCCTTCTTCTGTGCGCCGGCTGCTCCTGTAATAAATGACATTTAAATGATACTCACCGCTGCATGTAGACTCTTCTTCCTCAGGCGCGGTGCGTCCGTATATCCCCGAAGATAGGCCACACGTCGATCAGGGAGTGAGGAAATGAAAAGTTGGAGTAAACTAACTATAAATGACGGTACCCAAAGACTGAATTAAAATTTAAATAACAAACTGATTTATTGAATAAAGTGCAAAGTGCCAAAAATGAAAGTAAACTAAACTGGTGAAAAATGTAAACAAAGTGAAATGAAATGAGACTAAGAAAATTAAAGATTGAAGATCTGCCTTACAATAACTCAATTATCTGCCTAATAAAACTGACTGAAAGTCAATCAAATTAATAATATTCCAGGTTATGTTGACACTGTCTTCAAGACGATGACGTGAATAAATTTAAAACTCTGGTCAGAAAACACCACCTCATTTGAAATACTGAATTGAAATACATGGAAAAGTCACTCAAATAAATTAATGTAGTCGAATAATTAATTAATTAGTTACGTCATCACATCAACTCTAACTCAGAGGTATTTATCAAATCTTTAAAACATGTGGCTTAGTTGTGAAACACCCAACTTTTAAAATAATCGTGGACTGCACTAACCATGTGTAACAAATAAGGAATAATTCAAAGAAAACAGCCATGAACATCATACTTCATTTACCACATAACCACTGTCTTATTCAAACACCTGCTCATGGTTGAAAAGGAAATTACTGAAACATGAACCTGAGTGTTACAATCACTCATTTAATTATTTAAACTTCACCTGCATGACTCTGATAGCCTGGACCTCTTTAAAATATAAATAATGATTAGGCCAAGTGCCTCATGTTTACATTTCAAATGAAAGCGATCCTTGTACATTAAAATTTTACTTAATTTGCCGCTGACTGCATTTCATTATGAACTCATTATTTGTGGTACCACCACTAGATGGAGGCAGACCCCATCTTATTTACCTCATTCATTGCGGCAGTTTTATACAACTGGTTTATTAAAGATCGCTTCATTTCATAAATAAAATGTAGTGGATTTTAAAGGTTTGGTAATTACTGAATGTCTGGTATGAGCATACCACTACTACTATGAACTAATCGATGATCTCTTATCCTAACACATGAAATCTTATTTACATAATTAAATCTGTTAATGGAGAAACACTGCTCCGACAAAAGAAAATACAGAAATCAAAACTAGCCTAACTACACCTATCTATTTACATCTCATCAAAAATGCAAATAATTCACGTGCTATCACATCCTACAAATAAACGGTAATAAAAGGTACACAAAGAAAGGATAATAAATAAACAAAACTAGATCCCAACATCGCTGCCTACTGAAAATTAATAAGGATGAAATGCGCAAAATATCGGAGTCTACAGAAAAATTTACCCCGCTACGAGTAGCAAAATATTGTGAATTTGACGGCAATCTCTAACCTCAGACGACAAATGTCTGGCCATGACACTATTTAACCCTTATGGACAATAATTACTGCTATTTCATGTCATCCATGACTCTACATGACTGTCAAAGTGCACATTGATTCGTCGCTCTGCTCACATGTACTACGGCTAGCATAAGCTGGCCTATTTGCCGAGCATCTACTTTCCCTGGAACTATTTGAAACAAAATACAGGCTTCTGCCTACGATCATAACCCATGTCGTTACGTATTTAACACTCTTGGTTAAATTATTCATCTCTCAATTCTATTTACTCATCATTATTCTCGACGTAGTACCTCATAATACGGCCTCGCTCGTATCCGGCGGGCGAAATATCTGTCGTGCACATCACTATTTCTTACGACAGTTCATGACATGGTCCAAATATCACATTTCCATTATCAACGTAGATCATCAGGGATATTATTCATTTAGCTCGATCTCTAGATCATTCTCTGCTTCACTTGTTACAAAATATCAGAGCTGACTCATCAATAGCCTCCTGTCACTAACTGTTTACTAAAAATGACGAGATTGCCTCTCAAAAACACGGCTATTGAAAAATGTGTAACCGCAACTACACAGAAATGAATACTCGCGTCCACCAAATCGTCGCAAAATACACGGTATAAGAACTACCGGAAACGGTCATCTGAATGATGATTCCACAACATAAAACAAGCTGAATGCGCAAATCTCCAAATAAGCATTAAAATCAACAAGGCGGCGTCTACAAGATCACAACTCCAACAGAAATATCGCTCAAAACCAACGTTATCACAACATGATGATTATTATTATTAAAATCGGCATTACACTCATTGAGATCTAATAATACAGCATCCTAAACTGTCAAAGTGACTTACTACAAATGATCCACAATAATACGCAAACACATCTACGTAAAGGAAGTGCGCAAATGACCCTAGCTCAAAGTGCAAAAATGATTATTATTATTATTATTATTATTATTATTATTATTATTATTATTATTATTATTATTAAAATGTGAATTATTTACAATCCTACCTAACAGTCTAAGCTACATTTGATCATCGATTAGTCACAGTACTACATATTTATTTATACATTATTTTGTAGATGCTCATACCTGGGTGCTGGAGGCATGTTGGATCACCCTCCGGGCTCCGTCATGGTGAATTAGAATTCCATCTTGAAGCTGATGTGGTATTCCGAATTTTCACACATGCAAACTTGATACATTTTTATTATGGCGTTACACACGTTCACATTAACATAACACACGCATTTTCTAGCACTTCAGTAAAGATGATACTATAGCTCTGCATAGACTCCTGACGTGAAGTCGAAAGTTTCCTCTCCGCTACCTGCCTGAAGACACCTACTGGTCTCCACACCCTTCTCTCAGCTTTGTTTACCTACAGCTTACCGGTTGTTCACCTCTTCGGAACATAACAGTTTGCTCAAGGTCTTTAACATTGCGGCCTTCCATTAATGAAAAGACATTCTGCTCCCTGTCTGCTTTAACTAGTTTCTCCCCGAAAACATCTCGCTTGCCATAACAGTTTATTGTAAGTGGTAAAAGCAAGCCAAAGTACAGTTTCCAATGATGTGGAGAAATTTATGCTGATCGTCCTCCAAAATGAGAAATAAAATAGCTTTCCAACAAATGTCAAACTACACGTGGATTAGAAAGGTTTTATGTAGTTACGTGTCGCAACATGTTCCATTGTCCCTTTCTGTTGGTAATGTGAGTTCATTTAAGGCAAGTGTTGAAAAAAATATAGCTATTGCCTGTTATCTCTGCATAAATTCAAAGTAAAGTAAAAGTTTGTTAAAGTGTTCATTTCTCCTGAAATATTACTCTCCCAAGTAAAATACATGGCTCACTCGGATGCCAACAAGTGTCTCTGATCGCGATTCACAAAGTAAAGTTCACACAAGACTGAATTTGATAGCTGACTAACTGAATTAGCTGACACACTCTAAACACACTGAAGATTCAACTAACCCACGAACACAGGATACACTAGTGAAACACACTGAACACACAGTCACTGAAGATTCACCACCCTGCTCGCTGGTTTTGTAATGAGTTTTCCCCCACCTTAAAAATAGTTCTGTGGAAGGGATGTGGCGTAGTAATCCAGCACTTGGGAGCGCTTTATCATACATCCGTAGGTTAAAGCTTCAAAAATTATGTACAAAATCTTCCTAATTTCGGTCTGACTTACTTGTTATATTGCGCCGTGGGAAACGATCACAGGGTAATCCACACGACGGCGCGCGTCACTGGCGTTATTTTCTTCCAGCGAATGGCTCCTTCCCGCCATGACAGTTCATTTCCTGGGCGATACTACTCTTCCGTGTGAAGTTAAATTTGATTAATTAGGCACTAATTAACCACAGATTTGCACCGATAAATTTTCAAATATTATTAGGAAGTCAGGACACTGTTTTACACAACTCTTCCGGGCTCAAAATAGCGAAATACTGACTGTAGATTCCCGCTATGACAGGACATTCAAATTTGGAATTTTGTGATTGGCTGAGACTTTCGCGCTCTTCGCAGCATGGATGCTTCCATTTTCTCCCAAGGGTTGGTGGGTGCTATCGTTGTCTCCCTTGTCCTGCTAAGTAGGTCAAGCCTCAACGCGTGATTTTCTCGTGAAAACCAAGTAGAAAGTTGCCACTCCTAGGCGGTACCATAAAATGTATTGGATGCAGTACTCAGGGCCGGTCTACAAGTTGTTCGTGCCCTAAGAAGAGTTTCGAGGATTTCTTTGCCGACTGACTGGCGCCAGAATGTTCCTTTGTGACTGCTGGTTCTCACAGCCTACTGTAGCATTCATATGCGAAATATTCAACTTTTAATTTGTAAATTAATTACGTACATTCGCTTATGGGTGCAATATTAGGCATAAAATATCGTATCAGACTGTAGGTGACATTCTGGTTAAATTTTTATAATGCCCATCAACTGTTTGAAACTGCAGTCACTGGGCCGAGTGACTCAGATGGTTGAGGTGCTGGTCTTCTTGGCAGGTTCGATCCTGGCTCAGTCCGGTGGTATTTGAAGGTGCTCAAATACGTCAGCCTCGAGTCGGTAGATTACTGGCACGTAAACGAACTCCAGCGGGACGAAATTCCGGCATCTCGGCGTCTCCGAAACTGTAAAAGTAGTTAGTGGGACGTAAAGCAAATAACATTATTATAAACTTCATGTGAGCCAGCAAATGTGTACCGGTACCACCGTCGTCTGTGTTTCTTTCTCGGTTTGCTTCACAACGCTGCAGCTATCTCCGTGTTTGAAAGTTGCACTAGCTCAACTGCTGGAACGCTAGCAGGTTACGCTACATGTTTGCCGTCCAGGGCTCCTAAACAATGAGGCAAGTTCCATATGCGTTCATAGTTTTGTGCCACAGCCTGACATCCTTGTTCTGTTGTAGGAATCTGTAAATAATAATAATAATAATAATAATAATAATAATAATAATAATAATAGAAGTAGTAATGTATATGTTAAATGTGTATGTGTAGCCCATACACGATAATTCTTTATACAGATGCCGGCACCAGACAACGAACAAGAACAAGAAGATACACAACATGCGGAAGGCACCACAGGAACTATATCGTCTTCCCCGCAGCCCGTTTCCCATAAACGGAAAAGACGACCTGAGGACGAGGGACTAGAGAAGGCATTTGAAATATTCGCGGCATCTGCAAGCAAACGTCAAGAAGAAGACGAATGCCAGATCTTCGGAAACTTGGTTGCCAAAAGGATGCAGAAATTAGTGATGGGCAACGCTCTCGCTCGAGACTCTTGAGACTCTCGCGAGAATCTCGAGACCAATTCTCCTGTAGTGCAAGCTGTGCGGCGTACCAGTAACTACGACTGTAAAATTGATAGTATATCATTGGCAGTTATTGCGTGAAATAGCGTTCTCTTATGAAAACGTGTGAGCCAATACATTTTGTCAAAAGCCTGGAAAAGTACTGCATGTTCAACTATGAACCCCTTAATACCATTAACTAAAGTGGAAACAGAACGTCAGTATCTTAAACTGTTCACGACTTATTTGGGGTGGACATCTTAGCTGAATAACCATGCATAATTTGTGAATAACTGTAGATGGGATGCACACCTACTTGGATTCTAGAGGCGTGCATTGTTCAAACCTGAGACGGGGAAGATGTGCTTTGCTACATATCCAACCCTCATTACACATGAGTGGAACGTGTAACAGGGGTGATGGGCAACGCTCTCGAGACAGATTCTCGTGTGCTGCGAGCTGTGAGACGTCCCAGTAAGTACGAATGTAAGCTTGATAGTTATCATCAGCAGTTCTACCGACTCATTGGCTGAATGATCAGCGTATTGGCCTTCGGTTCAGAGAGTCCCGGGTTCGATTCCCGCCTGGGTCGGGGATTTTAACCTTCATTGGTTAATTCCAATGACCCGGGGGCTGGGTGTTTGTGCTGTCCCCAACATACCTGCATCTCACACACCACACATAACACTATCCTCCACCACAACAACACGCAGTTATCTACACATGGCAGATGCCGCCCACCCTCATCGGAGGGTCTGCCTTACAAGAGCTGCACTCGGCTGGAAATAGCCACACGAAATTAATTAATTAATTAATTAATCAGCAGTTCTCACATGGAAACGTGTGTGACGATAAATTTTGTTAAAATCCTATGAAAGCACTGCATGTTGAACTATGAAACGAAAGTGAATACAGAATGCCAGTATCTTAAACTGTTCACGAGTTATATCAGGTGGACTTCATAGCTGAATCAATCAATCAATCAATCAATACTGATCTGCATTTAGGGCAGTCGCCCAGGTGGCAGATTCCCTATCTGTTGCTTTACTAGCCTTTTCCTAAATGATTTCAAAGAAATTGGAAATTTATTGAACGTCTCCCTTGGTAAGTTATTCCAATCCCTAACTCCCCTTCCTATAAAGGAATATTTGCCCCAGTTTGTCCTCTTAAATTCCAACTTTATCTTCATATTGTGATCTTTCCTACTTTTATAAACGCCATTCAAACTTATTCGTCTACTAATGTCATTCCACGCCATCTCTCCGCTGACAGCTCGGAACATACCACTTAGTCGAGCAGCTCTTCTTTCTCTCAATTCTTCCCAACCCAAACTTTGCAACATTTTTGTAATGCTACTCTTTTGTCGGAAATCACCCAGATTATTTTACTTCTTTTGAATAAGCAACACAGTGGGCTGTGCTATGTGACATCTCTTAAAAAATAACCGACATCCACGACTTACGTTGCATTTCGGACATCGTCTTCAAGTTGTCGCGTACAATTCGACACAGTTCACATTGCACCGTCATGTATGAAGTACGGTACCTACCTGATTATGATGCGAATACTCTATAGCAATTTAGATTCCACATTCCACTCATGCGTAATGGTGGTTGCATATGTAGCAAGGCGCATCTTGCCTCGTCTCGAGTTCGAATAATGCACGCCTCTAGTATCCAGTTACGTGTACCCACAGTAGCCGTCGGGTTCTGTATTTAAACCACTCATTCGTGTACCTACCAGTGCATACAATGCCCGAATGCGTATCCTCTATAATTATGTTATACTGTACTGCGTCAAAATAGACCTCGGTTTAATTGAACGCCCTAGTCGCTTGTTGACACGTATTTACGAAAATGAGAAGGCCCGTGGTTGGCTATTCGCATATTCGGAACAAACAACATTCAGCTCCGACTACCTGCAGGCCTACGAAACGCTGCTCGCCGCACATTGTGGGGACAACGCTCTCGAGATTTCTCGAAATTTCTCGCGAGAAATAATGCCTGCGCTAGTCTCGAGAAATCCCGAGAAATCTCGAGACCTCGTCTCAGACTGCCCATCACTAGCAGAAATATTCACCAATAACTCGAGCCGAAGTTGAACATGCTATGATGGACATTTTACTTCGGGCAGACCGGGGACAGTATGACCACTTTCCCCATCCACTCCCTTCTCCGGTTCACTCTACATATTCCCAATATCCCCATCATGCTGTACAGCATAATGTTATCAGCTGCCGAACCCGTCACATTTTCAAGTTTACGCTGTTTCAGCTTACCTATCCTCACCGAATACTACTACTACACCCGATTCTCCTCACTCTAACTCCAATCTGTCCACTGAGTCAAATAAAATAAACAATTCCAACGACGTGGATTTTCAGGATTTGATTAGACTTACAAACTAGTGTTTCTGTGTTGAATAAGCAATTGAAATAGATTGTTTGATTCATGTAACATAGAATATCCCAGCAATAAATTCCTTACTTAAGTGTGTATTTTCTTTCAGTGCTTCAATCAGAGCTTGACACACTTTCGGTACGATAATACTAATAGATTGTTTGGATATTTTGGAAAGATACTGCAGACTAGTGTATACCAAGCTCGATAGCTGCAGTCGCTTAAGTGCTGCCAGTATCCAGTAATCGGGAGATAGTGGGTTCGAGCCCCACTGTCGGCACCCCTGAAGATGATTTTCCGTGGTTTCCCATTTCCACACCAGGCAAATGCCGGGGTTGCACCTTAATTAAGGCCACGGCCGCTTCCTTCCAATTCCTAGGCCTTTCCTATCCCATCGTCGCCATAAGATCTATTTGTGTCGGTGAGACGTAAAAGCAAATAGCAAAAAAAAGGACTAGTGTATGAATCACTGGTTGCTAGAAATCGTACTGTCACCGCCAGTCTCTCTTGCACCGAGATATCCTCTCTGAATGTGGTATCCTTCTTAGCAACTTTAGGCCCTATCAAATTGATGGCCGGGCGAGTTGGCCGTGCGCGTAGAGGCGCGCGGCTGTGAGCTTGCATCCGGGAGATAGTGGGTTGGAATCCCACTGTCGGCAGCCCTGAAGATGATTTCCCGTGGTTTCCCATTTTCACACCAGGCAAATGCTGGGGCTGCACCTTAATTAAGTGCACGGCCGCTTCCTTCCAACTCCTAGACCTTTCTTATCCCATCGTCGCCATAAGACCTATCTGTGTCGGTGCGACATAAAGCCCCCAGCATCAAATTGATGAGATATTCAAAGTCTGTAGGTGACATTCTACTCAAATTTTTATAATACCCACTAACTGTCTGAAACTTCATGTCAGCCAGCAAATTTGAACCACCATGTGTAGTTCTACGTGAATATAGCTGAGTTTGCCACCTTCGCCTATGTTTCCGTTTCCGTTTGGTTGCATAATGCAAATTAATATAGGCTGCTGCACCTATGTTCATCTTTCAAAGCTGCAGTGTCTCAACTGGCGGAACGCTGGTAGGTTACGCGTTACGACCTGCGGCGTGGAATAGAAAAGTTTACCTCGCAACCGCGGTGCGTAACATTGCCCCGTTTAACCTTGGCGCGCGACGTGGTTACGTTACAGAGTTAGGAGCGCATGTCTGTTCCCGCCTTGTAAGAGATGGCAGACCCGGTCAAGACAACCAAAAGCCAGGCTGAGTGGCTCAGACGGTTGAGGCGCTGGCCTTATCGCAACTTGGCAGGTTCGATCCTGGCTCAGTCCAGTGGTAGTTGAAGGTGTTCAAATACGTCAGCCTCGTGTCGGTAGATTTACGGGCAAGTAAAAGAACTCCTGCGAGACTAAATTCCGGCACCTCGACGTCTCCGAAAAACTGTAAAAGTAGTTAGTGGGACGTAAAGTCAATAGCATTAACATTATTAGGACAACCAAAAAATATGGCACGTTTCAGTGGGGTGGCAGGAGTGTGAAACTTCCTTACTTTCATTTTCCATTCCTTCGTTATGCAGTCCAATATGTCACAAAAATGTAGAGTTTTAATACCGACTTGTGCATGAAGTCCATTGTATAATTGCAAAATTTAGGCTATTGGTAACTGCATCCATAAACTTGATCTTAATTTCTGCAACTCCTTTTCATTCGATATGAGCATAAGTCATTCCTGTACCAGTGTAGATCTAGTGAAAGTCTGAAGTCTTATCAAAGCTAATTTAATGTGGCTATTTCTAGCCTCTGATGAGGGTATAAGCATAAGCATAAAGTAGGTTATGTTCATTCTTTCCCCTGATGGGGGAAAGCGGGCCATCAGCTCAACTAAGGAGCTCTTCAGCCATCGAATAAGAAAAGTGATATAGAGAAAACAACGTTAGAAGGTATGTATCGTACATACCGGAAAAGGAAACGAGAAAGAATTGTGGCGTAAGGGACCATCGCAACAAGCCGGGACCCAGGGAAGACCCACAAAGCACCCCGCACAGGCAAACCACAACGGAAGTGTGGGTCTAAAGGCAAATAAATGGTCTTCCGGAGTTCAGTGTATTTTTCGTTACTTTTCTCACGCTTCCTTTACCATCAATTTCATTTTTAATCTTTGTTCGCAGCTGTTGCTGTTACTAGTAATGTGATGTTTGGGACATCACTGAAGGTTTTTAATTATTGAACTATATATTTAATTGATAAGATGTATATATTTAATCACTGATAGGTCATGTTTAAATTAATATGTATATATATAGGGTCTTTATCATCCATTTCAATCATCATTTCATTTCTTTGTATCGCGGCTATAACGTATTCTGAACGAACAAATTATTGGGTAAAGTATTTCAACATCACGCATATTTATAACTTGCAGTAAATTTTCCAATAGCCGTTGTGAGGTGACCGGAGTCAGCAGGCTAATTTCAGCCCAATTCCAGGAAAAGTACGTCATCGAGATTACGAGAGACCTTACCCTCTCCACCTCATGAAGATACAGTTGATACATTATTAATACCCACTTTTCAAACTCAGCTTCGAGACGCTTTATTTCAGCGGGAAAGTTCAGCCTATGCGAATGAACGTAATGAAGCAACGTGATGGATTGACAGCTATACATCGGAGAAGGGATGAGACCTCGAATCTTACTGGACCATGTGATATGGATGATGGAAGGAGACTTGTGAACCGATAAATACCACCGACAAGGGCTGGAGAGGACATTCATTCGGACAGCCGGACTTTCTCATTTATATACTTATTCATTCTACGTCTACACATCGGAGAAGATTTTAACTTAGTTCACTTCGCATCTGAGTATATTCTACTCAAAAGTTACTCTCATTGGGACTTGTTATCTCAATGACGAGAGGTAGTCAACGGGAGACCGGTTCTGACTGGTATAGGGGAGCAGAGCTTTTATTATGAGTTTAGCTACGCTACTGTTCCGTAATACGGAAGAATACGAAGGTATTCTCTCCATGAACATAACCCATGGTGGTTTTGCACTTAAAATTAGGACTCATTACGACTTTATGTAAGGAGTACAATAGGAAGTGTTAAAGACAGGAAATGTGGATGTAGGACTGGAATCCAACAACAGATGAGGCAGCCTGTACGAGAGATCCACCCATCTTCAGCTTCAAGACAACAGAGTCTACATTTGGTGAGCTTATGGCATAAGTTACTGCAAGTCTTCGCGCAACAGTTCATTTTCTTAAAGTTAATTTCATTCACTTTTTCTTTTGCTTCCGTAAGTTCAGATTTCGTTAATACGCCGTTACGTCACGTTTTCATCTTCATAAATAACTGTTTTAATTTGAATTTTATGAAATGATTATTAATGATCCTTAAATTCCAAGTTAGTGTACTTAATGATTTGTGTTCCGTTCACCCTACCCCTGGGAGTTTTTTGAGCCTCATTACGTATTTTTATTTATTATTGTTACCGTATTTTGGTGGTAGGTAGAGGTGAAAGAAGGTGCGGGGTGGTGAACAGGTCTCAAGCTACGAAAGTAAAATTAATTTAAAATTTAACAAGGTTATATTTTTTTTTCAAAATTAAGAAATAACAATTACGGCAGGTACAGAGTAGCAAGGCAACAAAAGGTGCAATAACAGTATTTACAGTATTTAGGCTTCGAGCCCCGAATTCACAATGCTTGGGCAATCAGCCCAACCTTACTTCAAAATAAGTATTAACAGAGGGGCAGAAAACCCCATTCATGCTCAGGAGCACTTGCTCCAAATTACACAGAAAAGCCTCCTCGAGGCATACAACACTCAATTTTCGAAAAAGAGCCACTCGCTCTCAACTTTAAGCCTCTCAAAGGCCACACCAAACTCCACCTTCAAGTTGTCCTCTCGGGACATAGACACAGGGGTAACATACCCAAATTACTGAGGTCTATTAAATGAAAAAAGGGTAATTACATGACCTCTAAAATAACAATTTGAGAGGAGGCGATCTTGCGCTCCTAATACGCTTTGTTTAAAACCTACTTGGCACTAGGCCGTTAATACAAGGGCTAATCCCATACTAAAGAGGTGACTTAAGAAGGAAACAATTTTACATAATGTTAAGGAAGAATAGGTTGAGAAAATAAGTTCACCTCAAAACAATATGAGTGGGAGCTCGAGAGGGTTAAGCACTCTCTATCCCAGTATGTAGTATAAAAGATAGAATAAATACGAGTTTCTTTACATTTTAAGGAAGGTTACATAATGGAAAAACTTCGGACCCGCCCCGAGAGTTAAACTGCTGAGCAAGCAAGAAAAGAAGTAATTAATCGGCCATTACCTGGTTGTTGACTGCCGCCGAAGAAAGAGGCGCTTCCCGCCCCCTGCTATGTACTTTACACACCAAAAGATGGAACAGAAGTGGCCCGGAGACCCTAAAATCAGCAGTTTATATACTCTCGCGGAAAGTTCGAGGCGTTTTAGGGAAGAAAACACCCGCCCACAATCACTTTATTGGGTAGGGTACAGCAACATATCCCAGTTGGGGGAAGATACATCAGATTGGTCAGAAATTAATTAAAGAAATTCGGGATTGGCTAAATACAAACAAGGGGAAAGAGAGGGGTATACAGCCAACTTAAACAATAACAGAAAGAAATTTAACAAGAAACAAACTTTTGAAATAAAAATTTCTCCAAAAAACAGTTCTTTCACTCCGCACTAGGGTGCACTATTGTTGATCTTCAGTAGTGTCCTCTAGAAGAGAAAGTTCACACTTCTTACTGCAAGCAAAACAAAAATACGTCGAAAATGACACAGTTCAAAAACTCCAAAATTTCCAGGTAGTGACATCTTCTGAGAAAGTAGAAAATTAATACTGTAGATAAAGTTCAGACTTCCTCCAGCAGAGGAGTTTCAATTGGCGCACATTTTAAATTAGCGGCGTGGAGGTGTACCGCCCGGTACAGACCTCCCCCCCCAAAAGTTCCTCCAGGGGTGACACATGCAATTTGTTTGGAAACAAGGTCCGAGTTTTGATGTTGATATGGAGATTAATTGCCGAAGTATTTATAAGATTTTCTTAATGTGGTTTGATTCAGTTTCAAAATTTTTGTTGTAATTGGTGAAGTAAAGTCTTTATGTTTGTAGAAGTTGAATTCAGAAGATAAACTTTTAATACTTGAAAGTGAAGAAAAATTTTGCAAGTTCCACCAAATATTGCTGTTGAATTCCCAAGTGCAGTAATTGCTGATAGTAAATTTCCATGTAGTTGATGTTGATTAAGTTGGATGGCCAGACCGGCCGTTGCAGCTTGCGTCCAGAAGAGGCCGCTCGGACCCCTCAAGTACCCTGAGATACCGCTCGCCCGCACTATGAGGGGAGCAGTGGTGTTGAAGCACGCCGCGCCCGCGGTGAACATATACAGGCTGCGGGCAAGTAGCAGGTCGTGCGCCGCACATCAGCCTTGGCCGGGAGGAGAGCTCCGGCTCGCCGTGCACATGTGGTCCTCGCTGGGGAAGAGGGGGCCCTTCCTCTAACCCAGTCGCAGCACGGCGCCGCGCGGCTGCGGGGGCACTGAAACATTAAAGCTAGGCGGCAGAATTGTTGGACCATCATCATTTTTTGAGGGCACAGGCTTTGTGGAGAGGTTGAGGGGCCAGCGGCGTGCAGAAATTCATTTCAGATGCGAGCCCCAGTGAGTAGTGGAGCAGGAGACGGGAGCGTGGTAATGGCCGTGGGAAGGACAGGATGGCAGTTTAATGGTTCGGGGCAGGTTTCACAAAAATGCTTACATATGAAACAAAATATTATAGAAGGGGCAGAATGCCTTAAAAATGAAAACTCAAAAAAAATATAACCTTAATATTCCTTTCACGATTATATGAAGCAAGTTAACCCAGAAATTACACCGGTTTCACTTGTGACAGGTGAACCCTAAATATCCTCTCGGTGGCTGGATTGCTTAATAATAATGTGACCGGCGTAAGGAAATCTAGAATGATACACGGCCCATGAAATCTGGGGCAAGCTTGCCCGCGGGAACAAAATTCTTGACCATCACCTGGTCACCTACCTTCAAAGGGGTGGGTCTCCGTCCACGATCATACCTTTCCCTAACCTTTTCATGAGACACTTTAAGATTGGCTTTAGCCTTCTTCCAAAGATCTTTAATATTATCCGGATCTATTGTCTCGGGTAGAATGTCACTCAGAGACCAGAGGTTAGAGAGCGGCGTGTTGGGAACGAACTTGAACATCAAAGAAGCTGGAGTAAATTTATGTGATTCATGAACCGCCGAATTCAAAGCAAAAGCTAACCAATGCAGGGACGTGTCCCACCTGGAATGATCTTCATGATGATAGGCAATAAGCGCGGACCTGAGATTACGATTAACCCGTTCAGCCAGAGATGGTTGAGGGTAATAAGCAGAAGTTGTCACATGAGAGATGGACAGGTCAAAGCAGAATTTACGAAAAAGATTTGATGTAAACGCCTTAGCATTATCAGACACAATATATTGGCACGGACCAAAAGAAGCAAAAATAGAATTTAGGCAAGTAATGGTGGACTGAGCGGTAGCCAGCTTAGTCGGAAATAACCAGGAAAATCTAGTAAAGCCATCTACGCATACAAAGATGAACTTGTTGGCATTTCCCTTTGACTGGGGGAAGGGTCCTACATAATCAATATACAGGCGTTCCATGGGGCGCGACGCTTGATGCGAAGACAAAAGGCCTACCTTGGTGGACATGGTGGGTTTACTGAGCAAACAAGATTTACAAGCTTTTACTAGTTCACGGATTTCACCGTCCATACCTTTCCAGATGAACATTTCACGAATCTTCTCACGAGTTTTAAAGATACCGAGATGCCCTCCTAATGGGGTCTCATGATAATACTTGAAGATCATAGGTACAAGAACAGCTGGAACGACAACCTTCATCATCTTATCATGCCTCGAATGGCAACCTAGAACACCATTCCTCAGAACATAAGGGACAACATGTTCCCCAGAAGAAAGGGTTTCCATTATCGGAGCCAGCGTCGGATCTTCACGTTGGTATTTCTCGATATCCCTAAAGAGCATGGGAGCATCTGTTAAGATGGCATTAACACCAGGTAGTATGGACTCGGGAGGTGATGAACTGTCGACCGGTTCGTGGGTCTCGACGTCGTTGGAAAACATACGGCTGAGTCCATCAGCAACGACATTTTCGGTACCTCTGATATGCCGGACATCGAATTCGAAGGCAGAAATACGGATGGCCCAACGGGCTATACGACCAGTACGACGCGGCCTACCTAAGACCCAGCTTAAGGCTTGATTATCTGTCTCCAAGTCGAATTTGACATGTTCCAGATAGAGACGGAACTTTTCTAAGGCAAATAAGACTGCCAAACCTTCGAGCTCATAGATGGAATACTTGGCTTCTTGAGCCGACAAGGTCCTAGATGCATAGGCGATGGGTCGCCTCCCTAGTTCAGTCTCTTGAAGAAGGACTGCAACTACTGCTGACGACGACGCGTCGGTTTGGACGATGAATTTCTTTGAGAAATCAGGCATAGCAAGTACAGGCGCATTACAGAGAGCTAATTTAAGATCTTCAAAAGCGGCTTGTTGAGAAGGTCCCCACTCGAATTTGATGCCTTTCCTACGAAGAAGGTTTAAGGGCGCCGCTCTATTAGCGAAGTTAGGAATAAACTTCCTGAAGAAATTCACCATACCAATGAACCTGGCGATACCTTTAATGTCCTTGGGAGGTTTAAAATCACGGATGGCCTGTGTTCTAGAATGACCGACTGCTACACCATCAGGTGCCACAATATGCCCTAGGAATGACATAGAGGGCTTAGCAAAGGCAACCTTGGACAACTTGACAGTTAACCCAGCTTTACGAAGGCGATCGAGAACTTCTCGCAGATGATATAGATGTTCTTCAAAAGCCTCTGAAAATACGACGACATCATCCAAGTAGTGATATAAGTACTCAAATTTGATGTCGGAGAAGACCCTATCTAGCAGCCTAGTGAGTACAGCTGCTCCCGTGGGGAGCCCGAAAGGCACGCGGTTGTATTCGTATAAATTCCAGTCCGTGGCAAACGCTGTAAGATGTTTAGACTCTTCGGCTAGAGGAATTTGATTGTAGGCTTGATTCAAGTCCAAGATGGTGAAGAACCTGGCCTTACGGAACCATGAAAAACAAGAATGAAGGTCAGGAAGGGGCACGGATTGCAACACCACCTTCCGATTGAGAGCCCTATAATCAATGACAGGCCTGAAGCCTCCTTGGGGTTTCGGGACTAGAAAAATAGGTGACGAATACGCCGACTTAGAGGGCCTAATAATACCATCCTTCAACATTTGATCGATGATTTCTTTCAGAGCCTTCATTTTGGTGGAGATAGCCTATATGGTGGAAAACGGACAGGGATCGAATCCGTGACCTCAATTTTGTATTCAATAAGGTCAGTAACACCAAGAGTATCAGAGAACACCTCTGGAAATGACTGACATAATTTACGAATACTATCCGCCTGCTCCTCAGGTAGATGTCTAAGGTCTAACAACATCTCATCCTGGGTAGGCGAAATAGAGGAACATGATACAGAATTACACTTTAACAAGGGAATTTTACAATTGGACGCAAATTTGAATGTGCACGACTTACTCTGAAGATCGAGCACAAGACCAGTGTGAGAAATGAAGTCCGCTCCCAGTATGATGGGGCAAGACAAGTGCTTAGCCACAAACAGTTTGGTTTTCCATGTAAATTTAAAAATGCGAATTTTGACCTGTACAGAACCTAGAATTTCTAATGGAGATGAATTAGCCGAAACATATTGAACAGTAGATGAGCCATAGTCAGGTAATTTACAAACAGACTTCAATTTTGAATACCATTGGTCCGAAATAAGTGAACAAACACTGCCTGAATCTAATAGAGCGGTTATAGGCTCGTTATTTAATTCAATCTTAAGAAAAGGAACAGGTGCGGGGGTATCCGCCGCAATCCTAAGACATTCTTTGGGGCATTCGAAAGATGAATTTGAAGATAGAACATTCCCTGAATTTTCGACCTGTTTACCAGGGGCTGAGCCTCGGGAAGAGGGATTAGTCGACTCAGCCGAAGCCGCTAGTCACATGTTATTATTGGCATTGGTGGAATTTGCAACAGAAGTTGAGCAGGAGGGGGTGCTATTTGAGTTTGGGCAATTCTTGGCGATATGTGAGAAAGCCCCACATTTAAAACAGCCTTGTGATGAACCAGCTCCATTATTTGCCCTACTAGACTTGATCAGTGGACACTTATTGCGAAGATGGTCAGGCGACCCGCAAGCATAACATTTACGAGGTGTGACTGATCGGCGAGGTGGAGGCCTAGGATTACTAAAAGAAGGCGGGGGTTCTTTCGCGACACGCAAGGAATCGGCGTATCTCACTCCTTCCGCTGAGACGGCCAACGCTTCAAGTTCGGGGAAAGTTTGCGGGCACGCCGCGAAACACAAATATGACTTATAGGGTGGTGAAATTCCTTCTACAATAGCCTGTACAATCTGTTCTTCAGGAAAATGAAGAGCAAACACCCTAGTATAGAATTTAATATCTTGGATAAAGTCTGCCAAGTTTTCATCCAAACGCTGTACACGATAATAGTACTTCTGAATAAGGGAGGACCTGGCCCTAGCCGGGATGAAGTTAGCTAGCAAGTGGGCGTGGAAATCCTCAATAGATGATTGCTCGGCAATGGCTCTTACTATTTTATCAGAGAGAATACCGATTGCATAGGGATAGATGATTTGCAAAATCTGACATGGGGAAAGAGAAAACACAAGGGCATGATCCTGAAATTCGACTAAAATTCTTAAAAAGGAAATTACTTCACTGGTGGTATTAACGGAAAACTTAGAGATACCTCTGAGCAACATTGCCAATGGATGAGGCAAGCTGCTAAACCCGGGTGACATAGTAGGTAAAGGTTTCAATGGCAAGGAAGTTAATTCAGAACGTACATTATTTAATGAGTTACGGCGTCCAGACTCGTTGTCCAACGGGGCAGAGATAGTTTGAGCAGCAACGGTTATGCTATTAACTTCTCCCTTAGGAGGCTCTTCCTCGCTTCCTACATTCACTGTGGTGGGTAGATCGCTTTTGGGAGGAACCTCCCCAGTTAACAATTGAGTGACCTTGCTATATAATTCGGAAATATTTTCAAGCAGCGTACTAGCTTCCTTCTTCTGAACGTCATTCAGCTTTAGAGACAACAGATCGTTAACTCTATTTGAAAAATGAAACAGCCTGGCTTGCACACGCTTAATTTGATTAGGAGAAGGATCATTTTCATCAAAAAAACTAACTACAGAGGCTAGCCCAGTAATATTCTCGACGATCGTGGAAAGAGAGTCGTCAATTTCTTTCTCTCCCAAGGTGGGGATGGAAATGGGCAAATCAAGGGACTATCTAAGCTTATTTGTGTCTACTGCAACCGTGCCTCCAGATTGCACATTTCTGATAGTTAACTCATAGATCAACTCCTCTTTGCGCAAGTAGTTAAGATGGAGAACATCGCGAGGGCCGGGCATGATGACAGAACAATTTTGAAAAAATCAGAAAATTCCAGCAACTGAGAAAATTGTTAGAGTTTGAATCAAAGCAATGTTTAGCCGTCAAAAAGGGCTAAATTGAGACCCATTCAACCACGCTCTGCTACCACTTGTTACCGTATTTTGGTGGTAGGTAGAGGTGAAAGAAGGTGCGGGGTGGTGAACAGGTCTCAAGCTACGAATGTAAAATTAATTTAAAATTTAACAAGGTTATATTTTTTTTTCAAAATTAAGAAATAACAATTACGGCAGGTACAGAGTAGCAAGGCAACAAAAGGTGCAATAACAGTATTTACAGTATTTAGGCTTCGAGCCCCGAATTCACAATGCTTGGGCAATCAGCCCAACCTTACTTCAAAATAAGTATTAACAGAGGGGCAGAAAACCCCATTCATGCTCAGGAGCACTTGCTCCAAATTACACAGAAAAGCCTCCTCGAGGCATACAACACTCAATTTTCGAAAAAGAGCCACTCGCTCTCAACTTTAAGCCTCTCAAAGGCCACACCAAACTCCACCTTCAAGTTGTCCTCTCGGGACATAGACACAGGGGTAACATACCCAACTTACTGAGGTCTATTAAATGAAAAAGGGTAATTACATGACCTCTAAAATAACAATTTGAGAGGAGGCGATCTTGCGCTCCTAATACGCTTTGTTTAAAACCTACTTGGCACTAGGCCGTTAATACAAGGGCTAATCCCATACTAAAGAGGTGACTTAAGAAGGAAACAATTTTACATAATGTTAAGGAAGAATAGGTTGAGAAAATAAGTTCACCTCAAAACAATATGAGTGGGAGCTCGAGAGGGTTAAGCACTCTCTATCCCAGTATGTAGTATAAAAGATAGAATAAATACGAGTTTCTTTACATTTTAAGGAAGGTTACATAATGGAAAAACTTCGGACCCGCCCCGAGAGTTAAACTGCTGAGCAAGCAAGAAAAGAAGTAATTAATCGGCCATTACCTGGTTGTTGACTGCCGCCGAAGAAAGAGGCGCTTCCCGCCCCCTGCTATGTACTTTACACACCAAAAGATGGAACAGAAGTGGCCCGGAGACCCTAAAATCAGCAGTTTATATACTCTCGCGGAAAGTTCGAGGCGTTTTAGGGAAGAAAACACCCGCCCACAATCACTTTATTGGGTAGGGTACAGCAACATATCCCAGTTGGGGGAAGATACATCAGATTGGTCAGAAATTAATTAAAGAAATTCGGGATTGGCTAAATACAAACAAGGGGAAAGAGAGGGGTATACAGCCAACTTAAACAATAACAGAAAGAAATTTAACAAGAAACAAACTTTTGAAATAAAAATTTCTCCAAAAAACAGTTCTTTCACTCCGCACTAGGGTGCACTATTGTTGATCTTCAGTAGTGTCCTCTAGAAGAGAAAGTTCACACTTCTTACTGCAAGCAAAACAAAAATACGTCGAAAATGACACAGTTCAAAAACTCCAAAATTTCCAGGTAGTGACATCTTCTGAGAAAGTAGAAAATTAATACTGTAGATAAAGTTCAGACTTCCTCCAGCAGAGGAGTTTCAATTGGCGCACATTTTAAATTAGCGGCGTGGTGGTGTACCGCCCGGTACAATTATTATTATTATTATTATTATTATTATTATTATTATTATTATTATTATTATTATTAATTATCTACTTTTGTTTTCAAGCCATAAGCTTGAAGACTGGCGCCCTTGGGATGCTGTTTCTGGAGAAACAATGACATATCATTTATTTATTTTAATATTAAAGTGACCCGCCACGTTATAAATTTGTCATACATCTGTGGGCAAAGTGGGTACGTCACAGAAACACCTCCTCCTTCAGACAAACCATTCGCTAAATTTTTAAAAAGGTCATATTTTACGAACTGCGGACATTGATTCGTACATTTCGTAAGGTTATCTCCACTTTTTTTTTCTTAAACATCCTGTATAAACAAGACATGGCGTGCAACGGGAATTGAGGCAAGTTGATATACTGCTGCTCGTAGTGATTATTGTTTTAAGAGGAAGTACGACCAGCTAACCATTCTCTATTAACGCTAATGAGAGGTGTGACTCTTCAGGGACGTGAAAATGAAAGACGCCCCAGGTTTCGCAAAAGTAATACCATGACCTAGGTAGACCCAGGAAAGATGAAAGTGTGGAGCCTGGCGTAAGTCGAAGCAGTGCCAAACCACGCTGGAACTACGCGTTTTAAGACCAGCAGCGGATATCGTGAATGTCGGCCACCCACTGAGTTAGTTAATATAGGGAATTTAATAGCGATTTTCCCCTAAAATATATATTTTATATACAGAAATAAAAATATTGTACAGTAAAATGGCATTTGAAAACGAAACGGCGCCTTTTGAATGTTTCGTCCACCTCCACACACACACACACACACACACACACACACACACACACACCACACACACGAAGGCCAGAGATCTTCAGCGTGTCAAAAATCTCAGAGAAGGTATCTTCATGAGTGAGAGAATTACTTTAAAAGATCGCCTCGTCATTTTATTTGCTATTGGCTTTACGTCGCACCGACACAGATAGGTCTTATGGTGACGATGGGACAGGAAAGGGCTAGGACTGGGAAGGGAGCGGCCGTGGCCTTAATTAAGGTACATTTGCCTGATGTGAAAAATGGAAAATCACGGAAAACCATCTTCAGGGCTTCCTACAATGGGGTTCGAACCCACTATCTACCGAATACTGGATACTGGCCGCACTGCAGCTATCGAGCTCGGTAAAAGATCGCCTTTATCTTAACGTTAAGTGGGGAGACCCAGCTTTAAGAGAGGAAAAAAGAGGCCAGTATTCTTTCCGTTGTTAAATATGCTAGAAATGTTGTTGGCAAATGCTGCACATATACCAGTATTAGCATGCTTTCTGGCAACCACAGCAACTTAAATAATGTCAAAATTCTAATTATAACATTTTAAAATAAAATGTTCAAAATTTCCTGCCCGGATGAGGTGGTAAAAGCGTGCTCGATTCATCCGTAAGGTTGTGGGTTCGATTCCCCGTTAGGAAGTCGAAAAAATGAAGAAAGAGCTTCCGGAGATGCACATGGCCCTGAGGTTCACTCAGCCTACACCAAAAATGAGTACCGGATTAATTCCTGGGGTCAAGGGCGCCCGGGCGTAGAGCTAACCACTCTACCTCACCAAGTGCCAAAGTTACGGATAGTGGGCGCCTTTTAACTTGTACTGCGGCCCATGACTCTTTCTTAATTCACTAGCTGAAGAGTGATTTTACATATTGATAAAGCTACAGTACAGTATTATTTTGTATTACAGAGGGTTATTCCAAACTTAGGCTGTCGTAGTGGAGAGCTTCTTACATCAATAGAAGTACGTTAGTTATTTCTGAAAGAATGTGGGTTTCCCAACCTGTTCCAATAATAACTATCCCTTGCTGCCACTCAAGGCGAAGTAATTAGCCTGTTCTGAGAACCCAGTAATCAGCGGTAACAAAGACATCCTCCTTATCTAAATTATAAATACTGAAGTTTCGAACTTGTTTATAACTCTCGCCATTCAGTAGTGTAAGTAAGTAGGCCTACGATGGACCATTGCGTTGTAAATAGTAGTAAATTATTTGGTATGCGGCGCTGTGGTGTAGTGGTTAGCGTGATTAGCTGCCACCCCCGGAGGCCCGGGTTCAATTCCAGGCTCTGCCACGAAATTTGAAAAGTGGTACGAGGGCTGGAACGGGGTCCACTCAGCCTCGGGAGGTCAACTGAGTAGAGGAGGGTTCGATTCCCACCTCAGCCATCCTGAAAGTGGTTTTCCGTGGTTTCCCACTTCTCCTCCAGGCAAATGCCGGGATGATACCTAACTTAAGGCCTCTTCCTTGTCTATTGTATCCAATCTTCCCATTCCCCGCCAAGGCCCCTGTTCAGCAGGTACTGGTCATTCTCCCCTCGTTGAGTCCGAGGGAAAAACCGACCCTGGAGGGTAAACTTATTAAGATAGAAAGAAAATGATTTGGTCCTATTATGTGTGTGTGTTCGTACCATATAAGTGTTTGATGTGTAACGTCGTTGCTGTTCATTGCAAACTTGTCACTTTTCTTATCAGAAAACGAGAGGCCCATTTTCAGTTATTGCGGGGGGAGGGAGCTTCTTAGCGCCGCTACTGCTCCCAGGGTCTTCATGGCCTGCACGGAGATTACACTTCTTTTTTTATCTTAACGCCCTGATGTCTTATGGTGACCGGGCAACCATCCTCTCTTAAAACTAATCGGGGGGAAAGTTGGTTGAAAACCAGCCCTTCGTAGAATGAAGGTGTCGGCAAAAGAAAGAGAACAGCTACGAAGGGCTTATAAATGAAAGGTGCCCTAATTCCGAGTCGGGAGAGAACAAGAGTTGACTGGAGCCTGGTGGCAGCAATGCCAGATTCAGTTAGGAACCTGTGAGGGCTCCTTCTGGTTCCCTGTTAAGGCAGGCAAGGAATACCGTGGATATATTATCCGGGGTGGTCTCGATATATCACTAAAGTGCAGTACGTTACACACTGTGCTTTGCAAGGTATTTTACAGAACATTGAACGTATCTTCGTTCATCGGTTACCAATTGTTCCTTTTTTTTACTTCGAGATCACTTTTATCTCTCAAAAAAGTAGAGTTATCATCCTTAATCAATCGCAAAGAACAGATTAGGCCTAATTATATTGTCCCTACTGCTATCTAACATTGGGAGGTCACGATGTCCGCATCACCGATTTTGTTCAAACTTTGTAGGTTGGTAATACTACATCACAAAAACACACTGGCGAAGTAATAGCGCGCAACTCTCAAAAGTTTCCTAAAAAAGCGATTTTGAAAATGTCGAGAAAGTTGCGAGAGCTTTAGCATACCAGGTACCATCAAGCAGCAGACTGCCACACGGTGGTCGAGTGGTTACGGTTCTTCACTTCAGTTACGAAGATGGCGAGTTCGAGTCACGCTCGTCTCAAATTATTATTTTTTTATTATCTGATCCCCTTTTTTTTTTTTTTTTCGTCTTGCGAATGAGAGCAGCAGTTAGTCACTGTCTGACCGCGTTGTGTCGTGTAACGGTTGTATGCGATGTAACCATGTTGAATTATGTTCGAATGAAAGTGGTTTTGAATGTCAAGCTACGCAAAGTGCAAACGAGTTCTCGGGAGGTCAAGCAATAAATAAACAGTTGAAAAGGGTCGTGGCTTACGTCGAGCACCTTGGTATCTAGGTGTTATTATAAGGAATGATCTTCATTGAGGTAATCACATAAATGGGATTGTAAATAAAGGGCACAAATCTCTGCACATGGTTATGAGGGTGTTTAGGGGTTGTAGTAAAGATGTAAAGGAGAGGGCATATAAGTCTCTGGTAAGACCCCTACTAGAGAATGGTTCCAGTGTATGGGACCCTCACCAGGATTACTTGATTCAAGAACTGGAAAAAAATCCTAAGAAAAGCAGCTCGATTATTTTGTTCTGGGCGATTTCCGACAAAAGAGTAGCGTTACAAAAATGAAGCCCCCCCCCCCCCCGGAAGAAGGATCTAAACCACATTTTTCAGCAAGTTGAGTTTTTTGCGGAATAAGGGTCTATATCATCTCAGGCTATTGCATGCGAACTATGATAGTCATAACTTTAACAGAAATAGGTCATTTGTCTGTTAAAAACGTCTTTGCCTGGAAGAAGGGTCTATGCCACTCATTCAAGATGGATGCCAGTGTGTTGAATGTTTCGTCCAACGAGTTAAAAAACTTGAATAAAACCAGAAAAACTAAGATAAATAGGGATAACTGGAAGGATAATGAACGTAAAAGGAAACGAAATAGGAGTGAGGCTTATACAACAACGAAAGGCGTTATAAAAGAAGCAAAAACGAGGCCACAACAGGTGAGTGGAATAAGGATCTATAATAAATGGGTTATGTTGTGCTAAGGAAGATCCTTAGAATAAATGTGGTCATTGTTACATAATGCATTATACAAACCATTCATTTAATTATCATTACGGTAAAATGGTATAGACCGAGCTCGATAGCTGCAGTCGCTTAAGTGCGGCCAGTATCTAGTAATTGGGAGATAGTGTGTTCGAACCCCACTGTCGGCAGCCCTGAAGATGGTTTTCCGTGGTTTCCCATTTTCACACCAGGCAAATGCTGGGGATGTACCTTCATTAAGGCCACGGCAGCTTCCCTCCCATTCCTAGGCCTTTCCTATCCCATCGTCGCCACAAGACCTACCTGTGTCGGTGCAACGAAAAGCAAATAACAAAAAAATGGCATAGGGTATAACATTATAATAATTTTCTGCTTCTTCGTTGTTTCGGGGCCGTGTGTATGATCCAAAGTTCTGTAACGAGAATGGGTGTATTCAGCTCACTGATTGTGTAAAGGAGTAGTGTACAGAATACTATACCATGGACCTTAATGAGCAGTCTTTGTTTCTTGTGAATAAGTGCCTCAAAATCTCTGAACCGAAAAGGAGGTATAATCAGAGAACAGATGCCACTTCACGTCGGAAATTGAATACCATGTTCCAGCAAAAGGTTGACAGTAGTTCACCGCAGGTAAGTAAAATAACTTTTTCAGGCATGTTTAGTCTGTCTGTCCAGAGTTCTGACTTCAAAGACGCGAAATGTTGGTCAAAGACCTTAAATTCAAGGTTACTGAAGGAATGTGACTGAAGTTTTCTGAAGATGCCACAATTTGATTGCTCCTCGGGAAAGATATGCCTTAGTTAAAGGTGTCAAGAACAGACGTAATCAGCCACTATCCCTGCCTCAAGAATTGCCACAACTCTACGGCTGAACACTGCCCATTAAGAAAGAAAAAAGAATGACCTACTGAAGATGTGTGACTGTATGTCTCAAGAATTCAGAGGATTCTATAATGATTTGAAGTGATTCATCTCACAATAAGTAACACTGTATTAAACTGTGAAAATGTGATTTAGACCCTTATTCCATGATTTCAAAATGAGAAAGTACTTTTTTACTACATTGATAAGGTTAATTTGTGATCATTCGGTTTTCAAGTGGTCTTTAAGCATTCTGATTTAATTCAAAATATATATTTTTCATGTTCTCGTTATTCAGACGTTTTTTCTGTTTCCTGAACATTTTAGTTTTGTGGCATAGACCCTTATTCCGGGGGGACCTTGAAATGTTGCAAAGTTTGGGCTGGGAAGACTTGGGAGAAAGAAGACGAGCTGCTCGACTAAGTGGTATGTTCCAAGCTGTCAGTGGTGAGATGGCGTGGAATGACATCAGTAGACGAATAAGTTTGAGTGGTGTCTTTAAAAGTAGGAAAGATCACAATATGAAGATAAAGTTGGAATTCAAGAGGACAAATTGAGGCAAATATTCGTTTATAGCAAGGGGAGGTAAGGAGATGTTCAATAAATATCTGATTGCTTTAAAATCATTTAAGAAAAACCAACCAAACCCCATGGCACTACAGCCCTTGAAGGGCCTTGGCCTATCAAGTGTCCGCTGCTCAGACCGAAGGCCCGCAGATTACAAGGTGTCCTGTGATCAGCACGACTTAAGGCCACGGCCGCTTCCTTCCCTCTTCCTTGTCTATCCCTTCCAATCATTCAATCCCCCCCGCAAGGCCCCTGTTCAGCATAGCAGGTGAGGCCGCCTGGGCGAGGTACTGGTCATTCTCCCCAGTTGTATACCCCGACCCAGAGTCTGAAGCTCCAGGACACTGCCCTTGAGGCGCTAGAGGTGGGATCCCTCGCTGAGTTCGAGGGAAAAGCCAACCCTGGAGGGTAAGCAGATTAAGAAAGAAAGACATATGAAAATCATAACTCATTTGTAATTTTATTTTTACGCAACAGAAACATAAATGATCAATGATAAATAATCAATACGCTCGTGTACGGGTGTAGAGCAGGACATCCCACACGCCGCGAAGAGTTAGGACACCCCTGTGCACAAACACAGGCCGGCACCGCAGGTATCAGTGTAAACATTCCCAGCCACCTGGATGCCAGTGTTACGTGGGTCATACTGTTTTCTCATATTGACTCGCAGATTGGACCATCCTGCGCTATAGCACAGCGGCAGAAGTGATAGGTGCTGCAATTGTGTTCGTAGTCATAAAAGTAAAGTAAACTTTGGTCTTCGTCCCGAGGTGGTGCACAGCTTTTCTCAGGCACACCCCAAATACAGGTGAGCTGCATGTACCATTTTAACTACATATCAGCCTTCCCGCCAACCTTAAATTTCTGGCAGTACCGAGAATTGAACTCGGAACCCCCGAGGATAGCAGCCGCAGAAGCTCTCAACTTGGGAGAGTCGACTGGCGACCACGGGGCCCTTAGCTTAGTCCTGACATTGCTTCCACTTGTGCCAGGCTCCTCAATTTCATCTATTCTATCCGACCTCCTTTGGTCAACTCTTGTTCTTTTCCGACCCCGACAGTACTAGAGCATTCGAGGCCTGGAGAGCCTTTCATTTTCATGCCCTTCGTGGCCCTGGACTTTCTTTGTCCGATACCTTCGTTTTACGAAGTGTCAGACCCCTTCCATTTTTTTCTCTCTGATTAGTGTTATTAGACCCGGTCTAGAAAGCCAACAATGACGGCCCAGAGGATTCGCCGTGCTGACCACACGACACCTCGTAATCTGCAGGCCTTCAGGCTGAGCAGCGGTCGCTCGGTAGGCCAGGGCTGTAGTGCCGTGTGGTTGGTTAGTTTCAGTGTTAATAGAGGATGGTTGCTCAGTTGTAATCACCACCTCCACCGAGAATGACAGGTAATAGCGCTGACCGTAGGATGTAGGATTATATTTGACTTCTACGTTTGAAGTACTTGATCAGGAGTGAACTTTTGAAGAGGAATCGTCTTCAGGGTTGAGACATTATTATTACAGTGTGGTGGGATCTACTTCGTTAACACCTCCTGTCGTAATTTAGGTAAGTTCAACAGAGCAAGTTTGTGACGGTAACCTCTGTTTGGTGGGGGGGCTAAACATTATGTTATTTAATCTCTTTACCCGCCAGGCTTGGTTTTCCCCCAGATTTAGCGAGGGATCCTACCTTTACCGCCTCAAGGACAGTGTCCTGGTGCGTGAGGCAGTTGGTCTGGGACACAACGGAGGAGGGGAACCAGTGCCTCGCCCAGGCGGCCTCATCTGCTATGCTGAACAGGGGCCTTGTGGGGGATGGGAAGATTTGAAGGGATAGACCAGGGATAGACAAGGGAGAGGCCGTGGCCTTAAGTTAAGGACCATCCCGGGATTTGCCGTGATAAGAAGTGAGAAACCACTTCGAGGGTGGCTGAGGTGAGAATCGAACCCCCTCTACTCACTTGACCCCCCGATGCTGACCGGACACCGTTCCAGTCCTCGTATTTCTTTTCAAAATTTCGTGGCAGAGCCGGAAATCGAACGCGGGTCTCCGGACCTGGCAGCTACTCACACTAACCACTACACCACAGAAGCGGTCAACCTTAAAAATATGTAACCAAATCTTGAGGAACTCTGACTGTCTGGCACGTATTTTAACCTAGAGAATAATATGAAACGGTGTTGTACACAGAGTTTGGAGACATCTTGACTTTAAGCGGTACTCTCCTGATTTTTTCTGGTGAAAATCCGAGTCCTGATTAAAACCAGTCGCGATTGGTAAAATTCCCGATTACACCAAAGTAAACACTCCTTTTAATCGTCCATTAGTCTTCACTTGGAGTGCCCAATACGGGAAGATAAAAATTGTGTTCGCAATACACTACCGTACTTCCCCGTGATCTGCTGTAGTGGGCTGGGTAGCTCAGTCGGTAGAGCACTGTCCTTAGTAGTAAAGTTACTTATTCTCGGTAGAAGATGTAAAGGCTGCGATCATGAGCTCCACGAGAGTTTTATGTGTCTCCTCAGGTACACTCCATCTCTCTCTTGGTGTACGTATTGGCAAAGGAACCATTTTACTTAGAGGAAATAAGGCTAAAATGTCAACTTCCAGCCACACCCACCTACAATTCTATCATGATGGAACTTGCATCAAAACAGAGAAGAAATATGGGAAGAGTTCTATGCCACCGACGCCATGATCATACCAAACTACGACCTCAGACATGTGACGACTCGGTTTGCAATACATGGTTTTTACCACCTATTATGTCCGGCTCCATGGCTAAATGGTTAGCGTGCTGGCCTTTGGTCACAGTGGTCGCGGGTTCGATTGCAGGCAGGGTCGAACATTTTAACGATCATGGGTTAATTTCTCTGACACAGGGTCTGGGTGTATGTGTCGTCTTCATCATCATTTCATCCTCATCCCGAAGCGCAGGTCGCCTACCGGTGACAACTCGAAAGACCTGCACCGGGCGAGCCGAACATGTCCTCGGACACCCCCTGGCACTGAAAGCCACTCGCCATTTCATTTCACCACCTATTATGCCAGAAAGTAGGTTTTTATTCTCCAGGACAAGAATGTGTGTGCAAGCGCTGTGCGACAGATACCATGCAATGTTTGGCAAGCAAAGGACCGAATTACTGACTATGTTCTGTGATAGAGTCAACTAACCATGATTTGTCTGTACCATGTATGCACATTGTGTGAATTTCTCTAATTAATTTCTCCATTGCTCGAAATTCGGTTACTGGTACACGAATTTCTCGATTTCTCGAAGCAAACATTTCGTCCGTTGAAGCAAGACCTACTACAATATCTCAGACCTTAATGCTACTATCGATTGGCGGGAAGATGGTGGAATTCATGCTGGTCGTAAGAGATGTGTCGTTCGCACCTGGTTATGTTTGTTTACATTGTGTTTAGAGGATATGAAGTACTATTTCAACCGCGTTATTAAATATAAAGTATACCGTATATTTATTCATTAATCCGGCCCCGTGGTGTAGGGGTAGCGTGCCTGCCTCTCACCCGGAGGCCCCGGGTTCGATTCCCGGCCAGGCCAGGGATTTTTACCTGGACGTGAGGGCTGGTTCGAGGTCCACTCAGCCTGTGTGATTAGAACTGAGATAGCGGCGCCGGTCTAGAAAGCCAAGAATTATGGCCGAGAGGATTCGTCGTGCTGACCACACGACACCTCGTAATCTGCAGGCCTGCGGGCCGAGCAGCGGTCGCTTGGTAGGGCTGTAGTGCCATGGGGTTTGGTTTTTTTATTTATTCATTAACGAGTAATTCATATCGTGTAGGCCTAGAGTTAGAGGTGTATTGTGCATAACAGAGCCTATTGTTGTGCTGTGACGGCTGTAGCATTTGCTAAAATCAATCAATCACTACTGATCTGCATTTAGGCAGTCGCCCAGGTGGCAGATTCCCTATCTGTTGTTTTCCTAGCCTTTTCTTAAATGATCGCAAAGAAATTGGAAATTTATTGAACATCTCCCTTGGTAAGTTATTCAAATCCCTAACTCCCCTACCTATAAACGAATATTTGCCCCAGTTTGTCTTCTTGAATTCCAACTTTATCTTCATATTGTGATCTTCCCTACTTTTAAAGACATCACTCAAACTTATTCATCTACTGATGTCATTCCATGCCATCACTCCGCTGACAGCTCGGAACACACCAGAATAGTTACTTGTAACACACCACTTAGTCAAACAGCTCGTCTTCTTTCTCCCAAGTCTTCCCAGCCTAAACTTTGCAATATTTTTGTAACGCTACTCTTTTGTCGGAAATCACCCAGAAGAAATCGAGCTTCTTTTCTTTGGATTTTTCCAGTTCTTGAATCAATTAACACTGGTGAGGGCCCCATACACTGGAACCATACTCTAGTTGGGGTCTTACGAGAGACTTGTATGCCCTCTCCTTTGCATCTTTACTACAACTCCTAAATACCCTCATAACCATGTGCAGAGAGCTGTACCCTTTATTAACAATTATATTTATGTGATCACCCCAATGAAGATCTTTCCTTGTATTAACACCTAGATACTTACAATGATCCCCAAAAGGAACTTTCACCCCATCAACGCAGTAATTAAAACTGAGAGGACTTTTCCTGTTGTGAAACTCACAACCTGACTTTTAACCCCATTTATTATCACACCATTGCCTACCGTCCATCTCACAACATTATCGAGGTCATTTTACAGTTGCTCACAATCTTGTAACTTATTTAACGCGGCTGTAAGCTGGCATCCGGAAGATAGTGGGTTCGAATGCCACTGTCGGCAGCCCTGAAGATGGTTTTCCTTGGTTTCCCCATTTTCACACCAGGCAAATGCTGGGACTGTACCTTAATTAAGGCCACGGCTACTTCCTTCCAACTGCTAGGCCTTTCCAGTCCCATCGTCGCCATAAGATCTATCTGTGTCGGTGCGACGTAAAGCCACAAGCAAAGAAAGTAACTTCTTCATTACTCTGTACAGAAGGACATCGTCTGCGAAAGGCCTTATATCTGATTCCACTTCTTTACACATATCACATAAAGGTCCAATAATACTAACTTGAAGAATTCCCCTCTTAATTATTACAAGGTCAGATAAAGCTCTGCCTACTCTAATTATATCTGAGTTCTATTTTCTAGAAATAGGATATAGCAACCCATTCAGTCACCCTTTTGTCTAGTCCAATTGCACTCATTTTTTCCAGTAGTCTCCCATGATCTACCCTATCAAATGCCTTAGATAGGTCAATCACAATACAGCCCATTTGACCTCCTGAATCCAGGATATCTGCTATATCTTGCTGGAATCCTACAAGTTGAGCTACAGTGGAATAACCTTTCCTAAACCCAAACTGCCTTCTGTCAAACCAGTTATTCATTTCACAAACATGTCTAATATAATCAGAAGGAATGCTTTCCCAAAGCTTACATGCAATGCATGTCAAACTGACTGGCCTGTAATTTTCAGCTTTATACACAGGGGCTACTATAGCAACTCTCCATTCATTTGGTATAGCTCCTTCATGCAAACAATAATCATATAAGTACTTCAGATATGGTACCATATACCAACCCATTGTCTTTAGTATATCACCCGAAACCTTATCAATTCCAGCTGCTTTTCTAGTTTTCAACTTTTGTGTCTTATTGTAAATGTCATTGTTGTCATTGTTGTCATTGGTAAATTTTAATACATCTTTGGTACTGTATTATCACCTCCTCTATGTGGACATTATCCTTGTAACCAACAATCTTTACATAGTGCTGACTGAATACTTCTACCTTTTGAAGTAGCTTGCATACATACTCCCCTTGTTCATTAATGATTCCTGGATTGTCCTTCTTCAAACCTGTTTCTGCCTTGAAAGTACCTATACATACCCTTCCATTTTTCACTAAAATTTGTATGACTGCCAATTATGCTTGCCATCATGTTATCCTTAGCTGCCTTCTTTGCTAGATTCAATTTCCTAGTAAGTTGCTTCAATTTCTCCTTACTTCCACAGCTATTTCCAACTCTATTTCTTTCCAACCTGCATCTTCTTCTTAGTCTCTTCATTTCTCTGTTATAATTTAATGGATCTTTACCATTCCTTGCAACCTTTAAAGGTAGGGCCTACTAACCTATTTTCACATTCCTCAACAATTGCTTTAAACCCATCCCAGAGTCTGTTTACATTTTTATTTACCATTTTCCACCGATCATAGTTACTTTTTAAGAACTCCATCATGCCTGTTTTGTCAGCCATATGGTACTGCCTAATAGTACTAATTTTAATTCCTTCCTTTCTTTCACATTTATTTTTAACTAAGAAAAAATAACAGCTTCGTGATCACTAATACCATCTATTACTTCGGTTTCTCTATAGAGCTCATCTCGTTTTACCAGCACCACATCCAAAATATTCTTCCCTCTAGTTGGTTCCATCAGTTTCTGAATCAGCTGCCCTTCCCATATTAACTCATATGCCGTTTGTTGTTCGTGCTTCCTGTCGTTCGCATTACCTTCTCAATTGACATTTGGTAAATTGAGATTCCATTGTTGGATGCGCTAACGTGTGGTTGGCTGTTACAAGAGCTCTGTATTATCTTAGTGATAAAGTAGTTAATAGTTGTAGAAATTTAGCAAATTTTGTGTGTGTGTGTGTGTGTGTGTGTGTGTGTGTGATATATTTAGTTCCACAATAATATTGTTTAGTGTTTGTTCGTAGTAATTGAGATTAGTGGTATTTATTTACAATTTTT
This sequence comes from Anabrus simplex, assembly GCF_040414725.1. Taxonomy (NCBI): domain Eukaryota; kingdom Metazoa; phylum Arthropoda; class Insecta; order Orthoptera; family Tettigoniidae; genus Anabrus; species Anabrus simplex. The sequence continues at coordinate 24,165,052 of NC_090265.1, forward strand.
ACACTGGGTAGTTCCGTAGACGTTCGCTAGATTACAAGCTGTAATTTAGGACTGCGTGAAAGAAGAAATATCTTTTTTTTAAATATTATTATTAAAATATCAGTAGATTTGTTGATAAAATACTTACAAAGATGGGATATTAAAGAGAGTCTTAACCTAGGCAGTGGTTATATTAGTGTAGGTAATTGACAGGGTATTTCAAATAGCAGTCCAACTGTCCCACCTACCACGAAGGTTGTGGCGGCATCAGGAAGAATGAACTCGCCCCACATACAGAACACACCCTTGTGCACGATGCAACATTGCATCAGGATATAGCTTGCTAAACTAGCGTCATTCGGCTGCGTGGAGTGAGCATGAGCATCACGCCTGTTTGTGTCTTGTTGGTGTAATCAGTGTAACCTATCTCACATGCAAAGGTGTACTAAAACTGTGTGTGGTGTAAATAAATCTTATTATCCATGAGGACTGGTTTATTTATGAACGATGTGGAGCTGTCTACAACCAAGACTCCATAAATGGTGACCCCGAGTATGGAGAACACGCTCATACCATAACCTATCTTGGACCACGTGCTTCACCACAGATCACGGTATGTTACCACACTTTATTTCAAAGAGGCATTAGACTGTTTACTTCATTGGAACTACCACCTCTTCCGAGTATGAAACCAAATCGACAAACGACAAAAACAGTCGCCAGAATCCTAACGGCCGTCGGTGATACGCATCGCTTCAGTCCGCACGCGGCAACTTTACGCCACTTCTCTTTGTTACGCCGCATCTGCTACTCTTCAAGAACGCAACATATCATCTAAAAACTTGTATGTATATAACCTACGTTTTACTTGTTCCGGAATATTGCAAATTATTCACAACATAAATTCGTTGTGAAGTTGTACGAACATCACAAAGAAATGTATAGGCCTACAGTGGACAGTACCTAGTTTTCTAACCATAGTTACAATCTTGGTGTTAAATTGATGTACGTAATCCAGCAATCTTCTGTGCAATTTTCTTTCTCTTTTTGCTAATTAAGGCCTAAGATACAGACTACTCCACAACATAGGCCTACCCTATTTGCTGTTCAAACAAGTAAAATTACTTTAAAATAACCTACTTCTCATGCATTACTACTGCTTGAATTGTTGTACTATATATATAAATCGTAATCGTGCCTTTTAGTGGTTTCTAAGTTGTTACATTACAGGTATAACATACAGTTGCATTATATGGATATTCCTCAAGACTTTAAATGGACATTGGAACCCACGGTTTATGCTTAATATTTTCATTTATAACCAAAATCAGTGTGTAACATCTGCAAGATTATTTTGTTAACTTATAGTTTATATGTGAATCTCTTATCATATGCTAGGCCTACCTGCATAATATTTAGTTTCCAGCTAACCTATAAGATTGTTTCAAACCATTTGTAAATTTGTGCTTGTGTTGCTCATCCTCACATCCTCACATCTTCATACATACTTACACACACAACTACACATCGTACCTCTGACTACTTCTTTGTCACCTTGTCCGGTATTTTCAGAATTCTTTTTCTCCTTGCCCTTGTGTTGTGTACCCATCTTGATTATGGCGGAGGATCGATTAAAAGCTTTGGAGGAACAAAATAACAACTTGCAGAACCAACTCCAACAATTTATTGCTTTGACGAAGCCTTTGCAAGAGCAGAACGAAGCATTACTAGCCCGGCTCCAGGAGCATGAGTCTACTGGTACCGATGCTACATCTAGCAATGTTGGCCAAGTTGCCAAAATCTCTGCAAAGCTACCACCGTTTTGGTATGACAGACCAACTGTTTGGTTCGCCCAGGTTGAGACTCAATTCAGGCTCGCAGGCATCACGGCCGACCAGACTAAATTTGATAATGTAATTTCACAGCTTGACACCAAGGTCATAGCCGAGGTAGAAGACATTGTCATTAACCCTCCTACCACAGGACGTTACGAAAAACTAAAATCTGAACTAGTCCGTCGCCTTTCCGTATCCGAAGAGCAACGAGTTCGCCAACTTGTTGGTGACGAAGAACTCGGCGATAGGAAACCATCACAATTTTTACGTCACTTAAAGTCATTAGCCGGTAGCTCACTTCATGACGAAAGTATATTAAAACAACTTTTCATGCGTCGACTACCCCAGCACTTGCAGGCTATATTAGCGGCCCAGTTAATGCCTCTAGCTGATATAGCAGAGCTTGCAGACAAGATCTTGGAACTCTCACCTACTGTCATACCACCATATAGCCACTTGGCCGTACATGCTACAGCTGCGCCGAACACTTTAGCTGCCCAGATGGAGGAATTGACACGTAAAGTCGATGCCCTGGCCCGTAACCAGCCCCGAGGCAGGAGTCACAGTAAAAGGAGATCTAAAAGCCGTGACCGTTCCCTTACTCCACAGAGCCGGCTTTGTTGGTACCACAAAAAGTTCCAAGATAAAGCTGTAAAATGTACTAGTCCCTGTTTCTGGCAGGCAGAAAACGGAACGAACAGCCAGTGAAGACGGCAACTGTCTGTTCTACTTCGGGCCGCCGTCTATTTATTTTTGATCAGAATACCAAAGCAAAATTTCTGATTGACACCGGATCTGACCTTTGCTGTTTCCCGCGTAAGCTTCTGGGAAGCACTTGCAAAGCTTCTGGGTATGAGCTGAGTGCTGCAAACGGTAGTACAATCAGGACATACGGTATCCTTCCCATGAACCTCAACCTTGGTTTACGTCGCGACTTTCGTTGGCAATTTGTCATTGCTGATGTTAGCACAGCCATCATTGGTTCTGATTTTCTGGCTTACTATAACTTACTCCCTGACTGCCGTAACAGATGCCTCCTCGACGGCACCACCGGCCTACACGTTAAGGCATCTGTAGCCTCTATCGAACAGGCCAGCGTAAAGACTGCTGCAGTATCCACCAACTCACCTTTCAGCATGTTGCTCGCTGAGTTTCAGTCCATTACTCGCCCACCTGGGATCCAACGTGATATTAAACACAATACTGTACATCACATTAGGACAACCGAAGGTCCACCAGTCTCTTGTCGACCTCGTCGTCTAGGACCCCAAAAATTGCAGATAGCGAAGAAAGAATTCGAGGACATGGTAAGGTGTGGTACAGCGAGACCTTCTAATAGTCCCTGGTCCTCACCCTTGCACCTTGCACCTAAGCGGGACAACTCATGGCGTCCATGTGGCGATTACCGGGCATTGAATGCAAGAACAATACCCGACCGCTACCCGGTACGACACATAGGAGATTTTTGCCATAACATTGCTGGGTCAACCATTTTCAGTACATTTGACCTTATCAAGGCCTACCAACAGATTCCAATTCACCCCAGTGACATTTGCAAAACAGCCATAACAACCCCTTTTGGGCTGTTTGAATTTCCCTATATGTCGTTTGGGTTACGAAATGCTGGACAAACTTTCCAGCGTTTTATGGATGAGGTCACTAGAGATTTAAACTTCTGTTTCCCGTATATCGACGATATCCTGGTGTTCTCACGGGATGCTGAAGAGCATATGCACCATCTCCGCATACTTTTCCAGAGATTAGCTGATTACGGTGTAGTCATAAATCCATCCAAGTGCGTATTAGGTGCAAGTGAAGTAACCTTCTTGGGCTATCGGCTCTCAAAGGATGGTACAAAACCTCCACCAGAGAGAATCCAGTCTCTCTTGGAATACCCTCTACCGAAGACTGTCCAGGGCCTCCGCCGGTTCCTGGACATGGTCAACTTCTACAGACGTTTCCTACCACATGCGGCTGAATTGCAGGCGCCGTTGGTGAACGTCCTAGCCAATTCTAAGCTTAAGGGTTCTAAACCTGTCCCCTGGACTCCAGAATTGCAACGTGCTTTCCACGAATGCAAAGAAAGCCTAGCGCAAACCACTCAACTCGCTCATCCATTGCCAGATGCGCCTCTAGGTCTCTTTACCGATGCATCAAATACTCAAGTTGGAGCGTGTTTGCAGCAGAAAGTTGGACACCATTGGCAGCCCCTAGCATTTTTCAGTAAGAAGCTTTCAGCGCGTCAAACAATGTGGCCGGCCTATTACAGGGAACTGTTAGCTGTGTACGAGGCTGTCCAGCATTTCCGCTATATACTGGAAGCACAACAATGCACCATATATACGGACCACAAGCCTCTGCTTTATGCATTTTCTCAACGCAGAGAAAAACTACCCCCAGCCCAACTAAATCAGCTGTCCTTCATATCCCAGTTCACAACTGATATTCAGCATATAAAGGGAGCAGATAACGTTGTCGCCGATACAATGTCTCGTGTTGAAGCCATCTCACTAGAAGATGACTACGCTGCGCTGGCTCGATCCCAAGCGGACGATGATGAACTCAAAGCCTTATTGCATGGTGGTACTTCGCTGACATTAGAAAAAGTAACCCTTCCGGGCACCACGACTACCATTGTATGCGATACATCAACAGGAAAACCTCGTCCGTTCCTGACACTTCCTTTTCGACGCAAGTTCTTCGACAAGCTCCATAACTTAAGCCACCCAGGTATTCGAGCCACCTCTCGTCTAGTCTCAGATAGATTTGTTTGGCCATCTATTCAGAAAGACACTCGTGCCTGGACTCGTGCTTGTTTGTCGTGTCAACGCAATAAAGTGACGAGGCATAATATATCTCCTTTGGGGAATTTCGGAGCACCCACAGGCCGTTTCAGCCACATTCACTTGGATATTGTTGGTCCACTGCCTGTCTGCGAAGGCTATAATTATATCCTCACTGCTGTTGACAGATTTACTCGCTGGCCAGAGGCATGGCCGATGCGCAGCATCACTGCTGAAGAAACAGCCGATACGCTAATAAGTGGTTGGATCTCCCGATTTGGTCTCCCAACTCGTATAACTACTGACCAAGGAAGACAATTCGAGTCTACACTCTTTCGCAGACTTATGACACAATTTGGTACAACAAAAATCCGTACAACCAGCTACCACCCATCCGCTAACGGTATGGTGGAGCGTCTTCATAGACAGCTAAAAGCTTCCCTGATGTGTCATAGTGCAACGTGGATAAAAGCCTTACCCCTAGTGTTACTTGGCATGCGTGCGGTTCTAAAGGAAGATCTGAAAGCTTCCCCCGCCGAACTAGTTTTTGGGGAGCCTCTACGCCTCCCTGGGGAAATGGTTACTTCTTCGCCCAGTTCTCCTATTCCACTTGACCCTGCGGATTTTGAAAATCACCTAAGGAAGGTAATGGCCGAACAAAGACCTGTTCCTGCCTCCCGCCATAGTCAAGAGAAAATATTCGTCTTCAAAGACTTGGCAACTGCCTCCCATGTTTTCCTGAGAGTTGATCATGTGAAGCCTCCCTTGCAACCCCCATACTCTGGTCCTTACCCTGTAGTCAGCCATAATGAGAAGACTTTGACGCTAATGATCGGAAACAAGGAAGTAGTAGTGAGTACAGACCGTGTTAAACCTGCATACATAGAAACAAACCTTGCTGTTCCTACCCGCACCAACACACCTGACACATCTGCTACCCCCATTTCATCCAGTCAACCTAGCACTTCTTTTACACCTGACTTACCTGATGCGTCATCACCACCCAGAAAGTACACAACACGATCAGGACGCAGAGTTCGCTTTGCTCGTCCATTCGATTTGTGAACTTTCCTTCTCCGTGGGGGGTGATGTGGCGGCATCAGGAAGAATGAACTCGCCCCACATACAGAACACACCCTTGTGCACGATGCAACATTGCATCAGGATATAGCTTGCTAAACTAGCGTCATTCGGCTGCGTGGAGTGAGCATGAGCATCACGCCTGTTTGTGCCTTGTTGGTGTAATCAGTGTAACCTATCTCACATGCAAAGGTGTACTAAAACTGTGTGTGGTGTAAATAAATCTTATTATCCATGAGGACTGGTTTATTTATGAACGATGTGGAGCTGTCTACAACCAAGACTCCATAAGGTAATAACTTCATTAAATAACGCGATACTGTTGTAAATTTTGTTTAAAGGAAGGATTTTAATAGAATATACAGTATTTCACTGGTGAAATAGTTAACAGTCGTTGTATTGTTATTGATTATTGTCGCTCTTCATATTCAGATATTGCATTGTTGGTTACTGTCGTGAACAAAGGATGTAGTGTAGTCAAGTAAATATACTGTAAATAAAAATCAGCTGATCTTGTATTCCGATCATTTGTAGTTCTGAGTAGGTAGTTAAAGTATCCGTCATTTATATTTCGGTCCCTCGATCTTTCATTATTTATGAGTGGTTAGTTAATAATAATAAAGTTCCTATATCCTAGTAATTGCAGTTCAAGTCCCTGGAGTAGTAGGAGTAGTTTTGACACAAATATTTTTGAGAAATTATTGTAGACAACCTCATATTTTTCAGTAATTAAGGACACTTTTACTCTCCGTCCCGTGGAGTAGGGAAAATAATAGTAATCCATCAGCTGTAATAATCACATAACCACATTTCAATTGAGAATTGTAGTGAAGATGCGGTATACCGGTATTAGATAGTATCTTGCCTGTTATATTCGTGTTTTTCTTTGTGTACGGTAACCCTTTCGATACTTTAGCATTTAACCAAACGCAAGGTTTCATTTCTGTTAGAGCATAGTAGGATAAAGTAGCACTAATAGTAATCTTCTGTCTACGCGTTTAACTTTGTTAGTAATCCTTGAGTACGATAGTTCTTGCGAATTTCAAACTTTAGGCTTAATTGCAATTTTCATTTCTATTTGTGCTTATTCTATTATTTTGAGTAGTCTTGCGAATTTCAAACTTTAATTGTCATTTCAATTTCTGTTTGTGCTTACTTAGTAATAACCTGTTTACGTCTGAACGTAGTGTAAAATTATTGTAGTGTATTATAGTACGTATCTTATTATAAATTAGTGTGTTTATTCTATTAATGTGAAATATTTGTGTAGTATAGTACGGTATCTGTAGTATCTATGAACCAACATCATCGTTCTATCTCATCATATAATTATATCTTCGATAGAATAGGTTCGTACGAATACTATTAGGCCCTACAGCTTGCTCTAAATTTGACCAGAAACTGAACTCCTTGTATCCCACAGTTATCGAGAGAAAGTTGGTCTAGCATTTATCATAGCATAACAACATATCATAAGATTTTACATAACGAGTGTACTGTTATTTCTGAGGGCCTTATCCAATTTCTGAATGTAATACCTAAATAGTGGGTTAACAGAGGTGTGCCCAGCCTATATGCTCACATGAACTTTGAATTTTTAGCAGTTCTGTCTTAATATTTCTGTAATTGCTCAGTTAGGATTGCATTGATGGCTATCGTCAAATCCACCGCGATTGTGTACGGTACCTTAACAAAAGGAATGATATCACCGTTTATCACTATGTTAACTGGAACTGGCTGTTTGTTAGATAAAATGACTGCAGTCGCCAGCGGGATACAGGAGAGCGTATCTACACGATGCCACAGAAGATGACTACCGCAGCAGTAGTCGAAACGTCTGGAAGAAGCGAGAGAGGTGGACTACGGCATAATAGCCCGGAAGATTTTTATTATATTGACACCGGCCGTGAAAGCCTTCATACTTTAATTCCAGTTATTGATATTAATCTTGGTGTTCCTGGAGGAAAGAAATCTAATATGCGAAGCTTTCGCATCGAAATGAAGTTATTTAGATGACCCCATATGACGCCCACCATTTTGGTTTTTGTATTAAGGTCTGATATATTGTAGTCGGTCTTGCTTGAAGCAAAAAGTACTCTGTAAATCGAATTTTGTGCAATGTTAACTGTGCATTACGGCATTTGTGGTTTGTGAGGAAACAGTTAACAAGTAAAGAAAGGTTTAATGTGATGCTGGGAGCTAATATGACGGGAAGCGAAAAACTAAAACTTCTAATGGTCAGAAAATCGGCGAAGTCTAACTGTTTCTCGAATGTGAATTAATTACCGGTCACGTGAAGTCGCGGATGACAAGCTCCGTTTAGGAATCTCGGCTGCGTGGTATTGACGAGCCGTTTCCACCTGAAAGGAGGAAGGTTAACAGTAGCAAACAGAAGAAACTAACGGAGTTTTTCCAAAAGTGTACAGCGATGTACCGTATGTTTCTTGTTTCACTACTGAACGTGCTATTACTATAATAAAGGTTAGGTATAATTAAAGTGATGCCGTAAAACAGAGATTGTATATTTTTAAATACTGTTAAAAATAATGCATCCAGTATAAGCCCGTAGATACATATAATTCAATTATGTGCTGTACATGCTCAAAAACGGTATTCTCTATATCTTGAAATTTCGATAACTCGAAGTAAAACTTAGCTCCCGAGGTGATTCTGTTCGTCCTGATTCGAGATACCGAGGTTGACGAATAGAATTCTATGTAGGGCTGTCGGATGTCCTATATTATACGGGATATTCCGTTATTGAAGGTCTGAAGTACTGTCCCGGGACGCCCTTTTGTCCTATACTTAAACAACTCATAACTTACCATTGTTGAAACGTATGAAACAATGTCAAAATTGTCGTCCCAGTTAATTTGTAGGGAAGTCCGGCTCCATGGCTAAATGGTTAGCGTGCTGGCCTTTAGTCACAGGGGTCCCGGGTTCGATTTCCGACAGGGTCGGGAATTTTAACCATCATTTATTACTTCCGCTGGCACGGGGGCTGGGATATGTGTCGTCTCCATCATCATTTCATCCTCATCGTGACGCGCAGATCGCCTACGGGAGTCAAATCAAAAGACCTGCATCTGGCGAGCCGAACTTGTCCTCGGATATTCCCGGCACTAAAAGCCATACGACATTTCACTTTTATGACCGGATGCCCTTCCTGACGTCATCCTCATCGGAGGAGTTAATAAGAAATGAATGACGTAATATATGATACTACGAAGGAAAAGGGTGAAACCCAGTGCCGGCACATAGCCTACTCCTGTCGAACAGCACCAAGGGGTCTGCTGAAGGCTTAAAGTCTCCATCCGACGGACGAATCACCATCAACAGCGTCATATGCCCTCACTCCATAAGAGCACTGCGGAGAGGTTTGGAATTGAATCCAGGCTTTTGGCACGGAATCTAGTGGTTATAAATTGTGTACCTCCGCTACCATGCCGGCCAACATTCTAAAGGTGAAAATGTTTTCGACCAACAGGACTCGAACCGGCCAACCACGGCGTCAGACCGTGGAGACTTCAACGCCTTAACGATCACGGCCACCAGGCGGGCCGTAAATATATTTTGTCTTTATATTTTAGACACTTTGCTGTACTCACAGTTGACTCTAAGGAAACTGGACCATGCAGCGAACTTTCTGGGATGCAAAGCCATTGACGATTTCCATGCTGATGGGGATGAGTTCTGTCTTGGATCATAACATTTCGTAGGTATTGCTTTATAAGTCTGAGTGGCGAAAATGATCGTTTGGGGGAAGAAACAGTATCGGGAATAATTAGGTCTAAAAATTGTATATTTTGATACCAATTTTCACCGTTTCTTTAATAATGACTTGCCTCAGTCACTGCCACTGCTGTTTTAGACTCTACACAAAAACAATAATTTGCAGGCAGCTGCAACCATCCAACTATCATCCTACATATACACTATAAAAACAAACTTTGTTTGCCTTAGCTACAAACACATAACGACGTCACCTTTCCCGTAAAGAGTGGCATTCGAGTGAAGTTTATATTTACTTTTTTTTCTGGGGAAGCGTTGGGCCCCTTAACCACCGGGCATTGCATGCCCTAACGTTACGTCAATGTTTCTACGCCGAGCTTGGCTCTGGAATGCAGTAGTGGCCTTGGGGGAAAGGGGAGAGTCCTCCCCACTTTGTGGAGAAGACATACATTTTATTCCATTTTAGCCAGCTAAAACAAGGAATTATTACAAAAGCAATTTGTACAAGTCTTGTTGTCTTATCAACTAATTCTTTCCTTTAATTGCTTCAATTATTAACAAAAATATCAGCAGAAATATGCATAAAATGTCGTTCGTCGCGGCTAACCGATTTGTATAGCGCCACTGCAAATAGTGGAGACTTGCATGTGCTGTGAGGAAGGGTAGCAGAGGTATATATATTGACAAGGTATAACTGATCTACTTGTCACGTGCATTATTCAATCTGGCAGTCTCTTTAATGTCTGTAAGTTTGTTAGTGTCTAGTCAAATATAGCTATAGAAACTACCTAGAGTGCACAAAATGGACTGGATGTTTCACATGACAAAAAATGTATATAACAAAAAATGATTATCCTAGAACACAAAATTGAGACACTACCAAACAGTAGTCAGACCTGAAAATGTATATGCGGCAGAAACACTTAAACTACCAAGAAATGGAGATCTCGAAAAACTAGAGAAGGTTGAAATAAGAATTTTGAGAAAAATACTGGGAGCTAAACGAAATAATAATGCAGAATACAGGTTAAAACCAAACAGAGAGCAATATCTGAAAATTGAAAAACTAACTGACGTAATGAGGAAAAGAAGACTACAATTTTTAGACACGTTTACAGAATGGATGACAACAGACTAACCAAGCGCATCTTCACCCTTCTGAATAGTTAAAAATCTAAACCCACATGGTTCAATGAAATTGAGAAAGACATGAAAAATGCTGAAATTAAAACCGATAAATCATAAACAGAACACTTTTTAGAGAAGCAGTTCAAAAGGCAGCATTTCAGGAGCGGAAGAAATCAACAACTAGAACCAAGTGGACTCAAGAAGAGAAGGAAGGACACTCTCGAAAGGATGAAGGAAATCGAACACAATGAAATTTAACCAAAGTTGAATCATCGTACCCTCCAAATGGGTTATTCTAAAGAAGAAGAAGAAATGATTTTAATTGTATACTAGCTGATGTACCCGTGCTTCGCTACGGGATTCTCAGAAAGACTGACTTTGTGGTTTTCCTAACCTGAAGTCATCATAGGTCATTACAAAAACGTAAGTATGAATGTAGCGATTAAAAGCAATGCTATCATATAAAATACTCGATCAAATGGAAAGCCGCACGTTTTATCACTTTTAACGAACAGTGCTGCGGTTAGATTGCGGTGCCAATCTAATAGTCCAAAGTTCCAGAGCTGGGATGACCAGGCCGCAGATTGCCATGAACACTCATCTGCCATTATTCCGCTAAATATGCACACTGTTCATTCCAATCAGTGCCTCAGAATAGGGATTGAATAGCCCGAATGCTATGATGATCCAGTGTGTTACGTACCAGTAGTATCAGAAAATTTGTAAACCAGAGAAATGGCATGCTAAAGAAAAAAGTTTTCTAACTCCCCAGCTACTTCCCATCAATATTCAGACAGGCTGTTACACTCTGTACGACTGGGCGAGTTGACCGTGTGGTTAGCGGTGCGCAGCTGTGAGCTTGCATCCGAGAGATAGTGGATTTGAACCCCATTGTCGGCAGCGCTGAAGATGGTATTCCGTGGTTTTCCATTTTCACACCAGTCAAATGCTGGGCCTGTACCTTAATTAAGGCCTAAGGCACTCCTAGCCCTTTCCTATCCCATCGTCGCCATAAAACCTATCTATGTCGGTGCAACGTAAATCAAATAAAAAGTACTCTGTACGCAGCAGTAATCCTATCTACCAGAGATGAGGGGCAACAGAAGGCACAAAGCACATCACGACAAACAATGGTCAATGTAATGTTATTGTTGATCAATGTTATGAGCTTTCTATATTGTAGGCCTTCACATTTAGTTTTCTTTCGACTCTGTGATTTGTAAAATATTTTATACCATAAACTGTAGTTTCTTATTCTCCGACTTTACATACCGATTTTCATTAAATACTGTTTACCCATTTTCTCGTTACTCGGCGCTGATATGGACTTAGTAACAAAAATCCAAATTCATGAATATCTTTGTGATCATAGCCAGTACGGCAACAATGTATAAGACATGAATAATAGGAAATTTAATACTATATAACCTTAGTTATGTAGCATTCATCGATTACACCTCTAATAAGAAATATTTGAGAATTACATTTTAGGCCTTCCCCTAAACTACCATTTCACTCAGCGTGAATAAAATAATTTACAGCCTAGACTATAGCGACTTATTTCCTGACTTTGCATACCGATTTTCATCAACATAGGATTACTAATAACAACGATATTTGAGAATTAAATTTTAGGCCTTCCCCTAAACTACCATTTTTCTCTGCGGGAATACAATTATTGATAGCCTAGATTGTAGCAACTTATTCCCCAACTTTGCATACCCATTTTCTTGAAAATACGACCGCTAATAACATAAACAGTTGAGAATTCAATTTTAGGCCTTCCCCTAAACTACCATTTCACTCAGCGTGAGTAAAATGATTTATAGCTTAGATTGTAGAGCCTCATCCCCCGACTTCACATACCGATTTTCATTAGACCACTAATAACATAAATAGTTGAGAATTCAATTTTAGGCCTTCCCCTAAACTACCATTTCACTCAGCGTGAGCAAAATGATTTATAGCCTAGATTGTAGAGGCTCATCCCCCGACTTCACATACCGATTTTCATTAAATTCTCTTCAACCGTTTTCTCGTGATGCGTGTACATACATACATACAGACAGACAGACAGACAGACAGACAGACAGACAGACAGAAATTACGGAAAAGTAAAAAGTGAATTTTCTTGTTACTATGGACATGACCGATACAGAAATACCATTATTTTCAAATTCTGAGCAATGTACAGACAAAACTCTTATTTTATATATATAGATTCCCGCCGTACTTCTATTTAATAGTAATGCATGTGTAATATTGTTCCTTTGGTGCAAGTTTTATCGTATACTATTGAATCAGAGTCTCAAAAAATTGTCAACCTTTACCTGTCTGACGAAATTCACTCAGAGAGCATTAAAAATTGCCATTTTGTACCTTTTTCTTTAGTTTTGATGTATATACCCCCGCTCCCCCCCCCCCCACCCCCACCCCGCTATAACCCACACATACGGGTAAAATGTTTGCCCCACGCCATTCCAATTTCCAATCGCCGCTACTGCTGGAATGTCATCATTTCTGGACTGGTTTTCTTTCTTAGGACATGTTGACTCGCACATTTCCATGTGTACTACCTTGAATCAACAGAAGCCCACTTAACCGGACAGTTTACAAAGCTCTCTGGGCCTTTTAAGAAGGCAAACAAGAAGTTGGCTGCACAGCATGTGAGATAATGCTGATCGCACTCCCAGTACTTCCCTCGTGTACGTACTGCTGACGGAGTATCCCAATCCGTATATACCAGCACTCTATGTTTGGAATGTCTCCTTGAGACGAGAAGTGTCGCACGAGATTGTGTTGTAATTTCTACCATTCTTGATGATACTAATTTTATGTCAAAATTGTAGTTGGCTCAGGATTTAATCTTTTGTATTATTTTTTGCTTTTATTTTTTACAATTGGCTTTACGCCGTACTGACACAGATAGGTCTTATGGCGACGATGGGCAGGAAAGGGCTAGGAGTGTGAAGGAAGCCGCCATGGCTTTAATTAAGGTACAGCCCCAGCCTGGTGTTAAAATGGGGAATCACAGAAAACCATCTTCAGGGCCGACGACAATGGGGTTCGAACCCACTATTTCCTGAATGCAAGCTCACAGCTGCACGCTCCTAACCATACGGCCAACGTGTTATTTACGTACATACATACTGTAGCCAACGTCTTCAAATCGAGCGAGTTGGCTGCACGTAGATTTGAGGTTATATTCGGGAGGCAGGGAAATGATGAGGTTGTATTTTAACTAAGGCCACGGTCGCTTCCTTCCCAGCCCTAGCCCATTCCCACAGTCTCCATAAAACAAATATCATAGACTCTGGTGGTAGCTATTCTATTAACACTATACTCCGCACGAACTTACTTCTAAATTGAAGTTTCGCAAAACAAATGAGCATCGCCTTCCCTCTGTTGCCAGCGCGCTACTCGTGCGAGAACAGCTGATGCAATAGGACCACGGTAAGCAGCCCTTGTACTCAGACAACTAATGAATATGGACTGAAAACAAATTCACAAAAACTACACTTACCGTACTAACAACATCGGACACATATAAGAATATATTGTTAAGAATAAAAGAGTATGAGGAAATAACACATCACTCACCGCTAATGGCTGGCACAGGAAGGAGGTTATGGCCTACAACGGGAACACCCCAGTGATCTCAGAGTCACTGGTAACCTCAGTGCCGGATTAAGGTGATTGGGGGCCTTGGGCTATTTAAAAATGTGGGGCCCTTCTTCGTAACCAAGCCCCGCCCCCAGGCAGCGCCGGGGAAGGTAAGTCTTCGGGGGTGGCAGTCATTATTGCTACCACTACACCAACGAGATCGGCAATTTATTATTTACGACTCCGAGTATTCCATACAATGTGACTGAAGTTTAAAATACACATTAGGTTTTCCTTTCATTGTTCCTAAAACCATCTTCCTAATGCTCATACTTTCCAATTCCGTAGAGACCTAATCTCTCTTTAAAACAGCAGACTTAGATATTACACTATTCGCTTACCTGTTGTTGTTAGTTGCTTTACGTCGCACCGACACAGACAGGTCTTATGGTGACGATGGGACAGGAATAGCCTAGGAATAGGAGGTAAGCGGCCGTGGCCTTAATTAAGGTACACCCTCAGCATTTGCCTGGTGTGAAAATGGGAAACCCTGGAAAACCATCTTCAGGGCTGCCGACAGTGGGATTCGAACTCACTATCTCCCGGATGAGAGCTCACAGCTATGCGCTCCACACCGCACGACCAACTCGCCCGGTCCGCTTACCTGTAGAAGATTCCAATTCACTAGTAACAGTCTCTTCAGTCGTCGATGCACTTGTAGACTTCCTGTCAAAAATGTTTATATTTTCGGCAACTTTTCAATTTCTTTCAAATGTTTTTAAATTTACGTTTGTTGGTACCACTAGTATGTTTTCTATTCATTTTACAAGAACATTACAGTTGTAACTTACGAATGGTTCAATAATCAGAGGTAAACTGGAAGTTCTCTTCCTGATGCAAAGATATAGTATAGCATGCGCATTCCACCGTGCTTCCCCTGTCCCCTCCCACTCACTTCCTAGACCTCTTCCTCCTTTCCCTCTCTGCCCGTACTCGCAAGCTGCCAGATTTAAATTTTCGTCAACAATAACCTTTACAATAATTACAGTGCATAAGTAGCGAGAATTCGTGTCTCCGGACGGTAATTGATTCTAACAGTGATGAAATACTAACACGGACAGCAGATAAGAAGGAAGGAAGATTGCATGTTTGCTATTTTGCGAGCGTAAATATTCATATACATGTACGAAGGTTGAGTAGCAGGCCTTTTTATATAATTATAGGTTCGGCCAATGCCGAGGCCCCTTGGCACGCGGGGCCCGGGGCTGCAGCCCCTTTAGCCCTCCCCTTAATCCGGCCCTGGGTACCCACCAACAATGAATCACTGTCACTATCACCAGCTCCCGAAATATTATGAAACTTTCGACGGAGTTCTCCACTACATCTTCATTTCCCCACCCCTCACGTATTAAACTTTGTTTACTGCGCACAACTTTCCTCCAGTCTCGGCACTGACATTCACCACAGCTTCGGCTAACAGGTTTTCCATCTCGGGTACAGTAAACCGCTTATTTTGGTTGCAACATAACCCTTAATCTGAGCCCAAATTTTCTCTATTGCATTGAAATGGCAATGATAAGATGGAAGTCGAATAACTTTATGTTTAGGACGTCTTGCAATTTTTTCCACGACATATACTGGAGATTGTGGCGTGTTTTCTTTCTCAAGTCGCAACAGTTCACCTTCATGTCGTCCCGCACAGGAATGTTGTGCCTCCTTAACCACTCAGCCGGTTCAGGCGCTGGCCTTCTAACCCCAACTTGGCAGGTTCGATCCTGGCTCAGTCCGGTGGTATTTGAAGGAGCTCAAATACGACAGCCCAGTGTCGGTAGATTTACTGGCACGTACAAGAACTCCTGCGGCACTTAATTCCGGCACCTCGGCGTCTCCGAAGACCTTAAAAAGTAGTTAGTGGGACGTAAAACAAATAACATTATTATTATTATTATTATCCTTAACCACTCAGCAAGAATCGACTTCCTTGCTGCCATTGTCGGAGGTTTGCCCTAAATTACGGAATGGTAGGGGCGTTGTCCATTATTATCGTACGGTTTTCAGACAGGTAAGGTCATTGACCCCTAGTAGTGTTCCTATGCGGGTTCTGACCCCGAGGTCATTGACCCCTAGTATAGTAGTAGTGCAATGCGGATTCGCGCAAGAGAGCAAACTAACCTCACAGTCGCAATCTTGGAGGGGCCTACCCTCACTTTTACAGCCAAATGCCCTTCCCAACGCCATCTTGGAGGGGCCTAACCTCGCCGCGCCTAGTTATACGGCTAGATGCCCTTCCCGACGCATCTTGCCAGATGCACCTCCCGACGTCATCTTGGAGGGGCCTAACCTCACAGGGCCTAGTTTTACGGGCCGATGCACTTCCCAACGCTATCCTGGAGGGGCTTAACCTCAATTTTACGGCCAGATACCCTATCCGACGCCATCTTAATAGTAGGGTTATGGGGATTCGCGAATTTTGAAGAAGCCATCTTGAGTAATAGGGCAATGGGGACTCGCATAAGAGAGCACACCTAACCTCATGGAAGGGCCTAACTACACAGGGCCTAGTTTTATGGTCATATGCCCTTTCCGACGCCATCTGGAGGGGCCTAACTACACAGGGCCCAGTTTTACGGTCAGATGGCATTTCCGTCCGCCATTTTGATTCTCCCAACAGAGGGGGCACATATGGCCTAACATAGTTTTATGACCAGATGCCGTTCCCGGCGCCATATTTGAGGGGCCTAACTACACAGGGCTCAGTTTTACGGTTAGATGACCATCTTGTAGCCATTTTGATTCTCCCACCAGAGGGGGCACATATGGCCTATCCTAGTTTTATGACCAGATGCCCTTCCAGACGCCATTTTGTAAGGGCATAACTATACCATCGCCATCTTGACCTAGTTTTACGGTCAGATGCCCTTCCCGGAACCATTTTTTGAGAGGCCTAACTACACCGTCGCCATCTTGGCCCAGTTTGACGGTCATATACATTTCCCCTCGCCATTTTAGAGGGGACGAACTACACAATCGCCATCTTCCGTCGCCATTTTGGAGAGGCCTAACTACACAATCACCACCTTGGGCTCAGTTTTACGGACAGACGCCCTTCTCGTCGCCATTTTGGATGAGCCTAACTACACAGTCACCATTTCGGGCTCAGTTTTACGGTGGGATGCCCTTCCCTCCTCCTCATCGTCTGGCCTAGTCCCCCTGGAGTAGTGACAGAGCTGTGACGTAATAAATGCGGGTGATTTAATCATGCAGCGATTACGTCGACTTTTTTATGCATGTTCAGACTTTATAGATGGTATAAGCATGACGAATATAAGATCAGGTGTGAGGACTCAGCCTTGATAGCATGGTAGTTTTTGGTCCCGCCACTGCAAGCACTGCAAGCGATTACGTCCAGCATGTGTTCCAGTAGTTCGGGCAAGCCAGGTAAAGAAAAGTGCGGAAGACGTTACTATGCGAGATATTTCAGCGAATAATTTTAATTTTCTTAGATTTCAGTTCCTAACTCAGTTCATTGTGTCTTGTGTACTTCAAGCATGTATCTTATATGGTTTGATTAATTTAAGTTCAGCATGCGATACTGTTTTGTGCCTGGCTGTAAGTCAGGCTATGGTAGAGTAGTTGATGATATGCGACTTTTTCACCAGCGAAGGATAGAAATCAATTTGCAAATGGGCCAGAAGTATTCCACGGAAAGATACTGAGTTAACGCGCAATAGCAGAATTTTTCTGATAATATGTTGGTAAAATCAGACATTTTTACAGTGAATGGTGTAAAAGTGGAGCAGTGCCTTACATTTTCCCTAGTTTGACGAAATACCTTTCAAGTGAGATTAAGTCCCGTAAAACTCCCAACGGGAAAAACAGGCCGAGAAAGTAATTCATGGAGAAGTAAACTCGAAATCGATGTGGGGCGAAATATTTTTTGATTGCATCGATTCCATAGAAAAAAAAAAGTTTATCCTTAAGGAGCTGGCTGTTCTTTTCAACATGTTATGGATATAATCCCCAGACTTGTTTATCATTATCTGAAGCGCTGATTTTTTTCAGAACGAATGAAATTCGGCAAATCAGGCGAGATTTAGGAACTCGAACTTCCGCCAAATCTTCACGTAAGCTTTCAGAAGTCCAGTAACCGACAAACTGAGATTGTAAGTAGATAGTTTATGGGTGTTCATTTTAATATGCTGGGAGTTATGTGTTATTTATCTGTACATGTACACTCCAGTAACGTGTGTTTTCCGCAAGATGTGATGAAGTCCGTAGCTCTCATTTCTCTGATTTTTTCCACTGCAACCTGCCGTGATATTTTAATTGTAATCTCTCATTGTATTTTAAAAGGCAGTGTATATAGTTATCAGTTACGGAGTAATACGTTTCCTCTGGCATCATTCCTAAAACCAGCTGATCGGTACCTTGGAGCTTACCCACTCTAGCGTTGCTTGGCGGGGCGCGCTTGAACTCAAGGAGTCCTCAGACTTGTTCTTATGTTCGTTATGGTATAAGTGGGCATTTTTCTTTAGCCTCTGAGATACTGTGATAGAGAGTAGAGCGCTTTATTCCATCATGACAAGAACAAAATAGTTGATATACAAGGCTTCAAAGTGAACGGCAACAAATTTGTGTTCCACTGTGTTGTGGGCGCCAAAACTCGTTAGTTGAGTATTTAGTCCACCTTTCCCATACTGTTTGTAAATGAAAACAAAAAGCAGACACACTGGTTAGAAAAAAAAGGTCTGCAATCAGAAGAAAAAGGCATATCTTATCGCTTTCTATCTTTGATCATGAACGCTCATTTGTCAAAAGCAAATCTAGCTTTTTTAAAGGGTTGTGAAAAGAAGGAATGGTTGCGTGAGTATCTACCATCAACGTGTGAAATTATCGACATGCATGAATTAGGATGTCCTTCATCTGAAACTCTTTACAAGGAGCATATTTGAGAAACAATTAAACAGTCTTTACCACATGTGTGCATGTTCTTTGATTGGTTGTGTTGGAGTGCATGCCGGGAGGTGAACAACGTATGTAAGTTGCAGTGTCGAAACGACGTTAGTGTGAAAGATATATTTGTAAAGACATCATGTCATTTGTATCTGAAACTAAGTGTAACGCAGTTGAAAAGGCAATCGTAAAGTTTTGTGCATGCAAAAAGAAACTAAACACTGTAACTGAAGAAGAGTTGAATGCATTACCAAAAGCATTTTTGGTCAATGTAGTTGCGAATGCTGTAAAGAAGATCTGGAATAAGGTGCCTCGTGAGTGGACTCTAGATCCTGTTTTGTCAGAGCTTCAAACATGTAGTTTACATCATGAACAAGTAAGTTTAGCTAGGAGACCTTCACTGAGACAGTGCCGTACATGTCAACTCATTAAACTGTATCACGGACCTAAAACTAACGAGTTGTCTTCGCTTATAAACACTTGTCATGGCTGCGAAAAGAGTAGGCAAGCTGTCGCAGAAAAAGGTGAAGAAACGTGCTGGGAGAAAGGTAAGGAAGCATGCTGGGCATGGACTCATCAATAAGATGATTTATCTTCTTCCCTTTTAGCTTCATCTTCCTAGTTACCAGTACTGTAGCCCTGGAACTCGACTTGATGCCCGCTTGGCACGTGGTGATCCTGGTATTAATGTGTTAGATGCTGCCTGCAATGAGCATGATATTGATTATCGTCAAAACAATCCTGAACTAAAACGTGTAGCTGATGAAAATCTGTATCGTAAAACCATGTAACGTGTGTCGCCACTTAATGATACAGTTACTGAGAAGATAACAGCACTTGTCGTTGCCAGTGCAATAAAAGGGAAACTGTTACTGGGTGTTGGCATTAAACAGCGAAGACAGTAGAAATAATCTATGTATGAAGAGAGAGAACGGATTTACTTGAAGAAAGAAAAATATATATATTCTAAAATAAATACGAATTGTGAAACATATTGCAGGTGTTGCTTCAATTTTTAAATATTAGTCTTACCCTATAGCATGTCCTAAATTAGTTAGTAGTAATAATATTGACTTGCAAGTTTAATCTTGTCTTATGGCATAGAAGAAAGGAGAGCTGGAGGTTCCCGAAGTAAACACGTAACTGGATTAGTAATCTTAACACTCTTAATTTGAAAATTTCCTGTGCTCCAGTTAGGGGTGAATCCTTTTGCAAAGATAGACATGTGTTTGGTGATGCGAACGAAATCGCCTTTTTTTAAAGCGATGGTGGCGCGGATCACCCGTTTTGATTACAAGATGAATAGCATCTAAGCGTGGTGTATTCTTTGTAACAAGACGTGACTTTGTGCCGATAGTGCGATGAGGTGTATCTTTGTAGGTAGATACGAGTCTAGGTAGCAGTTCAATCCAGCGATATGAACCTTATGCTGTAAATTCTCGCCACATCATTGTTTTGAGTGTACGATTAAAGCGTTCTACAACACTTGCCTTGAGATTGATGTACGTAGATTAGTGATGAATGCCAAGTAACTTAAGGTAAGAAGAAAAATCCTTGATGTAAAACTCTTTACCTTGATCGGTTTGAAGAAGCCTTAGGCAGCGTTTCGATTGTTTAATAATTTGTTTAAATGCGTCTTTGACTTGAGCTGCTGCCTTAGAACGCACAGGTTGTGCAAAAGCAAACTTAGAGTACACATCGATGACAGTAAGTAATAGTTGAGAGGGGAGTTCCTCAGGGCAGTGTTATCGGACCTTTATGTTTTCTTATATATATAAATGATATGAGTAAAGGAGTGGAATCAGAGGTAAGGCTTTTTGCGGATGATGTTATTCTCTATAGAGTGATAAATAAGTTATAAGATTGTGAGCAACTGCAACGTGACCTCGAAAATGTTGTGAGATGGACAGCAGACAATGGTATGTTGATAAACGGGGCTAAAAGTCAGGTTGTGAGTTTCACAAATAGGAATAGTCCTCTCAGTTTTAATTACTGCATTGATGGGGTGAAAGTTCCTTTTGGGGATCATTGTAAGTATCTAGGTGTTAATATAAGGAAAGATCTTCACTGGGGTAATCACATAAATGGGATTGTAAATAAAGGGTACCGATCTCTGCACATGGTTATGAGGGTGTTCAGGGGTTGTAGTAAGGATGTAAAGGAGAGTGCATATAAGTCTCTGGTAAGACCCCAACTAGATTATGGTTCCAGTGTATGGGACCCTCACCAGGATTACCTGATTCAAGAACTGGAAAAAATCCAAAGAAAAGCAGCTCGATTTGTTCTGGGTGATTTCCGACAAAAGAGTAGCGTTACAAAAATGTTGCAATGTTTGGGTTGGGAAGAATTGAGAGAAAGAAGAAGAGCTGCTCGACTAAGTGGTATGTTCCGAGCTGTCAGCGGAGAGATGGCGTGGAATGACATTAGTAGACGAATAGGTTTGAATGGCGTTTATAAAAGTAGGAAAGATCACAATATGAAGATAAAGTTGGAATTCAAGAGGACAAACTGGGGCAAATATTCATTTATAGGAAGGGGAGTTAGGGATTGGAATAACTTACCAAGGGAGATGTTCAATAAATTTCCAATTTCTTTGAAATCATTTCGGAAAGGGCTAGGAAAGCAACAGATAGGGAATCTGCCACCTGGGCGACTGCCCTAAATGCAGATCAGTATTGATTGATTGATTGAAGTAGATACGTATACCCCTTATTGCTGGAGGCATATGGAATCATTTCTACTAAGTCTGCTTGCCAGAGATCATCTTTTCCGCGTGTAATAACGTGTCTGCGACATTAGGTGCGACGTGTTGGTTTATGTAACTCGTGTGCGATGTCTATCTTTACAAGGAAGGTCTTATCTGGACGAGCCATTACTGAATAATACCCGCATGTCGTATTTCTCTCTCTATTTCTAGAATTTCTCATTCGTGACCTGTGTGACCAGCATCTTGCGAAGCTCTTGGAAGTTGTAATCGTTTAACGAGTAAGTTAGGGTCATTCCAGTATCTTACGTCTACATACGGCGACAAAGGCTTGTAGATAACATTTAGACCACGTGCAGTCGGTTGATGTGATGGAGACAGCTTAGAAATAAACTCTCGATACTTGTGACTCTTATTTGCATTTACAGCTTCTGTCCTCTTGTAATTACGTCGTGTTGCGTCAGTAGCAAAAAGTATTGCTTTATATTTTTTAACATCATCTTGTAAAATTATATCCTTGTCAGGTATTCGTGAGAAAAGAAGTTCCAAGAGTCCTTTAGTAGGTTTACAGGTGACACCTTTTACGATGCGTCTGTTGCGATTAATCTTAACATTTGCATTACCTATCCAGAAACAGTCGCCTTCATAGCGAATACCGTAGGTGGTGTCAGTTTGTCTTGTAAATATTTTTTCTATATAAGGAGCAACGAGAGACCCATATGTATTTCGAATAAAAGTGTTACACTGATTACGATACTCTGGCGTGATCATGACCTCAGACAAGGAAGGTAGACATTGCTCTAACACCCACTACACCAACATATGCAGTTAAAACTTAACACGCTTAGATGGTGAAGTATCGTTAAGTTCTTCTTCCTCACCCTCTTCTTCATCCCTATCCTGCTTCTCCTCTTCCTCATCCCGCCTCTCTTCTCCTTTATGCTATGCTTTTCTTGTTCATGCTTCTCTTCTTCTTCATAGTTTTCTTGTTTATGCTTCTCTTTATTATAAGATGATTGCATAGAAACGAAACTTGTAGTATACTGGGGCAATGAAGTAGAATTAAAAATTTATTTCAGTGGTGTACCGAGTTGCGTTTTCAAAAATAAATCAGTTTCTGCTTGAATAAGTTTAAGCTCTTTAAATTTTCGTCGAATATTATTTCGAGCACGGATTATATGTTTTGTAATCTCTTTGCTGGATGCTGACATGATGGTGGTTTTTTATCAATTGGTGACTGTAACTCTGTGTTAATGCATATAAAATGATCAAAACCTATGCAATATTGTCCAAAATGAACATAACTTTCTTTATCAATAACTAAAATGCCGTAACGATGTGCTGACCAGCATGTAGCACACATACGTTTAAAGTCATTGAATATCATCATTGTTAACATGATCATCATACACATGCCGCATGTTGCGCTCATCTTGCCGATCTACATAGGTGGACTACCCGAACAAATATATTTTTTGAAAAAAGAGGGGTCAAAGTCCTCGGGTGCTGACTTAGCAGAAAAAATGCTGACACGGTGTTTTAGAACATACATTGCCCTACTACTTTCTCCCCTTACCAGCTGCCATTGTACCTTCCACAGAATCATCTGTCCAGCCTTTTCCTATGGTATGGTTTGCACTGATCCATGTTTCATCTAACCACACAATCGAATCAAAATTTTCCTTCATAACGTCCCTTAAAAACCGGCAGCGCCACATCACAATATCACTTCTCTCCATTAACACTCACCGGCCGTTTAATATCTTGTAGCGGAATCCCAGTTCCTTTACCACAACATTCAGTGTACTCTCGCTTCCATTAAATAGTTCGCTTTCCCTCAGAGACTCACGTATTTCACAAGTGTAGGGTGGTCTTTTCTGCGGTAGTAGTCATAAATATGCCGACGAATGGCATCTTTCTGGAAACTGTCCAAATTCGTCACTGGTTTGGCCCGATTCGTTTTCTTACACGGCGTTTCAAACTTAGAGGCATCCGGGAGATAGTGGGTTCGAATCTCACTGTCGGCAGCCCTGAAGATGGTTTTCGTGGTTTCCCATTTTCACACCAGGCAAATGCTGGGGCTGTACCCTAATTAAGGCCATGGCCGCTTCCTTTCCATTCCTAGGCCTTCCCTATCCCATCGTCGCCATAAGACCTATCTGTGTCGGAGCGACGTTAAGCAAAAAAGAAAAAGAGAGAGAGAGAAACTTAGAGCTAAAGGAAGCAATGTAGCACCGTTCTCCTTTTCTTTCTCAAAGTACTCGCGCATGTTGAACACAATTTCACGGGCCTGGCTTATCAAGGGCGTGCCTTGTCCCACACGTCTCGATTTCTTGCCACTTGTCTTTCCCGTCGAACTAAGTGCACTGAAACACGGACGTAAATAAAAGTAGGCCTACAGCTATTTTATACTCTGAATGATTAAATCTATATTGTACTAACTTATGCTATGCTAAACTGTGCAGTACGTTATAGTGTACTATACTAGAGAGATAAAGACTAATATGAAAAACACACTAATTACTGAAGAAAAATGCAAAAGATATCGAACCGTACCGAATACTATACCCGCTGAGCGAGATAGGTTAACCACGTGGTGAATGTAAACATTAGAGTTGGTTACTACGTTTCGAGATCGTCCTCTGCCGATATAAAACGATATGAATGACAGCTTGGGATTGGTTGGATGTCTATGTTTCAGCGCATAACCACCAGACAGAGCCAAAATCTGCACAACGCCAATTTAGAAGCAGAGCCGTGCGGAGTATAATGGAACATAACGGTACAAGAAAACAAGGGCCATGAAGGACGTGAAAATGAAAGACTCCCTAGGCCTTGGAAACCTCATACTGTTGGGGTCGTACAAGAACGAGGGGTAGGTCGTATAGGATAATCAAGTGGTGTATGGATTTTAGTGCCGGGAGTGTCCGAGGACAAGTTTGGCTCGCCAGGTGCAGGTCTTTTGATTTGACGCCCTTAGGTGACCTGCACATCGTGATTATACAGGCAGCGGAATTAAAACATGATGGTTAAAATACCCGGCAATGCTGGGAATCGAACCCGTAACCCCTGTGACCAATGACCAGCATGCTAACCATTTAGCCGTGGAGCCTGGCCGTATAGGACAGATTAAAGGGAACAGCCTGGCTCAAGTAAGTGGTACCAATGCCATGAGTCAGATAGTCAGGTAGTTCCACCATTCTCTAAGACAAGGTATGGCAAATCCCGGTTGGAAGGCATCATGACGTTTAAAATTAGTGGCTTACATCGAACTTCCCTCGATTTGGCATAAATCGACAGCCGGTTTTCAGTCATTCGACCGGGTCAGGAATGGAATGAATGAAGCCCCCATCTTGCGGCGAGAATAAGAAATGTGCCGGCTGCCGAAGCCTGTCGCACATCTCTGGGGCAATGATAAATGACTGACAGAAGAAATGTTAGTGGAGAGTGTTGCTGGAATGAAAGATGACAGGGAAAACCGGAGTACCGGGACAAAAACTGTCCCGTTCCGTTTTGTCTAGCACAAATCTCACATGGAATGTCCGGGATTTGAACCATGGAACCCAGCGGTGAGAGGCCGGCGCGCTGCTACATAAATCAGGCATAGAAGACCTTTTTAATGACAACGAAGAAATCCATATTTGAATGCACCAGTTTGAAAATCTTAATTTGCTAGCACACTAGTTTTCTACTGCACCTACTTCCAGCTATTTATTAGAAGCAATCCAAAGGGCCTCTTTTCATTTTCGATTTGCAGCTACGTCTTCGTACATTTATCAGGCTTAAATCGGCCAACTGGTGAAGCATTTGAATATATGAAATGAAATGGCGTATGGCTTTTAGTGCCGGGAGTGTCCCGAGGACATGTTCGGCTCGCGAGGTGAAGGTCTTCCGATTTGATGCCCGTAGGTGACCTGCGCGTCATGATGAGGATGGAATGATGATGAAGACGACACATACACCTAGCCCCCGTGCCAGAGAGATTAACCAATGATTGTTAAAACTCCCGACCCTGCCGGGAATCGAACCCGGGACCCCTGTGACCAAAGGCCAGCACGCTAACCATTTAGCCATGGAGCTGGACGGTACTTACAGTGATTCCCATAAGGAACGTTCACCCCATCTACGCAGTAATTAAACCGAGAGGATTTTTCCTATTAGTGAAACTCACAACCTGACTTTAAACCCTGTTTATCATCATGCCATTGCCTGCTGTATTATTTAAATTAAATACGAATAACTAGGAAACCAAGAAACTAAACTGTGACGAAAAATGAGTTCAACTGTTCAGTCATTTCAAGAATCGAAATATTTCTGAGGGTAATATCAGTCGCGTTGTCGAGTACATTTTTTGTCCGACTTCTCTGCTCCTGTTAAAAGCGTATTTTCAATTATGAGCAATGTACCGGTATAGTTTGAATGAAAATATATAATGCCGAAATGTACAAAGAAAGGTGTATTGATATGCAAATTAAACACCGAACTTAGCTGTGGTATATTTTATAACAAAACTAAGAAAGCATTTCCAAGCAATGTCCACGCCAGGAACGTACGGTACCGTAACAAATACGATTGGTTTCAATCGCACTTAGACAACCAGGTTTCTGCGAATTCGCAACAAAGAAAGCTCGTCGTAAATCACTCGTTGCCTGACTGAATTTGGGGAATTCAATACCGGTATGCGTGCATTTATTATTATTATTATTATTATTATTATTATTATTATTATTATTATTATTATTCAGTTACTTGGTGGTACATACTGTGCCCTGACAGCAGTCCCTGTGACCATTTTGTATATTTTAATTCTATATCTCAGTGTTGGGTTCAGCCGCGGCGAAGCAATGCAGTCGGAGATCCATGAAGGCTCCACTCAAGGGACGTGCAAGTCCGACGAGTTGGGACACAGGTTAAATAAGTGGACTGTTATCATCGTGGCTTTTAACGTGGAATATAATCATCATTTTCTGCCTAAATTACGTGAATATTCCACAATAGAGTATTAAGAGATCGAAGATATTGGCATATTCGACGAGATACATTGACCAACATTTAATCTTATCCTAAATTAAATAACTAATGTTCCTACGCTACTTTAAATGATAACTCCGTAAAATGTTTTATTTTATGGAAGGATCTCCCGTTTAATGACTTAAAAATAACTTTAAATGCGTCAACTACATTAAAAACAAATTATTGGCAACACAACGGATATAAAAGGAAAATGTTATGTTAAATTGAAAATAAATACCTAACTTCGAGCTCTTGTTACAAATAAATACAACATCATCAATCGAAACAAAAGAGACAAAGTGCCCCTCTGCTG
Source organism: Anabrus simplex (assembly GCF_040414725.1). Taxonomy (NCBI): domain Eukaryota; kingdom Metazoa; phylum Arthropoda; class Insecta; order Orthoptera; family Tettigoniidae; genus Anabrus; species Anabrus simplex. The sequence goes on from NC_090265.1 coordinate 24,192,175, forward strand.
AAGGCTTACATGGAAAGATCAGTTATCAATCTCGCATTTTTTTCAAAATAAATCACTGGGAATCATAGAATCATCCATTTCAGAATGTTATTTTCTACCCAAATATCTCATAATATTCCGTCATTTCTCCTTTAAAAATCATCGCACTATATGTCAGTATCTGTCTATCTAGCAACTTGAAAAATACCGTTATTTTAACTTCATAAAGTCACCATAAATGCAATAGAAATGCTTGAAAGACACAGGATCATAACATAATGTAACATCCATCAAAATCATGTATTTAAAAGACAGACTCGATCCTCACGTACATTCATCGGTGACCACACCTAGATAAAAACATCAAGAAACATTGCAACATCTACAATAACCTTGTCTAACTACGTTGATTCTGCGCCTCCGGATACCACTGCGACGTTTGACCTGGAATACTACATTAGCACTAGGCGTCAACTCAAATGATCTACAAAATCCAACTAGCAAAGAAATGGCTTACTTACCATAGAAGATCATATTTCCTTTACGACATGACCTCAATATCTTTACGTTACCGATTATCTTGCGAAGATCCTAAACATCCCTTTAATATCATGCGCTCTGGTCAATCTTGTATTTAAATAGGATAAATGTGACGACCAACTACTAGTGTTCGTGAGTGCAACATCCTATAACATTATTCTAAAATACGGCCTCGTACCTAAATAAATTATTCACCACGACAACATCAAAATTCACGCATGACCAACATAGTTCCTACCGTCAATACCATCATCAGGACCTTCACCTAACATCATCATAAAATTCGCAATCCCAATGACACGTCTATAATCATCACATCACTCTATCCACGTAAATATTTTCAAAGATCCTACCGTAACTAACACCTTATTACATCGCACAACTCGTCATGCACAGCGAATTCACAATACTAAAGAACAATCTATTCAGGCAATTACGTAAAATTACTAAATACGTTGCCGCATTAATTCCATATCACCACAATAGTATCACACTTCTATTATCAAACACTGTATTTCCACACAAGCACATAACATTTTGAAGACCACAGAATCGCACGTCGCAAAATACCGAGCTCCTCCGAGGTATTCTGAGCTACAGGTTAAAATTATCGTTCATTACCATAACACCATTACGGTACCAATAACATCCATGTCGAATAATCTTTCGTAAAACCTTGCTAGCAAACATTAAAGAAATCTTACACAACTATCGCATATTATCACAACGTAGTCTGGCTCACCACACTAGACGTAACGATCATAAATATTACAACGCAATGTCCAACAAATAACGGTCGCTTTCAAGTTAAAATTGTTCATGTCAAAATTGACAACAAAAATAAATACTACTCTACAACTACAATAAGCAATTACGTGGCGGAATATGTATAAGATATTCAAGTACTCATCCTGGGTTGTTGCTCCACGTCGGTGCCACCTTCCGAGTTCAGCTCTCACTCAATAACATTATCAAGTATTGTCCATCACATTTCAGATCAGATCCTTTGAGGTCCCTCTATTTTAGTTGTTCATGTTGATACGTGCACACATTGTATCTGAATAAATAACTGCTGACGTTTCCATGTTACCTGAAACTTAGAGATATCAATTAGAACAAGGTCATACACCTTAATACAATTTTAACAGTTCAAGCGATACACTTGCCTTTTCATTCAATAACAAGATATCTTGTTTTACAATATTGTATGTTTATAATATGCCAATATCTCTTTAGTAACTCCTTTCAATACAATCTTTTCCCTATGAATTCTTGCTTCCGATCTTTCTGAGGTGCAGATTGAGAGTGTATCAACTTCTTCAGAGACAAAACAGATTCTACTACAACATAATAATTGCAGACGGTTTGCTTTTCGGAATTCTTCTCAGCTCCTAGCTCCCATATGTTTCTGACAATTGGAAACATTTGACACATAATGTAAGACGATCTCGTACAAATCAGCTGTATTAGTAAAGGAACTTATTTAATAATTGCCGCCTCGTATTTAGGTTAGTAATCGACAGTTTCCTTTCTTCATCTCGATCGCCGGATCGTGCGAGACTAGATGTACAAGGTATGGCCCTCTCATATAAATTTATTGTTTACATATTTCATGGCCCTCAGTAACATTCTGTCGCAGATATACTGCCGTTCATGCATTTCGGAAACTTTACTTGAAGAATGCGTATTATTCATATAATCCTGCCCTATGTTTCACGATGTTAACTATCTACCAACTTTTCCAAGATACCACGGGGTTTAGAGCTGGTTATCAATCTGCTGATATCTTCAATTCGGCGATGCCGTTCACATAATTAGACAAATCAACTGCTATCTAATTCATCTGGAGGTGTGATAACCGGATATAAGATTTCATTGACATCATTTCTCGACATAAGCTTCCAATGTGTACATCAATCTCATCCTAACATACATTGGAAGGTTATATTCCTCCTCTACTCAAAAAATGAAATTTCGTATGTAAGGAGAAATTTCATGTTCATGCCAGATCTAATCATAATTCTCTTTTTCAATGAAATCTTCTTTTATCACGTCTGAAATGAACGAAACTAACTCTGGTCTTGAGATACTGTTATTCCATATCCTGTCTTCGAATCCTGTCTGGACTTCATCATTCGTCATCTGATCCGTCGGTCAGCGAATAAACATCCCAAGCATCTCCGTTTCTTTCGTCTTCCACGATGATATTGACTTCCTCCTCTTCAACGATCGGGAAATTGTACTGTTTAAGACTTGAAGCATTGAAAATAGCCATGTTGTTGGACTCCAAACTCTGTATTTTATATGCGTTATTGCCCAGTGCTTCAATAACTTTGAACGGCCCGATGTACAAATGTGCAAACTTGGAATAGAATTTTTCCGTGGGACAAGATACGGCCGGTTTTCTTACAAGAACATAGGTTCCAACCTCCAAAGGTTCTCGAAATCTTTTATGCCTTAACTTCTTGAGACGTTTTTCGGCCTGCCTTTTCATACATGCCTGAGCTTGCTTTATGTTCTCTTCGACGCTAGGACTTTCTTCGGCTGGCCTAGCAATGATCTCGTTCCAGGGACGTCTTGGCTGCTCGTTCATGTGAAGAACGCTTGGAATATTGCCGATAGACTCGTGCCATGTAAAATTTATACAATCGGCTATTGTCGGTAAACAAGAAGTCCATGTCCAATGACGTTCATGGCAGAAAATCCTACAATATTTTGCAATTTCCTTCATGACCCTTTCAGCTGCATTGGATTCAGGGTGCCTTATGGAACTGAACCGGTGTTGAATGTTCATTTTCCTTAAAGCTTCCGCAAATTCGTTTGACGTAAACTGTGTTCCATGGTCCGTTTGTATGCATTTTGGTTTACCCATCTTTGGTATCGTTACTCTTTCTAAACTCCTAATTATGGATTTAGAGTTGGCCTTCCTAATGGGCTGAAGTGATACAAATTTTGACATCACATCGAGGACTACCAATACAAAACGGTTTCCACGTTTACCTACGGGTAAACTCCCATACAAATCCATGGCATATACTTCCCTAGGTCGGTCTGGTATTACAGCTATCGGTGGTTGATACAATAATACGGAGTTGTATTTCACCCTCTGGCATATATCGCAGGTTTTTACTATTCTCCCGATGGTTCTCCGGAATCCAGTCCATGTGAAAGTCTCTCCTATTGTAGCCGCTAATTTATCTAGACCACCATGACCAATCATTCTATGGATGTACCATATGAGTTTACATCTTAATTTGCGTGGCACCACCACTCTTAATTTCTTCCGATCTTTGTCTATGTACTTATACAAGATGTTATTCGTCAGCACGTAATCATCTATTTGATCTTCGGGTCCATCATCAGCTGACCTTCTTAGACAATATTCAATAATCTCTTTCAGAGATGAATCTTCAAGTTGCAGCTCTGGCAATCGTTTTAAGCTTTCCAAGCATTCTTCATCCTCTTGAGTTGTTTCAATAACATTGACCTCCAGAGGCTCTTCGGTTGGATTTCGGCTTAGACTGTCCGCCAACACATTACTTTTACCTGGGCAGAACTCAATTCTTAAATTAAATTGCTGCGCATAAAGTGCCCATCGTGATACTCTCTCGCTGGATAATGTGGTTTTTAACACGAACGTTAGTGCTTTATGGTCCGTCCTAATAACTACCGGATACCCATACACTATTTTCCTCCACTGTTGTAATGCGTAAACAATGGCCAACATCTCAAGCTCAGTGGTCGTATACTTAAGCTCATGGTTTCTTAATTTTCTACTAACGAAGGCCAAATAGTTTATATTATTTTCTCCATTACTCTCCTGATACAATACAGCTCCAACTCCAACTGCTGAGGCGTCAGATTGAATGATAAACTCACGATCGAAGTCCGGATATCCAAGTTTTATACTGTTAGCTAGTAATTCCTTCGCGTTAAGAAAAGCTCGATCATGACTCTCATTCCACCGCCAACGATTATTGGTCTTCAATAAATCTTGCAGGGGAGCTAATATCTCTGTATACCTTGGACAGTGACTAGCGAAAAATCTCGTCATTCCCAAGAATTGTCGGATATGCTTAATCCTTCTGGGCTTCGGAAAGTTACATATGGCCTGTATCTTAACTGGGTTTGGTCTTATTCCAGTTCCATCAATTACATGTCCAACAAACAAGATTTCAGATTGGCAGAACTTTGACTTGGATCGATTGATTTTGAATCCAGCCTCATCTAAATTTCTTAGCAGCTGTTCTAACTTGACTACATGCTCCTCGAAAGTTGCTGTCGCCAGTACGATGTCATCAACATAAATGGTTATAAATTCTTTTACTTCCGGTTTCAAGTTCCTGTCTAAAGCTCGTACCAATGCAGCCGCAGAGTTAGAAATGCCGAATGGGAGTCTTTCAAAGATATACGTTTGATTATCAAACATGAAACCAGTAAATAGCTTGGATTTACTCTCCAAAACTATGTGGAAGTATGAGGAAGTCAAATCTAAAATCGTGAAAAATCTCTTGTTCCGAAATCCTCTTATTATCTCCTTTATTACTGGGGCTTTATCATACTCAGGAATTAATTTGGAGTTGACCTGTCTCGCATCAATGCACACGCGAATCGATCCATTGCTTTTTCTTACCACTACCAGAGGGCTAACGAATGGTGTATGTGCTTTAGATATTATACCATTATCCATCATCTCCTGTATTACCTTCCTAGCCTCGGGCATGAATTTATCTGGTATAGGGTACGGTTTAATCTTAAATGGCCTCCAATCTTTCACTAATAACTTGTACTCAAAGTTCTTTATTGCTCCAGGCTGGCTCTTAAAAGCATTGCTATACCTTTTCAGCAGATTCTCAATTATCCCTTGCTGTTCAGAATTTCCTCCTATTCCACTGTCGATTATCTGTCCACATACAGCATCTTCTGTGTCGTATCTTTCCATTATCTTCTCGGCAACATGGGCAGCTTCATTTATTGAAATGTTCATGGTTTTCTGTAGCTCGCTCGTTTCCTTGTTTTCTATTCTAGCTGTAATGTCCTGTCCTCTTTCACCGTCACATCTGATCCTTATTTCTTCTTTCTTTAAATCAATTACTATGTTGTTTTCCCTGATAAAATCGGATCCAATAATCAAGTTATATTGGATTTTGTCCATGACTACAAATGGATGTTCCAATAAATTTCCTCCGATTTCTATTGGCAAATAAGTTTGTATCTTGCATTTCGTGACCTTGTCTGGAATTATGCCCTTGATTTTCATGTTAGCAATCGGAATTACAGGCAAGTGTGCTTTGTCTTGTAACTCTGAGAATAGTAGTTTAGAGATGATACTTATACTTGCTCCAGTATCCAATAATGACAATACTCGAATATCCAATATTGTGACGTAAATAACGGGTAGTCCTCTCTTTAACTTTGTTCCTTCTGGTAGACCGTCTTCGTGTAGCAATTCCTCGGGTTCAAATTCCCACGATTCGATTCCTGCTATGACCCATTCGTGTTGCCCATAATTTGGATTTAACTTACTAATTCTATTATTTGTTACTGATTCCAAAACGAAGTTTTTTTTTTCACCCCGTCATTGCCTTGATTATTCTTGTCAAATGGTGTGGCTGCGGGATTTAACGTTTTATCAGTACCTTCTTTTCTTTGTTCTTGCTGATACAACAGACTAGTCGCGCCCACGCAATCAGCGTTCATATCTTGATTCAATATCGCTCGTTCCCATTGCTTGCACTCCTGCTGCTTTCTTAATTCGCCAAGGTACCTTTCTCTTTCCTTGTTTATCTCCTCGTCCTGTCGAATACCTGATTGTCTTGAATTTTCTCGATACCTATCTCGGCGGTACGGCCATTTATCTCTGTTTCGACTCCACCTTGTATTTCTGTAATACCTAGGATACCTCCGCTCTTCGTTTCGAGACGGTGCCCACTTCTGGCGTGTCTTGTCATTTTTCTCGTCCCTATGTTCCACTCTTCTGTAGCCTTCATTCGTCCTAGGTCTGTCTCCTTGACCGTGACTATTGTATCCCTGGTTTCTTTCTACACCTTCATCTCCTGCTGGTGTTACCACGTTTACCGTCGGATCGACGTGTCTTACTATGCGGCTACTAGTATGTGTTGACGTGCTGTCAATTTGCCGAAGTATCGACTCCGCTTGCACGGCTGATTGAATGTTTGCCGCCGTCAATAATCTCTGTATATCCGCAGGGAACTGTTTGATTATTGCTCGTACCATTTCTGTTTCTGTAGGTGGAGAATCAAGCTCCTTCAGTCGATGAAATTGCATCGTGAAGTATTCGGCAAACCTACTCGGTCCTGTTAAAGAATATTTCCTTGAGTATAGATCGAGTCCGATTCCTTGCTGTACGTCGATTCCCCAGAATTTATCCAAGAAAGCTTGTTTAAAGCCTGCGTAATCCTCAAAAACGTAGCGAAAAGCTTTAAACCAAATGAGTGGTGCACCTTCTAAGTGTTTCTCCACTGTCTTTAACTGGCGCTCTGTAGATACCTTTGTCTCCCTAAAATATTCCTCAATCTCTCTTAGAAAACCACGAGGAGTCATACTGGATCCTATATTTCCGTTAAATTTCTTAGGCCTATCCTCATAAGTGCGTATAATGTTGACAATCTGGGTTCCACTTCCTGTATGAACTGTCCCGTTGTCATTAATATCAACGCAAAACTGAGGTATCTCAAATTGACTGTTTACTTCAGTCTTCCTTCCATCCTCAATTATCGTCTGCCGGTCGTTCAACGATGATACCAAATTCCTATTTGTTTCGTTTTCAATCCTCAGGTTCTGTACGTCCTTTTGAATAGCATTTAAATCGTTTTTTAATCCTTTTATTTGTTGATTCATCAAAGCTTTATTCTCTTCAGATTCTTCCGTTATCAAATTGAATCTGTCATTGATCTGTTCTCTTGCTTGGGTTATCTCTTTCCGTATATTCTCATTGGTGATAATGACTTCATCGGATACCTTCTTGAGTTTTCCATCCCAATTATTATCAGACTCTTTCATCTTCTCCTGCATCACATCCACTTCTTCTTTGAGCTCTTTAAGGTCATGGTCGACTTGAACTCGCAACTCTTGGATGCTTGACTTAAAATCATCTTTCAATTCTTCGAATTTTTCTTGAAAATTCCTCTTATTCTCATTCATCGCTGCATTCACTTCTTCTTTTAAATTTAATACTTCTCCTTGTACCTCAGCGACTTTCGATCCTAATGATACAATCTCTTCTTGCATCACCTTCATATTTTCTTGCACCATATCGGTGATTCTGTCAAAAGTTCCTTGTATTTTCTCGTGGGATTCGTGGATTTCTGCTCTAGTATTTTTCTGTGATTCTCGAATTCTCTTTTCGGTAGTATCCTGTGATTCCTGGATTTTCTTCTCAGTGTTTTCTTGTGCCTCCTGAATTTTCTTTTCTGTATTTTCTTGCGCTTCCTGAATTCTCTTTTCTGTACTTTCTTGCGATTCTCGTACCTCTTGAATTCTTTTTTCTGTACTCTCTTGCGATTCTCGTACCTCTTGAATTCTCTTTTCTGTACTCTCTTGCGATTCCTGCATTTTATTCATTTTTCCAGCGAGCTCCTCCAATAACAGTTTTACTTGAGCAAGAGACGCCATCGTAATTTCTTATATCGTTCCTTAACAAGAATATATCACTCTCAATCTCACTCTACAGTCTTTGTCCAGTGTTTCCACAACACCTATACCTGCCTAGCACCTCACGAATTAGATTCAATAAATGAACGTATGGGTCTCTCCGGATCTGACCCGAAATATGACGGACATCCAATAATAAGTGACACGGAACAACCTATTGCTCTATCCGAGTTAAATGATTCATTATCCCGATTAACAAGAGCTGAAACTTTACGGAAAATCCTTCCATAATGTCATAAAATGAAACTAAGTAAAATCGTAGTACTGATTAACGGTCAAATCCTTCCAATATTACTCATAACATATATGATTAAATAAATATTTCAAATATTCTTCACCAACAACGTTGTAGATTCAATGTTCTCTGATTACCAATGCCTTTTTCGAGTTTTCCTTTCTTTAAGTCCACTGCCACGCGATAAGTAATTCGACTCTAGTCGTTCGGTAATAAAACAATTCAACTCTGGCCCCACAGTTGGGTGTCAAGTAAAATTATATACCTATATGTGCCCTGACAGCAGTCCCTGTGACCATTTTGTATATTTTAATTCTATATCTCAGTGTTGGGTTCAGCCGCGGCGAAGCAATGCAGTCGGAGATCCATGAAGGCTCCACTCAAGGGACGTGCAAGTCCGACGAGTTGGGACACAGGTTAAATAAGTGGACTGTTATCATCGTGGCTTTTAACGTGGAATATAATCATCATTTTCTGCCTAAATTACGTGAATATTCCACAATAGAGTATTAAGAGATCGAAGATATTGGCATATTCGACGAGATACATTGACCAACATTTAATCTTATCCTAAATTAAATAACTAATGTTCCTACGCTACTTTAAATGATAACTCCGTAAAATGTTTTATTTTATGGAAGGATCTCCCGTTTAATGACTTAAAAATAACTTTAAATGCGTCAACTACATTAAAAACAAATTATTGGCAACACAACGGATATAAAAGGAAAATGTTATGTTAAATTGAAAATAAATACCTAACTTCGAGCTCTTGTTACAAATAAATACAACATCATCAATCGAAACAAAAGAGACAAAGTGCCCCTCTGCTGAAGGCTTACATGGAAAGATCAGTTATCAATCTCGCATTTTTTTCAAAATAAATCACTGGGAATCATAGAATCATCCATTTCAGAATGTTATTTTCTACCCAAATATCTCATAATATTCCGTCATTTCTCCTTTAAAAATCATCGCACTATATGTCAGTATCTGTCTATCTAGCAACTTGAAAAATACCGTTATTTTAACTTCATAAAGTCACCATAAATGCAATAGAAATGCTTGAAAGACACAGGATCATAACATAATGTAACATCCATCAAAATCATGTATTTAAAAGACAGACTCGATCCTCACGTACATTCATCGGTGACCACACCTAGATAAAAACATCAAGAAACATTGCAACATCTACAATAACCTTGTCTAACTACGTTGATTCTGCGCCTCCGGATACCACTGCGACGTTTGACCTGGAATACTACATTAGCACTAGGCGTCAACTCAAATGATCTACAAAATCCAACTAGCAAAGAAATGGCTTACTTACCATAGAAGATCATATTTCCTTTACGACATGACCTCAATATCTTTACGTTACCGATTATCTTGCGAAGATCCTAAACATCCCTTTAATATCATGCGCTCTGGTCAATCTTGTATTTAAATAGGATAAATGTGACGACCAACTACTAGTGTTCGTGAGTGCAACATCCTATAACATTATTCTAAAATACGGCCTCGTACCTAAATAAATTATTCACCACGACAACATCAAAATTCACGCATGACCAACATAGTTCCTACCGTCAATACCATCATCAGGACCTTCACCTAACATCATCATAAAATTCGCAATCCCAATGACACGTCTATAATCATCACATCACTCTATCCACGTAAATATTTTCAAAGATCCTACCGTAACTAACACCTTATTACATCGCACAACTCGTCATGCACAGCGAATTCACAATACTAAAGAACAATCTATTCAGGCAATTACGTAAAATTACTAAATACGTTGCCGCATTAATTCCATATCACCACAATAGTATCACACTTCTATTATCAAACACTGTATTTCCACACAAGCACATAACATTTTGAAGACCACAGAATCGCACGTCGCAAAATACCGAGCTCCTCCGAGGTATTCTGAGCTACAGGTTAAAATTATCGTTCATTACCATAACACCATTACGGTACCAATAACATCCATGTCGAATAATCTTTCGTAAAACCTTGCTAGCAAACATTAAAGAAATCTTACACAACTATCGCATATTATCACAACGTAGTCTGGCTCACCACACTAGACGTAACGATCATAAATATTACAACGCAATGTCCAACAAATAACGGTCGCTTTTAAGTTAAAATTGTTCATGTCAAAATTGACAACAAAAATAAATACTACTCTACAACTACAATAAGCAATTACGTGGCGGAATATGTATAAGATATTCAAGTACTCATCCTGGGTTGTTGCTCCACGTCGGTGCCACCTTCCGAGTTCAGCTCTCACTCAATAACATTATCAAGTATTGTCCATCACATTTCAGATCAGATCCTTTGAGGTCCCTCTATTTTAGTTGTTCATGTTGATACGTGCACACATTGTATCTGAATAAATAACTGCTGACGTTTCCATGTTACCTGAAACTTAGAGATATCAATTAGAACAAGGTCATACACCTTAATACAATTTTAACAGTTCAAGCGATACACTTGCCTTTTCATTCAATAACAAGATATCTTGTTTTACAATATTGTATGTTTATAATATGCCAATATCTCTTTAGTAACTCCTTTCAATACAATCTTTTCCCTATGAATTCTTGCTTCCGATCTTTCTGAGGTGCAGATTGAGAGTGTATCAACTTCTTCAGAGACAAAACAGATTCTACTACAACATAATAATTGCAGACGGTTTGCTTTTCGGAATTCTTCTCAGCTCCTAGCTCCCATATGTTTCTGACAATTGGAAACATTTGACACATAATGTAAGACGATCTCGTACAAATCAGCTGTATTAGTAAAGGAACTTATTTAATAATTGCCGCCTCGTATTTAGGTTAGTAATCGACAGTTTCCTTTCTTCATCTCGATCGCCGGATCGTGCGAGACTAGATGTACAAGGTATGGCCCTCTCATATAAATTTATTGTTTACATATTTCATGGCCCTCAGTAACATTCTGTCGCAGATATACTGCCGTTCATGCATTTCGGAAACTTTACTTGAAGAATGCGTATTATTCATATAATCCTGCCCTATGTTTCACGATGTTAACTATCTACCAACTTTTCCAAGATACCACGGGGTTTAGAGCTGGTTATCAATCTGCTGATATCTTCAATTCGGCGATGCCGTTCACATAATTAGACAAATCAACTGCTATCTAATTCATCTGGAGGTGTGATAACCGGATATAAGATTTCATTGACATCATTTCTCGACATAAGCTTCCAATGTGTACATCAATCTCATCCTAACATACATTGGAAGGTTATAATACATATCAAAATAAGGGGTAGAATATCTTTCTCTGCCTAGGGACGCCTCTCCACAAGGTTAACAGGCACAAACGCAAACTTATATTCACCTAGAGTCGTAGACTTATGGGTAGACTTGTAGAGTCGAATGAAAATTCGTAAAACAGGTCCTACTTGCCTGTGAAGTACTAGGATCCGTGCCGTAACAATCCGGAACTTACAAAGCGTGAATTCTGCGATGCATGTGACGTGATACTTTATTCACATAATCGCGCAGCCTAGTTCTGATGTCTCGATGATTCAAATTTTACCGCGAAACATCCGGTGATTACTACTTTATTTGTTTCTGGAAATAGAGCTTTTCGTTTACACCAGTCACAAATACGACCTTCGCCGATATTGTAGCTACTTTCTTCCCAGTACGTGAATTTCGATATTCTCTGCATCTTAATTAATACAAAACGTTTCTTTAGCCGTGAATAAGCGTTAACGAGAACTTTTACTTACAGCCACACATCCTTCGCACCTGTCTTCTAACTGGTACCGTAGTATTACAAGGACGGTCACTACCTTAATGCGCGCATCTGCATTATTGGGGGCCAACTTTCGAAAGAACAATAAAGAATATGTGCAGAGTATTCACACAAATAAGTTACGGTATATCAATAAATCAATCAATCAATCAATCAATCAATCAATCAATCAATCAATCAATCAATCAATCAATCAATCAATCAATCAATCAATCAATCAATCAATCAATCAATCTTCTGCAATTAGGACTGTCACCCAGGTGACTCCATATCATCTTTAAATGATTTCAAAGAAATGATATTTCCTACTTTTAAAAGCTCTGCTCAAGATTTTTCATCTACTAAAGTCCTTTTCTACTAATGTCATTGCACACCATCTCTCCAGTGACAGCTCGGAACATTGCGCTTAGTCAAACAGCCTGTCTCCTTACTCCCAAGTCTTCCCAACTCAAACTTTGCAATATTTTCTGAACAGTTTTCTTTTGTCGGAAATCACCCAAAACAAATTGCGCTGCTTTCCTCTGGATCAAGTAATCCTGGTGAGCATGCCACACAATAACATCCATACAATCATTAACAAGTTGGAACGCTATAACTTTTCGGAGCGAATTGGCCATGCGGTTAGCGCCGCGCAGCTGTGAGCTTGCATTCAGGAGATAGTGGGTTTGAACCCCACTGTCCGCAGCTCTAAAGATGTTTTTCTGTGGTTTTGTATTTTCACACCAGGAAAATGCTGTGGCTGTATCTTAATTAAGGCCACGGTGACTTCCTTTCCATTCCTAGCACTTTCCTATCCCATTGTCATCATAGGACATATCGTGTTCATGGGGCGTAAAAAATTGAAAAAATACACTATAGCTTATCTGCGTTTCTGAAGTTAAAACATCCTCTGTTCAACCACGACCTCTGATTCGAAACTCGTTGGCGTGTACCGTCAAGTGTACCGCTAAATGATTGCAGCCTTTTGAAAATGTGGATGTATCACATAATGTTCAAGGTCCCATGGGTGGACCAGCAGCTAGGAGGTACTCTGTTGTGCCAGGAAGTCACGAGAAGTTCAACCCTCATAAAATGTGGATGTATCACATAATGTTCAAGGTCCCATGGGTAGACCAGCAGCTAGGAGGTACTCTGTCTTGCCGGGAAGTCACAAGAAGTCATTAAATGTAGGAAAGCAGCCTACCTCTGTCAAATCTTCAGAAATGACAGCCTGATACACTGCAGGTAAGTTAGAAGGCACACATGGGTGGAGAAGATTATCGTGGACGCACAACCTCCGACACTGATTCGACATCCACGGCATAGCAACTCTGATATGAGAAACACAAAAAATGAAAATTAGTCCATGATGTTTGCCAACCTTCTGTTAGTATCGTTAATTTTGGTGACAATATTCTTCTTCAGGTCGTCAATTGTTCTGGCGCGAGTCTTTAAAGTAACAATAATCATAATGTGTGGCTATTGCTAGCGTGGTGCAAACCTTATAAGGTAATCCCTCCGACGACAGTGGATGGTACCTGCCATATATGGGAAACTGCGTGTTATTGTAGTGGAGGATAGTGTTGTGTGTGGTGTATAATTGGCACGGATGGTGCGGACAGTACAAACACCCAACCTCTGAGCTAAGGGAATTCATTTCTTAAGGCTAAAATCTCCAACACGGCCAGGAATCAAACCCAGGCCTCTCTGAACTGAAGGTGCTATGCTGATCATTCAGCCAAGAAGCCAGACAATCTTTAAGGTAACCCTACAAGAATAAATCCAGTGGTGTGAGGTTGGGCAATGTCGGAGGCTATAGTTTCTGTAAAATTGTTCTATCATCAAAGAAAGTTTTGATTAGTCTGAGAGCTTCATTTGATGCATGGTGAAGTCATGACCTGTACTTTTGCCACATTTTTCAAATGAGATGCATGATGTTCGGCAGTATTGCTTACCAAAGAGCTCATTGTTTCCAACTTCCTAACTAAGGCCAGGATTGTGTCTCTCTTTGGAGGAATGCATGCACTATATTATTTTCAGAATGCCCTTTGTGTAGCAGTGATGGAGTTCAGTGAGGATCTTCAAAAGGCAGAAGTATTCAGTCAGCAGTATGCAAAGGTAGTTGGTTACAAGGATAATGTTGAGATAGAGGAGGAGACTAATGCTAAAGAAGTATTAAAATTTACATATGATAACAATGACATTTACAATAAGATACAAAAGTTGAAAACTAGAAAAGCGGCTGGAATTGATAAGATTACTGGGGATATACTAAAGACAATGGGTTGGGATATAGTACCATATCTGAAGTACTTATATGATTATTGTTTGGTCGGAGGAGCTATACCAGATGAATGGAGAGTTGCTATAGTAGCCCCTGTGTATAAAGGAAAGGGTGATAGACATAAAGCTGAAAATTACAGGCCAGTAAGTTTGACATGCGTTCCATGTAAGCTTTGGAAAGGCATTCTTTCTGATTATATTAGACATGTTTGCAAAATTAATAACTGGTTCGATAGAAGGCTGTTCGGTTTTAGGAAAGGTTATTCCACTGAAGCTCAACTTGTAGGATTCCAGCAAGATATAGCAGATATCTTGGATTCAGGAGGTCAAATGGACTGTACTGCGATTGACCTGTCTAAAGCATTTGATAGAGTGAATCATGGGAGACTACTGGCAAAAATGAGTGGAATTAGACTAGACAAAAGAGTGACTAAATGGGTTGCTATATTTCTAGAAAATATATCTCAGAGAATTAGAGTAGGCAAAGCTTTATCTGACCCTGTAATAATTAAGAGGGGAATTCCTCAGGCTAGTATTATTGGACCTTTATGTTTTCTTATATATTTAAATGATATGAGTAAAGAAGTGGAATCAGAGATAAGGCTTTTTGCAGATGATGTTATTCTGTACAGAGTAATAAATAAGTTACAAGATTCTGAGCAACTGCAACGTGACCTCGATAATGTTGTGAGATGGACAGCAGGCAATGGTATGTTGATAAACGGGGTTAAAAGTCAGGTTGTGAGTTTCACGAATAGGAAAAGTCCTCTCAGTTTTAATTACTGCGTTGATGGGGTGAAAGTTCCTTTTGGGGATCATTGTAAGTATCTAGGTGTTAATACAGTATAAGGAAAGATCTTTATTGGGGTAATCATATAAATGGGATTGTAAATAAAGGGTACAGATCTCTGCACATGGTTATGAGGGTGTTTAGGGGTTGTAGTAAGGATGTAAAGGAGAGGGTATATAAGTTCTGGTAAGACCCCAACTAGAATATGGTTCCAGTGTATGGGACCTTCACCAGGATTACCTGATTCAAGAACTGGAAAAAATCCAAAGAAAAGCAGCTCGATTTGTTCTGGGTGATTTCCGACAAAAGAGTAGCATTACAAAAATGTTACAAAGTTTGGGCTGGGAAGAATTGGGAGAAAGAAGACGAGCTGCTCGACTGAGTGGTATGTTCCAAGCTGTCAGCGGAGAGATGGCGTGGAATGACATTAGTAGACGAATAAGTTTGAGTGGTGTCTTTAAAAGTAGGAAAGATCACAATATGAACATAAAGTTGGAATTCAAGAGGACAAATTGTGGCAAATATTCATTTATGGGAAGGGAGTTAGGGATTGGAATAACTTACCAAGGGAAATGTTCAATAAATTTCCAACTTCATTGAAAACATTTCAGAAAAGGCTAGGAAAACAACAGATAGGGAATCTGCCACCTGGACGACTGCCCTAAATGCAGATCAGTATTGACTGATTGTTCGGTGTTCAGTAGAATTTCACAACCAGTGTGTACACGACTTTCACGAAACACGGTAACACTAACAACAATTGAAACAGAGGGTAAGAAGGAGTAACATATGGACTATGGTGCTTGGATACTTCACAAAACTAAACTCTTATAGTTCCGATCACATTTCAAACATAACTGCTAGAATCCCAGCTGTATGAACAAAGGTACGCTCATTTTTAAAACAACTGTATAATATCGATCTCTCTTTGTAAGTGAGGAGCAGGTGGTGATAAAAAAGTGAAAAAAGTCAAAAACATTGTGTGTCTAGCACCCTTAAAACCTGGCTTAACAGTTAGTCCTATTACCAGCTCACTGCAGGAGCAATCACAGCGTGTGCCATTCATTAGTGCAGAAGCACACGACTACTCACCGTGAGTTAGGGGTGTTATCACTATAACTCAATAGTTTTGGCACATATGCACACGTCATGAAGTGCCTTCCTTTAAACCACTTTAGTACATGTACCTTCCCACTAGAATGTACAGGTACCTAATGCACAAGCACACAGCTCAGTATCAAGCATTTCAATGAGGTAAGATTTAGCAGCTTGCCGCGCGCATTTGTCAGTCTGGCAGTCTCACTCAGTGTGTTTGTATAGTTCTATCTGGTGTCTTACTTCCTCAGTGTGTAGTGAATGGCTTTTTTATTCTATAATTACACCATACTTCTATTTAATTGTAATGCATGTGTAATATTATTCCTTTGTGAAAGTTTTATTGTATAATATTGAATCAAAGTCTCAAAAAACTTATTATTACCGCAGTTAAGGTAACAAACTAACAAACTGTCTCTACTCTCTTGAAATTTGCTTAGAGAGCATCAAAAACTTAACTTACCATTTGGTACTTCTCTTTCTCTTCTTTTTTTTTTTTCCAATTTTGATATATACCCCCCCCCCCCCCCAGTGTATCCCCAGATTCCCGATACTTCCCCTGCTACTTCTAATTCCCAATCACCGCTACAGTGTGTCAGCCCTCAATCCAGATCAGTGCTAAATGAAAATCTGTTAGAAGTACGAGTAATATGTTGACTGGCTACACGCTAATTCATGCGGAGGCTGAGGAAAGACGGAGAGGTTGATCACAAGTAAGCTATTGTTACCAACAGTGTTCAAATTCTATTTCCGACACCAAACCAAACCAAATCCCATGGTGCTATAGCCCTGATGGGTCTTGGCCTACCAAACAAGTGCTGCTCAGTCCAAAGGCCTGCAGGTTACAAGTTGACATGTAGTCAGCACGACGAATCCTCTCGGCCAATATTCTTGGCTTTGTAGATTGTGGCCGGCATCTCACCGCCAGACAGCTCCTCAATTGTTCTTGCTTAGGCTGGGTGGACCTTGAACCAGCCCTCATTCCAGGTAAAGATCCCTGACCTATCTAGGAATTGAACGCAGCACTTCTGAGTAAGAGGCAGGCTCGCTACCCATAGACCATGGAGCCGTCATCTCTAATACCGAATTCAATAAATACCGTACAATCTCAGTAATAGGGCCCTCTAGGGACTGGTGGGGGCTCTAGTATGGGTTCTGCAGGTTATAACTTTTGGTTTTTAGGTACCGTAGATAAAAGACATACAAATTCCTGAAGAAACCAGGCATCACCTTTTCAATTACCCCCCCTTCTTCATAGGCTGTTTCCCACCTGTTCCACAGGTAGCAGCAATTTTTAAATTTTCACCCAGTTCCTTCTAATATCTTATATTGTGCATATCTGATGCTATATTCTTTTTCTCACTTCAATCCATTTCTTTTCATTTTACAATAATATATTGTGCCTGCACTTCTCCAAGTTCAGTACTGTTCAGGCCACAGTTGATAACTAACACATTCACGCCTGGCCATTTCCTAGCAACCTCCATGCATAATGTTTTCTGGTGTGGTAAGCCCTGTGCGAAGCTGCTGACAGTCAATCAAACAAACACATATACCAGTGATGCCTTGTCCTTTTTTTTTTTCTCTCTTCATAAGAGAGGGCAAAACGGCCTCACAGCCAAAGGTACTCCTTCCACCCCATCAACATCCATGCGTACCAACAAACGTTTGTTTTCCATGGCCCCTCCTCATCCAGTTACCACAAGCTTCACGAGTACGTCTGGCTCAACCTCAAAGACATTACTTACCTACGGTCATGCAAGTAGGTATCCACGGCCAGTAGGCAGTAATGATCGGTCTTCAATTGTTGGAGCTTAGCATAGTAATTGCAAACTCCATTATTGCAAACGGAATCACACGCGAGTGTTAAGGTATTAACTCCCGATAAGAATGACCTACGACGCTAAACACATATCAAACTTGAAAGCTTGAAATTTGTTTCACAGGCTCCGGCGAAATGTTATCCATCTTAAGTCAGATACGGGAGTGAACGTGTTAACGTACAGCCAGCTGCACAAGGAACATTCAAACTCTTTAGGTCTTATCAAACTTGAAATTACCAGTGTTTCATCCCAGTGGGGCAGTGGGCCATACCATTCCAAGACGTTGGCAGCTAGTGTGTTGCAAGTCTCTTAACAGTGCACTAGGGGAACTATGAACCTCCACTTGCATAAATGGTTTCCTTCTAGAAACTTAATTTTTGAAATAATAAAACAATGAAAAATGAAATGGCGCATGGCTTCTAGTGTCGGCAGTGTCCAAGGACACGTTCCGCTCGCCAGGTGCAGGTCTTTCGATTTGACTCCCGTGGGCGACCTGGGCCGATGATGGTTAAAATTCCCGACCCTGCCGGGAATCGAACCTGGGACCCCTCTACCAAAGACCATGCAGGCAGACAATTAAACAATAATCCAAGTGAATGGAAACACACAAGATTGTGGATGGTTTTAAATACCACGCTGCAATGACTTGCAATTCGTATCCAGATGTTTGAACATGGTACGGCAGATGGGAAAAGAAAAGGTAGACAACTGGACGGAGCAGATTATGGAGACTGTCTGTCTGTTTGTGAGACTGGATTGGGGATGAGATGAGATGAAATTATCCAGGAATATTTTTATGGCTGGATGCCCTTACTGCTACCAACCTCAGTTGAGGAGATATCATCACCACCATCATTTTCCTTTATCCAGCTCCTGCCGGGTCAGGGTATTTATGGTACTTCTCCATCTTCCTCTTTCTGTCCACCATTCCTCTTCCACGATCTTGTCCCCGTCTAAATTTTGTCTTCTTATGCCGCTCTTCACTGATTCAATCCACCTCGTTCTAGGTCTTCCCCTTGCTCTCTTGCCCTCGCACTTTGCCTCCAATGTCTTGGAATTCTATTCTCCTCCATCCTCTTTACATGTTCAAACCACCTTAGTTTATTCTTTTCAACTCCCTCATTTAGCTTTCCTATCCCAACTTCCTTCTTAACATCTTCACTTCTCACTCTGTCTTTCCTATCATACTTCTTAAGAATTTCGCCTCACTGGCTTGAATTCTACTCTCTTGCCTACTAGTCAAAGTCCAAGTCTCAGCTGCATAAGTCAGTATGGGTACATAGTACATTTTGTACATTATCTCTTTGCTTTTCCTTAGGACTTCTTTGGTAGAATGTATTGGCCTGCTGTACCCTCCTGCTAATCTTCATGTCCGCCCTCGCATTTTGCATTATTTCACTTCAATCAATCAATCAATCAATCAATCAATCAATCAATCAATCAATCAATCAATCAATCAATCAATCAATCAATCAATCAATACTGATCTGCATTTAGGGCAATCGTCCAGGTAGCAGATTCCCTATCTCTTGTTTTCCTAGCCTTTTCCTAAATGATTTCAAAGAAATTGGAAATTTATTAAACGTCTCCCTTGGTAAGTTATGCCAATCCCTAACTCCCCTTCCTATAAATGAATATTTGCCCCAGTTTGTCCTCTTGAATTCCAACTTTATCTTCATATTGTGATCTTTCCTACTTTTATAAACGCCACTCAAACTTCTTCGTCTACTAATGTCATTCCACGCCATCTCTCCGCTGACAGCTCGGAACATACCACTTATGATACAAATGTCGATTCCCATAGGGGATCTGAAATATTTGTCCTGAATGAGTAAATTTATAATACCAATATAAATGGTCCGTTATTGGACATTATAAATTTTCCAGCTGGAAAATTTATAATGTCCAATAACGGACCATTTATATTGATATTACATACCACTTAGTCAAGCAGCTCTTCTTCTTTCTCTCAATTCTTCCCAACGCAAACTTTGCAACATGTTTGTAATGCTACTCTTTTGTCGGAAATCACCCAGAACAAATCGAGCTGCTTTTCTTTGGATTTTTTCCAATTCTTGAATCAGGTAATCCTGGTGAGGGTCCCATACACTGGAACCATACTCTAGTTGGGGTCTTATCAGAGACTTATATGCCCTCTCCTTTACATCCTTACTACAACCCCTAAACACCCTCATAACCATGTGCGGAGATCTGTACCCTTTATTTACAATGCCATTTATATGATTACCCCAATAAAGATCTTTCCTTATACTGTATTAACACTTAGATACTTACAATGATGCCCAAAAGGAACTTTCACCCCATCAACGCAGTAATTAAAACTGAGAGGACTTTTCCTATTTGTGAAACTCACAACCTAACTTTTAACCCCGTTTATCAACATACCATTACCTGCTGTCCATCTCACAACATTATCGAGGTCACGTTGCAGTTGCTCAGAATCTTGTAACTTATTTATTACTCTGTACAGAATAACATCATCTGAAAAAAGCCTTATCTCTGATTCCACTTCTTTACTCATATCAATTAAAATAAGAAAACATAAAGGTCCAATAATACTAGCCTGAGGAATTCCCTTCTTAATTATTACAGGGTCAGATAAAGTTTTGCCTACTCTAATTCTCTGAGATATATTTTCTAGAAATATAGCAACCCATTTAGTCACTCTTTTATCTAGTCTAATTCCACTCATTTTTGCCAGTAGTCTCCCACGATCCACCCTATCAAATGCTTTAGACAGGTCAATCACAATACAGTCCATTTGACCTCCTGAATCCAAGATATCTGCTATATCTTGCTGGAATCCTACAAGTTGAGCTTCAGTGGAATAACCTTTCCTAAAACCGAACAGCCTTCTATCGAACCAGTTATTAATTTTGCAAACATGTCTAATATAATCAGAAAGAATGCCTTTCCAAAGCTTACATGCAACGCATGTCAAACTTACTGGCCTGTAATTTTCAGCTTTATGTCTATCACCCTTTCCTTTATACACAGAGGCTACTATAGCAACTCTCCATTCATCTGGTATGGCTCCTCCCACCAAACAATAATCAAATAAGTACCTCAGATATGGTACTATATCCCAACCCATTGTCTTTAGTATATCTCCAGAAATCTGATCAATTCCAGCTGCTTTTCTAGTTTTCAACTTGTTCCAAGAAGTTGTCAAGCAACTTTTGGCCCGGCCTGTAGGCTGCTGTTCAAACAGGGCAAGCAAAGGAGGCAGGTGTGTGAGTTTGTCAGTAGCACCTCAGCTGTGCAGGAGCGTGCTCAAGACATTAGTGTCCCTCTCTACAGGTGTTTAGTATTTAGAGTGAGTTTTTAAAACTTTTACATATTTACAGAAATGTGGGAAGGTAGTATGTCTACTGACATGCATATCATGTTGAACTATCAGTTAATAAGGTTTATTTACAATCTGATGGGTTTTAGTAAATACTGTTGATGATATGTCTGTATTGGGAATGGTCTCACAACAGCCAAATTTATAAGCAATAGAGGTTCTACTCTTTTGTGGTTCCTGTACAAGCAGCTGTGTCTGGGCATCCCTGTCCATTAACTAGGCAATTAGACTGGTGGTGTCAACGATGAGAGGAATCATGTTTATTTGTACGTTCAGTCCCATCAGTGTGTTAGGTTCCAGCCAGTGTAATGAACCATCAATATTCATTCAGTTCAGACAGCGCACAGGAAGTCAGTGCCAGTTACACAGCGGTGGAGTTCTCTTCCCACTTCAGGTTTTTGCTATCTGAAGCACATTCATACAAGAACAAAAAATTATGTTAATAATTTATGTATTTAGGCATAATAGAACCCACGAACCATGTAAGCATTTATCACCCTAAATCTAGCTGAGGAGCCATCAGCACTATCATGTAGGCTTATCCTTGTGCAGCAGCAATGAGAATGCCATCAACCAATGAATCGGCATCAGCGTTTTAACCATTTTAAAATTTATTTTTCAACTTGTAAACGTAAAAAGAAGGCTTATCAGAAATGGCTCCAAACAAGGGCCAAGGCAGACAGGGAATTGTCCGTCGGTGAAAGAAACAGAGCGAAACAAATAGTTGTTGAATCCAAAAAGAAGTCTTGGGATGATTTTGGTAATAACCTGGAAAGGCTAGGTTGAACAGCAGGGAAACCTTTCTGGACAGTAATAAAGAATCTTAGGAAGGGAGGGAAAAAGGAAATGAACAGTGTTTTGAGTAATTCAGGTGAACTCATAATAGATCCCAGGCAATCACTGGAAAGGTGGAGGGAATATTTTGAACATCTTCTCAACGTAAAAGGAAATCTTCCTGGTGGTGTAGCGAACAGCCAAGCTCATGGGGAGGAGGAAGATGATGTTGGTAAAATTACGCTTGAGTAAGTGGAAAGGATGATAAATAAACTCCAATGTTATAAAGCAGCAGGAATAGATGAAATTAGACCTGAAATGGTGAAGTATAGTGGGAAAGCAGGGATAAAATGTCTTCATAGAGTAGTAAAATTAGCGTGGAGTGTTGGTAATGTACCTTCAGATTGGACAAAAGCAGTAATTGCACCTATCTATAAGCAAGGGAAAAGGAAGGATTGCAACAACTATCGAGGTATCTCATTGATTAGTATACCAGGCAAAGTATTAACTGGCATCTTGGAAGGGAGGGTGCGGTCAGTCGTTGAGAGGAAGTTGGATGAAAACCAGTGTGGTTTCAGACCAGAGAGAGGCTGTCAGGATCAGATTTACAGTATGCAGCAGGTAATCGAAAAATGCTACAACAGGAATAAGCAGTTGTGTTTATGTTTCATAGATCTAGAGAAAGCATATGACAGGGTACCGAGGGAAAAGATGTTCGCCATACTGGGGGACTATGGAATTAAAGGTAGATTATTAAAATCAATCAAAGGCATTTACAGTATTTTGACAATTGGGCTTCAGTGAGAATTGATCGTAGAATGAGTTCTTGGTTCAGGATCCTTACAGTGGTTAGACAAGGTTGTAATCTTTCACCATTGCTGTTCGTAGTTTTACATGGATCATCTGGTGAAAGGTATAAAATGGCAGGGAGGAATTCAGTTAGGTGAAAATGTGTTAAGCAGTCTGGCCTATGCTGACGACTCGGTGTTAATGGCTGATTGTGCCAAAAGCCTGCAGTCTAATATCTTGCAACTTGAAAATATGTGCAATGAGTACGGTATGAAAATTAGCCTTTCAAAGACTAAATTGATGTCAGTAGGTAAGAAATTCAACAGAACTGAATGTCAGATTGGTGATACAATCAATCAATCAATCAATCAATCAATCAATCAATCAATCAATCAATCAATCAATCAATACTGATCTGCATTTAGGGCAGTCACCCAGGTGGCAGATTCCCTATCTGTTGCTTTCCTAGCCTTTTCCGAAATGATTTCAAAGAAATTGGAAATTTGTTGAACATCTCCCTTGGTAAGTTATTCCAATCCCTAACTCCCTTTCCTATAAATGAATATTTGCCCCAGTTTGTCCTCTTGAATTCCAACTTTATCTTCATATTGTGATCTTTCCTACTTTTATAAACGCCTTTCAAACTTATTCGTCTACTAATGTCATTCCACGCCATCTCTCCGCTGACAGCTCAGAACATACCACTTAGTCGAGCAGCTCTTCTTCTTTCTCTCAATTCTTCCCAACCCAAACATTGCAACATTTTTGTAACGCTACTCTTTTGTCAGAAATCACTCAGAACAAATCGAGCTGCTTTTCTTTGGATTTTTTCCAGTTCTTGAATCAGGTAATCCTGGTGAGGGTCCCATACACTGGAACCATACTCTAGTTGGGGTCTTACCAGAGACTTATATACCCTCTCCTTTACATCCTTACTACAACCCCTAAACACCCTCATAACCATGTGCAGAGATCGGTACCCTTTATTTACAATCCCATTTATGTGATTACCCCGATGAAGATCTTTCCTTATATTAACACCTAGATACTTACAATGATCCCCAAAAGGAACTTTCACCCCATCAACACAGTAATTAAAACTGAGAGTACTTTTCCTATTTGTGAAACTCACAACCTGACTTTTAACCCCGTTTATCAACATACCATTGCCTGCTGTCCATCTCACAACATTTTCGAGATCACGTTGCAGTTGCTCACAATCTTGTAACTTATTTATCACTCTATAGAGAATAACATCATCCGCAAAAAGCCTTACCTCCGATTCCACTCCTTTACTCATATCATTTATATATATAAGAAAACATAAAGGTCCGATAACACTGCCCTGAGGAACTCCGCTCTCAACTATTACAGGGTCAGACAAAACTTCACCTACTCTAGCTAGAACAGGTAGATAATTTCAAGTATTTAGGTTGTGTGTCCTCCCAGGATGGTAATATAGTAAGTGAGATTGAATCAAGGTGTAGTAAAGCTAATGCAGTGAGCTCGCAGTTGCGATCAACTGTATTCTGTAAGAAGGAAGTCAGTTCCCAGACGAAACTATCTTTACATCGGTCTGTTTTCAGACCAACTTTGCTTTATGGGAGCGAAAGCTGGGAGGACTCAGAATATCTTATTCATAAGTTAGAAGTAACAGACATGAAAGTAGCGAAAATGATTGCTGGTACAAACAGGTGAGAACAATGGCAGGAGGGTACTTGGAATGAGGAGATAGAGGCTAATTTAGAAATGAACTCGATGGATGAAGCTGTATGCATAAACCAGCTTTGGTGGTGGGGTCGTGTGAAGTGAATGGAGGAGGATAGCTTACCTGGGAGAATAATGGACTCTGTTATGGAGGGTAAGAGAAGTAGAGGGAGGCCAAGACGATGATGGTTAGACTCGGTTTCTAATGATTTAATGATAAGAGGTATAGAACTAAATGAGGCCACAGCATTAGTTGCAAATAGAGGATTGTGGCAATGTTTAGTATGTTCACAGAGGCTTGCAGACTGAATGCTGAAAGGCATAACAGTCTATAATGATAATGTATGTATGTATGTCTGCTTTACGTTGCACCGACATGGAGTTTTTTGGCGACGACGAAATGGAAAAGGGCTAGGAGTTGGAAGGAAGCGGCTATGACCTTCATTAAGGTACAGCCCCTGCATTTCACTGGTGTGAAAAGGCAAACCACAGAAAACCATCTTCAGGGCTGCCGACAGTGGGGTTCGAACCTACTATCTGATGAATCCAAGCTCACAGCTGAATGCCTCTAACCGCACGGCCCACTCGCTTGGTGGAGTTTTAACAGACACAGTCTAAAAAGCTATGCTTCCTTTCTGATGATATTGTTATTTTATCTGAATCGGCACGAGATATGGAGCAACTGCTGAATGGTATAGACACAGTCGTGGAGAAGGAGCACAAGAAGAAAATAAACACAGTCAGGTAATGCAGGAAATATTAGATTGCAAAATGAAGTTGTAAAGGAAGCAGATGAACATTGTTACTTTGGTGACAGAATAACTAACAATGGCAGAAGTAAGGACACAAAATTCAGACTAGCACAAGCAAGGAGGGCTTTTATAACACATTGGGCGCCAATCTTATGTTCTTTGTAATTTTGCTCTGTGCACTGATACTGTGCAAACTGGCATCAGTGTCTGCTGTGTTGCTCACATCAAACAAATTAGAAAGATGTGTTTGAAGACATTCATCTGGAGCATGGCAATGTATAGAAATGGAATATGGACAATAACTAGCTCAGAAGGAAAGAAGAAAGAAAGAAGGAAGCTTTTGAAATGTGGTGTTACAGAAGAATGCTCAAGATGAGATAGGCAGATCGAATCACGGATGAAGAGAATGAGAATGGTGAGAAGACATTGATTTGGCAATATTTGATCAAAAGAAGGGATAGAATGATAAGACTTACTCAGTTAGTTTTTGAGAGAGGTGTAGGCCAAGGGTAGACCAAGTGTGAATATGATAAGCAGATTGGAGCAGTAGTTACATAGCACAGGATAGGGTGACATGGAGATGCAAGAAACCAGTATGGACTAATGACTCAAACAACAACTCGTTTTATTTTAAAGGAAAATATATAAGAAAATATTTTTCCTTTTGTGAAAGCAATTACTGTATAATACTTTATTCTAACTAAAATAGTTTTGAAAAAAACGTTTTTTTAAAAAGTAATTGTGAACATAGAAACAATGAAATTTTATGTTAATATTATTTATCGCATGGCTTTTAACGCCGGGAATGTGCAAGGACATTTTCGGCTTCCTTGGTGCAGGTCTTTCTGCGTAACGTTCTTGGGTGTCCTGCGCATTTGGATGCTGGATGATGACGATTGTAGGAACAGAGAGGGTGGATCCCGGTGTTGGCATGCAGCCTACTCCTGTCAAATAATATCAAGGGATGTGCTCGAGGCTTAACGTCTCCATCCGATTGAAAAATCGCTATCAACAGCATCATATGCCCTCACTCCATATGAACACAGTGGACAGGTTTGAAACTGAATACACCTTTTGGCACACAATCAAGCGATTACAAATTGTACACCGCCCCCTCTCTTACCATGCCAGCCAACATTCTGATAGTGAAAATTTTTCCACCAATAGGACTCGAACTAGCAAAATGAAAATATATCAGTAAATGGCCCAGCTATGAAAAAACAACATAAACAGCCACTGTTCTGAACGCAAAGTTTGATAAAGCCTGTGTTAGTTTTGAAATATGTCATTCCACCGTAAACATGTTTCTTTTAAATAAATAAATAAATAAATAAATAAATTATTTATTTATTTATTTATTTATTTATTTATTTATTTATTTATTTATTTATTTATTTATTTATTTATTTATTTATTTATTTATTTACTGTATTTATTTATTTATTTATTTATTTATTTATTTATTTATTTATTTATTTATTTATTTATTTATTTATTTATTTATTTATTTATTTATTTATTTATTTATTTATTTATTTACATATTTTACACCCATATTGGAGCACTTATATCATACCATATACATCTAAGTTTTCAAAGAACCAACAGGGAATTTAGCTTTCATCATTCTCCTCCTCTCCTCTTCATTCTTTCTCACCCAGCTGCCCTTTCTTCATCAGATGTGACATATTGTTTTCTTTGCAAAATTTTTAGTGTAAGTCTCATATGTTTGTTCTTCAGAATCCTTTCGTCTTCTGTATTTGCACTTTGTTGCATTGTAATATTCAACTCTTCTAAATCATCTTGGACTTCTTTGAACCAATTATTTTTTGTTTTACTTTTTCAAAAGTAGTTAAATAGTTGTTTCAATAGCCTGGTTTCATCTAATCTTGATATACGAGGGTGTGTCAATAAATAAGTCGCAAACACGTGTGTGCCATATACCATTTGAAATTATGCGCGCAAGTTTTGCCAGCAGATGGCAGCACATGTATGCTTGTCCATGGCCGACTGGATCCCTCGCTCCGCTCTTTATACCGGCCTTGACAATCGCTTGTGAAGCCCAGCATAAAGCTGTAATTGGAAAGTTTCACCATAATGCCTCTGGAGCGCTGGCCTCCTACTCATTGACAGGGAGCTGTATAATACCAATATAAATGGTCCGTCATTGGACATTATAAATTTTCCAGCTAACTCATTCTTTTTTTTTTTTTTTTTTTTGCTATTTGCTTTACGTCGCACCGACACAGATAGGTCTTATGGCGACGATGGGACAGGGAAGGGCTAGGAGTGGTAAGGAAGCGGCCGTGGCCTTAATTAAGGTACAGCCCCAGCATTTGCCTGCTTGGCCATTGGCACTGCCGGTGGCTCCAGTCAGCCTACGCAGTGGCCTCCACGGTATGCACTAGCCAGTGTATTGGTAGGTGTGCTAGGTCCCAACTGATGAGCCCACCCTAGCACACGAGGGCGAAACGCTGGCAACCAAGAATGAGTTAGCTGGAAAATTTATAATGTCCAATGACGGACCATTTATATTGGTATTATAAATTTACTCATTCAGGACAAATATTTCAGATTCCCCATGGGAATCAACATCTATGTCATCTGATGGCCAAGCAGGCATCAATTTTTGATAATGAGACAAAGTCTCTTAGTGCATTGGCACTGCCGGTGGCTCCAGTTAGCCTACGCAGTGGCACCCACGGTATGCACTAGCCAGCGTACTGGTAGGTGTGCTAGGTACCAACTGATGAGCCCACCCTAGCACACGAGGGTGAAACGCTGGCAACCAAGAATGAGTTAGCTGGAAAATTTATAATGTCCAATGACGGACCATTTATATTGGTATTATAAATTTACTCATTCAGGACAAATATTTCAGATTCCTCATGGGAATCAACATCTATGTCATCTGATGGCCAAGCAGGTATCAATTTTTGATAATGAGACAAAGTCTCTTAGTGCATTGGCACTGCCGGTGGCTCCAGTTAGCCTACGCAGTGGCCTCCACGGTATGCACTAGCCAGCGTATTGGTAGGTGTGCTAGGTACCAACTGATGAGCCCACCCTAGCACACGAGGGCAAAACGCTGGCAACCAAGAATGAGTTAGCTGGAAAATTTATAATGTCCAATGACGGACCATTTATATTGGTATTATAAATTTACTCATTCAGGACAAATATTTCAGATTCCCCATGGGAATCAACATCTATGTCATCTGATGGCCAAGCAGTCATCAATTTTTGATAATGACACAAAGTCTCTTAGTGCATTGGCACTGCCGGTGGCTCCAGTTAGCCTACGCAGTGGCCTCCACGGTATGCACTAGCCAGCGTATTGGTAGGTGTGCTAGGTACCAACTGATGAGCCCACCCTAGCACACGAGGGCGAAACGCTGGCAACCAAGAATGAGTTAGCTGGGAAATTTATAATGCCCAATGACGGACCATTTATATTGGTATTATAAATTTACTCATTCAGGACAAATATTTCAGATTCCCCATGGGAATCAACATCTATGTCATCTGATGGCCAAGCAGGCATCAATTTTTGATAATGAGACAAAGTCTCTTAGTGCATTGGCACTGCCGGTGGCTCCAGTTAGCCTACGCAGTGGCCTCCACAGTATGCACTAGCCAGCGTATTGGTAGGTGTGCTAGGTACCAACTGATGAGCCCACCCTAGCACACGAGGGCGAAACGCTGGCAACCAAGAATGAGTTAGCTGGAAAATTTATAATGTCCAATGACGGACCATTTATATTGGTATTATAAATTTACTCATTCAGGACAAATATTTCAGATTCCCCATGGGAATCAACATCTATGTCATCAGGGAGCTGTATACCGCAAACTGCCGCATTTCCAGTTTTATTTATATTGTTTTACTGTCGTAAATGTTGGCAATGTGTTAACAATAAGTTGCCTGTTTGCTTGATAATTTGAGCTGATAGTTATGCGCTAGTGAGTTTAGTTTTTTATTGTGTAGTGTGGTGATTATATTTTTAAATTGTGTTTATGACTCTTGGAATTGGGACATTATTGTGTGCCTTTTTGTACTTCAAGCAGAAATTTTCTGCAAACAGGAACAAATATAATGAGTGGCTCACAGTGTTTTTTCGCTGTAAATTCGTCCTAAACAAGAATTTTAATTTATGCGCTAATTCATTCTTTTAATGGTGTAGTGATTTGCTTTTCTTTAACTGTGTTTGGAAAAATTCAAATATGTGTTGCCGTGTACCTTTTTGTAATTCGAACAGGAAAAAAAGAGCAAAGGGACACGATCATTTCACGAATAATCTGTAGACCAGGACAAAACTACGGAGTGGCTCAAAGCAGTTAGCACTTTCATCTTAGTTTTCCGTTTCTATTTCGGGTAATTATCTTCTTTCTTTCTTTCTTAATCTCTTTACGCCTCCAGGGTTGGCTTTTGCCTTGGACTCAGTGAGGGATCCCACCTCTACCACCCCAAGGGTAGTGTCGGGGGATGAAACTGGGAAGGATGACCAGTACCTCGCACAGGCGACCACAACAGCTATGCTGAACAGGGGCCTTATCTTGGAGATGGGAAGATTGGAAGGGATAGACAAGGAAGAGGGAAGGAAGCGGCCGTGGCCTTAAGTTAGGTACCATCCCCGCATTTGCCTGGAGGAGAAGTGGGAAACTATGGAAAACTACTTCGATGATGGCTGAGGTGGGAATCGATACCCCCCTCTACTCAATTGACCTCCCAAGGCTGAGTAGACCCCGCTCCAGCCCTCGTACCACTTTTGAAATTTCGTGGCAGGGCCAGGAATCAAACCCGGGCCTTCGGGGGTGGCAGCTAATCGGGTATATTTTACCCCTAAATTTTCTTTCATTGAATAATCCTTTAGGCGGAGTCGTATGACAGCTACACAACACATTTTTATCCAAGATAATCTGAACTTTAACATTTAAACTCTGACAAGTAAGAACCATTACTGATAGGACGGTAAAGCCAACGCATGAAGTGTTACCTGTGCAATGAACAATTTACAATGTATTTACTCAACATACTTTTCTCTCACTGAATTTTTATTTAAAATTCTTCTTCTTTGTCTTGCTATTTGTTTTACGTCGCACTGACACAGACAGGTCTTATGGCGGCGGTGGGATAGGAAATGGCTAGGAAGGGGAAGGAATCGGCCGTGGCCTTAATTAGGGTACAGCCTGATGTGAAAATGGGAAACCATGGAAAACCATCTTCAGGGCTACAACCAGTGGGGTTCGAACCCACTATCTCCTGGATGCAAGCTCACAGCTGCGCGCCCCTAACCGCACGGCCGACTCGCCCGGTATTTAAAATTCTAGTGAAAGAAATGAATGAAATATAATCTGAAACTATATATATTGAAATTAAAATTTAAACTTGTTTCAGTCAAAATACTTTTGTTATCCATGACGAATATAGGAAAAAGTAGAATTTTTATGTTTTGTCCAGCCCTTTTCCTGAGAGCAGCGCTTGAAGAATTTTAAAACTCGAATTAACAATGACTCTTAATCTCAAGGTTAACATCAGAAGACAAAAGTATTGCGGTAAGTTCTGCTATGTATCTAAATATCATGATAATAAAAGCAATTACGATTATTCCTCACAGTTAAGGAACATCAGTTGGACTACTCAATCCCTCCGCAGTTTCATTTCACGACGTTATTTTGGCACATATCAATGAAAGTAGCTTTTAGGATCAATCATTTTAACAGTATTAGTCAATATAACATACTCATTTATTCCCTAAATTAAGATAAATTGGCAATCAGAATCAATATCAGAACGTCAGCTGGACTACTCCATCCCTCCGCAGTTTCATTTCACGACATCATTTTGGCAAATATCAATGAAAGTAACCTTTAAGATTAATCATTTTAACTGTATTAACCTATGTAACATTCTCCATAACTCTAAATGATGATAAATCGGCAATCAAAGTCAATATCTTTTCCACACCACCATCTCAATCTCTTTAGGTGCTTTCACATAAAGAAGTATCCAATTCTACCGCAAATAGATAGGCCGCCAGCACCACGTCTTGAGCTGTGTAACTACTCCGATTTCAGTGCGTGGACCCGATTGTCAAGGCCGGTAAGGAGCTAGCTAGAGTGACACATCAAGTCGGCCGTGGCTTGTCGTACGATATCTCGCAGGCACTCAGTCAGTCAGAGGCTGTTAGTGCACGATGGCACATGTGTTGCATGACTGTACATGAGAAGAACAGCATGCAGTTGTGCCTTTTTTTGTGCTAAAGGACTATCCACAGAAGAAGTGCATTGCAAAATGCATCCCGTCTATGATGAAAACTGTTTCTTATGGAAAGCTGTGTTCAATTGGATCCAGAAGTTTAACCATGGAAGGAAAAGCATGAGAGATGGGGAGCGCTAAGAACATCCACCGTACAGTCCTGACTTAGCCCCCAGTGATTTTCATCCGTTTGGGCCGCTAAAAAATCATTTGGGTGGTCGTCATTTTGATACAGATGATGCCGTAATCTATGAGGTTACACATTGGCTGTGACAGCAACCAAAGGATTTCTTTGCTGCTGGCTTTCAAGGACTTGTAAAGAGATGGAATAAGTGCCTGAATGTTCAGGGTGAATATGTGGTAAAGTGAAATAAATGTCCGAAAGTTACTTTGATTATTTGTGCCTCAATTCAGTTTTGCGACTTATTTATTGACTCACCCTCCTATGACAGAAAAAGGCAATTCCTCTTTTTCTCATAATGTTTATTATTGACTCACTTTCCTGGTATACCACTGCATTAGGCAACAATCTCCATTGTCCATCTACCTGGTGCTTTTTATTAATGATTGGTCTGTCAACCTTGTGCAGTCTGTACATTGTTGATCTGGTGTTCAGTTTAAATAGTGTTTCACTAGTGTAAGTCACTTCAGGCTTAATGTTGGAATAGTAATGTTGAAATTTGGCATTCATTGAAAGAGATTTCTTCTTGTATGTTGGCCGGGTAATTTCTGGATTAAAGCCACATATGAAAATCCACAGCCTGTTTCCAGTCATTCGACCGGGTTAGAAATGGAATTAATGGAGCCCCCATCTAGCGTGAGGATAGGAACTGTGCTGGCTGCCGAAGCCTGTTGCACTCCTCTGGGGCAATGATTAATGACTGACAGATGAAATGAAGTGATATTGGAGAGTGTTGCTGGAATGAAAGTTGACAGGGAAAACTAGAATACCCAGCTCTGCTTTGTCCAGTACAAATCTCACATGGAGTGACCAGGATTTGAACCACAGAACTCAGCAGTGAGAGACCGGTGCACTGCTGCCTGAGCCATGGAGGCTACTGATTAAAGCCACATATATATATATAAATAAAGAAGTATTTAACAAATATATATACATGGTTTTACTCCATAAATAGTAACATTTATCTAATAAGTGATAATGAGCCATGAAAACTTACATTTATTAATGCTGTTTTTAAGTTTAAAACTTTCATTGCTGTACATGTGGTAGGGGCCAAGGTAAACAATATTAAGAATGATCAAGTGGGCTCATTTCTCTTTGCTCCCAGACTTATCCTTCCTGACCAGCCTGAAAAACTTCTCCATTCTACAACAAAATATTTATGCACAAGATTCACTATTTTTGTGTTTCCTTCCAGTGCACTGACGTGGTGTGGTGATATTTTGGAAACTATCACTCTACTGTACGACCATGATCACCGCAGCTTTGATACTTACTCAGGTCTCACTGGTAAGTTGTCTCACTCCTCAAGAGTAAAACAAAAAAAAAAATAACTGAAGTGGTTCAGAGATCAACAAGTGTTCTGGTTCCTTTTTCAGAAAATTCCACCATTACAATACCAAATTGATTTACTCTTTATCAGGATAATATTATTGGTACATTTTTAGTCTTTTTAAAAGACATCTTCAGCCATTAAGGAAACAATGTTAACACAAGGCAAAGATGCAATTCCATTTCTAAAACACTAAAATGTTTATTTGAGTAATCTATCCAATTCTTGATTATGTCTATGGACTCTGGACAAATTGTTTCACTACTGAACATCCTTTGTTATATAAACATGCGTGCAAGCTAATGAGATTATAATCTTTGGATTAGGTCAAATTTGCCATTTTTGAGGGCATATAAACTTCAGAACACAATGTAAACAAAATAACTTTTAAAAATAGCTCCTATTGTTATTGTATAGAACTATAGTTGTGGCATGTCTTTGGAAAAAAGATCCTATATTTTTTATTAGATGTAACACCTAATTATTATGATATTATGCTTGATTATCAGAATTGTCACAGTTGAGAAACTACATTTTACATTAACATGCATGCATACAAGTTCTTCGTCTATGGACATTTGGTCAAATTTGCCACTGTTGAGGGTACTCAAACTTCTAGTAACACATATGTAAACAAAAGAAAATATACTTTTTAAAGTGGTGTTTTTTCTTGACTATATCCTATGGTTATTGTATAAAACTAAAGTCTTTGACCAATTTTCGGAGAAAGACTGTATGCAGTGATAATAGTAACATCAAGTATTAGGGTACTGTGCTTATTTTTCTAAAACTTGAAGTAGTTTCTCATAACTTCAAATTAAAAGGTTGAAATTGCTGTTCCAATATTTGGTTGACAAATTGTGATTCTTGGAAGTCGTGTACTGTTTAAATTGGGTTGCTAAAATTCCAAATGCAGATCAGTGGTGATCGACGATAATATTCTCATCACTGCTCTGGATGTTCTTAAAATGAAACACAGGTATTCCTTCAAATGCCCTCTGTAGAGTGTCTTTTCAGCAGGTCTCAAGATGTACTTTGGTTTAGCAAGGAGAATATTAAGAACCAAATAAATTATAAATTATTCAAAATGCTAGAAGTCCCACATTAAAATTATGGGGGAAAGTCAGTTTGAAAGTTCTAAGTCTCACTTTGTGATGAGATAGCCACTTAATTCGTCAAGAATTAATCCTAGGAACTTTGTTGCCCTAGCTCTAGGTATTTTGCAGTCATAAATTTGGGGTTAATTTCAAGAGAAAGTCTGCATGCTGGTTAATGAAAGATGATATAATGTTTTATGTGTTATTTTTCTTATTCCTGTACTTTTAGTTTGGTGTAGACATTTGCTGAAGTGTTTTTCACATTTCTTTTGTTAAGGTCCCTGACAAAACAAGTTTTATTGTACATTTTCCAATGTTCTGCATATTTCCTCATGGAAGCTACTAATAGCAGAAGTAGAGTAGAAAGCTATGTCTTCAGAGAGTGTTACATTTTCAACTTACTGTATTAAATGGGTAACTTAGTTTGTTTGTTCTCTTTCAGGTGCTGACTTCCATTGGTTCTGGATCTCCAAAGTAATTATACTAATAATCATATGTATTGTATAAACAGAGAGATTCTTGGATTATTTCACATAATTCACTCATTCAAAGAGCTGCATGTCCTCAGGATACAGTTACATTTTTTTTCGAATTTTGTGCCATCATATGTATGTAATTGATATGAGCAAGGAATGCATTCACTCATTTCTGTGTCTGGTCAGCATTTCCAAAAAACTGCAGCTGCAATGGCCTTGTTGTTTTCTCTAAAAACATCTTGTGATGTTCATGGGTTGTCCGAGAGGGAACAGATAAGTAGGTGGCTTGGGTCTCGTTCAGCACCACATTCACACAAGGTGTCTGCATTTGCTGGAAGGATCCCCCATTTCTTCATGTTGGTCTTGCATTGAGGGACGCCACTCCTAAATCGTTAAGGGAGCTCGATACAGGGTAAGATAGGTCGGCGCCAGGAGCTAGTTCTTCCTTTGGTGACATGTCTGTGGGCAGTGAACTCCTCCATCTGTTAAGACGAGTTGTCTCTGGTGTTCCACCCAGCGGCAGAGTCCTAGCAAGGAAACTCTTCCGGGATCTGAGGTGAGACCTTGCAGCTTGGTGACCATGGGGTAGATGTCGATGGTCATTTACCTGCTTTGTTCTCTTGGTGTCTGCAGCAGTGCCCTTCAGATGTTGGGAGGGGCCATTCCAACAATCGGGTACAAACAGGAACTGGAATCACAGATAAAGGCTTTTTGCAGATGATGCTATACTGTATAGAGTAGTAAATAAGTTACAGGATTGTGAGCAACTGCAAAAAGGTCTTGACAATGTTGTGAGATGCTTGGGGTTCACTGCTTTGAAAAATAACGTGTTCAGTAACTTGATGTTTACATACATATAAAGTAGCAACATTGCTTGATTATCAGCGTGAGTTTCTTTTGAAGGCATACAGATACAGCTGGAAGAAGTTACCAAAACAGTGTGAAATGAAAGAAAGAGAATATGAGGTGTAATTACCTTAAACTGATCCAGTTTTGCCTGATGTTGACGACATTGCTGGCATGGGAATGACTACTTCAAGAATGTGTTAGGCAGTCTACTGTTATTTCTACTCTTGTCTTGATGTATTTTCCTGTTTACTTTTCATAAAATACAAATTAGTAATTAAAAGTTTCATTATACATAATCTTAGGCTATGTACACCTATTGTTGCTATACAAATAGTATGATATTGATGTTGATTCCCATAGGGAATCTGAAATATTTGGTCCGAATGAGTAAATTTATAATACCAATATAAATGGTCCGTTATTGGACATTATAAATTTTCCAGCTAACTCATTCCTGGTTGCCAGCGTTTCGCCCTCGTGTGCCAGGCTGGGCTCATCAGTTGGTACCTAGCACACCTACCAAGACGCTGGCTAGTGCATACCGTGGAGGCCACTGCGTAGGCTAATTGTAGCCACCAGCAGTGCCAATGCACTATGAGACACTTTGTCCCATTATCAAAAATTGATGCCTGCCTGGCCATCAGATGATATAGATGTTGATTCCCATAGGGAATCTGAAATATTTGGTCCGAATGAGTAAATTTATAATACCAATAAAAATGGTCCATTATTGGACATTATAAATTTTCCAGCTAACTCATTCCTGGTTGCCAGCGTTTCGCCCTCGTGTGCCAGGCTGGGCTCATCAGTTGGTACCTAGCACACCTACCAAGACGCTGGCTAGTGCATACCGTGGAGGCCACTGCGTAGGCTAATTGTAGCCACCGGCAGTGCCAATGCACTATGAGACACTTTGTCCCATTATCAAAAATTGATGCCTGCCTGGCCATCAGATGATATAGATGTTGATTCCCATAGGGAATCTGAAATATTTGGTCCGAATGAGTAAATTTATAATACCAATAAAAATGGTCCGTTATTGGACATTATAAATTTTCCAGCTAACTCATTCCTGGTTGCCAGCATTTCGCCCTCGTGTGCCAGCCTGGGAATCCAATTTTATCCAATCAATCAAATTCTATTTTGATCTATAGTTTCTACTGTCATCCTTTTAACATGAATTGGTGCTCGACCTGTAGAAGATCCTTATATTCTAACCGGTCAAATCCTCACCGTCCTATATTTCCTCTACTACATCTTAAACCCTTTAATCTTTTATATTTGAGATAGCCTAGTAAATTAGTTATTAAGCTCATGGAAGCATATGTTTTGAAAACATAAGACAGAAGTTCAATTCTTCTATTAACTTTACTAAATTAAATCCATTAAATAAGTAAAGAATGTATAAAAACCCTCAACCCCAGAAAAAATAATAAAAAATTAAGCGATAAAGGTAAATAAGCCTTCCATGCTAAATATATTAATTTATCATACCGAAATCGTGGGAGAGTTCCTCGGACCCAAACAAATATAAAGGCTAAAAAGGTTAACTTAAAAAAAAATTTGATAAAACATCTCCACCCAAAAAAATTACACAAAACAACATTCTTATAAATAAAATACTAGTATATTCAGCTAAAAAAATTAATGCAAATCCACCACTTTTATACTCAACATTAAATCCTGAAACCAACTCCGATTCCCCTTCTGCAAAATCAAAGGGAGTTCGATTAGTTTCCGCCAAACATGATGAAAATCATGCTAACATAAGAGGGAAGGTTAAAAATATAAATCACACATAGCCCTGAAGACTCATAAATCTTATTAAACAATAATTATCTACTAAAAAAATAAATCTTAACAAAATCAATGCCAATCTCACCTCATAAGAAATTGTTTGAGCAACAGCCCGCAACCCTCCTAATAGTGCATAATTAGAATTTGATGATCACCCCGCAATCATTACAGTATACACTCCTAATGTCGTACATACTATAAAAAAAAAAATTCCCAAATTAAAAGTAAATAAAGTTGTTAAAAAAGGATAAATTATTCGTCACTAAAGCCAAAAATAATCTAAAAACAGGAGAGAACTAATATATTAAATAATTTGATGCTACAGGATATGTTCCCTCCTTAGAAAATAACTTAATTGCATCAGCAAAAGGTTGTGGCAACCCAATAAACCCTACTTTATTAGGTCCTTTACGAATTTGAATATAACCTAAAACCTTCCGCACTAATAAAGTAAGAAAGGCCACCCCAATCAATACACAAATGATCAACATAACAACCCCTAACATTCTTATTAAAATCTCCATTAACAATACTACCTGTAATACTCTTACATTTTTGAATTCTAAATTCAATACACTTCTCTGCCAAAGTAGTATTTAATGTTTATCACCTATATTAAAAATTATTTTGAATATTTGGTCCTTTCGTACTAAGATATTCACTTATTATAAAGATAGAAACCGACCTGGCTTACGCCGGTCTGAACTCAGATCATGTAAGGATTCAAAAGTCGAACAGACTTATTAATTAAACTTCTACACCTAATCATATTCCTTAATCCAACATCGAGGTCACAATCTTTCTTGTCGATATGAACTCTCAAAAAAATTACGCTGTTATCCCTAAGGTAACTTTATCTTATAATCGCTATTAACAGATCAAATATTCATAAATCAATGTTTGTAAAACAAAGAGTTACATTTATCTTTGTGTCACCCCAACAAAATACGGTAAAATACATATTAATAATACCACTAAACAAAATATGTACAATTCCATATAAAGATCTATAGGGTCTTCTCGTCTTTCATATTCATTTAAGCCTTTTGACTCAAAAGTTAAATTCTATTTATTACACGGAGACAGTCAATGTTTCGTCAAACCATTCATTCCAGCCTTCAATTAAAAGACTAATGATTATGCTACCTTTGCACGGTCAAAATACCGCGGCCCTTTAATTCTACTATCAGGGGGCAGGCCCGACCTTAAATTCATCCCAAAAGGACATGTTTTTGATAAACAGGCGAACATTAAATTTGCCTAGTTCCTTCGTATAAATTTACATATACTAAATATTTTACACTTTTATATACTAATTTTATCATTATTACATTGGAAATTTTGAGGTTAGTGAAAAAATAATTAAAATAGATTTAGTTGATAAAGATTAGTAACAATTTTGAAATTTTCTGAAATTTAAAAATTTTTAAATAAAGGCCTTATTTAAGATTATTTTTGGAATAGTTAATAGTTTTTAGTAAGAAAATTTGGTCAGTTACAATAGTTATATATATATACATTTATATAATATTAATTACATATAGAAAAGGTACATTAATTAATAATAACTTATTGATATACAACCCCCTGATAATGTTAATAACAAATATACTTGAGAGAGAAAAAAGAGGATCTTATAGATATTTCTAGCATTGTAGGGGGTATATATCTACATATATATTCTATATGTATTTATATATTAATAAATGTCTATATAATATATACGTAGATATTGGTATAAATATATAATAACCTATATTCATTATCTATTTAATTTTTAGTAATAAATTAAAGTATTTATTTTAAATATACATTTATATTAATATACCTATTTAAGTATATATTTCAAGAAATATACACCAAAAAAAAATATATACTATGATTATTATTCTAATTAAATATTTATTACGTGCCGCCATGAGCGGTCTCTACAGTATTAATGAGTTTATAAGGTGAAATAATTAGTATTAAGTGAATGTGTCCCGTATGTTATTTTGTAGATAAGTGAATATTTTCATTGTATAGGGGCGAAAAATGCGATGAAAATTCAACGCCAGGAAATACTCAAAATGGGTTCATTATACTGTATATTAATACTTATGTGATGTTATATTATAATTAGTAATATAATTATTTGATCCATTGTTTAATAATGAATTTAGAAAGTTTTATTCTTGCTTAATTGTTTACTTTTTATATGTTTTACATGTGAATTTTTGTGGTTATAGATTTATGAACTTAAATAGTAAATATATTTGCAGTATTTAATATTATTTATCAAGGTGACTTGGAATTAGTAATATAATATGTAGCCGGCAAAAGTCGTGCCAGCCGCCGCGGTTATACGTAGGGTTAAAGTGAACATTATTAGTGTAGGAGTTAGTAAATTTTTAATAGACTTGAATGTAAATTTTTAAGGTAGAATTTTGAATTTATTTGGGGTTTAGAATTAGTATACGAAGCTTTGAAAATCGGGCTATAAACTAGGATTAGATACCCTATTATTCCAATTGTAAATATCATTACTTGAGTAGTAATAGTTATGTTCTTGAAACTCAAAGAATTTGGCGGTGTTTTAGTCTTTTCAGAGGAATCTGTCCTGTAATCGATAGTACACGTTATAATCGACTTGATTTTGTTATCAGTTTGTATACCGCCGTCGTAAGATTATTTTTTAAGAGTGGTAATTTTCTATAACTCTTATTAGAGTAAATGTCAGGTCAAGGTGCAGCTTATGATTAAGTAAGAGTTGGATTACAATAGAAAAATTTAAATGGATCTTGCATTGAAAGGTAGTGCGTTTGAAGGTGGATTTGAAAGTAATATTGTTATATTATGATAATATGATTTTAGCTCTAAAACATGTACACATCGCCCGTCGCTCTCATTATAAGGTGAGATAAGTCGTAACATAGTAGATGTACTGGAAAGTGTATCTAGAATGCAAAATAAAGCTTAAAGTAAAGCATTTCATTTACACTGAGAGGATGTTCGTGCGATTCGAATTATTTTGAAAGTATCAATTTAAAATTTGATGAATAGAAAAATTTGATTTAATTGAAATAACATTAATTATATATGTTTTAGTATAGTAATAGAACAAATTTATTTATTTATAGTGGAATAGTACTGTGAAGGAAAATTGAAAAAGTTGAAAATAAATTTTTAGAAAAGTAAATTGATATTGTACCTTGTGTATCAGGGTTTATTAAAATTGAAATAGAGATTTATTTTTCCCGAATTAAAAAGAGCTAATTTATTATGTTGGTTAGTGTGGTATTATTATCAAGAATAGCAAATTTGTAATGAAATATTAGTCGGTTTTTAAGATATCTGGTTCTTCAAGAAATGGATTTAATTCAGTATTTAATAGTAGTTTTTATATTAATATATTAACTGTTAATTGAGTATAATATTTTAAGGGTTAAGCTTTAGAATAGAACTTATAATTATTATAAGAGTTGTAAAGAAGTGTAGGCTTTAAATTAGCCATCAGTTGAATAATGTTATAAGTTATTTTATTGTAATATGATTTTATAATAATATTAAGTTGAATATTGAAGTGATTTACGTAATATAAATGTAAATGTAATAATGATAAAATTAGTATATAAAAGTGTAAAATATTTAGTATATGTAAATTTATACGAAGGAACTAGGCAAATTTAATGTTCGCCTGTTTATCAAAAACATGTCCTTTTGGGATGAATTTAAGGTCGGGCCTGCCCCCTGATAGTAGAATTAAAGGGCCGCGGTATTTTGACCGTGCAAAGGTAGCATAATCATTAGTCTTTTAATTGAAGGCTGGAATGAATGGTTTGACGAAACATTAACTGTCTCCGTGTAATAAATAGAATTTAACTTTTGAGTCAAAAGGCTTAAATGAATATGAAAGATGAAATATGTGCCAGCCTGGGCACACGAGGGCGAAACGCTGGCAACCAGGAATGAGTTAGCTGGAAAATTTATAATGTCCAATAACGGACCATTTATATTGGTATTATAAATTTACTCATTCGGACCAAATATTTCAGTTTCCCTATGGGAATCAACATCTATATCATCTGATGGCCAGGCAGGCATCAATTTTTGATAATGGGACAAAGTGTCTCATAGTGCATTGGCACTGCCGGTGGCTACAATTAGCCTACGCAGTGGCCTCCACGGTATGCACTAGCCAGCGTCTTGGTAGGTGTGCTAGGTACCAACTGATGAGCCCAGCCTGGCACACGAGGGCGAAACGCTGGCAACCAGGAATGAGTTAGCTGGAAAATTTATAATGTCCAATAACGGACCATTTATATTGGTATTACAAATAGTAGTTACAAAAATATTCTGGTTCAAAATATTCTGGTTTCAAAAACACAATATCGTGTAATAAAAATTCCTTCAAAACATACCACATATGGGAAATTTTAATCACATGCTTTGACATGGTGCTTCAGCTAATTTTTGGGCTCTTCGATGTAGCTTGTGTCCGTCACTGACCCACTTATCAGCGATCGCACCCTCCTTATGTGCCCCAGTTCTGTACTCTCAGTCCAGAAACTGATCCTCCTTGCTCGTTCCAGAGGCCAACCAAGTGTTGATGTCAAAATTATTGCTGTGTTTATAAATATACAGAGCTACTTAAGGAATAGGCCCTTGGTAAACCATTTTACTTTTAAAGTTTTCTATTTCTAGGGGGTTCACTGAACCACTCAATACATAGAACATACTGCATCTGCAGTGAACAACCCTAGGTTTATACACTGGTGGATGCTTTCATGGCCGATGTCAACTGACAAGCTTTGATGTTTTTTCCAGAATATCAGGCTGTGTGCCTGTACTTCCATAGCAGTGAGAAGGGGAGGTGGTGTAATTGCCTCAGTTATCCGTATACTGCCATTTTAAATAACAGAAAGGAACAGAAATGAGATTCATTAGAAATACGAATCAAACAATTTGAAAGGATAAAATCAGGACTGAAGTAAACAGGAGTGTAGCTGGCATCGAGGTCCCTATTACAAGTGTAGACTTCAGTGGTAAGTAAACTCGTGTCCTCATCCTGAGATGGTGCAGCTCTCTTCAGGCACGCCCCCAATGGAGGTGAGCTGCATGTACCATTTCAACCATATACCAGCCCTCCTGCCATTCTTAAATTTCTGGCAGTACCAGAAATCGAACCCAGGCCCCCGAGGATGGCAGCTAATAACTCTAACCATTACACTATGGAGGCACTTCAGTGGTATGGGCACATTATGAGAATGAAGAATGGGAGACCTGCCAGAAACTA
The DNA here is from genome assembly GCF_040414725.1 of Anabrus simplex. NCBI lineage: Eukaryota > Metazoa > Arthropoda > Insecta > Orthoptera > Tettigoniidae > Anabrus > Anabrus simplex. The sequence goes on from NC_090265.1 coordinate 24,235,042, forward strand.
CTTCAACCTTACTGTTCAAGAAAAAAAAAGACCAAGGGGAAGGCCAAGAAAATGCTGGGACACAGTGAAATCAGATGTAGAGGATGGGAAAATGTCCTGGAACAGAAGATGTATGCAGGAAAGAAAAGATGACGAACACTTGTACACCACATCCAGGAAATTGGAGTTGGAAAATGATGATGATGCAAATCTATATATATAAAATAACTCCTGACTGACTGACTGACTGACTGACTGACTGACTGACTGACTGACTGACTGACTGACTGACTGACTGACTGACTGACTGATTGATCATCGCCGAGCCAAAACTACTGGACATAAAGAAATTAAATTTTGGGGATACATTCATATTAAGATGTAGGTGCTCGCTAAGAAAGGATTTTTGGATGTTCCGTCGCTAAGGGGGTGAAAAGGGGGGTGAAATTTTAAAATGAGTGTATCTATATCTCAAAACTTTAAAAGTTTACAGATGTAAAAATTGGTATTTAGAATCTTTAAAAATAAAGAAACACGTATTTTTTTGTTTTTGGAAAATCCCAATAGGAGGGATGAAAAAGGGTGAAATTGAATGCCTTTAATCAGGATACTGGTACTTATATCTCAGAAACTGAAGATATTGCACACCTGAAAATTGGTACTTTTGATCTCTTCTAAAAATAAAGAAACTCGTATTTCTTGTTTTTGGAAAATCCAATTAATGGGACGGTGAAAAGGGGGGTGAATTTTTAAAATGAGTGCATCTCTCAAAACTTTGGAAGTTTACAGATGGAAAAATTGGTATTTAGAATATTCATTTAAAGTAAAGAAACACCTTTTTTTCTTTCTTCGGAAAATTCCAATAGGTGGGGTGAAAAGGGGTGAAAAGGGAGTTGAATGCCTTTAATAAGGATACTTATATCTCAGAAACCGAAAGTATTACAGACCTGAAAATTGGTGTTTGGGATCTCCTTTAAAAATAAAGAAACATGTATTTTCTGTTTTTGGAAAATCCAATTAATAGGGGCTGAAAAGGGGGTGAATTTTTAAATGAGAGTGTATCTATATCTCAAAACTTTTAAAGTTTATAGATGTAAAAATTGGTATTTAGAATCTCCTTTAAAAATAAAGAAACACGTACTTTTTTTTTCGGAAAATCCCAATAGGAAGGGTGGAAAAGGGTGAAGAAGGGGTTGAATGCCTTAAATGAGGATACTTGTATCTCGGAAACTGAAGATATTACGGACCTAAAAATTGGTATTTGGGATCTCCTTAAAAAGTAAAGAAACACATATTTTTTGTTTTTGGAAAATCTAATTAATGGGGGGTGTTGAAAAGGTGGGTGAATATTTAAAATGAGTGTATATATGTCTTAAAAACTTTTAAGTGTACTGATGTAAAAACTGGTATTTAGAATCAACTTTAAAAATAAAGAAAAACATATTTTTTTGTTTTCGGAAAATCCCAATAGGAGGGGTGAAAAAGGGTGAAAAATAGGTTGAATGCCTTAAATGAGGATACTTATATCTCAGAAACTGAAGATATTACAGACCTGAAAATTGGTATTTTGGATCTCCTTTGAAAATAAAGATACATGTATTTTTGTTTGGAATATCTAATTAAGAGGGGTTAAACAGGAGTGACAATTTGGGGTGAATTTTTAGAAAGACTATATTTACTGTATATCTCAGAAATGTAAAATTTTACAGACGTAAAAATTGGTATTTGGAGTCTCCTTTAAAAGTAAAGAAACATAGGTGATTTGTTTTTGGAAACTCCAATTAAGGGGGAGTAAAAATGGGTTAAATTTTAAAATGAGCATTTCTACAGTATATCTCAAAAACTTAACATGTTACAAAAACGTAAAAAAAAATAGTATTTCTTATCTCTATTAAAATAAAGAAACATGTATTTTTTGTTTTCTGAAAAACCAGTCGGGTTGGGGGGCGTAAATATGACTGAAAATGGGGTTGAATTATTTTAATTAGGATACTGATATCTCAAAAGCTGAAGATGTTACAGACATGAAATTTGGTATTCGGAATCTCCTTTAAAAATAAAGAAATACGTGTTTTCTTGTTTTCAGAAATCCACCTAAGGGAGGGGGGAAAATTGTAAAATTCGTTGAATTATTTGTATGATGATACTATTATCTCAAAAACAAAAGATTTTGCAGACGTGAAAATTAGTAGTTGGAATCTGCTTTGAAATTAAAGAAACACGTATTCTTCTAAAATCCAATGAAATAGGGGGGGAGTGAATGAATTGAAAAATTAATTGAATTAATTGTATGAAGATACTCACATCTAATAAAAACTAAAGTTGTTATAGATGTAAAAATTGATACTTGGATCTCCTTTAAAAACAAAGAAAAAGCGTTTCTGGGCGAAATCATTTTGGGGGCAGGTGAAAAGGAGTTGAATTCCTTTTATGTGGACACATATCTGAAAAACTTAAGATGTTAGAGTCGTGATAATTGGTATTTAGAAGATCCTTTACTATTAAAGAGACAAGTATTTTTAATGGGAAATTCACTTGCGGGGAGTGGGGGAGTGTGAAAGGAAGTGAAAAAAGTGAATTCTTTTTATGGGGATACTTATATCTCAGAACTGAAGGTAACAGATGTGAACACTGGTACTTCGAATCTCCTTTAAACATAACGAAACACGCCTTCTTCTTTTGGGGGGGGGGGTAAATCAACTTAACTGCAGTGGGGTGAAAAAGGAGTTGAGACCAATTGATTTTACTGTTCATAATGTACTTATTCCAATCATAAACTGATCATTTTTTATCTTTCCTGGGTTCGTTTTCAAGAACCACCTTTTTCTTTGGAGTACATAAAGTTGGATTACAGTAGATTCTCCTGGCATATAAATAAAAATTTAAACACATTTGAAATAAATGATATGAATGATATTGACCGTGCAATTGTTACCTCTATAATAAGGTCAATAATTCACAGAAGTATATCATTCGTCTCGCCAGAAATCTCACGCACTTGCCTACACGTGACGATGGTGCTGGTCACATTGTCAGCAATGACAATGGCAGAGGATGTAAATTACCGCCAAGTAGCGGTCTTGCATCTTGCTGTGGGTTCCAGACCATCAATAATAATAATAATAATAATAATAATAATAATAATAATAATAATAATAATAATAATAATAATAATAATAATAATAATAATAATAATAATAATAATAATAACAATAATAACAATAATAATAATAATAATAATAATAATAATAATAATAATAATAATAATAATAATAATAACAATAATAATAATAATAATGTGCAGACCACACTGGAAACGGGTCCTGGCCAGGTAATGACTATAATTGCAGTCCGGCTGCAGGTTCAGTACTGCCAAGGCACCCAAGACGACATCACGCCGGATCTCCTCAAGGATTTGATCCATATTAAAAGGCTTATAGGAGAAGATGGCAAAGATTTAGGGACCCAACTAGCTGGGTGGAATTCCTGGACCTAGCCCAGGAAGTACGAAATCGATTGCTGGAAAGAAAGATTGTAAAATGTGAGGAAATTTGCCGTAACTCTCAGAAAACGAGTCAGATAACGAATTTTGGCGGATTCTCTCAGAAAACGAGTCAGATCATGATTTTCGGCGGATTATATATAAAACGTTCCGGTCTAGAAAGCCAAGAATAACAGCCGAGAGGATTTGTCGTGCTGACCACACGACACCTCGTAATCTGCAGGCCCTCGGGCTGAGCAACGGTCGCTTGGTAGGCCAAGGCCCTTCCAGGGATGTAGTGCCATGGTTTTTTTTATATAAAACGTTAAGCATTCAATTATAAATTTCATTATAATATCGTAGCAAAGCACAGGTATCTTGCTAGTAAAGTCATATGCAAAAAGATAGGAACATATATATTGTTTTTACAAGCTGTTTTATGTCGCACTGACACAGAGGTCTAATGGCAATAATTTGATAGGGAAGGGCTAGGAGTGAGAAGGAAGCAGCCATGGCTTTAATTAAAGTGCACCCCCAGCATTTGCCTGGTGTGAAAATGCTACTTGCTTTACGTCGCACCGACACAGATAGGTCTTATGGCGACGATGGGACAGGGAAGGGCTAGGAGTGGGAAGGAAGCGGCCGTGGCCTTAATTAAGGTACAGCCCCAGCATTTTCCTGGTGTGAAAATGGGAAACCACGGAAAACCATCTTCAGAGCTGCCGACAGTGGGGTTCGAACCTACTATCTCCCGAATACTGGATACTGGCCGCACTTAAGCGACTGCAGCTATCGAGCTCGGTGGTGGTGTGAAAATGGGAAACCAGGGAAGACCATCTCCAGGGCTGCCGACAGTGGGGTTCAAATCCACCAACTCGCTCAATGATAGGAACATAATGACAGGTCATCATCTCTCCTCTTTACACATTGCTCTGTCATTATGTCGTAGCAGTTCTTCAATCTTGAATGTAGAGACTTCTCCCAGGCAAGGATTGGATTACAGTGAACCTCCTTTGTCTGAGCTTATGACTGGCCATTTTCAGCCTTACATATGTCTGGCTCCATGGCATGCTGGCCTTTGGTCACAGGGGTCCCAGGTTCGATTCCCGGCAGGGTCAGGAATTTTGACCATCATTGGGGTTAATTCCGCTGGCACGGGGGCTGGGTGTATGTCTAGTCTTCATCATCATTTCATCCTCATCACGACGTGCAGGTCGCCTAAAGGTGTCAAATAAAAAGACTGCACCTGGCGAGCCAAACTTGTCCTTGGGCACTCCCGGCACTAAAAGTCATACGCCATTTCATTTCATTTGTTACATATAATATTTGAATATCATGTTGTACCTTTTTCAGGATGGAGCCCACCTGTTGGGGTCCTGGGATCTGGCCTCATCCTCGCCACTGCCGACTCTTCACTCTCTGCCTTCTAGATCCTTCCAGAGTACACAACATGATCACAGGACATCTGTTCCTGTGTCCACTTGGAACGGGTTTCTCAGCTGGACGAAATGCCTGCGTCCCCAGCAAACTGGTGAGGCATCTCATTGAAAAATATCTAACATATTCATGGGCTGGATGGGGAAAGGAAATCCCTACCTACAACATGAAAACTATTAATTAATTAATTAATTAATTAATTAATTAATTTATTTATTTATTTATTTATTTATTTATTTATTTATTTATTTATTTATTTATTTATTTATTTATTTATTTATTTATTTATTTATTTATAAGTTATTATTGAGGATTATGAGGATGATTGTTTTTGACAAAGTTATTTATAAACAAAATGGTCTTCCCATGGATTTGCCAGCCTCAGGGATATTGGAGGAGATATATTTAGATAATTTCGAGCACACCAACGTTAATAGTAGACTGTCGGCTGAGATATGCAGATGACGTTCTGGTAGTGGTGGACGAACGAACAACAAGTAGTGAAACAACTCTGCAATCCACTTTAGATACACACATTAAATTCATTCTAGATAAAGAAATCAATAAGTCCATAAATTAACTCGACCTAACCATTACTAGACTCAATGTCTATTCGAAATTCAACATTTTCAGGAAACCAACTCAAACTTCCGTCACTATCAGGGCAGATTCTGTGTACCCCAGCTCGCATAGGAAAAAAAATCCCTCATTCTATAACATTCCTATGTCCAGGTCCGATTTTGAACATGAACTTAATATAATCTGACAGCATTAACCAATGGTTTCACATTACCATGTATCAGATTTAAGCCTAAAGCCAAGTTGATTAGGGAGCTTAAACCTCAGAAGAACAACTCGGTTTTTACATACAATATAACATTAAATTAGCTTTCAGGACCTCTAACAATAACTTTCATAAAATTTGTAATACTAGTTCATTGAATTTTATCAAAAATTTGCACGGTTAGGTGTTTACAGAGCAAAATGTTCTGACTGTAAAAGCATGTACGTCGGTTAAGCAGGAAGATCTTTTAACATCCGGTATATGGAACATGTAAACGCTGTTAAATATAATACTCGTAGATATTCCGCTTTAGGTTTACACATTAAAGAAGCTAATCATCACTTTTCCACAATACAACATGACATGGGCATTCTTTGTTTTAATCAAAAAGGTCTTCTTCTCAATGCCCTAGAAGAATATTTTGTCACGTTAGATCAATATTCCAATCCTGCATTCAATCTGAATGAAATCTCTGAGAAGACCAATGTATTTATGGATTCAATTATCTGCACAATTTTCAAGTATTATGCCAGAATATTTAAGTTGAGTCATATCAATAACCCTCCAAATGTCTCTACTTATCCTCTACCTGTATCTCCCCTTCCCCTTTCCCTCCCTGCCACTTCATCCTTCGACACACCACTACTAGCTCTAAGTTAGTGTGTCTCCGACAGCTGGACCAGGTGTCGCACAGCGACCTCGACTTCCCATTGTTTGTTTACAAAGTTTTTTCCTGTGCCTCTCTTAGAATAGATTAGTAAACATTTTTCCTCTTTTCTTTTTTTAGATATCCCCCATTTACGCCCTTAAGGATGGATGCAAACTCACATTAAGAACATCGGGATATACTTCAAATATTCCATCTTTGATGATTTTGATTTTGGTTACTTAGTTGTTTTATGAAGTACATACATCAGATTCTATGGATCCTCAATAGACAGTGATATACATGTTACTCTCATGGGACTCAATGTGTTCTAGATGAAATAATTTCTCCACAGCCCAATTTAAACTATTTGTTTTGAACATCTTAACAACCATTATCAGCTTGTTTTGCCTGTAATTTGTACATAAACTTTTGAAAATCTTAAAACATTGTTAATTTGCATGACACGACCTGTACACGATTGGAACATTCCTATCAGGTTTTTAAGCTCCTGAGGCCTGGCGTCCTTTTAAAAGGACACTGTTCAAATATAGATCATTTATTTATATTTATATTTAAAAAACTAAATAATTAAAAATGTAGCAAAGGTTTGTATTAAGAATTTTCGGAAATTCATTGACCTTGGTGTGGTATGCTTCTCACTTCACTATCTCCCACCAAGGCACTGTTAGGGAAGTAAAAACTTTTATGAGATTTGACCAAAGGAAAAATGGTCTGGGCCTCAGGAGGTTAAATTAGTCTATTATCACTATTTCAGAAGACAAGTGTCAAGTAAAATTCAAGAATTTTAATGTGAACTAAAGTGTTTCACAATGTATTTATACTTTTAGCTCAGGGTTTAGAAACCCCATTTTATTTGTGTCCTTATTTTAGTTTAACTTGTTTAAATGAATAACTGAAGATGACCGAGCCATACGGTCGAAACTAGTCCTATTCATAAAAAAATATGTACTGATTAGGTGGAATAAAATATCAAGTTACAAACTAAGACTGTTCAAAGTGAGTTACATCCATCAATACGGGCAAAAAATGAAAATTATTGCTTACACTTGACCTTCCATGATCACAGCCACTGGAAAGTCGGACCTCAGATTTTGGTGAGATAGTTCTTCCAAATAGGAAATAGTAGAATCAGTGAGCCATTTGCTTTCCGGATTTGAGTCTTGATGTCTTCCTCTGTGCCGCCAGTCTTTGTCGTTGTGCTCTGTAGGTAGACAAAAGAACTAACTTTCTCTATTTGCTTGCCAGATATGGTGAGCTGGTTGTTTGCTGTACCATTGATTCTCATCTCCTTTAGGTTTGTAGCACTTATTTTAGGCCCAACAGCTGCTGCTTCTTGTTCTAACTCCAACAGCTTCCCCTTCATATCTCCAAAGTTCTTTGACAGTAGGCAGATGTCATCAGCAAAGTCCAGGCTGTCTTCCTCCCTCTGTATACATTTACCTTTTCCTTCCACAGCCCTAGCACGACTGAGAATGATGTAGAAGAAAGGATGCAGCCTTGGTGAATACCTGAGCTGATTGTGATAGGCTCTGTTACATTTCCTTTGTGGATGATTTGACATTACATGTAATAAACATTTTGGTTTCATATTGATGTATACAATAAATAAATTCTTATTTTTTTATTGTCCACCCAATCAATAGTAAAATTTTAGAACTTTTTGATGATTTGACATTTGTATCCATCATGAATCTCACAGATTATGTTAGAAATTTTATCTGGAATGCTCTATTGATTGAATATTCCACACTGTGCTCTAGTTCATCAAGTCAAATGCTTTTTTTCAAAATCTACAAAGGGGAGATACAGTGAGCTCTGACATTCTATACTTTGTTCTAATATGGCGCAATGAGTGTTTATTTGATTGCTAGAGCTGCAAATTTTGTGGAAGCCAGCTTGTTCTTTGTGCAGCTTGCGATTGACTGCATCTATGATTCGATTGAGGATGATACTTGATAGTAATTTGCAAGGGATAGACAACCTGAGCCACTCAGCCCGGCTGTTCAGTCAAAACAATCAGGAAGGCTGTGATTCTGCTCTAAAGTGAGGGGGTAGAGACAGGGTTGGCCAGTACACAATTGTGATGGACAGTGCAGTTCTGTTTTAAGAATGAGAAATAACAAGAGACAGAGAACTCAGAGAATGGGAGCAGCAGTTCTGTTTTGTGGAAGTAAAAATTAAATGCATGTGTTTACTTTGTAATGCCAGTGTATCCATTCCCAAGAAAAGTAATGTTGAGAGGCACTTCAATACAGTTTTGATGATTTTAATAATAGTTTTCCTGTGGATTCAAAAATAAGAAAAAGAAAAGTTAAAATAGGCTTTTAACACGTTCCCTGCGGCAGTGAATTTCGATGACTTAATGTTACGTCGTATCGGCCCACCGGTGACCCGAAGCTGCCTTTAGTTATTATCGGTTCGGGTCACCGGTGACCTGACGAATTTGACTTTGTTTACTCCCTAGTATTAAATCCTAAAGAATGCAAGTGCACTTGTTGTGTGCGTTATTGTTGAGGAGACATTCCAGTGTATTTATCTGTGCGACAGTGTTCCGATTCAACAATTGCGTGAAACAGAAATGACCCCGGAAATAATTGGGTCACCGGTGGGCCGATCAAAACTAGCAGTATGCCTCGATCCTTCACTTCAATTGGAACACTATGTTGCCATTAGTTAACAGAAATTCGTAACTAGGACGTAGTTACTTACTTCGCAATTATGGGAAATTCGCACCGACGGATAAGAGTAACATGTTTCGGGGCACATGGTGACCCGAACCGCACGGAACGTAATATAGGCCCACCCCAGTGCTGTCCTAACCCTCTTTCTTTTCCGTGCCACCGGTGTGTCAGAATGTGAAAGCTCCATACCTAAAAAAGGACTTGAAATTGCTTGTAAATATTATATACGGAAGATAGTAAATATGTCAATAACTATTCCAATAACCTCTATTGGCTTTCCTAAGAGCAATGTAGAAAGCAGATATCAGAAGGGTGGTACTCCTTAAACAACAATCTACTATCTGCGGGCAGCAACACTCTATTCTTCATTCACCGTAACCGCGCCAAGCGATTCCCGCTTAAAAATTTAGGTCAGACAACAATCGGGACTCAGGGTGACCCGAAGCGATATGAATGGAAGATGAAAAAAACTTCTTTCGGGTCACCGGTGGGCCGATCAAAACTAGCAGTATGCCTCGATCCTTTGCTTCAATTGGAACACTATGTTGCCATTAGTTAACGGAAATTCGTAACTAGGACGTAGTTACTTACTTCGCAATTCTGGGAAGTTCGCACCGACGGATAAGAGTAACATTTACCTTTTCCTTCCACAGCCCTAGCACGACTGAGAATGATGTAGAACGTGTTAAAAATAGCATTTTCCTTGGCGCACCCATGGTGAACCTCAGTTTTTAAACAACTCTTCATGCTTAAAAGGTTGCCGACCCCTGGTTTACATATTTATCTAAACAACAATATTGTATATTTTAGTTACCCTGTTATTTCTATTATTTTTTAATTGGGACGCATCTGAGTAGTACTGTAGTTAGTATCTTGCTTACTCTATTCTTGTGTAGTACAGTACACAACATTATTCTTCCCTTTGATTTCTTTTTTTAATTCATAGAGTACATTATTTTATTTTATTTTATTTTATTTTATTTTATTTTATTTTATTTTATTTTATTTTATTTTATTTTATTTTATTTTATTTTATTTTATTTTTTTCTTGATATTGCATATTTTTCCATGAAGAAGATTAAAGAATGGCCAAGGAGATACATGTAGGAACTGTGGGTGTGAGCAGGTATTGAGGAGTATAAGGAAAGAGATAGGGAGTTTGAAAGAGATGATCAGGATTCTAACATACTTGAAGAAGGGGAAGGAAGGGGAAAAGGTATGAGTCAACAGGACAGGGAGTAAGAGTAAAGGATTGGGAGAGGGAGGTAGAACATTGTCATGAGAGGGGAAAAAATGGAGAAAGAAATAGGTTCTACAGCCATCAGAGAAGACAAGGAGTGGAGCGGATCTAATGAGGTGAGTAGGTATGAGGCTCTGGTTATGGGGAACTCCACTGTTAGGCACATGAGGAAAGTATGTGGAAGAAAGGGAAAAAGGGAACCAGGGTAAAGTGCCATCCAGGAAGGCAGATGCAGAGGAAAGTAGAAGAGAAGGAGGAGGGTAAAGAGAAGGTGGTAGATTTTCACATTGGCACCAGCAACGTAAGACAAAAAGGAATAAGTACTAATATACCATATTTTCTCGCATAATTAACAACCATAGATAATTTACGCATCCCAATATGTTTGGGTCCAAAGTGGAGAAAAAGAAATGTTCACGTATTTGACGCATCCACTTCTTTGAACATCCATGATGCATGCTCTGGATGTGTTTTTGAAATAAACATGTCAACTACTCATGTAGCAGCCTTCCTATTGTGAAATCGGATATTCCAAATAGTGGGCAACGTGCTGTTATCAGTCGACAGGAAATACCAGTGCACTAATTCATTGAGTGAATCAGAGCAGAAGTGACTAGTAATGCTCTATTTCGGTGACATCACTGATGAAGGGAATGGATGAAACCTGTGTGGTAAAATAGTTTTCTCTCATTATTGACAAGGCGGACTCAAGTAAAACTATTTTAAATAGTTTGGTTATAGATTCAGGCAAGTCAATATGGATCAAACTACCATATTAACCTATCATGGATATTCCAGTCTGGTACAAACCTATTTTATGAGTGTTTCGGCTACAGGACATGCGTTTTCTGTGATCTCAAATTTGTTTGTTAATCCACAATGAAGAAGTATTAGAGGATCATTTAACTCACAGTAATCAGTTATGTGGGCAGCGGACCGCAAGTATTTCGTGTCTGAATGCAACGTGCCCTACCACGGTAACAGAGAAGTGCACTTCAAGCAACCAACAAGTCTCGCAAAGCATTTTGCAGACTAAAATGTGGCAAGTTTCTGCAAGTAGATTTTGTTGCGCAGCGTTAAGTATGCCGTTTCTCACAAAATGCTGTATTTTAAAGGACGAGAAATAGCTGCTGCACATGGAATCAGTGTCTTGGATTTCAAGGTTAGCCATGGGTGGATGATTCATTTTATGAAGAGAGATGGACTTTCTCTTCGACGATGAACAATATTATGCCAAAAAATGTCGAACAATTTCAACCAAAATGTAATTGATTTTCATTGCTTCATGATTGAGAAGCGTAAAGTGAAGGAATATTTGATTTCCCAAACAGGAACTGCAGGTCAGACGCCGATCAGTATCCATATGCCTCAGAGTCAAACAATCCATAAGAAAGGGCCATGAAGTGTTATCGTATACACTACCGGAAGCGAAAGACAATGATGTACTGCAATGCTTACGGTAAAAGCTGATGGCAAAAAGCTTGCACCTTACGTTGTTCTAAAATGACAAACAATGCCTAAAGGAAAAGTTCCGCAAGGGATCCACATTCGTATCCAAGAAAAAGGGTGGATAGACATGTCATTCGTACAAGATTGGGTACGACGGTTTGAGGAATCTAGCAAAGGGTCCCTCCTTCGATGCCTGGTCCTTCCCACTATACTTCACCATTTCAGGTCTAATTTCATGTATTCCTGCTGCTTTATGACAATGGAGTTTATTTACCATCCTTTCCACTTCCTCATGCATAATTTCACCAACATTTTCCTCCTCCCCATGAGCTCGGTTGTTCGCGACACCACCATGAAGATTTTCAAAATATTCCCTCCACCTCTCCAGTGATTCCCTGTGATCTGTTATACCTGAATTACCCAAAACATTGTTCATTTCATTTTTCCCTCCTTTCCTAAGATTCTTTATTACTGTCCAGAAGTCCGACTCGTTGGCTGAACGGTCAGCATACTGGCCTTCGGTTCAGAGGATCCCGGGTTCGATTCCTGGCCGGGTCGGGGATTTTAACCTTAATTGGTTAATTCCAATGGCATGGGGGCTTCTGCTTGAAGAAAGTATTCATAACTGCTAAACCCATACTAGCACAGAAGTCCAGCAAACGCTTCCCATTCGTATTAGCTTCCATGCCTTTTCCACAGTTACCAATCACCCTTTCATATCCTTCATTTCTATTTCCAACTCTCACATTGAAATCGTCCATTAGCACTATTGTATCCTATCCTTGCTGTTTACTCTGACTATGATGTCGCTCAATGCTTCATAAAACTTGTCAACTTCATTCTCATCTGCACCCTCACATTGTGAATACACTGAGACTATTCTCGTCCTAATTCCTCCAACTGCCAAATCTACCCACATCATTCGCTCATTTATGTGCTTAACAGAAACTATGTTGCGTGCAATACTATTCTTGATAAACAGTCCTAGCCCATACTCTGCCCTTCCCTTTTTAATACCCATCAAGTACACTTTATAATCTCGTATCTCTTCCTCGTTATCTCCCCTTACCCAAATATCACTTACTCCTAGCACATCCAGATGCATCCTCTTTGCTGACTCAGCCAGTTCTACTTTCTTTCTCCCATAAGCCTCATTAATATTGATAGCCCCACATCAAATTCCACTTTGTTCGCCACGTTGTTTCCAAGGAGTCCCTTGCCTGACAAATGGAAGTGGGACTCCGTTACTCCCATAGGTCCGAGGCTTGCTTAAAATGTTCTGAGCTCGGTAAATTCATGAAGCAGGATGCTATCCTACTTACACATAGTCCAAGTGAGGATCTCTCCTCTAACGGGTTAGGGACCACCGGTGGATTGTATAGTTGTAGCCAGCTGAGCAGGAGGGCCATGACTCAGAATATGTCCGAGATGTCCACTCTCATTCCGTAGCAACTGGTATCCCGACTCTCAGGACCACTTACTAGGCCACTCAGCCGTTCCCCATGGTTCACGAACTAGGACGTGACTACAGTAACCCACACCATGAATTTTAGTAAAAAATGGAGGGGTCTGTATAGGTACATTAAGGCAGAATTAGGTTCCAGGAAGGAAATTTCGGGAAACATTAGTGAATCAGGGGAGTATATATGTGAGGATTTACAGATGGCAGAAGTATTTAGTCAACAATATGTAAAAACTGTTTGATATAGGCCTAAGGATAATTTTCAGGTAGAGGAGGAGATTAATACCAGTGAAGTACTCCAATCTACGTGCAGTAATGGGAGACTCATGATGAAACTGAGGGTTACTGGTCCTGAATGGGTGGCTAAATTTCTGGAAAACTGATCTCAGAGAATTAGAACAGGTGGAGCACTATCTGACCTTGTAATGATAAAGAGGAGAGTTCCACAAAGAACTGTATGCTTTCTTATGATACGAGTAAAGGACTGGAATTATAGTTAAGCGTTTTGTACTGTACAGAATAGTAAATGAGATCATAATGTACCTTATTCTTATGGATGGAGAAGTTGTGGGAAGTGATCATTAGAAATGGTCTATGAAATTTTTACAAAATTTATATCTTTGAAGATTTCCCAGAAAAATCATATATTTAAACATTTCAACCAGATGTAGGTGATTTGTGATTTTTTAAACCCAAAAGTTTCTCTTCCATTTCCCAGGTTACAAACTGTCACCACAACACGAAGCACACCGACAGTGCCGTCGAAGCATCTCCTGCTGAACATCTGCTCTCTGCCCCGAAAACGAATCAGTTCCATTGTGCTGGTCACTCGGTCCCATACTGTGATGGCTCTGACGTGCTGGTGGTATGTGCACCGAACCAAGGTCTTCTAGGTGTGGTCAACTGCTCTGAGAAGGCTCCAAGTGTGAGTATCAGAATAGATTATAAACATTTACGTTTATTTCTGTTTAAATCCTTAAAACTTGAAATTTCAAAAATGCTATGCTAAAGTGGAGAGAAATGCGGACTTTAAGCTATCAAACAGAAATAAACATGAACTTGTCAAGTTCTTTAAGAATGACTAGTTACAATATTTTGCTTGTAACATAAGGGAAACTTGTAATGTTCATGAAACATAAATGTTTGTTCATTTATAAATATTTTTGAGTGTGATTCTAATACTGTGATGGATGCCATGTAAAGGCCTTAAAAACGAAGGAGCATTAGGACTTGCAAGCTTTCATCTTTGGAGATGATATGGTGATCTGGGGTAAAACTGGAGATGATGTGGAGAAAAAGCTGGAGTCAAAAGTTTAAGAGGTATGATTTAAATATCAACAAGGCTAAGACAGTGGTGATGAAGTTACAGAGGGGAGATGACAAACCACACAAATCAGAATAAATGACGCCAAACTGGACAGTGTTCCAACATTTATGTACTTCAGTAGTATAGTATCAGAAGACAACCTCGCAAAGTATGAGGTGGACAATCGACTTAGCAAGGCAACTCAATTTTACCACCAAGTGAGACAACTGCTGTAGGATAAACAAGTACCATTAAAAGCAAAGATGACATTATACAGGATGAAGCGAAATTCGCTCACTCGGACATCGCAGTGTGACTTCTCACATGCAAGCAATACAAAAATGTCTCTCACAAAAGTTCGTCCTGCGAGTATATACAGCAAGAAAAGGACGTTGAAGAGTGGCAATATGGCAACACTGTAACCACATGTACGGTAAGAACCTCTGTCAGGAAATATTATCCGTGCTGTACAGTTGGTGCAGTGGATAGGGTTTTGAGTTGGCATGCAGGAGGTTGAGGGTTCGATCCTGGGTTGAGGCGCATTTTTTTATTTGCTAATTTCCATCGGACATTACATACTGTAATACAGTAAGACACCGTACCTTAGGTCACATGTATCCTGCATTTGCAACATTTTGTAACGCTGAACACAACAAATACTTTGCTAGGCCTACTGGTAACATAAGGCCCCAACGAAAGGTAATGGACCTGAACGAGGCAAGAATAATAGTTGGTACTAATCTATGAGACCATTGGAGGAGGATACAGAGAGAACAGGTTTCACATCTAGTATATGAAGTAGTGCGAATAAATTCACGCCCACGACGTGGAAAGGACGTCTTTCAAAGCTGACCAATGAAAACAATTGTTCGTCCATTTCTAGGATCGTAGTATGTAAGTGCAAATGGTTTCTAGAAGACCTGCTGCAATTGCTGTTGATGATTAAGATGTCAGATACCATACCACCTGGACTACATTTAAGAAATAAAAACATACGCTTGAACCCAGGATCGACCCCTCGACCTCCTGTATGCTAACCCAAAACTCCATCCACTGCACCAACTGTACGGCACGGATAATATGTGCTAACAGAGGTAGTTACCCTACATGTGGTTACCGTGTTGCCAGATTGCCACTCTTCAACATCCTTTTCCTGCTGGATATACTCGAAGGACAAACTTTTGTGAGAGACATTTTTTTATTGCTGGCATGTGAGGAGTCGCGCAGCAACGCCCGAGTGCGCAAATTTCACTTTACCCTGTATAAATCATATTATACACCTGTCCTCACATTAACGAGACAAGACAACTCAAAACTCCAAGCTGCAGAACTGAAGTTCCTACGCACCATGATACAGAAGACCAGGAAGGACAAGTTCCAAGAGGAGGTGGGAACAGGAGACTCCCTACTACAGAGTATCCAGAAAGCAAGACTGAAGTGGTTTGGCCATGTGAGAAGGATGAGTGCAAGAAGAGAATATGAAAGAGAAGTAAAAGGAAAAGGAATAGTGGGCAGACCCAGAGGAAAATGGACAGATCTGGTGAAGAAAGATGTCGAGGAGAGAGGACCAAATTGGGAGAAGATTACGAGAGAACAGTGGTTCATGGACAGACAAAGATGGAGGGAGCTTGTACACCACACCCGGGCAGCTGAGGATAATAATTTGATAGAACCTGATGATGTTCTTCCAAGAACGAAACATTTTAACTACGTTTTCAGGTATAATTCTGTTACCATGAGTTTTCTTTTTATTCACATTTAGTACCAGCAGACTGAAGAGCCTAACAGTTATAACATTCCAGCCCAGGACTCAAACCTGACGAAAAAGCTCAACAAGTGCAACAGATTCGCCAAATTTATTAATATATCATGACAATTGTCTGTTTCATGAATGTTATAAGTTTTCCTAATGTTGCAAGCAAAATATTGTAACTAGTCACTCTTAAAGAACTTGTTTCATAAACGCGACAATTTCATGTCAGGCCTAAAATTTAGTGTATTACGCTTGATGACTCTGAAGAGCGATATCGATCAATGAATGTGATGCATTAATACATAATTATGTTATTACATAAAAGATAGGTAGTAAAATCTACGTCTGAATTCAGCCTAGATTCAATGCATCATTATCATTTCACCTTATCCAGCTCCTGCCGGGTCGGGGTATTTTTGGCACTTCTCCATCTTCCTCCTTCCTTCCACCATTCCTCTTCTACGATCTTATCCCACTCTAAATTTCATCTTCTTATGTTGCTCTTCACTGATTCAATATACCTTGTTCTAGGTCTTCCCCTTGCTCTCTTGCCCTCGCACTTTGCCTCCAGCATCTGTCTTGGAATTCTATTCTCCTCCATCCTCGTTACATGTCGAAACCACCTCAGGTTATTCTGTTCAACTCTCTCATTTAGCTTTCCTATCCCATATTCTCTCGTTTATCTGGATTAAGCAGGACCAGAACGGATCCGGATTATCAAAAATCCGGATGATCCAGAAAAAATAGAAAAACAAATACAGTACATGTTATATGAATGAATTTATAATTTTTTTTTTTTTTTTACAATTTTGTTTTACGCCGCACTGGCCCAGGTAAGTCTTACGGTGACGATGACATAGGAAAGGTGGGAAGGAAGGAAACTTGGCCTTTTTATTTGTCTGCTGTGATGAAAATGAGAAACTACGATAAACCATCTTCAGGGCTGTCAACAGTGGAGTTCGAACCCACATTCTCCTGAATTTAAACTCACAGCGGAGTGACCCTAACCGCATAGTCAGCTCGCTTGGTAATTATTTTTTTGCTAGTTGCTTTACATCGCACCGACACAGATAGGTCTTATGGTGACGATGGGACAGGAAAGGGCTAGAAGTGGGAAGGAAGCGGCCGTGGCCTTAATTAAGGTACAGCCCCAGCATTTGCCTGGTGTGAAAATGGGAAACCACGGAAAACCATTTTCAGGGCTGCCGACAGTGGGATTCGAACCTACTATCTCCCGAATACTGGATACTGGCCGCACTTAAGCGACTGCAGCTATCAAGCTCGGTCTTGGTACTTATATACAGACTACATGCTATATAACAACACCTGTCAACTATGCAATTACAATTCTACAAATTTGTAAATACACAAGAACCTCGTTTATCTGGATTAAGCAGGACCAGAACGGATCCGGATTATCAAAAATCCGGATGATCCAGAAAAAATAGAAAAACAAATACAGTACATGTTATATTATATATTAACATAAGTTGTACAGTAATGCCTTGTTTTCAATTGTACAAAAAATATAAGAACACTTTTCTTACATTTATTACTCTGTTTTAGGCACTAGAGTAATGTGTAAGTTTTCCCTGTTTTACATTTATATAGTGTTTGCGCGCAGCACGATCATGAAGACATTTAACTAACAACAGTTCTGCCAGTGTGGTTTCAGTCTGGGATTCTAAATAGGCCATCAGTTTGTCCAGCTGCATTGTTGCCTCTCCATGATTCACTGTTTCTTCTGATGGAGTGCCGGTTTCATTTTTGAATTCACCATCAGTGAATTAGTAGTGCATTGCATTCAGGAAAGCGTGAGTTCGAATCCCACCTCGGCCGCCCTGGGAATGGTTTTCCACGGTTTCCCATTCTCATTTCCAGGCGAATGCCGGTTCGGTACCTTTGATAGACCGTGGCCGAATTACTTCCAATTTCTGTCCTTAACTATCCTTGGCGGAAAAGATATTCAAGAAAAGTCGACCCCATAAAAGAAATATTGTACAAGTAAAAATAAATTTTATTATTTTCAATCTGGATAAACCAGAAATCCGGATTAATTAGGGCTGGATAAACGAGATTCCTGTGTATATCAAAAATTAATTACATATATCTGTTTCATAACACTATATGTAGTCTACAATTTGACAAATTTTTCAGCTTTTTACCTGTTGGTTCAAATGTTTCATGAAGCAGATATTTGTAAAATTGTCGTAAAAATCTACAAAATCATCCTGACAATTTTGTAGACTTGCAAGGTTTTATGAAACACAAAACTGTCAATATGTAATCTGTCTGACAATTTCCTGTCAGCTGTAAAATTGTAACTTTTATGAAATAGGGCCCCGAGGTCTATTCCGTGCTCTTTATATCTCCACAACACCAAGTCTTAGGGGCCAACTGGCAGTGCACACGCCATGTACTTACTAGATTGATGTGACACCTGCTGAATCACCAAACATCACTGGCTGAGGAAGGGGTCTCCAGCCTTATTGTGCTTCTAAAGGAACTACTGTCTCTGTGTCCAATATCAGTGAAAAGTACTTCAACTTCAATATTGTACTTAACCTAAATCATTTGTTGTACACAAATATTGAGTTAAGAATAAAAATGTCTTTCTTTACACTCACACATCTTATAAAGGAGAGAGCATATAAGTCTCTGATAAGACTCCAGTTAGAGTATGGTTCCAGTGTATGGAACCCTCACCAAGATTACTTGACTCAAGAACGGGAATAAAATCCAAAAGAAAGTAACTCGATTTGTTCTGGGTGATTTTTGACAAAAGAGTAGCATTACAAAAATGTTGCAAACTTTAAGCTAGGAAAACTTTAGAGAAAGGAGACAAGCTGCTTGGCTAAGCGGTATGTAGAAGTTACAACATTAATAAAAACGACCTTTCCAATACATAACAATCCTTATATTTAGGACAAAACCATTAATCAGATGTTAGAACTAGGACATGTTTCATTTATACTTTGTAAGCATCATCAGCTAGGGCCCTGACCTACCTTGGATTAAGTTATTCCTAGCTGATGATGCTTATGAAGCAAAAGTGAAACATGTCCTAGTTCTAACATCTGATTAATGGTTTCATCCTAAATATAAGGATTGTTATGTATTGGAAAGGTGGTTTTCATTAATGTTGTAACTTCTGAAATCGAATACGATTCTATAATGAGATTTATAATTTGCAATAAGCGGTATGTTCTGAGCTGTCAATGGAGAGATGGCTTGGAATGACATTTGTAGATAAATGAGTTTTAATATAGTTTTTAAAAGTAGGAATGAAATGGTGTATGGCTTTTAGTGCCGGGAGTGTCCCAGAACATGTTCACCTCGCCAGGTGCAGGTCTTTTAATGCCCATAGGCGATCTCCACATTGTGAGGAGGATAAAATGATGATCAAGGCGATACATATACACCCAGTCCCCATGCCAGCGGAATTAACCAACGATGGTTAAAATTCCTGACCCTGTCGGGAATCAAACCCAGGACCCCTGTGACCAAAGGCCAGCACACTTACCATTTAGCCATGGAGCTGGGAAAAAAGTAGGAAAGACCACAGTATGAACATAGAGTTGGAATATAAGAGGACAAATTGAGGCAAATATTCATTTATTCATTTTGCCAAGGAAGATGTTCAATAAATCTCCAAATTCTTTGCAATTATTTAAGAAAAGACTAGGTAAACATCAGATAGGGAATCTGTCACCTGGGCAACTGCCCTAAATGCAGATCAGTAGTGATTCGGTGATTGATTGATCATGATCATCACTTTCAGTACAAGTTACAATTTACTTTACATCGCAGTGACACAGATAGGTCTCATGGCAACGATGAAATAGGAAAGGCCTAAGAGTGTGATGGAAGCGTCCATGGCCTTAATTAAGTTACATCCTCAACATTTGCTTGGTGTGAAAATGGGAAATCACAGAAAACCATCTTCAGGCTGCTGACACTGGGGCTCGAACTCAACATCTCCCGGATGCAGAAGCCATACTTTTCATTGTTGACTTAGTTAATGTAACTTAAAAGCTTTCAGGTCTGTTACAACATACATCCTCCTTGGACCCATGATCAAATGAAAACGAATGAAATGTTGAAAGTTGTCTTTTTTGTTCCTTAATGATTACAAAAAACATATTAGCATGTAATAAAAGCCGATAAAGGGCCTAAATGGAAGTACCACATGTGATAGTTTGGGTACTTATGACTACATTTCAATTCACAAATGAAAGTCTATGTAACAATTCCTGTCATTATTACACCAAAGAAACACTTTGCATGTGGAACACTACACGAAAGTAAGTGACATGCAGTCTGGCAATCTGCATTTAGAGCGGGATTTTTGCTTCTAAGACGTATTAACTGGGAGGTACATTCCTTTTGATTGCCTTGCGGCTTGATGTGGGATTGGGACTGGTTTCCGTTCTTTGGTGGCAGGGATGTCGGCAGATTCTTCTTCATCCAAAGACCTAGCTTGAAATGTAACCTCTTTGAAATGTATAAAAGATTTTCTGCCACATCAACACAGAAATGGAAATAATCTAAGGCATGTTTCTTCTGCAGCCCACTCGCAGGGTTCATATTGGAGCCAGGCTGCTGCTGCACAAAAGGAAGGAAATGGAAAAGAGTTTGTTTGGTCCACATTTTTCGTCTTGTCTGCATAGGATATGTAGCTACCACTCTGTCCGGTAAGTCTACTCCACCCATGTAGGCGTTGTACTGAAACACAAGATTGGGACGCTTGATAATTATATATTTATTGTCCTTCTTGGATTTTCTTTTTTACTCACCTTCAGGCTGAACACCAAAATGTGTAGAGGCCAAGTACACTCCTTCGTTGCCATACCATTTTACCGACACTACCCTGCCATCTTCACGTAATAATTGGTCATCTGTCCCAAATTTTCTATCGGATTCAATATCTATATCTATATCACATACTACTTAGTCCCAAGTCTTCCCAGTCCAAACTTTGCAACATTCTGGTAACGCTACTCTTTTGTCAGAAATCTCCCACAACAAATCGAGCTGATTTTCTTTGGATTTTTTCCAGTTCTTGAATCAAGTAATCCTGGTGAGGGTCCCATACACTGGAACCATACTCTAGTTGGGGTCTTACCAGAGACTTATATGGCTTATCCTTTACATCCGTACTGCAACCCCTAAATATCCTCATAACCATGAGCAGAGATCTGTACCCTTTATTTACTATCATATTTATGTGATTACCCCAATTAAGAACTTTCCTTGTATTAAGACCTAGGTATTTACAATGAACCCCAAAGAGAACTTTCACCTCATCAACGCAGTAATTAAAACTGAGAGGACTTTTCCTATTTGTGAAACCCACAACCTGACTTTTAACCCTGTTTATCATCATACCATTGCCTACTGTCCATCTCACAACATTATCGAGGTCATTTTGCAGTTGCTCA
Organism: Anabrus simplex; assembly: GCF_040414725.1. Lineage (NCBI taxonomy): Eukaryota > Metazoa > Arthropoda > Insecta > Orthoptera > Tettigoniidae > Anabrus > Anabrus simplex. The sequence goes on from NC_090265.1 coordinate 24,256,725, forward strand.
CAATCTTGTAACTTATTTATTACTCTGTACAGAATAACATCATCTGCAAAAAGCCTTATCTCTGATTCCACTTCTTTACACATATCATTGATATATACTGTATAAGAAAACATAAAGGTCCAATAATACTGCCTTGAGGAATTCCCCTCTTAATTATTACAGGGACAGATAAAGCTTTGCCTACTCTAATTCTCTGATTTCTATTTTCTAGAAACAGAGCCACCCACTCAGTCACTCTTCTGTCAAGTCCTGTTGCACTCATTTTTGCCAGCAGTCTCCCATGATCCACCCTATCAAATGCTTTAAACAGATCAATCGTGATACAGTCCAATTGACCTTCTGAATCCAGGATATCTGCTATATCTTGCTGGAATGCTACGAGTTGAGCTTCAGTAGAATAACCTTTCCTAAACCCAAACTGCCTTCTATCAAACCAGTTATTAATTTTGCAAACACGTCTGATATAATCAGAAAGAATGCTTTCCCAAAGCTTACATTCAACGCATCTCAAACTGACTGGCCTGTAATTTGCATCTTTATGTCTATCACCCTTTCCTTTGTACACAGGGGCTACTATAGCAACTCTCCATTCATTTATTATAGCTCCTTCATGCAAACAATAATCATATAAGTACTTCAGATATGGTACTATATCCCAACCCACTGTCTTTAATATATCCCCCAAAACCTTATCAATTCCAGCTGCTTTTCTAGTTTTCAACTCTTGTATCTTACTGTAAATGTCATTGTTGTCACAGGTAAATTTTAATAGTTCTTTAGTATTAGTCACCTCCTCTATCTGGACATTATCCTTGTAACAAACAATCTTTACATACTGCCAACTGAATACTTCTGCATTTTGAAGATCCTCGTATACACACTCCCCTTGTTCATTAATGATTGCTTGAATATCCTTCATGGAACCTGTTTCTGCCTTGAAGTACCTATACATACTCTTCCATTTTTCACTAAAATTTGTATGGCCGCCAATTATGCCTGCCATCATGTTATCCTTAGCTGACTTCTTTGCTAGATTCAATTTCCTAGTAAGTTCCTTCAATTTCTCCTTACTTACACAGCCATTTCTAACTCTCTTTCTTTCCAACCTGCATCTTCTTCTTAGTCTCTTCATTTCTCTGTTATAATATAGTGGATCTTTACCATTCCTTACCACCTTTAAAGGTACAAACCTATTTTCACATTCCTCAACAATTGCTTTAAACCCATCCCAGAGTCTGTTTTTCTAGTTTTATTTATTTTTATTTACTGTTTTCCACTGATCATACTTCCTTTTTAAAAACTCCCTCATGCCTGTTTTATCAGCCATATGGTACTGCCTAACAGTCTTAATTTTAATATTTTCCTTTCTTTCACATTTATTTTTAAGTACTACAAAAACAGCTTCGTGATCACTAATACCATCTATTACTTTGGTTTCTCTATAGAGCTCATCTGGTTTTACCAGCACCACATCCAAAATATTCTTTCCTCTAGTTTGTTCCATCACTTTCTGAATCAGATACCCTTCCCATATTAACTTATTTGCCATTTGTTTGGTCGTTTCATTACCTTCCCAATTGACACTTGGTAAATTGAGATCACCTGCTACAACTACGTTCCTTTCCTTATCGTTTCCCACATAGCTGATTATCTTATCAAATAATTCTGAATCAGCGTCTGCGCTCCCCTTTCCCGGTCTGTGCACTCCAAAGCATCAAGTTGCCTATTATCTTTAGAGATGAGCCTTACACCTAGAATTTTAGGTTTGTCATCTTTAACTTTTTCGTAGCTTACAAATTCTACTTTCACCAGAATGAATATTCCCTCTCCTACCATTCCTATCCTATCTCTAGCTTGGGCGTCACCTTCCAAAATCGATCCTTCCTTCTCTCAACCTCCATCACGCTGTTGTCATCAGCAACTTTAAGGTTTGTTTGCGATTCAGAAAAACGATTCCTAGGTATATTATTGCAATCATTGGAAACCGAGTACGTGCAGACCAATACATCTTCAATCTTGGGTACCCAGTAACTGTTGTGTAAATACAGACACCAAAGAACCTTTTCATTTCACAAACATCAGTACCAAGAGACTTTCCTGTCTGAAATACACCTTGTATGTTAGTACATTCCATGGTTAGCTGAAAGAAACAGTCATCCAGATGTTGCTGAAAATATTCATATGGATTCTTCATGCTGAAATCTGGAACAGGTTGCACTCTACTTGCAGGCACATGTGGTGTAAATCTGTTGAGGAACAATAAAATACAATGTAAGAAAGTAATTAATGCAAATCAGGTTTCCAATAAAGTACATATTTTCTTAACAGTTACATTTCTGTGTGTTTTTATCTCTCTTGCTGATCCAAACAGTCTGAGAAATTTGGAGGTTAACTAGAGGTTCTTCATCTGAAGATTCCCATGAAGAATCATATATCACATCTGTTGGCATAATTTGATGTTCAGACTCATCCTCGCTATCATTATAATCTCAATCCGAAACATCAGCATCAGTGTGATCGAGCAGAGTTGAAATTTTGCCATCTGTGCAATAATATTTTGTATAGGTTAAGTATCAAAGTAACACTGGTGATACCTAGATAATTTTTTTTTTAATATCTTGCATTGTATTTTGTAATAATTATTGTTTTGTACATAATCCCATGTTACGTTGATGTGTATATATAATTATACTACACAAATACAAGCAACGGACACATAGATATAAATATTTACCTTTATTTCCATCAAGGTAGTTGGAACAGCCAGGAATGTCCATTCTTGCCCACTCCTGCCTCCTAGTTGGATGTTTCTAGTACTACAAACAGTTGGAAAATGTGATCCGTACAGCATATCATATATGATACTACAGTTCCTAACCTCAATTTCACATTCAGAGCAGTGATAAGAATGAAAGATCACAAGTATCATATATGACACGCGGAAACAGAGGAGGACATAATGCTGTTAAAGAAAGAACGACCTGTTTCGTTCTACAAGAACATGCTCAGATTCTATCAAATCACTTTAAATCACACATATATATGTACAGTATTGTTTATGTTATGTAAACTACTCAATGATTGTGAATTGGTGGTGTTATGAATAAATACGGACAAATAATGAATGTCATAAGTTCTGGAAATTTTCTGTACTTATCTTAGCTGCTATCGTCTGTTACCTGCGGGAACTGTGTGGACTTGGTCTTGGTAGCTAGTAGAGGGGGTGAGGAGAAATTGTGTGCACTCCCTGTTCACTCTCCAATGTACAGTCACCAATAACAAAATGTGGAAACTATGTAGTCTTGTCTCCTCTTTCCATTGCTCCCTTTCTCCCACATTGACTTGTCACTGAGTTTATCCTATTCCTCTCTCTCTCTCCCTATATGTAGGTTTGTCCTGACTGTACACATCACCATCTGCAGTTTCCAGCTGTTGGCCGGGTCTGCTTGCAACATAAGCCTCCCCATCTCCTCTTGTCTTCACACCACTTCTCCCTAGTCACTCTTGCCCTGTCCTCTCCTGTTCTCTGTACACACTCTTCCACTCCTTTTATCTACCTGTCTCTTGGTCTTCCTCTTGGTCGCTTTCCAGTTATCTCCATTTCATGCATCCTTCTCAATATCCTATCCTCTGTCATTCACTTCATGTGTCCACCTCTATCCTGTTCTGTAGTGGATCTTCTTTTACTTTATCTCTAATCTTCTCATTTCTCATCCATTCTTGTCACTCCTGTCCTGCTTCTCAGAAATTTCATTTCACTTGCCTGTATCCTAGTTATGGCTCTCTGCCTCATTACCCAAGTTTCTGTGCATACGTCAGAACAGGAACATAGTACATAGGCACATCCTTGCTCCAAACCAGGCTTCTGACACATTTCAAGAACGTTCCTGCTTTTCTTCCATGCTCAATTATTTCCTTATCATTTCTTCCACTTTCCTCTAAGATACTTCCCAGGTACTTGAAACTCTCCACCTTCCTAAGCTGTTCTTCCCTTCCACAATTTACCCTCTCATAGGTCTCTCCTCCTTTCTAGTTGTGATCACTATCTCACTCTTTTTGCTTCATCTCTACTTTTCATGTATCTAACTGTTCCTGGATATCCTCTTTCTTTTCTCCCCAGACCAACAATTCCTCTGCAGACATCATCACTTGCCATTAGCTCATCCATTACTAAAATGAAGAGCAAAGGTGACAGAACACTTTCTTGTCTTAATCCACTTTTTTGCTCAAACCAGTCTGTTCTCTCTCCTCCTACTTTCACACAACTGACACTCCCATGGCACATCTCTCTCACTCTTTCTATTGTCTGCTTCTCGACACCTTTCTTCTGTAATGCTTCCCATACCTTGTTTCTGCACGCATGATCGTATGCTTTCTCAAAGTCCAAGAAGGCCATCAGTAGATTTACCCCCACTCATAATGATGTTTTTGTAACTGTCTTACTGCAAATATAAGGTCTAGTGTGGACTGACTGTAATCATATCAATTAAATTGTGTAACATTGCTTATTGTTTTCAGAGCCATGGCTCATACCAGTGCGACAAGACAGCTGGGAAGTGTGTACCTGTAGAGGATTTTCATGCCAGAGTACCGGTTCACCTCCATTCTGGACCTAACCTGAAGACAGTCACTGAGCATGCTGAACCTGGTAGAGGGAGAAGCCTTGCTGTGTCACGAGGCTCTTTTCCTGAGAAGGAAGAACACAAACCTGTGGAAAGAGGTAGTTCACATTCGGTAGGGGAACCCATTTCTTGTGAACGTCCTGGAAAGCAGTGCTCACAAATAAATAAAACTCAGCTCATTCATTGTTCTGATGACCTCCAAGTTATTGCAAGATGGGACTGTTACTCGTTCTTCCCTCTCGTATTGTATCAAAATGGTATTGAAGTGCTGTGTGACTCCGAGAAAGACACTTGTGTAGTCCAGATTGGGAATACGTCACACGATATGAACAAGACGACCCGTGTCCCAGATGTTGCAAGGAATGTGTGCAAGAGCCCCGGCCGACAGTGCGTTCCTGGGAACGCCACCATCATTGCAGAGTGCTCTGCAGATCTTGAAGTTCAGCACGTGTGGAACTGTGCCTCCTTGTTTCCATCACAGACTGTGTTAGCCACGAGCAATGCATCATTTGAGTGCGACTCGCACAGTAACAGTTGCGTGATGAGCTTTGGAATTGCTTCAGGAGAGCTTCACACCACCACCACAACCAGTCCCCAGACGGACTGTAAACGTCCAGGTATACAATGCTCAACAAAGAACGGTAGTCTTCTTCTCCAGTGTTCGGATAATTTAGAAGTGCTCAATACTTGGCCTTGCAGTTATCTGTTTCCCTTGGAGGCTTTTCAGGACAGAAGAGCTGTCGACACTCTCTGTGACCCACAACGGGACAGCTGCGTCTTGTATCTCAATGAACAGCTTCTTGATCAAGGACAGAAACCTGTGCTAGTCAATGAACATCAGTGTACTGGGCCAGGAATGCAATGTTCAGCTAACAACTCGTCTGTCTTATTGGAATGCTCTGAAACTTTAAATGTGTTGCATGCATGGGATTGTACTTCATTGGTTCCATCAGAAATGTTGCAAGATGACGTTCTGAAGATTACCTGCGATCAGCATCATAGCAGCTGCATTCTGTACATTGAAAGTGAGAATTCCCAGAAGGACGCTCCTGCAGAGGTGAAGTGTAGAAAGCCAGGGAAGCATTGCATTAACTTGTCTGTCCTGGTGGAATGTTCTGACAGCTTGGAAGTACTCAACGAGTGGAACTGTGCTTCACTGTTAGGGGATAGCACAGCGGCACGGTGCAGTTTGGATCTGGACAGGTGTGTCTTATCTTACCCTGACACGTCCACCTCAAGTGTTATACCCACAGAGGCCCCTCTGTTCATATCTCAGTCGTGTCAGAAGGAAGGGTTGCAGTGTGCTAACAATCACACCATCATGGACTGCCCATACGACCTGAGTGAACCCAACTTTATGATGTCATGTGCTGACATGATCCAAATGTCACACAATGACAAAGCACTTGGCTATTGTGACATGGAGACATCGTCTTGTGTATTAAAAGCAAACCAAGAAACTCTCCATTTGAAACTTTCGATCTTTGACATGACAGAACACACTGTTTTTCCTGACTTTATGTCCAAGTGCGCGAAAGGTGGATTACACTGCGCCGATAATATGACGCTGGTCATGTGCTCTGGACTTCCAGATAACCTGGATTATGCCATCATGTGTGGGCAACGGTTGTCTTCTTCAGGAACTAGCATCAGGTCTTTCTGCGATCCCCAAACGGAAAGTTGCGTGATAGACACACAGACGGACACCACCCCAGATGACCGTACCATGCTAACAACAGTGGCTCCTACTTCCTTAGCTTCTTCTACATCATCCAGCTGGCAAAAGCTGCTAATCTCTCAACTTAAAGATGAATTACCAATAAAACAAACAGATGAAGGAGAAATGTGTACACGTCCTGGCTGGAGATGTTTGAATCAGGACATTCTAATCTTGTGTTCTGATCAGCTGTCCCTCCGAGGATATCTACCGTGCTCGGAAGCTTACGGAGGATATGAGGGTCGTGGATTTTGTGATAACACTGCATCAAAATGTGCTCTGGACAACAGTGTGAATTAACTTGTACAAAGACAGGTCTTCAGTGTTTAAATGACTTAATTATTCGAATGCGCTGATCAGAACTGAGGTTGGAAATGAGGGTCTGCTGTGTTCTGCCGTTCACCCTCGATCTTCCTGCGATAAACACCTGGCTGCTTGTATCTCCTACTCTCGGCATATTTCCAACTAACGAAATTGTCTTTTGGAGGATAGAACACTCATATTAACAACAAACTGAACACTTCTTTCTCTATGAGTGGTCAGTCCTGGAAGGTATATATACAGCTTTGTTTACTTCCCGCTCTGCACTCTTCACGTTCTCCAGCTGGTAACATTTTGCACAGTACGACATCTATGGTCCAATTATTTAAATCCTTTTTTTAAACACATCAATATTTTTCAGCAACACCAGGATGGGGAAAGGCTAGGATTGGGGAGGTAGCAGCCGTGGCCTACCATCTCCCTAATGCAAGGTCACGGCTACGCGATCCTAACCGCATGGTCCATTTTGGAGTCACTTGTATAAAAACACTTGAACAAATTTAAGTGTCAACTTGACCACTTGATTACCTTTACTTGTTCAAGTAACTTAAAACAGCTATCACCCATGGAAACCTGTCTTAAGCTGATTGAGTTGTCTACTTGCAAACCTTACGATCAGTAAATGTTTTAACTTCTCAGGAAAGTAAGAAAGTTAACCTTTTCACCGCTAATATGTTGAGCGGCTATCAGGACCCTCCATGCTGAATTACTTTTTACTATAATATTTAAAAATATATGAAGTCAAAGTCATCTCTGTACAGGCCATGAAGGCCCTTGGAGGGATGGAAGCACTTGATACGGTAGAGAGTTAGCTCTACGCCCGGCCACCTTTGTCCCCAGGAATTAACCTGGAACTCATTTTTGTTGTAGGCTGAGTGAACCCCAGGACCATATGCACCTCCGGAAGTGGAAATCTCCTTTCTTAAATTTTTTAACTTCCTGACAGAGGAATTGAATGCACGTTCTTCCAGGTGAACCGAGCATGCCTTCACCGCCTCTGCCAGGCAGCCCCTATGAAATTTATGAAAAGTTAACAAAATGAATAAGATATGTCATCTGAACTGGCAAAAGAATTTCAGAACACCTTTCAGTTTTATTATCATTTTGTACAAGAATTAACGATAGAGAAAACCAGGGTTGTCCAATAGAGACAAAAATACACTATCCTATAAAATGTTTGATATTCAGTCACTGTTTGTAATAAAGGCATGTGGCTTCCAGAGAGGCCTGTTGCAGGTCTTTTGAGTTGGTGCTGTATAGGTGACCTGCGCATCTGTGAGGATGGGGCCCTATCTAATACGAATTCTAATTATGAAAACGGCACAAACACCCAGCCCCTGAGCCATATGATTAACTAATGAAAGTTACAATCTCCGACCCGGCCAGGAATTGGACCAAAGACCAGCGCGCTAGCCATTTAGCCATGGAGCTGGACATTCAGTCGCTGATATCGGAGGGCTCATCTTCCGATTTAGGAGTATTGGCAGCTTCTATAAGTTCGAACTCCGAAAGCACATGTTGTCCGCTACTTGAAGCCTTGGACACAACCTTGCCTGCTTACTGAGACGAGTGCATTTTTTCAGACATATGGTCCATTATGTTCCTAAAGGATGTCGCTTGCTGCCACTGAAGTTTGAAAACCAAACGAAAATCAAAAGGTATCCTTTTGTGTTTCAGAAATTTAGCTGAAGTTGCCGACAAGATGTCTCGGGCGTAGCAGTGTAAGGATTAAATGAATGATTTGTGTAATTATTTGGTATATTTAAATTTCAGGCGGGCTGAGTGGCTCGGACAGTTGGTTTTCTGAGCCCAAGTTAGGAGGACAGATCATGGCTCAGTTCGGTGGCATTTGGAGGTGGTCAAGTATGTCAGCCCCATGTCGGTAGATTTACCGGCAAGTAAAAGAACTCCCACAGGGCAAAATTCCGGCACCTCAGTGTCTCCATAAACCACCAAAGTATTTAGTGGGACGTAAAAACAATATTATTTTATTATGTTTAAATTTCAAAATTGAAGTTGGTTGATTTTTCAACAAGGCTTCCGACATACTGAAGCAACTAAAATGTACAAAAATTGATTTATTTAACAAGGAAAATATAAGAAAAAAAATTCAGAGTGTATTTACCACATAATGAACCAAAAGAAATATTAATGCCAAAATCCATACTGAGGTCACATGCACCTTCCTCATCTTCCAGTATGTAATTTCTTTATAGGATGTTTATCAGCGAGTCCTTTGTAAAACTTCAACACTACTAGTCCCAAAATGTTTCTGCCATAGAGATTCAACATCGTAACATCTTACTTACACCCAACGCTGTACCAATTTCCATTGTGTAGTAACTGTAGGTCCACCATGAATTAACACTCAATTGCCTCCTTGGCCCACCCATTTATATGTAGCATTGAAATTTGAAATACATCCTGTGTTCCGTCTGTGTACTTCACATAACATTTTATAAAACATGTTTGTAACCTATAGAATTCAAGAATCAATAACTTACATTTATAACTAAAGGATTTGAAAAATAGAACTTAACATCTAAAACTGTAAACATTTCCATCGTTTATACAATAATAAAGATTTTACAAAATTGAAAATTATATTTCCTACCAGTTTTATTATGTACTGTACACAGTTTTGATAGGACCAGTAAAACAAAGACAACTGAGAATTTATGTGTAGATCTTCCTACAAGCTACCATTCCACTATGCATTCCTCTCCCTCTCAAGTTAAATACTGACTTTTGTAAAATTTCCCAAAAGTGAAATAATCCAAAACACATGGTGTAACAGCCCCAAAGGGCCATGGCCTACCAGGTGACCGCTGCTCAGCCCAAAGGCCTGCAGATTACGAGGTGTCGTGTGGTCGGCACGACGGATCCTCTTGGCCGTTATTCTTGGCTTTCTAGACCGGGGCCGCCATCTCACCATCAGATAGCTCCTCAATTATAATCACGCAGGCTGAGTGGACCTCGAACCAGCCCTCAGATCGAGGTAAAAATCCCCAACCTCACCGGGAATCAAACCCGAAGCCTCCGGGTAAGAGGCAGGCACTGCAGGACCAATATAAAATTACGCCTGGCAGCAAATGTACATGATGCTGTAACGGAAATATAAGCTAAACTAGATTTTTGGCAAGAAGAATGTGAAAGAATGGGACTGAATCAGTCACCACTGATCTGTCACTTAGGTGTCAGGTGAAATCGGCTGAAGTAAAACAGTTATTTTGCTGATAAGTCAAAATTCTTTATTCGGCCACCTGCGAGTACAAAATAGCAGATATTAATAACTTAAAATAATTAGGTAGCTTCATTTTCTCTGACAGTACCATAAACTAAGAAAGAGGCAGTAGGTTTCTACCACTCCATACTAGAACTCGGCCACTCGAATTAAAACCCTGCAAGATCTGCAAACTTCCAAAAACTCCCTCCTGCCCTTCTGTCTCAGGTCATGCAATCTGTACAGGGCAGTGTCCTGTCATGAGCCAATAGAAGTGAAGATCACCCAATGTTGCTGAATAGTGACTGCAGGTTAGTGCTCATCTAGCCCTCACAGGGGATAAAGAAGACGAGCTGCTCGACTAAGTGGTATGTTACACATTATGAGTCTCATTATGATAGCTGTATTGGAGTTGTTGTTGTTTGAGTCATCAGTCCATAGACTGGTTTGATGCAGCCTTCCATGCCACCCTATCCTGTGCTAACCTTTTCATTTCTACGTAACTATTGCATCCTACATCTGCTCTAATCTGCTTGTCATATTCATACCTTGGCCTACCCCTACCGTTCTTACCACCTACACTTCCTTCAAAAACCAACTGAATAAGTCCTGGGTGTCTTAAAATGTGTCCTATCATTCTATCTCTTCTTCTCGTCAAATTTACCCAAATCGATCTCTCACCAATTCGATTCAGTATCTCTTCATTCGTGATTCGATCTATCCATCTCACCTTCACCATTCTTCTATAACACCATGTTTCAAAAGCTTCTATTCTCTTTCTTTCTGAGCTAATTATCGTCCATGTTTCATTTCCATACAATGCTACGCTCCACACGAAAGTCTTCAAAAACATCTTTCTAATTCCGATATCAATGTTTGAAGTGAGCAAATTTCTTTTCTTAAGAAAGCTCTTCCTTGTTTGTGCTAGTCTGCATTTTATATCCTCCTTACTTCTGCCATCGTTAGTTATTTTACTACCCAAGTAACAATATTCATCTACCTTTAAGACTTAATTTCATAATCTAATATTCCCTGCATCACCTGCCATCGTTCAACTGCACTCCGTTACTTTTGTTTTGGACTTATTTATTTTCATCTTGTACTCCTTTCCCAAGAGGGGCTGCCTGACCGAGGCGGTAAAGGTGTGCTCGGTCCGCCCGGAAGGACGTGGGTTCGACTCCCCGTCGGGAAGTCGTAAAATTTAAGAAATGAGATTTCCACTTCCGGAGGTGCATATGGCCCTGAGGTTCACTCAGCCTACACCAAAAATGAGTACCAGGTTAATTCCTGGGGGCAAAGGCGGCCGGGCGTAGAGCTAACCACTCTACCCCATCACGTGCCGAGGTTAACAATGGTGGAAACCTTTACCTTCCACTCCTCCAAGGGCCTTCATGGCCTGTACGGAGGTGACTTTGCTTTGCTTTGCTTTTACTTTTACTCCTTTCCCAAGACTTTGTCCATACCATTCAGCAACTTCTCGAGATCTTCTGCAGTCTCAGATAAAATAACAACATCATCGGCAAATCTCAAGGTTTTGATTTCCTCTCCTTGGACTGTGATTCCCTTTCCAAATTCCTCTTTGATTTCCTTTATAGCCTGTTCTATGTAAACATTGAAAAGGAGGGGGAACAAACTGCAGCCTTGCCTCACTCCTTTCTGGATTGCTGCTTCTTTTTCAAAGCCCTTGATTCTTATCACAGCAGACTGATTTGTATACAGGTTGTAGATAATTCTTCGTTCTCGGCATCTGATCCCAATCATCTTCAGAATCTTAAATAGCTTGGTCCAATCAACATTATTGAATGCCTTTTCTATATACATGAATGCCATGTATGTGGGCTTGTCCTTCTTGATTTGATCCTCTAAGATCAGACGTAAAGTCAGGATTGCTTCACGTGTTCCTACATTTCTTCTGAAGCCAAATTGATCTTCTCCCAACTCAGCTTCAACTGGTTTTTCCATTCTTCTGTAAATAATACGTGTTAAAATTTTGCAGGCATGAGATACTAAACTAATGGTGCAGTAGTTTTCACACCTGTCAGCACCGGCTTTCTTGGGAATAGGTACAACAACATTCTGCCGAAAATCGGATGGGACATCTCCCGTCTCATGCATCTTGCACACTAAAGGGAATAACCTTGCCATGCTGGCTCCTAAGGCAGTCAGTAATTCAGAGGGAATGTCATCAATTCCAGGTGCCTTGTTTCTATTTAGGTCACTCACAGCTCTGTCAAACTCTGACCTCAAAATTGGGTCTCCTATTTCATCAGCATCAACAGCCTCTTCATGTTCCAGAACCAAATTATAGATATCTTTACCTTGATACAACTGTTGGATATGCTCCTTCCATCTTTCTGCTTTGTCTTCTTTCCCTAGAAGTGGCTTTCCATCTGAGCTCTTAATATTCATACACATAGATTTCCTTTCTCCAAAGGTTTCCTTGATTTTCCTGTATGCAGCATCTACCTTTCCCAGGACCATACAACCTTCGACATCCTTGCACTTCTCCTTCAGCCATTCTTCCTTAGCTACCTTGCACTTCCTATCCACTTCATTCTTTAATCGCCTGTATTGTTTTCTGCCCTCTTCATTTCTAGCATTCTTGTACTTTCGTCGTTCATCAATCAGGTCTAGTATCTCCTGAGTTATCCACTTGTTCTTAGTTGATCTTTTCTTCCTTCCTACATTTCTTCAGCAGCCCTACTGACTTCGTTTTTCATGACTATCCACTCTTCCTCTATTGTGTTTCCTTCAGCCTTTTCATTTAGTCCTTGTGCAACATGTTCCTTGAAACAATCCCTCACACTCTTTTCTTTCAACTTGTTTAGATCCCATCTTTTTGCATTCTTTCCTTTCTTCAATTTCTTCAACCTCAGATGGCATTTCATGACCAACAAGTTGTGGTCAGAGTCCACGTCTGCTCCTGGGAAAGTTTTGCAATCCAACACCTGGTTTCTGAATCTCTGCCTAATCATAATGAAATCAATTTGATACCTTCCAGTGTCTCCAGGTCTCGTCCACGTATACAGCCGTCATTTGTGGTGTTTGAACCAAGTATTGGCAAGGACTAAATTATGATCAGTGCAGAATTCAACCAGCCGACTTCCTCTTTCGTTCCTTTGTCCCAATCCAAATTCTCCTACTGTACTATCTTCTCTTCCTTGGCCTACCACTGCATTCCAGTCTCCCATCACAATTCGATTCTCGTCACCTTTTATATATTGTATTAAATCTTCTATCTCCTCATATATTCTTTCGATTTCTTCATCATCCGCTGAACTAGTAGGCATATAGACCTGCACTCTTGTGGTGGGCATTGGTTTGGTGCCTATCTTGACGACAATAGTTCTTTCACTATGCTGGTCGTAGTAGCTTACCCGCTGCCCTATTTTCTTATTCGTTATTAAACCAACTCCTTCATTTCCCCTGTTTGATTATGTGTTGATAATTCGGTAGTCGCCTGACCAAAAATCTTGTTCTTCCTGCCAACGTACTTCACTTATACCAACTACATCTAACTTTAGCCTATCCATCTCCCTTTTCAGATTCTCTAACCTACCACAACGATTCAAACTTCTAACATTCCACGCTCCAACTCGCAGAATGTCAGTATCCATCTTCCTGATGATCACCCCCTCTCGTGTAGTCCCCACCCGGAGATCCAAATGGGGGACTAGTTTACCTCCAGAATATTTTACCCAGGAGGAAGCCATCATCAGTACATCATTCATACAGAGAGAGCTGCATGTCCTCGGGAGGTAGTTACGGCTGTAGTTTCCCATTGCTTTCAGCCGTGTAGCAGTATTAACACAGCTAAGCCATGTTGAGTATTATTACAAGGCCGTGTCAGTCAATCATCTAGACTGCCGCCCTTGCAACTACCGAAAGGCTGCTACCCCCCTTTCGATGAACCATTCGTTAGTCTGGTCTTTCAACAGATACCCATCCGATATGGTTGTACCTGCGGCCCGGCTAGCTGTTTCATTGGGACACACAAGCCTCCCCACCGTGGCATGGTCACATGGTTCTCAGGGGAGGCGTATTGGAGTACAGAATGTAAAAGTTTCAAACAAATTTATTTAAAAACCACCATTCCAATACTTTACAATCTTTATGATATAAATATTACATATATGTTAAAATGGGACATGTTTCGCTTAGACTTTGTAAGCATCTTCAGCCGTACTTAATCTAAAGCTAAGTCAGGGCCCTGAACTGGGTTTTTCATTAAAGTATAACACATGCTTTAATGCAAGATAAAACAGTCATAAAATCTAGTTTGTGGAGAAAGTGATGCTTAAATGCAAATAAAATTCAATAATGAACTTGTCATAGTTTTAAATGTACATGAAATGAATACTAGTTTTCGTCTAAAAAGTACACGTTAGTTATTTGTAGAACAAGACATACTCATAATGATCTGACATACATTTGGATTGTACAGATTGTTTAATATTAATGAAGCGTGGATTAATTAAAATATCGCAAAATAGATCTTTGAGCGTTGTTGACTGAGGATCAGGTACGTAGAAATACAGTAGAGTTGTTGACTCCAAGTGGTTGCGTGATAAGGTCAAAAGGCGCTTGAAGCATCAGTATAGAAGTGTTGTGTCTCCTTCTAGAATAATCATTGTAATAGATTGTAGTCATGAGCTGTTTAGTGTAGATTCAACAAATAGGGTGTTCAATAAAGCCTTAGATGTTGGAGAATTCGCAATGTAGCGCGTGTTGAAAACTGAAATGTGTAAGAAAATAAATGTAAGTTTTGAAACATAGAGAACATTCTATTAATGAGTGGAAGTTTAACAATGCTTACCCCTAGTGTTGACAGAGAGGTGACTAGCCTTGTTGGTTGTTTGAGACGATCTGGCAGTTGTTATTCTACTGCTACGTGTATTGTAGGGGTGTGTCTGTGAAGGCGGAGAATGAGTCAGGAGAGGGGAGGTAGGCGGAGCATCGAGGACATTAGGAGTAGGCGGAGGGGGTGTGGTGTGAATCTGTGACTTGGGAGTGGCTTCTATTGCATTAGGGAAATTACCGACGTGTTTATAATTAAATATTTTTATGAAATTATTTGTATTTATGTTGAAGACTGTGAGTAATTTAGGGATTTGTTCAATTAATGGGCTATTTGTGTCAAGAACATCGTTTAGATTACTATTAATGTTATAATTCTGGTCTAGAAAAATGTAAGCGTTTTCAAACTCGGTCATCAGTTTACTCTTGTTGACGTGTTATATAATATGAAGGTCTTGTTCAATCGTGGTAAAGTTATGGCCGGTATCCTTCATATGATTGCTCATAGTGGAATATTTTCTGTTTTGAAGCATTGTAATGTTTCAAACATCTAGTTTTGAAACTGCATCCGGTTTGTCCTATGTACGTAAAGTTACACTGGGCGCATTTGAGTCTATAAATTCCGGAATTCAAAAAATTTATTGTGTATTGAATTTATGGTATTGGAGTTAAAAAATATATTACGATTCGTGTTATGAGTTTTATATGCAATTTTGATGTCATATTTCTTTAGCGGATTGGTTATACGGTATATAGCCGGGTTAGTAAAGCTAAAAGCAGCGAAATTCATTTTTTTGGGTTTTTCGGTAGTTAATTTTGAAACGGCTTTTAGTTTGATTTTACCTATAATTTTATTGACCATATCTGGTTTGTAGCCGTTGAGTTCAGCTAGATCTTTAATGTAACCAAATTCTTTCTTTCTGTTAGCATTAGACAGTGGGATTTTTAGAGCCCTGTGAATTAAACTGTAAAAAGTCGCCTGCTTATGAGAATGTGGATGCAATGAATCATTCTTTATAGTCAACGGAGCGGACGAAGGTTTCCTGTAAATTTGGAATATAAATTTATCCTTAGCCCTTGTTAAATTTAAATCCAAGAAATTCAAAGAATTATTGGATTCGTCTTCTTTAGTGAATTTGATATTATTGTCAAGGTCATTGAGGTACTTTAATATATTATCACTATTATTATGTTGTTTGTCGATGATAACGAATGTGTCATCTACAAATCTCAGCCACAATTGAAGACCATTGATTCTGTTAATTATCTGATTTGTGTCTAGGTTGTCCAAGAAAATATTGGCAAGAATACCTGAAATTGGGTCGCCCATTGCGAGGCCCTTTTGGTGGTAGATTTAGTCATTAAAAGTTAAAAAGTTATTATTTAGAACAAATTTCAGTAGATTGATGAATTCTTCTATTTCAAATTTACTTAAATTATTCTGTTTTGAAAGATTAGTTTTAATGATGTTGTTAGTTTCGTTTATAGGTACATTCGAACACATATTGACAATGTCATATGAAACCATTATATGATTGTGTTGTAACTTAAATTTAGAGAGTTTTTCGCAGAAATCAATGGAATTTTTGACTAGGCGAGGTTATTAAATTTAAAGTGTTTACTTAAGAAACTGTGTAAGAATTTAGATACATTGTAGGTGGGGCTGTTTCTGCAGTTTATGATAGGGCGTACGGGTACTTCGTTTTTATGAATTTTTGGTAAGGCTTTGGCTGTTGGTAATTTAGGATTAATTAAAATAAGCTTGTGGCATTAGTGTTCTTGTAAAAGAAAGGACGAATTTTTCAATAAATTCTTTAAATCTCGTTGGATCCTAGGGATTGGGTCTTTATTTATTATGGTATATGTTTTAGCAGAAAAGAAGTCTTCAGTTTTTTTGATGTAGTCATCTTTATTAAGCAATACGGTTGTGGAACCTTTGTCTGCTCTCGTGACGATTATATTATTATTCTTAATTTTACTCTTTATCTCGCGTATCTGTTTCTCGAGAATCGGATCGGACTTGGATCTTAGTTCATTTGCTAAAGAAGGGAGTTTCTTTTTTATTTCGTATTCTAGAAGGAGACACAACACTTCTATACTGATGCTTCAAGCGCCTTTTGACCTTATCACGCAACCACTTGGAGTCAACAACTCTACTGTATTTCTACGTACCTGATCCTCAGTCAACAATGCTCGAAGATTTATTTTGCGATATTTTAATTAATCCACGCTTCATTAATATTAAACAATCTGTACAATCTAAATGTATGCCAGATCATTATGACTATGTCTTGTTCTACAAATAACTAATGTGTACTTTTTAGACGAACACTAGTATTCATTTCATGTACATTTAATACTATGACAAGTTCATTATTGATTTTTATTTGTATTTAAGCATCTTTCTCCACTAACTAGATTTTATGACTGTTTTATCTTGCATTAAAGCATGTATTATACTTTAATGAGAAACCCAGTCCAGGGCCCTGACTTAGCTTTAGATAAAGTACGGCTGAAGATGCTTACAAAGTCTAAGCAAAACATGTCCCATTTTAACATGTATGTAGTATTTGTATCTTAAACTTAAAGATTGTAAAGTATTGGAATTGTGGTTTTAAAATAAATTTGTTTGAAACTTTTACATTAAGTGGTATGTTCCGAGCTGTCAGCGGAGGGATGGCGTGGAATGACATTAGTAGACGAATAAGTTTGAGTGGTGTCTTTAAAAGTAGGAAAGATCACAATATGAAGATAAAGTTCGAATTCAAGGGAACAAATTGGGGCAAATATTCATTTATAGGAAGGGGAGTTAGGGACTGGAATAACCTACCAAGGGAGAAGTTCAATAAATGTCCAATTTCTTTGAAATCATTTAAGAAAATGCTAGGAAAACAACAGATAGGGAATATGCCACCTGGGCGACTGCCCTAAATGCAGATCAGTATTGATTGATTGATTCACTGAGCATTTCAGTGTATGCAGAGCGAGATTTTCGCTGATGCCTTTGTTAGAATATAATATTTTATCCTGTTGGAAGTATATTATCTCCGTGTGTTAAGTAATGGCAAATGCTAAAAACAAAGTTGTTCATATTGAAGGGAGAGAGATAGCAACAGCACGTTCACTGTCTACTCTCTTATACTGGCCCTGCATTCTCTGTCACACCAGCTTGTGGAACTACTGCATCCACAGTCTTGCTTCAACTTGTTGTGTTATACTTTGGAATGAAACATTTTCCCAAGCTTCCAAGATCACAGAATAGAAAACGTATCTAGCACCAATTCTAACTTATGGACTGGAGGCAGCGACTTTGACTGGACCTATGAAAAGTTGTTTATACAGTAGGACACTAAAATGAAGTTCTGTTCTTATCTCCCAAAGACAACAATGTGATTTTCTTTTGGATCCACCTTGCCAATAGTTAGCAAGTACAATTTTTATTTATTATCTATATTAACACATGACTACATGTTTCAAAAACATAAATCTCTTCTCAGCTCATAATTTAAAATCACTTAGTATTTCTGAACCTATTGAAATATTATCATTTCTATCTACTTAAAATTATCTATGAGCTTGGAATTCTCAGTGTGTCTAAAATCTTCTGCTTAAAATTACAAATCTAAGAATCACATTTGAATGAGTGCACTGTTGATCAGTATTAGCGTGTTAAAGCTGCATTCACCTTCAGCTTTACAACACCACTTGTCTCTTGATTCACCACCCTAAGTCCTTGTCCATGGGGGCAATTTTATATTGTATCATTTTCTCCTTCTTACAGATAAGGAAGGATCTATATTATCACTGGTAGGTTCAGAAATCAATCAGTCAGTATCAGTCACTACTGATCTGCATTTAGGGCAGTCTCCCAAGTGGCAGACTCCCTGTTTTTCTAGCCTTTTCTTAAATGATTTCAAAGAAATTGGAAATTTATTGAACATCTCCCTTGGTAAGTTATCCAATCCCTGACTCCCCTACCTATAAACGAATATTTGCCCCAATGTGTCCTCTTGAATTCAAATTTGATGTTCATATTGTGATCTTTCCTACTTTTAAAGACGCCACTAAAACTTATTCGTCTACTGATGTCATAAATACAAAGTAATTATGTTACAAGTGTTATTATTTTTTTATATCCACCTATTCAATACAAAGAGATCTGTTTTAGAAACTCAAACCTGTGTGGTGAAAAATCAGGATCCTGTTTGCGCTTACAAGTCATAAAAAGAGGATATCAATGTAGGTGTCTGTCCAAACATAAAAATTATTAGAATGTCCTTGGCTAAAATCGCAGTATCAAGCTGCATGTCAAAAGTTCACACGATTATACTTTCCGGAGCGTTGAGTCAATGCGCCCCAAAAAAAAAAAATTCTGTTTCATTATAAAGATTGAGCTGTTTATTGCTCTACCCCCAACAAGTTTTTTTTGGGGGTGCATTGACTCAACGCTGCAGAAAGTATAATCGTGTGAACTTTTGACATGCAGCTTGATACTGCGATTTTAACCAAGGACATTCTAATAACTTTTATGTTTGGACAGACACCTACATTGATATCCTCTTTTTATGACTTGTAAGAGCAATCAGGATCCTGATTTTTCACCATACAGGTTTGAATTTGAGGATGATGATGCCCTTAATATGGGCGAAACATGTCCCTTAACATTTTATAATAATATTTAATTTCTAAAACAGATCTCTTTGTATTGAATAGGTGGATATAAAAAAATAATAACACTTGTAACATACTTTGTATTTACGTACATTTCAATACGGACCTAACATGAGAATTATAATGTGTAATACTGATGTCATTCCATGCCGTCTCTCCACTGACAGCTCGGAACATACTACTTATTGTTGCATTTTACAAACTTCATTATATAGGTCCATATTGATACAGCTTAATTAAGAACAAATATTTGGTTTAATGATCCACCCAATCAATACTTACTTCAATCAATATTATAATTTCTATCTACTTAAAATTATCTTTACACTATTTAACATCCGTATCTTCCACTTAAAATTACAAATCTAAAAATCACATGTGATGGGGTGGATCATTGAACCAAATATTAGTTCTTAATTAAACATACCACTTAGTCAAGTAGCTCGTCTCCTTTCTCCCAAGTCTTCCCAGCCCAAATTTTGCAACATTTTTGTAATGCTTCTCTTTTGTCGGAAATGATCCAGAACAAATTGAG